>NC_041729.1:151531703-152941703 GCF_004115215.2 Ornithorhynchus anatinus | reverse complement strand
ATCCGTGAAACTAGCTCTATTCCTCCCCTTCAAAGCCCTGAGAGCTCACTTCCTCCAGGAGGTCTTCCCAGACTAAGCCCCCCTTTTCCTCTGCTCCTCCTCCCCTCCCCATCGCCCCGATTCCCTCCCTCTATTCTGCCCCCTTCCTACACACCACACCACTTGTGTATCTGTGTACATATTTATTATTCTATTCATTTTATCAATGATGTGTATACATCTATAATTCTATTTATCTATTTTGAGGCTATTGATGGCTGTATACTTGTTTTGTTTTGTTGTCTGCCCCTCCCCCTTCTAGACTGTGAGCCCGTTGTTGGGTAGGTATTGTCTCTATCTGTTGCCGAATTGTACTTTCCAAGCACTTAGTACAGTGCTCTGCACACAGCAAGAGCTCAATAAATATGATGGTATGAATGAATATAAATAAATAAAGGACATGTACTTAAGTGCATCCACCCCAATGCTTAATGCAGGGCCTGATACATAGTAAGTGCTTAACAAGAACCATAACAAATTTTTAAAAAAGGAAAATAAAATGCCCAACATTCTGCTCCTTCAGACCGCTTTTGTTACTAACCAGGAGAGAAATGGCAGCCTGGGTCTGAACAAGGGACAGGGACTCTGCCTGACCTGCTTTTCTTGTAGCCACACCAGCGCTTAATACAGAGTTTGGCACATAATAAATGCTTAACATATACAACTTTGCTCATTATATGCATGAATCAATCTGCAAGGTTGATATCAGTGTAAAATCAAACATAGGTGGCATATGGTTTAAAGTTAGACATAATGACTGGCAGAATTGGTTCTTACACCAAGATATCCAGTTCCTTGTCAAATGTTGTAACCTGTAGACTATACTTGGTTTATTATTGACTTCATGTTCTAATCAACATGAAGATTTAATGCCTTTTGGGGATTAAAAAAAAATGTCCTGGCATTTTCTGTAGTCAATGTCTCTCCATCACAGGTCAATAAATCCTGATGTTCACCTCAAAAAAAGTCAATATTTTTTTATTCTTGACTCTTAAGGTAATTACTTTGGAAAATGACTACAGCATAAATCTGATAACCCACAAAATAGCACATCATTTAAAATAGCCATAAGAAATGTCAACTTTCCCCAACGTTCCCTTGATGAAGACGTATATCCAACAATGTCACGTATCCCCTCTACCAAGACCTAAGAGATTCAGTGAATAAATACTATCTTGCATTTTATAGAATATCTGAACATTTCTTCATAGAAAAGAATGATAGAATGAACAAGCCCATTTTCAATCAATGCTATTTTTTGAGCACTTACTGTGTACTATATCATTCTGCTTTATCACTGCACTATATCATTCTGCTTTATCCATCTGGCATCTCTCAGCAAAGTTAAACTTTTATTTCTCATTCTCAACATATTCCACATCTAATGTTTTCTCTTATTCCTTCCACACTCTCACCTCACTCCCTTTCTCTTACTTGATGGATTTTCCACAGTTCGTTCCTCCGGTCATTCATGAAAGACAACTCAAAGCTATGTACACCTGAAATATTTCTTCATCTCTCATGAGTCATTATCCTTTTTTCTATTTTAAATCTCTCCTCAACTCAAAGTTATCCAAGGTGTCTTAAAAGTAGGAACCCCATAAGCATCTAATTATCTTGGTTTGTTTACTCTGTGATGAAGCAATCTTTTTTTATTCTGTGTCCAAAGTGCCCTTTATCTAGGTTCCAGAAATACTGCCAAGATTAATGAGTTAACTCCTATAATGTAACTTGAAATCTTTAGGAAATACATCTTATGTATTTTTTTCCCCTCTACATAAGGCAGCCAGGCTCTGAGAGCAATAGGGTAATGGATTAGATTCTCAATACTGTTGGCTCTGGTGGTGGTGGTGTTAGCAGCAGTAATAGTAGGAGTAGGTCATTCAATCATATTTAATGAGCACTTACTGTGTGCAGAGCATTGTACTCGTAGTAGTCATCACAACAGCAGCATTTGTTAAATGCCCTTTTGGTGTGGTGCACTGTACTAGACCCTTTGAAAATACAGAATGATGAAATAACCTATCATGTCTGCAAGAAGCTTATATTCTACTGGGGGAAATGAGCATACAAATATTTAGAACTAGAGTGGCCAAAGTAAATGAGTACCCATATGTACATTTTAAAATTCTTCTTATTAATCATATTTACTGAGCACTTACTGTGTGCAAAGCATTGTAGTAAGTACTTAGATGGTATGTGTTAATCACTCACTATGTGCCAGGCACTGTTCTAAGCACCAGGGTAAACTGCAAGATAATCAGGTTGGACACAGTCCATGTCCCCCAGGGGCTCACAGTCTTAATCCTCATTTTACAGTTGAGGTAACTGAGGCACAGAAAAGTGAACTGACTTGCACAAGGTCACAGGGGAGACAAATGGTAGAGCTGGGATTAGAACCCACGTTCTCCTGATTCCCAAGGCCTTGCTCTATCCACTTAGCCATGCTGTTTCTTATCACATGAGAGCTAGGGGGGTATAAAAAAATTCATAAGTGCTAGAATTGGTAGAAAGGATGACATGGTTCAGGGTTTTGGGAGATCAATCAGGAGAAGCTTTCTGGAAGAAATAGGATTTCAAGATGGCTTTGAATGTGGGGAGAACAGTAAGCTGTCTCTTGTGGGGAGGGACGGAATTCGAAGCCACAGGAATAGCATGAACAAAATATGACAGTCAGGAGTGTCAGGAGCCAGGTACAGCTAGTAGGAAGGCTGGGGAGGAATAAATATAATGAGTTGGAGAATAGCAGGTAAAGAAAACAGATGAATATGGAGGGATCAGATGGAGCGCTTTTTAAAAAAATTTTGGTTTGATGTCGGTGTCATCCTTGACTCGTCTCGTTCGTTCACCCCACGCATTCTATCCGTTACCAAGACCTGCCGGTTTCACCTTTACAATATCGCCAAGATCCGCCCTTTCCTCTCCACCCAAACGGCTACCTTACTGCTACAGGCTCTTGTTATATCCTGGCTAGACTACTGTGTCAGCCTTCTCTCTGATCTCCCTTCCTCCTCTCTCGCCCCACTCCAGTCTATTCTTCACTCCGCTGCCCGGCTCATCTTCCTGCAGAAACGATCTGGGCATGTCACTCCCCTTCTTAAACACCTCCAGTGGTTGCCTGTCAACCTCCGCTCCAGACAAAAACTCCTCACTCTAGGCTTCAAGGCTCTCCATCACCTTGCCCCTTCCTACCTCTCCTCCCTTCTCTCTTTCTACTGCCCACCCCACACACTCCACTCCTCTGCCACCCACCTCCTCACCGTCCCTCGGTCTCGCCTATCCCACCGTCGACCCCTGGGCCACGTCCTCTCGCGGTCCTGGAACGCCCTCCCTCCTCACCTCCGCCAAACTGATTCTCTTCCCCTCTTCAAAACCCTACTTAAAACTCACCTCCTCCAAGAGGCCTTCCCAGACTGAGCTCCCCTTCTCCCTCTACTCCCTCTACCGCTCCCCTCCTTCACCTCTCTACAGCTTAACCCTCTTTTCCCCCCATTTCCCTCTGCTCCCCCCCCCCCCAACCCCTCAGCACTGTACTCGTCTGCTCAACTGTATATATTTTCATTGCCCTATTTATTTTGTTAATGAAATGTACATCGCCTTGATTCTCTTTAGTTGCTATTGTTCTTATGAGATGTTCTTGCCCTTGACTCTATTTATTGTCATTGTTCTTGTCTGTCTGTCTCCCCCGATTAGACTGTAAACCCGTCAAAGGGCAGGGACCGTCTCTATCTGTGGTCAACTTGTTCATTCCAAGCGCTTTGTACAGTGCTCTGCACATAGTAAGAGCTCAATAAATACTATTGAATGAATGAATGAATGAATGCTGAGAGATATAGTGGAGTCAGTGGAGGGTCTTGAAGAGAGGAGAGATGTGAGACAAGGGATAAATTCAGAAAATTTTCCATGCAGCAGCAAGTAGTAGATTAATGAGAAGCAGCGCGGCTTAGTGGAAAGAGCATGGGCTTGCGAGTCAGAGGTCGGGGGTTCTAATCCTGACTCTGCCACTTATCAGCTGTGTGACTTTGGGCAAGTCACTTCAATTCTCTGTGCCTCAGTTACCTCATCTGTAAAAAGGGGATTAAGACTGTGAGCTCCACGTGGGACAACCTGATTACCTTATATCTTAGAACAGTGTTTGGCACATAGTAAGCACTTAACAAATACAACATTATTATTATTGGTAGTAGTAGTAAGTGCTTCAGAAAGAACAATACAAAGAAATGTCTTGCTTGCAAGGAGTTTGAATTCCAGCAAGAAAAACAGATATCCAAATATTCTTGTCTGTCCGTCTCCCCCGATTAGACTGTAAGCCCATCAAACGGCAGTGACTGTCTCTATCTGTTGCCGACTTGTTCATCCCAAGCGCTTAGTACAGTGCTCTGCAAACAGTAAGCGCTCAATAAATACTATTGAATGAATGAATGAATATCCAGGACAGGAGTGATAAAAGAAAACAGTAAATGTTCAATTTAATAGATCTCTATTCACAATAAATATGGGCATTCTACAAAAGTTATGTGTGTTTGTACAGTTTATGGTTGTGGATTGAACATGGAAGAGGAGGAGGTGGGATTAGAGGAGGAGGGATTTTAGGAGGACTTTGAATGTGGGGAGAGGTCAGGTCCATCCGGTTTAGAGATGGAGGGAGGGAGGCAGTTCCAAAGTGGGGAATCAATCAGTCATATTTATTGAATGCTTGCCATATGCAGAGCACTCCCCTAGCAGCTCAGGGTAGAAGCAGCATGGCTCAGTGGAAAAAACACAGGCTTGGGAGTCAGTGGTCATGGGTTCTAATCCCGGCTCCACCACTTGTCAGCAGTATCACTTTGGGCAAGTCACTTAACTTCTCTGTGCCTCAGTTATCTCATCTGTAAAATGGGGATTAAGGCTGTGAGCCCCATGTGGGACAACCTGATTACCTTGTATCCCCCCACCACTTCGAAGAGTGCTTGGCACATAGTAAGCGCTTAACAAATGCCATCATTATTATTATTATTACAATTCAATTCAATACAATTCAAGGGAGAAGCAGCATGGCATAGTGGATAGAGCACAGACCTGGGAGTCAGAAGGTCATGGCTTCTAATCCTGGCCCTGCCACTTATGTGCTGTGTGACCTTGGGCAAGTCATTTTACTTCTCTGGGCCTCAGCTTCTCATCTGTAAAATGGGGATTGAGATTATGAACCCGACGTGGAACAGGGACTGTGTCCATCCTGATTTTCTTATATCTACCCCAGCTCTTAGTACAGTGCCCTGCACACAGTAAGTGCTTAACCAATACCATAGTAAAAATAATAATACACTGACACATTTCCTCTCCATAATGGGTTTAGAGTCTAGAGCAGGAGACAGACATTAATATAAATGAATAATTTATCATTTAAAGATATCTACACAAGTGCTGTGGGATTGGGGTAGTGTGAGGTAGGGGCTAGAAAGAGGAGAGTTACAAGTGAGCTACAGTGACAGGATTAGCTTGGGAATAATGAAGTAACTAAGCTGAGTAACAGACTAAAAGCTTCTTGAGGGCAGTTGTCTACCAGTTCTATGGTACTGTACTCTCATAAGTGCTTAGTACAGTATTCTGCCCTCAGTATGCACTAAAGTAATACCTCTGAATGATAGATTGGGTGAAATGAGCAGATATATAAAATGGGGAGAGTTGTTTGACATCTTTAAGACCAATCTTGGTGAAGTTATCTTAATGTGAAAGGAAATGGGAAGCTAATGTAGGATATTGAAGAGAAGAGAGATGGGTGCCAAGCTTTGCTTCAACGAGATGATGTGTGCAGCAGGATGGAGTCTAGATTGGCTAGGGAAGAGGGTGGAGGCAAGGAGATCTGTGAGGAGGTTAATATAATACTTTGCTTGCAATATGATGAGAACGTGGAAGAGTGTGATAACCATTCGGGTGGAGAGGAAGCCACAGATCTGGGAGATGTTGCGTGGGAAGGACCGACGGGATTTGGCAGTGAGAACATCGGGGAGAAAAGTTAAGAGACCAGCAGGTGTGTTTTCAGGAGGTGAAAGGGGATCGTATCAAAGTTTTAGAGTTATTAGAAAAATAATTTAATGTAGACAACACAAATATTGTCATCTTCAAAACTGTTTCCAAACACGACTCAGTCTTCTTCAGGATTGTTACTTCTATAACTAAATCCTTAAACCTCCCTGCCTGACTCTATGCCAAGCAAATTAAAAGTAGCATAAGCAAACATTTTCTACCAGAATCAAGGGGTGTTGTTTGCTGTAGGCCTGCAGGCTTTCTCGGTGACTCTTTCTCCTTATTATACAAATGGAGAGATTAAGTCAGTTAACATGATTTATCTAAGACCATTAGTAAGCCCCTGTCTGAATGAAGAAAACACAATTCTGGATTTCTCTTCCTGATATCTGGCCTACTTAAACTATTTTCATTCAAATCCATAACCTTCTTTTAAAAAAAAATTATATTCTACTATTTTGAAGTAAATTTACCAACCACCAGATGTACAGACACCTGCACACATATATAAAACTGAAAAGGAGAAAGCACTCATTTTTCAAATTATTGTGCATCATTTAGTTTTCATTTCATTATGTATAAAAATGTAGTCACAGCAGACTCTGAATATAATAATAAAAACACAGCAGTATACCTACATTAATGTAGGGTCGACTAGTTTTACGATTTTCAACGCTAATAAAAAGTTATATAATACTAGCATGCTGGCTAGATTAATTTTAAACTGCTGTGCTGAGTGACTTCAGTTTTACATAGTAGTTTCTAAAGAATTCAAGTGACAGAAAATTTTCTCTTTGAAGTTATATTTGGTGTAATTTAATAATAGCAGAACTGATTTTCTATTTTAAAATCCCAGGACTTTCTGTTGGGGGAAAGATCCTTAGGCCAGACTTTCTGTAATGTATACTGTTGGCAGCAAATTTCAATTCCTAAAAAGGGGGAAAAAGAAAGGATATATATCAGGTGAATAAAATGTTGGCAAGATAAATTTCTTTTCTAGCCTTTATTTGACTCCAGCACACAAACTGTTTACTGGGAAATGTAAATTCAGCTTTTTATGCAGAGGTAGTATATCCCCTTCTGCCAACACCACATTGAAAATGTGAACTTTATTCTGAAAGGACTTCAATTTTCAGAACTCACTTGGACAGAAATGTCAAAAAATGTTCAAACCAAATACTAGCTATATTAACTTATTCCAAATTCCAAAGTTTTTTTAATATTAAAAAAATGCATAGGTGCAATGCCTGGTGGTTAATTTTTTTCCCTGCTTCAGAATCAGAATTTGGTTAGGTCCTTATCATATAAAGAGTTCTCTCAGCCAAATCAATCAATCATCTGTACTTTGGGATGCTTACTATGTGCAGAGCATTATTCTAAGCACTTTAGGATAGTATAATACAACAGAGTTGGTAGGCATGTTCCCAGCTCACATGAAACTTGCATTCTACAGGGAGAAACAGATAGTAAAGTTAATTGGGGTTATATACATAGGTGCTATACACCTGGGGGTGGAGTGAACATCAAATGCTTAAACGGTACACATCCAAGTGAAAAGGCAACGCAGAGGGGAGTGGGGAAAATGAGGTTTAGTCCAGGAAGACGTTTTGGAGATATGATTTCAGGAGGGTTTTAAAAGTGGGCTATGAAGGGGAAAGGAGTTGCAGGCCAGAGGCAGGACATGGGTGAGGGATGAGCAGAGAGATAGATGAGATCAAGTTACAGTGAATACTTGGCTTCAGAGTAGGCTGTGTTGTAGTAGAAAATCAGAGAGGTAAGATAGGAGGGGGCAAGGTGATTGAAAGCTTCAAAGCTGATGGTAAGGAGTTTCTGTTTGATGCCAAGGTGGTTGGACAACCATGGGAGATTCTTGAGGAGTGGGGAAACAAAGAACATCAAATGTATTCTGACAAACATTGCTGAGAGCAACCTGATCTTTTGAAGAGAAACTGAACTGCAACTGTGAAAAACAACACAAAGACAACAAAGATTTGGGTGTGTGTGATGAATGAGAATCCAGAAAGGCAGAACAATTGAAGATTATTTAGGTTAATCACCTATTCTTGATTCCCCAGGATCTATCTTTCTATATTTTTTTGTCTCAGGCCTCAATCGAACAATCAATGGTATTTATTGAGAATTTAGTATGTGCAGAGCACCGTACTAAGTGCTCACGAGAGTACAAGATAACAGAACTAGCAGACATGTTTCCTGTCAATACCGAGTTTCTAGTCTAGAGACGGGTTTACAGTTTATAGCAGGAATCACTAGCCCAGCTATCATTTCATTTTAATTGTTCCCACTGTCTACACCTTATGTTTAATGTATTCCTATTTTCTATGTAACTCTCCTCTCTAGGTTGTGAGAGTTCTGTGGAACAGGAACCACACCTGAATTAGCTTATTTTGTACAGTGCTCAGCAGACAGCTCCTTAAATACCACAATATAGGAATCACAAAGGCAGTCTGATTTTTATGTTCGATGACTTCCTCAAAGATCGACTGACTATTCAATAGTATTTATTGAGCACTTACTATGTGCAGAGCACTGTACTAAGCGCTTGGAATGAACAAGTCGGCAACAGATAGAGACAGTCCCTGCCGTTTGGTGGCCTATCAAAGTGACTTTCCCCTTCTTGAGTGTACTGAGGCTCGGTTTCTGCACTGCTAGCATCAAGAGGAAGGGGTAGAGGAAAACATGGGGTGGGACCCCCTCCACAGACAGGAAAGGAGTGGGTAGTTAGGGGTTCAGAGTTGGGCACCCCACATTTCCCATGGTATTGGGTTCTCTTTTCTGGAAAATCCTCTTTAAGGACTCTCTTGAGTTTCAGACCCACTCCTCTTTCCTTCCACTCCCCCTGCAGGACTGGGAAAAGACAAGACTCCGGTGTGGCATGGGGAGGGTACGAGAGCATGAGAGGGGCTAAGCTTGGATACTGTCCCGGTTGCTTCCAAACTGCTCCTCCTGCATCACTGGTGCAAGAACTCAATGCGCAGATTTTCCCACCAATCTGATCCTGCCCCCAGTAAGCAATCAGAAGAGAGGGCAGGAGGGACAGACCATATACCAGTTTAACTGGAAGGATCTGAACAACAAAAGCTTCTTGGAAACCTTATATTTGTTTTTGGACTTGTAGATTAGCAAGCCACAGACTGATCGTGGAACCACAGTATAATATAAAAATAGGTAGGGCAGGGAGTGTATCTTGTGCTTCTGTTATTCCTTTTCTAATAATAATAGTAATTAATAATAATAATTATGGTATTTGAGCACTTACTATCTGCCAAGCACTGTTCTAAGAGCTGGGGTAGATACAAGGTAATCAGATTGTCCCACATGGGGCTCACAGTCCCCACCGTGAGGACCGTGAGGAGGTGAGCGTCATAGGAGTGGAGTGTGAGGGGTGGACAGTAGAAAGAGAGAAGGGAGGTGGGGTAGGAGGGGACAAGGTGATGGAAAGCTGCGAAGCCAAGAGTGAGGAGTTTTTGTTTGTGCGAAGGTTGATATGTTTTCTCAAAAGGGGTTTAGAGTCTTAATCCCTATTTTACAGATGAGGTAACTGAGGCACAGAGAAGTGAAGTTAATCACTTAAATTCACATAGCATACAAGTGGCAGAGCTGAAATTAGAACCCATGACCTTCTGACTCCCAGACCCTGCTCTATCCACTATACCAAGCTGCTTCCTATGTAGCCAGCCTACCACTGTTTGGGGCAAGAAGGTGGGCCCAGGCCCAGAACCAAGGCATTTGTTCAATGGGAGGGTCACAAATGCAATCTTGGTTGCATTTTCCAGCCCTTCTCCTCTTGGCAGTGTTACATGGAATACAACAGCAGGAGGCTTGAGGGAATGTTGGTAGGACACTGTTTAATAAAAAAATGGGGAGGAACTAGTGGAAAATGTCTAGGGAGGGGCCAATTTAGGGGACTGAAGTGGGGAAGAAAACTACTCTGAACAGGGGAGCATGTGAGCAGACCAGTCTGAGGGGAAAAAGGGAGGGGATGAATTTACCCATGGCGATAAGAAAAATAATAATAATTGTGGTATTTGTTAATCTCTTACTCTAGTCCAAGCATTGCACTAAACATGGGGAAGATGCAAGATAAACAGATCGGACACATTCCTCACCCAAAATGGGGTTTACAGTCTCAGAAGGAGGGAGAATGGGTATTTTTACCCCATTTCATAGATGAGTAAACTGAGGCACAGAGAGGTTAAGTGAGTTAATCTCTAACTCTAGTCCAGCACCGCACTAAACATGGGGTAGATGCAAGATAAACAGGTCGGACACATTCCTTACCCAAAATGGGGTTTACAGTCTAAAAAGGAGGGAGAACGGGTATTTTAGTCCCATTTCACAGATGAGGAAACTGAGCACAGAGAAATCACACAGCAGGGAATTTTTTTTTTGTTGGTATTTGTTAAACGCTTACTATGTGCCGAGCACTGTTCTAAGCGCTGGGGTAGACATAGGGGGATCAGGTTGTCCCACGTGGGGCTCACAGTCTTAATCCCCATTTTACAGATGAGGGAAGTGAGGCACAGAGAAGTTAAGTGACTTGCCCACAGTCACACAGCCGACAAGTGGCAGAACTGGGATTCGAACTCATGAGCCCTGACTCCAAAGCCCGTGCTCTTTCCACTGAGCCACGCTGGAAATGGAGGATCCAGGATTAGAACCTAGGTCCCTTGACTCCCAGGCCCATGCTCTGTCCACTAGGCCATTCTGTGATTGGGAGTAGCATAGGGTCCTGGGTTTGCAAATCCTAGGATACATCAGCTACCAATGTATGGTGTCCTTCTGGATTGTAAGCATGGTGCGGTGTTCAGAACCTGAGATACTCAAGCATGTATTTGTCTTATCCCATAGCAACGCCATGAACACATCTCTCCCAGAACACCCCACATCCATCTGCGATCCGGGCTTTGGAGTCAGAGGTCATGGGTTCGAATCCTGGCTCTGCCACTTGTCAGCTGTGTGACTTTGGGCAAGTCACTTCATTTCCCAGTGCCTCAGTTCCCTCATCTGTAAAATGGGGATGAAGACTGTGAGCCCCACGTGGGACAACCTGATTCCCCTGTGTCTACCCCAGCGCTTAGAACAGTGCTCGTCACATAGTAAGCGCTTAACAAATACCAACATTATTATTATTATTAGTGCATCCATAGAATTTTCTTGGTAAAAATATGGAAGAGGTTTAACGGTCGCTTCCTTCCTCACAGTCAACTTGAGAGTCCATCCTTGAGTATCTCTCCCATGCTGCTGCTGCCCAGCATAGGTACATTTTGATTGGTAGCAGATGGCCTTCCACTCACTAGCCACTGCCTAAGCTAGGAATGGAATGGGGAGGCCTCTGCTTGACTCTCCCTCCCATAAACAAGACTGGTAGAGTACTGGAAACTCTCCAGGTGCTAGCCTGAGAGGGGCCATGCGTATATACATGCATATATATCTCTCTATTATAAGCACAGGTTGTGTGTGTGTGTCTGTGTGTGTGATATAAAAACATCTCGAGATTCTTTAACTCCAGTACCTTTTTCAGAAACTGGGTCTACAACTAGAATAAACAGCATTTTACTGTAGCCCAGATTACATTTTGTCTCTGTAATACAAGATAGAGTCTCTGAAATTCTTCCATAGAACCTCTGGGGAAAGCAAAACTGCAACAATCTACCAAAGGGGAGAGAGAGAGAAGAGAAAATCCAGCTTGTTCAAATTCAGAGGAGGATTGACTAATTGGAGGAATTGACAGAGAACAGCAAAGTTCTTTGGTACCAAACAGACTTGCTGATTCACAGTAAAACTCATTTAAAATGGGCTGACAGGGAAAAAAACAGTAGACTTTCTAGGTAAAGTGGAATAATGAACAAGAAGTAATGGACAAACGCAACTGATTTTCAATTGTCTGAACAAATGGTAAATCAATTTCCTCATCAGAACAACCACTTAAAACTAATTCACCAATTCAGAAAAAACAAATGATCTTTTCTTGCATGGTATTCCTGGGAGAGGGAGCATTCCAAATAGTGCGGTTATTTAATATGGAACAGTCTTTAAGGCACACAAATGAACTGTAGATTCTGTATAGATATTCCTGTCCCTTATATTCCTGCATGTGTCTATCAAAATGTATATATGCAGATCAACACAGTATTCATGCCTGCTACTACCAATGGTATTTATTGAGCACTTACTGTGTGCAGAACACTGTACTAAGCATTTGGGAGATTTCAACAGAGTTGGTAGATATGTTCTCTGCCCAAAGGAGTTAACAGTTTAGAGTTATTGAAGTTAATGTAGTGCACTTATTCTCCCTCTCTAAAACCTCACAAGTTCACAGTCCTCCAGGTCAACCCCGCATTGATCCAGTTAGATGGCTGTAGCCAATAAACTAATCATTCATTCATTCAATTCATTCAATAGTATTTATTGAGTGCTTACTACGAGCAGTGCACTGAACTAAGCACTTGGAATGTACAATTCAGCAACAGGTAGAGACAATCCCTACCCAATAATGGGCTCACAGTCTAATCGGGGGAGATAGATGGACAAAACAAGAGAACATAATCATGATAAATAGAATCAAGGGGATGTACACCTCATTAGCAAAATAAATAGGGTAATAAAATCTATACAAATGAGCACAGTGCTGAGGGGAAGGGTAGGGGGAGGAGGAGGAGCAGAGAGAAAGGGGGCTTAGCTGAGGGGAGGTGTAGGGGGAAGGGGAGGAGTAGAGGGCAGAGGGGGAGCAGAGAGGGAGCAGAGGGAAAAGGGGTAGCTCAGTTTGGGAAGGCCTCTTGGAGGAGATGAGCTCTCAGTAGGGCTTTGAAGAGGGGAAGAGAGTTAGTTTGGCAGAGGTGAGGAGGGAGGGCATTCCAGGGCAGCGGTAGGACGTGGGTCAGATGTTGACAGTGGGATCGATGTGAACGGGGAACTGTGAGGAGGTGAGTTTGAAGAGAAGTGGAGCATGTGGGGTGGGCAGTAGAAAGAGAGAAGAGAGGTGAGGTAGGAGGGGGCAAGGTGATGGAGAGCCTTGGAGAGCCTTGAAGCCAAGAGTGAGGAGTTTCTGTTTCATGTGTGCAGAGCACTGGACTATGAGCTCTGGGTGAATTATTATTCATCAAGAAGGGCAGAATGAATTGTTAGAAGGTTGTTGAAGCCGGGCCTCAAACAGTGTAACACAGCAGTGGGCTGCTGGGAGATCCTTACAGGGACAGGCAGGCCCCTAGGGCAGCAAACAGGAGAGGAACACTTCTGCCCTAGCAAAGACTTCACAATGATCAGACTTCTGAGGGGAAAACTCACAGTATAGACAGGCAGAGGAGGAGAAGAAGGGGAAGGAGAAGGAAGTGAAAGGGGGGAAAAGGAGAGGGAAAGGGGGAAGAGGAGGAGGAAGGGGAGGAGGAGGAGGAAGTGGGGAAGAGGAGGAGGAGAAGTAATGACACTATAGTACAGGGCACTGTACAATGCCCTGGGGGAAGAACAGAGGACAAACCTGCAGCCACAGCTATTGTCTATCTTTTTGTACAAACAATGTGGAAGGGTGTGTTGGTAACGTTTCAGACTTTATTAGCATGGACAAAAGGGATTTCATCACCAACAATGTCATCTTTTGAAAGTGTGTGAATCAATCTTTTAATTAAAAGTAGACTATTTCTGATTTTCCTTTCTTCCACCTTGCAGATTAGGGATATTTTGCTTGACTGCAAAGTCTTGCAGCCTGTGACCTTGATGAATGGAAGGCATTTGTGCAATTTAGATTAGTTCCGTAATTGTTTGGCCCAGATGCAAGAAACATCCCCTGTGGAACTGAACATTCGCTTATTAGACACTGTGCTTATTGAGAAATTTAAGGTTAGAACAAAGTACATTTATCCCTCCCAGCTAAGAGGACATTCTGATACTTCTGTTCTCAATGGTAGCTATCTTGACACCAACTATAGGAATGGGACTGCAGCAGAAAGCAGAACTAATTTCGGAGATGCTACTAGATACTGAATCACCTTCAGAAAAACAAGAAAGAGGAAGTGAATACCAATGAACAGGGGAGTGGGCCTGGGGCCTTTAGAATGTTTAGCTAGTTTTACTTATAGTCCCACCTTCAAATGCCAAGTCTCTTGTTTGAGCGGTAGACTTGGAAAATACGCTTCTGGCTTTGAGGTTCTCCCTTCATGTTTCAGAGGATGCTAAACAAGGGCCCTTTCCGAGCTCAGATGAAAAGAGTGTCTCATTCTGATTCTCCATTGGCATAGAGAAGAATGAACCTGGGGTGGTCTCAAGTCAAAAGTTAGCAGCAAAAGTATTTATTTTGTGCCCAAAGAGTACAGATGACTAGACTAACATTTGGAACTATAGCATAGAAGTAAAATTCCCTTAGGGTGGTTACATTCTAAGGGGTGAGACAGGCAGACAGATTATTCACAAATAGTGGCAGCAGGGGTTAGAGAAAGAATATGACTTCATGAAAAGAAGGTGTCATCTGGGTGTCTGAGGATCTAAACTCTAATCCCAATTCTGCCACTTGCCTGCTGTGTGACCTTGGGCAGGTCGCTGAACTTCTATGGTCTTCAGTTTCCTCATCAGTAAAATAGGAATTCAATATCTTTTTTCTGTCTCACTTAGACTGTGAGCCCCATGTGAGATAAGAACTATTTCCGATCAGATTAACTTGTATCTACTCTAGTGCTTAGTACACAGTGTTGGCCACATAGTAAGTGCTTAATAAATATCACAGTTATTATTATAATGATAATTGTTGTTATCATTTTAACAATAAGAGAGGAATGGTGATTAGAGTATCTATATATACCTGTAAACCAACCAGTTTATTCTGAGCAGAACACTGTATTAAGCAAATAGGAAAGTAGTAAACAATAGAGAAGGTGGTCACAATCTCTGTCCCCAAGAAGCCTACATATTACAGAGGGAGACAGACATTAAATTGATAGCTGATGTATAGGTAAAAAACTGCTTGTGGTGGTAGAGTGAATATTTAGGCACTTAAAGCGTTTAAATCTAAGTACGCTGATGAAGCAAAGGGAGGATGAACAGAATTGCAGACTTAGGAAAGGCCTCTTGGAGGATTTCTGATTTTAGTAGGGCTTTGAAGATGAGCCCTTTGTTGGGCAGGGATTGTATTTGAGGCTGAATTGTATTTTCCAAGCACTTAGTACAGTGCTCTGCACAGAGGAAGCACTCAATAAATACAATTGAATGAATGAATGACGATGGAAGCATGGTCATATGCCAGATATGAAAGGGGATGGGATCCAGCCAGAGTGCTGAGGGTGTTGGGATGGCATGATGTGGGGTGGTGGCATTTAACTGGAGTAAGCTTCCTGGTGGTGCTGGACTTCAGAATGGCTTTGAACATGAGCAGAGCGGTGGTGTAGTAGACTTATAGGGAGAGGGAGTCCTAGGTAAAGTAGAGCCTTGAACCATCAGTTAGAGGGAAGAAAGTTGAGGAAGAGCACACGGAGAGCATTGGAGCTTGGAAGGAGCGGAGGGTCATGGGGAGTAGCAGGCAATGAGAACATAAACAATAATAATAATAATAATAATGTTATTTGTTAAGCGCTTACTATGTGCCGAGCACTGTTCTAAACTCTGGGGTAGATACAGGGTCATCAGATTGTCCCACATGAGGCTCACAGTCTTCATCCCCATTTTACAGATGAGGTAACTGAGGCACAGAGGAGTTAAGTGACTTGCCCACAGTCACACAGCCGACAAGTGGCAGAGCGGGATTCGAACCCATGACATCTGACTCCCAAGCCCATGCTCTTTCCACTGAGCTACGACAGATAGCTGAGGGAGAGTCTTGAAACCAATGGTTAATTGTTGAGCTTGGGGCATTGGGCAATTGGTAGCAAGTGGAAGTTTGTGGAGAGCCGTTTACCAAACAACATTTTCGAAAGATGATCCAGGCTCCAGAGTGTAGAATAGTCTGAAGAAGGAAGAGGTTGGAGACCAGAAATGAATAACCCTCTCAAGCTGAACTCTCTTTAGAGGGTAACTCCTGATAGGAAGCCCAGACAGGCTTACTTGTTGGTTCATAGCCTCTTCTCTCAATCAATCAATCAATCATATGTATTGAGTTCTTACTCTGTGCATGGCACTATACTAAGCACTTGGGAAAATACAATATAACAATATACAATATAACCATATGCAATATGTCAATATAATAATAATGTTGGTATTTGTTAAGCGCTTACTATGTGCAGAGCACTGTTCTAAGCACTGGGGTAGATACAGGGTAATCAGGTTGTCCCAAGTGAGACTCACAGTTAATCCATTTTACAGAAGTTAAGTGACTTGCCGACAGTCACCCAGCTGACAAGTGGCTTAGCCAGGATTTGAACCCATGACTTCTGACTCCCAAGCCCAGGCTCTTTCCACTGAGCCACGCTGCTAAAATATTCTCTCTCCAGTTTATACTTCACCCTGCTGCCTATATTGTTTTTCTAAAAAAATGTCTTGCACGTCTTGCTACATCTCAAAAATATCCAACGGCTGCCCCTCCATCTCTGCTTCAAAAAGAAGCTCCTCATCATTGGCTTTAAGAAAATCAGCATGGCCTAGTGGAAGGAGCCAGGGCCTGGGAATCAAAGGACCTGGGATTTAATCATAGCTCTGCCACTTGTCTGCTGTTTGGCCTTGGGCACATCATTCAACTTTTCTGAGCTTCAGTTTTCCTCATTTGCAAAATGGGAATCAAATCCTATTCCCTCTTACTTAGACTGTTAGTGAATGCGGGACAGAGCCTGTGACCAATCTGAGTATTTTGTGTCAATGAACTGTAAGATTCTAGACTGTAAGCTCTTTATGGGCAGAGAATGTGTCTGATATACCATTGTGCTGTTACTCTCTCAAGTGCTTAGTACAGTGCTCTGCATCCAGTAAGGCTTCAAAAAACATTGATTGATTAACTGATCAACCCCAACCCTAGCACAATGTTTGGCAGATGGAAAGTGCTTAACATGTCGCATAAGTCTTATTGTTATCATTTAAGGCATTAATCAGCTCTCTCCCTCCTATCTAGCCTCAGTTATTTCCTATTATAACCCGGCCCATGCATTTCACTCTAAAAAAATCTATTCACAGTACCTTCATCTCATCTGTCTCACTGCCAACCCCTTACCGGTCCTTGTTCCTCTCTAATTGCAAGCCAGTCCACACACTTTGCTCTTCTAATACAAACCTACTTACTGTATTCAATAAGAAAATGATGAACTGGTACCCATTCCACTTAAGCATGTCATGAATTGAGGCCCACCAATGAAGTGGGGAGTGTAATGGATAATTATTTTGGTATTTATTAAGCACTTACTACATGCCAGACACTGAAGTAACTGCTGGGGTCGATACAAGCAAATCGGGTTAGACACAGTCCCTGTCTCGCATAGGGTTCACAGTCTTCATCCCCATTTTACAGATGAGGTAATTGAGGCACAGAGAAGTGAAGTGTATATATACATAAATGGTGGTATTTGTTAAGCGCTTACTATTTGCAAAGCACTGTTCTAAGCGCTGGGGGGATACAGGGTGTTCAGGTTGTCCCACTTGGGGCTCACAGTTTTAATTCCCATTTTACAGATGAGGTAACTGAGGCACAGAGAAGTTAAGTGGTTTGCCCAAGGCCACACAGCAGACAAGTGGCAGAGCCAGGATTAGAAATTCATGACCTTCTGACACCCAGGCCCATGCTCTATCCACTATACTGTGCTGCTCCCATGCTGTTTTTATTTAGGCTGTGTCTGACCTTATTTTATTCAATGCCTGACTCAGCAAGACCAGGCCTCTCTATTTAGAAATAAAAAGCAAACAAACTATCCTAGACATTTAAAAATGTTTAACAATAAACCTCAGGATAAGGGAGGGAGGAAGTTAAATTACAATTCATCCTATAACTGCCCTGAAGTGTAAGTTAAATGAGGTGAAAGGAACCCTATTATCTGTGTTGAATAAAATCAATTAATGTCCACAGGTCTTAGGGTAGAATGAAATATTCCTCAGTGAAATTACACTCTAAGTCAGAATGAAAATTCATTCGATGCTTAGAAGCTGTTGATAGGAATAGATTTGTAAAGATTTCAACAAATCTCTTGATATCAAGATGTAATAGTTTTCTTTTTCTTTTATATTGTTTTTATGCCACTGTGGCTGGCATCAAGTTCTGCTTCAAACATTTGATAGGATTGATGCTCCCAGTCATGAGAATTGAAAAGTTGGTTATGCTGGTGTTATACTGTCAGGCTCAATTAGATCCCTATAGGGATCTATTAAAACATTCCATCAGAATTTGGTACATTTTATTCTAGCAAGAACCATGTGGTTTGCTCATACGTGTCACACAGAAACAGAAATCTGGTGCAGAGCTAGAAAGGTACACAAGAGACCTAGATGAAACCCCAAAGGCAGTCTAAAACGATTTCCTCACTCATTTTTTCTTAAAATTCAGAAGAAATGAACAATAAGTAGAATATTTACATCTGTATTAATATGAAGAAGGAAGACATGACTAGGCAAAATCTTCCAGAGTTCAAGTCTTCTTTCCTAAAGAGTATTCATTCATTCATTCTGTTGTATTTATTAAGTGCTTACTGTGTGCAGATCACTGTACTAAGCGCTTGGAATGTACAATTCACCAACAGATAGAGACAATCCCTGCCCAACAGTGGGCTCACACTCTAAAAAGGGAGGCAAACAACAAAACAAAACAAGTAGACAGGCATCAATGCCATCAAAATAGATAAACAGAATCATAGATATATACACAGCATTAAGAAAATAGAGTAATAAATAATATATATAAATATACACAAGTGCTATGGGGAGAGGAAAGGGGTAGAGTAGAAGGAGGGAGTAGGGGCAATGGGGATGGGAGGGATCAAGCTGGGAAGGCCTCCTGGAGGAGGTGAGCCCTCAGTAGGGCTTTGAATAGGAAAAGAGAGTTAGTTTGGCGGATGTGAGGAGGGAGGGCATTCCAGGTCAGAGGTAGGACTTGGGCCAGGTGTCAACGGCAGGACAGGCGAGAATGAAGCCCAGTGAGGAGGTTAGCGGCAGAGGAACAGACTGTGGGGGATTTAAAGAGCCAAAGGGAAAGTTGGGGCAGGAAGGCGGAAGAGTGGGGTAGGAGGGAGGGGGCTCCCTCCAGTTATCACTGCATCTTCCTCTTACCATTCTTCTCCACATGTCTTGAGAAAGTTGTTTCCACCCGCTGTCCCCACTTCCTCTCCTCCAATTCCCTTGATCCCCTCCAATCTGGCTTCTGTCCCTTTCACTACATGGAAACTGCTCTCTCTAACGTAGTCAATGACGTTCTGGGGAAATCCTTTGGCTCTGCTCTACCCTAATCCTCCTAGATCTCCCTGATATCTTCAACATTAAAGACTACTCTCTTCTCCTTGAAAGATTATATAATCTTGGCTTCTCTAATAGTGTCCTCTCTTGGTTCTCCTATCTCTCTGACTGCTCTTTCTCAAACACTTTTGCAGACTCCTTCCTTGCTTCCCACCCTCTGACAGTGGGGTTCTCTGAAGGTTCAGCTCTAGGTCCATTTCTACTCCCCATCTACACCCATTCCCTTGGAGAATTCATTGCTTCCATGGCTTCAAGTAGCATCTCTATATGGTTGATACCAAATCTACTTTTCCAGCCTTGACTTCTCTCCTCTGCTGTCTCACATTTCCTCATCCCTTTTGTGACTGCCTCTCTATTATTTTAGGGTCACAAAATGTCCAAAATGAGGGAATTATGAGAAATACTTTGGCATCTAATGAGATGTTGCTGTCCAATAAACCAGTCTGGGTTGAGAAAATAAACATCATTCAGATTTTCAAAGGGAGTGTATTTGAGTAATCAAAGATCACCTGGAAAGTTTGAGAGCTCTTTTGGAAAAGAACACAATATGTATCTGTAATGTTTCCTGGACAGATACATAGCACCCTGCTTCTTTCTCCATTCTGATCCTCAGGTTCCTAGGCTTTGGGTAACTACTGCCTGCTGTGTAACCTTGGGCAAATACTAATGTTTTCTATGCCTTAGTTTCCTCATCCATCAGAAGGGGATGAGATACCTTTTTTATTCATTCATTCAATCGTATTTATTGAGCGCTTACTGTGTGCAGAGCACTATGTTAAGTGCTTGGGAGAGTACAATGCAACTATAAACAAGCGATTCCCTGCCCACAACAAGCTTACAATCCTCTTCCCCTTTAGACTGTGAGCTTCATGTGGGACAGACACTATGTCTAGGCTGCTTATTTATATTAGATCTATGTCAACTGTATGGAGCTTGGCACAGGAAACCAGTATTATTATTATTACGTTGGAAGTGCTTAATACCTCAGTTATTATTATTGTCATTATTATTATTATTATTATTACTTGTAGAAGTCTGGGGACAATATGTTTTCTCTGGGGACAATATGTTTTCTCAGGTTTCTGGGAACTATAATGGAAACACTAGGTTTTCTGATATTCTTGACTATCATGGCTCTACTACCTAGCAGCTGAATATCTCTTTGTATAAAGTCCTTTAGAGTGGGGATCATATCTACTAACTCTATTGGACTCTCCCAAGCACTTACTTCAGGGCTCTGCACACAGTAGATTCTTAATAAATACTACTGATTGATTTTAAACTTGGAGAGTAAAAAGTAGGAAGGGAGAGGGGCACAGTCTCCATTTTTCCCCTAGGGTGAACTGAACTTTGGGGTTGGCATAAAAAAGGCTCTATAAGAACATATAAACCACCAGTGGCTCATTGCCAAAGTTGAATTCCCAACATGTTTTCAGATACAAAATTAACCATCTATTTTGGTCCTCTGAAACATGTTTAACATGGCAATAGTTAATTGTGCTCTTGGCATCCAAAAATGCCATCTGCCCTGAAAAAGTTGTTAAATCCAATATGGAGGGTGTGACTACTCGCTCAGTATTACGGCCTCATTTACAGCCCAGACCCAAACCTGGAGATAGATTCTGGGAGCAGTTCATTGAAATTGCTCTTCTCCCTGAAGCACAGTGGTTATGATTAGCTCTGTACAGCAGCTGGAAGAAGATCCTGCTCAGGAGTAAGTAACATTTATACATTCAGCAAATTAAGACATTCTGCTGGGCAATTTGGGAATCAGAAAAAAAAAGAAGTGTAGTAAAGCTTCTCATGAATAGCTAACCGAAATTTTTACTGTGGACCCACTTAAGATCTCGGCGAATTAGTAATGCGGGTTTTGGATTTTTGATGTCTTTGTTTAAATATTTGTCTCCTTGAGGCCATCTCAAGAAAGAGATATTGCATTTTAAAGGAAGTTCCAAGAGGGCAAAGTACATAATGCCTTGTGGCTTTATCAACAATGCAAATGCAGAATACACAACTAATTCACCAGACCATAATTTTTAGGTCTGTCACTGTGACAGATGAAGTTCCATTGATGCAATAAGTCATCTTTATTCCAGGCAGTTTACAGGATTGTGACCAACAGTCTTCCTACATGCAGTTCACGGGGGTTAGAATTTTACTGCTGAAAGAAAATCTCATTTCATTAAAGTGCTAGTTAAAATTTCTCCCATCTGAATAATCTTTCCTTAGAAAGCTTTCCTTTAATTTACTGCATACTAAAAGGTCACCTTTTATCCTATTATTGAAAATGTAGTAAACACTTTAAAGCTCAATTTCCTAATTAGCAAGGTCCCTTTGTACATGGTAGTATTCCAAAATAATCACTATTGGTAGGATAGAGTTAAACATACATCATTTACTTTATATTTGTGAAAAAGATACTTATTTAATTAGCTAGGAAGGCATGTCATATTCATTTAGGATTTTAGTAGAACTTGTTATTAAAGTTTCAAACTGTTTCAGTTTCTCCCTGAAAAAGAGCTGCTACTACTATCTTTGCAATTCAACTATTATTTATAGTGATGCAAAAATTCTACAATTCATAGTGATGCAAAAAATTATAAAAGCAGCATAATGTATAGGGTAAAAGGAGTCCCTTTCATAAATTACTGGTAACAAGTCATATTTCTATATTGAAATTTTGCCACTTTCTAAAAAAATACTCAAGTTTATTAACTAATGTGAAATCTATCTAAATCAAGTTGTATCACCAAGGTGATGTGTGTTTCTAAAATGATTTAGTGCTTTCAGTTACAAGAAGAGTAATAGTCACTTTAAGATTAGCTGAATATATGTGTGTGTATATATATATATATATATATGTACATACATGTTTACAAGAACATATAAGACATACATGACTAAATTTACTCTATAAAAGTTTCCAATTGACCTTACTTTTATCCATTCCCTATAACATCTAAAGCTTTTTAAATGTTTAAATGGGGATGAGATTGTGTAACATTCAATTTCCCCAGAAACTAACAAATATACAGCTTTTTCTAGATGCAGGCTATTCTACTAACATGAATCCTTTCAATTTACCAAAGATACTCATACATTTAGATTTCATATATATATATATATGTATATATGTATATATATGACTAATGGTATAGTACTCTTAGATGCCAATAGCTTTTTTATTTAACAAGAAACATTTCTTTAACACTACCTTCTGAAGGCATGAAAATTCTGCAAATTGCATATTCCCCTTCAGCTTGGAAAAATGTGCTACACCCAAAATAAACAGGTTGTTTTATAGAAAGTTGAAAAGTCTCAAACCAGCTTTCCAGAGCTCTGTTGAATACCATAAAATGCAGAATTTTTTATGGGGATCTGAACTTTTTTCAAGGTCTCACTAGTACTGCCGCTGGATCCTAACCATTTCTAAACTTATGCTTCCGCAGAGAGGAATAACATTATTTCTATTGGAGGATCATCTGATACAACTGGAGTGTTCTGTCTTTCAATTCTCCAGCTCCTTTATATAAGATAATATTACTGTGTTTTCTGTGTTGTAAAGGAATGACAAAAACTATAGAAATCTTTCCAAGGCTGAAGAATGACTCCACTTCACAGCTATTCTCCAAATACGGAAAGATTCCCATTAACTTTTTCAAGTTATGATGTGCCAGTAGGGAATGATACCTCCTTAATAAAACAACCTCCAGCCGCTATTTCTGAAGTTTCATCTCCCCGACTTTTTCCCTTCTCTAGATAGAGCACAGGCCTGGGAGTAGGAAGGTACTGGGTCCAACTCCGACTCTGCCACTCTGCTGTGTGGCTGTGGGCGAGTCACTTCACCTCTCAGCGCCTCAGTTCCCTCATCTGTAAAATGGGGATTGAGACTGTGAGCCCCATGTGGAACAACGACTGCATCCATCCTGATTTACTGTTCCAGCCCAGAGCTTACTAAAGTGCCTGCAACATAATAAGCACTGAACAAATGCCATAATCATTATTATCATTATTATTTCCTACTATATTTTTTTCTTAACTTTCAACACTGTCCCAAGTTTTCCTTAATATGCTGCTGCTGGTGCCCAGAAAGCCTGACTTATACCTCCCTGTGGGTAAGGGTGAAAAAGCCAGTAGAGGGGAATGCCTGCTGGGGCCATGCCATTAGTTGTGAACAACACCTGACAGAACAACCATTTAGGACAGGACATGGTTGGACAGACTCGGCAGGTTTCAGGCAAAATAGCTGGTAAATGTGAGTGATGAAGACTCCCTGGGGTCACCACCCCCTGCTAGTCTCCAGTGCTATTGTACAGCATCGGAACTTTGCTCTGGTCACTTTGCTCTTAAATGGGTATCACATCTAAAATTCCCAGATGTAAGAATTGATAATAATAATAATAATGGTATTTTTTAAGCTCTTACTATGGGCCAGGCACTGTACTAATCACTGGGGTGAATCCAAGCAAATGGGGTTGGACACAGTCCCGGTCCCATGTGGGGCTCACAGTCTCAATCCCCATTTTAAAGATGAGGGAACTAAGGTTCAGAGAAGTGAAGTGATTTACCCAAGGTCACATGGCAGGCAATGGTGGAGCCGGGGTTAGAAACCATGACCTTCTGAATCCCAGGCCTGTGCACTCGCTACTACACCAGGCTACTTGACAATAATAATGTTGGTATTTGTTAAGTGCTTACTATGTGCAGAGCACTGTTCTAAGCACTGGGGTAGATACAGGGTAATCAGGTTGTCCCACAAGAGGCTCACAGTTAATCCCCATTTTACAGATGAGGTAACTGAGGCACAGAGAAGTGAAGTGACTTGCCCACAGTCACACAGCTGACAAGTGGCAGAGTGGGGAGTCGAACTCATGACCTCTGACTCTGAAGCCCAGGCTCTTTTCACTGAGCTACACTGCTTCCCCAGTGTATTGCCACCCTACTCACCTATTAACTTATGGCCCCCAGTGTCTCATCTGAAACATGGTTGGGAGAGAGAAGAGCACAGAAGGAGTATGGGAGGGGCCACTTGAGGTAACATGACCTGGCCTGGAAAAGGGGGTTAGGTTCATAATGGGGGTGGGAGGGAGATAGGGTCTATAGGGGCCGGACCCCAGTAGGGCTAAAGAATGTAAGGCAGAATGCCAGGTTTCCTAGCAGCATGGTGCAGTGGATAGATCTCAGGCCTGGGAGTCAGCAGGTCATGTGTTCGAAACCCACATCTGCCACTTGTCTGCTGTGTGACCCTGGACAATTCACTTTCATGGCACAGTGGATAGAGCACAGGCCTGGGAGTCAGAAGATCATGAGATCTATTCCTGGATCTGCCACTTGTCTGTTGTGTGACCCTGGGCAGATCACTTTACTGGGCCTCAGTTACCTCATCTGAGGTAACTTACCTCATAGTAAAAGAAGGATTGAGAATGTGAGAATTGCTTGCATCCACCCAGCATTTAGTACAGTGCCTCTCACATAGTAAGAGATCAACAAATACCACAAGTATTAATATGAATTAATTATTAATATTTTCTAGGCCTCAGTTACTTCACCTATAAAATGGGGATTAAGACCGTAAGCCCCATATGGGGCAGGGACTGTGTTCAACTCCATTAGTTTGTAGCCACCAAGTGATTAGTACAGCACCTGGAAGATAATAAGCTCTTAACAAATTCTATCATTATCATTATCATTATTACGGATGTAGGGCAGGATGCTAGATTTACTTAGGGATGTAAGGAGAAAAGCCAGATCTGTGAAGTAGGAAAAAGGTCAGCTGCGGAGAAAAGATACAGATCACGAGAAGACAAGGATCAATAAGGAGGGCCACCTGACCACCCTTGAAGCTGCCTGCTTCACCACACCCTATTTCTTTGGGAAGAACGGGAAATTTCTGGGGAAAAACCCATGACACCCCATTCTGTCATGAAAGGGGTGGGTTGAGGGTTAGCAGTGTGGATAGAGCCTGGACTGGAAGTCGGGAGGACCTGGGTTCTAATCCCACCTCCACCATTTGTCTGCTGTGGGACCTCAGGCAAGTCACTTAACTTCTCTGGGCTTCAATTATCTCATCTGAAAAATGGGGACAAGACTGCGAGCCCCATGTGAGACCTGGGTTGTGTTCAACTTGATTAATCTGTATCTACCCCAGTGCTTAATAAGTGACTGGCATATAGGAAGCACTTAGCAATTGCAATTTAAAAAAATAAATTGTTCTACCAACACTAGGTCTGTTCACCAGTGGGCTAACTGGTGCAGTGGCTTCCTTCAAGGTTTCCCCAAAATAAAAAGGCTGGGGGGTGGGGGGAGTGGGGAGGGCGGGCAGGGGATATAGTAATACAGGTTATTCTGTTTTCTGTGAACTCATTGTGGGCAGGGAATGTGACTGCTTGATTTTGTACTGTACTCTCCCAAATGCTAAGTACAGTGCTTTGCACAAAGTAAGCTCTCAATAAATATGATTGCATGAATGAATGAACGATAGGGCTCAGATTCTTTGCTACAGAGGGGAACCTTATGGAGCTCTCAAAACCCTGGGGATAAATATTTCTGTAAACAGGTTTCATCTGCCCAAACTTCTATTACTGGAATCTGAACCAGGAAGCTTTAGAAGACTAAAGTCTCATATCCCTTTATATTCCCCACTCCCAGCATACTGTCTCTCCTACACCCAAGCCCGTGGGTACTCCCCCCCCACTACATCCCCACAGGACTGTGTACATATCCTTGCACTTATTGGTTTCCTTACTATTTATTATAATGCTTACCTCCCTCATTAGACTGTAAAATCCCTGAGGGCAAGGACTGTCTACTAACTATAATGGACTCTCTTAAGTGCCTAGTATAGTACTTATATGCATACTACTATTGATAGATCCAAAAAGTATTTATATCACACCATATTCATTCCAATCAATGTTTATCAAGCTTATTGGAAATATAAAAATAAAAAAGTCATCCTCCATTCATATAGCATCAGGGCTTAAGACATTTCAAAGAAGCAGATTCTATTATTTCAGAGAAGATGGAATTATCTCATTATGAAAATGATGATCTGCCTAGTAAAGATCAAATGATTGTGACTTTTACTGAGAATTATGCCTCAACAGAAGCTGGCCACTATGCCCAACAGAGAAAATCACAGTAATCTTGAGTCCAAGAATTAACTGCAAACCAAAAGAAGCATTTTTAGATGCATCGAATATTGTCTGGGACAAAGACATGACTCAGGACCCTGGGATCTCTCCGCCAAGTTGCCACAAACGGGGGCAGACCATCAAACATCTCCTGGGACAGAGACTTGCCTGAAGACGCTGAAGTCTCTCCACCAAGAGACCACAAACCGGCAAGGATCAGGTCATCGGACATCGGAACCACCCCCCACCATCCGCACGCCAGGGCACTGACATCAGGTCTGAATCCACAGTGGAGAACACAGAAGCAGTATGATGTAATGGATGCAGCATGGGCCTGAGAGTCAGAGGGTCCTAATCCCAGCTCTACCACTTGTCTGCTATTTGACCTTTGGCAAGTCACTTTACTTCTCTGGGCCTCAGTTATTTCATCTGTAAAATGGGAATTGAAACTGTGAGCCCTACATACGACAGGACCTATGTTCAACCCAATTTGCTTGTACCCACACCAGTGCTTTTAGTACAGTGCATGGTAAATAGTAAGCACTTAACAAATACCACAATTATTATTATTATTAGAATCAATCCATTAAGCACTAGCTATCATTACTATTATTAGTACTATTATTACTTATTTATTGACCACTTACAGTTTGCAATAATAATGTTGGTATTTGTTAAGTGCTTACTAGGTGCAGAGCACTGTTCTAAGCACTGGGGCAGATATAGGGTAATCAGGTTGTCCCACGTGAAGCTCACAGTTAATCCCCATTTTACAGATGAGGTAACTGAGGCACAGAGAAGTGAAGAGACTTGCCCACGGTCACACAGCTGACAAGCGGCAGAGCCAGGATCTGAACCCATGACCTCTGACTCCCAAGTCCGGGGTCTTTCCA
This sequence comes from Ornithorhynchus anatinus, assembly GCF_004115215.2. Lineage (NCBI taxonomy): Eukaryota > Metazoa > Chordata > Mammalia > Monotremata > Ornithorhynchidae > Ornithorhynchus > Ornithorhynchus anatinus. Next base: position 152,914,267 of record NC_041729.1, on the reverse strand, counting down.
CTGAGCCACGCTGTTGCAGTGCACTGTACTACACTCCTAGGAGAGTACAAGCAATGTGACAATGGATAGAGCACGGGCCTGGGAGTCAGAAGGACCTGGATTCTAATCCTGGCTCTACCACATGTCTGCTGTGTAACCTTGGGCAACTCACTTAACTTCTGTGGGCCTCAGTTACCTCATTTGTAAAATGGGCATTAAAAGTGTGAGCCCCATGTTGGACAGGCACGTGGCCAACCTGAGTAACTTGTATCTACCCCAGCACATGGGTCCTTGGCCCATAGTAAGCGCTTAGCAAGTACTGCTATCATTTATTATTTATTCATTGGTAGGCACTTCCACAGTGAATTCTCTATCCACAGTGAATCTCCATGTGTGGTCGTCTGACACCCAGGTGACAATGACCCAGATTTTTAAATACTGACAGTTGTCTGCCTTCACATCAACCTAGCCTCTGGTTTGCTCCTTAACTCTCATCCCCTTATTCTCAAGGAACCAAGGACCAGGTTACATTTCACCAAGTTATTCAGGCTACCATGGGATTAAGCAGTTATTTCTGTTAATAAGGTCACCTACCTCCAGTAAACTTCCATGACCTCACCATGACCCTTCAATCTCTGCCCTCCATTCAGCCCATCCCTGTCCCCTTTCCCAGCATGCTCCCTCCTTCCCCTCCATGTAACCTCACCCCTTTGCACCACCCCCATTCTCCTCCTCCACCCATCCCCACGCCAGTTACCTTATCCCAGTGCCACCCCTCATCCCCATCCCAGCTCCAGCCCCCATCATCTCACTTCCATAAAACTCCACCCTTCGTGACATCCCTTCATCCTGCAGCATTCTCCTCCCCCAGCCTTCAGCCAAATGAAGCTTGTGGAACCCCCGCTCCATCATGGGAAAGCTTCCCTTCAACTTAGACCTGACCTTGATTCAGTCACTAGCGCCTCTTTGCCATCACTCAAACCTGGCTCTCCGCAGATTCATTCATTCATTCATTCAATAGTATTTATTGAGCGCTTACTATGTGCAGAGCACTGTACTAAGCGCTTGGGATGAACAAGTCGGCAACAGATAGAGACAGTCCCTGCCGTTTGACGGGCTTACAGTCTAATCGGGGGAGATGGACAGACAAGAACAATGGGACTAAACAGCGTCAAGGGGAAGAACATCTCGTAAAAACAATGGCAACTAAATAGAATCAAGGCGATGTACAATTCATTAACAAAATAAATAGGGTAACGAAAATATATACAGTTGAGCGGACGAGTACAGTGCTGTGGGGATGGGAAGGGAGAGGTGGAGGAGCAGAGGGAAAAGGGGAAAATGAGGCTTTAGCTGCGGAGAGGTAAAGGGGGGATGGCAGAGGGAGTAGAGGGGGAAGAGGAGCTCAGTCTGGGAAGGCCTCTTGGAGGAGGTGATTTTTAAGTAAGGTTTTGAAGAGGGAAAGAGAATCAGTTTGGCGGAGGTGAGGAGGGAGGGCATTCCAGGACCGCGGGAGGACGTGACCCAGGGGTCGACGGCGGGATAGGCTAGACCGAGGGACGGCGAGGAGGTGGGCGGCAGAGGAGCGGAGCGTGCGGGGTGGGCGGTAGAAAGAGAGAAGGGAGGAGAGGTAGGAAGGGGCAAGGTGATGGAGAGCCTTGAAGCCTAGAATGAGGAGTTTTTGTTTGGAGCGGAGGTCGATAGGCAACCACTGGAGTTGTTTAAGAAGGGGAGTGACATGCCCAGATCGTTTCTGCAGGAAGATGAGCCGGGCAGCGGAGTGAAGAATAGACCGGAGCGGGGCGAGAGAGGAGGAAGGGAGGTCAGAGAGAAGGCTGACACAGTAGTCTAGCCGGGATATAACGAGAGCCCGTAATAGTAAGGTAGCCATTTGGGTGGAGAGGAAAGGGCGGATCTTGGCGATATTGTAGAGGTGAAACCGGCAGGTCTTGGTAACGGATAGGATGTGTGGGGTGAACGAGAGGGACGAGTCAAGGATGACACCGAGATTGCGGGCCTGCGGGACGGGAAGGATGGTCGTGCCATCCACGGTGATGGAGAAGTCTGGGAGCAGACCGGGCTTGGGAGGGAAGATGAGGAGCTCAGTCTTGCTCATGTTGAGTTTTAGGTGGCGGGCCGACATCCAGGTGGAGACGTCCCGGAGGCAGGAGGAGATGCGAGCCTGAAGGGAGGGGGAGAGGACAGGGGCGGAGATGTAGATCTGCGTGTCATCTGCGTAGAGATGGTAGTCAAAGCCGTGAGAGCGGATGAGTTCACCGAGGGAGTGAGTGTAAATGGAGAACAGAAGAGGGCCAAGAACTGACCCTTGAGGAACTCCAACAGTTAAAGGATGGGAGGGGGAGGAGGCTCCAGCGTAGGAGACCGAGAATGATCGGCCAGAGAGGTAAGAGGAGAACCAGGAGAGGACAGAGTCCGTGAAGCCAAGGTGAGATAAGGTATGGAGGAGGAGGGGATGGTCGACAGTGTCAAAGGCAGCAGAGAGGTCAAGGAGGATCAGAATGGAGTAGGAGCCATTGGATTTGGCAAGAAGGAGGTCATGGGTGACCTTAGAGAGAGCAGTCTCGGTAGAGTGGAGGGGACGGAAGCCAGATTGGAGGGGGTCTAGGAGAGAATGGGAGTTAAGGAATTCTAGGTATCGATTGTAGATGACTCGTTCTAAGATTTTGGAAAGCAAGGGTAGTAGGGAGATAGGACGATAACTGGAGGGGGAAGTGGGGTCAAGAGCGGGTTTTTTTAGGATGGGGGAGACGTGGGCATGTTTGAAGGCAGAGGGGAAGGAGCCCTTGGAGATTGAGTGGTTAAAAATAGAAGTTAAGGAAGGGAGGAGGGCAGGGGCGATGGTTTTAAGAAGGTGAGAGGGAATGGGGTCTGAGGCGCAGGTGGAGGGGGTGGCATTTGAGAGAATGGAGGAGATCTCCTCTGAGGATACTGCAGGGAAGGATGGGAAAGTAGGGGAGGGGGTTGTTGGGGGGGAGGGGAGAGGCGGAGGGGTGACTTTGGGGAGCTCAGACCTGATCGTGTTGATTTTCGTGAGGAAATAGGTGGCCAGATCATTAGGGGTGAGAGATGGGGGAGGGGGAGGAACAGGGGGCCTAAGGAGAGAGTTAAAGGTCCGGAACAATCGGCGGGGGTGACGGGCATGGGTGTCGATGAGGGAGGAGAAGAAGCTTTGCCTGGCAGAGGAGAGGGCAGAGTTAAGGCAGGAAAGGATAAATTTGAAGTGGGTGAGGTCGGCTTGGTGCTTGGACTTTCGCCAGCAGCGCTCAGCAGCTCGAGCATAGGAGCGTAGGAGGCGGACGGAGGAGGTGATCCAGGGCTGTGGGTTAGTGGAGCGAGAGCGGCGGAGGGAAAGGGGGGCGAGAGAGTCGAGATGAGTAGAGAGGGGTGGAGTTGAGAGCGGAGACCCGCTCGTCGAGAGTGGGAAGAGAGGACAGGGCGGCAAGGTGAGGCGAGATGCTATTGGAAAGACGGATGGGATCGAGAGAGCGGAGGTCTCTGTGGGGCAGTAGCGAAGATTTGTAGGGGGAGGGAGTGTGAGAGATGAGGCAGGTGAGAAGGTTATGGTCAGACCGCAGACCGCAGATGATGCGGTCTCCCCTCCTGCCCTCTCTAGAGGGGGCCTCATCTTCATCGACTCCACTGGAGAACTCATTCCCTCCCATGGGTTCAACTACCATCTCTATGAAGATGATTCCCTAATCTACATCTCCGATCTTTCTCTCTCTCTGCATTCTCGCATTTTCTCCAGATTCAAGACATCCCTACTCGGATGTCCTACCATCACCTCAAACTTAACATGTCAACAGTAGAACTCCTTATGTTCCCACACAAACCCTGTCCTCCCCCTGACTGTCCCATCACTGAAGACAGCACCACCATCCTTCCTATCTTGCAAGCCATAGCCTTGGCATTATTCTTGATTCATCTCTCTCTCTCATTCAACCTGCATATTCATTCTATCACTAAATCCTCTCATTTTAATCTTCATAACCGCTAAAATCTACCCTTCCCTCTCCATCCAAACTATACAGCTAATGCAAGCACTTACCCTATTCCACCTTGATTACTGTACCAGTACCAGCCTCCTTGATGATCTCCCTGTCTCCTGTCTCTCCTCACTCCAGTCCACACTTCATTCTGTTGCCTGGGTTCTTTTTCTGCAGAAATGTTCTGTCCAGGTTTCCCCATTCCTCAAGAACCTTATGTGGCTGCTCATTTCCTCTTGCCTTCAAGACATATCTACCTCTTCCTGCCTTCAAGACATATCTACTTGCATGACCCATCAATACCTCGAATGAAACACATCCTAAACTGAAATCCTTATCTTCCCACCCAAACCCTGTCTTCCCAGTGTCATTCTCATCAATGTAGACCACACCACACCACCTCCCTACCTCACAAGCCCATAATCTTGGTGTCTACAGCTCATCTCTCTCATTCCACCCACATATTCAATCTGTCACCAAGTCCTGTTGGTTCTACCTCCAAAACATTGCTAAAATCCACCCTTGACTATTGCATCTGTCTCCTCCCTGACCTCTCAGCCTCCTGTCTCTCTCCACGCCAGTCCATACTTCACTCTGCTGCACAGATTGTTTATCAACAAAAATGTTCAGTTCATGTCTCCCCACTTCTCAAGAAGCCCTATTGGCTGCCCATCCACCTCTGCATCAAACAGAACTTTTTTTACCATTGGATTTAAGCACTCCAACATAACTCACCTCTCTAATCTCCTACTCCAGTCCAGCCTGCACACTCCGCTCCTCTAGTGCCAGTTTACACATTGCTCTCTGATCTTATCTATCTGGTTGCTGACCCCTTTCCCACACCATCCCCCAGCCTGGAAATCCCTCTCCCTCCATAAACACCAGACCCCTACTCTCTCCACCTTCAAAACATTATTAATGTCACAACTCCTCCAAGAGGCCTTCCCTGATTAAGCACTCTTTTCCCCGCTCACTCTCCCTTCTGTGTCACTGTGCACCTCAATCTGTACCCTTTGGATTCTTGATATTCTCCCCACCCCAAACCCCACAACCCTCACGTACATAGTTTTAAATTATATATTATAAATTACTTCTTCATTCACATTAATATCTGCCTCCCCCTCTAGACTGTAGGCTCATAATATGCACTCAATCTCATCCATCTCGCTGCTGACCTCTCGACCACATCCTGCCTCTGATATGCCCTTCCTCATCTCAATTGGCAGACGATGACTCTCTCCACCTTCAAAGCCTGATTGAAAGCCATATCTCCTTCAGGAGACCTTCCCTGACTAAACCCTCATTTCTTTTTTTCCCCACTCCCTTCTGGATCATCCTGATCTGTTCCCTTTATTCACCTCCACCCTCCTGCTTTGCTCCACAGCACGTATATACATATCCACAAATTCCCCCCTATAATCCTAAACTCATTGTGTACAGGGAACGTGTCTACCAACTCTATTGTATTGTTATATTGCAGTCACCCAAGTGGTTAGTACAATGCTCTGCACACAGTATCCACTCAATAAATGACTGATTGGTTGATGCATACATAAATGATCGATACATTCATCATTCCAAAAGATTGACCTACACTGTGTGTTATTGTGGGTGTGAAAAGTTGAAATTTAAAAATTTGGATTCATTTTCTAATGAACCTTCAGATAAAAATGAAGGGAAAAAATGGTTTTGACTGTGAAATATTACACACTGGAATACTGTACATCATGTCCAATGACGGCATTTCAAGGCCTTAAAAGTATATTCCAGAGAAAGTCAGTTGATTCCAATTCCCGCCTTATACATAATCAAGTATTGATATTCATTGATACTTTCATTTGTATCATTTAATTACTCCTATATCATTTTCAAATGCAAATGACAATCCAATATTTTTGTTTACCCCTGCTGCCGTTGTAATCGACATCTGAGGGCTCTGCAAGTCAGTAATATTACAACTGAGAAACAGGTTACCCTGGAAGTAAAGTGATTGAGTCCCGGTTGCTGTTTCTGGATTCACTTATGTACTTTAATACTGTGCTGGAACTTTATTGTATGCTTTTACTGAAATAGCCATGTACTGCCGCCAGACAACTGAGACCTGTCAAGTTCAAGATGAAAGCTACCAGAGATCTATGACATAAATGCATTCCGATGTAGAAAATTTCACCCTTCCTTTGGTGCCGTAGAAATTAGTCTTTACGTGGAGTCTATTTGAAGATACTTCTGTAGAGTAGGGAGTACTGATATATGTCCTCCAGGTACTATTCACTAGTTTGATGTACCGAGTCTCAAACCAACATTCCGTATCTCTACTGAATATCATAAAATGCAGAACTAATGTATGGGGATTTAGAACTTTCATCAAGCTTTTGCCTGTATTGCTACTGGATCCTAATGACTTCATGGATTCTAATCCAAGCATAGCAAACAAGTGGCAGAGCTGGGATTAGAACACAGGTTCTTCTGACTCCCAGGCCCATGTTCTATCATTAGGCAAGTCTGCTTCTCCCTACTCCCTCCCACCTAGTCTATGAACTCCATTTGGGACAGGTATCGCATCCACCTGATAAATTGTATGTATCTCAGCACTTCCTGTGGTATTTGGTATACAATCTACTTAAGAAACCATCTTTTAAAAAAGACAGGTAACATCAAGGGGTTGTGCAACAGGCCAGGAATTATTTGGGTTAGGAAATACAAAATATTTGAAAGGAAGAATTTATGATAATTTGAATTCATAAAAATTCTTCAAAAATAATCAAGAACTGTTTGGCCTCACACTTTATAGGGTTATATATTAGTTTCACTTTAAACTGTCACACTTTTATTTTTCAATTCATGTAAACCCAATTAAGTAATTATGGGCCAGGAGAGCTTACTAATTAACAGGATTGGTAAACATGCTACCCTGCAATATGGGAAAATCAAATTACACTGAGAAATTATAAAGGGACAATGGCTCTCCATTTGTTAGGTGGGCTGAAATGTCAAAAATTGCAAGTGTTATTTTGTTAACTGTGGAATTCAGACTCACTCAGGCAGCCTGAAGACACTTCAACACCTGAGCTCACTAGTTACCTTGGCTAGTGAGATATTTTTGTACAGACAACGTAATGCTAAGCAGAGCAATCATTTACATAAAAAGGGAATAATCTCTAGTGAATACTATGAGCAAATGGCGATTTTCCAGGCACGTAAAGGTTTCTACTGCCTTTTTTTTCCCACTGTTCTGAAAAATCTAAGTCTGCTTGGCTACCTCTTAGCTTGTTTTGCTAAATGTATACCATCCAAACATGTACAATTTCACTAACCAAATGACTTTCTTAAAACCGGCATCTTTAGCAGAAATACCCTCAATGTTGGACAATGCTCAAATGCTTACCCTGGTAATGCACCTATAATTAATCAACCATAATCCTGTAATAAGAAGCCAACTCTTTCTTTAAAATAAAATACCAAACGTGGGGCCCTCTGAATCCCCTATATTAACGGCGACCACAAGCCTCAGGTTTATTTAATGTTATGAGGTCTGTAGCAGGTTTCTCTTTCTCTCTCTCTGCTCTAGTGGAAATAGGAGTGGGAAATTTCTGTAACCTGAGAAAACAGGAGCACAGCATACCTGCATCACAATAAGAAGGTCAAAGACTAAGATGAAAGAAGCCAAGAAGGCTCGGGAGACTTCATCGCTTGGCAGAAATCCACGATTCAACTTGTCCCAGCTGATCCAGTCAGTGGTGATGACAAGGACAACTACTGACGTCAGGGTGAAGAGAACTGTCCTGCAAGAAAACAAAAACATCCTTTGAAAAGACTGAAAACAAATCAGCAACAGAGAAAACTGTTCATTTTTTTTAGAGTATTTGTTAAATGCTTACTATGTTCCAGACACTGTTCTAAATATTGGGGTAGACACAAGCTAATCAAGTTGTAGCCAGTCCATGTCCCTCACAGGGAAGCATCATGGCCTAGCGGCAAGAGTATGAGGCTGGGAGTCAGAGGACATGGGTTCTAATCCCAGCTCTGTCACTTGTCTGCTGAGTTACCTTGAGCAAATCATTTAACTTTTCTGTGCCTCAGTTACCTCATCTGCAAAATGTGGATTAAGAATGTGAGCCCTTGATACCTATTCCCATCACTCTCTCCAGTTGTTCCAGACATTAAACTTCCTCCTCAGGCCCCCTGTTTTCCCCGCCTCTCTCCTCCTTTGCCCCCAGTGACCTGGCCACCTACTTTATTAGGAAAATTGACACCATTAGGTGTGAGCTACCTAAAATCACCCCTGCCTCTCTTCAGTCTCTTCCCCATTCCACCCGCCTCTTCAACTTTCCCTTTCTTCCAAGCAGTATCTCTAGAGGAGCTCTACTGCCTCCTCTCAAAAGCCACTCTCTCCATATGCGTATTCAGACCCCATTCCTTCACACCTGATCTAAACTCTTGCCCCCTCCCTTCTTCCCTCCTTAACAGCCATCTTCAACCATTCACTCTCCAATAGCTTCTTTCCCACTGCTTTCAGACATGCTCATGTCTCCCATATTGGAAAAAAACCCCTCCCTTAACCCCAGGGCTCCCTCCAGCTATCGCCCCATCTCCCTCCTACCATTCTTTTATGAACTCTTTGAACGAGTTGTCTACACCTACTGTCTCAAATTCCTCTCCTCCTGTTGTCTCCTTGACCCCCTCTGATCTGGCTTCGGGCCTCTTCACTCCACAGACTTCCTTCCAAAGGTCAGCAATTATCTCCTTGCCAAATTCAGCGGGCCTCCACTCCTCACTTCCCACTCCCTTCTGCATCGCCTTGACTTGCTCCCTTTGCCCTCCCCCGCTCCCAGCCCCCCAGAACTTATGTACATATATGTAAGTTTATTTGTATTGATGTCTGTTATCCCCACTCTAGATTGGTAGCTCTCTGTGGGTAGGGAATATGTCTGTTTACTGTTGTATTATACACTGCCATGCGCTTAGTAAAATGCTCTGCACACAGTAAGCGCTCAATAAATATGATTTGATGAATAAATGAATGAATGACAGGGACTGTGTCCAACCTGATTACCGTTTACCCCAGTTCTTAGAACAGTGCTTGGGACATAGAAAGCACTTAATAAATACCATAATTATTACTATGGGGCTCACATACTTAATTCTCATTTTACAGATGAAGTAACCGAGGCCCAGAGAAGTTAAGTGACTTGCCCAAGGTCATACAGCAGACAAGCCATGGAACCGATATTAGAACCCAGGTCCTCTGACTCCCAGACCCATGCTCTATCCACTAGATTATGCTCCTTCTCATTCTTTAGTGTCTACATCAGTCTTCAGGAAAATATATAGAAAATATCTGAGGATCTGTCTTTCAAAAAATGAAGGCACAATAAAGCAGTGTGGCCTAGTGCATAGGAAGGACCTGATTTATAATCCTGGCTCTGCCACTTGTCTGCTCTGTTACCTTGGGCAAGTCACTTAACTTCTCTGGGCCTCCATTATCTCATCTGTAAAATGGAGATTGACACTGGGACCCCTATGTGGGACAGGAATTGTGTCCAACCCGATTATCTTGTATCTACTCCAGTGCTTAGTACAGTGCCTAGCACATAGTAAGCACTTAATGATAATAATAATAATAATAATAATAATAATGGTATTTGTTAAGCATTTACTATATGCAAAGCACTGTTCTCAGTGCTGGGGGATACAAGGTGATCAGGTTGTCCCACATGGGGCTCACAGTCTTCATCCCCATTTTACAGATGAGGTAACTGAGGCCCAGAGAAGTTAAGTGACCTGCCCAAAGTCACGCAGCTGACAAGGAGCAGAGCTGGAATTAGAACCCATGACCTCTGCCTCCCGAGCCTGTGCTCTTTTCACTGAGCCACGCTGCTTCTCTGCTTAACAAATACCACAGTTATTTTTATCCCAGGGAATTTTTTTTTAAATAACTAATAAACTTGAGAAGTATGGTGGAAAAAATATCCCTAATGAAATTGGTTGCTCCCAGATTTGGACTGAGATGGATACTGGGGTATTGCTTATATTTCATCAATTTATTTTTCAGTGTTGGCACGGCGTTGACATATGCACACCTAGTATATAGAAACTGCTGAGAAAAGTTTCTCGGGTGTACCCTATCTTGACCCTCGTGCAAGTTTAACAAAGGTGCACCTTATTTAAAGTGCTGGTGCTGTGACTGGCCATACTAGCCCCTAAATTTCTTTTGAAATCTGTTTACAAAGATGACAGCTCGGCCCTTAAAAAAAAAAATCCTTTTTGAACTTTATGCAACTGCACACTGGGCAGTGTGTAGCAATCTCTTGCAGTCTTTTCAACCAATGGAGGGCAGACCAAGAAGGCCACTGGGGACAGGAGAATCTGTCTCCTACCCCACTGCCAGGAAGATAGGATGAATCCATCTTTATTGGTATTTTCAAATTCTGGGGAACACCATACTAGATAGAGTCAGAAAAAAGCAGAAGCAGTTTCTTTTCACTGTTATTAGCATTTATACGTGAGGGAAATAAAGCTGGAATTTGCAAACACAAGAGAATCTGTGCCCTAAGGTACAAAGCGGGCGGGGAAGAGACGGTGTGATTAGCACTAGAAAGTACACTAGACATACAGCAGTAATAATAATGTCATTAAAAGACCAAAATAATTATTTGATAATCATAATCTCTGCATGTTACTGCAATGCATCTCAGAGTATGAAGCTTATGGTACAGCAGATTTGGCGGGAGGCATTTTGTTCATTAATCAAATCAATCAATCATAATAAAAAGTGTTCTTTAAATTATTTGAACGTTACATTCATTCCTTAATTCAGGTTTTCTTTAAATGGCTAGTGTACATGAACATATCCATTAGAAACTTCACTGTCTCTTTTATCTTTTCTGGATAAATGGGTTTGATGGCACCTTCAATCTAACGTGTAGTTTTATTTCTTAACAGCTCTGTATAGATATTTTCCTGGTTAGATTATGCACTTGTGTTTTTTAAACAACATTACTATAGACATAAAGAAGAGTGAGCAATTACAAAGTCACTTAATCCCTCCAAAGGGAAATTAAAAGAAGGACACTCTGATGTTCAATATTTAATACTACTAAAAGAATAATAAATGTTGACCATTAAGTATTAATGTACACAGTGGAGAGTATCAATGTTTTTTAAAAACATGTGAGAGGAAAAAGAAAGAAAACTCAGAAATATGCTAATGTATCACATCACCTCTAAAAAATTTTTATCTCCAGCTCAAATACTTATATGGAGCTTGAAATAATGAAATGTACCAGTCTGCAGTACTTAGAATCTAAGTGCCGTGAGCAGTGTTATTAGAATCAGAGGCTATTACATCATTATTGTTAGTTTTTCATTTATTAAATGTTATATTTGAAAAATATTCCCAGTAACTCGTGTAAACACAGAATTTTTTTTCTTTAATTTGGAAGGAAAATCCATCCCCATTTGTGATACTGGCTTTCTTTTCAGGCATCGTGCCACCGAGACAATGTCCTCCAGCACCTCTCCCTTCAACACTTTATCCAGACATTTAAAAAGATGTTTACTCTAGACCATGAACCCTCGGAGAGTTCTGGTTTTCCCTTTCTGACCAAGTGGCATATAATTAGAGAATTATCTGGATATGGCTTTCCTCTTAGTACTTGGCTATTTCCAATATTTCATGCTGCTTCATCAAGTCTATTATTCTCCAGCTAGTGGCTGTGACTCACACGGAAACATCTCATAAATAATAACTAGCAAGGGTGACTTTTTCCCTTCATTCCTGTGTTTGTTTGCTGCCATCAACGTGCTTCAATTTTCTCAGTTACAGATTGGGAAACCTACTGGCTTCTCCATCTATTTATAAGCTTCTATTTACCTTCATTGATTTAACACTTTTACTCACCCAAGGGGAATTAGACTATTCATGACAAGAATTCCTTCCTCAGAAAATGGGTCGTTGCTGTAGCCTCCATTTTATTTAGAACAATGACATAAACGAATAAGGGAAAGGGTCAAATCACCAAAAGTTATCAAAATTTGGTTGTTCAACCTCTCAGTGTCTTTTGGACTTAAAACTTCAAGAGTTCTTCAAAAGATTTTCAGATCCCTCTTACTTCATCTTTTGGAAATCGCCTGCTTCTCACCCTCTTACTGTGGCTGTCCCACAAGGCTCTGTTTTAGGTTCCTTACCCTTCTCACACTACATTCAGTCTTTCAGGAAGCTCAGTCATTCACTCAGGAGTAGCACATATTTCTATACAGATGATCAACTTTCCCTGGGTGTCCAACCCCATCCCTTTGCACATTATTAAAACACTTGTGCCAACTTTTTGCTCTTCTTTGAAAAACATCTTTAAAAACTAACTCTATGATGGCTCCTTCTGTTCTGTTTTCAAACATGCCCATTATCCTAAAAAAAACACCAAAAAAACCCTCAAACCTACTGCACTCTCCAGCTAACAACTCATCTCCCTCCTCCTATACTTGTCCAAACTCCTTAAATGTGGCAGTTATTCCACATTCTTTCCTACAACTCCCTCTTTGACCCTCTGCAAATTGGCTTCTGCTCCATCCACTCCACTGAAACTGCACTCTCCAAAGTCACCAGTGCCCTCCTTCTTGCCAAATCTACTCCAAATCTACTAATCTACTCCACTCCATCCTAATTCTCCCTGACTTTTCGGCAGCCTTTCTCCTTGGAAACGCTACTAAACCTTTGGTTTCTCTGACACTGTCCTCTCCTGGTCCTCCACTTAGGACTCTGGTGGCTTTTTCTTGGTCTCTTCTGCCTACTACTCCTTTGCCTTCTGCACCCTAACTCTGTGTGGGTGTTTGGAGGTGAGTAGGGGGTGTCCCTCAAAGCTCAGTTCTGGCTCTCTTTCTATTCTCCCTTACACCCACTCCCTTGGGGAGTTCACCTGCTCCCATAGCTTCAACTACCATCTCAACCCACAGGGCTCCCAAATCAGCCTCATCAGACCTGACATCTCTCCTCCTTTGCAATCCCACATTTCCTCCTGCCTTCAGGACATCTCTACTAGGACATCCCACCAACACCTCAAATGTAATATGTCCAAAACAGAACTTCTTATCTTCCCACAGAAACCCTGTTCTTTCCCTGACTTTCCATTCACTGTACACAGCACACCATTCTCCCCGTTTCACCTTGGAATTATCCTCAGCTCATCTCTAACATACAACCCACATATTCAATCTGTCACCAAATCCTGTCAGTTCTAAATTCACAAAACTGCTAAAATCCATGCTTCCTCTCCATCCAAACTGCTACTATGCTGATGCAAGCACTTATCGTATCCCGACTTGTCTACTGCATCATCCTCTTTGCTGATCTCCCTACTTACTGTTTCTCCTCCTCACTCAAGTCCATACTTCGCTCTGCTGCTTGGATCATTTTTCTAAAAAAAAAAACATTCAGTCCATGTTTCCCCATTTCTCAGGAACTTTGAGTGGTTGCCCAATGACCATCTCATTAAACAGAAACTCCTCACCATTGACTTTAAAGTACTCAATCATATTTCACCTCTTATCTTTCCTCACTGATTTCCTTCTAAACCCAGAACATTCACTTCACTTATTTAATGCCAACCTACTCACTGTATCCTCATCTCATCTATCTTGAGTCTGATCCCTCATCCATGTCCTGCTTCTGGCCTGGAATTCCTTTCCCCTTCACATCCAACAGAGCAGCACTATTCCCACCTTTAAAGCCTTTTAAATCACATCTCCTCCAAGAGGCTTCCCCCATCTAAGCCTTCATTTCTCCTACTTCCTCTTCCCTCTGCATTACCCTCATACTTGGATTTGTACCCTTTATTCAGCCTGTCCTCAACCCCACAGTACTTACATACACACCCATAATTTATTCTTATCAATCGCTCTTATTGAACACTTACTATATACAGAGCACTATACTAAGCGCTTGGGAGAGTACAATACAACAGAATTAGCAGACACATTCCCTTCCCCTAATGAGCTTACAGTCTAGAGGGGGAGAGAGACATTAATATGAAGAAATAATTCATAATATACATTTTAAAGATATGTACATAAATGCCACCGGGTTGGGGAGGATATCAAGTATCTTAAGGTCAGGGATTGATGTGCAAAGACATTTTTATGTCTGTCTCTTCCTCTAGACTGGAAGCTCCTTGTGGGCGGGTAACATTTCTAACAACTCTGTTACATTGTACTCTACCAAGCCCTCGGCACAGTGTTCTGCACATAATATGATTCGATAGACTGATCGTTTTGTTTGCACCTCCCCACTCCTCAGAAACCACCAACAGTGATTTAGCTCCACATCAAGCTGAGATAATCAGTTTTCTATCCCCTACCTATACTTGCTCCCCTCCCACTACAACTTAACCTGCACATTTTCTATCTCTAACACCAACCTACTTAATGTGTCCTGATCTTGTCTCTTCCACTGTCGACCCCTTGGTCACGCACTTCCTCCTGCCTGGAACTCCCTCCCGCTTCTTATCTGATAGACCAGCACTCTCCTTGCCTTCAGAGCCCTTCTAATATCACATCTCCTCCAGGAAACCTCCCTATCCTATTTTGCCTCCTTCATGCATCACCTATGCACTTGAGTTTTCACCCCTTTAGGCACTTTCCCCTTTCTCCCTCAACTGCTGCAGCATTTATGTACATTTCCTCATAGTCATTGACTCCCCTGCCTGTCATTTATCTTAATGTCAGTCTACCCACCCAATTGGAAGATCCTTGAGTCAGTCAGTCCATTTTATTTATTGAGTGCTTAAGGGCTTGGGAGACATAATATAAAGGACACCTTCCAGGAGGATACAGACATTAATTAATATAAATAATTGAGGGTAAGGATCAGGTCTACTTACTCTCATATACTCTCCCAAGGGTTCACTACAGTGGCCTGCACCCAGTAAATGTTCAATATATTCTGTGGATTGATTTATTCATTGACCTATATCTCTTATTGGACCTGCTTTTATCTCTGAGACATCTCCCTCCACCTGAGTGGCCCACACTGGTATCAAAAACTCAGTATGCCTAACACAAAACTACTCACCTTTTCCCCTAAATCTTCTCATCACGCTTCCAGGCCCAGAAGCATACACCTTCGATGTCATCCTCAAGATCGCACTGTCTTTCAACTCTCCCATTCTCACAAACTGTCAAATCTTGCTGGTTCTTCCTATAAAACAGCCCCCAGTATGAAAACTTCCTTGCCGCCCAAACAACTAACGCTCTGGTAAAAGCTCTAATCATAGTGCAGCTAGATTACTGTAACAGCCTCATCGTTGGTCTTCCTGACTCCAGCCTCTCCACTTTCTAATCTACTACATGAGGCCGCACAGAACAATTTTTTGAACCATTCTTTGACCCACACTTCTTCTTTCCACATAGAAGCAGCGTGGCTTAGTGGAAAGAGCCTGGGCTTGGGTGTCAGAGGTCGTGGATTCTAATCCCTGCTCACCAATTTATCAGCTGTGTGACTTTGGGCAAGTCACTTAACTTCTCTGGGCCTGTTACCTCATCTGTAAAATGGGGATTAAGAATGTGAGTCTCATGTGGGACAACCTGATTACCTTGTAACTACCCCAGTGCTTAGAACAGTTCTTGGCACATAGTAAGCATTTAACAAATACCATTATTATTATTATTTCCTCTCACAAAAATTCTTCACCATCAGCTTCAAGGCTTTCCACCAACTCACCTCTCCAATTACGGCCACACTGTCTTCATCCATTACTCCCTAACTCACTCACTACATTTTCCTCAAGCTAACCTTCCACTTTCATTTATTTAATTGTATTTATTGAGCACTTACTGTGTGTAACACACCGTACTAAGTCCTTAGAAGAGTACAATATAAGATCAAATAGACACATTCTTGTCCACAGTGAGCTCACATTCTAGAGGGGGAGCCAGACATTAATATAAACAAATACATGAATTACAGATAAATACATATATGCTGTGGGGATGGGAGGGAGGATGAATGAAGGAGCAAGTGAAAGCTGTGCAGAAAGGAGTGAGAGAAGAGGAGAGGCAGGCTTAGTCATGGGAGGCTTCCTGGAGGAGATATGCCTTCAAATAGGTTTTGAAGTGGGGGAGAGCAATTATGATGTGTATATATCTATAATTCTATTTATCTATTTTGATGCTATTGTTACTTGTCTACTTGTTTTGTTTTGTTGTCTGCCTCCCCCTTCTAGACTGTGAGTCCGTTGTTGGGTAGGGATTGTCGAATTGCCGAATTGTACTCTCCAGGCGCTTAGAATAGTGCTCTGCACACAGTAAGTGCTCAATAAATATGATTGAATGAATGAATAAATCTCTCTGATATGAGGACGGAGGGTGCTCCAGGCTAGAGGTAGGATATGGGCAAAAGGTCGGCGACGAAAGAGACAAGATCAAAATACAGTGAGAAAGTTAGCATTAGAAGAACAAAGTGTGTGGGCTGGCTTGTAGTAGGAGAGTATTGAGGTGAGTAAAGACCTCACTTAATTTCCAGCACCCAAAATCACGCTGGCCCTTCAGTTAGACAGCTGGTCACAGAAGGCTGCTTTAAAGTCCTTTCAACCTGACTGGCAGGAAAATTTTTAGGGAAGGGACATGGACTACAAATTTTTGGGATTTTCTAGAAGCACATTGGATCCTCTGATAGTGGGAAAGCCCAATCCCAGGGGTACGGGCCAAGTTCTTCCTAGAAGGAACTGGGAGAACAAATTCACTTTTTGTCTAGTGTGAGCTATGCCTGCCTGCCTACTCCTAAGATACCCCAACAGAAGAGTTTCCACTGGTAAAGTATTTTCCTCTGCTTAATCTTATTATTGAAGTAAAAAGGAAGCTAGGCCAAGTTATTCTGTGGGTTATTTTAGACTAAATCCACTTTCCAGTCATTTTTCTAAGCAAAATCTTCAAGCAACCTTATGGCTGAAGCATAGGGTTCTGGTCTCAATTAATCAGATCATCAAGCTTGGCCCTTATTGTTTTGACCCTCTGTCACTTTCAATATTATCATGAAAACCTCAACTTCAATATTTACTATTATTATGCTTTCCAATTTGTGGTACTAATTAAATTCCAACGTTAGTCCTTATCTTGTTAGGGAATCCCATGGTCAATGGGATCCTCAAATAATTTTCAACTGGGCACTGGCTCGAGGTTTTAATCCCATATTTTCCTCCAATCAAACATACAGTGGTTGGAAATTTAAATCTTATTTTGGTAGACAACACTTTAGTGGCCCCAATTTTGATCTTATAAGGAAAAAGTCTTTAATCCTTATCCTACTATTATTATTGTTAGAGTACTTGCTTAGGGCTTATTACAGGTAAAGCACTGTCTTTAGTGGTGGGGAAGATAGAAGATAGCCAGGTCAGATACAGTCCCTGTCATACCCAGGGTTCCCAGTCTATGTAGGAGAGAGAACAGATTTTTCCAGATTTTACAGATGAGGGAACTGAAGCCCAAAGAAGTTAAGTGACTTACCCAAGGACACACAGCAGGTACATGGTGAAGCTGGGTTCAGAACCCGGGTCCTCTGACTCCCAGTCCAGAACTCTTTCCAATAAGCCATGCTGCTTTTCTAAGGCATCTATGGCCATTGTGAACTTATTTATATGCCATCCACAGAGCTTTTACATTCATTCATTCAATCACATTTATTGAGTGCTTACTGTGTGCAGAGCACTGTACTAAACACATGGGAGAGTACAATACAACAATGAACAGACACATTCCCTGCTCACAACAAGCTTTCAGGTTCATATACTTTTCAACTGTACATTCAATTGTATATTTTGACTACTTATAAATATTTTTATTTTTATATGCGTCTCCCCTGTTACAATCTAAGCTCCTTGTGGGCAGGGAACATGCCAGTACTTTGTTATGTACTTACCAAGTGCTTAATGTATTATGCCAAGTGGATGGTCAATTAATACCAATATCACTGCTAATAATCCATGGAAAGGTAGATAGTCATAGAGGGGAAGGGATAAAGAAGGCCAACAATAACCTGAAATCTCATTCTCCACAATACTTTTTCTTCACTCTCCCATCTCCTAAAATTTTAACCTGAGTTTTTAAAACACAGCTAAATTCATTTTTCATTCCCAGCTTCTGTTGAGGTGCTAATGAGCACTTCAACAGCCAAAACATATGCAGAAAAGCAGAAAAGTGACCTGGATAATCAACTAAATGCCTCAGCAGGCTTCATATAATCCAATGTTCATTGTGTATTTCTTCATCCAATTTTTATCTTAAACTGAGTAGCAGGTAGATATAAATATGTAAAATGACTGTGGTGCATAGTACGAAGAACATGGGCTATGGAGTCAATACACCTGGTTTCCTCTGGCCTATAGGGTGAGTCTGGGGAAGTTTCATAAACTTTTTGTGACACAATTTCTTCATCTGTAAAATGGGGATCGATCAAGCAAAGACTCAGTGGTATTTTTTGAGCATTAACTGAGTGAAGAGCATAGTACTAAAACACTTGAGGGAGTACAAGAGAGATGGTAGGCATGATCCTTACCATCAGGAAGCAACTTGTTTTGTTTTGTTGTCTGTCTCCCCCTTCTAGACTGTGAGCCTGTTGTTGGGTAGGGATTGTCTCTATCTGTTGCCGAATTGTACTTTCCAAGTGCTCTGCACACAGTAAGCGCTAGTAAATACTATTGATTGAATGAAAAAGAGATTTTGAACCCCATCTGGGACTATGATTATATTCAAACTGATAATCTTGTGTCTATCCCTATGATTAAGTCAGAGTAAGCATATAACAATTATATTTGTTCACACACGTATTTAACTGGGAGTCAAAAGGTCATGGATTCTAATCCCGGCTTTGCCGCTTGTCTGCTCTGTGACCTTGGGCAAGTCACTTCACTTCTCTGGGCCTCAGTTACCTCAATCTGGAAAACTGGGATTGAGACTATGAGCCCCATGTGGGACAGGAACTGTGTCCAACCCAATTTGCTTGTCTCCATCTCGGCCTTAGTACAGTGCTCAGCACATAGTAATCCCTTAACAAGTACCATAATTATTATTATTAGTAGTAGTAACTAGGCAAGACCTAATTTTGACAATATTATATCTTTCCATTCCAACTTTAGAATAAGCCTCCTCCCCTGCCATAATAATTGTGGTGAATTCCTTCATCTTGAAAAAAGTGATATTCACATCGAGTTTTAGTAAATTGACAGTCATCTTTGACATTCTGAGATTCTCAGTTTATGAGATTTGTACTGAACAAAACTGATCGCATTATTTTGCATCATTTCCCAAATAAAAATCTGTAATGCCTGCTTCAGACAAGATTGTATATTTGATTCTTAAAATTAACTGAATTATTTCAATTCAAAATTCAATTTTTCATTTCCAAAATATAAAAGGGCTAAAATTGCTGTCACTGACCTGAAAACTCAATAGAATCAGAAATATGTTACAGCACTTAGTCAGGCTTGGTATTTAGATGAAGCTGTTTGGAAGTCTTTCAAACAGCAATGTCATTAGTCAAGATGCACTTTTTCCATGGATTTTTATTCCAAAATCAGGACTGGCTAAAAAATAAGGTTCCTTCCTCCCCTCTCACAGTCCTTCCTCCCCCGTAAATAACAACTCTGAGGACACCAACATCCCAGATGTTCATATAACCTTGCCAACACTTCTTAGTTTACTGGTTCAATTGTTTCTCTGTTACTACAAAATCTCAAGGGGAAACCACCATGACCCTAAAACCAGGTCAACTGTGAAGTGGAACACTTCATCCAACTCTTGGCCTTGGTGGCTGAGAATGGGATTTAGAGAGACGGTACCATCCTCCACCTTTCCCTGTTTGGCTTTGGGGTATTGTGGACTTTAAATAGGCCCCAAGAGTAATGTTTGAAGGCAGCCAAGGGGAACACTGATAGGCACCTGAAGATTGCATTGAGTTAGTGACATTGGCTTGTACTCTCTCCACCTGAAAAAAAAAACCCAAAAAACTCCAAAAAACCCACTCCAAAATCATAGTTTTCAGAAAAAAGATAGATCAGAGGCTCACAGAATAAAGTATTTCCTCCCAGTAGGGCTTAATCTCCTATTTAGACTTGGCTTCTTAGAACAAAATGAAGATGTAGGTATGTCAATCATTATTCTCCAGTGGCACAAAAATAAAAGCTGTGGCTATATTGGGAAAGATATTGCAATCAACTAATAAGAATGATAAAGCAGACTCTGAATATAAAGCAGTGTGTGTATGTTAAATACTAATGAGGGAAGGAGTAGAAATCCAAAATTCATTTTGGATTCATTTGGGTTATCACTGTTAGATAGATTACAAAGCTGTCAAACTGCTTGGTCTAAAGCAATGTTGTGGAGGTGGATTTAATTTTGAGTTTCTGGTATGTCAACTGTTGGACTTGAGATCTCAAAATTATTTTATATAGTCATTGTTGAGAGGAAACATGCTGAGTTTTCCCCATCTCCTGGCTTCAGTCTCTCTGCCAGCTGAATTCCATGACACTTTTTTTGTTTAATAGTATCCGTTAAGCACTTACTTTGTGTCAAGCATTGTTCTAAGCAGTGGAGTAGATATTAGTCAATCATATGAGACATAGTCCCTGTCCCACATAGGGCTCACAGTCCAAGTAGGAGGAAGAACAGATCTTCAATTCAAGTGCTGATGATTTCTGTGATTTTTCAGAGAATATTTCTGGAAACAGGCCCTTAAATGGCCCTTCCAAAGTATCTTCTCAAACAGGTTCACAGATCAAGCTATCCAAAAGGTAATCAATGTCAAGCTCTTGTCTGGCAAACAGTATCAATCAATCAATCATATTTATTGAGCACCTATTGTATGCAAAACACTGTAAGCACTTGGGAGTTGACAGATATGCTTTCTGCCCTCAGGGAATTTTCAGTCTGGGGGGGAGACAGACTTTAGAATAAATTTCAGATGAGGAAAATGACAGAGTATAAGGACATATACATAAGGGATATAGGGTTGGATGTGGGGTAAGTATCAAAGTGTTTAAGGGGCTTCATGGGGGAGCTGTGGTTTTTATGACCCTCCTACTCCAAAGAAAGGTCAGCTGGGAGCCATAATGGCTGGTCCTATCTCCCGTACAGCTTCAGCTCAGTCCCATTCTGAGAATGGCTAGTTTGTCAGTGTGTCTTTTCTGTCTATAGATGCTTTTGTGTCTTACTATTCTGACCTGCTCTTATTTTGCTCCCCCTTCTTCTCTTTTCTACTTTTCCTACTTGCTGTAACTGTCAGTTTGGCTGGCCCATACACTCTGGAGAGAAGCAACGAAGCCAGAAGAGTTGTTTGGTTCCCCTCACTGAAAGAAGTGTACATACATAGCCCAGCCAATTTGAGAGAAGGAAGTATGGGAAACCAGGTAATTAGAAAAAAAGACCCTTAAGCCACCTTGGAGGTGAGAGGTTGTGAGGTGTGTGCCTGGGAGATCGGAACCCTGAGAAAGCTCGTGCTATAACCCTAAATGGTCACATGGCACAGAGAGGGATCAGAGAGGATCCAGGATTAGAGTTTGAATTCTCTGGATGCTCAGAGTTCAGTGGCTAGGAAACTGGAGGAGTGAGGCCCCTGCTTCTGAACAACTCGGAAAGGGTGAGACTGGAGCCTAGGGGGCTCTGAGAGAAGAGGGGAAATGACGAGGGGAACGTGAGCCCCATCATACCTAGAGGAAAGAACAGGGGATCCTGGGAGGAAAGTATTAGATCTGTGGAAAGGCGGTTTGAACCAGACTGTTTTCACCATTACCGAATTATGACCCTATTAAACACTGTTGAGATCTTGCTGTCTGTCTAATGGTGGGGGCTGGAGAAGAAGCAATAGGTGCCAGGGAGACACGTGAACCTGGGAAGCTGCATGAGGGAGAGGGAGAGGTTTCTCCACAGATTTTATTTAGCCAGGCCCAGTATGAGGGTGGTAGACTAGTCCCCAGTGACCCCTTCATTATGGGGGAGATGCTTTGTCTTCAGTCGAAGGGTGGTGACAGCGATAGGGATGCAGGCCTTGCAGAGCGCAAAGCACATGACACCGCAAATCTGCATTATAGCAACCAGAGATCCGGAGGTCTCTAGGGCCCAGCAAGGCTGACCAGGGTCCGGGAACTCTTAAAGTGACTCTAGAGGGTTAGGAACTCCAGCTAACATCACACTGCCCCACTACACCCTCAGCCTATTGACACACACTACACAGTCTGTTTATTGTTATATTGTACTCTCCCAAGCCCCTCCCAAGTTATATTGGCCCCTTTCCTCAGAGTCCCACCTTCTGTTCAGTCAGACACAGCCCACAATATCCTAAACTGTAGCAAATCCTTTGATCTCCCTGGTAATAATAATAAAAATTATTATGGTATTTGTTAAGCAATTACTATGTGCCAGGAACTGTACTAAGCACTGGGGTGGGTATGAGCAAAAATGGTTGGACACAGTCCCTGTCCCACACAGAGCTCACAGTCTCAATCCAATCCCCATTTAAAAGATGAGTCAACTGAGGCCCAGAGAGGTGAAGCATACACAACAGTGATAGATAGATAATTGCTCTCTCCCACTTCAAAACCTTATGGAAGGCTCATCTCCTCCACCTTCCCTGACTAAGCCCTCCTCTCTTCTTCTCCCACTCCCTCTGTGCCACTCTTACTTGCTTCTTCATTCATCCTCTCTCCCATCCCCACAGCACATACTCTGACCCACAGTGATTCCATGGACACACCTCTCCCCAGATGCCCCACCTCCATCAGCAATCGTGCTGGTAGTGGATCCAGACAGTTTTTTTGGTCAAAATCTGGAAATGGTTTACCCTTGCCTCCTTCTGGGCAATAAACTTGGGCCTCCACCCTCAACTCTCTCCCATGCCCCTGCTGCCCAGCACAGGGGAGTTTTGACTTGTAGCAGATGGTCTTCCACTGGCTAGCCACTGCCCAAGCTAGGAATGGAATGGGTATGCCTCTGCTTGACTCTCCCGCCCATAACCCCAGAGCACTTGTGTATATATGTACATATTCACAATTATAATTCTATTTAGTTTATTAATGTGTGTATATTCCTATAATTCTATTTATAATGATGCTATCGATGCCTGATTACTTGTTTTGATGTCTGTCTTCTCCCCTTCTAGACTGTGAGCCCAATGTGGGCAGGGACTGTCTCTATTTGTTGCTGAATTGTACTTCCCAAGCACTTAGTACAGTGCTTTGCACTCAGTAAGCACCCAATAAATGATTGAATGAATGAATATGTACATATCTGTATATATCTTGTATTTATCTATTAATCTATTTATTTGCATTAATGTCCATCTTTCCCTCTAAAATGTGAGCTTGTTGTGGGCAGGAATGTGTTTGTTTGTTGTTACATTGCACTCTCCCAAGCACTCAGTACAGTGCTTGCGTAAAGGCTCAATAAATATGATTGAATGAATGAGTGCTCCACACACAGTCCGTGCTCAGTAAATACTATTAACTGATTTCATGATTGATTGAATAATTGGCTGAATCCAAGTCTTACGTTAGAGCCCTCTGCATGTTTACATGACCTTTTGGGTGAGTAATGCTACCCAATCATGTATCTCAAGTGTGGTCTACTGGAAACAGGATGGGGCTGGGAGTTGGCAGACATGTCTTCCAGTTCCAGCTTTGCCAACTCTCTGCTGTGCACAAGTTACTTAAACTTTCTGGGTCTCAGATTCCTCATCTATAAAAGTGGGATAAAATAAACTGGAAGTTTTATGTGGGAAAGTGACTGTGTCTCGATTGATAATTAAGCATCTTCCTCGGGGCTTATTAAGTATCATGATCATCACGGGGAAATGACAAGGTGGGTAGACACATGAGGAGCAGATATAATTTCTGTAAACACAAGTTCAACAGTTGCTGGAGCATGCCTAACACCAAGATATTTACACTGAGAAGTCAGAATGTATTCTTTCAATATGGTATTTTATCAAAAAAAATTGTTCTAATGTTGAGATGAAAGGTTTCTTTCCAAAGAACTCGATTAGTGGTTGGCAGTGGACCATATTTAAGTGATAATTGAACTGACCAATTGGAGAAAAAGCCCTTCTCTACTGGTCCAGGTTCACATCCCTCCATAGAATGTCACAGATAAAATAGGATAGCTGAGACTGTAGATTCTAGACTGTCACCAATTTCAGGAAAAGGGAATGTCATTATCAAATCTTTATACTCTTCCAAGCACATAATTCAGTGTTCTGCATACTTTAACTGTTCAATAAATACTCTGGATTAAAATAAGTCAAGGCTGGGCACGGAGGAATGCTCTTGGCATATTTAAATACATAGTAAAATTGTTAAATTTACTCTTTATTCCTTGATCACTCACAAATTAGTCTGGAAGTTAAAATTTTCAAGTGCTCAAATTAAAGTATCCCATGACAAACTAGATAAAGTTATGCTATTAATCTTTTCAAGCAGGCCCACATCGAAAAAAACATAATTCCTTGTTCAAAACTTGCAGGTCCAGAATGGGGAAGGGTGGAGCAATGTGGAATTCTGAACAACACCATAACAACATTGAGTAGGATGGATAAACTCACTTGTGTGGATGGGCTGCCCATGTAATTATAGATTTATCTGGGGCCACACTTTTAAAACATTTAAAAGTATTAATTACTTGTAAAATAATCAGGGATCCAATATCATATGATTGAATAGAACAAGAAGAAATGAAACGGATGCCTAAAGCTTCATTAATTTACTGCATCTAATGGAGAAGGAGGTAGGGTTGAGGAAGAGAAAGAGTGGGATAGACAAAGACAGAGACTCAGAGAGAGTGGCAGAGACAAATGACAGAGAGTGAGTTGGATGCCAGAAACAGAGATATCTACGCAGGCAACCGAGGCACAGATGGCAAACAGAGACTGTCGCATACATATACGCACTCACCCAGATGGTTTTCCCTGCAACGTGAGGGAAGCACACTGGCTCTGCCAAGCCAGCCAGCATTTTGCTCCAGACTCAAGAGACTGTTGATATTACTGTGGTGGCTGAATTCTTGGATTTCGGGTGCAAAACGGCCCCGCCATCCTGGAGAACAGCAGTAGCAGCTCCTTCAGCCGATACCAGAAGCAAGAACTAAACAGTTGGCAAAAAGGAGATGGGCATCTGTGCTGTATCTCTCTCATCTAATTTCCCTGTTTGAATTCAGCTGTCCTGTGGATGTCGGACCGGATGTCGCCCATGTAGGGTATTTCAGGTTGGGACAGCCCAGTTTTTAACTAATTCACCCCCTATCCAGTACTGTGTTTCTAGGGACCGTCTGGTTTTCTGAAGAGCTGCACCCCAAAACCTGTAGACCTTGAGTTTGATATACTTAGATTAGACAGATGGTATTTTGGCTTGCAAGTATAAAATTAAAGTAAGCATACAAGATTAAGAGACTCCAAGAAATGGCACAGTGAACTTTAAGGCAACTGAGGGGCAGCAGAGGTATAATTAGGGACATTGCATCAAAACCATAATTTAGTTTCCTTTAGGAGTGAAGCCTACAAAGAAACCACAAAAATAGACAAAGCTCTAAAATTGGAAGGAGACAAACAGAAGGAAATCAGGATCCCAGATGGAAGAAAAATAATTAGTTTGTAGGAATTAAAAGTGAAAAAAACCACATGCAGAATTCTAGAAAATATAAAACAGCTAAAACTATATTGCTGTGCGTAAATTTCATTTCTTTCTGGAATGAATGAAGGTCCTTCAATTTATTGAATAAGGAAAGACATCCTGATGGCAAGACTATTGTAGTGTGTCTGAAAAAGAATAATACAAAAAATATCTGGGATGATTTTACTTAATTAAGTATTGACTGCAGAAATTCACAAAAGACAGATATAAAAATTAATTCCTTAACAACCCTGAAAAACAAACACTATCTTTTATGACCATGGGTACTCTCTGGGAATGGAGACAGTAATTGGCAATTATTACTGACAGAGACCAGAAATTTCAAATTAGGATAAGAAATACACTCAGTACTTCCATAGCCTGCATTTTTCTTTTAGGGAATTTAGGGGTGTTCTTCTGAAAATGTACGTCTATCTGAATAAGCGTGAGTTCTTCTCTAGTCTTTAAAATCCTGGTGGGTAGAGAACTTATCTACCAACTCTGTTGCAGCGTGCTCTCCCAAGCATCTAGGACAGTGCTTGGCACATAGTAAGCACTCAATAAATACTACTGATTGACCGATGGATGAGTTGCTGGAAGAAACCTCAGCACTATGGTATTCTCCAGGTATTCATGACCATCTCTACTGGGCTACAGAGACACCTCAAACCTATGACTGCAGAGATTCGGGATGTAAATTTGCAGGTACAAATCAAGTACTGAAAAAACCTCTACCACTCCAGATCTTCAGATCCAGTGATGGAAAAGGAATGAATAAGAAGGAATACAACAATCAAGAGTATTTATTGAGTGCTTCTTGAGTGCAAAGTACTGTACTAAAGGCTTGATAGAGTACAAGAGAGTATTCCTAAAACCTTACAATGTAATGAAGAATATAAAATTTATATGGTGCTTGTTTTCCCAAACCGTTTTTACATAGCTTGTTTTGTTTTATCAGTCAAAAAAGCAATCAATCAATGGTATTTACTGAGCACTTACTGCCTGCAGAGTACTGTTCTAAGCGCTTGGGAGAGTAAAATACAACAGAATTAGTAGGAGGTGGTGAGCTGTTGGAGAGCTTTAAAGCTGATGATGTTAAAAGCAGGGTGGGGTAATTGATAGAGCACAGGCCTGGGAGTCAGATGGACCTCTGGGTTTTAATCCTGCCTCTACCACTTCGCTGTGTGATCTTGGACAAGTCACTTCACTTCTCTGTGCCCCAGTTACCTCATCTATAAAATGGGGATTAAGATTGGGAGCCCTGTATGTGTACCTATTCCAGTGTTCAGAGCAGTGCTTGGCACATAATAAGCACTTAATGAAAACCATAATTATTATTATTCTTATTTCGCCTGTGAGACAAAAAGAAGCAGATATCCACATTTTACAGACGAATCTAAGGCACAGGGAATAATGGTATTAATTGTAGCATTTGTTAAAGGCCTTGCTATGTGCCAAGCCTTGTGCTAAATGCTGGGGAAAATAGAGGTAATCAGTTAGGGCATGGTCCCTGTAACAGGAATAAGTCATATGCCCAATATCACAGAACAGAAGAGTGGCAGAGATTTCCTGATTGTCCCGAGCCAGGATCTTTCTACTAAAGACATAAGATATCTCCTCCTCCCAATCCTGACCCCACCACACAGCTCCACTACCATCCAGTTAGGATCAGTACTGAAAGGACAGCTAATTGAAATGCTGGAAATCTGAATCCAAGCTTTGGTGTTTTAATTATTGATCATAAAATGGAATGAAGTTGAGAAGCAGCGTAACCTAGTGGAAAAGACCATGACCCGGCAGTCAGAGGACCTGAGTTCTAATCCTAACTCTGCACCTTGCCTGCTGTGTGCCTTTGGGAAAGTCATTTAACTTCTCTATTCTTCTGTTAGATCTTCTGTAAAATGGGGATTAAGACAGTGAGCTCTATGTAGGACAGGGGCTGTGTTCACCCTGATTATGCTGTATCATCCCCAGTGTTTAGTACTGTGCTTGGAACATTTGTTCAATCAAATTTATTGAGCGCTTACTGTGTGCAGAGCATGGTATTAAGCGCTTGGAATACACAATTCGGCAACATACTATGCACTTAAAAAATACCATTAAAATCAAAAACAGAAAAGCTCTATTGTCTATTAACATTTACAAACAAATGATTTAACTTAAAATGCTCCAGATGGTTTTGGATGTAGAGCTAACGATATGGTGAAATCATGGTAAAAGGCTTCCCAAATATCATCTTGAAATAATCAATCGATCAACGGTATTCATTGAGTGCTTATAGTGTGTAGCACTGTATTAATCACTTGGGAAAGTACAATGCAATTGAATTGGGAGAAATAATCCCTGCCCACAAGGATCTTACGGTCTTCAGGGAATGAAAGACATTAAAATAGATTAGGGATAGGGGGCATTCATTCATTCATTCATTCATTCATTCATTCATTCATTCATTCATTCATTCACATTTTTTGAGAGTTTACTGTGTCAAAGCACTGTAGTAAATGCCTGGGAGAGAACGATATAAGAGCAAACAGACACATTCCCTGTCCACAACGAACTCTCAATCTAGAGGGGGAGATAGACATTAATATACATAAATGAATAAAGAAATAAATTAGAGTTACATATATATATATATACATATATACATATGTGCTATGGGGATGGGAAGGAGGATAAGCAGCAGCATGAGAAGCAGCGTGGCTCAGTGGAAAGAGCGCGGGCTTGGGAGTCAGAGGTCATGGGTTCTAATCCCGGCTCTGCCTCTAGTCAGATGTGTGACCTTGGGCAAGTCAGTTAACTTCTCTGTGCCTCAGTTACCTCATCTGTCAAATGGGGATTAAAAAAACTGTGAGCCCCACGTGGGACAATCTGATCACCTGGTATCCCCCAGCGCTTAGAACAGTGCTTTGCACATAGTAAGCGCTTAACAAATACCACAATTATTATTATTAATTATTAGGATAAACAAAAGGACCAAGTCAAGGTGATGCACAGAAGGGAGTGGGAGAAGAGGAGAGAAGGGCTTAATGAGGGAAGGCTTTTTGGAGGAGATGTGCCTTCAATAAGGGAAACAGTAGAGCATATATTTACATAGGTTTTTATGGGGTTGGGGTGAGTATTAAAGCACTTAAAAGGAGATAACTATTTCCTTAACAAGTGTGTTCTTTTTCCAAAGAGGAGGCAGATATTTGGAGCCCAAAACACTAAATTTCTTATATTCATGAATTCCCCTGTTATCTTACTGACACCACACTTTATGATGTCAGTAGGAACATAAATCCTACAGAACTTCTTAATTTCCCATTCAAACACTTCCCTTACCCTGACTTTCCCATCACTGTAGACATCACCACCACCCTCCCTGACTCACAAGCCTGTCACCTTGGCATTACCCATGACTCATCTCCCATTCAATTGACATATTCAATCTATTACCAAATCCTGTAGGTTCACCCTTCTAGCCCATACTTCACTCTGTTGTTCAGGTCATTTTTTCTGCAAAACCATTTCGGTCCATGTTTCCCTACACCTCAAGAACTTCTGTTGGTTGTCCATCCACTTCTGCATCAAACAGAAACTCCTTATAATTGGCAAGAAACTCATTAACATTGACTTTAAAGAACTCAATCACCTTGCCCACTCCAACCTTACCTACCTGATTTCCTACTATGTCCCAGCCTGCACATTCCACTCCTCTAATGCCAACCTACCCCCTGTTTTTCAATCTCATCTCTCTCCCTGCGGACCCTCACCCACTTCCTGCCTTTGGCCTGGAACTCCCTGCCTCTCCAAAACTGACAGGCAATCACTCTCTGCCTTCAAAGCCATATTAAAAGCTCATCTCCTCCAAGAGGCCTTCCCTGATTAAACCCTCTTTCCTCTTCTCTCACCCATCCACTAGCCCCACAGCACTTAATTCATTCATTCATTCATTCAATAGTATTTATTGAGCGCTTACTATGAGCAGAGCACTGTACTAAGCGCTTGGAATGAACAAGTTGGCAACAGATAGAGAGAGTCCCTGCCGTTTGACGGGCTTACAGTCTAATCGGGGGAGACAGACAGACGAGAACAATGGCAATAAATAGAGTCAAGGGGAAGAACATCTCGTAAAAACAATGGCAACTAAATAGAATCGAGGTGATGTACATTTCATTAACAAAATAAATAGGGTAATGAAAATATATACAGTTGAGCAGACGAGTACAGTGCTGAGGGGATGGGAAGGCAGAGGGGAAGGAGCAGAGGGAAATGGGGGGAAAAGAGGGTTAAGCTGCGGAGAGGTGAAGGGGGGGCGGTAGAGGGAGTAGAGGGAGAAGGGGAGCTCAGTCTGGGAAGGCCTCTTGGAGGAGGTGAGTTTTAAGTAGGGTTTTGAAGAGGGGAAGAGAATTAGTTTGGCGGAGGTGAGGAGGGAGGGCGTTCCAGGACCGCGGGAGGACGTGGCCCAGGGGTCGACGGCGGGATAGGCGAGACCGAGGGACGGTGAGGAGGTGGGTGGCAGAGGAGTGGAGTGTGCGGGGTGGGCGGTAGAAAGAGAGAAGGGAGGAGAGGTAGGAAGGGGCAAGGTGATGTAGAGCCTTGAAGCCTAGAGTGAGGAGTTTTTGTTTGGAGCGGAGGTTGATAGGCAACCACCAGAAGTGTTTAAGAAGGGGAGTGACATGCCCAGATCATTTCTGCAGGAAGATGAGCCGGGCAGCGGATTGAAGAATGGACTGGAGCGGGGCGAGAGAGGAGGAAGGGAGATCAGAGAGAAGGCTGACACAGTAGTCTAGCCAGGAAATAACGAGAGCCCGTAGCAGTAAGGTAGCTGTTTGGGTGGAGAGGAAAGGGCGGATCTTGGCGATATTGTAAAGGTGAAACCGGCAGGTCTTGGTAACGGATAGGATGCGTGGGGTGAACGAGAGAGATGAGTCAAGGATGACACCGAGATTGCGGGCCTGAGAGACGGGAAGGATGGTCGTGCCATCTACGGTGATAGAGAAGTCTGGGAGAGGACCGGGTTTGGGAGGGAAGATGAGGAGCTCAGTCTTGCTCATGTTGAGTTTTAGGTGGCGGGCCGACATCCAGGTGGAGACATCCTGGAGGCAGGAGGAGATGCGAGCCTGAAGGGAGGGGGAGAGGACAGGGCCAGAGATGTAGATCTGTGTGTCATCTGCGTAGAGATGGTAATCAAAGCCGTGAGAGCGAATGAGTTCACCAAGGGAGTGAGTGTAAATGGAGAACAGAAGAGGGCCAAGAACTGACCCTTGAGGAACTCCATATATCTAGTTATTATTTATTCATATTACTGTATGCCTCTGCCTCTAGACTGAAAGCTTGTTGTGGGCAGGGAATGTGTCTGTTTATTGCTACACTGTACTTCCCCAAGCACTTAGTACAGTGCTCCACGCATAGTAGGTGCTCAATAAATATGACCGAATGAAGTAATTAATGAACTCCTTGGGGACAGGGAACATGTCTACTAATTCTGTAGTACTATACTCTCCCAAATGCTCAGAACAGTGCTCTGCACATAGTAAGTGCTCAATACATATGATTGATTGGTGAATAGAAGTATCAATGTTGCTCAATGGAAAGAACATGGGTTTAGGAGTCAGGAAAACTGAATTCAGTTTCAGATTTGCCAAGTTCCTATTGCATGACCCTGGGCAAGTCACTTACCATCAGTAGTGGCAGTTATTGAGCACTTACTATGTCCACAGCATGTAATGAGTGCTCGAGAGAATACAATACAATAATCACCTCCTCCAAGAGGCCTTCCCAGATTGAGCTCCTCTTCCCCCTCTACTCCCTCTGCCATCCCCCCTTTACCTCTCCGCAGCTAAAGCCTCATTTTCCCCTTTTCCCTCTGCTCCTCCACCTCTCCCTTCCCATCCCCACAGCACTGTACTCGTCCGCTCAACTGTATATATTTTCGTTACCCTATTTATTTTGTTAATGAATTGTACATCGCCTTGATTCTATTTAGTTGCCATTGTTTTTACGAGATGTTCTTCCCCTTGACGCTGTTTAGTGCCATTGTTCTTGTCTGTCCGTCTCCCCCGATTAGACTGTAAGCCCGTCAAACGGCAGGGACTGTCTCTATCTGTTGCCGACCTGTTCATCCCAAGCGCTTAGTACAGTGCTCTGCACATAGTAAGCGCTCAATAAATACTATTGAATGAATGAATGAATGAATAAATGAATGGACAAGTTCTCTGCTAAGAACAAGCTTGCATTTTAGAGTTTCTCTATGCCTGCTTCCTCAGTTGGGGAGGGGTAATACACACCTGCTCTCCCTCTTAGATTATAAGCCCTGTGTGGGAAAGAGGTTGAATCTGATAAGATTATGTTGTGTCTACCCTAAAGTTTAGCCTAGTGCTTGGCATAAAAGAAAGCACTTAATAAATGTCATTATTATCGATAATTTATTAATTCTTACAAACATCCACTATCTAGGATGGGATTGAAGCCCTCTAAAGAATTTGGCAGATTCAAAAGATTACAGACTTTTAATTCTGCCATTTGGGGACACAAATAACTACTTTTCAGGGTGGAATTTATAGATAGTTGAGAAAATGAGAAGAGAAATGCAAACAAATGCAGGTAGCATTTTGGGCAATGGACAGGTCAAAAAATCCCAAACTCTGAATCTTCCCAATAAATATTTAAGAGAGAAAGAACATTTCTTTCCATCAGTTCAAAATTCAGATGAGCACAATAAATACTTATTTGTGAAACTGATCATCGCTTTTTTTAAAAAAAAAATGAATACAGAATCCACAGACTAAACCTCGGGCACATAAAATTGATTGGGAACATTTTAGAATGCAATTTTTAAAATCATATGTTCCTTAAAATATGAATCCTGCTTTGAACAAGAGAATTCAGAATAACCTTCCAAATGATTTAGGTCAGCATTTTAGATGCTCAGGTTTGAATTTAATGGATACAGAATACTGTAAAAATGAGACAAAAGAAAAATAATGCAGATACACTATTGAATGAACTCTAAAACTTTAACTCCGTGCTTGACTATAACAAGAAGAATAAAGATTCCAAGTTTTCACTACAAAATCCCTGAATACAAATTTTTTAAAAAGTGTATAAAGATTATCTGATCTTTAAATACTTACACTGCTAAATGTTGGAATAGTTTTGAGGTTATCAGATCAGACAAATCTCAGTGGACAAAAAATAATAATAATAATAATAATAATGTTGGTATTTGTTAAGCGCTTACTATGTGCAGAGCACTGTTCTAAGCGCTGGGGTAGACACAGGGGAATCAGGTTGTCCCACGTGGGGCTCACAGTCTTAATCCCCATTTTACAGATGAGGGAACTGAGGCACAGAGAAGTTAAGTGACTTGCCCACAGTCACATAGCCGACAAGTGGCAGAGCTGGGATTCGAACTCATGAGCCCTGACTCCAAAGCCCGTGCTCTTTCCACTGCGCCACGCTGCTTCTCTAATTCTCAAATAAAAAGATGGCCTGCATTGGAATACTTCTCCCACATCTGCTGCATATGATAAAGTAGGATATTAAGGACATTAAGATGAAATAATGGAAGAGAAATCAGGACAGGTTAAATAACCCAGGTCATTCATTATTCCAGTTGGACAGAAAAATTAGGCCACTAGATTCTTGAGCAGTGTGAAGGATTGGTAGAAGGCCTCATTAAGGCAAATTAATGGTAAGAATTAGCAGCATATTGATTGGGTTTTGTTTTTTGTAAGGTCTTGAAGAAGCTTAAACCTAACAGCCAAACTGGAAGGTAGGTGAACAAGAAAAGCCAGGGAAATTAAAAGGGTCATACTAATAATAATGATCATGACATTTTTAAGGGCTTATTTTATGCCAGACACTCTACTAAGCGCTGCGGTGAATAGAAGCAAATCGGGTTGGAAACAATCCCTGCCCATATGGGGCTCACAGTCTCAGTTCTCATTTTATAGATGAGGTAACTGAAGCACAGAGCAGTAAAATGACCTGTCCTCTCCCCCTCCCTTCAGGCTCGCATCTCCTCCTGCCTTCAGGATGTCTCCACCTGGATGTCGGCCCGCCACCTAAAACTCAACATGAGCAAGACTGAGCTCCTCATCTTCCCTCCCAAACCCGGTCCTCTCCCAGACTTCTCTATCACCGTAGATGGCACGACCATCCTTCCCGTCTCTCGGGCCCGCGATCTCGGTGTCATCCTTGACTCGTCTCTCTCGTTCACCCCACGCATCCTATCCGTTACCAAGACCTGCCGGTTTCACCTTTACAATATCGCCAAGATCCGCCCTTTCCTCTCCACCCAAACAGCTACCTTACTGCTACGGGCTCTCGTTATTTCCTGGCTAGACTACTGTGTCAGCCTTCTCTCTGATCTCCCTTCCTCCTCTCTCGCCCCGCTCCAGTCCATTCTTCAATCCGCTGCCCGGCTCATCTTCCTGCAGAAATGATCTGGGCATGTCACTCCCCTTCTTAAACACTTCCGGTGGTTGCCTATCAACCTCCGCTCCAAACAAAAACTCCTCACTCTAGGCTTCAAGGCTCTACATCACCTTGCCCCTTCCTACCTCTCCTCCCTTTTCTCTTTCTACTGCCCACCCCGCACACTCCACTCCTCTGCCACCCACCTCCTCACCGTCCCTCGGTCTCGCCTATCCCGCCGTCGACCCCTGGGCCACGTCCTCCCGCGGTCCTGGAACGCCCTCCCTCCTCACCTCCGCCAAACTAATTCTCTTCCCCTCTTCAAAACCCTACTTAAAACTCACCTCCTCCAAGAGGCCTTCCCAGACTGAGCTCCCCTTCTCCCTCTACTCCCTCTACTACCCCCCCTTCACCTCTCCGCAGCTTAACCCTCTTTTCCCCCCATTTCCCTCTGCTCCTCCCCCTCTCCCTTCCCATCCCCTCAGCACTGTACTCGTCTGCTCAACTGTTGGAGAAGCAGCGTGGCTCAGTGGAAAGAGCACGGGCTTTGGAGTCAGGGCTCATGAGTTCGAATCCCAGCTCTGCCACTTGTCGGCTGTGTGACTGTGGGCAAGTCACTTAACTTCTCTGTGCCTCAGTTCCCTCATCTGTAAAATGGGGATTAAGACTGTGAGCCCCACGTGGGACAACCTGATTCCCCTATGTCTACCCCAGCGCTTAGAACAGTGCTCGGCACATAGTAAGCGCTTAACAAATACCAACATTATTATTATTATTATTATATATTTTCATTACCCTATTTATTTTGTTAATGAAATGTACATCGCCTTGATTCTATTTAGTTGTCATTGTTTTTACGAGATGTTCTTCCCCTTAACTCTATTTATTGCCATTGTTCTTGTCTGTCTGTCTCCCCCGATTAGACTGTAAGCCCGTCAAACGGCAGAGACTGTCTCTATCTGTTGCCGACTTGTTCATTCCAAGCGCTTAGTACAGTGCTCTGCACATAGTAAGCACTCAATAAATACTATTGAATGAATGAATGAAATGACCTGCCTAAGGTCACACAACAGTCAAGTGGTGGAGCTGGGATTAGAACCCATGACCTTCTGTCCCCCAGGACCATGCTCTATCCACTGTGCCATGCTGCTTCTGCTTCTTGGATGCTCCTCTGGGTAACCTGACCTTTAAACCTGTCTGATTTGTGAAAATTCCTCAATAATGGAGACCTCGACATGCCCTCCTGGATAGAGCATGGGTCTGGGAGTCATAAGGTCATGGGTACTAATTCCGGTTCCACCACTTGTCTGCTGTGTGACTTTTGTGACTAAGTGAAGTGACTTCATTTTTCTGTATCTCAAATACCTCATCTGTAAAATGGGGATCGAGAATGTGAGCCCCACATTGCACAGGGATTGAATCCAGTTTGATTTGCTTGTATCCACACTAGCACTTAGTACAGTGCCTGGCACCTAGTAACCACTTAGCAAACACCATAATTACTTTTATCATTTTTATGGTGGCCTCTGATGGCCCTCTTGCAAACTGGACAAGAGCAGACCCGTGAAGTTACATGGGCATTATGCGGGGTCTTCTCGTTGAGGCAACGGAGCCCATGAATTTTCAACAGTGGGAGTGACATTATTAGGCTACTTGGCATAGCCTGTCCTGACCCTTGGATGTCGGAAAGGGATCAGAGGTGGGAAAAACCACAGCAGCTCTGCTGGTAATGTCTGGTCCCTGGCCAGGGGAGCTGTGGGGACAAGCTATCCCCACTGCAACTCTGAAGGAGGTGAAGTGTTCCAGCAGGCCTAAGACAACAGCAAACACTAGCGGTGATGAAAGCAGACCAGCAAATTAGAGGCATGGGGTCCTACCTCAGTAGGGGACATAGCCTGGGATGACCTGAATGGAGAGAGAAGCAACAGAATCAGCATATGCAGCTGCCATCTTCCTGATGTTTTCCAGGACTGCACATGGGTAGTTCCCTCTGCCCTCTGATCAGGGCCTTAATAATGACAATAATAATAATTGTGGCAGTTGTGGCATGTGCTAACCACTGAGGTAGATCCAGTTCATTCAACCAAATTTATTGAGCACTTACTGTGTGCAGAGCACTGTACTAAGTGCTTGGAATGTACAATTTGGTAACAGAGAAAATCCCTGCCCAACGACGGGATCACAGTCTAAAAGGGGGAGACAGACAGCAAAACAGAACAAGTAGTCATGCATCAGTACCATCAAAATAGATAAACAGAATCATAGATATATGCACACCATTAATAGGTAGGATGGAGCAAGGGGATTGAGTGCTTTATAGTCAATGGTGAAGAATTTTTTTTGATCCAATACAATCTGATCAGACACAGTCCTTGTCCTTCATGGAGTTCACTGTCTAATCGGGAGAAAAAAATAAGTTTTTCCTTACCATTTTACAGGTGAGGAAACTGAGACCCAGAAAAGACCTGAGGTCACACAATATACACGTGGCAGGACTGAGATTAAAATTTAGGTTTCTTAACTCCTGGTCCTGTTTTTTTTTTAAAAAAATGGTATTTGTTAAGCACTTACTATGTGTCAGACATTGTACTAAGCGCTGGGGTAGATACAGGATCATCATGTTGTACAAGTGCCTGTCCCATAAGGAACTCAGAGTCTTAATCCCCATTTTACAGATGAAGTAACTGAGGCCCAGAGAAGTGAAGTGATTTACCCAGGGTCACACAACAGATAAATTCCACAGACAGAATTAGAACCCAGGGCCTTCTGACTCCCAGGCCTGTGCTCTATCCACTAAACCACACTGTTTCTCTGGTTCTTGCCAGGAGGGGCTATCTGCTCACCTTGCCCCTGGCCCGGGAGACTCACGGATTCAGCAGAGGTGTACTTCCAGCAGTGGTTCCACAAAGAATTACTGTCATTACGAACTATGACTCCTTTTTAATAATAATGTTGGTATTTGTTAAGCCCTAACTATGTGTAGAGCACTGTTCTAAGAGCTGGGGTAGATACAGGGTAATCAGGTTATCCCACATGAGGCTCACAGCCTTAATCCCCATTTTACAGATGAGGTAACTGAGGCACACAGAAGTTAAGTGACTTGCCCAAGGTCATACAGCTGACAAGTGGGGGAGCCGGGATTCGAACACATGACTTCTGACTCCCAAGCCTGTGCTCTTTCCACTGAGCCATGTGGCTTCTCTTTAATAATGTTGGTATTTGTTAAGCGCTTACTATGTGCAGAGCACTGTTCTAAGCGCTGGGGTAGATACAGGGTAATCAGGTTGTCCAACGTGAGGCTCACAGCTAATCCCCATTTTACAGATGAGGTAACTGAGGCACAGAGAAGTTAAGTGACTTGCCCACAGTCACACAGCTGACAAGTGGCAGAGCCGGGAGTCGAACCCATGACCTCTGACTCCAAAGTCCAGGCTCTTTCCACTGAGCCATGCTGCTTTTTCTGGGGAAGTCTTCCAAGACAAGCGGATAAGCTGCTACAGTTTTTTGCCACGTTCCCCAGTGTCTAAGTGGTTTAAACCACATTAGCCGGTGCCCCACCAACAAAGGAATGCAGCTGGGGGAGTGGGAGGTGGCACGGAGTGACCTCTCTGTCCCCTTCCATCGACACAACTCTCCCTGGATCACCCCTCCGCCTCCTCTCTGTTCCTCAAAGAGGCAGCAGCCGGTAGGGCCTGAGGATTTGGAGGGAAATGTCCTGGGCCAGCATGATCCCTCCCGAGGAGTCAGGACAGAACCTTGGCTTTCCTGTCCCCAGTTGAAGAGCTGGAGGCTGCATTGTGAGGCTTGAGGTGCAGCAAGTGGACCAGAGGAATGGACCTGTCCAGCGTGGGGGTCACAAATGTGACCACAGTCATCAGTGTGGGCCAGTGGCCAGTCTTTGGGAGCTGATCTCTGCAGGTAAGGTGACCCCATTTTATGTTGTTGTTGCTTTATGATATTTGCTAAACACTATGTGATAAATACTGTTCTAAGCACTGTGGTAATAATAATAATAATGACAATGGCATTTGTTAATCGCTTACTATGTGCAAAGCACTGTTCTAAGCGCTGGGGTAGTACAAGGTAATTAGGGTGTCCCACATAGGGCTCACAGACGTCATCCCCATTTTACAGATGAGGGAACTGAGGCCCAGAGAAGTTAAGTGACTTGCCCAAAGTCACACAGCTGACAAGTGGCAGAATCGGCATTAGAACCCATGACCTCTGACTCTCAACCCCGAGATCTTTCCACTAAACCACACTACTTCTCCAAGTGAATTAGTCCGGACACAGTCCCTGTCCTGAATGGGGCTCACAGTCTAAGCATGAGGGAGAAAGGGAGAACTGAGGCACAGAGAGGTTAAATGAGATGCCAAGGTCATTCAGCAAGCTTTTGGCAGAGGCAGGATTAGAATCCAGATCCTCTGACTCCCTGGCCTGTGCTCTTTCCGTTAGGCCATGCTGCTTATTAGCCTCATCTCAGCCAAGAACCCCGAGAATTTAGTAGTCTACTGGAAAGAACACAGGCCTGGGAGTCAGAAGATGGGGGTTCTAAACCTAGCTCTGCCACATATCTGCTCTGAGACCTTGGGTAAGTCACTGTATTTCTCTATACCTCAGCTACCTCATTTGTAAAATGGGGATTAAGACTGTGAGTCCCATGTGGAACAGGGACTGTACCCAACCTGATTAGGTTGTACCCACCCCAGTCCTTCAACTCACATATTCAATCCATCATTAAATCCTATCAGTCCCACCTTAAAACATTGCTAAAGTCTGTCCTTTCCTGTCCATCCAAAATGCTACCATCTTAATATAGTCACTCATCCTATCCTGCCTGGATTACTGCATCAGCCTCCTTACTGATCTCCCAGCCTCCTGAATTTCTCCACTCCAGACCATATGGAAAGAGCACAGGCTTGGGAGTCAGAGGTCATGGGTTCGACTCCCGGCTCTGCCACTTGTCAGCTGTGTGACTGTGGGCAAGTCACTTAACTTCACTGTGCCTCAGTTACCTCATCTGTAAAATGGGGATTAAGACTGTGAGCCTCATGTGGGACAACCTGATTACCCTGTATCTACCCCAGCACTTAGAACAGTGCTCTGCACACAGTAAGCACTTAACAAATACCAACATTAATGAGAAGCAGCATGGCTCAGTGGAAAGAGCACAGGCTTTGGAGTCAGAGGTCATGGGTTCAAATCCCTGCTCTACCACTTGTCAGCTGTGTGACTGTGGGCAAATCACTTAACTTCTCTGTGCCTCAGTTACCTCATCTGTAAAATGGGGATTAATACTGTGAGCCCCACGTGGGACAACCTGATTCCCCTATGTCTACCCCAGCGCTTAGAACAGTGCTCTGCACATAGTAAGTGCTTAACAAATACCAACATTATTATTATTAATTTCTCTGCTGCCCAGATCATTTTTCTACAAAAATTCTCAGCACATGTTTCTCCATGCCTCAAAGAAATCCAGTGATTGCCCGTCCACTTCCGCATCAAACAAAAATTCTTCACCATTGACTATAAAGCACTCAATCAACTTGCTCCATCTTACCTATTAACGATTTGTATGTATCTATGATTCTATTTATCTATTTTGATCGTATTGATGCATGACTTCTTGTTTTGTTTTTCTGTCTCCCTCTTTAATACTGTGAGCAGGAATTGTCTCTGTTGCCGAATTGTACAATCCAAGTGCTTAGTACAGTGTTCTGCACACAGTAAGCGCTCAATAAATATAATTAAATGAATGAATGAATGAATGAATGAATGAATACCTTGCTACTCTCCTAGTACAACTCAGCCCATACACTTCACTCCTGTAATGCTAACCTTCTCACTGGGCCTCAGTCTTGTCTATCTAGCTGCTGACCTTTTATCCGTGTCCTGTCTCTGGCCTGAAACACCCTCCCTCCTCAAATCCAACAGACAAAATTATTGAAGGAACATTTCTCCCAAGAGGCCTTCCCTGACTAAGTCTCTTCTCCCATTCCCTTCTGTATCACCCTGACTTGCTCTTTTGTTCATCCCCCCACCCAGCCCCACAGCACTTATGTACATATCTGCAATTTATGTATTTATATTTTTGCCTGTCTCCCTCCTTCTACACTGTTAAGCTCATTGTGGGAGGGAATGTGTCTGTTCATTGTTATACTGTACTCTCCCAAGCATTCAGTACAGTGCTCTGCACACAGTAAATGCACAATGAAGACGAATGACTGACTGACTGACCATCCCTGCCTTTCCCACCCTCAGGACTATAGTGGTTCTTCTGCCACAGCTTAGGGCAGATGAGGGAAGAAGGTGAGAAGTGAAAAACTATGGCAAGAAGTTGCAGGGTGTTGAGTGGAGAAAGGGAAATGTCTGTTCCTTTGATCAATCCTTGTTCCCTTGGCAGTAAGACCAAACTTGTGAGAATCCAAAGCCACACAGAGCTAGGATCACAAGACTGTCAATAGGGAAGGAATGATACCAACTCCAAATTCATGGTGTTGGAATTAAGGAGACTTCTGAATATGCGGAAGTGCCATTTTTCACACATGCCACATATGAGTCTCCAGTATGTGTATGGATGAGACACTATTATGGAGCTTTTACATGAAAGGAGCAGCAAAATACTCCTTTTCCAGGTTTCACCATCCCGCCTCTCTCCAGTTGTATCCTTCACCTTCCCTTCTTTGACAATGAAACGTGGTTCAACTCACAATCTTAAGAGAACCAAAGTGATTTAATGGGAGTTTAAATTTTAATGAGTTTAAACACTGTGGAATTTTAAATTTTGCCTGTCCTAAATCTTTGTTGCTGGATTGAGTCTAACCCTTTTTTTTTTAAATATTTAGCATAACAGAACTTTCAGAATAAAGTAAGAATCTCGGCAGCCCTTTAGGGTGTGTTATAATGAGAGTTTACTAAAGGGAAACATGAAATGCTGCCTATAATAAAAGAGGATTTGCATATAATTTTCTGAAAGCATTCTATTAATTTAAATACATTTTATTAAAAGTCGGCACCTGCCTCTCATTACTTGGCACTCATTAATGCAATAGAAATTATTTACAATTATTTATTCTATCACCATCGCCCTAATCAAAGAAAATCCTTAGGCTTCCTCAGGAGTCAATAGTAGTAGTGGCCTGGAACACCCTCCCTCCTCATATCTGACAGAAAATTACTCTTCCTCTCTTCAAATCCTTACTGAAGGCACATCTCTTCCAAGAGGCCTTCCCTGAATAAACCCTCTTTTCCTTTTCTTCCACTCCTTTCTGTGTTTCCCTGACTTTCTCCCTTTATTCACCTCCCTTCCTAGACCCACTTATAGGACTTAGGCACTTATGTACCTATCTGTAATTCATTTATTTATATTAGTGTCTGTCTCCTCCTCTATACTGTAAACTTGTTATGGGCAAAAAATGTGTCTACTAAATTGAATTCTCGAGCGCTTAGAACAGGGCTCTGTACCCAGTAAGCACCCAATAAATATGACTGACTGACTGGTGGTGGGACTCACTATATACTGATCTAATCTATCTCGCTGTTTTACTCCTTGCCTGCATCCTCCCTCTGGGCTGGAACTCCCTCCCCCTTGTATCTGACAGACCACTTCCAGCGCTTAGAACAGTGCCTGGCACATAGTAAGAGCTTAACAAATACCATCATTATTTGTCAGCTGTGTGACTGTGGGCAAGTCACTTAACTACTCTGTGCCTCAGTTACCTCATCTGTAAAATGGGGATTAAGACTGTGAGCCTCATTTGGGACAACCTGATTACCCTGTATCTACCCCAGTGCTCAGAACAGTGCTCTGCACATAGTAAGCGCTTAACAAATACCAACATAATTATTATTATTATTATATTCACCCCCACCCTTTCAAAATGCTAGTCCAGCAGGGTTTCCCTGATTAAGTCCTCAATTCCCCTATTCGCCCTACCTTCTGCATCATCTATACACTTTGTAAGAGAAAATACTGTAGCCCCTGTAGTGTAGACTCCTGTGGGCAGGGAATACATCTACAAACTCTCATATTATACTAGCCTAAGTGTTTTGTATAGCACTCTACACATAATAAGCATTCAATAGTTTAAGGATTGAGGTCCCCTCAGCCCTATTCAGCCCCTAAGTTGTATCACTAGTGACTACTGTGTCACTTAGGTACACATCTTTCCACTCTTCTTCCTCCTTGTAATTTATTTTAGTATTTGTCTTCTTCGCTAAATTTTAAGCTCTTCCACCACAGGCATCATGTCTATTAATTATTTTGTACTCTTCCAAGTGCTTAGTAAAATGGTTCCCCTCATATAAGCCCCTCAATAAATGCTATTGATTGATTGACGATTGAAGAATGGTATGAATTTGGAGAAATATATTTTAAATTTAAATTTTATTTATTTTAAATTTAAATTTTAAATACCAACATTATTATTATTATTAAATCAGCTTTTGCTTCTTCTATCACTGGAAAGTATAATTTTATTGACAAATAATGATTTCAGAAGTTAATGGAGGGAGAAGCAGGATCCATTGATCAGAGCAGACTCTAAAAGTTGGTTATCAAAAGAGTCAATAGGAAAAAAGCATTACTGAATTGCCTCTAAACAAAATGCTCAATAAATTGAATTTTAGAGGTGCACTAATATAAACATTATAAGTATAGCTTAAAACTTCAGCAGGGGCTGATAATCAAAAGACCCAGGTCCGAGTTCCAGGTCTGCCATTGGCCTATGATGATGTTGGTATTTGTTAAGCGCTTACTATGTGCCGAGCACTGTTCTAAGTGCTGGGGTAGACATAGGGGAATCAGGTTGTCCCACGTGGGGCTCACAGTTTTAATCCCCATTTTACAGATGAGGGAACTGAGGCACAGAGAAGTTAAGTGACTTGCCCACAGTCACACAGCCGACAAGTGGCAGAGCTGGGATTCGAACTCATGAGCCCTGACTCCAAAGCCCGTGCTCTTTCCACTGAGCCACGCTGCTTCTCTACTACTGTGAGACTTCGGGTAGATAACATTTCTGGGCCTCATTTTCCTCATCTGAAAAATGGGGATAAAGAGGACTGCAAGGCCTTCAGGATCATATCCAATAATATTTTGAACTTCTTTCTGCCCCAGAACTCTACACATAGGAAGTACTTAATGTCATCACCACCATCATCATCATCATCATCAATTATTTTATAAATGAAGAACTGAATTCATTTTCACTCTACTTCATACCCAAATATAATCAGATTAAATAATGAGACAGAAAAATATTAGTATTCCAGAGAGCATCATATCACACATACAAAAGCATCTTTCACTTGCTTTTGCCACACCAATAATTTACTGAAATGAAAGTGTTATCTGTTTCAAACACCGGTTCATTTAAATTAAACTCATCAGCCTTAAGCTCTAAGTTTTAAATGGCACTTGCTATCTGTGACACCAAAGCAGGAACAGCATTCAAAAAGTTT
Source organism: Ornithorhynchus anatinus (assembly GCF_004115215.2). Classification (NCBI taxonomy): domain Eukaryota; kingdom Metazoa; phylum Chordata; class Mammalia; order Monotremata; family Ornithorhynchidae; genus Ornithorhynchus; species Ornithorhynchus anatinus. Next base: position 152,870,781 of record NC_041729.1, on the reverse strand, counting down.
GTGGTCTTGTTTGGAAAATACAATTTCAATCAACGTCTGTCACATGACAAGGACAGCAGAATTCACGTGAATTATAGTCAAAAGATTCTAATTTCCTGTTCAACTTGCACTTTAGAGGTGAAGGCTTCCCTTCAACCATAGTCAATTTGAAAAATATATCCATGCTCTGTTCAGGCCAGGACAGGGATAACAGCTGCTCACATGGGTCTTCAGACTCCTCCACTGCTGCCCAGAAAAGCCCCTCAGTAACCATCCTCCTTTCCTCACACCATTGAGGGTTCCTGCTCCAGCATGCTCTGTGAGCACTGAGCTACAATAAAAGTTTCTTCCAGGCTTTCTCAGACCCCTCTATTCCCCCTGAGACTTTGAACCTATTTTGTGCATTTATTTTCATTGTGTCTTAATGTTTCATCACTTCCAGTCTGGTTTCCCCACTTGAACTCTTCGAGAGTGAACCTCCCAAGGGCAGGGGCCACCTGGTAGCGTGGGATTCAGAAGGCAATGAGTTCTAATCCTGCCCTGCCACCCGCCACTTGTCTGCTGTGTGACCTTGGGCAAGTCACTTAGTTTATCCCTCATCTGTAAAATGGAGATTAGGACAGTGAGCCTTATGTGGGGCAGGGACTGTGTGCAAGCCAATTTGCTTGTATACCCCAGTGCTTAGAACAGTGCCGGGCACATAGTATGCACTTAACAAATACAATTATTAGTATTATTACTATCATTTTAAGTGCCCACCTAGATATTCTCACCCAGAACTAACTACATCCAATCCGTCACCAAAACCTGCTGGTCTCACCTTTATAATATCGCCAAGATCCGACCTTTCCTCTCCACCCAAACGGCTATCTTACTGGTATGGCTCTCATAATATCCCGGCTGGATTATTGTGTCAACCTTCTCTCTGATCTCCCTTCCTCTTGTCTCTCCCAGCTCCAGTCTATTCTTCACTCCGCTGCCCGGCTCATCTTTCTGCAGAAATGCTCTGGGCATGTCACTCCCCTTCTAAAAAACCTCCATTGGTTGCCTATCAACCTCCGCACGAAACAAAAACTTCTCACTCTAGGCTTCAAGGCTCTCCGTCACCTTGCCCCCTCCTACCTCTCCTCCCTTCTCTTTTTCTATTGCCCACCCCGCACGCTCCGCTCCTCTGCCACCCACCTCCTCACCGTCCCCCGTTCTCGCCTATCCCGCCGTTGACCCCTGGGCCACGTCCTCCCGCAGTCCTGGAACGCCCTCCCTCCTCACCTCCGACAAACTAATTCCCTTCCTCTCTTCAAAGCCCTACTGAGAGCTCAGCTCCTCCAAAAGGCCTTCCCAGACTGAGCTCCCCCTTTCCCTCTGCTCCATCTTCTGCTCCTCTACCCCCCCTTCACCTCCCCTCAGCTAAGCCCTCTTTTCCCCCCTTTCCCTCTGCTCCTCCCCCTCTCCCTTCCCCTCCCCTCAGCACTGTACTCGTCCACTCAACTGTATATATTTTCATTACCCTACTTATTTTGTTAATGAGATGTACATCACCTTGATTCTATTTTATTTGCTATTGTTTTAATGAGATGTTCATCCCCTTGATTCTATATATTGCTATTCTTCTTGTCTGTCTGTCTCCCCTGATTAGAGTGTAAGCCCGTCAGAGGGCAGGGACTGTCTCTATCTGTTACTGATTTGTACATTCCAAGTGCTTAGTACAGTGCTCTGCACATAGTAAGCGCTCAATAAATACTATTGAATGAATGAATGAATACAGTGCTCTGCAAAGTAAGCACTTAATAAATACTATTAATACTTCTAAGTGTGGAAGAAAAATAGAAATTTCTCACTTTTTAGTGACACTTGATCAGCAGTCCCAAATAGATAAAAATGAAATTACTAAACATAATAGTAGGAGGCACTGTGGCTTGTGGAAAGGCCTCAAAAATGAGAATCAGGAGAGCTGGATTTAAGTTGCAGTTGTGTCACTACTCTACTATGTCACCTTGGGCAAGTCAATTAACCTCTCTGGGTCCCAGTTTTTCATTTGTAAAAGTGGTACCACGACTGTATCTATTTTTGTGCTTATCTCATAGTAAACACTTATTAAATGCCATCATAATAATAATGATTTAGAATTTCTTGCGCTGCTATGCTTTTGCACCTCTGAGTGATTAATTTTCCCTTTCTTCACTCAGAAGTGGATACTTGAGAAAAAAGCTACTGGACTGGGAATCTGGAAAAAAAATCCTTGAATTCTGGCTCAGCTGCTGAAAAGTTATGAGGTCATGGTCAAGTCACTGAGCTCCGCTTCAGCTTTCCAGTCGAAAAAGGAGAGATAATAGCACCATCTTCAGCCATACCTTCCAAAGAGCCCAGGAGAATAAATCAGGGGTTTAGACTAATTGGAAGAAAAGGGCAAGATCAATTCATGGTAGCACTACGGTTTCCTAAGACCTAAGCTAGAAAACCCATGATTTAACAAACAATCCAATTAATTCAGCTCTGACCACAGCTACCTAGAGGTCGCCTTCTAGTTCTTTTTAAAATTTTTATCTTTCTCCAAAAAAAAGAAAACAAAAACTCTTGCAATCATGTTAATATTGATATCAGTCCATATAGCTTTTAAAAATAATAACATTATTTTCCCTTTAACAAGCTTTGGCTCTTTACACTGTATATCATTCAGTGGAGCTTTTTTCTAATATTGAAGAAAGACCACTATCTTGTAATTTATGTCAGAATCAATATTGAAACACAATAAGAATTTTATGGAGTGTAGAGGAAGGAGAGAAGCCCATGTGGAATGTTTTTAGCTGTGCTTCTTTGACTTAGTCTTAAATGAGTTTCACTCTAATGCCTCGCTCAGAATTCGATTCAAATTGCTAAAGTGTGGAAGGGTTCTTTTTGCATTTTCCTTGTTCTCCTCTTCCCTCTCTATGGAAAGAATTGCTTTAGATTTTTTTCTAGCAGACAATATCATATACTGTGTCAAAACAAGCTTTCATTTACTTCCTCTAACCTTCAACCCATATTTTTATTAATAAAATCAGATCTTCTCCTTGCTCTTAGTGATAGTACAGTTAACCATCACCTGAGGATTAGTATCCAAAGCAACATGTTATCAATGAGGAAATATTGCAGGAAAAGGAGGAAACCAAAGGAGTAAAAAAAGGCAATTGTTAGTAAATAACCTCTTCCTGGAAACAAAAAGCCAGATATTTTTAGTCCCTTTCTTTAGCAGTCGCAGTGGCCATGATTGTTGCCGAGAAAAATCTGCTCCTCTAGCCATAGTACTCTATATTACTACCGATTTTTATTTTTGTCTTAGTGTTGTCTTTGTGATTCCATTCATTCATTCACTCACTCACTCAGTCATTTTTATTGAGCACTCACTGTGTGCAGAGCACTGTACTAAGCGCTTGGAAAGTACAATACAGCAATAGAGACAATCCCTGCCCAAAGCAGACTCCCAGTCTACAGACATCAATACGAGTAAATAGGCATCATTATAAATAAATAGAATTATGTGTATATACATATATACATAAGTGTTGTGGGGCGGGGGGGTGGAGAGCAAAGGTAGAGGGTCGAGGTGATGCAGAAGGGAGGGGGAGTTGAGGAAAAGGGGGATTCATCTGGGTCAGTCTGTTTCATTTTATCTCTCCTCATCTGTCTGTCCCCAGTGCCCTCTGTCCTTTTTTCTTTTTTGATTGTGATCCTCCCAAGAGACAGGGATCAAGTCTAAGTCCCACTGCTTTTCTTTTCCAGAACTTAGAACAGTGCTCTTTGAACAGTAAGCACTTAATAAATATTACTATTACTGCAAAGCCTAGAAGTTGCCTGGCATAGTGGGTAAGCTCAGGTCTGGGCAGCAGAAGATTCTCAAACAGATTCACCACGCATCTGCTATGTGACCTTGGGCAAATCACTTCACTTCTCTGAGGCTCCGTGAAGGGCATTAAAAAGGACATTAAGACACCCCAAGTGGGACATGGACTGTGTCCAGCCTGATTAGTTTGTAGCTACCCCAGCACTTAAGTAAAGTGCCTACCACAAGTGCTTATCAAATATCATAAAATACACGAATGAATAAAGAAATATCCCAGGCTCTGGGACTGTGGCTGAGACTTCTGGCCTGAAAACCGGTGGATACTGTCAGATTTATTGATTCGTATCTTCTTTATTAGTGTTTCATCTTTCTCTAAGTGTTTTTTTGCCAGTCTCTCTGGTCTTCTTTATTCTAACACTGAGCTCCTTAGGAGCCAGGAAGTCTTTAATTCATTCATTCAGTCGTATTTATTTAGCGCTTACTCTGTGCAAAGCACTGTACTAAGCATTTGGAATGTACAATTTGGCAACAGATAAAGACAATCCCTGCCCAACAATGGGCTCACAGTATTCTTTCTCAGAGTTTAGTGGTAGTAGAAGACTGCACATAGTCACCACTCAATAAAAAATAATAATAATGGTATTTGTTAAGCGTTTACTATGTGCCAAGCCCTGTTCTAAGAACTGGGGTAGATACAAGGAAATCAGGCTGTTCCCCATGGGACTCACAGTCTAATCCCCATTTTACAGATGAGATAACTGAGACACAGAGAAGTTAAGTGACTCACCCAAAGTCACACAGCTGATAAGTGGCAGAGCCGAGGTTAGAACCTATGACCTCTGACTCCCAAGCCCCAGCTCTTTTCTTTGAGTCACACTGCTTCTCCAATGATTCAAATATGACTGAATTGAATGAATGAAGAATTTCTGAGCTCCCATTTAGGGATGGTGCATCATGTTAGCCATTTTAGGAAAGTATACAAAAGAAATACCTATCTACAACAAGCTTACATTTCACCAGGAGACATAAACATAAAATATATAGTAAAAATAATAACAAATTGAGAAGGCACTTACACATTAGGGCTAAGGAGAGTGGAAATAAATTCATGAGGACTAGAGTTAGTTGAAGGGATGCTACGGCTCAAGGTCCTGGGAAATAAATTGCAGAAAACTTGTTGGAAGATGAGGGATTTTAGGGTGGCTTGAATGTGAGAACTGCTGTGGTCTGCCTAACATGATAATAATAATGATGATATCTGTTAAGCACTTACTGTGTGTCAAGCACTGTTCCAAGCACTGGAGTAGGTACAAGATAATCAGGCTGCATACAGTCCCTGTCCCACATGAGTTTCAAAATCTTAATCTCCATTTCACTGATGAGACGACTGAATCACAGTAAAGTGAAGTGACTAGTGAATGTCACAGAGCAGACAAGTGGTGGAGGCAGAATTAGAATCCAGGTCCTTCTGACTTCCAGGCTTGTTTGCGATCCACTAGATCAAGTGAGGAGAAGGGAATTCAGTATGTCATTAAGGGGATGTAGGAAGGAAAATGGAGAGCAAAGTACAGCTAACAGGTTGATTTTCATATGGTGAGTGCTTAAGTAGTTCTAGAGCCCAATCCAGGGTATGCATCAAGTAGGTGCTCAGTAAATGAGGGTATTACTGCTCCTCATCAATCAAACAATGGTATTTTTTGAATACATTGTTTGCAGAGCACTGTACTAAAGGCTTGGGAAAGTACAATACAACAAAAGTTGATAGACACATTCCCTGCCCACATGGAGCTTACAGCCTAGAGGGGGAGACAGACAACATAATAAATTACATTCATGTGCTGTGGTTCTGAGGGTGGGCTAAATATCAAATATTTAAAGAATACATACCAAGTGCATAGGCAACACAGAAGACAGAGAAGGTATGGCAAATGAGGCCTTAGTCAGGAAGGCTTCTTGGAGGAGATGTGACTTTAATAATACTTAGACAGTGGAAAAGTGATGGTCTGTGGTATATAACAATAATTGTGGTATTTGTTAAGGGTGGATACAAGCAAATCGAGTTGGACACAGTCCCTTTACCATGGGACAGTCTCAATCCCCATTTTCCTCACAGTCTCAATCCCCATTTTACAGATGAGCTGAGGCCCAGAGCAGTGAAGTGACTTACCCAAGGTCACAAGGCAGACAAGTGGCGGAGTCGGGATCAGAACACACGACCTTCTGACTCCCAGGCCCGTGCTCCACCCACTACACCATGCTGCATTTGAAAGGGGAGAGAGTTCCAGGCCAGAGAAGAAGTGGGCAAGGGATCAGCAATGAGAAAGATGAGTTTGAGGTACAGTGAGTAGGTTGGCATAAGAGGAATGAAGCATACATGCCGGATTGTAGTAGGAAATCAGTAAGTAAAATAAGAGCAAAAATAGGAGTAAAATAAAGACAGTTGATTGCTTTAAAGCTAATGGTAAGGAGTTTCTGTTTGATGCAGAAGTGAATGGGCAACCACTGGAGGTGCCTGAGGAGTGGAAAGAGGGGAACTGAACTTTTTTTAGAAACATGATCTTAACAACAGAGTGAGTGAGGACAGAGAGGAGGCAGGGAGGTCAGAGAGGAGACTGATGCAATAGTAAAGGTGGGATAGGATACATGCTTGGATCAGTGTGGTAATAGTTTGGATACAGAAGAAAGAGTGGATTCTGGAGATGTTGGGAACTCACAGGACTTGGTGACAGGTTGAATATGTGGGTTGAGTGAGAGAATAATACCAAGTTTATGGACTTGAGAGACAGGGAAGATAGTGGTGCTGTCTACAGTGATGGGAGAGAGGAGGAAGATAAGGTTTGGGTGGGAAGATGAGGAGTTCCATTTTGGACATGTTAAGTTTGAGGATCTGGTAAAGGACATCCAAGGAGAGATAACCTAAAAACAGGAGAAAATGTGAGACCGCAGAGAAGGAGAGGAGTAACGGCTGGAGAGTTAAATTTGGGAATCATCCAATCTATCATTCATACTTATTAAGAGCTTACTGTATGCAGCGCATTGTACTATGAGCTTGGGAGACTATAACATTATTTCAGAGTTCATAGAAACATTTCCTGCCCACAACAAGCTTACAGTCTAGATGGGGAGACAGACATTAATATAAATGAGTAATTTGCATAGAGATGGTTGCTGAAGCTGGGGAGAGATGAATAAGTTATCCTAAGGAGCGAGCTTAGCTGGAGAATAGAAGGGTACCAGATCGGAGGCTGAGGAACCCCCTCAGATACAAGGTGGGAAGGCAGAGGAGGAACCTATGAAATCAACTGAAAAGGCATAGAGTGTTAGGAGGGCAACCAGGCAAGGACAGTGACAGTGAGGCTAAGTTTCGGGGCCCTTTTAAGGAAGGTGGAGCTGTGTACAGTGTCAAAGGTTGCTGAGAGGTATAGGAGGGTTAGGTTGGAGTACAGGCTGTTGGATCTGGCAAAAAGGAGGTGACCTGGGAACCTTAGAGAGGGTGGTTTCCATGGAGCAAAGGGCATGGAAGCTAGATTGGATGATGTTTAGGAGAGATTTGGAGGAGAGGAAGTGGAGGCAAGAGGCTAAATACTAAAGACTTCGACTACTCTGCCACAGTCAGCAATGGAATAACTCTTTTTGAGCATAGGACCCCAATGGATCAAGAATCTGAAATAACATTAGAGGGTTTTATCTCTATTCAGCCTGGGGAGTCAGGGAAATGTATTGAGTTTGGGGAAATGGCGTGTTTTCCCGAGCCTGTGGCCTTGTGGGAGCTTCCTGATTGTTTGAGAAGTCTGGCCATTTGGCAACTGCTTCCTGGTGTTGCCTGGTACTTTCACCCTTCTCCTCTCCTCCCCTGACTTCCCACCATCATTTTGTTGCCTGTCTGGGCTTGTGTTGGAGACAGCAGTGAAGTCACCCTTGGCAGCAACTAAACAACAAGGAAGAATGGATAAGCCGGGAAAGGAAGCTACAGGGAGAGAAGAGAAGCTACAAACAGAGTGTTTGATGTCACTGGGTTTTGTAGTGGAAATTGACTTTACTTAGCATGGGATGTTACACAAGTTGACAGACTCTGAGCATAAGATGTTACCCAAGTGGACAGTCTCATCCACGAAGGAAGAATTTCAGGGAGCTCATCAAGTACTCCTACTCTATCTTAAGCCTCCTTGACCTCTCAGCTGCTTATGACACTGTAGACCATCCCCTTCTCCTCCACACCTTATCTCACCTTGGCTTCACGGACTCCGTCCTCTCCTGGTTCTCCTCTTATATTTCTGGAGATTCATTCTCGATCTCCTTCGCGGGCTCCTCCTCCCCATCCCATCTTCTAACTGTAGGAGTTCCTCAAGGGTCAGTTCTCATCCCTCTTCTGTTCTCCATCTACACTCACTCCCTTGATGAATTCATTCGCTCTCACGGCTTCAACTATCATCTCTATGCAGATGACACACAAATCTACATTTCTGCCCCCTCCTATCCCCCTCCCTTCAGGCTCATATCTCCTCCTGCCTCCAGGACATCTCTACCTGAATATCTGCCCGCCATCTAAAACTCAATATGTCCAAAACTGAGCTCCTTATCTTCCCTCCCAAGCCCTGTCCTCTTCCTGACTTCCCTATCACTGTGGATGGTACGACCATCCTTCCCGTCTCTCAAGCCCGCAACCTTGGTGTCATCTTTGACTCGGGTCTCTCATTCACCCCACACATCCAATTCGTCACCAAGACCTGCCGGTCTCACCTTTATAATATCGTCAAGATCCGCCTTCTCCTCTCCACCCAAACGGCTATCTTACTGGTACAGGCTCTCGTAATATCCCGGCTGGATTATTGTGTCAGCCTTCTCTCTGATCTCCCTTCCTACTGTCTCTCTCCACTCCAGTCTATTCTTCATTCCGCTGCCCGGCTCATCTTCCTGCAGAAACACTCTGGGCATGTCACTCCCCTTCTTAAAAACCTCCAGGGGTTGCCTATCAACCTCCGCACGAAACAAAAACTTCTCACTCTAGTCTTCAAGGCTCTCCATCACCTTGCCCCTCCAACCTCTCCTCCCTTCTCTCTTTCTACTGCCCACCCCGTAGGCTCCGCTCCTCCGCCGCCCACCTCCTCACCGTCCCCCGTTCTCGCCTATCCCGCCGTTGACCCCCGGGCCACGTCCTCCCACTGTCCTGGAATGCCCTCACTCCTCACCTCCACCAAACTAACTCTCTTCCCCTCTTCAAAGCCCTACTAAGAACTCACCTCCTCTGTCCCAAGGTGACGCTAGGGTACCGACCATCTCAAGGTCAAATGCTATCTCGTGACCTCCTGAGCCAGCAGGCAGAGCTCGGAAGTGAGGGTGGGACACCACCCCCACAACCCAAACTGCCAGATTGACAGCCCAAGCTGGGAATACAGAAGGTGCCCCTTGCCTCCGTGCCAATCAAATTAGGAATGAAGGAGGGGGGGAGGGCAGAGAATGGATAAACTGAGGCCAGAAGCTGGAATGGCCTAAGAGCACAGGTGATAAATACCTGCCGCCTCTACCCTTCTGTACAGAGGAACGGGACTTGCAGCAGCCGGCTGCAGGTCGCCTCTGTCCAGAGCGTGAGAAGGCCGCTCTGTCTGCATCAAGCGAGGAGCCGTGGGATGGGTGACTGTCCTGTCCTGCTGAGAGCTCATGGGGTTGGAAGCCAGATGCTTCACCATGGGTATGTAAGGTTTAAATGGATTTGATGTCTAAGTGGGCATCTCCCCATTGGGATGTGAATATGGAGGGAGCTAGCCCCCTCACCAAGTGCGAGTCGCACATAAGTGGATTTGATGCCTAAGTGGGTGCCTCCCGAGTGGGGCGTGAATATGGTGGGAGCTAGCTGCCTCACCAAGTGCCAGTTACCATAAGAGGGTAACACATAACTGGATTTAACGCATAAATGTATGTAACTCATAAGTGTATGTAATGCATAAGTGTATGTAACTCATTAGTGTTTGGCGCATAAGTGTATTTAATGCAAAGGTGGATTCCTCCTGGGTGGGGCACACACATGGTGGGATCCAGCCCCCTCACCACGTTGTGAGTAAATCATAAGCGGGCCCAGGTGTCTGCCCACACGCGAGTAACGTATCAGTGTATTGCTTTCGTTAGGGAAGCTCTAACACCATATTCCTCCCAAAGGGGAAGCTTTAACACCATATTTCTCCCAAAAGGGAAGGCTGATTTTCACGTCTAAATAATTAATTAATTCAATTCGTACCGTGGAATAAATTCTATACAAAACTCAGGTTTTCCATCCCCGGCCTCTCTCTCTCTCTCTCTCTCTCTCTCGCCATGCCGATTCCGAAAGAACCTGTCCTGGCGACGGGTGACATCCTCCAAGAGGCCTTCCCAGACTGAGCTTCCCCCTTTTCCCTCTGCTGCCTCTCTGCCCCCTATTCATCTCCCCTCAGCTAAGCCCCCTCTCCCCCTCCTTTCCCTCTGCTCTTCCCCCTCTCCCTTCCCCTCCCCTCAGCACTGTGCTCGTCTGCTCATTTGTATATATTTTTATTTCCCTATTTATTTTGTTAATGAGATGTACATCCCCTTGATTCTATTTATTGCTATTGTTTTAATGAGATGTACATCCCCTTGCTTCTTTTTATTGCTAGTGTTTTTGTCTGTCTGTCTTCCCCGATTAGACTGTAAGCTCGTCAATGGACAGGGATTGTCTCTATCTGTTGCCGAATTGTACATTCCAAGCGCTTAGTACAGTGCTCTGCACATAGTAAGCGCTCAAAAATTATGAATGAATGAAAGTAGGTAAGCAGCAGAAGGGGCAGCAGAGATGGCAGAAATTAAACCAGCCCATGTTGACACCATTTCCACTACTGTGGGTCTGTTGTATGACTATCAGATATACAATCTATCAAATTGTAATCTCTCAAGTGGATTGTGCAATAAACACCTTTGATTGTACAATGGTAAATAAGGGTGGGGATAGCTGATTTAGAGAAAGACAACTGTAAGGACTTTCTCTTTCAGATTTCTGTGAGATTTTCATGGAGGCCATCAGGGGTGGTTAGATTTCAGGTGATAATGGTATTTGCCACTTTTTCATTATAGGAATTTGTTTGGTAAATGTTTTGTTCTTCTGCAGATGTGCCAGTGACTTCCTACCCTCTTCTTGGACCACTGGAAAAGATCCCAAACTGAAGTTAGATTTTAAAATCTTCTACCAGGTTCATTCATTCAGTGGGATTAATCGAGTGCTTATTGTCTGCAAAGTGCCTATTGTTTGGGAAGAAAGTAGAGAAAAGGATAAGCAAAACTGGTCCTTGGACCTTAGGTACTTCACAGCACTGTAGAAATGCTTCCTTGTCTCATTATAGGTGGAATGGTTTAAATGAGGACTTAACCTCCCCTGCGCCAAGGTAGGCGGGGGACGTGTGCCACGGGAGCCAGGTTCAAAGCCACATTGGTTTGGGTTTTTTTTTTGTTGTTTAAGGAAACAAACAAAAAAAAAACACCAGGAGGACGAATGGTGGATGCTCATCCTCCCCATCACCGACAGGTTTGGGTGGGTGTCCAATAGAAACCCGGGGGAACACAGGCCCCACATCCCACCGGTACAGGGGCATCCCGTCAAACGGCAGGGACTGTCTCTATCTGTTTCCGACTTGTTCATTCCAAGCGCTTAGTACAGTGCTCTGCACATAGTAAGCACTCAATAAATACTATTGAATGAATTAATACTTAAATGTTGTCTTATGCTGTTGAGTCATCTCTGACGACAGTGAGGCCATGGACACATCTCTCCCAGAACGCCCCACTTCCATCTGCAATCGTTCTGGTAGTGGATCCATACAGTTTTCTTGGTAAAAGTCTAGAAGCAGTAATTGTTGTAAAAGTTGCAATAAGAATCGTGGCATTTATTAAGTGTTACTGTGTGCTAAATGTGAATAGATTCATTCATTCAGTCAGTCAGTCAGTCATATTTATTGAGCGCTTACTGTGTGCAAAGCACTGTGCTTGAAAAGTACAATACAGAAATAAAGAGAGGAAATCCCTGCCCACACTGGACTTATAGTCTAGAAGAGGGGAGACAGACATCAAAAGAAGTAAGCAGGAATAAAAATAGGGAACAGTTATAATAATAATGATAGTATTTGTTAAGTGCTTACTATGTGCCAAGCACTTTTATAAGCACTGGGGTAGATACAAGGCAATCAGGTTGTCTCACGGGGCTCACAGTCTTAATCCCCATTTTACAGATGAGGGAACTGAGCCACAGAGAAGTTATGTGACTTGCCCTAGGTCACACAGCAGACAAGTGGAGGAGTTGGGATTAGAACTCATGACCTCTGGCTCTCAAGCCCGTGCTCTTTCCACTGAGCCACACTGTGTCTATTGTGGCATCATTATTATTATTATTTTTATTGTGGCATTTGTTTAGCACTTACTAGGTGCCAAGCACTGTAGTAAGCACTGGGGTGGACACAAAATAATCAGATTGAGGTTAAGAGATTGGACACAGTCCTTGTCCTTCTTAGGGTTCAAAATCTATTTTATCCCCATTTCACAGATGAGAAACTGAGGCCAAGATAGTTGCTTCTTGAGCAATGGCAGATCTGGGAGCTGAGTCTAAATTTCCTGACCCTGAAACATGCTGCCTTTTCTGCACTGTCCCCTCGATACTTTATACATTGCCCAATTATTAAGTAATGTTTGCCCTGGAAATATTTTCAAGTGATTTATCAAACTCCAAGCATTTTCACAGCCAGCAATATTTTAGCAAGTCCTTGTTACCCTTACCAGTGATGGACAAATGATAATAGGTAATTAATTCAGTTTAGCAAGCCCACAGCAAAAGGAACAAAAGACTTGAAGCTCCTGGAGCAGGATACCGAAGGACATTCATAAGCAGCAGAGAGAAAACACCCATTTGGTCAACGTGCAAAAGAATAGCAGGGACAGGGAGCAAACAATTCACCCGAATCCTACATCTGAGCTGTATTAATGTTTTAGGAATGATTCTCCTAGAACTATGTGCCAGGCACTGTACTAAACGATGGGGTACGTACAAGAAAATCAGATCAGACACAGTTCCCATCCCACATGGGGCTCACAATAGGAGGGACAAAAGATTTAATCTCTATTTTATGGAAGGGAAATTAAGGAACAGATGAATAATTTGTCCATGGTCTCACAGCAGGTAACTGGCAGAACCAGAATTAGAACCCAGGTTTTCAAGTCTCTGATCTTTCTACTAGGTCTCGCTATTTGAAAACTGTGAATAAAAACTAGTCAAGAAGGGGGTGATCTTAAGTAATTTGGCAATGAATAAATATTTTCAAAATTTGATTAATTATTTTTGGAAACATAATGGAAATCTCTATGACACCTTAACCACCAATATCTAATAAATCCACAAAAGAAATAATTTTCATAACCTACCCACATATTTGAGGTATTGTAATATATTCAGATTCTCCCATTTTCAGTGGGGCATAATGGAGCTCAAGCATATTCCCACATTTTCTCACTCTTAACCTTTTAGAGGAAAACACTGAAAATCTCTACCTACAATACTAAATACATTTATTCAGTTATTTCATCAGGATATTGCATTACTTCAATCAATCAGTGACATTTATTGAACATTTACTGTGTACAAAGCTGCACTGCACTAAGCAACTTAATGTGTCCACCAACTCTGTTGTATTGTACTCTCACAAGTGCTTAGTACAGTGCTTTGCATACAGAGAGTGCTCAATAAATATAAATATTTGATTGAAAACAAAGTTGGTAAACAGCATCCCTGCCCACAGGGAGCTTATAGTCTACACAAACATTAAAGTAGATAAAAATTTTTATATCTTTGTTCTTCCTTCTGCTCCTGCTCTTCATAAATCATTTTGTCTGCCTATCTCCCCCATTAGACTGTGGGCTCTTTGCATGCTGGAATTAAATATCTTCTTTAGTTCCACTTCCCCAGCTGTTTAGTACAATGTTTAGCACTCAGCTGGCAGTCAATAAATTCCATTGATTAATCACTGATTCATTCATTTTCCTAGGTTAGCTTTTGTTTTAATCATTTTACTGTAGCACCTTTAAGGTGAAAATCTCTGAATTATGGCTCCCAAATTGTTTCATTAACTATAATTTTAGGAACTCATCCTTTTAATGATTTGAAAATAAAACACTAGTCAGATTCACATTGAAAATGTGGTCTTGAAGCCACAGCCCATGCTGTATATGTATTTCACAATATGCCACAGAACAATACCTACGATGAACAGAAAATGTACTAGATCAATTAAAATATATCACAACATTCTTTGAAGAATAAAATTCTTTGAGTAGGATTAGGGTGGTGGATCAAGAGAAACAATTTTTGACTAGGGTTCCAGTTTCCAAATTCCTATGTGAAAAGCATTTTATTTAAGTCATATTTAGTCTTCTCTCACTTCATACTACAGGATCTCCCTGAGAGGGCTGACCTCAGGAATTGTCTCCAACTCCCTCTCCTCCAAGTTTTCACTTTACAACTAGTGGTAATAGTTGATATATGAGTGACTTAAAATTGAAGTCTTGAAGAATTTTAAAATGTGCCCCTTCCCAAATTGAAATATATTTAAATTGGTGCATAATCATTCAAATGATATCCTCAACAATTATTTCAAAGTATAAATATCTACAATTCCAAGTGACACATCGCATATTCATTTGTTTTAGCGAAGAGTCCTTTAATAGTAGCCAATCCAAGGAACAGCTCAGAAAATGTAAATTTTCCAACCAATTAACACATTGAGTGCCTTTTATTAAATATGGCATACTAGTTAAATATCACCCTCTCAGGATAGCACCTGGAGAGTTTCCAGTACTCTGCTAGTGTCAACTATGGGAGTAGAGTCAAGTAGTGGCCTGTCCATTCCATTCCTAGCTTGGGCAGTGGCTAGCGAATGGGAAACCATCTGCTACATGTTAAAACTCACCTGTACTGGGCAGCAGTGTCCTGGGAGAATCGAGGGTGGAGACTCAAGTTTACTGCATGGAAGGAGGCAATGGTAAACCGCTTCTAGATTTTTACCAAAAAAACTGTATGGATCCACTACCAGAACAATTGCAGATGGAAGTGGGGCATTCTAGGAGAGATGTGTCCATGGCATCACTGTCATTAGAGACGACTCAACAGCATAAGACAACAACATTTAAATATCAGCCCTCATTTAAACCATTCCACCTATAATGAGATAAGGAAGTATTTCTACAGTGCTGTGAAGTACCTAAGGGCCAAGGACCAGTTTTGCTTATCCTTTTCTCTACTTTCTTCCCAAACAATAGGCACTTTACAGACGGTAAGCACTCAATTAATCCCACTGAATGAATGAACCTGGTAGACGATTTTAAAACCTAACTTCAGTTTGGGATCTTTTCCAATGGTCCAAGAACAGGGTAGGAAGTCACTGACACATCTGCAGAAGAACAAAACATTTACCAAACAAATTCCTATAGTGAAGAAGTGGCAAATACCATTATCACCTGAAATCTAACCACCTCTGATGGCCTCCATGAAAATCTCACAGAAATCTGAAAGAGAAACTCCTTACTGTTGTCTTTCTCTTAATCAGCTATCCCCACTCTTATTTACCATCATGCAATCAAAGGTGTTTATTGCACAATCCACTTCAGAGATTACAATCTGATAGAGTAGGTAGACTTGATCCCTGCACAAAAGGATTTTACAGAGTAAAGGGGGAGACAAGCCAATAAAATAAATTAAAGATGGATAAGTACAAAAGAGCTGTATGGGGCTGGGTGAAAATCAAAGTGCTTTAAGCTTTACAGATCCAACTGCATAGG
Organism: Ornithorhynchus anatinus; assembly: GCF_004115215.2. Lineage (NCBI taxonomy): Eukaryota > Metazoa > Chordata > Mammalia > Monotremata > Ornithorhynchidae > Ornithorhynchus > Ornithorhynchus anatinus. The sequence continues at coordinate 152,855,165 of NC_041729.1, read as the reverse complement.
GGATGCAGAAGGGAGGTTAAAAAAGAAATGTTAGATTTCATTTTTTATTATCGTTATTATTATTACCAGTAATGATCATATTCACTCATTCCTTCACTCAGTTGTATTTATTGAGTGCTTACTGTGTGCAGAGCACTCTACTAAGAGCTTGGAAAGTACGATATAGAGCAATATAGAGAAACAATCCCTGCTCACAATGGGCTTACTTTCTAGAACAGGGGAGACAGACATCAAAACAAATAAACAGGTATAAAAATATGGAATGCTGATTGTGGCATTTGTTTAGCACTTACTTTGTGCCAAGCACTGTACTAAGCACTGGGGTAGACACAAGATAATCAGACAAGATAATCAGGTCCCACATGGGGGTCACATCCTAAGTAGGAGGGAGCACAGGTGTTGAATCTCCATTTTGCAGATGAGAGAACTGAGGCACAGAGAGGTTGAGTGGCTTGCCCAAGGTCACACCACAGATATTTGGAAGAGAGGATTAGAACCCAGGTCCTCTGACTCCCAGGCCCATGTTTTTTCCAGTAGGCCAGGCATATGACTTATGCACAACTGATGCACTCTCACTCAGCTCCTCCACTGCCTTTGGCTATTTCTCCTGGCTTGCCCTAACTCTCTCTAGGAAAGCCTGCCCCCTTAAAAGGATCCTGCATCTCCAAACTTAAAAGCAGAACTCAAGCACCCCAATCGCAGCCCATCTTGCTGTGATTTTGGTATTTATATCTGTTAGCACAAACCCCCAAGTTCTCTTCTGCCCATTAACCACCCTGATCTTAAGAAAAGTTGACACAGATATCAATCTTTGGTCATGGAACAATCTATCACATCACTTCTTCATTTCCGCATAAAATAAGGAAATAGTGTCAAACAGTATATTGGAATATCCCTATTTTAGTGAGAATAAAAATTCCAGTTGCTTTCCTCATTTATTGATTTTCTTTCAAGAAAACTTTAGCTATAATTAATGGAGGTGGATAGAGTCATGGACTGTCTCTTTAAACAATTCCAGGAATGAATTTATATATCAAATTTTCCACAGCGTGGCCTATTGGAAAGAGCACAGGCCTGGGAGTCAAGGGACCTCGGTTCAAATGCTGACTCTGCCACTTGCCTGCAGTTGTAATCTCGGGCAAATCACTTAACTTCTTCTTTGGCCTATGTAAAAGGGGAAATAAGCACCTGTTCTCCTTCCTACTTAGACTGTGAGCCCCACATGGACAGGAACTATATTTTACCCAATTATTTTTTATCTACCATAGAGCTTAGTACAGTGCTCAGCATATATAAACACTTAAAAAATATCACATTCATCATTTACCACATTTACCAAACTTATCATCATCATCATCATCATTGTCATCATCATTTAGAGCTTTCCAGAGTACTGTGAATGCAAATATGAACCAGTTGTGGAGTTTGTGAAGAGATGGAATTTTCAGATAAGTTTAAATAAAGGAAATGGAAAATCATTGTAGTTCTTTTTTCCTAGTGATGCTTTGATTTAAAAAAAATATTTTCCTGGAACGTATCACACATATCACAGAAAGAAGGAATTTTCCTCAATAATGACATAAACTACCAAACAAGCCACATAAGTCATAAGTGAGATTTACTGAGTGTTTACTGTGTGAAGAGCAAAGAAAATGCCTTTCATTCACAAAAACATCACTCATCAGTCAATCAAGAGCAAGCCTTTTAATTTACTACTAAAATTAATAGCCTGAGACAAATGATAATGCCAAAGAAAAGAATACACTTCTGCTTTCAAATATCACAAAAATGAATTCATTAGAACTCCTAGCCGACTAGCACCTACTGATATTTAACAGCTGGGTTCAAAAATTTAAGGTTCATTCTTTTCTCATTATATAGGGTGATCAATCAATCAGTCAATGCTATTGATTGAATGCTTATTGTGTCCAGAGCACTGTAATAAGTGATTAGGAAAGTGCAATACAATACAGTTGGTAGGCATGATCCCTCTCCACAAGGCACTTACAGTTTGGAAGAGGAGACAGACATTAAAGTAAATTATCACTATAAAAAGTAGTAGAGTCTCATGTATAAAAGTGCTGTGGAGCTTGTGTGAGTATCAGAGCAGAAAGAGCATAAGTTTGGGAGTCAAAGAACTTGAGTTCTACTTCCAGCTCCTCTGTCCACTGTGTGACCTTGGGCCAGTCAGTTAACCTTTCTGTGCCTCCATTACCTCATCTGTATAGTGGGAATTAAATCCTCCTCTCTCTGATTTAGACAGTGAGCCCCCTGTGGGTTGGGGACTATGTCCAAGCTGATTATCTTGTATCTACCCCAGCTCTTAGTATGGTGTCTCACACAGAGTAAGTGCTTACTAAATACCACTAAAAAAAAAGCAAAAACATAAAAAAAAACCTGTGCATAGGTGACACAGAAGGGAAGGGAAAGGAAGTATGAGAAATGAGAGCTAGAATGTAAGCTTCTTGTGGGCAATGAATGTGTCTTCTAACTCTATTGTATTGTACTCTCCCAAGCACTTAGTACAGTTCTCTGAACCGTCTTGTCTTATGCTGTTGAGTCATCTTCAACCCGAAAGCGAGATCCTGGAAACATTTCTCACAGAACGCCCCACGTCCATTTGCAAGCGCTCTGGTAGTGAATCCATAGTTTCCTTGGTAAAATTTCAGAAATTGCCTCCTTCCGTGCAGTAAAATTGAGTCTCCTCCCTCGACTCTGTCCCGTGCCACTGCTGCCCAGCACAGGTGAGTTTTGACTTGTAGCAGATTGCTTTCCACTTGCTAGTCACTACCCAAGCTAGGAATGGAATGAATAGGTCTCAGCCTGACTCTCCCTCCCATAGTCGAGACTGGTAGAGTCCTGGAAACTCTTCAGGTATGACCCTGAGAGGATGCTCTGAACTCAAGAAGTGCTTAATAAATACCACTGATTGAATGATAGTTAGGGAAGGCATCTTGGAGGGAAGGAGATGAGATTTTAGGAGGGTTTTGAAGGTGGGGAAGGTGGTAGACTGTCACATACGAAAAGAATGGGGGTTCCAGCCCAGAGGGTGGATGTTGGACCAGGGGTTGGTGGCGGGATTGACAAGATCGAGGTACAGAGAGTAGGATGGTTTTCGAGGAGCAAAGTGTGCAGTTTGGGTTGTAGCATGGCGTGGTGAATAGAGCACAGGCCCGCGGGTCAGAAGATCATGGGTTCGAAACCCAGCTCTGCCTCTTGTCTGCTGTGTGAGCTTGGGCAAGTCACTTCACTTTTCCGGGCCTCAGTTATCACATCTGTAAAATGGGGATTGAGGCTGTGAGCCCCATTTGGGGCAGGGAATATGTCCAGCCCAATTTGCTTGTATTCACCCCACAGCTAAGTACAGTGCCTGGCACAGAGTAAGGCTTAACAGATACCACAATTGTTAGATCATTCATTTATCCAGCCATTCATTCATGAATCAGTGAGGTAAGGTAGAAGAGAGAGAGCTGACTGAGTTTTTTTACAGTCAGTGGAAAGGGTTTTCTGTTTGATGTAGAGGTTTACGTGGAGTACGTTGGAGAAAAGAGGCAGGGAAGTCGGTGAGAAGGCAGATAAAGTACTAGAGGCACAGTGATGATCTGGTTATATATTGAAGCAGCATGACTTAGTAGAAAGGAGACAATGCTGGGAATCAGGAGACCTGGGTTCAGATCCTGGCTCCATCACTTACTTCCCTGTCTGGTACTTTGTAGCATATTCTAATAATAATAATAATAATGTTGGTATTTGTTAAGCACTTACTATGTGCAGAGCACTGTCCTAAGCGCTGGGGTAGACACAGGGGAATCAGGTTGTCCCACGGGGGGCTCACAGTCTTCATCCCCATTTTACAGATGAGGTAACTGAGGCACAGAGAAGTGAAGTGACTTGCCCAAGGTCACACAGCAGACAATTGGCAGAGCTGCGATTCGAACTCATGACCTCTGACTCCAAAGCCCATGCTCTTTCCACTGAGCTACGCTGCATTAACTAGTACAATCAAAGAATTTCTTGGTAGCAAAGAATAAAATGTACTAAGAGGAAGGACATATAAGAGGCACTGATTGGTGATAAGGGGGAAACTACATGAAATATTGTAGACAAATCCAATAAAACACTATGTTAGGAGAGTTAAATGTTGTTTCCAATCCTGTCATTTAGAATCCAAGGGGAAGTATTCCTAATTTGAAAGATGATATGGTGAAGCCACTAATTTATAACAGTAGAAAATGGTATGTATTAAAAAGAGCAAGTTTTGACACAGTATTATTCAGAAGGAAGAATGATTTATGTCCCTATGTCACGGTTATTTACTAAGACATAGTGGGCCATATGGACCAGGTTAAGGAAAGCATGTCTCCACCATTTAAAGTATTCAACCTAAGTCCATCTTTTATGCTTCTTTATTACATTTTTAGTACATGACATCATTTTGGTTAAAATATGCAGTTTTTCTGTACTATCATTCATAAATTCACACTACAAAATCCAGAAATGTAAATTCCTATCTTTTATAAGCTTCACCAAATACTCCATGTATTAATTAGGGGAATAATTTCATTGCAGGATTCTGATCAAATCATAAATAATGAAAATGGAGACCAAGATGGAATCCGGTTAGACTGTCATTTCTGAACATTTTTTTTCTAAATGAAAAGGTTAGAACATGACATTATCTGTCCACCTTCCATCTTTAGCACAGTATTAATGTGATAATGCCTCCATGTGCTTTGACAATCAAGTCTCTTATCTTTACTATTGTTGTCTTTGGTTACAAAATTATGAAAATAATCCAGGGTGTATTTTTGGTTTGTGGAAACATTTAGACATGACATTTACGTGTTCCACATTGAATTCTTTTCCTTAAATATCAGTATTCATAAATTAGAAGCCAGGTGACACGCTGACCTAAACTAAAAGACTCTATTTCATTCATGCAGTACTAGCAGTGATATTTACTGAGCACTTCTTGGGTGCAGTGCACTGTTCTAAGCACGTGGTGAAGTATAACAGAAGCATAAGACATATTCCTCACCCACAGTGACCTTCCCGTTAAACCGGGGTTACCAACTTAATAATGTTCAAAAATACAATAATTAGAATAACAGAATGTATAATCAATCTTGAATATATATATATATACATACATATATATATGTATTCTCTCTATATATGTATGTATATATAGAGAATGCATAATCAATCTTGAATATATATATATGTATAATCAATATATATATGAATATATATCAGTATATATATGAATATATATGTATAATCAATCTTGAATATGTATATAATATATATATATATTTACATACATGAAATACAAAACACACACTCACACAACTTGTAACCAAAGTATCCACGTCTCAGAATAGTGTGAGGAGTTGGTGATTATCTAGCTTCATTAATAATTATGGTTTTTCTTAAGCAATTATGTCCTCTAGACTGTAAGCTCATTGTGGGCAGGGAGTGTGTCTGTTTATTGTTGTATTGTACTCTCCCAAGCACTTAGTACAGTACTCTGCACAAAGTGCCTAATAAATTCAACTGAATAAATGAATATTCCAAGCACTGTAATAAGCGCTGGGTTAGATACATGATAATCAGGTCCCACATAGGATTCATAGTCTGAGTAGGAGGGTGAACAGGTACTGAATCCCCATTTTGCAGATGAGGGAACTGAGGCTCAGGAAGTTAAATGACTTGCCCAAGTTCACACAACAGGTAATTGGTGGAGCTGGAATTAGAACCCAGGTCCTCTGACTCCCAGGGCCGGGGTCTTGCCACTATGCCACACTTCTGTTTCTTCTGGGGTAGGTATTGTGGATGTTTTATGACTCTTGAGATTCCATAGTCTTCTTTTTAAAAATGGGGTTATCTGTGCAGCACAAATTCACCTTTCCATTACATCTAGGCTGTGTAAGCTGGTGGAGGGTATAAAAGTTTACTACAAGACTTCCATCGATGTATCTCATTCCTATTTTAAATGACAGAAAAATTCAAAACATATACAATGGTATTTTTGAGTGCTTACTGTATGCAAATCACTATAGTAAGCATTTGAAAGCATACAATATAATAAGTAGCCATAAAACCATAAGCTCCTTGGAGGCAGGCACCCATGGACCTGTTTTATTGTACTGTGCTTTCCCAAGCACTTAGTACAGTGTTTTGCACACTGTAAGTGCTCAATAAATACCATTGAGATTGATGAATTGATTGAGAAGCAGCATAGTCTAGTGGATGGATACGAGCTTGGGAGTCAGAAGGACTTAGGTTTTAACCCCAGCTCTGGCACTTGTTTCCGTGTGACTTTGACCAAGTCACTTCACTCCTCTGGGCCTCAGTTCTCTCATCTGCAAAATGGGGATTAAGACTGCAAGCCCCAGGAGGGACTTGGACTGTTGTCCAGCCTGATTAGATTCTATCTACCCCGATTAAACTGTAAGCCCGTCATTGGGCAGGGATTGTCTCTGTTGCCAAACTGTACATTCCAAGAGCTTAGTACAGTGCTCTGCACATAGTAAGCGCTCAATAAATACTACTGAATGAATGAATTAATAACCCAGTGTTTAGTACATTAGAGAAGCAGCATGGCTTAGTGGAAATAGCATGGGCTTTGGAGGCAGAGGTCATGGGTTCTAATTCCAAGTCCACCACCTGTCAGCTGTGTGACTTTGGGCACGTAACTTCTCTGTGCCTCGGTTACCTCATTTGTAAAATGGGGATCAAGACTTGTAAGCCCCAAGTGGGACTACCTGATAATCTTGTATTTATCCCAGTGCTTAGAACAGTGCTTGGCACATAGTAAGTGCTTAACAAATACCATCATTATTATCATTATTATGATTATAGTGCCTGGAGCAGATTAAGTGCTTAACAAATAAAAAAAAACTTCACCTTCTAGCCTAGTACTCTGTCTCTTAATCTGTTAGCCAGACACCTAGAAGAACAAAAAGCTGATTCTCTCCTTGACATTTATCAATTAGAGATGCAACATTGAAAAACGTTTTCTCTTCACATTCTTATCTAGCCCTCTTGAAACCCATTATTAATCAATCCGTCAATAAATCAATCACATTTATTGAGTGCTTACTATGTGCTGAGCACTGAGCTAAGTGCTTGGGATAGTACAATACAAAAGAATTAGCACACGTGTTCCCTGCCCATAATGAGCCTACAGACTAGAGGAGGAGAAAGATATCAATATGAACGAATAATTCATAATGTATAATTTAAAGATATGTTTATAAATTCTGTGGGGTTGGACATCTTATTTAAGCCCTTCAAGATTGTACTGACATTGCAACCTGCTGAGCGTCTATATTTATGACTTGTTTGTGCTCATTTCCCACCACGTAAAGAAGCATATTTTTGTATAGAACCATTTTCTATCAATGTCTCCTCTCCATATACCAGTACTATGGTTTTGGTGAACAACAATTTTGTGCTGGCCCTTTCCTCACCTTTAATAACTTTAAAAATGTCATGTTATCCTCTTCTGTCCCATTTCTGCTTTCATTCTAATCTTTTCCGTTTATCTTCATAAGAGCAGCTTCCCCATCATCTGGATCACATTGGCTGATTTTCTCAATACCATTTCCAGTTCTGCAATGTCCTTTCCAAGAAGTGGGTTAGGCCATAATACAGTTTTCTGTACCAGTAAAATGGCACATTTTATTCATTTTTTAAATCTCCTGATTCCGCCTAAGTTCTTATTGCCCTTTTTGGTGACTGGGTACATTGGACTAATGATCTGAAGATACACTTAAAAATAACATGAATATGTGTAGGCCCTTTGAAGGCAGGACTCTGCCTGTGTTCTGTTTCTGTTGTACTCTAGTGGTTAGTTCAGTGTAAAGCACTTAGTAGTGCTCAATAAATATCATTGATTGACCTCTTTCCTGAATCATGATTGTTAGCTCTGAGCCTACATTTATAGTTGGTTTGCATTACTTTTCACTGGATATACTGATGTTGATCTAATCTTTTTCCAACTCTCCTTCAACTTTATGATGCCTTCTTGCATTCGTCCTGCATCTGAAAATAATAGTAGCCTTTCAAAATTATATATTTACAAGTTTACACTCCTCCAGATAATTTATAAGTAGGTTAAAGAAACAGGTATGAAGATTAATTACATTTTTCCATACAAAAAAATTGGTCCTTTATCCCTAAAGTTTTCTTAATCTTTTTGCCAGAAAGGAATGACGGAACATTCCTTTTAATCCCATGATGATTTAGGACCCCCTTTTTGAGCCTCTGATATGGAGTCTTGACAAACACTTTTGGAAATTCTCGATATATTATTTCTTCCCTCTATCTACATACTTACTGAAAGACTTCAAGCAACTATAGCAAATTGATGATTGTTCCTTAAATGAGATCTGCAGGTTGTGTTTTTTAAGTGCCCATTGATTCTAAAACTGACATTAGATTCAACCAGTTTCCCACACGTAGAAGTGAGCCTTTTAAGTCTACAATTCTCAAAACCGTCTCTAAATGTCTTGCAATAAACTCTGTTGTAAATTCTGAAGTAGCTACAAAATTATCAGATTGAATAACGTCCCGTTATAACGGGCCTGAGGCCTGGACTCCATTTTTGTTTGGCCAAACCACCAATTTCTTGACGCGGGCAAGTCAAGTATGACACAAGCCTTTCTCAGTGTCGGAAGATGCCATTGGGATATCCCTGACCACTGTGGCTGGCAGTGGGAAAATATGTGGTCACAAGCCCCTGACCTGCAGATGCCACTGCAACTGCTGATGATGGGGAAAGAAAGGGAGGCCCCGAGGTCAACAGATATTGTTGGAGACTCAAGCTATAGCTATGGATCATAGGATAAAATGTGGAAGAAGTATTTGCCCATGCCCCACATTTAATGAGAAAAACCCAGTGAAGCACAGCCATCACAGCCCCCATAAAATTCAGCAGCGAAGAATGGCCACTTTAGTGGGACGAAATCACTGTCAGCTGGTCTCACACTCATCTCTAACCAGAGTGTGGGATGTTTATTTTGTGATGGCATTACTAGGAAGAAGAGAGGGCTTAGTTAGTCGTTGTTTGTAGGGAAGCAGGCCCCACCTAAACCTAGGTGAACCTGGTTGCTCCAGGCCTGGTTGTGCTGGAGGTGCTTTGCCCAGGCTGAGCCTGAGTAGCTATGGGGCATTGTGAAGAATGTTTGTGCTGGGTGTCCGAGTAAGCTACAGACTGGATTCACCCTACAGTTGATTTGACTGAGGTGAGTCTGCTGGCTGGGGCCATGTTATAAATTGCTTCCGCAATTAGCCCTGACACAGGTTAGCCCTGTGGCTTGGACCCTATTTGTCATGACTTCTACTCTGAAGGCTAGCACGCTAGTTAACGAGGTGAGCCCGCCATTACGCATGTTGGAATGAATTCTACTAGTATATTAGATGATCTTGGGGAGCCTATTTGTTGGGTCCTGACTTCCTGCTTCCACCTTTTCTTGATTTTGCTTTCGCTTGTGTGTGAATACGCTCCCAAGCATTGAGTACAGTGCTCTGCACACAGTAAACTCAATAAATACGAATGAATGAATGAACCAGATAAAGAAATCAAGATTCTTATTTTAAATGCATTCTGGCTCATTCTGTCTAGCCTCTGGCTCATACCAGTGGGGTAAATTGAAACCTGAAATCCAGGTCTTATCAACAGTCAGTCACTTAATCGTACTTAATGAGCTCTTGGGAAAGTACAGTACAACAATATAACAGAAATATTCCCTGCTCACAATGAGGGTGGTATATTTAATAGAGTACGGGCCTGGCAGTTGGATGGTCGTGGGTTCTAATCTCATCTCCACCACGTGTGTGCTGTGAGGCCTTGGGCTAGTCACTTAACTTCTCTGGGCCTTAGTTACCTCACCTGTAAAATGAGGATTAAGACTGCGAGCCTCATGTAGGACAGGGATTGTGTCCAACCTGATTTGCTTGTATCCACTCAAAAGTTTAGTACAATGCCTGGCACATAGTAAGCACTTAACAAATAGCATAATTATCATTATTATTATTAGACAGACAGGCGACACCCAATCCCACTCAGATCTCACAATCTAGAAAAGAAGAAGAGCAGAGATCTATGCCATTTCAAAGATGAAGAAACTGTAACACAAAGAGTTAAATAGCTGGCCCAAAGGTCATCCAGCAGGCCACTGGAAGTTACATATGGGAGTTATATTGACAAAACACCAAGCTTCTAGTATAATTACCATTTTCTCAACAGTTCACACACTCCTGACACAAGTTCTCCAACTTCCCCCTAAGTTCTTCAGAAATCCTGAGTAGATTCCAACTAGTTCCAGTGATTTGTTCATTTCTAAAACAGCCTATGTGGTTTCCACAATTGTACCTGCTTGCTAAAGGAGTAGAACTCTTTCTCAATCTCTTCAATAAAAACAAATAGAAAAATTCATTGTGTCTCATGACTATTTCCTTTTCTTACCTTTTAAACTACAATCACCAAATGTTTCTACTAATTGCAAACTAGTTTCTACTTCAAACTTTTTTTTTTGGACTGCCTAATTTCTGGTTTGAATCTAACCTGCCATTGTTCATGGACTTTTCTGCCCTCCCTTAGATGACCTGACATTTTTTTGAAGTTCTTCTATAAAACACATTTTTTCTTTCTGTGAAAGCTTCCTCATGCCTGTCTCCTTTTTGACTTACAAATCTACATGGCTCACATCCGTAATCTAAGAGTTTTGACAGTCTTTACCTCCATTAGCCTCTTTTTGATTAGAAAGATTGAAATTGGCACCATTTAACTATACAACAAGGAATGAGGATTGAAACTACTGACCACCATGTCCTTAGTCTGATCCAAGAAACAATGTGATTAAAAGTTCCAATCGGGACCAGTTGAGAACTCTGTGGTGGTCCCAGTCATCATGGACAAACTCAAATTCTGAAATCTGATAATGATCAATATTGGGATTTAATTAGTATGATCAAGTGGGAAGAACAGAAACAGAAAAATGTCAGTGTTCACAAGGTGATATGTAAAGCCACAGGCATTCAAAGCTGCAAGGGCCAAGTTTGATGAAGTGATTGTCTGCACAGGGAGCTTCAACTGAATTTAATCTCTCGATGATCACAGAGGAGAACTCAGATCTGCACCATAGGGGTGGGACTTACCCACTATTGGCAGCATAGGCAGTCTTCTATTTGAATATCCCAATAGTTTTCGGGGAGGTTCGTGATTCTGAATCTTTCCTTGCAATTCTCCTGCCAGGCATGAGGGGCCAATCTTGCTGTTTAATATCTTAATTTCACACACAGTCTCATCTGGACCAACACTTATAGCATCATCTGATTTTCTTAACATGAGGAAGGAACTCAACTGCTGGTCCAATATACTTCAGAAGTGTGTGCTTGGAAGTATTTCTGAAAGCAGAGTGGTTTCATAAATTATAAAATTCCCAGGACAGATTTGTCTGTTACCATAATAAAAACGGGTCCAGGAAAGCCTTGGTTGCCCTATAAGAAGTTTTATTTTCATTTCACATTTGGAAAAAACATGGACATGGGACTTCATACTTTTTCTTAATAATGGAATAAATACGCTTTAAAGACTACTGATTATACTTTGCCGCATCCATATCCCAATCACTAGTGCAGTTAGAGAAGCAGCATGGCTTAGTGGATGGAGTATGGGCCTGGGTGTTAGAAGGACCAGGATTAGAATCCCGGCTCTGCCACTTGTCTCCTGTGTGACCTTAGGCAAGTCACTTACTTTTTCTTTGCTTCAATTTCTTCATCTGGAAAATGGGGATTAAGACTGTGAGCCCAATGTGGGACGGGGGCATGTCCAACCCAATTACCTCATATCTTCCTCATCTCTTAGTAAACTGGAATATAGTAAGCACTTAAATACCACAATTATTATTATTACCATTAGTAGTAGTCATTTTGGGAGCAAGCACTCACATTCTAGTAAAGTCACTTTTAAAATAATGAGCTATTGTGGTGGCTGTACCTCAATCATGAACAAATATTTTGTCGACAAGTCTCTTTAACTCTTGGCCTTATTTGGGTGTTTCACCCAGTAGTACTAAGACTGGAGATATTACAAACCCACTACCTAAAGGCTGATATTTATAATAGAAAAGAAGAATGGCCTAGTGGAAAAATAGGGCAAGGGTTTAGGAGGAGTCAAAAAACCGGACTTCTAGTTTCAACTTGAACAAAGTCGAAACAAGTCCTCCTAATGACCTTGGGTAAGTCACTTACCCTCTCTGGGCCTCAGTTTACTACTCTGTACAAATGAGCTAGCAAAATTGGCCTCTGCCAGGTATTTGGATTTTAAAAAAAGAGATAATTGTAGTGAAAGACATTTGGAAAAATGGAAGCACTCACCAAATTTAATAGATTACTGAGTTCTATTCCTGACTGTCGCTTGCTTTGTTCTACTGCTTGCTTGGCCAAGTCACTGACCTTCTTTATGACTCAGTTTCTTTCATTTGCATAATGGAGATTAAATACCTGTTGTTGCTCCTGCTTAGATTGTGAGCCTGATGAGAGACTGGGACTGTGCCTGACCTGATTGTCTTATATTTACCCCAGCAGTTATAAGTAGAGTGCTGGCACAGAATAATCACCACCATTATTATTACTAAATATATGGAAATATAATCCCTTGCCATAAATCTTTGATAAGCCTATTAAAGGGATTGTCATCTAAGTATCTGCATCAGTCCTTGTAGCAGAGGGAATTTTCAGTGTTTCTGCCTTTAATTCTTAGGTATAATTAAATTCTAATTAGTAATATTTAAAATATTGTATTTTTCACTCATGGCATAATATGAGCATTTATCTAAAGGGCTAAGTTTTTTGTGAAAGACAATAGTAGTGATTTGAAGATTCTGATTTTGACAATAACATCTGCCAGATCCAAGTGTAAGATATAAATACCACTGCTGTCACTACGATTGGAAATTTAGTTGCAGTACATATCTTTTGTTAAATGAGTTTAATTTATATTGAAGATTTCCTGGCTAGCTCTCAATGGTGCTAAATATGTTCATGAATGAAAACCAAGTAACCTGAATTATGGTTTCCTTAAGGACTGGTTTCAGATGGTGAGGCAAGCTGTAGTCTCAGGGAAGCAGCATCGCCTATAGGAAATAACACAAGCTTGAGAATCAGAGAACCTGGGTTCTAATCCCAGCTCTGCCATTCATCTGCTGGGTGATCTTTGGTAAACCACTTAACTTCTCTGCTTCAATTTCTTCATCTATAAAATGGGAATTAAATCCTACTTCCTCCTTTTTAGACTGTGAGTCCCATGTGGGACAGGGAATGTGTCAATTAATCAATCAATTGTTTTTATTGAGTGCTTACTGTGTGCTGAGCACTGTGTCCCACAGGATTATCTTGGATCTACCCCAGTGTCTAGCACCTAGCAAGCACTTAAGAAGTACCATTAAGGGAGGGTAAAAAAAACAGGTAATGAAAGAATGGTCCTGAAGGATCTTGCTGGGCCTCCTTTTAGATGGTGATCTCCTTGGCCTTCTCCAAGATGGAAACAGGATGGATGTGGTCCAATAATGGGGGGCATTCACTCAATCATTCATTCAATCATATTTATTGAGGCTCAGAGCCACCAGCCTAAGGTGCTTGGTTGAATCCTTTAAAACAGTGAGCCCTGGATGGAGCAGGGATTGTGCTCAAACTGTTCATCTTGTATCTATCCTAGGGCATAGTATAGTGCTTGGCACGTAGTAAGGGATTAACGAATGTTGCACTTATTATTATTATCATTATTAGTGGGGTCACAGAGGTAGCGGTGGAGTGTTTTTGTGAAACATTTTTTGAAAAAAATCATGTGATGATTTTAATTTATGTTATGGAATTGTGCAGAACCTGGTGGGAAGCTCTCTGGCCTCTCCTCAGGGAGGTGGAATTCATTCACTCAATCGTATTTATTGAGGATTTACTGTGTGCAGAGTACTAAGCACTGGAAAGTATACTACAGCAATAAAGAGAGACAATCCCTGCCCACAACGGGCTCACGGTCTAGAGTGGCGAGAGACAGACATCGATACAAGTAAACAGGCATCTAAAATTGCTTTTTGTTCCATAATTCCCTACTATAACTGCTCCTCCTCCTCCTCCTCTTTCTTCCTAAAGAAAGTGTCCAACTTTGGCCATTTCAAATTTGTCTTAAGTTACTATAACTCAATTTTCTTTTATACTAAACAACACTACTTTCTTTGCTTGACAGCCGTGCCCATTGCCCCCACTAACTATTCTAGACTTTTAATTCTTTCCTAAAGGCACCAGTTCCCCTATCTCCCACTTCTCTTGCACCTGTGTGGCTGAAAAAAATCATTAGATCTTAATGAATAATGATATTTGTTAAGTGCCTTCTAAATGTCTAACTAAGCACTGGGGTATACACAAGATACCCCCCCTTCACCTCTCCGCAGCTTAACCCTCTTTCCCCCCATTTCCCTCTGCTCCTCCCCCTCTCCCTTCCCATCCCCTCAGCACTGTACTCATCTGCTCAACTGTATAGATTTTCATTACCCTATTTATTTTGTTAATGAAATGTACATCGCCTTGATTCTATTTAGTTGCCATTGTTTTTACGAGATGTTCTTCCCCTTGACTCTATTGCCATTGTCTTGTCTGTCTGTCTCCCCCGATTAGACTGTAAGCCCGTCAAACGGCAGGGACTGTCTCTATCTGTTGCCAACTTGTTCATTCCAAGCGCTTAGTACAGTGCTCTGCATATAGTAAGTGCTCAATAAATACTATTGAATGAATGAATGAAAGGTCCCACATGGGGTTTCCAGTCTAAGGAGGGGAAACAGGTTTGAATCCATATTTTCCTGATGAGGAAACTGAGACACAGAGAAGTGAAATGATTTGCCCAAGTTCACACAGCAGCTAAGTGGCAGAACTGGCATTAGAACCCAAGTCCTCTGACTCCCAGGCCCATGCTCTATCCACTAAGCCACACTCCTTACCTTTTATTTTTTCTTCTCAGACATCTCTCAAGCAGAGATTGCTGCCTACCTTTGAAATCTTACCCCACTACTTGTGGCTCCAATCCCATCCCTTTTCCCACCTAAAAATACTTGTGTCCATTCTTGTTCCCTCTCGGACTGTCATCTCCAAAGCAGCATGGCTTAGTGGATAGAGCAATAGGCCTGGGAGTCAGAAGGTCATGGGTTCTAATCCCAGTTCTGCCTCTTGTCCGTTGTGTGACCTTGGGAAAGTCACTCCACTTCTCTGTGCCTCAGTTACCTCATCAGTAAAAACGGGATTGAGACTGTGAGCCCCAGGTGGGATAGAGACTGTGTCCAACTCTATTTGTTTGTATCCACCCCGGCACTTAGCACAATGTCTGATGCATACTAAGTGCTTAACAAATACCACCATCATTATTATTATTATTATTACCTCCACCATTCACTCTACTATAAATTCTTTCCTTCTGCCTTCAAATATGTTCACATCTTCCATATCCTACAAAAGCTTTGTCCAGACTGGACTGCACCCTTTGAGTACCCTATTATCATTCTGATTCCTATTCCTGTACAAATTTCAAGAATGGTTCATATACATCATACTTCCTCTCTTCCACTCCCTCCTCAATACTTTGTAGCCAGTTTCCACCCCCCTTCCCTGAGGTGGCTCTCTTTAAGATCACTGATGACCTGCCTACTCTTAGCCAAATCTAATTCCTTGGTCTCTTGGCTACCTTTGACTCCATTGAAACACTATCTAACTGGGGTATTGATGGCACAGTTCACTCTTGGCCAATCCTTCTCAGTCTCCTTGACCAGTACTTCCTTCACCCCCTAACTAAAGTGTCCCTCTTATTTTATGATCATTCTCTTGGAAAATCTAAACCCTCCCATTATTAAAACTACCACCACTATGCAGATGACTCAAAATCTACTGCCTCAGTCTGATTTCTTTCCTTCTCTATAGTCTCATATTTCCTTATGCCTCCAGGCCCCTTCGTTAGCCACTAAGTTGCAATACTGTGTCACTTTCTTCCTTGATGAAATTTTTAATCTCTGTCCACATTTTCTCTGGTTCCTTGTCTGTGAGATTAAGTGCCTCAAATCTATTTTTTAGATGATCCTTAAATTCAGGGGAATATTTGACAGGTCATATTTGGGCAGCTGTACAGCATGATTGATCTTTCTAAGTTTTAGCCTGAGATTACACATTAACAGTTCATGATCTGTTCCACAGTCAGCTCCAGGTCATGTTTTTGTTGCCAAAATGGAACTGCTCCATCTTTTTGTGAGCAGGGATTGTCTCCTTTTATTGCTGAACTGTACTTTCCAAGTGCTTAGTACAGTGCTCTGCACACAGTAAGCACTTAGTAAATATGATTGAATGAATGAATATTTGAAACGAACTCTCATCTTTCCTCCTGATGGGAGGACAAGTAAGGTGAAAAAGTTCAGAAGATAATCAGCATAACTTAGGAGGAGTGTTGCCTAGTGGAAAGAACACGGTCTTGGGTGCCGGGTTCTAATCCTGGATCATCACCGTGTCTGCTGTGTGGCCTTGCCCATGTCATTTAAGTTCTCTTTGCCTCAGTTACCTCACTGGTAAATTAGAGGCTAAGACTGTGAGCCCCACATGGGACAGGGACGGTGTCCAACCTGATTATCTTGTTTCTTTTAGATATTACAAATTATTTATTTATTCATATTAATGTCTGTCTCCCCCTCTAGAATGTAAACTCGTTATGGGCAGGGAACGGGTCTGCTAAATGTACTGTACTCTTCCAAGCACTTAGTACAGTGCTCTTCACATTGTAAGTGAACAATAAATATGATTGATTGATTGACTGATCTATCTCAGCACTTAGTACAGTATCTGGCACATAGTAATCACTTACCCAATACCATTTTAAAATGAAAGACAGCACCCGTAAAAGAACAAGAACCTATGGAGTACTGTACCTTGGCACAGGGTTGCAAACTGAGCTAGAGTCCCACCATTGACATCATTTGAAAGCTCCACATCCCCTCAATTCCCCAATATTCAACATTTTACAACACCTGGGCTCGGTGGGCTTTTTCAATGGACCTTATCCTTGCCACTTGTTCCAGGATGGGTCTAGTTTGACTTTCACCACCTAAATTTCCAATCACAATTGACATCACCACATTCCTCCCTACCTGAAGCCTGCAGTCTTGACAACATCTTTGACTCCTACTTCTCTTTCAACTCCCATGTTCAGATTTCACTGAATCCTGTTGGTTTATCCTCTGAAACATTTCCAGTATCCTGCATATCCTGCTCCTCCCTAACCAGGCAAGTGGCTACCATGTTGGTCCAGTCAATTACCATGTCTCAACTAGAACACTGAATCAATCTTCTTGTTTGCCTAACTGCTTTCAGTCTCTCTTTCTTTTAAATGGTATTTGTTAAGTACTTACCATGATAAGCGCTACAGTAGATAGGGGTCCATTGGATTGGACAGAGTCCCCGTCCCATAAGAGGTTGACAGTCTTAATCTGCATTTTACCGATGAGGTAACTGAGGCACAGAGAAGTTAGGTGAGGTTCCCAATGTACCCAGCAGATGAAAGGTAGAGCCGGAAATAAAACTCAGATCCTCCTGACTCCTAGGTCTATGCTCTATTCATTCATTCAATCATATTTATTGAGCACCTACTTTGTGCAATGCACTGTACTAAGCATTTGGGAGAGTACAGTACAAGAATAAACACATTCCCTGCCCATAATGAGCTTACAGTCTGGAGTGGGATAGACAGACATTTATATAAATAAATAAATTGTAGATAGTTAGATAAATGCTGTGGGGATGGGCGGAGGGATGAAAAAAGGAAGTAAGTCAGGGGGACACAGAATGGATTGGGAGAAGAGGAAAGGGGAGTTTAGTCAGGGAAGGCCCCTTAGAGGAAATGCGCCTTTAATAAGACTTTGAAGTAGGGGAGAATAATTGTCTGTCAGATTTGAGGAGGGAAGGCATTCAGGCCAGACGCAGGATGCGGGCATGAGATTGGTGGTGAGATAGCCATGACTGAGGCACAGTAAGAAGGTTAGCATTAGATGAGTGAAGTATGTGGGCTGGGTTGTAGTAGGAGAGTAGTGAGTTGAGAGGTAGGAGGGAGCAAAGTTACTGAGTGCCTTAAAGCCAATCATTCAGAGTTTTTGTTTGATATAGAGGTGGATGGGCAATCACTAGAGTTTCTTGAGGAATGGGGAAACATGTCAAGAGTGTTTCTGTAGAGGAATGATCTAGGCAGAAAAGCGAAGTATGGACTGGAGTGGGGAGAGATGGGAGACTGGGATGTAAGCAAGGAGGCTGACAATCCAGGTGGGATAGAATGAGTGACTGTAGTAACATGGTAGCAGTTTGGATAGAGAGGATTTGGATAGAAAGGAAAGGGCTGATTTTAGCAAGTTTTGAAGGTGGGGCCAACAGGATTTACTGAAGGATTGAATATGTGGGATGCATGAGAGAGAGGAGTCAAGGATAACTCCAAGGTTACATCTACGGTGATGGGAATGTCAGGGGAGAACAGGGTTTTGGTGGAAAGATGAAGAGTTCTGTTTTGGACATGTTAAGCTTGAGGTGACAGGAGGACATCCAAGTAGAGATATCTTGAAGGCAGGAGGAAATGCGAGACTGCAGAGAGGGAATTAAATTAAGACTAGAGATATAGATTTGGGTATCATCCGCATAGAGGTGATAGTTGAAGCCACGGGAGCAAATGAGTTCTCCAAGGGAGTGGGTGATGATGGAGAATAGAAGGGGATCTAGAACTGAACCTTGAGGGAATCCCCACAGTTAGGAGGTGGGAGGTAGAGGAAGAGCCCACAAAGGAGCTCTATCCACTAGGCCATGCGACTTATCTCTCCTCTTGAATCTAGACTTCACTTTTTAGCCCGGATCATTTTTCTAAAACTTTGTCCTGCATATGTCTCCCCAATCCTCAAAAAACCTCCAATACTTACACCTCCTTTCTGTTCTAAACAAAAACACTTGATCATTGCATAAATTTACTGAACCAATTTAAGACTATTCCTCCTGATTACCCAGTCTCTTCTCCCACTACACCCCAACTCAATTTTTTTTCTTTTTAAACTACCACCACAGTACTTCTGTGCTTCTGCACCCAATACACATTTTATAACTCACAATCACCCATAGCCCTTCTGTATGAATATTGATTTATTTCTCTCTTCTATTAAAGGTATTTATTGAGTGCTTAACGTGTGCACAGCACTCTGTTGAGCCCTTGGGAGAGTACAATACAACAGAATTGGTAGAGTCCCTGCCCACAACAAGTTTACAGTATAGAGGGGAAGACAAACATTAATACAAGCAATAATAATAATAGTTGGGGTATTTATTATACGCTCACTTTGTGTCAGGGGCTGTACTAAGTGCTGGGATGAATACAAGCAAATATGGTTGGACACGGATCCTGTCCCACCTGGGGCTCACAGTCTCAAACCCCTTTAACAGGTGAGGTAACTGAGGCTCAGAGAAGTGAAGTGACTTGCCCAAGGCCTCACAACAGATCAATGGAGGAATCAAGATGAGAATCCACGACCTTGTGACTCCCAGGACGTGCTCTATTCACTATACTATATCTGGAAATGTGAATATATTTGAGTGTAGAATATATTTGATAAAAATTAATTTTGATTAACAGTCTTTAGACTGTATGCTGCTCATTATATTGTACTTTCCCAAGAGAATCGAACAGTGTCCTGAACACAGAAAATGCTTAGTAAATATCACTGATCTTTAAGTACTAGCTCACCATTATCCATTTCTCCTTATTCCTCCTATCTATAAATTACTTCAGTAATTTAAGCCTCTTGGTAAGCTTCTGGAGGGCAGGGATGGGGGTCAGCTACCTTTCGGGACTCACTCAAGTTTCAGGACAGTAACTATACAGTAGATAAATTGTATTTGCTGGCTGAGTCTTTGGGGGATTAAAAATTGAATTGTCACTGTACAATTGTTAGCCCTGTCCAACATGTGTGATGGAGAATGGACAGTGTCCACTATCATTTTTGAACCCTCATATAGGAGTGCTTAGTATAGTGTTCTGCACACAGTAAGCGCTCAATAAAAATGATTGAATTGAACTGAATATCAGCTCATGAGGAGCAATATTAAATCCAAAATACCAGCTTCAGATTGATATTTTTAAATTTCTTTGCAAACTTCATACAATTTTAATGGCTTGAGTGAGACAATGATTTTGAGTGGTTCTGGGCATTAGTTCTAGCCCATTAGTGAACAGGTTTGATATCTACTCTTTAACCCCGAAATAACTCATTCTACAAACACTTGCTGACCCGAAGACCCATTGAGATTGTGAGGGATGAAAAGAAACTGTGTGTTTCCTGAAACTCATCCAAATATTTAGTTTCCACAAATGTCCTACAGGAGAAGTAGGTATCTCTAAAAGCACACTAAATTCCCTTATGAAGTACATTTTGAGAAATGAAACAAAATTGATGTTATCAGATTCTGATGAACAAAAGTTATAAATGAATTCTTGAAATATAAATCCATTTTAAAATAACAATATCTTTGCCAGATCCTTTCATCTTTACTTGAGTCTTGTAAATTGACTTATTTGGGTAGTTTACACATGCCTTACGTAGAATGCAATAAATATAAAAGGTCTAGATCATTTCATCATTCATCTCCACTCAGGAATTAGATGATTTTTAAGGTTTTCAAAGAGAGGTAATATTTTGCAGCATAAGAGCTATTTGGACCAAATAAAACTTTCATCTGATAAATAGGTTTTTAAATCTAAAGCAAAATATATCAAAATAAGGCCTACTTAAATTTAATGAGGCAATCATGAATATTTCTGATGATACTCTGCTATCAATTCACCTCTTTGCTACTTTCTATGAACTGTTTCTAAGTTTAAAGTCCTAAATTTCTAAGCAATTTGGGAACGAATAATGCAAATTGGTTCTGGGGAGTTACAAATTTATGGCGTGCTACGAATTCTTATCTCTTAAGAATGCAGAATAATTATTTTTCAATAAGCATCCACCTCTTTTTAGACCTCCAGGCCTCCAGCTTCTCCCCTCTCCAGTTCATACTTTGCTCTGCTTCCCAGATCATTTTACTAAGACATCTTTGGGTACTCATCTTCCCACTCCTCAAAAATCCTCCAATGTTGCCCATTCCTCTGGCCATCCAGCATAAACTCTTGACCCAGTGGCCTAAATCAACTGTCTTCTCTCTTCCTATCCTTGCTCCTCTCTCAGTACACACAGATCACATACTTCACTCCTCTCAAGTCAACATACTCACTGTGTCTTATTCTTATCTCTCTTGCTCCCAGCCTCTTCTCATATCTTCTATTCTGTCTGGACCTCCCTCTTCATATCCCACCTCTCCCTGTATTCAAGGTCTTTTCAAATCTCATTTCCTTCAGGAAGCCTGCCCAGATTAATCTCTCATCTCCCCATTAAATTTCCCCACTACCACTCCAACACTTCTGCTTTACCTAAGAACTTGGGTATTCTCCACCCCTCTCAGCCACTTTATCCCTCTGGCTGGTAGTATTTATGTGCATATTTGTATTCTCTGCTGCTTCCCCTAAATGTAACTGATTTTAATATCGGTCCCCCACTAGATTGCAAGCTCCTTGGAGGCAGAGGCCAGGCCTTCTAACGCTACTATACTGTATTCTCCCAAGTCACTATGGACTGATTAGTGAAATAATTGCAAAAGAGCACTGGAATACTCACCCCCATAAATAAAATAGTAATATTCATGGTATTTGTTAAACGCTTACTATGTGCCAAGCACTGTTCTAAGCACTGGGGGAAATACAAACTGATCAGGTTGTCCCATGTGGGGCTCACAGTCTTAATCCCCCTTTTACAGATGAGGTAAGTGAGGCACAGAGAAGTTGAGTGACTTGCCCATGGCCCACAGCAAACAAGTGGCAGAGCCAGGATTAGAACCCATAATCTTCTGACTCCTAGACCTGTGCTGTACCCACTACGCCATGCTGTATATATATATATGGTTATATGTTGTATAACCTTAATAGGCTCTTGAGGGAGAGACTATTCCAGTTTCTTCATTTTCAGCCTTGAGAAAATGAAAGGACAGGAAGAACCTCAAGAAATCATCTAGTTCGGCATTCCTCCTACAACCAGGACTAAAGTCAAACTATCAAACCTTGTTTATCCAATTTTTAGAGCCACTTTACTGTGTTCTGAGGTAAGGCTGTGTAAATTAAGGCCATTTAGAGCTAACCTGGTGTAACATGGGAAATAAATGATAAAGCAAACTCATTATACCTTTCATGGACAAATACGTTCCCCACTATCGGGAAGAAAATCATCAAAGGGCTATATTCCTTTTTTAACATTAGAAACAAAAGTTCAGATTACTTAGAACGTGTACTAGAAAGGGCACAAAACTGGAAGTCAAGACATTGGGTTCTAATATTGGCTTTGCCTCTTGCCTGCTGTTTGACCTTGGATGTGGCATTTAACTTGTTTGGGCCTCAGTTTCCTCATTTATAAAATGGGGTTTGAAAACCTGACCTCTATTTCACAGTGTGAGCCCCACATGGGATATTGACTGTGTGCAATCTGATAATCTTTTATCTACCTCTGTGCTTAGCAAAATGTTTAGCACACAGTAAAGGCTTAACGAATATCCCTATTATGATTATTATTATCTTTTATTATTTATATTATCATTGAAATCAAACCTTGAGAAGCAGCGTGGCTCAGTGGAAAAAACATGGGCTTGGGAGTCAGAGGTCATGGGTTCTAATCCCAGCTCCACCACTTGTCAGCTGTGTAATTTTGGGCAAGTCACTTAACTTCTCTGTGCCTCAGTTACCTCATCTGTAAAATGAGGATCAAGACTATGAGCCCCACGTGGGACAAGCTGATCACCTTTTGTCCCCCCAGTTCTTAGAACAGTGCTTTGCACATAGTAAGAGCTTAACAAATGCCATCATTATCATCATCTTCACAAATCCCCTTGGAATGAGAGGCATGAGATTTTTTTGGAACTCCCTCATCTTTCCATTCAGCAGTTGCTTGGGATTCTATTTACATTAATTTTCCACACACGTTTTGAGCTGTGTTCCTGCGACTCTGAGCATCACCTCAATATTGGTGAATTTAGAGTGTTCCAAGACTTTTTGGTAATCTTGTCCTGCCATTTAATATGGAGTACCGTCAGCTCTTGGGACAGTACAACAGAGTTGGTAGACACATTCCCTGCCCACAGTGAGTTTATGGTCTACAAATAATATCTGTTTTCTATAGCATTTTTATTCCCAAAGCACTCTCTAATTAATTAGCTCATTTTTTCCTTCACAACAACCCTGTGAGGTAGGGAGGAAAGGCTGGTATTATTATCCCCATTTTGCAGATGAGGAAACTGAGGTACAGAAAAGTTAAGTCATTTGTCCACACTCACACAACAGGTTATTGGCACAGCTCGGATTCAAACCCGGGTCCTCTGGCTCCTAGATTGGCACTCTGCCACTTTGCCATGCTGTTTCCCCTGCCATGTGTGACACTAGTGAAGTTGGTCAAAAAGACTGGTGCACTTTCTTGCAGTTAATTCAGGTCTCACAGCCACAAGGTAAGTTGGACAACACTGCTGCCTAAAAAGACCTTTCATCTGTCGAGAAACTTGATATGCTCTTGTCCCAAACTCTGTATGTCTGCCAAAAAAGATAGTTTGTCCTACTTCCTACTTCTCTGCCTATCAGACAGAAAACAGGCTGTATAAACAAGAGGAGTGAGAATACCCTTTATAGATAGTGTTTTGACTTGTTTTTATATGTACTAGCCTTGGTAAATACAAAGCCACTAATGGAACATTTGGATTGAAGCCAGCATCCTTCCTTTCCAAGTGAAGCCATTCGTAGCCATTCTTATATTGTATATAGGCCCCTCAACATTGCATTTCTTATCAATGAAGTTAGTCTTGTAAGAATGATGATTTAATTGTCAATTAAATGTAATTAATTTTGAAAATGAATTTAATTGCATTAAACTTTACTAATCAAGAGCTACCTTCCCTGAGGGTTTCTCAGGCAATTAGAACATCAAAGCAAAGCAGTTGACAGAGAAGGCTTTCTCAATTAAATGTCCCTACCATGTCCTTATAGGCCATTTTGTTGAAAGAAGAACTATGTCTACAGAGTGACTGTACCTGAAGACCTGTTTTTCAGGATCAAATCACAGAGAGAATTTACCTGTGTGGGGATTCATTCATTCATTCATTCAATAGTATTTATTGAGCGCTTACTATGTGCAGAGCACTGTACTAAGCGCTTGGGATGAACAAGTCGGCAACAGACAAAGACAGTCCCTGCCGTTTGACGGGCTTACAGTCTAATCGGGGGAGATGGACAGACAAGAACAATGGCAATAAATAGAGTCAAGGGGAAGAACATCTCGTAAAAACAATGGCAACTAAATAGAATCAAGGCGATGTACAATTCATTAACAAAATAAATAGGGTAATGGAAATATATACAGTTGAGGATATACAGGGGATGGGCCTGTGACTGTTGGTTCCTCCACAGTTTTTCCAGAATTAGTCCTCCCTCTCCATAAAAATAATAATAACAGTATTTGTTAAGCACTTACTATGTGCTAGGCACTGTACTAAGCAAACTGAGTTGGACACAGTCCCTGTTCCACGTGGGATTCACAGACAAAATCCTCATTTTGCAGATGAGGGAACTGAAGCACAGGGAAGTGAAGACTTACCTAAGGTCACACAGTAAAGCAGTGGTCCAGGTTCTACTGACTCCCAGGCCCGTGCTATATCCACTAGGCAATACTGCTTCTCAATAAATACACTGTGGTTTTTATAACAGGGCACCACACTGTTTTTCTTTTCCCTTGGTGTCACAAACTTTCCTAAACCTCTTATCTAATATATTGACCCATTACTGAGTGTAATATGTCAGGTTCCCCAGTCCTCTACTATGCCACACTGTTTGGGATGTTTCTTCATCGTCTCTTCTATGCATTTACACCATAACTAATCATCTCATTTGGCTCACCACAGAACAGTTGTTTGGGGGACCTATTGCTTTACATTCTTCTCAAGAGGCCAGACCAGAGAAGCTGTCATGTGACAAGTGCTGCTTTACATTGCCGATGATCTGGCGGCACTGTTTGTGAGCCTCCTTTGCTAAGTGATGTTCAGGATTGAACATATGTGGCACTGTTGGAATTGCTCTCAAATTAATACGATGACTTTGGTAAGTCTAGTTCTTGTATCTAGAAAGCAGGTTGGACACTGTAAATGTCCTGAACATTTTCATTTTGATTTGAATCTTGATATCATGTTGTGACCACACTCGATCAATCTGTGGTATTTATTGAGTGTTAGCTGTGTATAAAGTATTTTACTAAGAACTTGGGAGAGTCTGAAATCCTTCTCTCTGACCACAACCTTCCCACTTGCCTCCTCTCCCACAATCCTCCTCCTGTAAATCTGTACTACTCCCCCACAGAGACCTTCACTCTCTCAACTCCATCCATCTCTCTCAGTGCATCACACCCCAGCTAGCCTCGCTGTCCCTTCTACCCACTCTTGATGACCAAATAGATGCACTCAACTCTACCCTCTCTACTCAATTCAACTCACTTACTACCCTCTCGCACCAGTAACCCACAGCCCCGGATCACCTGAACTGCCCACCTCCTTTGCTCTTACACTCAAGCCACTGAACGCTGCTGGCGGAAATCTAAACATCAGGCCAACCTTGTCCACTTCAAGTTTGTCCTTTCTTGCTTTAACTCTGCCCTCTCCTCAGCCCGGCAAAACTATTTCTCTTCCCTTATTGACACCCATGGCCATCACGGCTCACCAGTTGTTCTGGAAATTTAATTCCCTTCTCAGGCTCCCTCTCCCCTCCACTCCCCAGTCCTTCGCCCTCAATGATCCAGCCATCTACTTGATTAAGAAAATGAACACCATCAGGTCCGACCTCCCAAAAATCACCCCCCCCTTCCATCCTCCCTCCTCTCGGGCCCCATTTCAACTTTCCCATCCTTCCCAGCAGTATGTATCTTCAGAGGAGATCTCCTGACTCCTCTCAAGTGCCACCCTCTCCCCATGTGCATTGAATCCCATTCCTTTGTATGTTATAAAACTCTCACCCCTTCCATCTTTCCCTCCTTAACTACCATCTGCAACCATTCACTCTCCAATGGCTTCTTCCCCACTGCCTTCAAACATGCCCACATCTCCCTCACCCTAAAAAAACCCTGCCTTGATCCCATAGCCCCCTCCAGTTATTTCCCCATCTCCATCCTACCCTTCGTTTCCGAACTCCTGAAGCAAATCATCTACACCTATTCCTCAAATTCCTTTCCTTCAACTCTCTCCTGGACCCCTTCTAATCTGGCTTCTGACCCCTCCACTCCACTGAAACTGCCCTCTCGAAGATCCCCAGTGACCTCCTTCTTGCCAAATCTGACAGCTCCTATTCCATCCTAGTCCTCCTGGACCTCTCAGCTGCCTTTGACACTGTGGACCATCCCCTTCTCAACACATTATCCAATATTGGCTTCAATGACTCTGTCCTCTCCTGGTTCTCCTCTTAACTCTCTGGCCATTCATTCTCACGGGCTCCTCCTCCTTGCCCCATCTCTTAACTGTAAGGGTCTCTCAAGGTTCACTTCTTGGTCCCCTTCTGTTCTCCATTTATACTCACTCCCTTGGTGAACTCATTCCATCCCACGGCTACAACTATCACCTCTATGCAGATGATATCCAAATCTATATCTCCTCCCCTGTTCTCTCTCCCTACCTCCAGGCTCTCATCTCCTCCTGTCTCAGGACATCTCTATTTGGATGTCCTTCCACCACTTAAAACTCAACATGTCCAACACTGAGCTCCTTATCTTCCTTCCCAAACCCTGCCCTCTTCTGAACATTCCCATCACTTTGGCCAGCACAACCATCCTTCCCGTCTCACAAGCCCACAACTGTGGTGTCATCTTGGACTCGGCTCTCTCATTCACCCCACATAACCAATCAATCACCAAATCCTGCCTGTCTCACCTTCACAACATCGCCGAGATACACCCTTTCATCTCCACCCAAACCACTACCATGTTAGTGCAATCACTCAACCTGTCCAGACTAGATTACTACATCAGCCTCCTTTCTGACCTCCCAACCTCCTGCCTTTCCCCAGGCAATCCATACTTCACTCTGATGCCCAGATTATCTTTCTACAGAAACGTTCTGGGCATGTCACCCCCCTCCTTGAGAATCTCCAGTTTTTGCCTATCAACCTTCGTAACAAGCAAAAACTTCTCAATATTGGCTTAAAAGCTCTCCATCACCTTGTCCCCTGCTAACTCACCTCCCTTCTCTCCTTCTACATCCCAGCCCACACACTCCGTTCCTCTGCTGCTAACCTCCTCACTGTGCCTCGTTCTTGCCTGTCCCGCCGCCAACCCCTGGCCCATGTCCTACCACTGGCCTGGAATGCCCTCCCTCCTCAAATCCACCAAACAATCACTCTTCCCCTCTTCAAAGCCCTACTGAAGGCTCACCTCCTCCAAAAGGTCTTCTCTGACTAAGCCCCCCTTTTCCTCAACTGCTCCTCCCTTCCGTGACACCACGGCTTGTTCCCTTCACTCTTCCCTCCCTCTCCCTGTCTGACAGCATTTATATGCATATGTACATATCTATAATTCTATTCATTTATATGGATGGCTATTTCGTTGTTTTGATGTGTATGCATCTGTAATCCTATTTATTTATATTGATGCCTATTTACTTATTTTGATGCCTTTCTCCCCGCTTCTAGACTGTAAGTCCAGTGTGGGAAGGTATTGTCTCTCTATTGCTGAACTGTACTTTCCAAGCAGTTAGTACAGTGCTCTACGTGCAGTAAGCGCTCAATAAATATGATTGAATGAATGAATGATTGAATGATTGAATGAATGAATGATTAAGTAGATATGATCTCTCCTCTCAAGGAGTTTGAAATTTATCAGGGAAGATGGAGTTACTAAAGTACGCTACAGGCAGGAAATGCAACAGAGTCAAGAAAATCTGCACATAATTAAGAAGCAACATGGCTCAGTGGACAGAGCACGAGGCTGGGAGTCAGAAGTACTTAGATTCTTTCTCTGACTCCGCCAAATGTTTGCTGTGTGACCTTGGGCAAGTCACAACTTCTCTGAGCCTCGATTCCCTCATCTGCAAAATGGGGATTAAGATGGTGAACCCCACGTGGGACAAGGTCTCTGTCCAACCTGATTAACTTGTACCTATCCCAGCGCTTAGACCAGTGCTTGGCACACAGTAAGTGCTTAACAAGTATGATTTTAACTATTATTATTATTACCTGCTGTATGGGTGGGGATCTGAGTGAGTATCACAGTGCTTAAGAGTGAAAGCGCATGCATAAGTGATTCTTTGGAGAGCGAAAATAGGGTGAAGAGATATGAACTTACTAAGGAGGCTCCCTAGAGGAGGTGCAATTTTAGTGTGAGGTAGATCCAGGCATTAGAGTGGGCATAAGCAAAGGATCAAAGGGAGAGAGATGATTGTGAGGTACAGTGAATCATTTGGTGTTAGAAAGTGAAGCGCGTGGGCTGCATTGTAGTGGGACAGGAGTACTGGCTTTATGTTTGGGGTTTCAACCTCCTTGTCCATGTCTACAGCAGCCAAAGAGGGTATGGTTAGGGAGGACCATTGGTCATGATTTTCCTGACTTTCTACCACACACCAGTTGACCCTAGAAGTGGAAGGGAAATACATCCAGCTAAGGGAAGGAGCATCTTGCGTTTTGGAAGTTGCTAAGCTGTGCCGAGGGGGCTATTTGATTGCCAGGGATTGTTTTCCTATTCCAACTGGGCAAGTGCTTCCCTGGGAGATGAAGACAGCATTTTGCATGACTCGCTTGCCCTCCCAGATGGGGAATAACCAGGGTCCACATGGGTGCAGACAGAGTCAATCAACTTCCCAGGCCAGGACTCCTGCAGTTTCACCAAGGTTACTGGAACCGGAAGATTTAAAACTAATGTACACTACCACCAGATAGAGCACCCACGTACCGATAATAATTTAATGGGGAAAGCAGAAGTGTAACTGCTTGAGAAATTGGGTCAAATTACAGATTACACGTTCAGATATAAGGAAAGAAATGTTTTTTGCTTTTTTTTAACCTGAGAGAAATTACACCTCGTGTGATCATTTTAACCTTTGCAGCAATTTCTTCCTTTTCTTTGCAGTAGCTCTAGGAAGGTACTATTGTTGCTAAGGGAATTAAAATGCACACTGACTACATTTTAGTGTAGTTTTCTGACAGTTTCTTGGCCTAACATTCCAATTTGATAACATTTGAATTTCATTCCAATAAGGACCAAGTTCCTTCATGGCACACTGCTGGATGATATCGACCACCTTTAGGTAAGTAAATGTGAAGGGAAAGGACTACATATTTTTATTATATTTAAAATCTGGTTTGGACACCCTTCACTGCAAGAAAACTGTCCTTTCATGATCACCAGTGATCTTCTTCATGTCAAATCTGACACCTTCTAGTCTATCTTAATCCTCCTTGACCTATCAGCTGCCTTAAATATCATACACCCCCTCCTTTCCTCGAATTGTTCTTAACTGGCACTGTTGTTTCTTGGTTAATAATAATATTAGTACTTCTTAAGCACCTACTATGTGCCTAGCACTGTTCTAAGTGTTGGGGTAGACACAAGGTAACCAGGTTGGTCACAGTCCCTGTCCCACTTGGGCTCACACTCTCAATCACCACTTTGCATATGAGGCTAACTGAGGCCCAGAGAAGTTAAATGACTTGCCCAAGGTCACACAGGACATGTGGCAGAGCTAAAATTAGAACCCAGGTCCTTCTGATTCCCAGACCTGTGCTTTATCAAAGCCTTTCTGTTTCTCTCTCTCTAACCACTTAGTCTGAGTCTCTTTATCAGGCTCCTCCTCTACCTCCCACCACCTATCTGTGGGAGCTCTTCAAGGCTCAGTTCTGGGTCCCCTTCTCCATTTACACCTACTCCCTTCAAGAACTCATTAGGTCCCGTGGCTTCAACAGTATCTTAGATGATTCCCCAATTTACCTCTCCATCCCTGACCATTCTCCTCTGCAGCGTCATGTTTCCTCCTGCTTTCAGGATATCTCCTCCTGGATGTCCCGCCAACATCTCCAACTAAACATGTCCAAAACAGCACTCTTTATCTTCCCACATAAACCCTGCCTTCCCTCTGTCATTCTCATCACTGTCTACAATAACCCCTCTTTCTCACAAGTCCATAACATCAGCATTAACTTCTATTTATCTCTTTCATTCAACCCACATATTTGACTTGGTTCTACCTTCCCAACATCACTAAAATCCATCCATTATTCTCCTTCTAAACTGCTACGCTGATCTAAACACATATTGTACTCCACTTTGACAACTGCAATTGCCTTGTTGCTGAACTGCAATTGCCTTGTCGCTGATGCCCCCCTCTTGTCTCTTGTCTCTCCAGTCCTTACTTTACTCTGCTGCTTGGATCATGGCCTTAAAAAATGTTCAGTACATGCTTCCCCAATCTTCAAGAACCTGCAGTGATTGCCCATCCATCTTGGTATCAAACAAAAACTTCTCACCATCGTTTTTTAAAGCAGGGGAGATTTTAGGCAGATCATACCTGACGGTACCTACAAGAAGCAGCTTGACATAATGAATAGAGCACAAGCCTGGGAGTCAGAAGGTCATGAATTCTAATCTTGGCTCCACCACTTATCTGCTGTGTGACCCTGGGCAAGTCACTTTACTTCTCTGGGCCTCAGTTATCTCATATGTAAAATGGGGATTGAGACTGTAAGCCCCACATGGGCCAGGGACTGTGTTCAAACTGAATTGCTTGTATCCACCCCAGTGCTTAGTAGAATGCCTGGCACATAGTAAGCACTTAACAAATTCCATACCTGATGGTTTCAATTTTATGGGATGAAATATATGACAACATCATTAGGGTTAAGAGGATGGTGGAGGGCAGGGGATTTGAAAAGGGAGCCTGAAAGAGCTGGAGTGGGTAATAGGTATGGGAGTCAATAAGGATGGAAAAGGATCCTTGCCAAGTGGAGGAGAAGACAGAGGTAAAGCAGTGTATGCCTCTATCCTTAAGATCTTTTTCTGGATCCCACAGCACAGCCCAGGTATCACACCATTTTAATAATAATAATAATAGTATTTGCTTTGTGCTTACTATGTGCTAGGCACTGTACTAAGTACTGGAGTGGATACAAGCGAATCAGGTCGGACACAGTCCCCGTCGTACATGGGACTCACAGTCTCAATCACCAAACTTTTCAGACTGGCTTTAGCCACTAATCAATCAATCAATCATCTTTATTAAGAGTTCACTTTATGCAGAGCACTACACTCACTATCTGGGAGAGTACAAAGCAGTTGTTAGACACATGCCAGGTCCTCAAGAAGCTTACAGTTTAACAAACAAGACCAATATTAAAATGAATTACAGTCAAAGGAAGCAACTCAGTATAAGGATGTGATTATAAGTGTTGTGGGGAGGTAGGGGGAGTATCTAAGTGCTTGGAGGTGGGATTAAGCATTTGGGAGAGGCAATAGGGACGGAAAATGAGAGCTTAGTTTGGGAAGACTTCTTGGAGGAGTTGTGATTCCAATAGAGATTTGAAGATGGGGAGAGTAGTGGTCTGTCAGACACTGCAGTGGTCTGCAGGAGTATATGGTTTATGTTCCCTTTATTACACTAGAATTCCTCTCTCCAAGGTTACCAAGGAGCTCTTTCTTGATGAAGATAGAAAGACTATTCCACCCTAATTTTCCATGACCTCTTGGCTGCTTTCAACACTGTGGACCACTCCCTGCTCCTGGAAACACCCTTTAACTTTGTTTTTTCTCATACAGAGAACTCTCCTGGTTCTCATTCTGACCCCTGGCCAATCCTTCTCAATTTCAATGACATGTCCTACACCCCCATATCGTAATTTTGGATGTCTGCACTTGTTTTACTTCTCTTTTCAACTTACCCAGCTTTCCTTGGGAAATTCATTCTCTCTTAAAGGTTGAACTACCACCTCTATGCATATGACTCCTTGATTACCTTGTTAGTCCTGTCTTCTGTCATTCTCAGTAATCTCACACTTCCTCCCACCTCTAGGATATCTCTCCATGGATGTCCCTCTGGCACCTCAGGCTTAACATGTGCAAAAGTGAACTCTTCCTGGTCCTTCCCAAATCTTCTCCTCCAGCTAATTTTCTCATGACAGTTGACAATACCACCATCCTTCTATTTCTTGAACTCACAACCTTAATATTATCCTTGATTCTTCCCTCTCTTTCAACCCCCATATACAGTCTGTCATCAAATTCTATTAATTCTTTTTCCATAACTTGTCCAGAATCTACCACTTCCTCTGCAGCCAGGTGGCTACCAAACTGGCCCAGGTACTTGTCTCAGCTTGATTACTGCTTCAGCCACTTTGCTGTTCTCCTTACCTCTTATTCTATCCACTCTTCACTCTATCGTGTAGATTATAAAATGTTCTTTTGCACTTTTCCCTTCTCCTCAAAAAATCTCCAATGGATGCTCATTCCTTTGAGCTGGCAATTCACTCTAAGACACCTAATTGACTCTCTCCTTCTTACTTAACATTCTCCAACTACACATCAGTTCATCCTTCTCAAACCAAGTTACTCACTGTTCCTCATTCCCATCTCTCATACTGCCAATCCCTTATTCCTGTCCTCCTCCTTGCATGGAACTATATACCCACTTATATTTGATAGTTCAATTTCCCCTCTCTTCAAAACCCTTCTGAAATTACATTTCTGCCAGGAGACCTTACCCAGTGGATTTATAATCTCTTCACTTGAATCCCATTAACTGCCACTGAAGCAATTCTGCACTAAGTATCTAAATACTCACAACTCCCCACCTCTTACTTCTATAGGCAATTACTTCAGTGACTCTATCCCCCCTAGACGGTATGCTTCTGGAAAGCAAGAATCATGTTAATTTATACTACTATATTCTCCCATTTAGTAAAATGCTCTGCACAGAATAGGTGCTCAGTAAATATTATTAATGACGGTTATGACATTTATTAAGCACTCACTATGTACATTGCCTTGATTCTATTTAGTTGCCATTGTTTTTACGAGATGTTCTTCCCCTTGATTCTATTGCCATTGTTCTTGTCTGTCCGTCTCCCCCGATTAGACTGTAAGCCCGTCAAACGGCAGGGACTGTCTCTATCTGTTGCCGACTTGTTCATTCCAAGCACTTAGTACAGCGCTCTGCACATAGTAAGCGCTCAATAAATACTATTGAATGAATGAATGAATACTGAGTGCTGGGATGAATATAAGGCCAACAAATTGGCCACAATCTCTTTCCCACATGGAGGTCACAGTTTTATCACCATTTTAAATATGACAAAACTGAGGCCCAGAGAGGTTAAGTGACTTGCCTGAAGTCATACAGTAAGCCAGTGCTTAGGGGAAACTTTTGTTAACAAACTATGATTTACTGTCATTTTAAACTACCTCTTATCTGTCCAGCTTCCATATCTTTGGAAAACAACATACAGTTACAACAGGTAAAGGTATGAACAGAATGTTCTGATTATCTACCACTCAGCTTGACAAGTGAAATCTTGGCTCAATTCAGCTACAGTCAGCACATTGAGTGCAACAACTCTATTGATTTTTCCAGAAGAGAAAAGCAAGAACAAAAACCAAGTTAATAAAGGAAGGGATTGAAAGAAGCTAATGTTGAATATTATTTTGCCATTTGAAATTTCCTTATTGCCTTATTACCAATGCTATTTAAGAATAGCATATTTTCAGTAATAGAATAGGCTTTATCTCTGGGAAGGCGACTGATTCTGGAAAAAATGTAATTATAGATGACGGCTTAATTTCACTTGGACAGCATGTTTCCAATACAAAGAAATCTTAGAGTTAGATGTACTTCGGCATTTTTACATCGCTAATCGAACCAGCATTTACGTTAGATGGATGCTGAGTAAATTGGCTAGTTGGTTCAGCCTGAAGGCAGAATGGTCCTCTTTAAGGACTCTATATGATCAAAGGGTGCGTGTACATGTGAACATATCCTATATGGCTCCCATACAGTGTTCCTGAGCTATGATGTAAAAAGAATGTTTCAAAGGACAAGAATTTTAACTTCTTTATGAGAACATTCTTGATAACAGATCACCAGTCGAGAGGCTTGTGGAAGATAATGATGTGCTCTGACAGGTGTTTAAGAAAGATGATATGTGAAGCTGAATTCAAGATTAACGAAGAGAGAAGCTTGAGGCAAGGAGACCAATTAGAAGAGTGTGACAGTAACAGTCCAGCTTGATGATGGCAGACTTATCATTCCTATTGTCTTGCTCCTTTCTTCCTTCTATTTCTGTCCTTTGTTCATATTATCTCCATTGCCAGCCTTTTTTCTCCACCTCTGTGCTTAAGTTTTTGGCCCTGACATCCAGAACTCTCATCTCCTGGAAGTCCTACATCCTTTCCAACATGGAGCTCCAAACAATAAGGTCATTTAGAGACACAGAATATTTGAGGTGAAGAATGATAACTTTGGGTTCTAGCAGTAATATTCTCCTAACTCTTTTCCATTCCATTCCCAAGCCTCTCTTATTTCACTCCCTCATAACTAAAGCACAATAAATTAAAGCATAAAGCAGGAGTGTGGTATAATGGAAGAAAGAAGCAGCGGGGTGCAGTGGATAGAGCACAGGCCTGGGTGTCAGAAGACCAAGGGTTCTAATCCTGGCTCTGCCACTTTTATTCATTCACTCAATAGTATTTATTGAGCACTTACTGTGTGCAGGGCACTGTACTAAGCACTTGGAAATTACAATTTGGCAATAGATAGAGACGATCCCTACCCAACAACGGGCTTACAGTCTAGAAGGGGGGAGACAGAAAACAAAACAAAACAAGTAGACAGGCATCAATAGCATCAAAATAAATAGAATTATAAATATATACACATCATTAATAAAATAAATACAGTAATAAATATATACAAATATACACAAGTGCTGTGGGGCAGAGAAGGGGGTAGAGCAGAGAGAGGGAGTAGGGGCGATGAGGAAGAGCAGAGGAAAAGGGGCACTCAGTCTGGGAAGGCCTCCTGGAGGAGGTGAGTTCCCAGGGCTTTGAAGGGGGGAAGAGAGCTAGTTGGCAGATGTGAGGAGGGAGGGCATTCCAGGCCAGAGGTAGGACGTGGCCAGGGGTCGACAGTGGGACAGGTGAGAATGAATCCCAGTGTGGAGGTGAGTGGCAGAGGAGCGGAATGTACGGGATGGGCTGTAGAAGGAGAGTAGGGAGGTGAGGTAGGAGGGGGCAAGGGGATGGAGAGCTTTAAAGCCAACAGTGAGGAGTTTTAGTTCCATGCGAAGGTTGATAGGCAACCACCGGAGATTTTGGAGGGGGCAGGGGAGTGATATGCCCAGAGCATTTCTGTAGAAACACTTGTCTGCTGAGTAACCTTGGACAAGCCCTACAGTGGTGGCAGTAAGAGGTGTGAATGGACTTGGGGAAGCAGGGGGAGTTAGTGAGTAGGATGCCCCGGGAATCAGTGAGTAGGATGCCCCAAAACCTATTAAAAAATCCAAAACCTAGTGGAGGCTGACTGGGGTCAGGGCACTCTTCAGTGACTCTGGAAGCTCCTTTGGCAGGGATTTAGGCCTGATTCTCCTGATAGCATCACAAAGGGATTGGAGGAGGAGGCAAAAATCTGACACAGCATAAGCAAAGGCATGGAAGTCAATATGGACTGAGAAATGCTGTTGTTAAAAGAGAGCTGATGATGGTTTCTATCAAGTGCTTACTATGTGCCAAGCATTGTACTGAGCAATGGGGCAATTACAAGCAAATCAAGCATGCGGGTTGGTTTGTAGCAGGGTGTGATGGATATAGCTAGGGCCTGGGAGTCATGGGTTCTAATCCCAGCTCTGCTGCTTGTCTGCTGTGTGACTTTAGGCAAGTCACTTCAATTCTTTGGGCCTCAGTTAGTTCTAATCCCCATTTTACAGATGAGGTAACTGAGGCCCAAAGAATTGAAGTGACCTCATCTGTAAAATAGGGATTAGAACAGTAAGCCCAATGTGGGACAGGGACTATATCCAACCTGATTCCCTTTATCTACCCCAGAACATAGTACAGTGTCTAGCACATAGTAAGTGCTTAACAAATGCCATTAAAAACAAAGGGAAAAAGAGGGATGGGGTAGGTGGGATGATGGGAAAGTGGCACGGGGGAGCAAAAAGGAAGCCAATTCCTTTCCCTTTACCAATGATTTTTGGGAATGAAAGAAGATGAGATTCCCCTCCAGAAAGGGTGGCAGGAGAGACTGTCTTCTGGGGAGAGCCAGGATTTTCAGTAAAGATGAGGAGACACCTCACTGTCAGGGGCAGATCAAGGACGAACAGAAGCTTTCACATGATGGAGCAGGTGTTCTTATGCTAAAATACATTTCTGACCTTGATCTTTAACAAACTGGAACAAGAACTATTAAGTAAAAAAAATCAGGACCAATGATTTTTGGATAAATCTCCACTTCAGTAAATATGTACAGAAAAAAACTAGTCTCTATACAGATCTTGATATAACACAGTTTAGATGTACCATATTATAGTCCTTGGGCTCTTAATGCAGTATGTACTGAAAATGGCAAGTTTAATAAATTTACGTAGCAAAAAGATAGAACATCATTGAGGTTTGGGGTCTAATGTAAATTTAGCATTGCAAATGTATCAATATTGCATACTCTATTTGGAGACGTGCCACAATCACTGTGTGACTTAGAGTAAGTAACTTAACTTCTCTGGGCCTCAGTTACCTCATCTGTAAAATGGAGATTAATAACGTGAGCCCCATGTGGGACATGGACTGTGCTCTTCCTGATTAGCTTGTATCTAACCCCAGCTCTTAGTTCTGTGTTTGGCACATAGTAAGCACTTAACAAATACCATTAAAAAAAAAGACTCTTAGCTGGGGCTATCACAAGATGCAGGGGCAGATTAACAATTTGCCAATATCTGAGGGAATCAATATTTCTGTGATTTTTTTAGTGATTATCTCCTACTGTGTAAGAAGAGCTAAATTTACCAGAATAAAGTTGAATTGTTTTCTATATAAATGGTTACCGTAAATATCTTCTCAAAAGACTAATGAAATCCTATGCATGCATTTTCCACATTATGCTATTCACCAAAGCCCAATTTTTCTCCCCCTTTAAATGGTAAAGGATGCCCTTTGCTGAAAGGGTGACACATTGAATGCAAATAGTATCTTTTATTTCATCTACAAGCTGGTTGGAGGCTGCAGGGTTTTATCTCCTACAGCTAAAAATAAAAGAATTTATGTTGCCCTTTATGTTCGCCAGAGTGCTCTTTTATCTAAAAACTAAGAACAAAAAACGTGTTTTCTTCATTTTACACATTTCCATATTCACCTTCATGCAACAGACTTTTTCGTGTGAATAATACTGTGAAGATATGGGGCAAGATAAAATAAGAATCCTCCTTTAAAAATACAAAATCTGCTAGCTCCCCTCTTGATTTGAAATCTTCCTAGTTTGCAGTGCCATCTCAGAAATTTGAAAATGAAATCTCATTCTCAAACCATGTTAGTTATCTTACAGCCATTACTGTATTATTTAAAATGCTTTTTAACGAAAGGTAAAAATCAATCTTCATTCAAGAGCATTCCAGTTGTACAAACCCGAGACAGAGCTTAGTTAGAGTTGAACCTCTCATTTTTCTAATGGCATTTATTTATTCATATTAATGTCTGTCTCTCCCTCTAGATAGTAAGCTTGTTATGGGCAGGCAATGTGTCTGTTTATGGTTACATTGTACTCTCTCAAGTGCTTATCACAGTGCTCTGCACACAGTAAGAACTCAATACAGTTGATTGATATCTGTCAAGTGCTTACTCTAAGCCAGGTAGTAAACCAAGCACTCATATAAAAAATAAAAATGCCTGTGTCCCTGGAAGTAGATCTGGGTATAGACTGTACTAAGCCTGTATCTATTAAAGGAGAAAAATATGATTCAGGGTAGATCAGAAGGATGCCCAGGAGCACCTGAGGGGCTTGCAGGGATGGAGTTAATCAATCAATTGTATTTATTGAGCACTTATTGTGTGCAAAGCACTGTATGAAGTGCTTGGGAGAATAAAATAAAACAGTTGATTGACTCGTTCGGTGCCCATAAAAAGCTTACAATCTAGGGTCCTATTTGTTAGTGGGAGAGGGAGATTAGTGGACATTATGCCCTTAATAATGCTGCCATTCATTAAGTACTTACTATTTGTCAAGCGTACCCTCATCTGGAAAATGGGGATTAAATCCTACTCGCTCTTACTTAGACTATGAGCCCCATGTGGGTCAGGGACTGTGTCCAACCTGTGGGTCTTGGATCTATCCCAGCACACAGTACAGTAAGCACTTAACAAGTACCAAAATTATTATTCCGTTCCATAAAGATACCTCATCTCCCACTCCCAAGACTCACTGAGAAAGGGGGAAGAGTTGACTTCCTTTTTTCAAAATGGTATTTAAATGCTTTCTATGTGCCAGGCACTGTACTAAGCACTGGGGTAGACACAATATAATCAGTTTGGACACAGTCTGTGTCTTACAGGGGACTCACAGACTCAATCCCTATTTTATAGATGAGGCGACAGAGGCGTAGAAGTTAAATGACTTGCCCAGGGTCACCCAGCAGAGAAGTGGTGGAGACAGGATTAGAACCCAGGTTCTTCTGACTCCCAAATCCAAGCTCTATCCACTATGCCATGCTGTTTCTCTGCTCCCCAATGCCACTTTCTCACCATTCCACCTTCTCCATTCCCATTTCCCTTTCTTTCAAGTTAATATCATCTGACTCTACCACTCACTTCAGTTACTAGTAACGATTATCTACCATTCCCCCAGGCCCCACTCCAACTTTCAGAACAATTTTGATCCTTTTCTCACAGTCCTTCTCTCTCCATCCCAACACTGATTCTTTGGGACTTTGATATCCCTGTAGAAGGTCCAAACAATCCTTGTAATATCCCCTTTCTCTCACTCCACAGCTCCACGGATCTCCTGCTCCACCCCCCCTCACCCACTCACCAACGTGGACACAAACTCGATCTCATCATCTTTAGTTGCTGTACAATTTCTACCTCATCAACTCTGAAATCTTTCTATCTGACCAAATTCTCCTCACCTGCCTTCTCTTCCACACACAACCGCTCCCAGCAAATCTGTCCTCTTTCCCCACAGAGACCTCTGATCTGTTGGCCCTCAACAATTTTCTAATGATAATACTAATAATAATTATGGTACTTAAGAGCTTACTATGGGCCAAACACTTATCTAAGTACTGGGGTAGGTGCAAGTTAACAATAATAATAATTATGGTATTTGTTAAGAACTTACTATGTGCCAAGCACTGATTTGCTTGGATAGAAGCAAATTCGACTGGACACAGTCCCTGTCCCACGTGGGGCTCACAGCCACAATCCCCATTTTACAGATGAGGTAAATGAGGCCAGGAGAAGCGAAGTGAATACCCAAGACCACACAGCAGACAAGTCAAGAAGCAGGGATTAGATCCCATGACCTTCTGATTCCCAAGACCATGCTCTATCCACTAAGCCTTGCTGCCTCCCAGGTTGGAAACAGTCCCTGATCCACATGGGACTTACAGCATAACTAGGAGGGAGTAGGATTTAATTATCATTTTCCAGATGAGGTAACTGAGGCACATGGAAGTTAAGTGACTTGTCCAAGGTCACATTGCAGACAGATGGCAGAGCTGGGTTGGGACGTGAGGTCATCTAACCCCCAAGTACATGCTCTTTCCACTAGGCAACACTGCTTCTCTAAAGTCATCACAATTTGACACCCTGAAAATCACCCTCTCTTCTGAACTCAACTCATTTGCTCCAATATCCCTTCGCTAATCTTCTATCACTAACCCACAGCCGTACATCATCTCCACAGTCTGCTTCTTTTGCTCCTTAGCCTGAGTTGTGGAGCACTACTGGTGGAAATCCAGGTATCAGACCAACCCCATCCATTGGAAGTCCATCCTCAACTGCTTTAGCTCTGCCCTCTTCTACAACCAGGAAAATGATTTCTCCATCCTTATCGACTCCCATGCCCATTGACCTCACTAGCTATTTCAGACTTTTAACTCACTCAAAATTCCTTTCTCTCTCCTACCACACCTCTTGCCCCAATGACCTGACCACACATTTTATTGATATAATTGAAAATGCCAAGATGGATTTCTTGATTTCTTGAAATTTCTTGGATTTCTTGGAGAAGCAGTGTGGCTTAGTGGAAAGATCACATGCTTGGGGGTCAGAGGTCATGGGTGCTAAACCCGACTCTGCTACTTATCAGCTGTGTGACTTTGGGCAAGTCACTTACCTTCTCTGTGCTTCAGTGACCTCAGCTGCAAAATGGGGATTAAGACTGTGAGCCCAATGTGGGATAACCTGATTACCTTGGATAAACCCCAGAGCTTAGAACAGTGCTTGGCACATAGTAAGCACTTAACAAATACCATCATTATTATTATTATTATTTCCCTAAAATCACCCCTTCTCCTCTGCAGTCCCTCCCTCTCTGTTCTTTCTTTGACTCTCCCATCTTTCCCAGCAGTATCACAAGAGGAGATCTCCCACTGCCTCTCAAATCTACCCCTTTCACCTGTGGTTCCAACCTCATCCCTTCACACATTATGAAGTCACTTGCCCCCTTCCCTGAAGCCCATTTTCAATTGTTCACTTTCCAAATGACTTCTTCCACAGTACTTTCAAACATGCTAACATATCCTCTTTCCTCAAAAATCTCTTTCTTGAGCTCTTATTATGTGTCAGGCACTGTATTAAGCCCTGGGGTATATATATGCTAATTGGCCTGGACAGAGTCCCTGTCCCACTTGGGGCTCACAGTCTCAATCCCCTTTTTACAGATGAGGTAAGTGAGGCACTGATAAGTGAAGTGACTTGCCCAAGGTCACACAGCAGACAAGTGGCAGAGTCAGGATTAGAACCCTTAATCTTCTGACTCCCAGGCCCATGCTCTATCCACTATGATATATTGAGCACAGGGTTGCTTCCAGTTATCACATTTCCCTCCTACTGTTACTCTCAAAACTCCTTGAGTGAGTTGTCTATACCCACTGACTCTTCCTCTCCTCTAATTCTCCCCCTGACCACCTCCAATCTGGCTTCCATTCCCTTCATTACACACAAACTGCCCTCTCAAAGGTTAGTAATAACCTGCTTCTTGTCATGTCCAACTTCTTCTATTCCACTCTGCCTCTGCCTCCTGTCTCTATCTACTCCAGTCCATATTGCACTCTGGTACTCAGATCATTTTTCTAAAAAAAGGTTCAGTCCATGTTTCCCCACTCCTCAAGAACATCCAGTGGTTGCTTATCTACTTTGTTATCAAACAGAAACTCCTTACCATTGACTTTAAAGTATTCAGTCACCTGGCCCTCAATCTTTTATATTGAGTGTTTACTGCGTGCAGAACACTGTCTTAAGTGCTTGGGAGAGTACAGCATAATAGAATTGGTAGACATACTCCCTGCCCACAAAAAGCAGTATGGCCTAGTGGATAGACCATGGGCTTGGAAGCCACAAGGACCTGGATTCTAATCCTGGCTCCTCCGCTTGTCTGCCGTGTGACTTTAGGTAAACCACTTAACTTCTTTGTGCTTCAGTTACCTTATCTGTAAAATGGGGATTGGCTGGGAGCCCCATGCGGGACATTGACTGTGTCCAACCCGATTAGCTTATATCTACCCCAGCACTTAGTACAGTGCCTGGCACACAGTAGGCACTTAACAAATACCATTTAAAAAGGTGCTTGCAGTCTAGAAGGGGAGAGAGACATTAATATAAAGAAATTACGGATATGCACATTAGTGATGTGGGACTGAGGATCTGAGGATGGTGCATATCCAAGTGCAAGGCTGATGGAAAGGGAGTGGGAGAACAGGAAATGAGGGCTGTCAGGGAGGGCTTCTTGGAAGAGATGTGCTTTTAATCATAATCTTCTGCCAAATCCCAGCTGATTTCAACACAGTGGACCATCCCTTTCTCCTGGAAACATTATCTAACCTTGGCTTCACTGTCACTCTCCTCTCCTGG
Source organism: Ornithorhynchus anatinus (assembly GCF_004115215.2). Lineage (NCBI taxonomy): Eukaryota > Metazoa > Chordata > Mammalia > Monotremata > Ornithorhynchidae > Ornithorhynchus > Ornithorhynchus anatinus. Next base: position 152,812,917 of record NC_041729.1, on the reverse strand, counting down.
TTCCCCTCTTAAATCTCTGGTTGCTCATTCTCAGTCCCTTTTACAGGCTTATCCTACCTCCCACCCCTAATCAATTCTAGGCCTCCTTCTATTCTCTATCTGCATTCTCTCCCTTGGAGAACTCATTTGCTCCCATGGGATAAACTACCATTTCTATGGAGGGGATTCCCCAAAATGCATCTCCAGCTCTGATATTTCTCCTTCTCTGCAGTCTCTTAAGTCCTCCTGCTTTCAGGACATCTCTACTTGGATGGCCTCATGACACCTCAAACTTAATATATCTAAAACAGAATTCTTCCCCTTCCTACCCAAACCCTGTTCTTGGCCATAACTATACACGGCACCACCATCCTCCCTGCCTCACTAACCCATAACCATGGCTTTATCCTTGGCTCTTTGCTCTCACACAACTGACATATTCAATCTGTCAACACATCCTGTCAGTTCAACCTTCACAACATCTCTAAAATCCACCCTTTCTCTTTCTTCTATGTCCAAATTGCTACCACAATGACTCAACCTCTTATAGTAATGATATTAATAATAATAATGAATATCCTACTCAGCCTTGACTACTGCATCAACCTCCTTGCTGATGTCTCTGCCTCCTGTCTCTATCTACTCCAGTCCATATTGCACTCTGGTACTCAGATCATTTTTCTAAAAAAAAGGTTCAGTCCATGTTTCCCCCCTCCTCAAGAACATCCAGTGGTTGCTTATCTACTTTGTTATCAAACAGAAACTCCTTACCATTGACTTTAAAGTATTCAGTCACCTGGTCCCAACCTATCTTACTTTGCTGATTTCAATCAATCAGTGGCATTTATACGCAGGGCATGCTACTAAGTGTTGGGAAAGTCCAATACAACAGAGTGGACAGACATGTCTCTGCTCACAGCAAGCTTACAGGCTAGATTTCCCACTACCACACAGCATGCTCACTATGGTCATCTATGGGCAACCTACTCACTGTACTTGGATCTCATCTATCTCACTGCCAACCCCTCTTCCATGTGGTACCTCTGGACTGGGCCTCTTTTTCCCCATTCGACAGACTGTCACTCTTCCCAGCTTTAAATCCTTAAAATCACGTATCCTCCAAGAGGCCTTCCCCAGTGAAACCTCCTTTTTCTTATTCTCTCTCCCATGAGATAGCCCTGCTGATGGAAACTGGCAGAGAATAATAGTTCCTTAAATGGATGACACTGACAATCAGTTGAATGTCTAAATGAACCAGATTGTTTGGAGACGAACATGTTTCTGTCCATAGCAATGAATGCGGTAGTGACTAATTATTCAACCGTATGTACTGAATACTTACTGTGTGTGGAGCACTGTATGAAAAGCTTGGAAGAGTACAGTACAAGGGAAGGGAATGTGTCTGTTATGTTGTCAAATCGTACTCTCCCAAGCTCTTAGAACAGTGCTCCATACACAGTAAGTACTAAATAAATACAATGGACTGACACATTCCCTGCCCACAATACGTTTTGAGTCTAGAGACAAGCTTATATTCTACAGTTTAATCATGGCAACTGCAATGATCTGCTTGCCCATACTCATGTCACCATAGTGATTCACGTTCTATGGTCAGCAGTCATTGAATCTGAAAGATGTCTGACTACTTAATGACATCAATGACAAATGTGAGGTCAGAGATTACCCAGCGTGGCTCAGTGGAAAGAGCTCGGGATTTGGAGTCAGAGGTCATGGGTTCGAATCCCAGCTCTGCCACTTGGCAGCTGTGTGACTGTGGGCAAGTCACTTCACTTCTCTGTGCCTGTTACCTCATCTGTAAAATGGGGATGAAGATTGTGAGCCTCATGTGGGACAACCTGATTCCCCTGTAGCTCCCCCAGCGCTTAGAACAGTACTGTGCACATAGTAAGAGCTTAACAAATGCCAACATTATTATCATTATTATTACCCCTTCAACTAATAATAATTATTATGGTATTTGTTAAGAGCTTACTATGTGCCAAGCACTGCTAAGCATTGGGGTAGTTACAAGGTAAACAAGTTGTTCCATGTGGGGCTCACAGTCTTAATCCAAATTTTACATTTGAGATAACCGAAGCCCAGAGAAGTGAAGTGGCTTGCCCAAAGTCACATAGCAGAAAAGTGGCTGAGCCAGGATTAGAAACCACGACCTCTGACTCCCAGACCCATGCTCTTTCCACTAAGCCATACTGCTTCAATTAATTTCTACTAATTCCACTGCACTCTCCCAAAGGCTTAACAGAGTACTCTGCACAAAGCAGGCACTGAATAACAATCATTTAATCGATGATACGTACTGCAGAGCTCTGCACAAGGCATTTTGTTTCAAGGTATTCGGTAAGCACTAACTATGTGTCGGGCACTGTTCGATGGAGATGGAGAGCCTTGAAGCCTAGAGTGAGGAGTTTTTGTTTTGAGCAGAGGTCGATAGGCAACCACTGGAGGTTTTTAAGAAGGGGAGTGACATGCCCAGATCATTTCTGCAGGAAGATGAGCTGGGCAGCGGAGTGAAGAAGAGACTGGAGCGGGGCGAGAGAGGAGGAAGGGAGATCAGAGAGAAGGCTGACACAGTAGTCTAGCTGGGATATAACGAGACCCTGTAGCAGTAAGTTAGCCATCTGGGTGGAGAGGAAAGGGCAGATCTTGGCGATGTTATAAAGGTGAGACCGGCAAGGCTTGGTAACGGATCGGATGCGTGGGGTGAACGAGAGAGATGAGTCAAAGATGACACTGCGATTGCGGGCCTGAGAGACGGGAAGGATGGTTGTACCATCCACGGTGATAGGGAAGTCTGGGAGAGGACCCGGCTTGGGAGGGAAGATGAGGAGCTCAGTTTTGGTCGTGTTGAGTTTTAGGTGGCAGGCAGACATCCAGGTGGAGACGTCCTGGAGGCAGGAGGAGATGCGAGCCTGCAGGGAGGGGGAGAGAACAGGGGCAGAGATGTGGATCTGGGTGTCATCTGCGTAGAGATGGTAGTTGAAGCCATGAGAGCGAATGAGTTCACCAAGGGAGTGAGTGTAAATGGAGAACAGAAGAGGGCCAAGAACTGACCCTTGAGGAACTCCAACAGTTAGAGGATGGGAGGGGGAGGAGGAGCCTGTGAAAGAGACCGAGAATGTCTGGCCAGAGAGATAAGAGGAGAACCAAGAGAGGATGAGCCCCACGTGGGACAACCTAATTACTGTGTATCCCCCACCCCCAGCACTTAGAATGGTGGCTGGCACATAATAAGTGCTTAACAAATACCATCATTACTATTATTATTACTAATTAAGGGGACCTCACTGAGCATGCCCAGTTCCACCATGTCTTAGTTTTCTGCCTCTGCCTGAAGACAATAGAGGGTGAAAAATAAATAGCTCTTTGAGATAATAACATTGAATGCTGAGATGTCTTTGCCTTCTGTAAGTTCAGATTGAATGTACATCTAACAAACACAAATGAACAACTGTGTTTTACAACTAGAGGTCTGAAAATGTTCTCATCTACTTTTCAAGAATTTAAACTGAGCTGCTTTATTTCTTCGGTCAAAGAAATAAGCCTCTTTGAATAATATTGCTTTAAGCCAAAGTTTTTTGAGGAACAATTACATTTTTCCTAACGCCTTATTTATTGTGAAATGTGAAGATTTGGTATCTAAAAACTGCCTGCCTTCCTCAAATGCAGATCAAAAGCAAAAACAGAGTACAGCACTGAAAATTCGAAAGACGATGGAATCCCAGAGGTCAGCCTTTGTGGATCCACAGTCTGCGCGGGTCTCTGGGTTCTTCACTGGCCTTTTCAGTCACAAATTCACCCATGCGTGATTTCAATAGCAGTAGCGTATTCTACGATGTCCAAGGGCAATGGCATGAGATCGGATTCAACAAATGAAATTAGATTTTCTATCTATCGTCAGGAGAACAGTGAAGCAGATTAAACTGATCTCTATCATCTATCAACAATAATTTAAAAGTTCTCTATCATGCCACCAACTCTGAACTGGAGGATTTGTTTCAGTATAGCATAAAGATGATACATTGGATTAATAAAAATAATTGTATTTGTTAAGCACAGACTCTGTGTCAACTGCTATACTAAGCCCAAGTCTTAGTATGAGGGACAACAGGCAATGAATCCCCATTTTACAGATGATGAAACTGAGGCACAGAGAAGCCAAATGATTTGCCCAAGGTCATACAGCAGACAAGTGGCAAAACTAATATTAGAACAGGTACCCTCACTCCCAAGCCCATGCTCTTTCCATTAGGAACACTGCTTCCTATGATGCTTCACTGTTCTTAACTAATGTGACAGTGAAATCATGCTATTCTAAAAAGCTTTTATTTCTATTTGATTTATACAAAATACAGTCATTACCGAAACAGGGAAATGGACCGCAGCTGTTATTCAAATGTACACATCACTGTGGAGGTGGTAGAAAGGAAAAACACTGAGGTACATGGTAGCCAAGGCAGAGAGAAGAATACCTACATAAGCTGGAGATTCCAAGGCATACTGTTCTTAATGATGTGCCTGTCTTTCAACAGTGGCATGTGCCTTTTATCTGGTATTGTACTTTAACTTAAAGAATGACAACACCTTGATTCCCACTGCCAAACTGAGTTGAAACTATATAAATGTTTTATTTCCACTTATGCCCCAAAAAGTAACACATGTTTACTCATGAAGCAGGTCAAGTGTTATAGCACTTTAAGGAACAATTTAATAGTTTTATAGTATTCCCTTAAAATTACTAATAATAATAATGTTGGTATTTGTTAAGCGCTTACTATGTGCCGAGCACTGTTCTAAGCACTGGGGTAGACACAGGGGAATCAGGTTGTCCCACTACCCTAAAGCAGCGTGGCTTAGTGGAAAGAGCACGGGCTTTGGAGTCAGAGGACACGGGTTCTAATTCTGACTCCGCCACTTGTCTGCTGTGTGACCCTGGGCAAATCACTTAACTTCTCTGTGCCTCAATTACCTTATCTGTAAAATGAGGATTAAGACTGTGAGCCCCATGTGGAATAACCTGATTACCTTATATGTACCCCAGTGCTTAGAACAGTGCTTGGCATATAGTAAGCGCTTAACAAATACCATTATTATTATTATTATTATGATAAAAGGCAAATTTTGAAAAAGGCCTGTAAATATGAATAAATCTCTAGAACAGAAAATGTCTTACCAGAATAAAATTATCCTAATATTTCCTTTTTTCCAGAAAGCTCGAGCAGATTTCCCCCAATCAGGATAAGGTTTGTCCTGAAGCATCATGTCTGTGACCTAAAAATATACAAGAAAATTATTTAGTTGTTAAAAAATTTGAAATTCAGTTTTAGTCACAGATATGACATAAACCCAATCTTGGATATCTTCTTCTTCAAATGCTGTTGAGTCATTTCTGATCCACAGCCACACCGTGGACACACCTTCTTCAGAACGTCCCAGCTTCTGCCTGAAAGTCGTTCTGGTATGTGTGTCCAGAGAGTTTTCTTGGCTTGTATTATTTAAAGGATGTGTACATTTAAATAGTAGCTGTAATCCATTTGGAAATACAAATATTTTCTTTTACAGATTTTCAGTATGAATTTCAGCAATGATCAACTGATCAACTGGATTTCTTGAGCACTCATTTTCAGATTGCAGTACTGCAGTACTTAGCACTTGAAAATGAGAATGAAGGTATATTTTATGACGAATGAAGCTCTTTCACAGGCAAACTAAACTAAAGAATGAGCATATGTACAAATGTATAGTAATAAGATAAGTAAGGTATGTTTAAAAGGAATTATAATAATAATGATAATAATGGTGTTATTTGTTAAGCACTTACTGTTCATTCATTCATCCATTCAATCATATTTATTGAGTGCAGAGCACTGTACTTGTATTGTACTTGGGAGAGTACAATGTAACAATAAAGAGACACATTCCCTGCCCACAATGAGCTTACATTCTAGCAGGGAGACAGACATTAATATAAATAAATACATTGCAGATATGTACATAAATGCTGTGGGGCTGGGAGGGGGTTGAATGAAGGGAGCGAGTCACGGCAATGCAGAAGGGAGAGGGAGAAGAGGAAAGGAGAGTTTGTCATGGAAGGCCTCTTGGAGGAGATGTGCTTTCAATAACACTTTGAAGGGGGAGAGAGTAATCGAATTTTGGATACTAAGAGGGAGGGCATTCCATGCCAGAGGCGGGACGTGGGCGAAGGTCGGAGTTGAGATAGTCGGAATCGAGCTTCATTGAGAAGGTTACCATTAGAGGAGAGAATTGTGTGGGTTGGGTTGTAGTAAAGAGTAGCAAGGTGAGGTAGAAGGGGGCAAGATGATTGAGTGCTTTAAAGCCAAAGGTGATGAGTTTCTGTTTGATGTGGAGGTGGATGGGTAACCATTGGACTTTCTCAGAGGGTAGGAAGCAGAGGGACAGCCGGTGAAAAAGAGATAAGTCGTGGAGCCAGGATTAAAATTCCAGTCATTTTGACTCCCAGGTCCATGTCTATCCAGTGGGAAACGCAAGTGGGTAGGTCATGGGTACTAATTCCGGCTCTGCCACTAGTATGCTGTGTGACCTTGGGCAACTCATGTCACTTCTCTGTGCCTCAATTACCTCAGCTGTAAAATGAGGATTGAGACTGTGAGACCCACATGGGACAGGAACTTGGTCCAACCCAATTTACCTGTATCCACCCCAGGGCTTAGTACAGTGCCTGTCACATTCATTCATTCAATAGTATTTATTGAGCACTTATTATGTGCAGGGCACTGCACTAGCGCTTATAGTAAGTGCTTAAAAAAACCACAGTTATCTTATTACTTCCACTTGAATTTCCATAGACAACCCTCACTTGTTGCCAGCCATGCATGTTCCTAATGACTTCCCAAGGTGCCATGACCCTGAGACCAGGGTATATGGCAATTGCTAACTGCAAACTTAACTCCAATCCCAACTCTGCCCCTTGTCAGCTGTGTGATTATGGGCAAGTCACTTCACTTCTCTGTGCCTCAGTTCCCTCATCTGTAAAATGGGGATCAAGACTGTGAGCCTCACGTGGGATAACCTCATTCCCCTGTATTTATCCCAGCACTTAGAACAGTGCTCTCTCTGCACGCAGTAAGCGCTTAACAAATACCAGCATTATTATTATTATTATTATTAATCTTAGTTGGCTTGGAGTCAGAACAGGTCTACTGCATTTTCCCAAGTGCTTGTATAGTGCTTTGCACACTGTAAGAACTCAATAAATATGACTGACTGATTGATTGAATGAATGAATGAATAAATGAGTCTACCATGGGTGGCTGACTGCATTTCTTGAGTTTAAGGTTTCTATTCTCCAGCTTTTCACTACTACCTAGCTCATGGATACTGATGTCTCCCTGTCTCCATGTATGCATGTAGAGGTATATAAAGTATACTGGTCAGGGGTCAAAAACTCAGTTGTGGACCACTGCTCTCCATTCAGCCTACATGGTAGATGTCATCAATCAATCAATAAATCAGTGGTATTTCTTTAGCACTTACTGTATACTCAGTGCTTGGGAGAGTGTAATACAACAATATAACAGATACATTTCCTGCTCACACATCTCCATTCAATCACATTTGTTGAGCTCTTGCTGTGTGCAAAGCATTGTACTGTTTGGGAGAGTACAGAATAAAAATAAACCAACCGATTCCCTATCCACAATGAAGATCTTCTCTAATTCTGTGGACATAATCATCTTTGAGGGAAAAAAAATCTTTGTAGAAAAAAATGAATAGAACTGGATATGTCTGTCCTATGGATCTCTCACCTGACCAATTTTCCCCAGATCATGCATCACAAAGGGAAAAATAAGGATTTGTTTGTTCTGTAATTCCACCCCAAATGAATCCACAAGAATAAAGTACAAATAATGATGTAGCATAAGAGATATAAACATAGAAAGTCCCTTGAGACTGAAAGTTTCCTACGGGAAGGAATCAATCAGTAATATTGATTAATATGCTACAGGAATGGGTCATCTACCGCTACCCGCTCGGCCCTAAAATCCTGATGGGGCTCTCCCTCATTTCCACTGGCTGGTTGGTATCCTTGATACCCTTGATCTGGCACCTCCATGACCATAACCTATGTTTGCTGCATCTCCTCTCCTGAGGCCAGAAGTGGGTAGGAAGGAAACGCTCCAATATGGGAATGTGAAAACTTTCAACCTTCTCCGGAAAGATGGCGACGAGAGTAGTATCGTACTCGAAAGCCTCGAGCATTTTGTCAGTATTATTCATGTTGAGAAAAAGACTTTGTAGACAACCGAGCTGCAAATTCTCTCCCTGCTGGCAGATCATGGCAGGTAGGCTGGTGGATCGGAGAGAAATTATTAATTTTTGATAGCTCTGACTGCAACGGGAACTTGTCGAAAATTTACAACCAAGATCAATATCCTTCGCCTATAATGATGTGGGTTTCCAAAGGCATCAATTTTTGAGGAGCTTCGGGTGTTGTTTGCTTTATGAAAAGTAGAAGTAGTGTGGTCTAACCTAGCAAGCAAGGGCCTGGGAGTTGGGAGAACTTGGTTCTATTCCCAGCTTCACTGCTGTCTGCTGATTTGTGGCGTGTTTGTGTGTGGAGCACTGTGCTAAGCACTTGGGAGTGTACAATACAATGGGATTGATAATAATAATGATAATAATGTTGGTATTTGTTAAGCACTTGCTATGTGCAGAGCACTGTTCTAAGCACTGGGGTAGACACAGGGGAATCAGATTGTCCCACGTGGGGCTCACAGTCTTAATCCCCATTTGACAGATGAGGTAACTGAGGCACAGAGAAGTGAAGTGACTAGCCCACAGTCACACAGCTGACAAGTGGCAGAGCTAGGATTCGAACCCATGACCTCTGACTCCAAAGTCCGTGCTCTTTCCACTGAGCCACGCTGCTTCTCCAGCCACATGAATTACAATATGGGGGGGAGGCAGAAATTTAAATATATTACAGATAGGGAATGAGGCAGGGTACAAGTGTCAGTATATAAATGCTGTGGGATTGAGAGTAGGATGAGAATGTTTATTCCAAGCACTTAGTACAGTGCTCGGCACATAGTAAGTGCTCAATAAATGCTACTGAATGAATGAATGAATGAATGAATGAAAGTACTTGATGAGTAAAGACCAAAGTTCTCTCCCTCCTTTAGACTATGAGCCCCCTCTAGACTGTAAGCTCATTGTGGGCAGGGAATGTGTCTGTTTACTGTTATACTGAATTCTCCCTGCCACTTAGTCCAGTGTTCTGCACACAGTAAGGGCTAGTAGTTGCCTGGCAGACCGCCTGCAATGTATGTATGCATATATCGGTATTTGAAGATTAAAGTGATTGACTGATTGAAGATGCTGCTACTGATAGATATCGATCCATGCATGTAGTTGAGGTTGAAAAGCTCTATCTTGCTTTTTGGTAGAGTGCTTACTATATCATTTGCATACATCATTTGAGAAGTAGCATGGAGTAGTGGATAGAGGACGGGCCTGGAAATCAGAAGGTCATGGGTTCTAATCCCGGCTCTGTCGCTTGTCTGCTGTGTGACCTTGGGCAAGTCACTTCACTTCTCTGGGCCTCAGTTACCTCATCTGTAAAATGGGGATTAATAATAATAATAATAATAATGATGTTGGTATTTGTTAAGCGCTTACTATGTGCAGAGCACTGTTCTAAGCGCTGGGGTAGATCAGGGTCATCAGTTTGTCCCATATGAGGCTCAGAGTCTTAATCCCCATTTGACAGATGAAGGAACTGAGGCACAGAGAAGTGAAGTGACTTGCCCACAGTCACACAGCTGACAAGTGGCAGAGCCGGGATTCGAACTCATGACCTCTGAAACCCAAGCCCGTGTTCTTTCCACTGAGCCACGCTGCTTCTCTAATTAAGACTAAGACTGTGAGCCCCACATGGGACAACCTGATCATGATCAATTTGTATCCCTCAGCAGTTAGAACAGTGCTTAGCACAAAGTAAGCCCTTAACAAATACCATCAGTGTTATTAATTCATTCAATAGTATTTATTGAGCGCTTACTATGTGCAGAGTACTGTACTAAGCACTTGGAATGTACAATTCGGCAACAAAAAGAGACAATCCCTGCCCACTGACGGGCTTACAATCTAATTGGGGGAGACAGACAAAAACAATAGCAATAAAAAGAATCAAGGGGATGTCCATCTCATTAACAAAATAAATAGGGTAATAAAAATATATACAAATGAGCAGATGAGCATAGTGCTGAGGGGTGGGGAAGGGGGAGGGGGAGGAGCAGAAGGAAAGGGGGAGAAAGAGGGCTTAGCTGAGGGGACGTTAAGATGGGGGGATGAGAGGCAGCAGAGGGAGCAAGGGAAAAGGGGGAGACTGTGAGCCCCACGTGGGACAGGGGCTGTGTCCAACCCGATTTGCTTATATCCACCCAGAGCTTAGAAAAGTGCCTGGCACATAGTTAATCTCTTAACAAATACCATAATTAAAAAAATTTTTAAATTTGCAGCATTTTTTATGGTATTGCTTAAGTGCTGTCAAATAGTGTTCTAAAAGCTAGGGTAGGTACAAATTAATAAAGACAGACACAGATCTTGCCCCGCTCCAGCTACCAGCCTAAGTAAGAGGGAAAACAGGAATATAATCCCCATTTTATTGTTGAGGAAACTGAGGCCCGGAGAAGGCAAGTGACTCACCCTTGGGCACACAACATGCAGTTGACAGAGTCAGACCTGTTTATTTGTTTTGATGTCTGTCTGCCCCTGTCTAGAGTGCAAGCCCGATGTGGAGAAGCATTGTCTCTATTGCTGTATGGTACTTTCCAAGCAGTTAGTACAGTGCTCTGTACACAGTAAGTGCTCAATAAATATGATTGAATAAATGAATGATTAGAATCCAGGTCCTCTGACTCCCAGGCCTGTGCTCTTCCCCAGAAGCAGCGTGGCTCAGTGGAAAGAGTATGGGCTTGGCAGTCAGAGGTCATGGATTCTAATTCTGTCTCCACTGCTTGTCAGCTGTGACTTGGGCAAGTCACTTCACTTTCCTGTGCCTCAGTTACTTTATCTGTAAAATGGGGATTAAGACTGTGTGCCCCATGTGGGACAACCTGACCAATTTCATTCATTCAATAGTATTTATTGAGCGCTTACAATGTGCAGAGCACTGTACTAAGCGCTTGGAATTTACAAGTCGGCAACAGATAGAGACAGTCCATGCCCTTTGATGGGCTTACAGTCTAATCAGGGGAGACAGGCAGACAAGAACAATGGCAATAAATAGAGTCAAGGGGAAGAACATCTCATAAAAACAATGGCAAATAAATTCATTCATTCAATAGTATTTATTGAGCGCTTACTATGTGCAGAGCACTGTACTAAGCGCTTGGGATGAACAAGTCGGCAACAGATAGAGACAGTCCCTGCCATTTGACGGGCTTACAGTCTAATCGGGGGAGACGGACAGACAAGAACAATGGCACTAAACAGCGTCAAGGGGAAGAACATCTCGTAAAAACAATGGCAACTAAATAGAATCAAGGTGATGTACAATTCATTAACAAAAGAAATAGGATAACGAAAATATATACAGTTGAGCGGACAAGTACAGTGCTGTGGGGATGGGAAGGGAGAGGTGGAGGAGCAGAGGGAAAAGGGGAAAATGAGGCTTTAGCTGCGGAGAGGTAAAGGGGGGATGGCAGAGGGAGTAGAGGGGGAAGAGGAGCTCAGTCTGGGAATGCATCTTGGAGGAGGTGATTTTTAAGTAGGGTTTTGAAGAGGGAAAGAGAATCAGTTTGGCGGAGGTGAGGAGGGAGGGCGTTCCAGGACCGCGGGAGGACGTGACCCAGGGGTCGACGGCGGGATAGGCGAGACCGAGGGACGGCGAGGAGGTGGGCGGCAGAGGAGCGGAGCGTGCGGGGTGGGCGGTAGAAAGAGAGAAGGGAGGAGAGGTAGGAGGGGCAAGGTGATGGAGAGCCTTGAAGCCTAGAGTGAGGAGTTTTTGTTTGGAGCGGAGGTCGATAGGCAACCACTGGAGTTGTTTAAGAAGGGGAGTGACATGCCCAGATTGTTTCTGCAGGAAGATGAGCCGGGCAGCGGAGTGAAGAATAGACCGGAGCGGGGCGAGAGAGGAGGAAGGGAGGTCAGAGAGAAGGCTGACACAGTAGTCTAGCCGGGATATAACGAGAGCCCGTAATAGTAAGGTAGCCATTTGGGTGGAGAGGAAAGGGCGGATCTTGGTGATATTGTAGAGGTGAAACCGGCAGGTCTTGGTAACGGATAGGATGTGTGGGGTGAACGAGAGGGACGAGTCAAGGATGACACCGAGATTGCGGGCCTGAGAGACGGGAAGGATGGTCGTGCCATCCACGGTGATAGAGAAGTCTGGGAGCGGACCAGGTTTGGGAGGGAAGATGAGGTATGAGATGAGATGAGATGAGATAAATAGAATCAGGGTGATGTACATCTCATTAAACAAAATAAATAGGGTGATGAAGATATATACAGTTGAGAAGACGAGTACAGTGTTGGTGGGGGGGGGGACGGGAGAGGGGGAGGAGGAGAGGGAAAGGAGGGAGAAGAGGGTTTAGCTGTGGAGAGGTGGGTGGGGTAGAGGGAGCAGAGGGAAAAAGGGGGGGAGCTCAGTCTGGGAAGGCCTCTTAGAGGAGGTGAGCTTTAAGTAGGGATTTGAAGAGGGGGAGAATTAGATTGTCGGAGGTGAGGAGGGAGGGCATTCCAGGACCGTGGGAGGACGTGGCCCAGGGGTCGACGGCGGGATAGGCGAGACCGAGGGACAGTGAGGAGGTGGGCGGCAGAGGAGCGGAGCGTGCGGGGTGGGCAGTAGATGGAGAGAAGGGAGGAGAGGTAGGAAGGGGCAAGGTGATGGAGAGCCTTGAAGCCTAGAGTGAGGAATTTTTGTTTGGAGCGGAGGTTGATAGGCAACCACTGGAGGTTTTTAAGAAGGGGAGTGACATGCCCAGAACGTTTCTGCAGGAAGATGAGCCAGGTAGCGGAGTGAAGAATAGATTGGAGTAGGGCGAGAGAGGAGGAAGGGAGATCAGAGAGAAGGCTGACACAGTAGAAGCAGTGTGGCTCAGTGGAAAGAGCCCGGGCTTTGGAGTCAGAGGTCATGGATTTGAATCCCGACTCTGCCACTTGTCAGCTGTGTGACTGTGGGCAAGTCACTTAACTTCTCTGTGCCTCAGTTACCTCATCTGTAAAATGGGGATTAAGACTGTGAGCCCCATGAGGGACAACCTGATTCCCCTGTGTCTACCCCAGCGCTTAGAACAGTGCTCTGCACATAGTAAGTGCTTAACAAATACCAACATTATTACAGTAGTCTTGCCAGGATATAACGAGAGCCTGTAGCAGTAAGGTAGCCGTTTGGGTGGAGAGGAAAGGGCGGATCTTGACGATATTGTAAAGGTGAGACCGGCAGGTCTTGGTAACGGATCGGATGTGTGGGGTGAATGAGAGAGACGAGTCAAAGATGACACTGAGGTTGCGGGCCCGAGAGACAGGAAGGATGGTCGTACCATCCACGGTGATAGGGAAGTCTGGGAGAGGACCCGGCTTGGGAGGGAAGATGAGGAGCTCAGTTTTGGTCATGTTGAGTTTTAGGTGGCAGGCAGACATCCAGGTGAAGATGTCCTGGAGGCAGGAGGAGATGAGAGCCTGAAGGGAGGGGGAGAGGACAGGGGCGGAGATGTAGATCTGCGTGTCATCTGCGTAGAGATGGTAGTCAAAGCCGTGAGAGTGAATGAGTTCACCAAGGGAGTGAGTGTAAATGGAGAACAGAAGACTGACCCTTGAGGAATGCCAACAGTGAAAGGATGGAGGGGGAGGAGGCGCCTGTAAAGGAGACCGAGAATTATCGGCCAGAGAGATAAGAGGAAAACCAGGAGAGGACGGAGTCTGTGAAGCCAAGGTGAGATAAGGTATGGAGGAGGAGGGGATGGTCGACAGTGTCAAAGGCAGCTGAGAGGTCAAGAAGGATTAGAATGGAGTAGGAGCCATTGGATTTGGCAAGAAGGAGGTCATGGGTGATCTTAGAGAGAGCAGTCTTGGTAGAGTGGAGGAGACAGAAGCCAGATTGGAGGGGGTCCGGGAGAGAATGGGAGTTAAGGAATTCTAAGCAGCGAGTGTAGATGACTCATTCTGGGATTTTGTAAAGGAAGGGTAGTAGGGAGATAGGGCGATAACTGAAGAGGAAGTGGGATTGAGAGAGGGTTTTTTTAGGATGGGGGAGACATGGGCATGTTTGAAGGCAGAGGGGAAGGAGTCATTGGCGATTGAGTGGTTAAAGATAGAAGTTAAGGAAGGGAGGAGGGCAGGGGAGATGGTTTTTATAAGGTGAGCAGGAATGGGGTCCGAAGCGCAGGTGGAGGGGTTGGCATTTGTGAGGAGGGAGGAGATCTCCTCTGAGGATACTGCAGGGAAGGATGGGAAAGTAGGGGAGGGGGGGTGACTTTGGGGAACTCAGATCTGATTGTGTTGATTTTTGTGATGAAGTAGGTGGCCAGATCATTGGGGGTGAGAAATGGGGGAGGGGGAGGAACAGGGGGCCTAAGGAGAGAGTAGCACTTAGAACAGTGCTTTGCACATAGTAAGCGCTTAACAAATACAATCATTATTATCATTATTATTATTCCCACTAGGCCACATTGCTTCTCATTTGTCACTGTTTTTAAAACTGCTTCCAGCCTCCCAAAGTTAGTGTTTCAAAACCTCTGCTCAAGAAGAACACATGCTTTTTCTGATTGATGAATTCCAGTTGTCTTGCAATACCTATCATTAGATGCCAAGCTTTTGCGTACGGAAATGGGTATTGGGAATTTTTAGCTGTGGAACACCAAACTAGGCATACAACTACCCCCCTATAGTTGGAGCGATATGGGGAAAATCAGTCAGGTAATCATATTTATTGAGCACTTGCTGAGTGCAGAGCACCATTCTACATACTTGGGAGAATACAAAAGAGCAGTATAGCAGGTAGATTCCCTGCCTTCAATGAGCTTATAGTCTAGAGGGGGAGACAGGCATTAATATAAATAAAAATGCAGGTTAGTGGATAGTGGTGCCCTACCTTGCATGGAAATTAGACTGCAAAGACAGGTGCAGAGCCAAGCCGCTCAACTCCAACCCCTCCTGCCCAACACACACTCCACATTAAAGAAGCATCAGGGCCCAGTGGATAGTCGAGTCAAAAGATCATGGGTTCCAATTCCAGCACTGCCACTTGGCTGCTGTGTGACTTTGGGCAAGTCACTTCATCTCCTCTGTGCTTCAGTTATTTCATCTTTAAAACGTGGATTGAGACGCTGAGCCCCATGTGGAACAGGACTGTGTTCAACCCCATTTGCTTGTATTCACCCCAATGCTTAGTACAGTCCTGGCACGTCATAAGTCCTTAACAAATGTCATTATGAGTATTATTATTATTCGTGAATGAAGAGGAAATCTTGCTGCACTATTGGGGTTGTCCTATTTTGAGCCTGTCTCTGTTTCAACAACTCTGCCTCCTTATGTCTTGGTCTTCACAGTTCTGTCCTAGAAAATAACTACAACTACCTTCCCAGTGAGTGACCACTCAGCTGATAAGTCTGCTTCTCTCAGCTCCTCGGAAGATCACTGTTTTCTTAAAGAAACACACTTTTCTTTTTTTTCAAAAAGAGAGTCACTCCTATTGCAATTTTCAAGTTTGTTTACACTCTTTTTCATCTATTGCAAAATAAGAGACTCTGCCATCACCTAAAATACAAATTTTGAATTATTATTTTCAATCAAAAATGATTCTCAGTATTTATCACAAGAGCAAAAATATATGAGGAATTTCCCTCAATCAACTGAAACTCATGAATCAAAAACAACTATCTAACATTTTGAAGGGTAAAAATATAGACATAAATGCCACAGATAATCTTAACAGTAATAACGGTAGATGAAATGGAATCCTATCACACTTTCCTCAGAGAAAGAATTAACATTTCCGCAAATATTTTTACTTCTAGTTGTTGCTTGCTTGATACGTTCTTGGAAACAATTTTTATATCAAACTATATCTTATCCAGACCTCAAGGTTAAGTAAAAAAATATTTGGGTAAATATCTCATGTCATCCAGCTTTTTCACAGATTAATTCTGTTTAGTTATATTTACCCAGTTCCAGGAAGATTCCGTTTAGTTATAAATATTTGCGAGGAACAAAATGATTACCGGATGGGCCTTATTCAATTTCCAACATTTTCTCCGGGGCACTTTCTGGGAAATACTTATTATATTTGTTAGAAGTATGCAATCTGCTGCTCTATGACCAATTACTCCAACAACATGTTTTGTAGGAATGACACTTAAGAGGCATTTTCTATGGAAAATGGGAAGAAGAAGCCGGAAATATTCCTTCTGATACCCAACAGCTGGCCTTTTTCATCTCCCAGCTCCGTGGCTTTAATTTTAAGTCAAGGCATCAAATCAATGTCAGGTCACTTGCAGCTTAAATTGGCAGCAGCAGAGAGAGTCATTAAAAAGATACATTCAATAAAGAAAATCAAATTATCTTTTGCATTAGAGAAATCAAATTCATTCTCTGGTGTTGGTCAAGGAAAGTCCAAGTGGGAAACAGTTTGGAGGAGAAAGAATCCAAGATGGTAAAAGTAATCCTGCCTGATTGCCTAATTATAAGAACAACAATTTCTGCTGCTTCTTGGAAGGTTTGTTGGAAACTGGGCCAGACCTGGTTGTTGATCCAAAGGAAAGAACATGGCTCTGGGAATCAGGAGGGTAACATGTCTGTCCGATTATATCAATCAATCCTATTTACTGAGCACTTCCTGTGTGGAGAGAACTGCACTAAGTGCTTAGGAGAGTACAATATAACAGAGTTGATAGGATTGTTCCCTGCCCACAACAGGTTTACAGTCTAGAAGGGGAGACTGACATTAACGTAAATAAATATATTCTACCGGTGGAGATGCCTTCTGGGGCTTCATTATCAGTACTCAAGGTTACTGTCCGAAGAGCCACTATGAAATGGACAAGTCCAGCAGGTATGTGGATAAATGCCTGGTCACAGACCATTCACTAACAATAATAATAATGATAATTGTGGTGTTTATTAAGCTCTTACTATGTGCCAAACACTTTACGAAGTGTTGGGGTAGATACAAGATAATCAGGTCCCACACTGGGCTCACAGACTAAGTAGGAGGCAGAACCGGTATTGAATCCCCGTGCTGCAGGTAAAGGAACTGAGGCACAAACAAGTGAAGTGTTTTTCCCAATATCACACAGCAGAAAAGTGGTGGAACTTGGATTAGAACCCAGGTCATCTGACTCCTAGGCCCATTCTCTTGCTGCTAGGCGACTCTGCTTCTCTAATGTTGAGCTCACATCAGCCACAATGGATCCTGCACCAAAATCCTTCAACAGATCTTCCCTGACTAAGCCCTCATTGCCCTACTATCTCTCTGTCAGTGTCACCTATACATAGTACAGTGTGTTGCACAAATAAACACTCAATAAACAACATTGCTTTTATTATTATTAAGTGCCATCGAGTCATTTCCTATTAATAGCGACTCCATGGGTAGACTTTCTCCAGAATTTCCTGTCCTCTGCTATAATCTGCAAACTATAAACCCGTCAAACGGCAGGGACTGTCTCTATCTGTTGCTGACTTGTTCATTCCAAACGCTTAGTACAGTGCTCTGCACATAGTAAGCTCTCAGTAAATACTATTGAATGAATGAATGAATAATGGTTCTTCCATTATCATCGTTATGGTCTCTATCCACTTAGATGCCAGTCTGCCACTTCCACATTTTCCCTGGACTTTTTCTAGCATTAGTGTCTTCTCCAGAGAATCAGTCCTCCTGATTATATGTCCAAAATATGCTAGTTCAAGTCATTTGGCCTTCCAAAGATCACTTTGGTTTAATTTGCTCCAAAATCCATTTGTTTCTTTAGGGGGCAGTACGTGGGATTCACAAAAGCCTTCTCTAACACCACATTTCAAAAGAATCAATGTTTTTTCTGTCCTGTTTTTTCACTGTCCGGCTTTTGGATCCATACTGTCACTGGAAACACCATAGTTGACGATTTGTATTTTTGTGGCGACTGTTAAATTTAGCACGTTCCATGACTTTTTCCAGGCTCTTCATAGAGTCTTCCTAACATTAATCTCCGGCATATTTCTTGGCTACTAGTTACTTTATTATTGATTATTAATCCCAGGAGAGAAAAACTGTCAACTATTTCAATCTTCTCTTGATTTAAGCACTTTATATTCAGCCCGGTCTCAGAGCCACAGCACTTTCCCCTGCTCTAGACTGTACACTGTTTGTGGCTGTACACTGTTTGTGGCCAGGAAATGTGTCTATCTACTCTGTTATAGTCTGCTCTTCCAAGCACTTAGTACATAGCACATAGCAAGTACTCAATAAATACCACTTATTGTTTGATTCTTAGCATGCCCTTATTAATATGCTGCATATTCACACTCTCCTATTTGTTCACTGCATTATGTGCTCTTCCGGAAATGTGACTGTCAGCGTCAAGAGAGTACCAGCAGAGCTGCATAAACACAATAACTATTATTAGCTCCTCTGCACAGGTTCTTTATCTCAGGACTGAGTCTTGTTTGTCACTCTGGAAAGAGAGCCCATCATATTAGAATTGTAATTGCAAATTGCCATTGGACAATGAATTGATCAATGATAAACAGTGAGTGTTTATTCTGCGCAGAGTCATTGGGAGATTACCAATTGTATTTATTTATTGAGCATTTACTGCGTGCAAAGCACTGTACTAAGCGCTTGGATGAATACAATATAACACAGTCGTAGACACGTCCCCTGACCACAAGGAGCTTAGAGAATGCCATACAAAAGAGTTAGTAGCCACTATCCTTGCCCTTGTGAGAAGCAGAGTGGCTTAATAATAATAACTGTCCCCGATTAAACTGTAAGCCCGTCAAAGGGCAGGGACTGTCTCTATCTGTTACCAATTTGTACATTCCAAGTGCTTAGTACAGTGCTCTGCACATAGCAAGCGCTCAATAAATACTATTGAATAATAATGTTGGTATTTGTTAAGCGTTTACTATATGCAGACCACTGTTCTAAGCGCTGGCTGGGGAAGATACAGGGTACTCAGGTTGTCCCACATGAGGCTCACAATCGTAATCCCCATTTTACAGATGAGGTAACTGAGGCATAGGAAGTTGTGACTTGCCCACAGTGACACAGGTGACAAGTGGCAGGGTCAGGATTCAAACTCATGACCTCTGACTCCCAAGCCTGGGCTCTTTCTACTGAGCCACGCTGCTTCTCTATAATGTTGGTATTTGTTAGGTGCTTACTATGTGCAGAGCACTGTTCTAAGCGCTGGGGTAGATACAGGGTCATCAGGTTGTCCCACGTGAGGCTCACAGTCTTAATCCCCATTTTACAGATGAGCTAACTGAGGCACAGAAAAGTTACATGACTTACCCAAGGTCACACAGCAGACAAATGGCGGAGCTGGGAGTAGAGCCCATGACCTCTGACTCCCAAGACTGGGCTCTTTCCGCTGAACCACACTGCTTCTCTAGTGGAAAGAGAGGCTTGGTGGAAAGAGCCCGGGCTTGGGAGTCAGAGGTCATGGGTTAATAATAATAATAATAATGTTGGTATTTGTTAAGCACTTACTATGTGCCGAGCACTGTTCTAAGTGCTGGGGTAGACACAGGGGAATCAGGTTGTCCCAGGTGGGGCTCACAGTCTTAATCCCCATTTTACAGATGAGATAACAGAGGCACCGAGAAGTTAAGTGACTTGCCCAAAGTCACACAGCTGACAGGTGGCCGAGCCGGGATTTGAACCCATGACCTCTGACTCCAAAGCTCATGCTCTTTCAACTGAGCCATGCTGCTTCTCTGGGTTCTACTCCCAGCTCCGCCATTTGTCTGCCGTGTGACCTTGGGTAAGTCATTTAACTTTTCTGTGTCTCAGTTCCTTCATCTGTAAAAGGGGATTAAGACCGTGAGCCCCATGAGGGACAACCCGATTCCCTTGTATTTACCCCAGAGCAAAGAACAGTGCTTGGCACGTAGTAAGCACTTAACAAATACCATCATTATTATTATTACTATTGCCCTCAAGGAGTTTACAATTCAGTGGAGTAGCTTAAGCTACTTGAAAAGACAGTGATAATATCCTATACTTCTTTTGTATGTCTGTGCTGTTTCAGGGGTTCTTAGCCCTAAACCTGGGCTGAAAGAGCCCCTGTAAATCACTTCGAAAGGGCACTGACCCTGGTCAACCTCTGCTGGGTCCTAAAGCCCCCATGAGTCTTCTGTTCTGAAAACGCAGGTTTGGGGATGTTATGCTAAGTGTCCTCCTAGTTCCTACACCCCTGTCACTGGCACCACCCTTCAACTAAAGCCCAAGCATCTCCCATGTCACTTCCATCCAAACTGCTACCTTTCTGGTACAAGCTCTCATGTTATCCTGACTGGATCATTGCATCAGCCTCCTTTCTGATCTCCCATCCTCTTGTCTCTCTCTGCTTCAGTCTATGCTTCATTCTGCTGCCCAGATCATCTTTCTACAGAAACGCTCTGAGCATGTCACTCCCCTCCTCAAAAACCTCCAGTGGTTGCCTATCAACCTTCACATGAAACAAAAACTCCTCACTCTTGGCCTCAAAGCTCTCCATCCCCTGGCCCCCTCCTACCTCACCTCCCTTCTCTCTTCTACAGCCTAGCCCGCACACTCCACTCCTCTGCCCTAACCTCCTCACAGTGCCTCATTCTAACTTGGCCCGCCGTTGACCCCTGGCCCACATCCTACCTCTGACCTGGAACGCCCTCCCTCCTCACATCTGCCAAACTAACTCTGTACCCCTCTTCAAAGCCCTACTGAGAGCTCACCTCCTCCAGGAGGCCCTCCCAGACTGAGCCCTCTTTTTCCCTCCTCTCCTCATTCCCCCTACTCCCACCCTCTGCTCTACCCCCTTCCTACCCCACAACACGTGTATAATTGTACATTTCATTTATTACTCTATTTTATTAATGATGTGTATATATCTATGATTCTATTTATCTTGACAATCTTGATGCCTGACTCCTTGTTTTGTTTTGTCATCTGTCTCCCCCTTTTAGACTGTGAGCCCATTGTAGGGCAGGGATTGTCTCTATGTGTTGCAGAATTGTACATTCCAAGCACTTAGTACAGTGCTCCGCACACAGTAAGTGTTCAATAAGTATGATTGAATAAATGAATGAATGAATTCACTTCACTGTGCCTCAGTTACCTCATTTGTAAAATGGAAATTAAAACTGTGAAAGCTATTCGGGACATGGATTGTGCCCTACCTTATTATCCTGTATCTATCCCAGGCCTTAGTACAGTAACTGGCACATAGTAAGTGCTCAACAAATACCATAAAAAAAGGATCTGTGGGGACTAGCCTTTCAGCCCTTTCCAGAGGTTGGGTACAGGAAGCTCCTGGAGAAAGTGTTATCTCCACTCTATGTGGCCCCTGTGTCTCCCCAGTTGTGGAGTTTCTCCTCCAAGCCCTACTGCAGGCAGATAGCAGCACATGAGATTGCAATGAGATCTAATAGCTAATTAATTCAGTAACATGAAAATACTTCAGGTTTAAACCACCTTTCCTTAGATGTAATGCATTTGTTCCCCAGGACCTTCTTTCCTTTCCAACTCTAGACAAAGTATTACCCAAGTTCTATGCTGCTGGTATTGATTTTACAATATCGCCAAGATCCGCCCTTTCCTCTCCACCCAAACGGCTACCTTACTGCTACGGGCTCTCATTATATCCCAGCTAGACTACTGTGTCAGCCTTCTCTCTGATCGCCCTTCCTCCTCTCTCGCCCCGCTCCAGTCTATTCTTCACTCCGCTGCCCGGCTCATCTTCCTGCAGAAACGATCTGGGCATGTCACTCCCCTTCTTAAACAACTCCAGTGGTTGCCCATCAACCTCCGCTCCAAACAAAAACTCCTCACTCTAGGCTTCAAGGCTCTACATCACCTTGCCCCTTCCTACCTCTCCTCCCTTCTCTCTTTCTACCGCCCACCCCGCACGTTCCGCTCCTCTGCCGCCCACCTCCTCACCGTCCGTCGGTCTCGCCTATCCCGCCGTCGACCCCTGGGCCACGTCCTCCCCCGGTCCCGGAACGCCCTCCCTCCTCACCTCCGCCAAACTGATTCTCTTCCCCTCTTCAAAACCCTACTTAAAACTCACCTCCTCCAAGAGGCCTTCCCAGACTGAGCTCCTCTTCTCCCTCTACTCCCTCTACCACCCCCCCTTCACCTCTCCGCAGCTAAACCCTCTTTTACCCCTTTCCCTCTGCTCCTCCCCCTCTCCCTTCCCATCCCCTCAGCACTGTACTCGTCCACTCAACTGTATATATTTCCATTACCCTATTTATTTTGTTAATGAAATGTACATCGCCTTGATTCTATTTAGTTACCATTGTTTTTACGAGATGTTCTTCCCCTCGACTCTATTTATTGCCATTGTTCTCGTCTGTCCGTCTCCCCCGATTAGACTGTAAGCCCGTCAAACGGCAGGGACTGTCTCTATCTGTTGCCGACTTGTTCATTCCAAGCGCTTAGTACAGTGCTCTGCACATAGTAAGCGCTCAAAAAATACTATTGAATGAATGAATGAGTGAATGATTTCTGGTCATGTGTCGGGTTTTCCAGCGTAGGCTGTGAAATGGAGATTTAATACCTAATCTCTCTTCTACTTGAAATGTGAATCCCATGTGGGACAAGGGCTGTGTTCAAGTTGATTATCTCACATGTATCCCAGTTCTTAGTTCGGTGTTTAGCACACAGTAAGTGCTCAAACACCACAAGGATTATGATTAGTATTATTAGTATTACTATTAGAGGAGAACCCAGAACAGAATCTTGAGGGACACTGACATATAATAATAATGTTGGTATTTGTTAAGCACTTACTATATGCAGAGCACTGTTCTAAGCACTGGGGTAGATACAGGGTAATCAGATTGTTCCACGTGAGGCACAGTCTTAATTCCCATTTTACAGATAAGGTAACTGAGGCACAGAGAAGTGACTTGCCCACAGTCACACAGCTGACAAGTGGAAGATCTGGGATTCGAACCCATGAGCTCTAACCTCCAAGCCTGTGCTCTTTCCACTGAGCCACGCTGCAGGTGTGGGAGACAGAGGAAGAGCCTACAAAGAGACTGAGAAAGATCAACCAGAGAAGGAGGAGAAGAACCAAAAGAGTACTCTCTCAGAAAATTGAGAATAGATTGATTTTTCAGGGAAAGGAATGGTCCACAGTGTTGAATGCAACTAAGGTCAAGGAGAATTAGGAGATTGTACTATCTGTTAGACTGGGCAAAAAGGAGGCCATTGGTGATTTTGTCGAAAGTGATCTTAGTAAACGACACAGAGCTCTTCAACCTATCTTGTCACTGACCTCTCACTCGCGTCCTGACTCTGGCCTGGAATGCCCTCCCTCTTCATAAGCATTTAGTACTCTGCTTGGCACACAGTAAGTGCACAATAAATACAATCAACTGATTGACTATATTATTATTATTACGGTATTTGTTAAGCGCTTACTATGTGCCAAGACTGTTCTAAGCACTGGGGTAGATACAAAGTAAGCAGGTTGTCCCACGTGGGGCTCACAGTCTTCACCCCCATTTTACAGATGAGGTAACTGAGGCACAGAGAAGTTCAGTGACTTGCCCAAAGTCACACAGCTGATAAGTGGCGGAGCCGGGATTAGAACCCATGACCTCTGACTCCCAAGCCCGGGCTCTTTCCACTAAGCCACGCTGCTTCTCTTTGCATATGTTTGCATATATCAAATTTATGATCACTCTCCCCATCTTCAAAAATTTTTAAAAGCATATTTCCTCCAAGAGGCTGTCCCTGATTAATCCCTAATTCCCTCTTGTCTCATTCTCTTCTGAATCATCTTTGCACTTGAAATCGTAGCCTTTATTCACCCCTTCCTCAGTCCCACAGCACTTATGTTCATATCCATAATATATTTATTTTTATCAATGTCTGTCCTCCCCCTATAGACTGTAAACTCGTTATGGGCAGGAAACTTATCTGCTAATTCTTTTGTATTGTATTCTCCCAAGTGCTTAGTACAGAACTCTGCACAGAGTAAGTGCTCTTAGAGCATGGGGAAGTGGATAGATCATGGGCCTGGGAGACAGAAGGCCATGGGTTCTAATCCTGACTCCACCACTTCTCTGTGACCTTGGGCAAGTCACTTTACTTCTCCTTGCCTCAGTGACCTCATCTGTAAAATGGGGATTGAGACTGTGAGCCCCAGGTGGGACAGGGACTCTGTCCAATCCGATTTGCTTGTATCTACCCCAGCCATTAGTACAGTGTATGGCTCATAGGAAGTGCTTAACAAATACCGTCATTATTATTAATTACCTTAATGAATGGTTTCCATTTGGTTGACTTTGCAGTTGGAGGCTCAGTCCTACTGATGCCAGGGCTGGGTTCCCTGGTGAATCACCTTCTCTTTTTCTTCCATAATGAACTTGGGATTTTGGTCTTGTTTTATGTTGTCAAGTCGTTTCCGACCCATAGCGACACCACGGATACATCCCTCACCCCCAACAATCTGGCCACCTACTTCATCACGAAAATTAAGACAATCAGGTCTGAGCTCCGCAAAGTCACCCCTCCCCCTTCTGCCTCCCCCCGGCCCCAACCCTCTCCCCTACTTTCCCCTCCTTCCCTGCAGTATCCTCAGAGGAGATCTCCTCCCTCCTCGCAAGTGCCACCCCCTCCACCTGTGCTTCAGACCTCATTCCGGCTCACCTTATAAAAAACATTGCCCCTTCCCTCCTCCCCTCTTTAACTTCAATCTTTAACCACTCACTCTCCAATGGCTCTTTCCCCTCTGCCTTCAAACATGCCCATGTCTCCCCCGTCCTGAAAAAACCCTCTCTCGACCCCACTTCCCCTTCCAGTTATCGCCCTATCTCCCTCCTACCCTTCTTTTCCAAGCTCCTAGAACGAGTCATCTACACTCACTGCCTAGAATTCCTCCTCAAGGGTCAATTCTTGGCCCTCTTCTGTTCTCCATTTACATTCACTCCCTTGGTGAACTCATTAGCACCCACGGCTTCAACTATCATATCATCTCTATGCAGATGACACACAAATCTAGATCTCCTCCCCTGTTCTCTCCCCGTCCCTTCAGGCTCGTATCTCCTCCAGCCTCCAGGACGTCTCCACCTGGATGTCTGCCTACCACCTAAAACTCAACATGTTCAAAACTGAGCTCCTTAACTTCCCTCCCAAGCCCTGTCCTCTTCCTGACTTCCCTAACACTGTGGATGGTACGACCATCCTTTCTGTCTCTCAAGCCCGCAACCTTGGTGTCATCCTTGACTCGGCTCTCTCATTCACCCAACACATCCAATCCGTCATCAAGGTCTGCCGGTCTCACCTTTATAATATCACCAAGCTCCACCCTTTCCTCTCCACCCAAACGGCTATCTTACTGGTACAGGCTCTCATAATATCCCGACTGGATTATTGTGTCAGCCTTCTCTCTGATCTCCCTTCCTCCTGTCTCTCCTCACTCCAGTCTATTCTTCATTCTGCTGCCCGGATCATCTTCCTGCAGAAACGCTCTGAGCCTGTCACTCCCCTCCTTTAAGACCTCCAGTGGTTGCCTATCAACCTCCACACGAAACAAAAACTCACTCTAGGCTTCAAGGGTCTCCATCACCTCGCCCCCTCCTATCTCTCCTCCCTACTCTCTTTCTACTGCCCACCCTATAGGCTCCGCTCCTCTGCCGCCCACCTCCTCACCATTCCCCATTCTCGCCTACCCCGCTGTCGACCCCTGGGCCACGTCCTCCCACTGTCCTGGAATGCCCTCCCTCTTCACCTCTGCCAAACTCACTCTCTTCCCCTCTTCAAAACCCTACTGAGAGCTCACCTCCTCTAAGAGGCCTTCCCAGACTGAGCTTCCCCCTTTCCCTCTGCTCACTCTGCTGCCTCTCTGCCCCCCCTTCACCTCCCCTCAGCTAAACCCCTTTTTCCCCCTTTCCCTCTGCTCCTCTCCCTCTCCCTTCACCTCCCCTCAGCACCATGCTCATTTGCTCATTTGAATATATTTTTACTATCCTATTTATTTTGTTAATGAGGTGTACATCCCCTTGATTCTATTTATTGCTGTTGTTTTTGTCTGTCTCCCCCCAATTAGACTGTAAGCCTGTCAATGGGCAGCGATTGTCTCTGTTGCCAAATTGTACATTCCAAGCGCTTAGTACAGTGCTCAGCACATAGTAAGCACTCAATAAATACTATTGAATGAATGAATGATTCTCTCGCAGAACGCCCCACTTCCACCTACAATTGTTCTGGTAGTGGATCCAAAGAGTTTCTTGGTAAAAATTCTGAAGTGGTTGACCACTGCCACCTTCTGCACTGTCAACTTGAGTCTCCATCCTCGACTCTCTCCCGTGATGCTGTTGCCCAGCACAGGTGAGCTTTGACTTATAGCAGATGGACTTTCACTCGCTAGCCACTGCCCAAGCTAGGAATGGAATTGGTAGGTCTCTGCTTGACTCTCCCTCCCATACCTGAGACTGGTGGAGTACTGGAAACTCTCCAAGTGTGATCCTGGAGAGGGGAACTTGGGATAGTTCTCCTCCAATAGCCTCTGACTGATATTTGCAGAGCTCTGGGTTCCCCTGGGTCTTTCTTATCAGGGCGACTGCAAGAAATCTCCTGAAAACTCAATTCATTTACGGGACTTTGGCCAATCTGTCTTTGTCCAGATGGAATCTGCTGCCTTTCCTCAAACCTCACAGTTTCTTGTCCTCACTTTTATTGACTTTCAATCATCTCCCGTGGCTGACGCTCTCCAGCTGCAACTGCTGCCCCAAACTTTTAAACACTCCTTGTCTAGATGCACAATTTTTCATCACTTGTTGGCTCAGCTAGGATCTAATTCAACTGGGTGCAGTGCAGTTAGGGTTAGAGTCAGAGTATTTCTACTGGGAAATAAAAGAGAAACTAAAAGATAAAGCCCCCAAATAAATTCTTAGATAGCATAATGACTTATATAGCACAGAATAGTCAGAATAGTATTAAACTTAGTGAAAAGACATCTGTTCCCTTTACCCTCCTCAGGCTTGGGCTCTGAGTCAGAGAGGTGAGGCCCAGGCTGCTTCTACCATGAAACCCTGGGCCTAGTTTCTGTTGCCATGACAGTTTTCTCCCCTGCTCCTTCTCCTCTCTGGCTCCAAACCGCCATCTGGGTAGAACTCCGCCGTGGTGTCGGGAGGGAGATTCAAGACACGTTGTTGCCCCCATGGTTCATGGTGGTACTGCAGTGGACGGAGGGGGCCCTGACCTTCTGCCACCACCCTCCCCTCCCTTCCCCCAGCCTCTCTTGCCTGAGGTGCTCACCAAGCCGCCATCACTTTGGAGCGTTCTGGAGGTGCCTCCGTGACTGCTCTCAGCACCTCCTGCCGGGGCCCGGCTTCACTGTCTGACCGGCTCCAGTGGCCAAGGACCGGTATCCCCTTCCCCCCAACACACACCACTCAAACACCCAAATCTCATGGCGCAATTCCCAGCTCCAGCACGCAGTGGATTTTGAAGCAGGACACCTCCAACTCCCTCCCTATCACAGGTTGAGATTGACCCTAGAGCCCTATGTTTCCCCAACATCTTGATATTTGGGGGCTGCCCCCTGCCTCCACTCCTTCCAGGCACATGACTCCTAGTTGGCAGATCGGGCCATGAGACGGAGCTCAGTGGACCATTGAAGGAGGGACTAAGATTAATGAACGGGTCCAATGGAGACACAGGGATGTCAACTTCTTGCTCAACCAACAACCAGAAGCCAGAGAATCCTGCTGACAGCATGGAGTCTACTGAGGGTTAGCGCCTGTGGAGTATCTTCAGGAGGGACAAGGAGAGCTGACTGTTTCAGCCAAAGGTGGGCTTATGTAAATAAAACGATGTGTAGACCCCCTCCCATCTGCCTTGGGAGCAGCCTGCACTAAATACCTGGACCAGGAGTCCGTGTGCTGAGACCTCCCAGGAGGGAGTGAGATTAAAGACCTGAAGGGAGCTGTTGTCTCTGCGTTCTCTATTCTATACCTCTCTGGATGTTGTAGCAATATCCAGACATGACCAATAGAGCTTGGGCCTGGTAGTCAGAAGGACCTGGGTTCTAGTCCTGCCTCTGCCATTTGTCTGCTGCGTGACCTTGGGCAAGTCACTTAACAACTCCTGTGCCACAGTTACCTCATCTGTAAAATGGAGATTAAGTCTAAGCATCTTTTGGGATGTGTACTGGACTATGTCCAACCTGATTACCTTGTACCTACCCCAGTGCTTAGAACAGTGCCTGGCACATAGTAAATGCTTAACAGACATAAAAAAGTGGCTTTACTGTTACTCTGAGCTAAGGAGCTGACTACAAGCTGTTAGATTTTAGTGCTTTCAAATTGCATCCTAATTAGTGACCATTTTTCAAATGGACCATTTAAAGAAAGGTAGAAATTTAATAGGGATGAGAATAGGACTTTAAGAGATGAAAACAAAAGATTTAGGAAAGGGATAGACTTCCTGGACAGATGTACAGTAGAAAAAGATGCGGGAATCTTAGTTGACTGGAGCTGAAAATGCATCAGCAATACAAAATAATAATAAAATGACAATAGTAGTAATAACTGAAGTATTTGGGTTTTTATGGTATTTGTTAGGTGCTTACTATATATTAGGCACTATACTAAGCACTGGGGAAGATACAAGTTAATCAGGTCCCTGTCCCACATATGGCTCATAGTTTTAACCACCATTTTACAAATGAGGAAACTGAGGCACAGAGAAGTGAAGTGATTTGCCCAAAGTTACAAAGCTGCCAAACGGTGAGAGCTAGGATTAGAACTGGGGTCCTTCTGACTCCCAGGCCTATCCACTGTCCACTAGGTCATGTTACTTCTCACTCACCTTCTTCCTTTGTTTGTGATCCATGTGGTCAGAACTATCCCCTCAGTGCTAATTTATCACACATTCCACCACCTTCATTTCCCTTTTTCCCACAAGAGAGTTCATTACTTTATTTAGCTTAACATTTCTTAAGCTCTTACCTTCAACCACTGTAGTAAGTTCTGGGGTACTTAATATAAGCACACTGGGCATAGTCCCTGTCCTACCGTGGCTCACAGACTATGAAGGTTGGAGAATGGTATCTTATTCCCAATTTGAGGAGACTTGAGACACAGGGAGGTTATGTGACATGTGCAAGGTCACACCACAGACAAATGGCGGAGCCAGGATTAGGACTCTGGTCTCTGATTCCCAAGCCCATGATCATTCCAATAGGCCATGATACTTTTCAAAATCCAATATGATACTGGGATACTTCAAAAGAAATATGACATACAGTATCTGGAGAGTAGCCTTTTTGCTAAAGGCTGTGTTAATGACACTCCTATTAGAGGGTTGGGAACTAATTTGATAATAATAATAATGATTGCATTTGTTAAGCACTTACTATGTGCCAAGCACTCTTCTAAGGGCTGGGGGGATACATGGTAACTGGGTTGTCCATGTGGGGCTCACAGTCTTAATTCCCAGTTTACAGAGGAGGGTAGTGAGGAACAGAGAAGTTAAGTGACTTGCCCAAAGTCACACAGCAGACAAGTGGCAGAGCTGGGATTAGAACCCATGACTTCTGATTCCCAAGCCTGTGCTCTTTCCACTGAGCCACATTACTTCTCTAATCCCCATGCTTGATCCCCACGTTATAAATAGGTAAAGCAAAATGAGGCAGAATCCACAGAAAAAATGACAAAAATGCTTAAATGAATGGAAATGGAATAGATCCTTTAAGGAAAGGTTAAATGCATTTGGTTTAAGGTTAGAGAAGAAAATGCTAAGTGACAACTTGATAACTTTCTTCATGTATATGAAGAGTTCTCATGGGGAGATGCTTGCTCTGTGTGTCTCTTGTATACTGACAAAAGAGAACTTGAGATAAGATCATTTCTTTTTTTTAACTTGGGAATGAATGCAACATTTATTTCCTTTGGGAAACCACACTTCATTGAGTTCTCAACACTATTTTCAGAGGACCAATTACAGAGTGTTAACCAGGAGATAATATTATAGAGGAGGCCACCATGGTAGTCAAAACAATAAAATATGGCAAAGCTCCCTGACCAGTTGGCAAACCTACAAACCCAGAGTGTCCAAAGTTTTCACAGACTTTTTCCCAAGGCAGGGAACCTATAGTCCAACCTATTATGTCTGTATCTACTCCAGCACTTAGAACAGTGGTTGGCACATAGCAGATGCTTAACAAATACCATCAACATCATCAGTATTGTTATTGTAAGCTACCATCATCGCCAACTTCAAGAAAAATGGTGAAAGATCAACCCTATAGCAATGACTGTGATGATTGTCTCCTACTCTTTCCATGTTCAAGGTCTTCCTAAAATCATATCTCCATCAGGAGACCTTCCTTGGCTAATTTCATTTCCCCACCCTTCCCCCTGTTTCATCTCCAATATACTTGAATCCTTTCCTTCTACAAACTTAAATATGCACCCACCCACCCCTCCTCTGACGGCACTTTTGTACATGTCTTTAAACATAGTTACTTCCCACTACCTGTTATTTGTTTTAGTAGTCTCTTCCCCGCTAGATTTTAAGCTCTTTGCGGGAAGGGTTGTGCCTATTGTCCTCTCTCAGGTGCTTAGGACAGTGTTCTGCACAGAGCAATCACAAAATAAGCACTGTTAATCGATTGATTGATTGATTTTACCAGTCCCCACTGCTTATAGACTCCTAATCAGATTCTGATGAACTGAGTAGATCCTAGTCAGAATTTTACCAGACTGGCTTCTGAAGAAGACCTTTTAATTCATGGTCTTGGATCACTCTGTAGCTTTGCACCACAGCATGAAGAGAGGACTTTATCATTACAGAACATCAGATTCAAAGAAATAGCAGGAGACACCACAGCATCTTCAAGGTTTTTATAAGACATTATTGCATAAGCAAATAACACCATCAGTAGATCTGGACTTGGGCAATTAGCAAACTTGGATGATGTCCCGATCAACCAATAGCATCTATTCATGGAAAGGGCCTGGGCTTGGGAGTCAGAGACATAGATTCTAATCCTGGCTCTGCCAAGTCAACTTGGGCAAGTCACTTAACTTCTCTCTGCCTCAGTTATCTCATCTGTAAAATGGGGCAGCATGGCATAATAGACAGAGAATGGGCCTGGGAGTCATGGGTTCTAATCCCAGCTCCACTACTTGTCTGTTGTGTGGCCTTGGGCAAGTCACTTCACTCATTTACCTTATTTCTAAAGTGGGGATTGAGACTGTGAGCCTCACAGGGGTCAGGGGGTGTTCAATTTACTTGTAACATCCCAGTCTAGTACAGTGCCTGGTACATGGTAAACACTAAAAGGCCATCATCATTATTATTACTATTCCTCTTCCTCTGACGTAGACTGTGAGCTCTTTATGGGACAGGGACTGTGTCACATATGATTACCTTGTATGTGCCCCAGTGCTTAGAATAGTGTTTAACACATAGTACTTGCTTAACAAATACCATTATTATAATAATAATTATCATTATTACTATTGTTGAGCTCCATGATTCTAGTCATATCAGAAGTGGGAGTGTCCTGTCTGGTCCATTTTCCATTGACAGTGAAATGAAGCTGGACTGAAGAATAGATCCAGAGCTTCTCTATGTATTTGGTGAAACCGGTTTCAAAGATACAAAGCAAGTGGATAATGCTACCAGAATGTTTCCAATGTTCTAAGGAATTCTTTCAATTCAACAGGTTGTGATTGCCCTTGAAAATCGAGAGAAATGACTGCCTAAATAAATTGCATTAGACGGATGACTGTGACCTAGACAAACTCAAACAGGCAGATGACTGTAAACGACTTTGTAGAGTTAGTCTTGTGATGAGAATGACAAAAAGTCCCAAGAAAACCCCACTGACAGCTAAGAATTTTCATTGCTGATGCAGAATTCTGTTACTTAGGCAGCACCCATTTCAACGATGCAATGACGGCAAGAAGAAGAAAAGTTAAGTCAACCAGATGAGGTGACATGGTGGAGACTTTCAGAATACAGCAACAATGTGGCATACAATTTTGGAACAAACTGTGGATGTCTCCTTGATGCAGTTGTCATATAACTTCAGTCTTTTTCTGGCTTATCGTGAGCCTTTAACATTAGTCTGACTTTACACTACCAATAATTTTGTGTTCTTTGGTTCTCTTCACATGTACCCATAACCTGAATAAAGTTATCAGAAGACAGAAGTTCCTGGATTCCTGTCTCACAGACTTTTAATGGTGCTCCTAGCCTGAAGATTTCTCAAGAGAACCCGAAGCAAGCCTAAGGCAGGTTTTCTGATTCCTGGCTATATCCTTGAAAATGAGTGTCCCAAATATATACTGTAAAATGTGCGCAGGGATTGTCTCTTTTTATTGCTGAAATGTACTTTCCAAGCACTTAGCTCAGTGCTCTGCACACAATAAGTGCTCAATAAATACGATTGAATGAATAAAATTGGATTTATTGGATGCGCTTCACTGCAATGGTGACATGGGATAATAATAATAATAATGATGTTGGTATTCGTTAAACGCTCACTATGTGCAGAGACGCTTACTATGTGCAGAGCACTGTTCTAAGCGCTGGGGTATACAGGGTAATCAGTTTGCCCTACATGAGGCTCACAGTCTTAATCCCCATTTTACAGATGAGGTAACTGAGGCACAGACAAGTTAAGTGACTTGTCCACAGTCACATAGCCGACAAGTGGCAGATCTGGGATTCGAACCCATGACCTCTGACTTCCAAGCCCGTGCTCTTTCCACTGAGCCACGCTGCTTCTCTGAGGGATAGGTCTCCTCAACTTTGATATGACCTGCAATAACCCTCCCAAAGTAATTAAAGATCATTGTAAGGGGCAAGAAACCATCTGCCACACCTCCACCACTTACCTGCTGTGTGACCTTAAGCTCAGAGGAAAGAGCACGGCCTTTGGAGTCAGAGATCATGGGTTAGAATCCCAGCTCTGCCACTTGTCAGCTGTGTGACTTTGGGCAAGTCACTTAACTTCTCTGTGCCTCAGTTACCTCATCGGTAAAATGGGGATTAAGACTGTGAGCCCCACATGGGACAACCTGATTCCCTTGTGTCTACCCCAGCGCTTAGAACAGTGCTCTGCACATAGTAAGCGCTTAACAAATACCAACATTATCATTGTTATTATTACTTACCTTTACAAGTGTGTATGAAAATAACAATAATAATAATTTTATATGCTATCTACTAACGGCTGGGGAGATACACTATCATTACATCTGTGCCCGTGAGGCTCACAGTCTAAATCAGGTGAGGGACAGGTAATTTATCCCCATTTAACAGATGAGGAAACGGAGGCCCAGAGAAGACATGACTTACCCCAAATTACAGAGCAGGCAAGAGGTGGGGCTGAGATTATGTTCCAACTCCCAGTCCTATGCTCCCAATTAGCTTGTAAACTTCTTGAGGTCAAAGATAGTGACTTAATTTTCCTCTTTACCTATGGCCAGTTCAACCTTTTGCTCCCAGTAGATATGCAGCAAACTGGTGGAAATCACAGTCCATCAATCAATCAATGGTTAAAAACAATGATTAAAGGCCAGAAGGGATTTCTCCTAAAAATCATAATGATGGTGAAAATCCTCAATCTTGTGACATTTCCTTAGTGCTTCATTCCTAGAGAAACTGCCCATGAAAAAGACACCTAAGGCATTTCTCCTTATTTGCAAGTCTCAAATGGTTGTCATTTGTTTGGGGCACTTTGCTATCTTTTAATAACATTCTATAACTGGACTGTGTTAGTGGTTTCTAAAAATCTCATCCAAGTAGTACACAGTCCTGTATTTTGGTAGCTTTTTAGCTTTTTATTACTGTTACATCCACACTGGGAGACAGTTTGCGACGGATCAATGGAAGTGGTCCCTGGTTTGATGTGCATGCCTGAGGGTCTGATGACAGCAAAGGATGCCAGAATAGTGTCTGAGTTCTTGCAGGGTGGTCAAGGCTGCACAGAAGGCTTTTCAAACAGTCTACATGTTATTAGAGCTCTCCAATCTTGAGATTGTATCTTTGGCAATTCATATCTTTTAAGTAGATCTGCAGTTCTTGACCTAAGCTTCTAATAAAATCCCTTTTATCAGAATCATAGCACTCTAGTGCTAATGTATTACCTGCTTTGATCTCTAAGTCCTTGGTTTCTATGTCCTCATTAAAACAACCCTGGAGGCTTTGGTAAATTTGTGGAATTTTTTTGTTCGACAGTGGATATACCTCATTTGCCAATCACACTGGCATTTTAATGCTGAGAATCTTCTCTTCATCAAAGGATAATTGTAATTTTTCCATAAAACTCCTTTTAGGACCTTAATTGCTCAAGACCTACACATGGGGCCGTCTACATATGCTGGCTGCCACTTTATGATATCACTTATAGCACATCAAATTTAATACAACACATCAAA
Source organism: Ornithorhynchus anatinus (assembly GCF_004115215.2). Classification (NCBI taxonomy): domain Eukaryota; kingdom Metazoa; phylum Chordata; class Mammalia; order Monotremata; family Ornithorhynchidae; genus Ornithorhynchus; species Ornithorhynchus anatinus. Next base: position 152,778,345 of record NC_041729.1, on the reverse strand, counting down.
TACTAAGGAATTCTGGATCCAAATCTCAGCTCCAACACTTGCTTATCATATGAGACCTTAGGCCAGTCATTTAAATTACCTGTGCCTCTGTTTCCGCCTATGGAAAATGGGGATTAAATACCTTTTCTCTCTCCCTGTAGACTGGATGTTTCGTGTGGAACAAGGACTGTGTCTTTCCTGACTGAACTGAATCTATCCCAACACTTAGGCTACTGCTTCTCACATAGAAAGTGTAATCATTATTAGTAGGTGTTTTTCTGTTCTAACAATGGGAAAATCAATTGTTTCACTACTAAAATCTCAGATAAGTCATGCAATGAATTTCTAACTCTGAATAAGCGATAGACAGTAAACTTCTTGGGGCAGGGGTTGTGTCTATTAACTATTGTATCATACTCTCTCAAATGTTTAGTTCAGTGTTCTGAACACAGTAACTACTTAATAAATGTCATTGATTGATTGACTGAAGCATGGGGATCACTTTCACATGATACAATTACACCTCTAAATTCTTCCTAATATTTCTTTCTGCTTCCATTTTGGGAGTAAAAATCACAGATTCCCCAGTCACCCCATTTCAACCATGATGCACGCACAGTATCAGAATGACTGATACTTCAGAGTCAAGAAGCAGCTTGGCTTAGTGGAAAGAGCATGGGCTTGGGAGTCAGAGGTCATGGGTTCTAATCCCAATTCTGCCACTTGTCAGCTGTGTGACTTTGGGCAAGTCATTTAACTTCTCTGTGCCTCAGTAACCTCATCTGTAAAATGGGAATTAAGACTGTGAGCCCCATGGGGGACAACCTGATTACCTGATATCTACTCCAGCGCTTAGAACACTGCTTGGCACATAGTAAGTGCTTAACAAATACCATCATTATTATTTTTCTCCCCTTCTAGACTGTAAACCCAGTGTGGGGAGGGATGTCTCTCTTTATTGCTTAACTGTACTTTCCAAGTGCTTAGTACAGTGCTCTGCACCCAGTAAGCCCTCAACAAATACAATTAAATGAATGAATGAATGAATGAATGAATGAAGAAAATCAGTCTACTTCAATACCGCCCTATCTATACTGTAAGCTTGTTGTGGGCAGGGAATGTCTCTGTTCATTTTTATATTGTACTCTCCTGAGTGCTTAGTACAGTGTTCTGCACAGAGTAAGCGCTCAATAAATACAAATGACCAACTAACAATATGAAACATTCTTCTCTGCCCTGTCTTCACCACTTTAATGGACATCCGAGTCTCTGTAGTGGGGTTTGGAGTGTGATAAAAAGACACTGTTGACCAGAGACAGTTATGTTTTCACCCGAGATAGAGTATCTTGTGTATATTTAAGCAAAATGAAAGCCTTAGAACAAAGTCCTGCACGAGGACTGAAATATTAAGGTGAATGCTTTCGTGTCTGGAATGCTCATCAGTAGAACTTTAAAACCAGCATATATATTCTGTGGCTTTTGAGTACAACCAGGATTTTGTAAAACATAAATATTAACACCACTGCACAGTATCTCTACACTGATCGCTTAAAAATGCCTGGGTGATGTGTACTGCTCCTTATCGCTGGAGCCCTACTGATTTATAATGTCATTGCTTTATTATATTAGGTTAGAAAAAAATCTGACCTGTTACAAGAATACAGGATTATATGAAGCAGACACTTGAAGGATAGAAAAGCATCATAAAAGAGAGATTTTTTAAATCTCAAAGTACAAATACATAGTAAATGCTCCACTCTAACAAACCTTTCTCATGTTGATAAGGGAAAGATTCGGGAATGGATGCAAATTATAGAAAAATGAAGTATTGAATAACTGCTTAGAAGGTCAACAGATAAGCATCTATTTTGTCTTTTGATATGATATTCTTAATGGTGGCTCACTCCATATACAAATATAAGTAGAATTATATCAATTGGTATCTTTTTCTATTTGAAAATTAATTTTTATTGCCTTCTTGAAAAATATGTGGTTCACAAAACTACCTACTCTGTTCAGGCTACTGATCAGGAGCTTGGGTGTGAAAAATAAGATTAAAACAAAGTCTCATACAATGGTGCATCCCGGCTGAAAATTGGCAGTTGGTTGCTGAGGACAGATTCACATGGTAAGAACTTCAAGCAATGAAACACTGGCTCTGTTTGAGCCAAAGCTTTGTAAGGAATTAGAGACATTTATGGCATAGACGATAGGGCAGGGGCCTGGGAGCTGGAAGGTCATGGGTTCTAATCTGGATTCCTCCATCTGTCTGCTGTGTGACCCTGGGCAAGTCACTTCACTTCTCTGTGCCTCAGTTACCTCATCTGTAAAATGAGGATTGAGATTGTGAGCCCCACATGGAACAGGGACTGTGTTCAACTTGATTTGCTTTTATCTATCCCAGTGCTTAGTACAGTGCCTGGCACATAGTACGCCCTTAACAAATACAATAATTAGTATTATTATTATGAGAAGCAGGCTAGTTGATAGAGCACAGCTCTGGGAGTCAGAAGGTCATGGGTTTAATCCTGGCTCTGCCACGTGTCTGCTGTGTGACCTTGGACAAGTCACCTAACTTCCCAGTGCCTTGGTTCCCTTATCTGTAAAATGGAGATTAAAACTGTTAGCCCTGTGTCGGACAGGGACTGTGTCATTATTTTGACCCGATTATTTTGTACCTACCCCAGCACTTAGAACAGTGACTGGCACATAGTAAGTGCTTAAAAAAAAACCGTCATTAGCCTTAAACATCCTTTCCCCCCAAACTGTAGCCCCCTCTCCACCTCTTGCTCCTAATGACCTGGCCATGTACTTTATTGAGGAAACTGAAAACATCACACATGATATCCCTAAAATATCCCTGCTCCTCCCCAGTCCTGCCCTCTTCCTGCCCCTTCTTCTATTTTCCCAACCTTTCCAACAGTATCACAAGAGAGCTCCTGTCTCCTCTTAAAATCCACTCTCTCCATCTGCACCTCCAATCGCATCCCTTCACGCCTTATAAAAACACTTGCCTCCCACCTTCTTCCCTCCCAAACCGCTATCTTCAAATGTTCACTCTCCAAGGGCTTCTTTCCACTGCCTTCAAACATGCTGAGGTGTCCCCTACCCTAAAACAGAGGAGTGTGGTCTAGTGGATAGAGTATGAGCCTGGGAGTCAGAAAGGACCTGGGTCCTAGTCCTAGCTCTGCCGTTTGTCTGCTGTGTGACCTTGGGCAAGTAACTTCACTTCTCGGGGCTTCAGTTCCCTCATCTGTAAAACAGGGATTAAGAGTGTTAGCCTCATGTGGGAAAGAGACTGTGTCTTACTTAACTTGTATTTACTCCAGTGCTTAGTACTTGGGACATAATAAGCACTTAACAAGTACCATAATTATCATTATTATTATTGTTATAAAAAACCCTTTCTCTTGATCCATCTCCTTCCAGTTATCATCCCACCTCCCTCCTACCATTCCCCTCCACACAGATTGACTGAGTTGTCTACAACCGTAGTCTCCACTTCCATTCCAATTATCTTCTTGATCCCCTCCAATTTGGCTTCCTCCCACCTTCACTCCACCAAAACTGCCCACTCAAAGGTCACCAATGATCTGCTTCTTCCCAAATCAAACAGCCTCCAGTCCATTCTAATCCTCTTTAATCTCTCACCTGCCTTTGACACTATTGATCATGCTCTTCTCCTGGAAACATTACCCAACCCTGGTTCCACTGACACTGTCCTCTCCTGGTTGTCCTTTTGCCGCTCTGGCCATTCATTTTTTAACCAGAACTAAAGAACTAAACCTTGAAGGACAACAACAGTTGGAGGGTTTCATTCTGCATCCCCTTCTATTCTCTATCTACACCCTCTCCTTTGAAGAACTCATTCATTCCCAAGGACACAACTACCACCTCTAGGCAGATGACACCTAAATTTACATTTCCATCCCTGATCTTGATCCCTCTCTGCAGTCTCGCATCTACTCCTGCCTTCAAGACATCTCTATTTGGATATCCTCCCGTCACCTCAAGCTTAACATTTCCAAACAGAACTCCTTATTTTCCCTTCCAAACCCTGTCCTTCCCATGACTTTCCCATCACCGTATACAGCACCATCCTACCTGTCTCACAACCCCCTAAACCTGGCATTATCCTTGACTCCTCTCTCTCATTCAACTCACATTTTCAATCCATCATTAAATATTGTCAGTTTCACCTTCACCATTGCCAAAATCCGCCATTTCCTATCCATCCAAACTGTTTCCATGATAATACAGTCACTTATCCTCTCCCTCTTTGATTACTACATCAGCCTCCTTGCTGACCTCCCAATCTCCTGTCGCACTCCAGTCCATACTTCATTCTGCTGCCCAGATCATTTTTCTACAGAAGCATTCAGGACATGTTTCCCCACTCCTCAAGAACCTTCAGTGGTTGTCCATCCACCATCAGGTAAAAACTCCTCATTATTGGCTTTATAGTAGTCAGTCACCTTCCCCCTTCCTACCTCACCTCTCTTCTCTCCTACTACAATCCAGCCCACACACTTCTCTCCTCTAAAGCTAAATTTCTCTCTGTACCTTGATCTTGTCTATCTCTCCACCAACTCCTCCCCATCACCAACACCCTCCCTCCTCAAATCCAACAATTTCAAAGGTTTATTGAAGGTACATCTCCTCCTAGAAGCCTGCCCTAAGTCCCTCTTTCCTCATCTCCCACTCCCTTCTGACTTACTCCCTTTATTCATCTCTCCTCCCAGCCCCACAGCACTTATGTACGTATCTGTAATTTATTTATTTATATTATGTCTGTCTCCCCTCTAGACTATAAGCTCATTGTGGGCAAGGAATATGTCTGCTAATTGTTAAACTCTACTTTCCTAAGTTCTCTGCACACAGCAAGCACTCAACTATGATTAAACTAATGAACGAATGAGTATCCTTTATTCATCCCTCCTTCAGCCTCACAGTACTTATGTCCATACCAATAATTTATATATTTGCATTAATGTCTGTCTCCCCCTCTTGGCTGTAAATTCATTGTGGTCAGGGAATATGCCAACCAACTCTGCTATATTGTATTCATTCATTCATTCATTCAATAGTATTTATTGAACGCTTACTATGTGCAGAGCACTGTACTAAGCACTTGGAATGTACAAATCGGTAACAGATAGAGACAGTCCCTGCCCTTTGACAGGCTTACAGTCTAATCGGGGGAGACAAACAGACAAGAACAATGGCAATAAATAGAATCAAGGGGAAGAACATCTCATTAAAACAATAGCAAGTAAATATAATCAAGGCGATGTACATCTCATTAACAAAATAAATAGGGTAATGAAGATATTACATTACTCAGCAGAGTACAGTGCTGAGGGGATGGGATGGAAGAGGGGAAGGAGCAGAGGGAAAGCGAGGAGAAGAGGGTTTAGCTGCGGAGAGGTGAAGGGGGGTAGAGGGAGGAGAGGAAAAAGGGGAGCTCAGTCTGGGAAGACCTCTTGGAGGAGGTGTGCTTTAAGTAGAGTTTTGAAGAGGGGAAGAGAATTAGTTTGGCGGAGGTGAGGAGGGAGGGTGTTCCAGCACCTCAGGAGGACATGGCCCAGGGTATGACGGTGGGGATAGGCGAGAATGGGGGATGGTGAGGAGGTGGTCAGCAGAGGAGCTGAGCGTGCGGGATGGGCAGTAGAAAGAGAGAAGGGAGGAGAGGTAGGAAGGGGCAAGGTGATGGAGAGCCTTGAAGCCTAGAGTGAGAAGTTTTTGTTTTGTGCGGAGGTTGATAGGCAACCACTGGAGGTTTTTAAGAAGGGGAGTGACATGCCCAGAGCGTTTCTGCAGGAAGATGAACTGGGCTCCCAAGCAATTAGTACAGAGCTCTACACACTGTAAATACTCAACAAATACAACTGATTGATAGAAGAATGCAACCGTGGAGGTAGGAATTAATCAGGGATACTTTCTGGAGAAGGTGGCTTTGAAGTTGGGGAGAGGCATGGTTTGGTTAATCTGAAGGAGGGAGCTCCATGCAGGACGAACTACATGCTGTGATGGATCAGGAAGAGCTAGGTGGAGACTTTTGGGTAGTTTGGGCGGAGTAAAAATGGGAGAAAAAGAGAGTACAGATAGCCAAGGAAAGTTCTTAAATAAGCTCGTTATGGGCAGAGAGCATGCCTGCTAATTCTATTATATTGTACTCCCCCAGTACTTAGTAAAGGGTTCTGCACACAGTAAGCACTCAATAAATACCACTGATGGATCGATTGATTACATCCATTGGTCAAGAGTTTCCATTTGAAAGTAAGAGAGGTAAATAGCCAGTGGAGGTTGTTGAGCAGGCAAATGTACATTTCAGATAGTGTTTTATGAAGGTGATCAGGGTAGCTATATGAAGAATTGACTGCAGAAGTGGAAGGCCACAGTTAGCGAGACCAGCCAGGAGGTGACAAGGACATGGGAGGGTTTAGGGGGTTTTAATGCTATTTGTTAAGTGCTTACTATGTGTCAAGGACCATATCAATCTTCCCCCTCTACTCCCTCTGCCATCCCCCCTTTACTTCTCCGCAGCTAAAGCCTCATTTTCCCCTTTTCCCTCTGCTCCTCCACCTCTCCCTTCCCATCCCCACAGCACTGTACTCGTCCGCTCAACTGTATATATTTTCGTTACCCTATTTATTTTGTTAATGAATTGTACATCGCCTCGATTCTATTTAGTTGCCATTGTTTTTACGAGATGTTCTTCCCCTTGACGCTGTTTATTGCCATTGTTCTTGTCTGTCCATCTCCCCCGATTAGACTGTAAGCCCGTCAAACGGCAGGGACTGTCTCTATCTGTTGCCGACTTGTTCATCCCAAGCGCTTAGTACAGTGCTCTGCACATAGTAAGCGCTCAATAAATACTATTGAATGAATGAATATCAATCCAGGGTATCCCGAGGAGGAAAATGAAACAGCATTTAGAAACCAACTAAATGTGTAGATGCAGGCCTAAGAGAAGCTGAGGATGAAGCAGGGGTTGTGAGGTTGTTAGAGGAGCAGCATGATTTAGTGGATAGAGTAAGGGACTGGGAGTCAGAAGGATTTGGATTCTAATCCTGGATCTGCCACATGTCTGCTATGTGAACTTGGGCAGTCACTTCACTTCTCTGTGCCTCAGTTCCCTCATCTGAAAAATGGGGATTAAGACTGTGAGCCTCATGTGGGACAGGGACTGTGCCTAACTCGATTTGCTTGTATCCACCCCAGTGCTTAGAAGAGTTTCTGGCACATAGTAAGTGCTTAAATGCCATAATTGTTATTATTATTATTATTATTCTCCTACCTAAGGAGAGGATCACTCTCCTTACCTTCAAAGCCTTATTAAAATTACATCTTCTCCAAGAGGCCTTCCAATCAGTCAAGCAACTGATCAATTTTATTTATTGAGTGTTTACTGTGTGCAGAGCACTGTACTAAGTGCTTAGGAGAGTACAATATAACAGAGTTGGTGGACACATTTCCTGCCCATCACTAGCTTACATATGTACATAAGTGTTATGGGCTGAGGGAGGCGTGAATAAAGGGTGCAAATCAGGTACAAAGGTGATGCAGAAGGGAATAGGGAAAGAAGAAACAACAGGGAAGTCCTCTTAGAGAGATGTGTTTTTAATAGGGTTTTGAAGGCAGTGAGAGTGATCATCTCTTGGATATAAAGAGGGAGGAGATTCCAGGCCAGAGGCAGGACATTCATGAGAGGTCAGAGATGAGATCAAGGTATAGTGAGAAGGTTGGTTTTAGAGGAGGGAAGAGTGCAGACTGTGCTGTGGTTGGGAATTGGTGAGAAGAGAGGGAGCTGATTAAGTGCTTTAAAGTTGATGGTTAAGGAGTTTCTGTTTGATGGGGAGATGGATGGAGATTTTTTAGCAGTGGGGAGGCATGAACTGAATGTTTTTGCAAGAAAACGACCTGGGAATGGAATGAAGTAAGGACTGGAGTGGAGAGAGACAGGAGACAGGGAATCAGTGAGGAGGCTGATAGAGTTGTCAAGGCAGGATGCAATAATAATAATAATAATGATAATTGTAGTATTTGCTATGTGCTTAACTGATCCCGTTGGACACTGTCTTTGTCCCTACTAAGGTTTACAGTCTTAATCCCCATTTTACAGATGAGGGAACTAAGGCACAGTTAACTGACTTGCCCAAGGTCATACAGCAGACAAGTGACACAGCTGGGATTAGAACGCAGGATCTTCTGACTCCCGGGCCTGTATTCTATCAACTATGGAACTCTGCTTCTCTAAGTAGAATCTAGAAAACTGCTTGGATCAGTGTAGCAGCAGTTTGGATGAAGAGGAAAAGGTGGCTAGATCCAAGAGATCAAGGAAATAAACCAAAAGATCAATGAGAATTCAGAAAATTAGACCTCTTTAAGAGTTGGCCATGTGAGGACCTTGGAGATAGTTGTGTGAAGGAGGGATTGCACTGAGTTGAGAAATTTCTTGGAGAGGAAAGGGAAGCAGTGGGTATAAATTCAAGGAGCTTGGAAAAGAGGGATACAAGGTCTTAACTAGAGAAGTGATAAATTTGCAAGTCTTTCTTAATCTAGGGAAATAACTATATGGAGGCAGAAGAAAAGGACCCTGAGGAGAGCGAGTGAGTGAGAGGTTGAAGATAGCAGTGGTGATGAGTGAGGGATCCTCCACTGTAAATGACAGATAGGTCTCAATCCAGGCACGGCAATTTTGGAACCAAGAACCCCTGCAAAGGAATTAATCGCAGTGTTTGTGGTTTGTACGGCATCATTCACACACTCATGAGTCACATTCCCACTGGGGCAATAGACACAATGGACTCTTCCCCAACTCCACTCTGCAATGCCCTAACTTGCTGCCTTTATTCATCCCCCCTCCCAGCCCCATGGCGCTTATGTGCTTGTCTGTAATTTCTTTATATTAATATCTGTCTCCCCTCTAGACTGTAAGATCATTGCAGGCAGGTAATGTGTCTGTTATACTGTACTCTCCCAAATGCTCCATAAATATGATTGACTGAATGAACAGAGAGCAGGAGTGAGAATTTTGCACAGTGAGGTTGAATGTGGTGCATGGAGCAGTGATGTTATATTTTAAGAGCTGGAGAGGCAGCAGAGAAGGAGGAGAATGTGGATAAGAGGCCAAGAGAATGTTAAGGGACAAGGGTGATTTACGAGTAATGGTCTCTACCTGGCCAACGAAAGAGATAGTGAGACCATTAATCATTGGTATTTGTTGAGCACTTAGACTGGTAGAGTACTGGAAACTCTCCAGGTGCGACCCTGAGAGGGGAATGGTCAGTGGGGGAAGATATACAAGAAGGTGGTATAGAGGGACTGAAGATGAACTAATTTTCAGCATTATTTGTTAAACAGAGAATTCTCAAATCCTAGCCCATGTGTGCACAGCTGGTATGTGATTATCTTTGATCTACAGCTGGTCTAGTCAACTGAATTTACATTATTAGAAATCTTAATCCTACATTGGCAGAGACTGGGAAATTTCTGTTGCAACTCATGCTTGGTTGGTAATAATTTGGAATCAGTGAACCCAAGATTTTATCATCTTTCTTTCAAAATCCTTAGAAATTGTAGGGTAAATTAGAATATTTTTAATGTTTGCTTTTCTTACTTAAAAAAATAATGGGCACATAGAATCATGTCCACACCCTATACTAAAGATATTGGAAATTTGTTTTTGATCACACGAGCAGGCTGGTTATATTTGTAGAATGCTTTGCAGGACAGCCGCAGTGACTGCTTCTCTTTGCTTGTCTTAGGTTTTGACCTTTTTGCCTTGCACAAACAGACAAAGGAATTTGAAGTAAGGTAGGGTATTTAGGGAGACTTCATTCTCTTGTTTAGCTGGTAAACCACGAAAATACCTCCTTTTACCAAAAATCCATCATTTTTTTCTTTTTATTACTAAAGCAACAAGCCAGTAAATTCACATTTCCCTTGACCCCTGTGATGAGCCCACAGCAAGCTGTCTTGCTAGTGAATGAAAGAGCACAGGCTTGGGAGTCGGAGGTCATGGGTTCTATTCCCAGCTCTGCCACTTGTGAGCTGTGTGACTTTGGGCAAGTCACTTAACTTCTCTGCACCTCAGTTAACTCGTCTATAAAATGGGTATTAAGTCTGTGAGTCCCTCAAGGGACAACCTGATTAACTTGTATCTACTCCAGCGCTTAGAACTGTTCTCAGCATATAGTAAGTGCTTAACAAATACCATTATCATTATTATTATTATTATTATTGTTATGCTCTCTACTTGAGGCAGGTGATGGCGGGCCTGTGGGGGTGGATCACAGAAGGAGGCAGGGCTTTCTTTCCTTGTTCTACTGGGTAAGAGGCCTGGATCAATCAGTGACTGCCACACAGGGCTACAACTGAGATGTCTAAGGCAGATAAAAGGCGATCATTTTTAATCCAAGGAGGCACTGAGGTGCACTGAAGTGCGCAGAGGGAAGCATCTGGAGCAGAAGCATGCAGAGGAGAAGCAAGAAGGAAGCACACTGAGAGCAGAGAAGCAGCAGAAGCAGAGAGCAGCACCTGGAAGTGGAAAGAAGAACTGGCAGAACAGACTTCCTTGACCAGCAGACCGGTATTGGACCCTTGGTGGAGTGGGGTCAGTGAGAGTGTGTATGTGTTGGTAAAATTAAAGTAAAAAATACTTTCCACAGTAACCTTGGTAATCAGAGGTGTGGTTTGACTTTACTACATGTCACCAAGGCTTCTCCGGTCCAGGAAGGTCCTGGTTGGTACAAACCGGTGGCTCACAACAACACCCTACAGCAGTATATTATACAATGCTTTCCTTCATGAATATTAATGCTATTGAAAATGCTACTGACAAGGGAATCCTCTTCACGGAAGTGTGTGTAGGTCAAAAGACCAATGGGCAATAAGCACTCCTAATTTATGTGTTTACATAGTTTCCTGTAATTTGGTATTTGTTAAGCGCTTACTAAGCGCCAAGCACTATACTAAATGCTTGGGTAGATACAAGATAATCAGATACAGGACTCTCTCTCAACATTCACAGTCTCATTCATTAATTCACTCAGTAGTATTTATTGAGCGCTTACTATGTGCAGGGCACTGTACTAAACGCTTGGAATGTACAATGCGGCAAGAGATAATAGTGATGGTGTTTTTTAAGTGCTTACTATGTGCCAAGCACTGTTCTAGGCACTGGGATAGATACAAGATTATCAGGTTGTCCCATGTGGGGCTCAGAGTCTTAATCCCTACTTTACATTTGAGGTAACTGAGGCACAGAGAAGTTGTGACTTGCCTAAAGTGACACAGCTGCCAAGTGGTGGAGCCGGGATTAGAATACATGACCTCTGACTCCCAAGCCCATGTTCTTTCCACTAAGCCATGCTGCTTCTCTAATAGGGAGGAAGAATGGGCATTTCATCTCCATTTTAAAGATGAGGAAACTGAAGCCCAGAGAAGAGAAGTGACTTGCCTAAGGTCATCCAGCAGGCAAATGGTGGAGCCTGCAATAGAGAACGCAGTTCTCTTGACCCCCAGGTCCATGCTCTTTTCACCCATTCTTGTTGGGCTGATATATTTACCCCCCAAATCCAGTCTCAGTTTTGAAGCAGTCTCCTAGTATCCCAATCTTGTCAAGCCACTATTCAAGTAGCAGGACTGCTCCTACGGTAATTTCCCAACAAATACCTTCTGTGCCATATTTATTTACCATATCTCTAAATCATTATTTCTTTCCAACTTATATAATAATATTAATAATAATGATAATAATAATGGCATTCATAATGTAATAATGTTGGTATTTGTTAAGCGCTTACTATGTGCAGAGCACTGTTTTAAGCGCTGGGGTAGATATAGGGTAATCCACCACCTGAGGTTGTCCCACGTGAGGTTCACAGTCTTAATCCCCATTTTACAGATGAGGTAACTGAGGCACAGAGAAGTTAAGTGACTTGCCCACAGTCGCACAGCTGACAAGTGGCAGAGCCTGGATTCAAACCCACGACCTCTTACTCCCAAGCCCGGACTCTTTCCACTGAGCCATGCTGTATTTGTTAAGAGCTTACTATGTGCCAGGTACTGTTCTGAGCACTGGAGTAGATAGACGATAATCAAGTTAGACACAGTCCCTGTTCCAATTAGGGTTCACAGTATTAATCCCCATTTTACAGATGAGGGAAAGAAGCCCAGAGTAGTTAAGTGACTTGCCCAAGGCCACACAGCAGACAAGTGGGAGAACCCTTGACCTTTTGACTCCCAGGCCCATGCTCTATCCACTAGGACATGCTGCTTCTCTCATCTTATATAAATATGCCCCTTTCATTTTGATCAGATAGCAGCTGCCGAGGGATTTTTCTGTGGCCCATTCTCTCAGGAGTTGGGTTGCTCAGACATGGTTTCAAAGCTGGTGAACTGAGAGTCATTCACTCCCTCCTTGTTGACAATCTTTCCCTTTTAACTGATGTTAAAGTACTCTTCACAGAAGCTGGGTGTTCCTTTGTGCAAATACCACAAATATTTAGAAGACTGTGTACTATTTAACTTTGTAGAACCTCAACTTGGTATGAGTCTTAATGCCCCACTGTTGTCAAATCCGTTCTTGACCATCTCCCAAAACTCTTCTGTACCTTTTGATTCTACTTTCTGCTTTATCTTTGCATCACTGGATAGTATACTGCCTAATAAATCAACCAATCAGAGGTCTGTTAAGTGCGTGTGAGAGTACAATATAATTAGTTAACATGATCCCTGCCCTCAAGGAGCTTAATAGATCAGTGCATTCATTGAGTGCTAAATGCAAAGCTCTACACACAATAGACTCTCATTAAATAGTGCTGTTTGATATTAAGTGCTTAGGAAAGTACAATACAATATAGTTGATAGATGAGATCCCTGCCCACACAGAGCTTACATTCTATGGGGAGATAGACATTAAAATGTATGTGGATAGGGGAAATAGTAAGAGTATAAGGCTATTTACATAAGCATAATGAAGCTGAGGTGAATATCAAAGTGCTTAAGAGGGACCCAGTCAATGCATTGGTGAAACAGAAGACAGGGCAGACAAAGGAAATAAAAGGCTTATTTAGGGAAGGCCTTCTAAGGGAGATGTGATTTTAGGAGGGCTTTGAAGGACTGTCGGAAATAAAGGGGAGGGGAGTTCCAAGCCAGAGGGGAAATGTGGGCAAAGGGTTGGTGTGGCATAGATGAAATGAAAATACAGAGATTAGGTGATAGTACAGGAATGAGGTAGGTATGGGTTGGGTTGTAAGAAGAGATTGTGTTTAGTTCAGTGTTCTGCACACAGTAAGCACTAAGTAAATACCACTGATTGATCTATCAGTGAGATATAGCAGGAAGGAGCTGGTCAAGTGTCTTAGTGGCAATGGAAAGGAGTTTCTGTTTGATGTGGAGATCAAAGGGCAACCACTGAAGGTTTTTTGAGGAGTGGGGCTATATATGGGCTGAACGTCTTTTAACATTTTTTTCGGAAAAATGACCCAGGCAGCAGAGCGAAATATGGACTAAAGTGGAGAGAGACAGGTGGCAGGGAAGTCAGTGTGGATGCTAATGCAGTAATCAAGGCAAGATATGTTAAATCCTTGGATCAGCATGACAGAGGTTTGAATGGAGAGGAAAGGGTGGTGGTGGAGTCAACGCTAAAATAATTTAGATGTTGGAGGAGGTCATAGATTATGAAGATATGCACATAAGTTCCAGGCTTAGGGCATGAGCACTCAAGCAATTAGTGTTACAGAGACACTGAAGTGGCAGTTGAGGGGATGCAGAGTGGGGACATAAAAACTAATAATGGAGATGCGATTTCAGAAGAACATTAAAATTGGGGAGATCTGTGGTCTCCTGGATAAGAAGAGGGAGGGAGTTCTAGGCAGTTCAGGGGGAACGAAAGAGAGGCCAGGGGCAGGAGAAATGAGAATGAGGCGCAGTAAAAAGGTAGGGTTGAGAAGAACCAAGTGTGTGAGCTGGGGTGTAATAGAAGAAGAATATTGATAAAGAAGAGCGAGAGGGTTGAGTGAGTACCTCAAAGCCAATGGGCAAGTGTTTGAGCTTGACGTGAAGAAGTAGTACTGCCACTGGAGGTTTCAAATGAGTGGAGAGATATGTGCAGAAGATGTTTTAGAAAAATGAGGCAGGCAGCAGCATTGACTATGGACTGGAAAAGATAAAGACTGTAATTGGAGGAGTCTGTGAGAAGGCTGATGCAGTAGTCAAAGAGCCAGCATAGAGCACTCTGTGATGGAAAGAAAGGGGAAGTCATGAAGGGAGAGACAAGCAGTCAAATAATCAATCGTACTTATTTAGCTCTTGCTGTACTAAGAGCTTGGGAGAGGACAATATAACAGTATAACAGAGTTGGTAGACATATTCCTTAACCACAGTGAGTTTACAATTTAGAGGGACAGTAAAAGCCACCGAGTTTCAGAAAGAACTTAAAGGTCACAAAAGTTGGTGAGAGTTATGTTTGGTGATACAAATTCATAACTTTGGATGCGTGTAGGGATTTCTAGATGAAGGCTAGTAAATAACCTACATTTTTCTGTCATCCCAAAGCACTATGCAGAATCGGCAAAGCAATTCATAAGCATTTGTGTGTTTTCTTTTGCCTGGGCCTTAAGCATAATTGCCATCAGGCAGCAGTTACTGGATGAAGATTTTTCAGAGACTTCTGATGATCCTCACTGTGTGTCAAGGTGTTTCCCAGTGGATTGGAAGCACTCTGATTCTAGCTACTAGACTTTGCATCCTCATGTATTGGTGGTATAGAATTGGATAAACAGAACCGATCATACAGCCGGGCTCCTCTCCAGAGAGCTCCTAGCGGGCAGGGAACATTTCTACCAACTCTGATATATTGTATTCACCTAAGCCCTTAATACAGTGCTCTGCACACAGGGAGCACTCAATAAATACCACTAATTAACTGAAAGACAGGGCAACTTCAACTTTGACTTGACTCACTTTATCTTTTTTTTTCCCATATTTGTTAAACACTTATTATGAGCCAGACATTGTTCTAAGCACTGGCGTAGATACAAAATAATCAAGTTGAACATAGTCCATGTCCCACATGGGGATCACAGTCTTAATCTCCATTTTACAGATGAGGTAACTTAGGCACAGAGAAGTTCAGTGACTTTCCCAGGGTCACAGAGTAGACAAGTGGCAGAGCTGCTTGAGGTTGTAGGATCTGGGTGACCTTCTCAGGGCAACCAAACTTAAATATCTGCCCAATTCTTCATTGACTCAAGATTTGCAAATGTCATTCTTAAAGACTTTCTTTAGGGTCATTAATAAAGAGGACTCATTTTCATTCTGTCTTGAGAAATGCAATTAACTACAGAATCAGCCTGTACACAAGAAAATGAACAACAAATATAATTATAGCATTTTTTTTTTGGTCTTTCCACACTAAACTACTAGTTAGTGATTATTGAGTGCAAAGAAAGTAGTATCATTTTCCAAAATTCTTAAGCTCTGAATTCCTGTGATTTTAATGTTTTGAGCTAGATACTGAAGATCATAGTAAACTGCTTTTCTTCTTATTCACTTTTATCCAGTAGGATTAGACTGCTATGGTTAAAGAACACATCACTGTGAAAGTAATAAAATAAAATGATAATAATGGTGGTATTTGTTTAGCACTTATTATGTGCCAAGCACTGTTCTAAGCACTGGGGTAGATACAAGGTAATCAGGTTGTCCCAGGTAGGGCTCACAGTCTTCATCCCCATTTGATAGATGAGGTCACCGAGGCACTGAGAAGCAAAGTGACTTGCACAAGGAGATAAAGCTGACAAGTGGCGGAGGCAAGATTAGAACCCAAGACCTCTGACACCCAAGACCATCCTCTTTCCACTGAGCCATGCCTCTCCATGTACATTGAATGATTTCAAAATGCATCCTTATTGAGGTTCCATCTGTGCAACAAACTAAATGATAATGATCACTTTCTTACCTTGAGAACTAAATAGGAAGTTGTGAGCATGAGAATTAGTATTGTGAGGTTCTTTCACACACATTTCCTGATTTGCTCAATGCAAAAAAACTCAGACTCCTCCTTAAGAATGAGTGAAGTACTTTTAGAGGAATATGAACTCCTTTGATCCACAAGGGCATCATTTAACATATTGCAAAATGGAACAAGTATGAATTGAAAAATGAAATATACTTTGAAATGTTTCATTTACTCTTAGGGAATAATGTATGCAGTAAGAGAATCTGGCTCACTGGTCTAGTCTTTCCCTAGTTCTGCTATTCTCTAATTTTTTTGTAAATTAGAACTCTTTTTCCTGTTTTCTGTTTTCTTTAGTAGGATGATAGAAGACTGAAATATGCTAAAGTAATGCTTCTGCTAGACTCAGTAAAATCAGTCTCTTCGTGTATACATCCACCCACAGCGGAAACACAAACTGGTAATTATAAATTCTGCTAAGCTGGCTGGAGCTCAGGATAGTACGTGAGATTTTTATATCCTCTCTTCACAAATATTGGCAATTCAGATAGTATCCCCTTCTCTCTTCCTCCTAGTTTTTTCCATAGGAAAAAGGAACAGATTGTAACAGAGTATATTTAAATGATTTTTAGAGTGAAATTCACATGAACATATTTCTTTGTACATTTTCCTCTGTGCATTTAACAGTAGGTAGATATTTTGGGAACCTTGGACATCAATTAAGGAAACAGACTACCGAATGAAAGGTAATTACCTTGCAAGAATAACCTTTCTTAGCTCACCAAACATATGTTTCTGAGGTGTTAGGAGTTCCAATTACTTTCAGTGGTAAGGACTGTAATCATAAGAGCTACAAAAAGATAATGCGGGAGAGGTGAATTTAAACGTGATTCCTCAAAGAGCAAATATCAAATTCCTCACAGAATGTTCTATGGAAATTCCCCATGGCCCTTTTCCCAGTAGTGGAGGATGTGAGCCAGGTTTCTGGCCAATTGACTGTCAGGGATGAGAGAGTGAGAGAAGAGCTCCGTAAACCACTCTCACTATTATCAATTCCATTGTGCTGATTCTAGATTCTGAATTCTAAAGCCTAAGGCTCAGTCAGCATTCTTGAACTAATTAACTAATCTCTCATTTTCCACCCTATTTTCCCTTGTACTGCTTCATCTATGCCATGATGAAGTTCCAAGTCCCTAAGCATTTCACACCTTCCCCACAACAGCATTTATGTACATACACTTATACTCTGTTGGGTCTTCGACTTGTAATTTATTTTAATGTCCACCTCCTGCACTTGTTTGCAAACTCCATGGGGGGGAAATTCCACCTACTAATTGTATTGGACTTTCCAATCATTTCATACAGTGTTATGCACAGGGTAAGAACTCAGTATAGATACCACTGATTGGTGGGTAGACTGAGTGAGGGGTGACAATTGAAGAGCCTATTTTCCATCTATGTAATGTTATAGTATTGTGTAATAAGTGCAGCAGATTTATGGTTGCTGAACTCTAAGCACTTAAAGATTGGACAATTTAATTTGATCAGAATGAGACCAAGTCGGGATTCTCCAAGCTGGAGTTTTATAAGACAAAGGAACCTTCAAAGGAGGAGAGGCTGAGTGAAGGGCTTGACCAGTGTTTACTCTGTACTGTGAGAAGTGCCTGGATCCTAAATATCTGCACTTCAAAATCCCCCTGAACATCCACCTCCTCAAGACCATATTCTCTCATTCTCCTCCTTTATTGGGTAAGTGCTCAATAAATGTTATTGATTGGGCAACTCCCCCTCTAGCCTATAAAGTCCTTGAGGACTAGGATTATGTTTACCAACTCTGTTATACTGTAATTTCCCAAAAGCTTAGTAACTACAATGCTCTGCACACAATGTGTTCAATAAATATCATTAATTGATGGATCGATCAGATGAATGGTCTGATATAGCTGGACAAAGTACAGACAAGACCCATCAAAATGATCAAAGAAAAGGAGCCATTTTCTTAACCAGGGAGTCAGAAAAGAGTAACTTGCTCCAGGCCCACAAGTCATGAGTTGAAAAGGGATTTGTAGTAGGAGAAGGAGGAGGAGGAGGAGGAGTATTTACTAAGTGGTTACTATGTGCAAAACAATGAAGTAGGCATTGAGAAACTATGCAGCTGAGAATTAGGTCAGGTGTAGTAATGAAGTTTTACACAATTATGAAAAAGGAAAGGCTTGTTCACCAAATTTTCAAACCTGGTAAACAGACATATAACGAAGTCTCAGACCATGCAAAATATCAGGTGAAAACTAGAGGTCAGTTGCTAAGTCTGCTAAGGACAGACTTGCAGGACACACCACCATCAAGAAAATTTACAGGGAGAGACAAGGAAGCAAAAGAGAAAACAGTGGTAGGCGCTGCAAATATTAAGTACAATAACCCTGTGAGAAGCAGCATTGCCTAGTGGATAGAGCACAGGCCTGGAAGTCAGAAGGCCCTGGGTTCTAATCCCAGCTCCAACACTTGTCTGCTCTGTGACTATGGGCAACACTTAACTTCTCTGTGCCTCAGTTACCTCATCTGTAAAATGGGGGTTGAGATTGTGAGCCCCGTGTGGGACAGGGACTGCGTCCAACCCAATTTGCTTGTATCCATCCCAGCACTCTGTACAGTTCCTGGCACATACCTCACCTCCCTTCTCTCACTCTACATCCCAGCCCTCATACTCAGCTCTGTGCTAACCTTTTCACTGTGCCTTGTTATCGCCTGTCATTCATTCAATCGCATTTATTGAGCACTTACTGTCTCGCCGTTAACCTTTGGCCCATGTCCTACCTCAGGTCTGGAATGCCCTCCTTCCTCAAAACCACCAATCACTCTTTCCCCCTACAAAGCCAACTGAAGCTCACCTCCTCCTTAGTCTGGAAAGGCCCCCTTTTCCTCAGCTCTCCTCACAGTGCTTCGACTCGACTTGCTCCCTTTGCTCTACTCCCCCTCCCTGCCCCACAACACTTAGGTATATATATATATGTATATTTATATCTATATCTACAATTCTATTTATTTATATTGATGCCTGTTTACTTGTTTTGGTGTGTATATATCTATAATTCTATTTATTTAAATTGATATCTGTTTACCTGTTTTGATGTCTGTCTCCCCCATTTCTAGACTGTAATCCCAGTGTGGGCAGGGGATTTCTCTCTTTATTGCTGAACTGTACTTTCCAAGCACTTAGTACTACAGTGCTCTGCACATTGTAAGCCCTCAATACATACAACTGAATCAATGAATGAATAAGCACTAAACACTGGGGTAAATACAAGCAAATCCCTAGTCCTCAAGAACTCCAGTGGTTGCACAACCACCTCCACATCAAACAGAAACTCCTTACCAACAGCTTTAAAGCACTCATTCATCTTGCCCCCTAGTACCTTACCTCTTGGTTTCCTTCATTACCCAGCCAAAACCCATAACCCATAACCCACTTCCACCCTCTAAAGCCAACCCACTCAATGTACCTCGATCTCATCCAGCTCACTACAGGTCTCTCGCCCACGTCCTGCCACTGGCCTGAAATGCCTTCCCTCTTCATATCCAACAGACCATCACTCTCCCACCTTCAAAGCCTTATTAAAAGCACATCTCCTCAGGAGGCCTTCCTTGACTAAACCTTCATTTCCTCTTTTCCCACTCCCTTCTATGACAACCCTCCCTCAGCCCCATAGCTTTTATGTACTTATCCATCACTTATTTATTCATATGAATGTTGTCTCCTCCTCTAGACTGTAGTGCACTGTGGGTAGGGAATGTGTCTACCAACTCTATTATACCATACTCTCCCAAGAGCTTAGTAATAATAATAATTGTGGTATTTGTTAAGTGAAGTTAGATTTGCAACCACTGAAGGTTCTAGAGAAGGGGGAACATGGATATAAGCAATTTAGAAAAATGACTCATTCATTCATTCAATTGTATTTATTAAGCCCTTAATGTGTGCAGAGCACTGTATTAAGCACTTGGAAAGTACACTACAACAATAAAGAGTGATAATCCCTGCCCACAGTGAGCTCACAGTCTGGCAGGAGGGAGCTGGGGGGAGACAGACATCAAAACAAATAAGCAGACATCAGTACAAATAAATAAAATTACAGGGTATGCGTAAGTGCAGTGGGGTGGGAGGGAGGGAAGAGCAAAGGGAGCAAGTCAGGGCGACTCAGAAGGAAGTGGGAGATGAGGAAAAGTGGGGCTTAGTCTGGGAAGGCCTCTTGGAGGAGATGTGCCTTGAAGAGTGAAGTATGGACTGGAGTGGGGAGACTGGAGGCAGGCTGGTTAGCAAGGAGGCTGATGCAGTAGTCATGTAGTATAGGATAAGTGCTTGGATTAATTTGGTAGCAGTATGGATGAAAGGAAAGGGCAGATTTTAGCAGTGTTGTGAATATGAAACTGGCAGAATTATGACAGATTGAATATGTGGGTTGAACGACAGAGATGAGCAAAGGATGAAGTCACTGTTACAGGCATGAGAGCCAGGAAGGATGGTGGTGCTGCCTGCAGTCACGGGAAGGGGAGGGGAGGGTGTGGGTTGGAAGTTAAGGAGTTCTGTTTTTGACATGCTAAATTTGAGGTGTCAGAAGGACATTTAAGTGGACATGTCCTGAAGGGAGGAGGAAATGTGAGACTGCAGAGAGGGAGAGAGATTAGAGCTGAAGATGTAGATTTGGAATCATCCATATAGATGTGATAGTTGAAGCCATGGGAGTGAATGAGTTCTCCAAGGGAATGGGTATAGATGGAGAATAGAATAGGGCCAGAACTGAACCTTGAGGGACTTCCACATTTAGGAGATGGGAGGCAGAAGGAGCCCGCTAAAGAGACTGAGGAAGAGCGGCCAGAGTGATAGGAAGAGAATGCCAAGGTTGGATATTGTTTCCAGGAGAAGGTGATCTCCAGTAGAGATGGAGTAGAGGCGGTTTAGTTGGCAAGAAGATCATTGGTTACCTTTGAGAGGGCAGTTTTGGTAAAGTGAAGCATGCAGAAGCCAGATTGGAGTGAGTCGAGGAGAAAAAATGGACACCACAGGTGTTCTCCAAACTCACTCAAGGAGTTGGGAGAAGAATGGTAGGAGGGAAGTGGAATGATAACTGGATGCAGATCTGGAATTAGGGGAGGATTTTTTCAGGATAGGGAAGACATGAACATGCTTGAAAGCAGTTAAGAGCCACTCATTGCAGAGTGAACATTTGAAGATGGCAGTCAGGGAGGGAAAAAGGGACGGGGCAAGCATTTTGATAGGTAAGAAGGGTTGGAGTTAGAGGCACAAGTGAATAGAGGTCAATTTGGGGTGGAGGTAGGAGAACTCCTCTCGAGATAGTGCTAGAAAAGATGGGAGAGTTGAAGAAGGGGTGGGAGGAGGGAGGGACTGGAGAGAAGCAGGGGAGAAGATAGTAGAAAGAACACGCATGATAGTTTCAATCGTATCTGTAAAGTATGTGGCTAGGTCATTAGGTGCAAGAGATGGAGGAGGTGTGGAGATGAGCTTTGAGGCAGGAGTTAAACATTCTAAACCAATAACAAGGACAAGAGATGTGGGAGTCAATAACGACTGAGAAATAAATTTGCAGGACCGAAGAATGGGCAAAGCTAAAGTAGGTAAGGATGACCTGGAAGTGGATGAGATGGCCTAATATCTGGATTTACACCAGCAGAGCTCTGCAGATCATGCACTAGACAGATGGAAGTGGACGGTGGTGGTGATCCAGGACTGAGGGTTAAAGGCACAAGACTGACAAAATGATAGGGAAGCAAGTGAGTTGAGTTCAGCAGAGGAGGTGTATCGAGGGTCTCATTGAGGTCATCAAGGAAGGTGATTTGGGTATGGAGACTAAATGGGGCATGATGAGCTGAAAAATGGTATGGGGTTAAAAGATCGGAGGTCTCTGTGGGGAACAGGTCAGATCTGTGGGAAGGAGATGTGTGGGAGAGAAGGCAGATAAGAAGGTAATGGTCATATAGTGGGATTTCAGAGTTGGTGAGGGTAGAGATTCATGAAGTGACTACAGTTGATGAGATCGAGTGTGTTTCCAATTTGGGGAGTGGGTGAGGAGGGACAAAGCAGAAGATCAGTGGAGTTGAGGAGTGATAGAAATTAGGCAGTGGAAGGGTCATCATGTATGATCAGGTGGATAGCATGGCTCAGTGGAAAGAGTCCTGCCTTGGGAGTCAGAGGTTATGGGTTTGAATCCGGTTCTGCCACTTGTCAGCTGTGTGACTGTGGGCAAGTCACTTAACTTCTCTGTGCCTCAGTTTCCTCATCTGTAAAATGGGGATTAACTGTGAACCTCACGAGGGACAACCTGATTACCCTGTATCTACCCCAGCACTTAGAACAGTGCTCTGCACATAGTAAGCTCATAACAAATACCAACATTATTATTATTATCAAAGTCCCCGAGGATCAATGCAGGGATGGAAAAAAGAGAAAAGAAATGTGAGCAAGGATTGTAATTATTCTAAAAGAGTTGGGGCCTCGGCATCCATTCCTGTTCATAGGGATCTATATACTATACATCTTAAGCTCTTACATATCCAGGCACCCTTCTTTCCATTCTCTTTTTCCTACCTACCTGTATTCTTTTCATGTCTAGAATGTAAGCTCCTTGTGAAGGCAGGGATCACATCTTCTAACACTGTCGTTCTCTCCAAAAGTGTTTTTACAGTGTGCTCTACATGCAGTAGATATTCAGTAAGTACTACTGACTGGTCTACTGACTGAATCCATGATGGATCATTTAAGGGATCGTTAGCGATGTAAATAGTATATCAATGATTGGAAGGATATATGTTTAACTCTACACTATTTCTTCAAGCATCTACTGTTGTCCCTGCCTTGAGAGACCAATGCCCTGAGCCAATAATGTGTCTCCAAATTAACCCTCTCCACCAAATGTCAAATTCAAACGTTATCAAGATGTTTGGAAGAAGTCAGTCAGAAGTAAGGCAGTGTCTATTGGGACTGAGTTAGTTTCTGAAGGAAGAACCAGTGAAAGCCTCCCTTAGGTTGTGATCCCTGTGTGAGACAGGTACTGGGTCGGACCTACTTAGGATGAATCTACCCCCTGAGCTTATGATAGTGCTTGCCACAGAGTGAGCACTTCACAAATACTACAGGGTGTAAACAGTACGGCCCTCTGCACCTAGTAAGCGCTCAATAAATACTATTGAATGAATTAATAAATTCATGAATATTATTATTATATTATTATTATTATTTAACAGGCCCAGAAGGAAAACTAAAAAGTAACTGGATGATGCCAGGTGAAGGAAACAGACAGCTGGAGACGCGGCTCAGCTTTGGCACTGAGCTGCCGTCGTCTGGGCTCTCGAGTGATTTTGTACCTAAAGTTTGCGTTAGCACGTCGCAATTGGCTGCATGTCTGCCCAGGCATTCATTCATCACCCTCCTGCCTGAGTGGGAACATAGCTGGCAAGAATGGAAGGCTTTGAGTAACACTTCACAAACCACTGTCACTAAAATCAGTGTCTTCATGAACTCGTCATGACTAGGCCCGGTTCGTCCATCATTTATGATGGGAGGTGCTTTCATTATCATCATAATTATATTCCTATTTCTTTTTATAAATGTCTTTCCCAAATAGTGCTGTCAACGTGTACTCAGTATCCATGTAAGCTTTAACCTTTCCAAGCCCTGCTTCCTTACACTCCCATATTGTTCTGCATAGTCTCCCTCTCTCAGCCTCTCTTGTTTTTTCCACCACTGGTCCCCTGAAGAGTCTCCTCATGTTTATTTCTCCATTGGCTCAGTGGACTGGGAGCTGAGAGAGCTCGGTTCTAATTAATGATAATAATAATAATGATGGCATTTGTTAAGCATTTACTACATGCCAAGCACTGTTCTAAGCCCTTGGATAGACACAAAGTTATCAGATTGGCCCATGTGAGGCTCACAGTCTTAATCCCCATTTTACAGATGAGGTGACTGAGGCCCAGAGACATGCATGGGCTTGGGAGTCAGAGGTCGTGGGTTATATATAATCCCAGCTCCACCACTTGTCTGCTGTGTGACCTTGGGCAAGTCACTTAACTTCTCGTTGCCTCAATTACCTCATCTGTAAAAATGTGGATTAAAAAATTTGAGCCCCAAGTAAAACAATCTGATTATACTATATCTATCCCAGCACTTAGAACAGTGCTCAGCACATAGTAAGCACTTAAATACCATAATTATTATTATTATTATTATTATTAATTATTAAGTGACTTGCCCAAGGTTACACAGCAGACAAGTAGCAGAGCTGGGATTAGGACCCACAACCTCTGACTCCCAAGCCCATGCTCTCTCCACTAAGCCATGCTGCTTCCTGAAAAATTCTTTTTCCACCACTTGCCTCCTGTGAGACTTTAGGCAAGTCAATTAATTGGTGGTACTTATTGAGTGCTTACTCTGTGCAGAGCACTGTACTAAGTGCTGTGGAGAGTACAACACAGCACAGCTGGTAGGCACATTCCCTGCCTTACTTCACTTCTGTACCTCAGTTTCCTCATCTATATAAGGGGCATGGAATATCTTTACACAGTGGGCTCCCTGTGGGACAGGAACTGTGCCCAATTTGATTTTCTTGTATCTATTCCAGTGCTTAACACATGGTAAGAGCATAGCAAACACCATCTTATTAAAATGTGAGCTGCAGTCTGCTGGCTACAAAAATCTAAGAAGTAGGAGCATGGCATAGTGGGTAGAGCCCAGGCTTGGGAGTAAGAAGGTCATGGGTTCTAATCCTGGCTTGGCCACTAGTCTGTTATGTGACCTCAGGCAAGTCACTTCACTTCTCTGTACCTCAGTTTCCTCATCTGTAAACTAGGGGTTGAGACTGTCAGCCCCATACGGGACAGGGACTGTGTCCAACCTGATTTGCTTGTATCCACCTCAGTGCTTAGTACAGTGTCCGACACATAGTCAGCACTTAACAAGTATCATCATCATCATCATCATCATCATCATCTGTGCCAGCATACCCTCGGGAATCTAGGAATCGGGAAGTGAACGGGGTGTCAATTGGGGGCCAAGGGCTTCTCTCTCTCCTGTTCTGTCTTAAATGCAATCAAAGAACATTCACTCAAGGGAGAAAATTGGGTTTTTAAATTGTTTGGAGAAAATGATAGAGTGGGCGACAACACTGGTCTCCTTACAGAGAGCCTCTAATACCTGCTTGGAGGAGCTAGTCTAATTCAAACACAGTCCACAAATGATTTTCACATTTCCCAGCAATATTTCTGAGTGCATTTCTTTCCCATCTGTTTATGAGGCTGAAAATTAAAAATAAAAAATCCAATGCTAAAACTCTAACAGCATCTGCTTAATGTTTTTGAAGATGCCATGGCAACCGATGCTTAAATTTGAATTCAAGTAAAAACTCATCCCCTGTTAGAGACATGCATCCTCTCTTAGCTGGAAAGAATACCAATATAAATTTTGTGTAGACTCGTCAAGTGCATGCAAGAAATGTCAGACTTTATTTTTAGTCTTAGAATCTGCTTAATCCCACATGACTCCATCTTGCCTTTATGTTGACAAATGAACGGGACTGAAATATCAGGGATCTGAGCTTCTGTCAAGATCCACAGTGCCACAGAAACCCGATGGTCTCCCACAGCTGCTACCTCCAACTCCTGAATTAAAATCAACCAGGAGAGTATCTTATTAGTCCATTCTTATTGAACTTCTCTGTGGTGGCACCTTAATTGTCTCTGAGCTGGACTCTTACAGACAAGCCAATGAAGTGTAGTGGTAACTTAATGCAGTAAGAAAATGTGATGAGAGGATTTAGATAATCTTCACTCAATAGGACTCTATAGGCTCGATCGAATTTCTGACTCTTTGCTTTTACTAATATGCTTCCAGAGAACAGTCCCACCTGTATGCCTCTGCCTCTGAATCCTATTCTTTCAAATCTCTACCAAATGAATGTTTTTTGTTCATATATTTCTTTCGGCCTGAAACTAACACTTGAAAAAGATGAAAATACCAGAATATATGTGGTAAGAAAATCACAGGCCCTGGACTTGCACAGATTTTTGGTTTCACTTAATACCAAAAAATGTTAATTCTGAACTCTAGGTGTGAAATTGAACTGTCACTGAAAATAACTAATGTAGATGGTTCCATGGAAAAGGACAAAGTGATCCACCTAGAGTTATAGTTATAGATGTACTCTCCCAACCGCTTTGTACAGTGCTCTGCACACAGTAAGCACTCAATACCATTGTTCGGTTGAAAAGAAAGCATATTGCCATTTTCAGGGACTGTCATGGTAGGAGCAATTATATACTGAGAATTCTCAAGGAGTAGCCATGGAATTTACCTAAACCCTGTTTGGCGAGCTTTTTATGTTTCATATTCTGTCTTAATGTTGTAGGAGTTGTTATGCCTCTTTGTCATGAACACCACTATCCTTAATTTGTGTTAGCATTCATTCAAAATTCAATCATATTTATTGAGTGCTTACTGTGTGCAGAGCACTGTACTTAGTGCTTGGAATGTGCAATTGAGCAACAGATAGAGAAAATCCCTGCCCAACAACGGGCATACAGTCTAAAAGGTGGAGACAGACAGCAAAACAAAACAAGTAGGCATCAATACCATCAAGATAAATGGAATCGCAGATATATCCACATCATTAATAAAATAGGATAATAAATAATATATACAAATATACACAAGTGCTATGGGGAGGAGAAGGGAGTAGAGCAGAGGGAGGGAGTAGGGGGAATGGAGAGGGGAGGAGAGGCAGAGGGAAAGGGAGGGCTCAGTCTAGGAAGACTTCCTGGAGGAGGGGAGCTCTCAGTAGGGCTTTGAAGAGGGGAAGAGAGTTAGTTTGTTGGATGTGAGAGGGAGAGTATTCCAGGTCCGCGGAAGGATGTGGGCCAGGGGTCGACTGCGGAACAGGCGAGAATGAGGCCCAGTGAGGAGGTTAGCGGCAGCAGAGGTTTGGAGTGTAGGGGGTGGGCTGTATAAGGAGAGAAGGGAGGTGAGGTGGGAGGGTGCCATGGGATGGAAAGCTTTGAAGCCAAGAGCGAGGATTTTTGCTCCATGTGAAAGTTGATAGGCAACTACTGGAGGTTTTTGAGGAGGGGGGTGACATGCCCAGAGCGTTTCTGTAGAAAGATAATCCGGGCAGCGGAATGAAGCATAGACTGGAGAGGGGAAAGACAAGAGATCAGAGAGGATTTATATTATTTATTACCCTATTTATTTTGTTAATGAGGTGTACATCTCCTTGATTCTATTTATCTTGATGATGTTGTCTTGTTTTGCTTAGCTGTCTGTATCCCTCGATTAGACTGTGAGCCCGTCACTGGGCAGGGATTGTCTCTATCCCTTGCCGAATTGTACATTCCAAGTGCTTAGTACAGTGCTCTGCACATAGTAAGTGCTCAATAAATACTATTGAACAAATGAATGATGCAATAATCCAAGTCGGGATATTATGAGACACTGTACCAACAAGGTAGCAGTTTGGATGGATAGGAAAGGGCAGATCTTGGCGATGTTGTGAAGGTGAGACCAGCAGGTTTTGGTGATGGATTGGATGTTTGGGGTAAATGAGATAGCTGAGTCAAGGATGACACCAAGTTTGCGGGCTTAGCAGTCGTTCTAGCGTGGGATAGAAAGCAGTGTTTGTGTCATTGACCACATTGAACTTGTTCAGACATCCATTGGGATGGTCAGAGGATGAGGAGAAGTTTGAAAAATTTACCTAGGGAATCATTCGGGATTGAGAGGTAATCAAATTGGGCAGTATTCTTAAATTCTCTCTCTCTCTCTCCCTCTCTTTTCCTATGTGTTTTGGATAGAATACTTTTGGGGAACTAGGGGCATTCTTACAACAGTGTGAACCTAACTGGTTAGACTGTGTTGATGTTGGAAGCAAGTTTATGCATATACCTATGGTATGAGCATAATAATATGGATTTTTCCTTAACATGGGGTTCATCCACAATGCAGGCCCCACATTCTAAGAGACCAGACTTTCTAGCCTGCTGGAACTTTGTTCAGCTATTTAAGAAAACTTACAAGTAATCAGAATCGAGAGGCTTATAAAATATTTGGTATTCAGGGATGTAGTGTAATTTGCTTTTGATTTGTCTTTCTCTTTCATTTCCTATACTTTAAAAGTTAAATTCGTTCTGGGGCACAGTTCTGAACACTTGGGGATGTCCTGGATTTCTCTCAAGTCCCTTCTTTAGCCCTGACAAACCCGCTACCCCTAAGGACTGGGGGAATAATCACTGTATTTCTAAGGTTCAGTTACCACACTCCAAGATTCTATAAAGGACTCATTATCTTTGGCTTCAAGTGGCCTATTAAAACTGGACCCATTAGGATCTTCATGGGAATAAAGACATCGTTTGAGGAAAAGAAAGATCTTAGAGGAAAAGAGTGTGTTAATAAGGGAATGTTTTCATTCAAAAAATGAAAATAGCATGCTGAATTTTAGAATAATTTAAGAATTATGTTACTTAAATGAGATTAGGGAGCATGTAATAAGATTCATAATTACCTTGTGCTCTGTCTTTCAATTCACAGTGGCTTCCATTCACATCTTCTATGCAATAAGCAGCATGGCCTTGTGAAAAGAGCACGGGACTCAGAGGACTTGAGTTCTAACCCGGGCTCTTGTGTCAGTTGTTTGCTATATGACCTTGGGCAAGTCACTTAACTTCTCTCTGCCTCAGTTCCCTCAACTGTAAATTGGGGACTAAATATCTGTTCTCCCTCCTACTTAAGGCTGTGAGCCCCATTCAGGACAGGGACTGTGTCCAACCTAATTAACTTGTACCTACTCCAGCACTTAGAACAGTTTTTGACACATGGTAAGCACTTAATAAATACCACGCACAAAAAAAATCCCCTTTTCGTGGAAAGGGCAACAAGTCGCACTTACATTAGCCCAGTGGAACGAATGAAGACTGGTAACATTTCTGTAAAGTGCTGCATTCCTACCACAACCTCCTAGTGCAGTGTTCTGCACAGAATAGGTGTCCAGTAGATTGTCTGTCTTATGCTGTCGAATCGTGTCTGACCCATAGTGGCTCCATGAACACATCTCTCCCAGAATGACCCACCTCCATGTGCAATCATTCTGGTAGGTGTATTCAAAGACTATTCTTGGCAAAAATATGGAAGTGGTTTATCATTGC
Source organism: Ornithorhynchus anatinus (assembly GCF_004115215.2). Taxonomy (NCBI): domain Eukaryota; kingdom Metazoa; phylum Chordata; class Mammalia; order Monotremata; family Ornithorhynchidae; genus Ornithorhynchus; species Ornithorhynchus anatinus. The sequence continues at coordinate 152,749,199 of NC_041729.1, read as the reverse complement.
TTCCTTCCACGCAGTCGAATTGAGTCTCCGCCCTCAACTCTCTCCCAAGTCGCTGCTGCCCAACACAGGTGAGTTTTGACTTGTAGCAGATTGCCTTCCATTCACTAGCCACTGCCCACACTAGGAATGGAATGGGTATGCCTCTGCCTGACCCTCCCATGGTCAAGACTGATAGAGTACTGGGAACTCTCCAGTTGCTATCCTGAGAGGTGGCCCAGTAGATACCACTAAATGAATGGAGGCACCAAAGTTAACTACCATGCCTGGGTGGTTCTGGAACAAGTCATGTGGGTGAATGTAATCTGCTTCTCAAAGAAATTTAATGCTATCGCCTCGAAGAAGGCCTAGAAAGCATATCTCCAAGACTGCAACCAGGAAAATTCTACCTGCAACCGAATATTTTGCTTCAGTTAAATGCTGCTCCTGAAGCCTTGTACATTAGCAGTTCATTATTCAGGGACAGCGTAGACAAAGAAGTAAAGCATTATATGAAGGAGCTATATGACAACAACAGAGTTGTTCAAAGATGTAGAAGTTTATGATCTCTCATGCAACCCACAAATTCAATCTGTTACCAAATCTTGTCAGTTAAACCTTCGCAACATCACTAAAATCTGTTCATCCCTCTCCACACAAACTTATAACTGATCCATGTGCTTATCCTAACCTGCCTTGACTACTGCATCAGTGTCCTTGCTGACCTCCTTGCATCCTGATTCTCCCCACTCCAGTCCTCACTTTACTCTGCTGCTTGGATCATTTTTCTACAAAACCATTCATTTATTCAATAGTATTTATTGAGCGCTTACTATGTTCAGAGCACTGTACTAAGTGTTTGGAATGTACAATTCGGCAACAGTTAGAGACAATCCCTGACCAATGACAGGCTCACAGTCTAAACGGGGGAGATTTGTTAAGTGCTTACTATATGGAGAGCACTGCTCTAAGCGCTGGGGTAGACACAGGGTATTCAGAATGTCACATGTGATGCTCACATTTTTTAATCCCCATTTTTACAGATGATGTAACTGAGGCACAGAGAAGTTAAGTGACTTACCCAAGGTTACAGAGCAGACAAGTGGCGGAGCTGAGATCGGAACCCATGACCTCTGACTCCCAAGCCTGTGCTCTTTCCATTAAGCCACTCTGCTTCTCTGCTTCAGGCCACATCTTCCCACTCTTTAAGATCCTCCAACGGTTGCTCATCCAACTCCACAACAAACATAAACTCCTTACCATCAGCTTTAAAGCCATAAATTAGCTTGCCTCCTCCTACCTTTCCTCACTGATTTCCTATTACAAACCAGTCCACATGCTCTGCTTCTCTAAAGCCAACCTACTCACTGTACCTTGATCTTGTCTATCTCACTGTAGACCTCTTGCCCGTATCCTCCCTTTGACCTGAATCTCCTTTCCCCTCCATATATAACAGACCATCACATCTTCTTTAAGAGGTCTTCCTCAATTTGGCCCTTTTTTCCCCTACTCCCTTTTCCTTCTTAGCCACTCTTGCAATTGGATCTGTAACTTTTAAGCACTTGATATTCACCCTGCCCTCGGCCCCACAGCAGTTATGTAAATATCCACAATTTATATTAATGTCTGGCTCACCCTCTAGAATGTAAGCAATACACTTTATTCATTCATTCAATCAACAGTATTTATTGAGTGCTTACTACGTGCAGAGCACTGTACTAAGCACTTGGAATGTACAAATTGGCAACAGATAGAGACAGTCCTTGCCCTTTGACGGGCTTACAGTCTAATTGGGGGAGACAGACAGACAAGAACAATGGCAATAAATAGAATCAAGGGGAATAACATCTCATTAAAACAATAGCAAATAAATAGAATCAGTTGAGCGGATGAGTACAGTACTGAGGGGATGGGACGGGAGAGGGGGAGGAGCAGAGGGAAAGGGGGGAGAAGAGGGTTTAGCTGCGGAGAGGTGAAGGGGGGTAAGAGGGAGCAGAGGGAAAAGGAGAGCTCAGTCTGGGAAGGCCTCTTGGAGGAGGTGAGTTTTAAGTAGGGTTTTGAAGAAGGGAAGAGAATTAGTTTGGCGGAGATGAGGAGGGAAGGCATTCCAGGACCGTGGGAGGACATGGCCCAGGGGTCGACGGCAGGATAGGCGAGACCGAGGGACGATGAGGAGGTGGGCGGCAGAGGAGCGGAGCGTGCGGGGTGGTCAGTATAAAAAGAGAAGGGAGGAGAGGTAGGAGGGGGCAAGGTGATGGAGAGCCTTGAAGCCTAGACTGAGAAGTTTAAGAAGTACAATACACCTTGTACTCTCCCAAGTGCTGCAAGCTAATCAGGTTGGACACAATCCATGTCCCACATGAGGCTCACAGTTTTAACCTCCATTTTACAGATGAGGTAACTGAGGTGCAGAGAAGTTAGGTGACTTGCCCTAGGTCGCACAGCGGACATGTGGCGGAACTGGCATTAGAATCCAGGTCCTCTGACTCCCAGGCCCATGCTCTTTCCACTAGGCCACACTGCTTCTCTCTCTGCTCTGCACACAGTAAATGCTCAATCCATACCACTGATTGACTGGTTGATTGATTTATTTCTAAATGGTTATAAGATTCATCAACATCCAATTTTTGAAGCACCAACTATCAGTATCGCCAAAAGCCATATTGAGCATCAAAAGGCAACAGGATTCACTACAACTAGGTTCAGTCAGCCCACCTGCAATACTTTCACTCAACCAGCTTCATTGGGTATGCCATTTGAATGATAATAATTAGGATAATAATATATAATAAAATGATAATATAATAATAATTAGGATACTATAATATATAATAAAATAGTGGTATTTCTTAAGTGCTTTCTGTGTGCCAGACATTGTACTAAGCACTGGGGTGGATACAAGGAAATTGGGTTGGACACAGTCCCTGTCCCATGTGGGACTTGCAGTCTCAATCCCCAATTTCACAGATGAGTAACTGAGGCCCAGAGAAGTGAAGTGACTTGCCTAAGGTCACACAGCAGACAAACTAAGAGATTATGAGCCCAACAAGGATAAATTACATGTTTTATGTAAATAAGAGAATAACAGATATTTAAACACATAGAATCACAATTTCAAGCAGCTTAGTTTAGCTGTGATCTGCTGAGAGACAAGAGAGGTAGAAACGATCAGCTGAGAGACAAGAGTGGGAAAAAGACTGGGCTGGCATGTGGCATGAAGCACAGGCATGGGAAAGACTTAACAAGAGGAAGATTTTAAAACAGCAATAGCACAAGTAGGATGCACACTAGTGTAGCCAAAGACGACCTTAACTAGCCCAGCTGGCAGAGTGTGTCCTTATTTGCAGTCTTCCTGACCCTTGAGAATTAGCCCTCACTCTCAAAACAGCCATTTTCAAATCAATAAATAAATGTGGCATTTACTGAGGGCTTACAGCATGTAGAGTAATAATAATAATAATAATTGTGGTATTTGTTAAGAGCTTTCTATGTAGCAGGCACTGTACTAAGCAGTGGGGTTGGATACCAGAAATTAGGTTGGACACAATCCCTGTCCCACATGAAACTCATAGCCTTAATCTCCATTTTGCAGATGAGGGAATTTAGGCACAGAGAAGTTAAATGACTTGCTCAAAGTCCTACAACCTACAAGTGATAGAGCCAGTATTAGAACCCATGTCCTTCTGACTCCCAGACCTGTGCTTTATCTACTATGCATGCTGCTTCTCTATTATAGTGTACTAAGCATTTGGGAGAGTACTATACAAAAGAGTTGGTAGATTTCCCTGCCCACAAGGGACTTACAGTCTAGAGGGAGAGAAATTAAAGGACAGAGACAGTTACAAGTTTGTGGCATATTAAATGTGATGTGCTTGAATATATAAGTGGAGATGTAATGTAGGCGAGAGGAATGCATGATTACAGATCAGATAAAAGGTCGGGGCTGAAGAGGTAGATTTGGGAGTCATTCACATAGAGGTGTGGCTGTCAATCCATGTGCGCTATGAACACCCTGAGAGAGTGGTTGTTCAGTGAGAAGAATAGGGGAACCAGAACGGAACCTCGCTGGAAATGTCTTGAAAGAAAGGAGAGGGGGAAGAGAAGCCAGCAAAGAAAACTGAGGAGCAGTCAGAGATGCAGGAGGAGAACCAATTCAGCAAAATTGATCCCTCATAGACTTTCAAGGAGGAAGGCATGGTCTATGGTGTCAAAGGCAACAGACAGATTAAAGATGATGAAGACAGAAAAGAGGTCAATGAATTTGGCTATAAGGAGCTTATTGGTGACCTCACAGACTTTACTCTCAGGATTGTAAAGGGGTTCAAAGCCTGATTTAGTGGATCAAGAAGGGTGTTGGTGGAGAGGAAGTAAAGCAGTAGTTATATAAAACTCATCCCAGGAGCTAGATTCGAATGGGAACAGAGGGATGGGGTGAGATCTGAAGGGGACTGTGGGATCATGAGAGGGTTTCCGGAGTATCACTGGTATTTATTAAGCATTTACAGTGTTCAGAGTACTTCACTACGCACTGGGAAAGAATATACATGTGGACATTAGACATGGTCTCTGCCCACAGGGACCTCATAATATGGGGGATACTTGGACGTATTTGAAGGCTTAAAAGAAGAAGCCAGCAAAAGTGAGAGGTTGAAGAGAGGAGTGAGAGAGGGGAGAAGAGAGGGAGTAAGTTATCTTGGAGGTCTACGGTGCCAGTGACAGTGTTAGTACATTTTCATCCCACAAGTGACTTGTGGCCTGGTTCACCTATTTCTGAAGGACTGTTTTTTCTAGGAATTACCCATAGGTATACACTGACTAAAATCACTCCCCCTGGCTTCTACATTGTGATGAATAAAAGAGTTGGAGAAATTGGAGATACAGACTGCATAACTGACAATTAAATGGATGCTACTTTTCTAATATATTTGAGTATTCTTCAAGTGTTTTGAACAAATCTGAGTTTTCACATTACGTCTTAGTGTGTTTCAAATTTTGCTCCGATATCCGCAATGAGACTGAGGTCAGCTCATCATCTTAATTCTTCTAAGAGTCCCAAAGGATCCAATGGGTGATTTAGTAATTAAAGTTTGATTAACAGGCCTCTCTAATGTTACTGCAAAGTAACTGTGGAAGTAGAAGGATAAAGGATACAAATAGCATATAATCCACTAAATTTGAAACTCCTAGAAGGCAAAGCAGTACGGTCTAGTGGAAAAACTACAGGACCTGGGAGTCAGGAGAGCCGAGTTCTAAACTTGGCTCCTCCAATTACCTGCTGTGAGACTTTGGGTAACTCACTCTTTGCCTCAGTTTCCTCATCTGTAAAATGGAGATTCAATACCCATGCCTCCTCCCCATTAAATAGACTGTGAACCTCATATAGGATAGGGACAATACCCAAACTAATTACTTTGTATCCACTTAATACCGTGATGGAACCTAGGGAGCACTTAACAAATATCAGAATTATCCTCATTTTTATTAGGATAACTAAATCTACTATACTGCAAGCTCATTGGGGCAGGGAATGTGTCTGTTATATTGCTAGATTGTACTCTCCCAAGCTCTGCAAACAGCACTCAATAAATACGATTGACTGACTCTAGTCTCCCAAACATTTAGCATAGTGCTCTGCTCAGAGTAGGTTCTCAGTAAATAATATTGACTGATTGTATAATTAATACCTAATGGCAATATGTTTTCTATTCATTTATTAGCACTTAGTGAGAGAAGGTGGTTTATTTTATATTCTGTTATGAACTACAAAGAATTCATTCATTCATTCATTCAGTAGTATTTATTGAGAGCTTACTATGTGCAGAGCGCTGTACTAAGCTCTTGGAATATACAATTCGGCAACAGATAGAGACAATCTCTGCCCAATGACGGGCTCACAGTCTAAACAGGGGAGAAAGACACAAAGCAAAACAGAACAAAACAAAACAAAGACAACATCATCAAGATAAATAGAATCAAGGAGATATACACCTCAATAACAAAATAAATAGGGTAATAATATATACAAATGAGTAATGAGCTGAGGGGAGGGGAAAGGGGAAGAGCAGAGGGTGGGGGGGAGGGGAAGGGAGGAGAAGCAGAAGGAAAGGGGAGGCTCAGTCTGGGAAGGCCTCCGGGAGGAGATGAGCTCTTAGTAGGGCTTTGAAGAGGGGAAGAGAGTTAGTTTGGCAGATGTGAGGAGGGAGGGCATCCCAGGACAATGGCAGGACATGGACCAGGGGACGACAGCGGGACAGGCGCGAATGGGGGACCGTGACAAGGTGAGCGGCAGATTGCGGAGTGTATGGGGTGGGCAGTAGAAAGAGAAAAGGGAGGTGAGGTAAGGAGGGAGCAAGATGATGGAGAGCTTTGAAGCCAAGAGTGAGGAGTTTTTGTTTTGTGCAAAGGTTGATAGGCAACCACTGGAAGTTTTGGAGGAGGGGAGTGACATGCCCAGAGCATTTCTGTAGGAAGATGATACAGACAGTGGAATGAAACATAGCATGGAGAGGGGAGAGACAGGAGGAAGGGAGATAGAGAGAAGGCTGACACAATAATCCAGTTGGGATATTATGAGAGCAATATTACTTGCTACATATTTTCTACACCTACTTATCAACTGTAATATTGTCTTGGACTAATCTTGGACAGGTATCTCTGAACGGAGATAATTTTAATTAACTCTTCTCTAGTTTACAGTTTAGTGGTGGTGCATGGGAAGAAAATAATAATAAGGATGGAATTTGTTAAGTTTTTACTATGTGTCAAGTACCGTTCTAAATGCTGGGGTAGATACTAGAGTTCCTGTACAAACATGAGGCTCACAGTCTAAGGAGGAGAGAGAACAAGTATTGAATTACCATTTTACAGATGAGGAAACTGAAGCACAGAGAAGTTAAGTGACTTCCCAAGGTCACAAAGCAGGCAAGTGGCAGAGCTTGAATTAGAACCCAGGTCCTCTGACTCCCAGGCCTGTGTTCTTTCAAATAGGCCATGCTGCTTTCCAATGTCAGGGAATATCTTCTTCCTAGTTATTATTATTAGACTATTCCTAAATTATGGTTTTTAACATTTCATAGCACCTCTAGGAATTAAAGTTGCTTTCTGTCCAAGAAATATATTGATCATTTTATTGGTCACTATAAACCAAAAAAATAATGCTTAGATGATGATAATGACAGTACTAATATTGGCAGTTGTTAGGTATTTAGTACGTGTCAAGCACTGTACTAAATACTGGAATATGCACAATTTGAGCAGATTGGACACCTCAGTTCTCATTTTAATCACACTGTTTGGGACACAAAGTAATTTTCATGTTTGGGGAGTTCATTAAGTGATTGTTTTTTGAATTAGCAGAAAGACAGTTATAGCGTCCTATTCACCATGAAAATACCTCACCAACATGCAATTCAAATGACTGATTAATGCTGTTATTTTGTGGCAAATTGAGATATCCCATGTTCTTTTTGATTTGAGGGAAAGATCAGTCACAGCACAGCCTCTGATCTTGTCTAGGTTTCTATAGCAGCCAAAGACATGTCACCCTGGAGTTCAGTAATCAAGAGCAAGGTGACTGTCTTAGAACAGACGGTTCAGGAAGATTGTGACATCAAGAGGGAGCAATGGAAATGATGCCAGGCACGATAGGTAATAAATAGAACAAGCTTGGCAAAGATCATTCTTTCCATGTCCCCGATGTAGAAAGAATTGCTGGTCACACTTTGCTCGTTTACCACACTTGAAAACACTGATTAAAAATCTCACCATTGATAACGTCACATTTAAGCCCAAAAGACGGTGTCTGTTCATATTATGAGATTCATTCTCCACCTCTCTGTGTCTTTCTTGGTCTTATCTCCCTGACCTCCTTTTCTCCCTTCGAAAGTCTTTCTTTCCCCTGTCCTATGTGAGTGCCCAGAACTGAAAAGACAATTCCAACCACACCCAGGAAACACTAAGACTGCACCTTCCTTTGCCGATTCATTTGTGACTTGTGCTGTCTTCAATTAATCGATCAATCAGTGATATTTATTGAGTGATTACCGTATGAAGAACACTGAACTGAGGGCTTGGGAGAATACAATGTGTGGATCTGAAAGCTGGATAGTGAAAAAACAGGACAGAAAGAGCTTTGATTCTTTTGAAATGAGGTGTTGGAGAAGGTTTTGGCAAATACCATGGACTGCCCAAAAATAAACAAATGGATTTTAGAGCGAATTAAGCCAAAGTGGTCTTTGGAAGGCCAAATGACTCAATTTAGATTAGCTTATTTTGCACACATAATCAGGAGGACTAATTCTCTAGTGAAGACACTAATGCTAGGAAAAGTCCAGGGAAAACATGGAAGAGGCAGATCAGTAGCTAGAAGGATGGAAACCATAACAACAATAACAGAAGAACCATTGGCAAGGTTACAGATTATGGCAGAAGACAGGACGTTCTGGAGAAATTATATCCATAAAGTCGCTATGAATTGGATGATTCAGTGGCACTTGATAATATTAATACTGTGTGAAGAACACTGAGCTAAGGGCTTGGGAGAATACAATCTCAAAGAATAGGTAGAGCTCTACAATTTTACCTCAGTTTTGAGATCACTTTCAGGCTGACCTACAGAAGCACATGGCCCAGTGGAAAGACCACTGGTCTGGGAATCAGAGGATCTAAGTTATAATTTTGGACCTGCCACTTGCCTGTTGGGTGACCTTGGGCTTCTTTCTGTCTCAATTTCCTCATCTGTAAAATGGGTAAATTCCCTACTCAGACTGTGAGCCTTTTGTAAGACAGGGACTGGACCCAACTTGATTATTCTGTATCTACCCCAGGGCTTGGCACAAAGCCCTTAACAAACAAATACCACAATTGCACTTAATAGCTATTTGTTAATAGCACTTAACAAATACCACAATTGTGATAATTACTGACCTGATTGCAGTGTGCCAAATTGGTCTGAAGACTGGAATTGCCTTCCTAAAGTTCACCTAAGACCACATTGTCTGAGCCTGTATTTTACCCTATCCTTAATAATAATAATAATAATAACAATAATAATAACGGTATTTGTTAAGTGCTTACTTTGTGCCAAGCACTGTTCTAAGCACTGGAGTAGATACAAGGTAATCAGGTTGTCTCACTTGGGGCTTACAGTCTTAATCCCCTTTTTACAAATGAGATCACTGAGGGCCAGAGAAGTGGAGTGACTTGCCCAAAGTCACCAGCTGACAAGTGGCAGAGCCAGGATTAGAACCCATGACCTCTTACTCTTAAGTCCATGCTCTTTCCACTAAGCCATGCTGCTTCTTGTCACTGCATAAAGTTTTATCCCATTTATTTAGGAAATTTCTGCCATTATGATTATTTCTATTACTATTGGTATTATTATTTATAGCAAAGACTTTGATGAGCACTTTATCCAAAACACTTTACTAAAGGAGATATGATCCCTATCCTAAACATCTTCCCATCCAAATGCAGTCCTTCTCCTGACTTTCCTGTCACTGAAGATAACACCTCTATCCTCCCTGCCTCACAAGTCTATAACATAGGCATTATCTTTGACTTATCTCTCTTATTCAACCCACATACTTAATCTGTCACCAAATTCTGTTGGTTCAACCTTCATACTGCTGTGTAAATCTGCCCTTTCCTATCCATCCAAAGTGCTACCATGTTAACTCAAGCACTTATCTTATCCTGTCTTGGCTACTGCATCAGTCTCCATGCTGTCCTCTCTGCCTCCTGTCTCCACTGCAGTCCATGATTCACTCTTCTGCCAGGATAAATTGTCTACAAAACCTTTTAGTTCACGTTTCCCCACTCAAGAACCACCATCGGTTGCCCATCCACCTCCACATCAAACAGAAACTCCTTACCATCAGCTTTAAAGCACTCAATCACCTTGCCCCCTCCTACCTTACCTCACTACTCTCCTATTACAACCCAAGTCTCATACTTCGCTCCTCTATTGTCACTGTACCACCATCTTGTTTATCTCACCACCGACCTCTTGCCCACATCCTGCCTTTGGCCTGGAATGCCCTCCCTCTTCATATTTGACAGACTATCACTCTCCCCAACTTCAATGCATTATTGAAGGCACAATTTCATTAGGCCTTCCCGACTAGCCCCTCATTTCGTCTTCTCCCACTCCCTTCTGGCTTGGGAGTCAGAGGTCATGGGTTCTATTCCCGACTCTGCCACTTGACAGCTGTGTGACTTTGGGCAAGTCACTTAGTTTCTCTGGGCCTCAGTTGCCTCATCTGTAAAATGGGGATTAAGACTGTGAGCCCCATGTGGGACAAACTGATTATCTTGTATCCCCCGCACCCCAGCACTTAGAACAGTGCTTGGCATATAGTAAGCGCTTAACAAATGTCATCATTATTATTATTATTATTCTGCATATTATTATTCTGCACTTTGATTTGCATCTTTCATTCGCCCCCTCCATAAGCCCAATATTACTTATGTACATATCTGCAACCTATTCATTTATGTGAATGTCTATCTACCTCTCTAGACTGTAAGCTCACTGAGGGCAGAGAACATGCCTACCACTCTGTTATATTGTACTCATCCCAACCACTTTTTACAGTGCTTTGCACACAGAAAGCACACAATGAATACGATTGATTGAGTGATCAATTAATGGCCATAAACAATTTATCTGTTCTCAAAAAAGAATTAATGGTCCACCTTACTGGGATAATTATGAGGAAGAAAGATGCAATTTAACGTTTTTGTGGTTTCATTTATCTAAGTCTGAGTATCTATGATGTTTCTTTTCTGTTATTTTTCCATCCTTTACCTTTTTTGGCCCAAATTGTTGAGGGAGGCTTATTTCAGACCTGTTCCAACTTGGCTGTGTGTGTTACCCTGGACACACCAATTAACACAGGACAAGCCCAAGGCCTGAAAGAAATAAGGCTAAGCCTAAAAATATCACAGGCTGCAGGCCAAGTAAGAGTTTTAAGAAAAGTGGAAAACACAAGCCACAGCCAACTTCTTCCAATTATGAATCCTCCCTACCTTCGCTATATCATTCCTGTGATTGTGATATAACTGCAAAGGACAGTTGAAAATTTCACAGTGAGAAAGTAGTATTTGGACTGGTAGGCTTTAAAACATATCTGTGGGATTCTTTAAAAAGAAATCCACATTATGCCCCAAAATATATCGTGGCCTAGCCTTTATACTATTGAGGCTCCTTCTCACTGGATTTACACTCATCATAAAAATAATGTCAATAGCATCACACCACTTGATCAACACACAAACCCCAATGCAGACAGAAAACTGAGAGCGGCGATCATGCAAGAGGGGAACAAGGAAATAGGTATTAGATTTGGAAAATGATTTGTCTCTTTTCCTTTCTATCTATAAAGGTTCTTGGTCCTTTTATGTGGATTTAAGCACACTTATGAGGGCCACTGTTCCTTCCAAAGAAAACAGATGGTCTCTCCCCATGTTTCCAAGCATTACTTCTTACAAATATTGTTGTTAGAAGTCAAGAACAATTTGAAACTTCTTTTGTGGTGCATACGGTACCCTGATTGTCTCAGCCATTCTAGGATACAACCGATTCAGTACTGGAGCCCTAAGGGACATTAGGTTTAAAGGAACAGTTCTGCCTCTGCCTTTCTGCTGCTAATCTATGCCTTTGGAAGACAAGGGAGGTCCTATTTGATCATAAACTTAAAGATCCCTGAAGCTCTTCAGCTCAGTTTGAATGCCTAATTAACTCATTCTCTTATGATAATATGAGTTTGATAAAACCACTATAGGGATTTTTTCTTCTGCAATTTGGCAGGCTGCTGAAGCCTGTTGAAGTGTCAAGTTCAGAATGTCACATATTTCAGTCATTCTATGAAACAGGATGCAATTGATTCCTCTCCAGTATTTGGGCGCAGAAGTGAAAACCACCCAAATTAAGCCCACCCACTGACACTAGGGAGGTGGCATCAGAAATTGCTAGAACAAGGAGAAATTCATGCCTGAGTTCTTCCTCCCTGAGGGAAAACTAAATTGTTTACGTACTACTTATTTACCAGGAAAGCAGCATAGCCTGGTGGAAAGAGCATGATCCTGGGATTCAGAGAACCTGGATTCTAATCCCTGCTCTCCCACTTACCTATGAGGCAAAAGCTACTTAGGCAAGTTGCTTAACTTTTCTGTCTCAGTTTCTTCAGCTGTAATATGGAGATTGAATATCTGTTATTAATAATAATAATAGTATTTATTAAGCATTTGCTATGTTCCAAGCACTGTTCTTCCTCCTATCTAGACTGTGAACCCCATGTGGGGTGGGGATCGTCTCCAACCTATCTTATATCTACCCCAGTGCTTAGTACAGTCCTTGACTCAAAGTAAGCGCTAAACAAATATCACTATCATTGTTATGATTTTTCTGTTTCTCCACATGTTGTGCGTGGCACTTTGTTATTTCAGAGTTTTTATGTGATTTCCAAGAAGGCCCAAGGGCATCATTTTCATTCTGTCCTTGTTGACTTCCCTGCCTCCTGTCTCTTTCCACTCCAGACCATACTCCATTCTGCTGCCCGAATCATTTTCCTTCAAAAACATTCAGGCCATGTTTCCCCACTCCTCAAGAAACTCCATTGATTGTCCATCCACTCCACATCATGCAAAAACTCCTCACCATTGGCTTTAAAGCTCTTAACCACTTTACCCCCTTCTACCTCACCTCACTGCTCTCCTACTACAACCCAGTCCGCACACTTCATTCCTCTGCTGCTAACCTTCTTGCTGTACCTCCATCTCGTCTATCTCCCCACCGACCTCTCACCCACATCTATCTCTGGCCTGGAACACCCTCCCTCCTCATATCAGAAATATAATGCTCTCCCCCATTTCAAAGGCTTGTTGAAGGCACACCTCCTCCAGCAAGCCTTCCCTGACTGAGCCCTCCTCTCCTCTTCTCCCACTTCCTTCGGTGCCATTCATACCTGCTCCTTCTGACTCCCTCCCTTCCCCACAGTATATATGCATATGTGTAATTTATTTATTTATTTATATTAATATCTGTAATGCATATGTGTTATTTATTTATTTATTTATTTATTTATTTATTTATTTATTTATTTATTTATTTATTTATTTATTTTAATATCTGTCTCCTCCTCTAGACTGTGAGCTTGTTGTGGGCAGGGAATGGGTCTGATGTCATATTGTACTTTCTCAAGCACTTAGTACCGTGCTTTGCACACAGTAAGCACTCAATATATATAATTATTATTATTAATGGTAGTAATAATAATAATGATGATTAGGTGAAATGTCACAGACAACAACTTAAAATACTATTTGGTCACAAATCTGTACTGGAAGTTATTTCTTTTCTCCCTCCTGATTCTACTTAAACTGTGAGCACCATGTGGGTCAGGGATTGTGTCCAACCTGATTAACTTCTATCTATCCCAGCTCTTAGAACAGTGCTTGGCATATAGTAAATGTTTAGCAGATACCATACAATAAAACAGTGCAGAATTTGGAAGTGTAAAAAAAGGGAAATTGAATTTACAGTAGTATCTGATGTGCAACAGAGATAACATCTTCAAAGACAGAAAGGGCTTCAACTAGGAAACAAGCTGAACAACTGAAATGATTTTTAACAAAACAATTAGGTAACAAATGTAAAAGAGCTCTGTTCCACAACACAACTTTTTGTTTTCCATTCCATTCCCCTCCTCTGGATTCTTTCTACTATCCTGCAAGCAACCTGGTGCTCGCATTCTACTGCCCAGTCTAGATAGCCTCTCTCTCATAAAATTCCAGGTTTGAGGTTCACCCCCTCTAAATCCTTTCCTCAGAATTTTCAGATGCTGGGGTAGAATGGCTTCTGACCCACACAGCCATTTCACCCCACCCAGTAACAGGATTCTTGTTCCTCAAAGATCCTAAATTCCTAGATCCCAAATTGGAAAACTGTCTCCCACTTCCTGTCCCTAGGATCACTCAGTTCCAACTCTCAAAAAATGTCCGAGATGCTTCTTTTCCCCAATTAATTAGGTCCCTCCCATTTTCCCAGTTCTTCCCTGGATTTAGCTGTCCGACATGGGGTTCACCGTCGAGTTTATCCTACCTCTGAGCCCAAGCTGCAACACCTCAAATTAGCTAGTGGCTGATGAATAATATTTCAACATATCTCACCCCTGGTCACTTTGTGGAACTTCGAGGAAGTTTCCAGAGTCCCAACTGCCCAGGGGTGGGGAGAGGAAGGCCAGAGATGCCCAAATCTCTGGGTGGTAACTATCAAAAGGGCATGGTTTCAAGTCATTTAGAGATGCAAGAAAATGCAGAAAAAGAATCCTGCCTTCTCAACCTCAAACACTTCTGTATTCCTTCTGTCTTAGTGTTAGCACTGTCCAGCTCAGATAACAAGATAATGTCACTCAGTAGTCATGGCCAAGAGGTCGACTTACCATGATTGTGGCTCATGATAGATCCTTGTTACAAAAGCAAAAGCAACCCACTGGCCCCTGACCTCATAATCTGGTTGATGCCCTACTTTGCAGTAAACTATAAAACACTTCCTAAACTTCTCCCCTTAATTCCCAGCTCATCAAAAGGTCCTGCATGATGAGTTAATTCTTCCTTTCTTTTGATGACAATACACCAGAAACAGAGAAGTCCTCCCCTGGGATGCAAATGTAACTAATTTCTCCTTTTTAACATCCAGTAACACTTTTTCAGAGGAAATTGGGGTGATGTATATAACCATCATTCCCCCTCCTATGAATGAAGGCGTGCCAGAACCCTTTGGTTGGGATTCATTGTATTGAAGCTGGTATGTGTGACCCCTGAGAGGAATTTTCTCCTTGAGCAGTTCAGGAGATGGCCAGAGTTTCCCAGAGCTGCAGAAGAATATTCTTACATCTGCATCCTCAGATGAAGAAACTGAGGCACAGGGAAGTCATCACTTGCCTAAGATCAAAAAGCAGACAAGTGGCAGAAGCAGAATTGGAATCCAGGTCCTCTGCTTTCCAGATTCATGCTTTTAACAGTAGGCCAGGATGCTCCCCTTAACACTAGTACTGTAGTCTAGTCCTCCTTACAGGTTCAATCAATTATATTTATTGAGTGCTTACTCTGTGAAGAGCACTGTTCTCAGCACTAAGCTCTATAACTCTGTTAGTAGGTGTATTCCCTGTCCACAACGAGCTTACAGTCTAGAAGTTATAAGGTATAAAGTCTCCGTACCAGTGTTCATGAATTATGAGTTAACCAGAGTATTTATTACATACTCACTATTTGTAGGTATTGAAGTAAATGTAGGGGTAATATTAATTAATGATAATAATAATAATTATGGTATTTGTTAAGCACTTGCTATATGCTGAGCACTGTTCTAAGCACTGGGGTAGATTCAAGGTAATCAGGTTGTCCCACCTGGGGAATCACAGTTTTAATCCCCATTTTACAGATGAGGCACAGAGAAGTTAATCGGCTTGCCCAAGATCACACAGCAAACAAGTGGCAGAGCTGGGATTAAAACCCATGTTCTCTGACTCCCAAGCCTGTGGTACTTCCACTAAACCACGCTGGGTAAATGCAGTATGAAAGATTAGACCAACTCCCTGTACCACAGGGGGATCACCATTTAAATAGAGGAAAGGTGAGCATGCAGATCAATATCAAGCAACAATAAATCATAAAATTCCAGATAAAAATAATAGGTTTAAATATGTGAAACAGGTTAGCTTCGATAGGCTGTAAACAACAAAGGGCAAAAACCTGAAATAAAGAGTGTTGAAAATCTAATTTTCACATTGTTCCTCTGTGGCCTTCCTCTCCGATGTCAAATAGCCTAATGGGAAGATGATATAAGTGATGAGAAGACACCTTCTGTTTTCATAGAAGGAAGGGATTCTCACTGACAAGAAATTGTTTAAAATATAATTTAGCAAGTAAAAATAAAGTTTTTATTTTGAAACAATTAAAGGGGCAAAAGAGAAGAGATTAGGGTCCTAGTAGAATTATTTATTGTTCTCCTTGATGCCTTCTTTAACAGCAGTGTTTAATGTAGGAATCCAATACAACACTTCATGCATTCTGAAACACCTGGTTTGGAGAAGGTGAGTAGGCAAATTTAGCAAACTGGAACAGAGCTTAATGTGCTGTGACTGATCTAATCTAGCATAAGAATTCTGAAACACATCTGTAGCAAGCATCCTTCCTTAAAGTTTGGTTTAGATCATACTTCACCTATCTATTCCAGGACCACAGACTTTAGATTTTCAAGAAGAACAGATGAACTGCAACTGTGAAATTTATCACTGTGATGTTAACAGCATTTGTTCTTTGACATTTATTCTCCACACTCTCCTGGGTTTTCTCTTACATTGACAAGAGCTTAAGTCATCGAGGTATTCTTTATCTCAGGCTAACCAACCAGAGAGTTAAAAGGAGAACAATTCCCTAAACCCATAGCAATGAGGTCAGAACCAGGTAATAGGTAGCAGACTCTTCCTACTTCACACCGACCATAATAATCACTAATGACAACAGAAAGAATGACTAAAATGGCCAATGTATGTGTTAAACTATATTTCTGGGTTTCTTTAAATCTATTTTTATGGCATTTGTGAAGCACTTGCTATGGGCTAGGCATTGTATTATGCACTGGTGTAGATACAGGTATGGGGCTCACAGTCTAAAATCCCCATTTTTACAGATGAGTAACCAAGGCACAGAGAAGTAATACGACTGACTAAAGGTGCCACAGAGCAAACAAGTGGTGGAGCCAGGATTAGAACCTGTAGCTAATCAAACAGATTAAATGACAAGAAAATATTTAAGATCAGTCTGGATGGGTCAGACTTTTTAATCTTTTACTTACCTTAAAAGTTAGCATACCAATCATTACAAAATCCAACTACTCTACAGAGAGAAAAAATGATCCCCTTTTTATTTATATGTGCACACATACTTATACATACCTATATACACATATAAACACATATACATATATACCAATAAATACATATACACAAACACATATGCACAATAAATAGGATTGAATGAATGTGAATATCCATGTATAAATATACATATAGATCTCTTTGAAACTACTGAACTCATCAAATCTGTCATTCCTTAATTTTCCTTAGCAACCAGTTCTGTGATAATATGCATTTTCAACACATGTTTTGGCTAGAATGTGATAGCTAACTAGGGAAGGTGCTTTTGACACCAAAAACCTATTTGGGTTCAGTGTGCCACATTCCTGAAGAATCTGTTTGTGCATCTGGTCAAGGCTTTGGAGCAGATGAATGCTAGAACTGGAACAGATGAAGTTTGCTTCACAGTACTTTATCTGTCTTTACAATTCCTGTCCCATCCCATTGGACACGTCAGGGCCTGCTAAAATGGGGCATATCCAACACTGTTAACTGTTCAAATTCAATGAGGAAAAACAGAATTATCCACAATCCAGATTTCATTTCTCTTATCACTGGTGATTTGAAAGGGATTGTTTAAAAATGGCTCACCATCCAGGCTGTGAAAAAGTCACCCATCCAAGTCCCAACAGCAGCTACCTTCATGAAACTCTCATTGCGGATGCCCATGTAGTCTGTTATGATGTAGGCTCTGGGAAAACAAACACAAAAGTCATTGTACACCGTCAGTGAGCTAGAGCGGGAAAATGCACTGGTCTAACTGCAGATCTGAAGAATCCTGTTCCTGGAAATGAAGCCGCTTGCTTGCATGTGATTGCATTGTCTCCTGAACCTAAAGTTGA
Source organism: Ornithorhynchus anatinus (assembly GCF_004115215.2). NCBI lineage: Eukaryota > Metazoa > Chordata > Mammalia > Monotremata > Ornithorhynchidae > Ornithorhynchus > Ornithorhynchus anatinus. The sequence goes on along the minus strand of NC_041729.1, from coordinate 152,731,462 downwards.
ACTGGAACTCTGGGGTGACCTAGGTCAGTTCCAATTCCTGGGGAAGAGCTGTATGGGCTGAAGGCTAAAGCTCTGAGACTGACCAAAGCTTTGGGAAAATCAAACTCAAAAGTTTGGCAAAGCCTGGTTTTCATGGCCTTTCAAGCTCAAGTCAATCTGAAACATTTCCTGAGAGTTCCATTAAAAAAAATTTCCATCACTTCTCAAAAAAATTAAAATAAAATAAAAACAAAAAATCAGAACCAGGGGCACCTGGCTCTCTCCTGCTGCTGGGGGTGTTGGGAGGGTGCTCATCTTCTTTCACTCCCCCAGCCTCGCTGAGAAAAGGGGAGGAGTCAACTTCTTTCTTGCTCCCCATTGCTGCTTTCGCAACATTCCCCCTCCTCCATTCCTCTCTCTCCCTTTCTTTGAAACCCACATCATCCAACTCTAGCATCCATATTTAGCAGTTACTAGTCACTGTTATCTACCTCCCCCCAAGCCCTACCTCCAACTTTCTGAACCATTTTGATCCCTTTATAAATCCTTCTATCTTTCTACATTCCTACCGTGATGCTTGGGGACTTTAATATCCATGGGGATGCTCCTAGAGCCCTTATGCTCCTAGCTTTCTATCACTCCTCAACTCTACTGATCTCCTGTTCCACCCAACTCACCAACTTCTATGCTAGGCTTTGGGACAGTGTGAGTGCTCACCAGGCAATAAGCTTATTGAGCGTTTACTATGTGCAGAGCACTGTACTCTGTACACTGTATTGCCTACTCAATGCCACAGTTATTATTATGAGTACCATAGTCTCCCAAGGGCTTAGTTCCATATTCTGGAAAGAGTAATCATTCAATAAATACCACTGATTACCACTTCTTAGGGGGCACAGAAGTGTAAGCATGAAGTTGGAGAGGGCAAAGTAGAGTTATGAGAAATGAATAGGGGAAGGCCTCCTGGAGGAAATTTGAACATAGAGGTCTTTGAAGAATGGAAGAGTTGCGATCTGTAAGAAATGAAGGGGAAGTGTTTTACATATGGGTGAGTGGGAAGGAGGACAATGTGAAGAAGAGTTTGGTCTGTGGCATGAAAGACCATAAGTCAGAGGGAGAAAGCTAATTAAGTCCTTAAAGACAATGGCCTGGATTTTCTGTTCAGTGTGGAGAGGAATGGGCAACCATTGGAGGTTTTTGTAGGGTGGGGGACATGAGGAAAACTCTTATTTCCTGTACTTCCAGGATTACCATGAAAAGAATCAATCATGGTACGTGCTGAGCACTTACTCTATGCGGAACATGGTATTAAGTGCTTGGGAGAGTAGAATACAACAGAGTTGGTGGACATGGGGAAGCAGCATAGCATAGTGGATAGAGCACGGGCCTGGGAGTCAGAAGGTCATGGGTTCTAATCCTGGCTCTGTCACTTACCTGCTGTGTGACCTGGGGCAAGTCACTTCATTTCTCTGGACCTCAGTTCCCTCATCTGTAAAATGGGGATTTGACACTCTGATCCCTACATGAGACAGGGACTATCTCCAACCCAATTTGCTTGTATCCAACCCAGCAACAGTGCCTGGCACATAAGTTAGGCACTTAACAAATACCATCATCATCATTATTATTATTATATGATCCCTTCCTATAAGGTTGATTTGTCTTCTGTTCTGGGGCTTAATTGGGGAAGGCCTGTTGGAGGATACATAATTTGAAGGTGATAAGGATGGCCGTCTGTCAGATATGAAGCGAGAGGGAGTTCCAGGCCAGAGGGAGGATGTGGGTAAGGGTCAGCAGCAAGATTAACATGACTGAGGTACACTGAGTAGGTTGGTGCTAAAAAAAGTGAAGTTAGTGGGCTGTGTTGTAGTAGGTATGATAAGAGGGGGCAAAGTGATTGAATTTCTGTTTTATGTGAAAATGGAAGGGCAACCACAGGAGGTTCTTGAGGAGTGGGGAAGCCTGGACTGAGTGGTTTTGTAGAAAAGTGATCCAGGCAGAAGAGATAAGTATGGACTGGAGTGGGGAGAGACAGGTGGCAGGGAGGTCACAAGTGAGACTGACACAGCAATGAAAGTAGGCTAGGATAAGTATTCGGATTAACATGGTAGAAGTTTGGATGGAAAGGAAAGAGCAGATTTTAGCAATGTTCTCAAAGTAGAACCAACAGAATTTGGTGACATATTGAATATGTGGAATGAATGAGAGAGATGAGTCAAAGATAAAGCCATGGTTATAGGGTTGTGATTCAGGGAAGATGGTGACTGTGTCTGAGAAGCAGCGTGGCTTAGTGGAAAGAGCACGGGCTTGAGAGTCAGAGGATGTGGGTTCTAATCCTGCCTCCGCCACCTGTCTGCTGTATGACTCTGGGCAAGTCACTGAACTTCTCTGTGTCTCAGTTACCTCATCTGTAAATGGGGATTAAGACTGTAAGCCCCTCATGGGACAACCTGATTACTCTGTATCTACCCCAGCACTTAGAACAGTGCTTGCCACATACTAAGTGCTTAACAAATACCATAATTATTATTACAGAGATGGGAAAGGCAGGGGAAGGACATTGGTTTGGATGGGAAGAAGTAGTTCTGTTTTGGACATGTTAAATTTGAGGTCTCAGTGGGACATCCAGGTAGAGATATCCTGAAGGCAGGAAGAAATACAAGAGTTCGGAGATGGACAAAGATTCATCATTCATTCTTATTTATTGAGCGCTTACTGTGTGCAGAGCACTGTACTAAGTGCTTGGGAACTACAATTCAGGCTAGAGACATAGATTGGGAAATACTCTTTGTGTAGATGGTGGTTGAAACCACTGGAGTGAATGAATTCTCCAAGGCCCATTCCCCCTCCTCCCTCCCTCTGCCCTTCCCCCTGCCCATCTCCACAGAACTTGTGCATATTTGTACACATTATTTATTACTCTATTTATTTTGTTAATGATGTATATATATATATCCATGATTCTATTTATCTTGATGATATTGATGCCAGACTACTTGTTTTGCTCTGTCTTCTTGTCCGTCTTCACCGTTTAGACTGTGAGCCCGTTGTTGGGCAGGGATTGTCTCTATCTGTTGCCGAATTGTACATTCCAAGCACTTAGTACAGTGTTCTGCATATAGTAAGTGCTCAATAAATACAAGTGAAAGAATGAAGGAAAAGGAGACTCCCACAGCGAGGAGGGAGGGGACCAGAGGAGAAGCCCACAAAAAAGACTAAGAAGAAGTGGCCAGAAAGAGATGAGGAGAACCAGGAGAGGATAGTGTCAGGGAAGTTGAGGTTAGGGGAAAATGGTGGTCCAAAATGTCAAAAGCAGCTGAGACTTACAGAAGGATTAGGATGGAGTAGAGGTCATTAGATTTGTAAGAAGGAGATCATTGGTGGCCTTAGAGAGGGCAGTTTCTTTGGAGTGAAGGGGGAAGAAGTCAGATTGGAAGGGGTCAAAGGGAAAATTGGAGGAGAGGAAGTGGAGACAGTGGATTCAACTTGCTCAAGGAACTTGGAGAGAAATGTCAAGGTGAGATAAGACAATAACTGGAGGGAAGCATGGGGTCAAGTGAGGGTTCATTTGGATGGGGAGATGTGAGCATGAACGGTAGGGAAGAGGACACTGTAGTAGTAGTAATAATAATAATAATAATGGTATTTGTTAAACGCTGTGTGCCAAGCACTCTTCCAAGAGCTGGGGGAGATACAAGGCAATCAGGTTGACCCACGTGGGGCTCACAGGCTTAATCCCCATTTTACAGATGAGGTAACTGAGGCACAGAGAAGTAAAGGGACTTGCCCAAAGTCACACAGCAGACAAGTGTCGGAGCCAGAATTAGAAGCCAAGACCTCTGACTCCCAAGCCCGTGTTCGTTCCACTGAGCCTACTTGGATCTATGTGTGCACTTGGATTTGTGACCTCTGGGCATTTGACATTTGCCCCACCTTCAGCCTCACAGCACTTATGTAAATATCTATAAATTGTATATTTTTAAATTATTTATATTAATGTCCAATTCACCATCTAGACTATAAGCACTTTGCGGGCAGGGAACTCTGTTCTACTATACTCTCTCAAACACTTAGTACAGTGGTCTGCACACAGTAAGCCCTCAGTAAATACCAACAGTAATGATATGATAGTAGTAGATGTATTAATTACCTACTAAGTGCAAGGCTTTGAATTAAGCTCCTGCAGAATGCTAAAGCTCGGGAAGCCAGTGTAAAGAACATTGGCCCAGGAGGCAGAGAACCTGGGTTCTAATCTGTGCTGAGCTACTTGCCTGGTGTTTGATCTTGGGCCAGTCATTTCACTTCTCTGTGCCCCAGTTTCTTCATCTGTAAAATGGGGATTAAATATTTCTCTCTCCTACTTAGCCTGTAAGCACTTCCATGATTAGTTCCCAAACCCATTTGCTATTTCCAAGGCTCATGTACTTACTTATACTCATCTACTTCTTAGAGTGTAAGTCTACTGTAAGTCTAAGTAGGGCATGAGTATAAGTAAGTACCTGAGCCTTGGAAATAGCAGTTGGGTTTGGGAATTAATCAGGGAAGGCTTGTTGGGTGGTGTGGGAATTTTCAGCGACTTTAAATACAGGAAGAGCTGCAGTAGCTCAAATTACAGAAGGGAAGGAATTTGGGCCAGGGGAAGAACATAAGCAAGGGGACAGAGGCAGGAGCAAGGTAGAGATGTAGGTCTGACCCACACCTTGCAAATGGGAGGCAAGAAGGGAGGTGGCTTTAAAGCTGATGAACTGAGTATTTTTGACCCTTTTTTGCAGTGCAATCTGGCCCTGCTCAGGGTAAAGATACTAATCTAAATTGTCTTATTATCCTTCAAATAATCACACACCATGAATACATTTGTCCCCCCCCCCCAATCAAACGTTATTAACTTTTCTCCTTTACAACTTTTCTCTCTATTCATTTCAGATCTCTCATCCATCATTAGTCCATAACCCTCTTGAACATATTGAAACATTTAATCTCTTAATGGCACTTTAAATGTATATTTCTTGAGAGACATATACTTTACACACACACACACACACACACATATCTCCCCATCCCTGACCTGACAGACTATATTAGCTCTTTTGGTACCCAAGTCATCTGTTTTTAAAATGATTCTGAAATGTTTTTATTTTCAATAAAAGACAGGTCCAATATGTCTCTGAACTTCGGTGAATGTGTGATTTGACCATGACATATAGTAATGGCTTTGTCATTCAAGGCTTCTGGAGTGAATTTCTTAGCTAATGTATCACCGGAAGATCAGACTATGACAATTCCACCTGCATGAATCAGTTGGCCAGAACAACAACGAGACATAAAAATACATTTTTGTTGAAGGATAAATTCAGGAAATCTTTGCCCTAAAGAAAACAACTTCACCAAGTAACTATATCATTATTGAGTTATATTAACAATACTTACAAGTAACTTCTATATTTACCTAGAAAATAGGCATTTTGAGCAAAATCAAATACCACATGCATAACTGTCCCACTTTTTGCATAGTTTTTGCAACCCCACAACAAGGGAGGGGCTCATATGGTGAATTAAGGGAGTAGGAAAAATATATAGGAAAATACAAGGGAAGAGGAAAGGTGAGACATCTGAGCCCAAATAGGCACTCAATGAATTATGGTATTTTCCCCTTCCCCCTTTCTCTTCCTCCCAGGGAGTGCAGCCCTCTCAAAGAAGAAGCTCCTCTTCCCCCACTGCAAGCTTGTACCTCTGGCTCTACTCAATCAGTCAATCCATCAATCATATTTATTGAGTTCTTACAGTGTGCCGAACATGGTACTATGTACTTGGGAGAGTAAATTAAACAATATAACAGAGTTGGTTGACACATTCCCTGCCCACCATGAGCTTACAGTCTAGAGGGGGAGATGGACATTAATACAAATACATGAATTTTGGATATGTACAGAAGAGTTTTGGGCCTTTTTCTCTTCATCTCCAACCTCACACCTGCATATTTCAAAGAAGAAATGCCCTCCAGCCATCAGGCTTCATCCACAGAGACCTGTCTCCTCTTCCCACTCTGGGGCACATTTAGAAAAATGGTCTTTTAATTCTGTCTCAAAAATCGGTGGCGGGGGAATTATGAGGTGAATAAAATTATGTGAGTAAATATGGTATTTTGACAAGGTGCATAAAAATCTCCAAGTCAGTGAATGAGTTAGATCTGGCTGGGTGGGAACAGATACCATAGAAAGTTGCAAAAAAAGATTAAAAGTTGTCTCAAATGTTAACTTTCCAAGATCTATGTTCTATGTTCTATGTTCTGAGCTCCTCATCTTCCCTCCCAAACCCGGTCCTCTCCCAGACTTCTCTATCACCGTCGATGGCACGACCATCCTTCCCGTCTCTCAGGCCCGCAATCTCGGTGTCATCCTTGACTCGTCTCTCTCGTTCACCCAACACATCCTATCCGTTACCAAGACCTTCCGGTTTCACCTCTACAATATCGCCAAGAACCGCCCTTTCCTCTCCACCCAAACGGCTACCTTACTGTTACGGGCTCTCGTTATATCCTGGCTAGACTACTGTGTCAGCCTTCTCTCTGACCTCCCTTCCTCCTCTCTCGCCCCGCTCCGGTCTATTCTTCACTCCGCTGCCCGGCTCATCTTCCTGCAGAAACGATCTGGGCATGTCACTCCCCTTCTTAAACAACTCCAGTGGTTGCCTATCAACCTCCGCTCCAAACAAAAACTCCTCACTCTAGGCTTCAAGGCTCTACATCACCTTGCCCCTTCCTACCTCTCCTCCCTTCTCTCTTTCTACCACCCACCCCGCACGCTCCGCTCCTCCGCCGCCCACCTCCTCACCGTCCCTCAGTCTCGCCTATCCCACCGTCGACCCCTGGGTCACGTCCTCCCGCGGTCCTGGAATGCCCTCCCTCCTCACCTCCGCCAAACTGATTCTCTTTCTCTCTTCAAAACACTACTTAAAACTCACCTCCTCCAAGAGGCCTTCCCAGACTGAGCTCCTCTTCTCCCTCTACTCCCTCTGCCACCCCCCCTTTACCTCTCCGCAGCTAAACCCTCTTTTTCCCCTTTTCCTTCTGCTCCTCAACCTCTCCCTTCCCATCCCCACAGCACTGTACTTGTCCGCTCAACTGTATATATTTCCATTACCCTATTTATTTTGTTAATGAATTGTACATCGCCTCGATTCTATTTAGTTGCCATTGTTTTTACGAGATGTTCTTCCCCTTGACTCTATTTATTGCTAATGTTCTTGTCTGTCCATCTCCCCCGATTAGACTGTAAGCCCGTCAAACGGCAGGGACTGTCTCTATCTGTTGCCGACTTGTTCATCCCAAGCGCTTAGTACAGTGCTCTGCACATAGTAAGCGCTCAATAAATACTATTGAATGAATGAATGAATGAATGTCTACCATCATGAGGTACTAAGGAGATAATAACACAACAAAACATCCTGACACATGAGAACAAATTCTACTGAATTATTTAGGAAGGGAAGCAATACAGAAAAGAAAGACCACCTCTCCAATAAGTGAGAGCTTCAGCCTTTTGTTGGGACATCTTCAGAGACGGAGGAAGAAACCTGGCTCAGAAGAAGTATTGAGGCTTTCAGAATTAACTTGTAACATCACTTTTTACTTGCATTCTGCAATGTCCAGAATCTGAGAAGCAGCGTGGCCTAATGTATAGAGCATGGACCTGAACATCAGAAGGACCTGGGTTCTAATCTAGTTTTGCCACTTGTCTGTTGTGTGATCTTGGGCAAGTCATTTCATTTCTCTGTGCCTGTTACCTCAGCTGTAAGATGTTTGTTAAGACTGTTAGCCTCATGTAGGACATGGACAGTGTCCAACCTGATTACTCTGTATCTACCCCAATGCTTAGAACAGTGCCTGGCACATAGTAAGCACTTAACAAATACCTCTAACTGTGGGTGCTCTGCAGACTCTGTTCTGAGTCCCTCCTCTTTGCTTTCTAAATTATAGGGAGATCACTGGCTCATGTGACTATAGTGGATGACTCCTAAATACATTTCTCTTGCTCTTTCCTAACATAACATTGAATCCTGCCTCTCCTCTAGCCTCAGTGACATCTTCTTTTGGATGTTTCTCCAACACTTTCAAATTCAATATCCCTAAAACTGAACTCTTCATCTTACTTTATAAATCTACTCTTCCTCCTACCCCGTCCATCTGGTAATAATACCCCCATCCTCCCTGTGCAGGAAACCTGAAAATTTGGTGTCATCTGCAATTCCTCACTGTCTTTCAAATCTCACAGTCAATCCACTGCCAAATTTTTCCATATTTCCTACCCAACCTTTCCCAGATCCACTCTTCTAACCAAACAGCTACCATCCAGGTCATATTGTGGCTAGACTACAGTATGATCCCCCCACCAAGCTCCTAGATTCCAATCTCTCCTACCTCCAATCTATAGTACATGCTGCTCATATGGATTATCTTCTCAAAGCAACACTCAACATACATCTCTCAGCTTCTCAAATCCCACTATCATGTTCCTGTGTCTCTCTCTGCATCAAGCAAAAACACATCTGGATTAGCTTCAAGATCCTCCACTAAATCACTCCCCATCTTCAACATCTTACCCAAGCTCTTTTCATCAGATACGCCCCTTTCCTTCCAAGTCAACCTTCTAACTGCATCTCATTCTCATTAGGTGCAAAAGCAGCGAGGTCTAGTGTGCACAGGCTTGGGAGTTAGAAGACCTGGGTTCTAAACCCATCTCTGCCAATTGCTTGCTGTTTGACCTTGGCAAGTCACCTACATTTTCTGTGCCTCAGTTTTCTCAACTGTAAAATGGGGGCTGAATCCTACTCCCTCCTACTTAGTCTGTGAGCGCCATGTGGGACAGAGACTGTATCCAATCTGATAAATTGGTATCTATCCCAGCACCTAGTACAGTGCTTGACAGGTAGTAAGCATTTAACAAATACCATTAAAAAAAATCCACCTCTGTCACCTGTCTCACACTTTTCCTGGCCTAGAATTTCTTCCCTCCCTCCTCAAATCCTTCAGACCACAGCAGTCAATATAATCAGAGATATTTTATAATTCCACTTCTTCCAATAAGCCTTATTAACAACCACTACCCACCACGAAAAGTTGATGAACCCACCAGTCATCTCTAGCACTTACGTACTTAATTATATCCTTCCCCAGTACTTATGTATCTATGCTTATTCAACTATATAATCAATTACTTGAATTATTCAACTTAAAAATATGTTATTACTGTCTCCCCAGTTAGCATGCACCAAAGAACTTTTTAGAACTTTCCACGTGTAGTATAGATTGGATGTATACATGTATACATGTAGTGTAGACTGTAGCATGTAGTATAGTTTGGAGGTAGGAGAGACTGGATGCAAGGAGGTTGGTGGGGTGGTCATACGATAGTCTAACCACAGTATGACCTAGGTGGTAACTGTTTAGCTAGAGGAGTGGATCTGGAAAAGGTTGGGTAGGAAATATGGAAAAATTTGGCAGTGTCTTGACTGTGAGATTTGAAAGACAGCGAGGAATTGCAAATGACACTGTTTAGTACAGTGCATTGCGTGCTCAATAAATTTGAATTTTAAATCATTCTGGAGCACAAAGGACTCATGCTAGGTTTCCTGCCAGATGCTAAGATCATTTTTACCTCATTTACAAAACAATCACAAATCTACCCCAGTCCATTCACTACCCATTTTTATTCATTTGACTGTATTTACTAAGTGCTTACTGTGTGCAGAGCTCTGTATTAAGTGCTTGGGTAAGTACAATATGACAATAATCAGTGACGTTCCCTGCCCACAAGCTCACAGTCCAGAGCAATTTGATCAATTATATTTATTAAATAATAATTCAGGCATTTGTTAAGTTCTTACTACTTGCCAGTACTGAGCACTGGGGTGGATAAAAGCAAATCGGGTTTGACATGGTCCCTGCCCCTCATGGGGCTCAGAGTCTCAATCCCCATTTGACAGATGAGGTAACTGAGGCACAGAGAAGCAAAATGAGGTGTGCAAGGTCACAGGGCAGCAAGCTGTGGAGCCGGGATTAAAACCCATGACTTTCTACTCCCAGGCCCGTGATCCATCCACTGTGTCATGCTGCTTCTACAAGTATTAAAGCATTGAGTGCTTAGTACAGTGCTCTGCACACAATAAGTACTCAATAAATACAATTGAATGAATAAATGAATTGCAAAAGCAGTGTGCTAAGATCTCGGGAGAGTACAACAGAACTAGAAGACATGATCCCTGCTTCCAAGAGGAAGCATTCACTAAAATAAATTTCAGGAAGTAAAAAAAAGAGAGACAATAAAGATATAAACAATAGTGCTACTGGGGGGCATTGCAGAGGGAAAGAGGTTGGTTTGTGTACCTAAGTCATATGTAACACTGAAGTGTTGATGTGACAGTTGGGCAGATTTAGAGTGGGGAGAAGACAGTTTAATCAAAGAAAACCACTTGGAGAAGATGGACTTTCTGAAGGGATTTGAAGATGGGGAGAACGGGTATCTTAAATTCACTCTTTTAGGGAGGTCATCATTTATAGGAAGTGAACAAGGAGAAAGTTCCAGGTAAGGGGGAGAGTGTGAGCAAGAGGTCAGGGGTGACAGATACAAGAATGAGGCAAAGAGCAGGGGTTTGGCTTGAGAGGAACAAAGCACAGGAGATGGGTGTAGTTTTAGGAAAAGAGCAAATAAAAGTAGAGGGGAGAGAGCTAATTGAGTGCCTTAAAGCCTATGGTCATAATGTTTGCAATCTACAAAAAATCCTGCCAGAATAAAAGAAGTAAAAGTGTAATCAATCATATTTATTGAGCCCTTACTGCATGCAGACCATTGTATTAATCCCTTGAGAAAATACAATATGGCAGAGTTTGGTAGACACTCACCCTGTTCACAACAAGCTTACAATCAAGAGGGAGAGACAGTCATTAGCATAAATCACTGTATTATGGATATGTGCACAGCCGCTGTGGGGCTGAGGATGGGGTGAATAAAGGGTGCAAATCCTACTGCAAGGGAGACACAGAAGGGAGTGGGAGAAACAAAATGAGGGACCAATTGTAAAAGTCAAAGGTCTAAAGAACTATCGACCTGCAACATCAATTTTCAACTAACTGTGGTATTTGTTCAGTGCTTACTAGGTATGAAGAACTGGTCTAAATCCTAAGGTAGATTTAAGGTAATCATGTAAGGCACAATCCCTGCCCCACATTGGGCTCACAGTCTAAGTAGGAGAACAGGGATTAGATCCCCATTTCATGGTTGAGGAACAGTGCAGTTAAGTGACTTCCCCAAGGTCACACAGCAGACAAATTCATTCATTCATTCAATAGTATTTATTGAGTGCTTACTATATGCAAAGCACTGTACTAAGCACTTGGAATGTACAATTCAGCAACAGATAGAGACAATCCCTGCCAACGACGGGCTCACAGCCTAAGTCATAGCAAAGGAAAACAGAACAAAACAAAACAACATCATTGAGATAAATAGAATCATGGAGATATACACATCATTAACAAAATAAATAGGGTAATAAATAATATAAACAAATATGCAAATATGCACAGTGCTGAGGGGAGGGGAAGGGGGAAGAGCAGAGGGCGGGGGTGGGGGGAATGGGGAGGGGAGGAGGAGCAGAGGGAAAGGGGGGGCTCAGTCTGGGAAGGCCTCCTGGAGGAGGGGAGCTCTCAGTAGGGCTTTGAAGAGGGGAAGAGAGTTAGTTTGGCAGATGTGAAGAGGGAGGGAATTCCAGGTCAGCGTTAGGATGTGGGCCAAGGGTCGATGGTGGGACAGGCGCGAACGGGGAACCATGAGGAGATGAGCAGCAGAGGAGCTGAGTGTATGGGGTGGGCAGTAGAAAGAGAGAAGAGAGGTGAGGTAAGAGGGGGCCAGGGGATGGAAAGCTTTGAAACCAATGGAGAGAACATTGTGGCAGAACTAGGATTAGAACCCAGGTTGTCTGACTCCAACTAACTTGGCCACGTTCCTCCAACTAACATGTCATGTACAACATTACTTCCTTCTTTATATGAAAACATTTACCTCCACTCCACACTCCTGACCTAAAGGAGACTCACAATGTGGTCAGAGTAAGATCACTTTTCATTAACCTTATGACCTGACATTCCTAGCACACTTTCCTCAGTGTGAACTCTGGGACTGACCTCCAACCAACAGACCCTACCAATCACGCAAAAGACATCTTCAAAAGGCATTATGAGGCAATTTAATTAAAATCAATGTTACCAAGGTAGAGAATAAAGTGCATTTTACTAACCATTCTTTAAGACCACCCCCCTCCCACCTCATTCAGCTAGATAACCCTATGCTTGACAAATCAAGTGGAAAGGATTTAATCAGGACAAGATATGTTTTCCCCTGCCAAGCGTGAAAGGCAGAGAGCTATAATCATTTGATAACTAGACAGACCATAGAGCCTGAAGAATGCAATAGATCATTTCAACATGCAACAGCCTAAGACAAGCCATTGACACCCTTCAAATTGGGCTTGTGTTGACACCTTAGTTAACTGCTGAGCATGAGGAAAGAGGAAGATGCCAAGACAAGCTCACCTTCCCCTTTAACCAGTTAACGCTGTTCGTCACATCAGTTATTGGTAATGATCTGATTGAACTGTATCTAACCCAGTGCTTAGCACATGCTCTGCACACAATAAGTGCTCAATAAATATGACTGATTTTCTTATTTTTTATCTTTTGTATTTATGCCACTAAAATGCTCTGTAAATTGGCCAACCAAATATACAGTGTCAATGTCTTCCTGCTCAAAGAGGATTTGACTGCTATAATATCTGCACAGAATTGAAGATGCCACAGGATTTCAAAGACACCCCCAAAATGAAGAAGGAGGAGGTGGAAGAGAGGAAAAAGAGGAGGAAGAGGTGGAAGAGGAGGAGGAGAAGAAGAGGAGAGGAAGAGGAAGAAGAAGCCTGCCTGCAGAAACTACCAATCAATAAATCAATCCATTAGTATTATATGTTGAGCACTTGCTGTTGTGCAGAGAAATGTACTAAGTGCTTGGGATAGTACAACAGAGTTGGTAGCTGCTTTCCTTGCCCACCACGAGTTGCAGTCTAGAGGGGGATACATGCATTTATATAAATAATTTATAGAAACATACAAAAACGTTGTGGGACTGAGGGTGGAGGTGAATAGTAACTGTCCAAAGGATACAGATCCAAGTGCACAGAAGACACAAAAGGGAGCGGGAGTTGGGGAAAAGAGAAGCAGCGTGCGCATGCTACATAGATGTCGACTGCAGAGTAACTGATTATCTGCATCCAGTTTCGCTCACTCAAGTGTTTTCATTACAGCATCTGGATATAACAGGATGGGTGCAAACTACTTGTGGTCAGGTAATGTGTCTACTAAATCTGTTATAGAATACAATTCCAAGTGTTTAGTACAGTACTCCACACACGAGTGCTCAAAAGATATGATTAATTGATTTTTTGTGGTATTTGTTAAGTGCTTACTGTGTGTCAAACACTGTTCTGAGCACTGAAATAACTCCGAGTCTCTGTACCACATGGGGCTCACAGTCTAAGGAAGAGAAAGTTGGTTTTAATCTCCATTTTCCTATTGAGGAAACAGACACAGAGAAGCTAAGTGATTTGACCAAGGTCACATAGCAAGCAACTAGCAGAGCAGAGATTAGAACCCAGGACCTCTTACGCCAGGCCTGTGCTCTTTCCACTAGACTACTCTGCTTCTCTATTGAATTAGGGAACTGTCTTCCCACATCATGAATTTGTTCTGTTTTCACATGATCCACAGTTGGGCTCAATTGCACATGGCATCAGCCAAGGAGTCAAGAAGGACCTGGGTTCCCGGCTCCACCACTTGTCTGCTGTGTGGCCTTGGGTAAGTTACAACTTCTCTGGGCACTCAACTGCCTCACTGGTAAAATGAGAATTAAAAGTGAGAGCCTCATGTGGGACAGCGACTGTAACCAACCCCAGTGCTTAATACAGTGCCTGGAAAATAAGAAGCGCTTAACAAATACCACAAAAAAGAAAAAAAAATAATCGTGCTTCTATATGTTGCTGAGTCCCTGCCACGGCGCTCAACAGTACTTGGCACTCCTTCTTTCTGAAATTTTACAGTATTCAATAAAACACCAAAGAATGGCAATGGTGAACACATTCTTCTCGCGATTAATGTAATAATCAAGAGAGGGGTAACGAAAAATGTCATGGTTCTTTTGACTTCTTAAACATTTAATTTTAGTGGTTACCAGCACATGATTTTCCCCATAGCACAGGATTGAGTTTAATAACTCTACCCCCTGTTTTTACCTCTGGTTGTAGTACAGTGTTTTAATGGAAGTATTTAATACCTGTTAGCAATACTGCCGCATCTCCTTCTACTAAGGAAAAAAATTAATGAGATGCCAGAATCAATCAACTACCAAAAATGTAGTGTTCAACGATGTACTCAGTTAAAAGCTGAATCAAAGTAACTCAATACCCTGTATTTACCTTTCATTCATTCAATAGTATTTATTGAGCGCTTACTATGTGCAGAGCACTGTACTAAGCGCTTGGAATGAACAAGTCGGCAACAGATAGACAGTCCCTGCCGTTTGACGGGCTTACAGTCTAATCGGGGGAGACGGAGAGACAAGAACAATGGCAATAAATAGAGTCAAGGGGAAGAACATCTCATAAAAACAATGGCAACTAAATAGAATCAAGGCGATGTACATTTCATTAACAAAATAAATAGGGTAATAAATATATACAGTTGACCAGATGAGTACAGTGCTGAGGAGATGGGAAGGGAGAGGAGGAGGAGCAGAGGGAAATGGGGGAAAAGAGGGTTAAGCTGCGGAGAGGTGAAGGGGGGGTGGTAGAGAGAGTAGAGGGAGAAGAGGAGCTCAGTCTGGGAAGGCCTCTTGGAGGAGGTGAGTTTTAAGTCAGAGAAGCAGCGTGGCTCAGTGGAAAGAACACGGGCTTTGGAGTCAGAGGTCATGAGTTCGAATCCCAGCTCGGCCACTTGTCAGCTGTGTGACCGTGGGTGAGTCACTTCACTTCTCTGTGCCTCAGTTCCCTCATCTGTAAAATGGGGATGAAGACTGTGAGCCCCACGTGGGACGACCTGATTCCCCTATGTCTACCCCAGTGCTTAGAACAGTGCTCGGCACATAGTAAGCACTTAACAAATACCAACATTATTATTAAGTAGTGTTTTGAAGAGGGGAAGAGAATCAGTTTGGCGGAGGTGAGGAGGGAGGGCGTTCCAGGACTGCAGGAGGACATGGCCCAGGGGTCGACGGCGGGATAGGCGAGACCGAGGGACGGTGAAGAGGTGGGCGGCGGAGGAGCGGAGCGTGCGGGGTGGCCGGTAGAAAGAGAGAAGGGAGGAGAGGTAGGAAGGGGCAAGGTGATGGAGAGCCATGAAGCCTAGAGTGAGGAGTTTTAGTTTGGAGCGGAGGTTGATAGGCAACCACTGGAGTTGTTTAAGAAGGGGAATGACATGCCCAGATCGTTTCTGCAGGAAGATGAGCTGGGCAGCGGAGTGAAGAATAGACTGGAGCGGGGCGAGAGAGGAGGAAGGGAGATCAGAGAGAAGGCTGACACAGTAGTCTAGCCGGGATATAACGAGAGCCCGTAGCAGTAAGGTAGCCATTTGGGTGGAGAGGAAAGGGCGGATCTTGGCGATATTGTAAAGGTGAAACCGGCAGGTCTCGGTAACGGATAGGATGTGTGGGGTGGACGAGAGAGACGAGTCAAGGATGACACCGAGATTGCGGGCCTGAGAGACGGGAAGGATGGTCGTGCCATCCACGGTGATAGGGAAGTCTGGGAGAGGACCGGGTTTGGGAGGAAAGATGAGGAGCTCAGTCTTACCTCTGAGTTTTCTAATGTTTGAATGGGAGCATTTAGCTTGGCTTAGTGGAAAGAGCAGGGGCTTGGGAGTCAGAGGACGTGGATTCTAACCCCCAATCCGTCCCTTGCCTGTTGTGTGACTTTGGGCAAGTCACTTAAGTTCTCTGTGACTCAGTTATCTCATCTGTAAAATGGGGATTAAGACTGTGAGTCCCTTGTGGGACAACCTGATAACCTTGTATCTACCCCAGTGCTTAGAGTAGTACTTGGCCCATAGTAAGTGCTTAACAAATACCATTGTTATTATTATTATTATTAAATAAATGTTAGTAATAAATAAATGCTACTACTAAGGGAAAAAGTGAAATGCCAGCACCAGTCAGCTACCTCGTTGTGGGCAGGGAACGTGTCTGTTTATTGTTATACTGTACTCCTCCAAGCACTTAGTACAATGCTTAGCACACAGTAAGAGCTCAACAAATAAAACTGAATGAACGAATGACTGGACGAACTATCAACAATGCAGTGTCCAACGAAACCATGCAGACAGTTGAAAGCTGAAGCAAAATGGTCAGGACTTTCTTGGAAGATTGAGAGACATAATCTTAGTGACAAGGACATCATTTCATCCCAAATCGAACGAGACATACTTAATGTTTAGTGCCAGGGCCAGATCACCAATGTCAAATACCGGCACACCGTCGGTACCTTAAAGTCAAAGCAACGATAGTCACAACGCTGTCTGCAGGGCTGGAGATTTGCGCTGAACAGACGACAGCTGATTGATTACCTGTGCAATTGCAGTAAAGGGAGACGAAATGTGATCTGTAAGCTGGCAGGGCAGAACAAATGTTTTTGACATCTAGGGAAGCCCAGCAGCCTATTGGGAGGCCACAGCAGCAGGTAGGAATGGTCTGGAAAATATCACTCAGGAGAAGAACTGCACTCGTCAAGCAGAGGCTTTGGAAAGGTCATGACACCAAGAGGCCTATCCTAAAACAGTGACAGGTGCTATACTTGGGAAAGTCATTGGTGGGCAAAGGGCTACCTTCCTGTGCACAGAATGGGGAAAAGAATAATGTTCACATACGCGTCTTCTAATCCGTCCTCACACCCATGAATAGGGTCTCAAAAAGCACCCTCCACATATAATAATAATAATAATAATAATAATGATGGCATTTGTTAAGCACTTACTATGTGCAAAGTATTGTTCTAAGCGCTAGAGTAGATACAAGGTAATCAGGGTGTCCCTCATAGGACTCATGGACTTCATCTCCATTTTAAAGATGAGCGAACTGAGGCCCAGAGAAGTTAAGTGACTTGACCAAAGTCACACAGCTGACAAGTGGCAGACACGGGATTAGAACCCATGACCTCTGACTCCCAAACCCAGGCTCCTTCCACTAAACCACAATTCTTCTCAATAGTAATGATAATAATAATAATTAGTAATAATGATAATAATGATGGTATTTGTTAAGAGTTTACTATACGCCAAGCACTGTTCTAAGCACGGGGATAGATACAAGGCAATCAGGTTGTCCCTCTTGGGGCTCACAGTCTTAGTCCCCATTTTTACAGATGAGGCAACTGAGGCACAGAGAAGTTAAGAGGCTTGCCCAACGTCACACAGCAGACAGATGGTGGAGCGGGGCATAGAACCCACGTCCTCTGACTCCCAGGCCTGGGCTCTTTCCACTAAGACTGCTTCTTAGAAATAATAATAATAATGATGATTGTATTTGTTAAGTGCCTACTATGTGTCAAGCACTGGGGTAGATAGAAGATAATCAAGATGGACTGTGTTAATAGTAACAATAACAATTCTATTGACGGCATAAGACAAGTGCTTACTATGTGCCAAGCACTGTACTACGTGCTGGGGTACAGATAACATAAACAGGTCAAACACAGTCCTTGTTCCACATAGGATTTACAGTGTAAGGAAGAGGGAAAACAGATTAAAAATCCCCATTTTACAGATGAGGAAACTCACACAGCAGGGAAGTGGCAGAGCCAACAGGCCTTCTAAGGCCCATTGTCCTCTATTCCACTATGCCATGCTGCATCTACTCTATTCCTGCAGATAAGAATAAGTACTCATACAGTAGGGTCTGTAGAGCCAACAGATGGGTGCCTAAGATCTGAGCACAGAGAACCCTAGGAAGGCTAATCTGTCGGCAACTGGAGACCATGGACTGGACCTATGGGGAGCCTGAAGAACCCCCTTCTTTTACTTCCTCATTTGTGTGTTTCCGAATAGCTCCCATAGTCCATAGTCTTTAATGGGATGTTTCCTTGGTGCCACACTCTGTGCAATATGTTTGGGGAAATAAAAGATGATCCTCTATGCCTGTCTTCCCCCACTTAGATCTGACCCAAAAATGTTCTCTCCCAAGTGTCGGTAGAGAGTTTTGTACAGTTCCACTGATTAGCACAGTGCCTGGCACATAGTAAGCGCTTAACAAATTCCATTATTATTATTAAGTACTCAATAAATACCAATCATTGATCGCTATCTATTACTTTCACCTCTCTGAAATTCATTTTAGTGTCTGGCTCACTCGACTTGATGGTGAACCTGAGGGCAGAGATCTTATCTCGTAATTCTATTGAACACACCCAAGTGACGAGCACAAAATAGGTATTCACTAAATACAATTATCCCAGCTTTAAGCACAGTGCTCACCACACAGTATGCACTCAGTGAATATGGTAATCATCCAGTGAATAGGCACCTTAATCTACACTCCTACCTATAAGGAATCTTTATTATTCAAATGATCTACAGATTTCATTCAAGTGAAACCCTCTCCCACAAAATGAACTCAACTGCCTGGTAAGAGTAAGATTCCAGCTCTCAATCAGTAGTCACAAATGAGGTGTTATTTCTATAATTCATTTCCTACCAGGGACTTTGTTTATTTCCAAGATGGGGAATTATGAACAGCAAATGAATAACTATAAAGCACTGTCAAATAAGATGGTAAATAATTGAGAATTTCATTCTTTCTTTTAACCCATTCTCAATAAAAATTTGTTTTATTCATTTTGTAAATGTAGTGCAAAATCCCCCCTCCAAATTTTTTGTCTTGTTTTATGCTGTCGTGTCATCTCTGACCCATAGCGACTCCATGGACACATCTCTCCCGGAATGCACCACCTCCATCTGCAATCATTCTGGTAGAATATCCATAGAGTTATCTTTGGCAAAAATACAGAAGTGGCTTACCATTGCCTTCTTCCACACAGTAAACTAGAGTCCCTGCCCTCAACTCTCTCCCATGCCACTGCATGCCACACGAGAGTTTTGATTCATAGCAGATGGTCTTCCATTTGGTAGCCACTGCCCAAGCTAGGAATGAAATGGAGAGGCCTCTGCCGGACTCTCCCTCCTGTAGCCAAGACTGGTAGAGTACTGGAAACCCTCCAGATGTGATCTGAGAGGGGCCACCCAAAATCAGAGGACATAAAATAGTCTAACAAAAAGGCAAAAAGGAGATAAGCCTCCTCTCAGCTTCATTGTGATACGGCTAAGTCTACAGGTAGTTATCCAGCCTACAAATGAACCGTCAAACGATGAAATTGAGAGGTACCACAGGAGTACTTTGGTTGATCCATAATCTGTTTTAATAAGGTTGGCTATCAGTACTAAATGTGGAAAACTCATCTCTCAACCAAAATAGTATAAATATCTGTGCATTTAAATTGCATTTCTCTCATTCGTGAGATAAAAGATAAATTATCTCTTCCTGATGGTAAAGAACACTACCAAACTATATTTTTTATTTGCTCTATAAAATAAAAATGCGTTTTTATGTTCTTTAGAAGTTCCTAAGATTATACTGCATTATGCGATCTCTAAAAATATCTTTACATTTTTAAAATGGCTTTATTTTATGGCATTGTTTGGGGCATATTTCCAAAAGGAAAATTTCCTTCCTTTTAAAAACACTTTTTAGCCACACTGTCACTGTATGCTCTATTACCATGATCTCATTTGATGCCAAATAGACCTTACCTCCACTTTATGGTGATGAAACCAAAAACAGTTATGAACCCTGAAACTCTTCCTTCTACAACCCATGGAAAAACTGGGGTAAATTCACTAATTTCTCAGGTTGATGCCAACAAATATCTGCCATGAAAGAACCCCAACACATCCTAGAGGTAAGAGTTTTCTCAGATTTTATTTCAAAATTCATCCAAGATCCCCATCAAATTGGAGGTTTGAGGCAAATGAAGAAAGTCATGGAGACTTGCGGGGAAGGTCCTGCAACCCTGCCCAACCTCAGAATCCTCCTAAAATTCCTAACTCCTCGAGGAATCTACTAGAAGCTTGTCTGATCTGACTGCATTGTATCCATCTTGCTAGCATTTTAAAAAGTCTTTAACAAATGCTACATTTATTAATATTATCATTGACAATACAGCAAGTACAAAAGCACTATGGGAGGTTCCAATTCTTCCTATCTTTCCCAATTTCCAATATCCTGGGGAAAAGGATGACATTTGGGAGTCAGAATACCTGGATTCTAATTCCAGTTCCACCACTTGCCTGCTTCTTGATCTTGGGCAAGTCACTTAACTTCTCTGGGCCTGTTATCTCATCTGTAAAATGTGAATTAAGACTGTGAGCTCTTTGTGGGACAGGGACTGTGTCCAATCCGATTATTTTATGATTATCCACCGCTTAGTACAGTGCCTGGCACATAGTAAACACTTATAGTCTAATGTGGGTATTCATCCAAGAAGTCAATGACTATCAACTCATTTGCAATCACTGTTAATTGGTTACTGGGCAGGCTAAGTGGTCGGGAAGTCACCTTCCCAGACTTGGTGAATGTCTGGATCAATTCTGACAGATGAGAGAACTGTCATTATCACATTGTCATTATCTTTAATGGCATTGATTGAACGTCTACCGGAGTGAGGCAGTGTACACTGGAGTGAACCTCAGAAGAAAGGCACAGATGACTACCCTTCAGAAGCCAAACCAAATCCCAATAGGGGAAATGGGAATACTATAGCTAGAATTGTAATCAATTATATTTATTGAGAACTCAATAAGAGTAATGATAATTATGGTATTTGTTAAGAGCTTACTATGTTGTAAGAGCTGGGGTAGATACAAGGTTTTCAGTTTGGATATAGTCCCTATCCCCTATGGAGCTCACAGTTTAGGTAGGAGAGAGTGGAATTTAATCTTTATTTTACAGAAGAGGAAACAGAGGCACAGAGAAGTAAAGTGACTTGCCCATGGTCACACAGCAGACAAGTGGTGGAGCTGGGATTAAAACTCAGGTCCTCTGATTCTCAAGCCCGTGCCCTTTCCACTAGGCCACACTTCTTTTTTTTAACACACTGTGTGCAGAGCAATGTTTAAACTCTTGGGATAGTACAATATAAGAGATCAGGTAGACATGTTCCCTGCCCACCAGGAGCTTACAGTCTAGAGGATGTACTAGGTAAATAAATAATTGAATATATACAAATGCACATGAGTGTTGAGGATGGGAATAAAACATAAAACCACCAAGGATGGTACTTACTGTTTTTCCCCTGATTCTTCTTAAAAATTTTCAGGGAAGATAAACCATTCTACCTTGGAAATGCATTCCAGTTCCATCTTTTAAAAGGAAAAATTTATTCCTTTAATTTAGCCAAATTTTCTTTCGTTATAATGTTGGGCACTTTGAAAGGAACGTTAACTTTTTTAAAGCCCTGAGAATCATCTTTTTAGTGCATTTCTAAATACATACTTGGGAGGATGTATGCTAAGTTGGACTGGTTCAAATAAATCTGCACATCTGATAGTCTGAATATTTGGAAGGATTTAAAAGGATGCAGATCTTCACCTATGAAGAATTTATTTCTCATTGCCATCAAACCTGGGATCTTAAGTATTCACTCAATCATATTTTTCATTCAGTCGTATTTATTGACCATTTACTGTGCAGAGCACTACACTAAACGCTTGGGAGAGTACAACAGTAAACACGCACATTCCCAACTCACAAGAGCTTTCTGTCTAGAGGGGAAAACTCGACATGACTCTGGGCAAATATACCTAGCTTGGCTCACATGATTCAAATTCGTCATTCCAGAAAGACCCAAATTCAGTCTTGTAGGTACATTTGTGCTTAGAACAGTACCTGGCACATAGTAAGCGCTTACCGAGTATCGTTAAAGCAAACAAATTAAAAAAAACAAAAACCCTGCATTAAGGTCGGCCACAGCACCAATAAACACAAAGGCATGGATCTGAATCAGAAAAGGACACAAGCAAGCAAGTGGATCCATAGAAACTCTTTTTTAGGAGATAACCAATCAATGGTATTTATTAAGCGCTTATGTGCAGCAAATTGAACAAAGCACTTGGAAAAGTATAACACAACAGTCTCGCATATCCTCCTGCCTTTGGAAAATTGCTACTTGGGTGTCCCGCAGACACTCAAAGTAAGCATGTCCACAACTGAACTCCTTGTCTTTCCACTCAAATCCTGTCCTCCCTTTGTCTTTCCCATTGCTTTAGATAGCACCATATCCTCCTTATCTCCCAAATCGGTAATGTTGGCATCACCCTCAACTCCTCACTCTCATTTCATTCAGATATTTAATCCGTCACCATAACCTGCTGGTCTCACCTTCACAACACTGCCAAGATCTGCCCTTTCCTCTCCATCCAAACCATTACCATAATTAGTACAATCACTCATCATGTCCTGACTGGATTAGTGCATCAGCCTCCTTGCTGACCTCCCAACCTCCTGTCTCTTCCACCTTCAGTTTATACTTCACTCTGTTGCCCAGATTCTCTTTCTACAAGAAACGTTCAGGACATGTCATTCCCCTTCTCAAAAATCTCCATTGGTTGCCAATAAACTTGTGTATCAAACAAAAACTCCTCACTATGGCTTCAAGCTCTCCATCACCTTGCCCCTTCTTACCTCACCTCCCTTCTCTCCTTCTACATCCTAGCCCACACACTGCTCCTCTGGGGCTAACCTTCTAACTGTGCCTCATTCTAGCCTGTCCTGCTGTTGACCTCTGGCCCACATCCTACCTCTAACCTGGAATGCCCTCCCTCCTCAAATCTGCCTAGCAATTACTCTTCTCCCAGTCAAATCTCTACTGAAGGCTCACCTGCTCCAGGAGGCCTTCCCAGGCTAGGCCCCCCTTTTCCTCAACTTCCCCTCCCTTCCGCATCACCTCGACTCGCTCCCTTTGCTCTTCCCTCTCACTCCCCACCCCACAGCACTTACATGTATATATATCTATACATCTATAATTCTTTTGTTTACACTGATGCCTGTTGACTTATTTTGAAGTCTGCCTTCCCCCTTCTAGACTGCAAGCCCACTGTGGGCAGGAATTGACTCTCTTTATTGCTTAATTGCACTTTCCAAGTGCATAGTACAGTGCTCTGCACACTGTAAACGCTCAATGAATATGATTGAATGAATGAATGAATGAATAAATGACCAGTCTTTCCACTAGGCATTCTTGCCCCCTAGGTTAACTCTCTGTTCAGGAATACTAACTAGCTGGCTCCACTTCTAATAATAATAATGATAATTATGGTATTTAAGTGCTTACTATTTTCCAAGCACTGTTCTAAACATTGGGGAAGATACAAGGTGATCAGGTTGTCCCACATTGGGCTCACAGTCTTAATCCCTATTTCACAGATGAGGTAATTGAGGCATAGAGAAGTTTAGTGACATGCCCAAGGTCATACAGGAGACAACCAGCGGAGCCAGGTTTAGAGCCCAGGTCCTCTGACTCCCAAGCCCATGCTCTTTCCACCAAATATCTGTTAGATTCTGACTTCTCAGCGTGTTTAAAAGGGCACTTTAGATGGTTCTGTCACCTGGATCCTGCACTTTAGAGAACTTTAATAATAGTAATAATAATCATGGCATTTAAGTGCCAAGCGCTGTACTAAGCGCTAAGGTAGATACAAGATAATTGGGTCAGCTTTGAAGCCTGTAAACTCATTGTGGGCAGGGAATGTGTCTGTTTATTGTTATAGCGTACTCTCCCAAATGCTTAGTAAAGTGCTCTGCACTCAGTAAGCACTCAATAAATATGACTGAAAAATGAATGAAGTGATGCTTATCACTGAGCTCGTCCTGTAACACAAGCTGTTCCCACTCAGGTCACCACTTTCCTATGGGATAGACGAGCTCAGTGATAAGCATCTACATGCAGCTGGATTATTTTTATCAGTGAATGTAGAACACAACCCCAGTTTACTGTAGAAGGGGAAATGTACATTTCCTGGATGAAAATCCAGGCCTTTTCTCTTTCTCAATGGTCAAGCTTTTAAGTCAGGGTCCTGATTTTTTTGCTCTGCTACCTGGAAGTGTTCTCATTCGTCTAATCAACAGCATTTGGAGGTATTTTGAAAAGCTTTCCACTGGACTGTAGCCATGTCTTCCTTTGTGATGGGTTAATTAGAAGAATTTGCACACTACTCATTTCCTTAAGTGTTTTTCTGAAGGAGCGGTGTTGGCGTTCGCTTTTGAGCAGAGGATCAGAGGATAAGTTTTACGAGAGTTTAAATGTTAATAAGTGAATGGTTTATATCGACAACCAAGCCAAAAAGCATTTCTCCTTAAAAAACCCAAAAGGCCTTCATCCTTCCCTGATTTTGTACAAGCCAGGGCATGTTCTGACTAGACCTTTCACACCGAGCGACCCAGTTCCTTCAGGTAAAATCAGATGGCCCTTGGTGTCGATAATCTTCAGTTAGTATGGAACACTAAGCAGTTTATTAACTGCGACATTTCAAACAGAAAATTCACACAAAGCAATGGCTCCTTTTCATGGCAAACAGATTCAATCTCTTACCAACACATGCTATTGATGTTATTGTTTTTCCAAAACTTCCAGTCTTCTGCCTCATATATCAAAGCATGAACAAAAGAGGCTACTGGATAAAACTCAATTTTATCATGGTACAAAAGATCCCAGAGTCCTTGCAACTTAATAGTTCTTCCTTCTATCTACCCTCGAAAAGTATCAGAACAAGGCTTACCCACAGATATCGACAAGCACCTAGAACGGAGCTCTGCACACAGTAAGTGCTCACTAAATATAATTGAATGAATGAATATGAATCAACCAATCAATAGTATGTATTAGACATATTCACTCCTTCAAAGCAGCGTGGCTCAGTGGAAAGAGCACGGGCTTTGGAGTCAGGGCTCATGAGTTCGAATCCCAGCTCTGCCACTTGTCGGCTGTGTGACCGCGGGAGGACGTGACCCAGGGGTCGATGGCGGGATAGGCGAGACCGAGGGACGGTGAGGAGGTGGGCGGCAGAGGAGCGGAGCGTGCGGGGTGGGCGGTAGAAAGAGAGAAGGGAGGAGAGGTAGGAAGGGGCAAGGTGATGGAGAGCCTTGAAGCCTAGAGTGAGGAGTTTTTGTTTGGAGCGGAGGTCGATAGGCAAACACTGGAGTTGTTTAAGAAGGGGAGTGACATGCCCAGATCGTTTCTGCAGGAAGATGAGCCGGGCAGCGGAGTGAAGAATAGACCGGAGCGGGGCGAGAGAGGAGGAAGAGAGGTCAGAAAGAAGGCTGACACAGTAGTCTAGCCGGGATATAACGAGAGCCCGTAATAGTAAGGTAGCCGTTTGGGTGGAGAGGAAAGGGCGGATCTTGGCGATATTGTAGAGGTGAAACCGGCAGGTCTTGGTAACGGATAGGATGTGTGGGGTGAACGAGAGGGACGAGTCAAGGATGACACCGAGATTGCGGGCCTGAGAGATGGGAAGGATGGTCGTGCCATCCACGGTGATAGAGAAGTCTACCAGTATAGTCATTACCACTATAGTCACCCCTTCTGCCCAAGCACAGGGTCCTGTACTCTCTACACAGTAGGTGCCTAATAAATGCTAAGGACTGACTGACCATTGAATACTAACAAATTTAGTATTATAAGTGAACATTTTCACCTGAACCACAAATAGATGGCTTCCTGTCAGGGTGGTGATCTGGATGGTTAAAATCATAATCCTAATCTAGGCTCTGCCACTTGTCTGCTGTGTGATCTTGGGCAAGTCACTTTGCTTCTCTATGCCTCAGTTACCTCATCTGTAAAATGGGGATGAAGACCATGAGCCCATGAAGTACAGTGCTTTGCTCACAATAAGCACTAGATAAATACAATTGAAGGAATTAATGGGACAGGGACTGCGTCCAACCCGATTTGCTTGTATCTACCCCAGTGCTTAGTACAGTGCCTGGCACATAGTAAGCACTTAACAAATACCACAATTTTTATTAGTAGTAGTAGTAGGAAGAAGAAGAAGAAAAGAAAACAAGAGTTTGCAGGTGAGCAGGGTCCCGAGTGCAAGATGACAAATGGGTCATGGTACACAGTCTGGTTGAAACAGCATGTGAGCAAGAGCCAAGAAAAGAGGGTTCCAATTCCAACTCTATCAAAGTCTTCTGGGTAATCTTGACCATGACACTGAACTTCTCTAGGCCTCAGTTTCTTCATTTGACAGGTGGGGGTGATAATATCTGCTTTTCCCTATCCCACAGAAATGTTGTGAAAATTAAATGAGATGGTTGATGTGAAAGCACTTTGGGAAAATAAAAAAGTGCTAAATAAAAACAAAGGATCATTTTTATTCTGTTATTAGAACAGAATAATAATAATGATAATAATGTTGGTATTTGTTAAGCGCTTACTATGTGCCGAGCACTGTTCTAAGTGCTGGGGTAGACACAGGGGAATCAGGATGTCCCACGTGGGGCTCACAATCTTTAATCCCCAGTTTACAGATGAGGTAACTGAGGCACCGAGAAGTGAAGTGACTTGCCCACAGTCACACAGCTGACAAGTGGCAGAGCTGGGATTCGAACTCATGACCTCTGACTCCAAAGCCCGTGCTCTTTCCACTGAGCCATGCTGCTTCTCTATAGAAGCAATTTAGTTGCATGTTGAGTGTAGTGAATTAAAATTAAAGTAGACAACTGCTCTCTAAGGGATAACTGATACGCAGCCTTTGAGCAGGTCATGGAAAGGACATCCCAGGTGATATGGTGGACAACCCCAGGGGTGGTCTCATTCATCGTCCTTGAGCTGTTGGAAGCTGCACGTCCATATCACCAATTCTGCTGCCCACAGTAGACATTTCAAGGGCTGTTCTTCCACAGGCAACGAGCTAAATGCAATAAGGGGCCATGTCCGCTTATTCCCAAAGTCAAAACTTAAGATGGGAAATTGCTTATAATCTTTATTCTGGAGGTGAAATTAAATTCTGAAAAATCTTGTGGATTAAGCAAGGAGGTGATCCTCTTGAAGTGTTTCTTGTTACAGAAAGATTTTACAATTCAGAAGTACTTTCAGGGAGGAATTCTGTTGATTCTTAGCCTATCTGTTCCTTCCCCAAGATTGGTGAATTTTAAACCCAAGTACTCTGTATTTTGATCTAGACTGAGTTAGCATATATAGATTTTAAATAACGACTGTTATTGCTTCATCTCCCACCCCCATTCTAGTTGGGCAATTGAAACAGCTCATTAATTCTTAATGAAGGCTGCACTGAATTCAAACCACTATGGGGCAGAGTTAGACAAATGGATTTTAACAGACATATTTTATGTTTTAAAAATCTTAGTAGTATGAACATCTTCATGATTCAGTGGAAAGAGCATGAGAACAGGAGTTGGGAAATCCAGGTTCTAGTCCCAGCTCTGACAATGGCTGCTGTGTGAGTTTGGAAAAGTCACTTAAGCTCTCTGGGCCTTGACGTCCCCATCTATAAAATGAGGATAAAATCACTCCTTATTTCTGGGAACTGTCACTGATCAGATTATTTTATAGCTATTGCAGTACTCTGTTCCCTCTAGAATACAAGCTTGTTGTGGACAGGAAAGTGCAAACTTCGTGGTATTCTGCTCTTCCAAGCACTTAGTACAGTGCTTTGCACATAGTAAGTGCTCAATCAATCAATCACTGGTATTTATTGAGCATTATTTGCAGAGCTCTGTACAAAGTTCTTGAGAGAGTACAATTTAACAGAATTAGCAGATAAATCCATTGATTGATTGGTGTTGATGATAGGTAAAAATCAGAGTTTAGATTAAAGAATAAAAAGAACATTCATAGACCTATCATTGTTAGTGATAGGAAAAACAGAAAGATTTTATCACTAATTCTCACTGAGTTATGCCTAGTAGTAAATTATCAATCATCTAGAATGCAGCTATTACAGAGAGATTTGCAGAGGAAATAGAAGGGAAATACAAAGTCTGAGTTTGGGAAAGTTATTATTAGGGAATAATTTGTTTCCACTCAACTCCACGCTTGTGAACAGAAATAGAAAGGAGCTTCAGGTTGACAGTTTGTAAAATGTCCTGAGGTGGTGGTTGGCTTCTTCGGTAACCGAAAAATAACGGCAGATTGCTGAGCAGATGGAAAAGAACCAAACGTCAAAACCAAATTAACAAATCATGAGGCCGCTCCATTACCTGATCGGTTTGAAGCGTCTACATAGCGACAGTTTGGCTCTGTGCCAGACATACCTGAAGCAACGGATGGGAGAGGAGAGGATGAGTATCAGGTTGTCAAGCAGGAATCACTTAAAAAAATGAAGTAAGAAGCCACGTTACCTCGTGGATAGAGTACAGAACTGAGAATCAGGAGGCCTGGGCTCTAATCCTGGATCCTACACTTGCCTGCTAAGTGACCTTAGGTAAGTAACTTACCTTCTCTGAATCACAGCAACCCTACTGCAATGAGGAATTCCAGCTGTGTGAACTAAGCTGAACAGTGTCTAGTAGACTGTTAGCAAGATGATGTCAGGAGACACATCCAGGACAGATTTACTGAAAATGAATCCCATTTTTAAATCAGTTGAAGCAAAGCAAGAAAACTTTTGGCAACATCTTGAAGCTCCTCATGTCTTGACAAAGAGATGCTTACAAAAGCCTACATGAGTACATTTCTAAAATACGGAAGATATGAAGTCCAGAATGGCCAAAGGTGGCACTACAGAATGACAGACCTGGAAGGAGCCAGAACTCAGGAGTCAGAGAACCTGAGTTTAATCCTGGCTTCATCACTCATCTGCTGTGACCTAGGGCCAGTTCTTAACTTTTCTTGGCCTCAGTTACCTCACCTGTAAAATGGGGTTAAAACTGTGAGCTCCATGTGGGACATGGACTGTGTCCAACCTGATTATCCTGGATCTACCCCAGCACTTAGAACTGTTCCTGGCACAGAGTAAGCCCTTAACAAATACTGTAAAAAAAAAAAGGAAAAAAAAACATTCTTGACATCACATGGGTCTCATTGACAGCATAATACAATTATTATTATCATTAGTATTATATTACGGTATTTGTTAAGTGTTTACTACCTGTGATACAATCTCGTTGTGGGCAGGGAATAATAATAAAGGCATTTGTTGAGCACTTACTACGTGCAAAGCACTGTTCTAAGCGCTGGGGGGGATACAAGGTGATCAGGTTGTCCCACGTGGGGCTCACAGTCTTAATCCCCATTTTACAGATGAGGTAACTGAGGCACAGAGAAGTTAAGTGACTTGCCCAAAGTCACACCGCTGCCTGTGATATTGTACTCTCCCAAGTGCTTAGTACAGTGCTCTGCACACAGTAAAAGCTCAATAAATACGACTGACTGGCTGACTGACTAAACTCTGAGGTAGATACAAGTTAATGAGATTGGGCACCATCGCTATCCCAGCTGAGCCCTAGGCATCATTTTTGAAAAAAACCCACTGATTTTGCATCTCTCTAGACCTGATCTCCCACTTGTCCCAGAGAGACCATTTACACCCCCCTTGGATCTCCAGGTTTCTCTGGATACAAGCACCCTTCCATGTCACAGAAATCAGCGAAAGGAGCCAAAGCCAAGAAAGACTGGGCAGTAAAAAATACGCGCTATGAAAGTGTCTGATGTCATGTATATAAGGGATGGCGATAGGCTGGCTGAATTTTCCAGTGACTGGGGTTGAACCAATTTACAAGCCACCCTATGGAAGCAATGTCACTACTTCAAAGACAATCATAATCAGCACTTGCAAGAACTAAGGCAAATGCTGATTCTGTTAACCTATGCTCTCCATAGCCAATAACAAGGATTTAGAAGAATATCACTAATTTATTAACTCTATAGTACTCTCTCCTGCTAGACCGTAAGCTCCGTTTAATATGATATTTGGTAAACCCTTATTACGTACCGTACAACGAACTAAATGCTGGGGTAGATATACGATAATCAGGTTGGACACAGTCCGTGTCCCACATGGCGACCGTGGTCTTAATCTCCATTTTACATATGAGATAATTCAGGTTTAGAGAAGTGGAAATAACTTGACCAAGATCACTCAGCAAACCCAGACCTGGGATTAAAACACAGGTCCTTCTGACTCCCAAGATGGGCAGGGATCATGTCTACTAACTCTTTTATCTTGTAATAATTATAATTATGGCATTTGTTAAGCACTTACTATGTGCTGGCCCTGTACTTAGCGCTCGGGGAGGTTCAAGCAAATCGGGTTGGACACAGTCCCTGTCCCACGTGGGGCTCACGGTCTCAATCCCCATTTTACAGATGAGGGAACTGAGGCCCTGAGAAGTGAAGCGATTTGACCAAGGTCACATAGCAGACTTTCACGAGTGTTTAGTACAGTGCTCTGCCCACAATAAGCAGTTAATAAAAAATATTGCTCCAACAACTATCACTAGTATTATTACTCCTACTACTACTGACACAGGCTTTGCTGCACCATAGAGATAAATCTATTTCATCCAACAATAGCAAAACTGCTTTTGTGAATATTATAAAAACATTTAAAACCTTCAACAGATCCAGGTTTTGACAACTGCTAAGTATATGTACCCCTCTCAGGGTGGCATCTGGAGCGTTTCCAGTATTCTACCAGCTTCGGCTAAGGGAGGGAGAGTCAAGGAGAGGCCTGTCCATTCCATTCCTAGTGTGGTTAGAGGCTAGCGAGTGGAAGGCCATCTACTACAAGTCAAAACTCACCCATGCTGGGCAGCAGCGGCATGTGAGAGAATCGACAGCGGAGACTCAAGTTGCCCGCCTGGAAGGAGGTAATGGCAAACCACTTCAATAGTTTTAACAATAAAGCTGGATAGATACACTACCAGAACGATTGCAGATGCAGAGGGGGAGTTGTGGGAGAGATGTGTCCATGGTGTCACTATGGGTTGGAAATGACTTGCTGGCATAAGATGAGACAAGACAAGTAAATGTGGCTGCTCTGAAAATATTTACTAAAATAAAATGAAAATAAAATTTTGGCATTTGTTAAGCACTTACTATGTGCAAAGCACTGTTCTAAGCGCTGGGGGGATACAAGGTGATCAGGTTGCTCCACATGGGGCTCACAGTCTTAATCCCCATTTTACAGATGAGGTAACTGAGGCTCAGAGAAGTTAAGTGACTTGCCCAAAGTCACACAGCTGACAAGTGTGGAGCCGGGATTAGAACCCATGACCTCTGACTCCCAAGTCCAGGCTCTTTCCACTGAGCCACGCTGCTTCTCTAAGCAAGATACTAAGATACTAAGGCTACTCTAGGGCTGTGGTTTGTTGTAAGGCACAGCCATGTGATAGGTTCAGAATGGTCCAAACTCTTCGATGCAGGTGTGCTTGAAAATGAGAGAAAATCCAATCTGGAGACTAAAGTTATGATAAAATAAAAATCATAATAATGGTATTTATTAAATGTTTATTATATGCCAGGCAGTGTACTAAGCGCTGAGGTGGATTCCAGCAAATCGGGTTGGGTACCAGTCCCTGTCCCATATGGAGCTCAGAGTCTTAATCCCCATTCTGCAGATGAGGTAACTGAGGCACAGAGAAGTGAAGTGACTTGGCCAAGATCACACAGCAGACAAGCGGCAGTGGCACGTCCCCCCGCGGTCCTGGAACGCCCTCCCTCCTCACCTCCACCAAAGTGATTCTCTTCCCCTCTTCAAAACCCTACTTAAAACTCACCTCCTCCAAGAGGCCTTCCCAGACTGAGCTCCCCTTCTCCCTCTACTCCCTCTACCGCCCCCCCCTTCACCTCTCCGCAGCTTAACCCTCTTATCCCCCCATTTCCCTCTGCTCCTCCCCCTCTCCCTTCCCATCCCCTCAGCACTGTACTCGTCTGCTCAACTGTATATATTTTCATTACCCTATTTATTTTGTTAATGAAATGTACATCACCTTGATTCTATTTAGTTGCCATTGTTTTTACGAGATGTTCTTCCCCTTGACTCTATTTATTGCCATTGTTCTTGTCTGTCTCCCCCGATTAGACTGTAAGCCCGTCAAACGACAGGGACTGTCTCTATCTGTTGCCAACTTGTTCATTCCAAGCGCTTATTACAGTGCTCTGCACATAGTAAGCGCTCAATAAATACTATTGAATGAATGAATGAACCTAGATCCTTCTGACTCCCAGGCCAATGTCCTCTCCACTATGCCATGCTGCTTCTCACCCACTAGATGTTCCTGACCTATTAGGAAGATTTCAATTCCAAAGATTACTAACAGCAAAGTCTTGAAGAAAATTGTGCCGGTTCTGTTGCAGAATGATGACTGGGATAAAGACATCGCCCTGGGCACATGCGGTAGGTACAGTCACATTTGTAAAATGATGGCATTCCCTTTGAAAATGAAGACCAGGTGTTGTACAGAAAATGTGTCACATGATATGTGAATAATGTGCTATTCTTCAGTCATATCGGGGTCATCACGATATATGCAACTTTCCCTAACCAGAGATGAGGATGAATATATCAAATCCTAGGAAGGATAATGAAACAAGACCTTTTGATAAGGAAGAAAATGGATCAATATCTTCTCAGAACATTGCAGAGATCACTAGTGTTTGAAACTAGCCCTTAATAGAAAAATAACATCATTATCATCATCACACAGTATTTGGGGGGCACCTGTCTACATGTCTTCTCCCTGCCACTAAGATATATGATGTATGAATTTAATAAGCAGCTGGGAGAGAGCATAATGGATAATCAGCACAATGTGAGCTCCTTGGTTATAAATCTGTTCTTTTGATTCATCCATCCTAGGCAGCAGTATAACAAGTGAGTCTCAGAAAAGATAGGTTACGGTGTACACACAGCTCTGTGCATATTTGATGAATCCAGAGTTTTTATTAGATCATAATGTGAGAGAGACAATAAACCCTCACTGTTGGACAGTGGAATATAAAATGAATCAAGATAATTGCTCCTCTCCAGGGGTTCAACTATATCACGGTAGATTGACCCTCATTCCAAGTTAGTAAAGTGGCCGTTTTATATCTGTAATTTATTATAGCTGTAATTTATTCATTTATAGTAATGTCTGTCTCCCCCTTTAGACTATAAGCTCATTGTGGGCAGGGCACGCGTCTGTTATCTTGTTGAATTATAGTCTCCCAAGTGCTTACTACAATCTAGGTCTGTGTGTGCTCAACAAGTGCTCAATGAAAACGACTGACTGAATGACTATAGATTCATCCCAGCCACTCCAATTGGAGGATTCTAGCAAATTACCGAGTTTGCCAAAATTAGAATGTAGAAAATAGGACTATTAATACACATGGGCTCTTGAGTGTTCACAAGTATCCAAAAGAATGGATTTTCACCTGTTTTACAATGTTCTGCACACAGTATGCATTCAGTAAATACCACTGATTGATTGATTACTTTCTGCTCACCGCTGCCCAACTGTCAAATATACTGCTACTCTCACACCATAGCACATTATTAAAGTTCTGCATTGACGGCCACCACGTAGGCATTAGAACGCGGCGCTGTATCACACCAGCCTTTGATTTATATTCTGCCATTCTAGCTAATGTGCAATGGCTGCTTCAAACTTCACTTCACTTTACCTAAGTCTTAATGGAGATCATTGTGGCTACAATATTAATTTTAAAATTAAGAAGCTCTAATGGAATGGTGGCGTTTAATTATAATCCTGTATCCAAAAGGGAGTGCAATCTATCATATATGACACAGTAACAGACTCCTTTGTACTCTGCTTTTGATTTGGTTTTATTTTTTTAAAACCATAAGGCTTTTAACAGATAAAATCCTAAATAAATCATTTCCATATCCACTCTAGCCCAGTGAATGAACTCCAAAAATGTGCTTTCCAGCTCATATTTCATTGCTATCACTATTATTCTTTTATTTATGGCACATACAGATCGCTTACTGTATGCCGGACACTGCATTAAGGATTGGGGTCTTGTCTTGTCTTATGCCATCGAGTCGTTTCCGACCCACAGTGACACCACAGACTCATCTCTCTCGGAACGCCCTGCTCCCCATCTGCAATCGTTCTGGAAGTGTATCCACAGAGTTTTCTTGATAAAAATACGGAAGTGGTTTACCATTGCCTCCTTCCGCGCAGTCAACTTGAGTCTCCGCCCTCGACTCTCTCTCGTGCTGCTGCTGCCCAGCACGGGTGGGTTTTGACTTGTAGCAGATGGCCTTCCACTCTTTAGCCACTGCCCAAGCTAGGAATGGAATGGGTAGGCCTCTGCTTGACTCTCCCTTTCATAGCCGAGGCTGGCAGAGTACTGGTAACTCTCCAGGTACGACCCTGAGGGGAAGGACTGGGGTAGATATAAGATGAGACACAATCCTTGTTCGACAAGAGGCAAATGCCCTATCACTGTAATAATAATAATAATAATGTTGGTATTTGTTAAGCGCTTACTATGTGCCAAGCACTGTTCTAAGCGCTGGGGTAGACACAGGGGAATCAGGTTGTCCCATGTGGGGCTCACAGTCTTAATCCCCATTTTACAGATGAGGTAACTGAGGCACAGAGAAGTTAAGTGACTTGCCCAAAGTCACACAGCTGACAAGTGGCCGAGCCTGGATTCGAACCCATGAACTCTGACTCCAAAGCCCGTGCTCTTTCCACTGAGCCATGCTGCTTCTCTACTGTAGACACTACCACCACCACTTCCTCTGTCTCACAAGCTCCTAACCATGGAATTGACCTTTACTCATCTCTCAAATTCAACCTAATCAATGAACCAACAGTATTTATTAAGCATTTACTGTATGCTGAGTAAGGCACACAAGCTTGGAAAGTATAATACAACAGAGTTGGAAGACGCAATCACTCCCACAAGGAGCTTACTACAGTCCACAGGAGGAGTTAACACATTCAACCTGGCACCAAATCTTGTTGGTTCGACCTCCACAACATCTCTAGAATCCATCCTTTCCTCCCCATCTAAACTGTTATCATGTTGATGCAAGCACTGATCCTATCCCACCTTGACGACTGCAAGTCTCCTCACTGACTTCCCTTCCCCCTGTGTCTCCCTTCTCCAGTCCATACTTCACTCTGTGGCCTGACTCATTTCCCTAAAAAAAGTGAAACCCCTATTTTTCCCACTCCTCAAAAACCTTTCAGTGGTTGCCCTACCACCATCTGCCTCAAAGACAACTACATATCACTGCCTTTAAGGCACTCAATCAGCTCTCCCCCTTCTGCAGAATTACAATTTTCTTTCTCCTTCAAAGACCTCTGCCTGAGAGTTGAAAAAACTGCAAAACTTGACTCTCCCCATCCTCCGATGCACAAACCAACTGTGGAATGCTGTGTATAAGAGAATGTCCCTTCCTAACCTTTGCATCAATCGGCTAACATTCCGAGCATGACATTTGATTGTCCCTTCCTCATAAGCACCCTGTAAATAAAAAAGCTATTGTTACAATTCTGGCTTTGAAGTTTAATGTAAGTTCAAATGAATTAACCTGGGTAATCTTTTTCATTACACATTTCCACCTAGCAAGCTTTGCATTCACAAGGATATCAGACATTAATTTTCTTTTCTTCAATTTACTATATTTTGCTCGTCATGCAGAGGATGAGGCGTAAGATACGGGCTACACATAATGAGGTGATATTGAAAGAGATACAAATATATTCTCCCAAATAGCTTCTGACTTAATTTCCCTATCCTTTGTCTTAGACCCAGCCTAAAATAATAATAGTGGTATTTTAGTGGTTATTTGTTAAGTGCTTACTATGTGCAAAGCACTGTTCTAAGCACTGGGGGGGGGGGTTACAAAGTGATCAGATTGTCCCACGTGGAACTCCCAGTTTTAATCCCCATTTTCCAGATGAGGGAACTGAGGCACAGAGCAGTGAAGTGACTTGCCCAAAGTCACACAGCTGGCAAGCTGCAGAGCCGGGATTAGAACCCATGACCTCTGACTCCCAAGCCCAAGCTCTTTTCACTGAGCTTGAGCGATTACTCTGTTCAGATCACTGTTCTTAATTCTTGCACACTAATTTCCCTATCTCCTGTCCTAGGCCCAGTCTCAAATGAAAGGGATATCAATCAGTCAATAAATCATGTTTATTGAGCCCTTACTGAGTGCAGAGCCCTGTACTTAGTTCTTGGGAAAGTACAGTATTACAAAGATGGTGGACACATTCCCTGGACACAAGGAGCTAAGGCTCTAGACGGGGAGATGGACTTTAATATAAAGTAGAGATATGTACATAAGTGCTGTGGGGCTAAGGGTGGGGTGAATAAAAGGTGCAACTCCAAGTGGAAACATGATGCAGAAAGAAGGGAGTGGAAAAAGAGGAAATGAGGGCTTAGTCAAGGAAGGTCTCTTGGAGGACCTGAGATCCAATCACCAACTAACACCCACGTCTACTCATTGCATGTCTCATTTCTAAGAAGTTCATTCATTCAGTAGTATTTATTGAGCACTTACTATGTGCAGAGCACTGTACTAAGCACTTGGAATGTACAATTCGACAACAGAGAGAGACAATCCCTGCCCAATAACAGGTTCACAGTCTAAATGGGGGAGACAGACAGCAAAGCAAAGCAGAACAAAACAAAACAAGACAACATCATCCAGATAAATAGAATCATGGAGATATACACCTCATTAACAAAATAAATAGGGTAATAAATAATATATACAAATAAGCACAGTGCTGAGGGGAGGGGAAGGGGAAAGAGCAGAGGGTGGGACGGGGGGTAGTGGGGAGGGGAGGAGGAGCAGAGGGAAAGGGGGAGCTCAGCCTGGGAAGGCCTCCTGGAAGAGCTGAGCCCTCAGTGTGGTCATTTTTCCCTTTGCTAGTGTCGCGTCACTGTCACAAATTGTATATCAACAAAGGTATGTATTTAGAACGTTCTATGTGCAGAGCACTGTATTAAGCATTTGGGAGAGAGCACAACAGACTAAGTAAATACAGTCTCTGCCCGCAAGGATCTATTAAAGGAGAGAGGTAAACATTTATTAGAATTGCCATGCTCCATGGAGTTACTTTTCAGAAACCTGTCTTGGTTTCATTTCTTAAAAAAAAAAAAAAATATATTGCGCTCATGCATTTTCTTTAAATTTCTCCTTCCACCAAACACAGATATTGGAATGAATCAACTCACTTGGGCTACCAGATTTCTATTTCTATCACATTCACTGCTTTGGGAAGAAGGAAATAATGGAGGAAAAGAACCAGCCTTTGACATTGTCCTTTCTGATTTGCTGGTCCTTGAGGTACAGGAGCCATTAGAACAGCGCTTGGCACATAGTAAGTGCTTAACAAATACCAACATTATTATTATTAGAGTGAACACATGGTCTGGTGGATAAAGCATGGGCCTGGGAGCCAGAAGGTCATGGGTTCTAATCCAGCTCTGCCACTTGTCTGCTGTGTGACCTTGGGCAAGTCATTTCATTTCTCTGGGCCTCCCTTACCTCATCTGTAAAATGAGGATTGAGACTGTGACGCCCACGTGGAACTGGGACTGTGTCCAATCCGATTCGCTTGTATCCACTTCAGCGCTTAGTACAGTGTAAGCACATAGTAAGCACTTAACAAATACCATATATAATTATTATTACCATTTTATTGTCCCAAAGCTTAAATCTTATCCTTGGTCAGGAAATCACAGAGTTCAGTGAGATGATAGGCACATTGTCGTCACAACCATAACAGGGACTATCCAAATTAGATTCTGGGGTGAAGGAGATTGGGAAATCAGCCAAAGGATTCCGCTGCAATACGCAGCATGCTTGGAAGACTAACCTTACCCCTCGACCTGTTCATCCCCAATTAATTTCCCAGCAGCCTGAACTGTATCATCCAACCACTTTGTCTTTATATGAGGATGCTATTATTTTGCCCACTTTAGCTGTGAATATTTTTTATATTCGTCTCTTCCATTAGCGTATAAGCTACCTGTAAGCAGGGGATGTGTCATTTCATTATACTGTGGTTCCCAAGTGGGTGCTCAAAAAGCACAATTATTTCTAATACTCTGACAGAATCTCTTGGACATCAGGCAGTTCAGAATCCACAACAAGAATGTGAGTTAACTCTGGGCTGGTGACAAAGACTGGATGCAGTATCTGTGATATGTCGGCTTTATAGTGTATTACCTTTACCTCTTGGAGATAATTCTTGTGGCGATAAACGAGATGATACATGTAAGTCTTTGAAGAAGAATGAAGATTGCTCCTTC
This sequence comes from Ornithorhynchus anatinus, assembly GCF_004115215.2. NCBI lineage: Eukaryota > Metazoa > Chordata > Mammalia > Monotremata > Ornithorhynchidae > Ornithorhynchus > Ornithorhynchus anatinus. The sequence goes on along the minus strand of NC_041729.1, from coordinate 152,693,095 downwards.
AGGCACACGGAGGAGATTTTTGTATGGATTTTTTGAATGAAACAGAAGCACCCACGCTGATGACCGATACTCCAAGCCTCTGCGCTTATGCCCCATTCTTATCTACAGCTCCAAATGGCCCTGTGCCTCCCTCAGATAATGCATCTTAAAAGAATAATATGCACTGTCCTTACCCCATTCCATTCACTCACGATTAAATCTTTATAAGTACCCTGGTAAGGACCTAAGGCAACTCATTCCTTTTGTTGCAAAAAATAATTGGAGTTAGTATGATCAGCATGCAGTCTGGTAATACTCAAAATTTTGGTTAGCAAAATAATCCCCGGAACAGAAATTCATCAAGGGTCTAATACATCAATTAAAGAGATTTAGGAGTTAAATAATAATAATAATAATAATAACCACAGTATTGGTTAAGTGCTTACTATGTGCCAAGCACTGTTCTAAGCACTGGGATATAAAACAAGGTTATCAGGTTGTTCCACGTGGGGCTCACAGTCTTAAACCCTATTTTACAGATGAGGTAACTGAGGTACAGAGAAGTTAAGTGATTTGTTCGAAGTCACACAGCTGACAAGTGGTGGAGTTGGGATTAGAGCCCACATCCTCTGACTCCCAAGCCCAGGCTCTAAAGGCTGGAATTGAAAAGCAGTCAATGCTCATTAAATACCATTCATTGATTTTATGGACTCCTTGAGTGGCCACTGATTTTTGGAGAACTCTCTTCCTAAACTGGGCTTCCATTTCCCCATCTGTAAAATGGGGATTCCTTCCTACCTAGACTGCAAACCCCAAGTGAGAGTGGGACTGTGTCAGAGCTGATTATCTTATATATACCTTAGCCTGTAACACAGTAATTGGCAGTTATTAAGCACTTAACATATATATTATGTTGCTATTACTAATGGTATTTGTTAAGTGCTTACTGTGTGCTAGGATCTGTTCTAAGGGCTGGGGTAGACACAAGGTAACCAGGTTGGGACACAGTTCCTGTACCACATGGGGCTCACACTCTTACTCCATTCTAAAAACTACAGTTCTTGGCATAGGATAAGCATTCAATAAATGCTACTGACTGATAAGGAATATTACTTTATAGAAATCTTAGCACTGCTTTTAAGGTGCACTTGAATCAGAGAGGATTAATCAATCCATCAATCAATTAATTGAATATATTTAGCACTGTACTATGTGCAGAGCAGTGTATTAAAGTGCTTGGGAGAGAACAATATATCAGAGTTGGTAGACACATTCCCTGCCCACGGTGAGTTTACAGTCTATAGGGGAGACAGTCATTAATATAAATGAATAAATTATGGATGTGTACATTGCTGTTCGGTTGGGGGGGATGAATAATGGGTGCAAAGCCAAGTTACTGTTGCTTCAGTTTTCTGCAGGAAATGAATGGGTGTGTCCTAAATTTCTGAAGTTTACATAGATTTTTTTAAAGAAAATATTGTTTTCAGGGAATTTAAAAACATCTTTTGTGTTTATTCCATCCCCTTATATTTCTTTTATCCCAAATATATTTATACTTTTATTCATTTACCTTTGAGTAGTTAAAAAAAGTGACATTTTATAGCATCTTTACAAAATACAAACACTGCTTACAAAAGCCTGTCATTCATTTATGCTTTTCCCGAAATATAGAGGAAAGAATGACATATTCTTTACTAATGTGTGCTTCTGGAAAGTTGAACGAGTACCGTGCAAATTAATATTGAGTTAAGAAATCAATCAATGTTATCGATTGGAGTTAGTGTGCACCTCTTGGACTCTCCAAAACTCCTATCAATCTTCCAGTCACTGTTGCTTTTCCCGCAGTAACCCGCAACATCAACGACCTCCTGATGGTGAATCTCACCCAGTTCCAGATCGATCTCTGCGAGAAGCCCCTTCCAGTTCCCCGGGGCCTGTGGGCTGCTCTGTCTGTCTCCTCCACAGTCAGGCCAAGGGGGTTTCAAGTGAGGTCATTCATTAGAGAAGCAGCGTGGCTCAGTGGAAAGAGCCCAGGCTTGGTAGCCAGAGGTCACGGGTTCGAATCCAAGCTCTGCCACTTGTCAGCTGTGTGACTGTGGGCAAGTCACTTAACTTCTCTGTGCCTCAGTTACCTCATCTGTAAAATGGGGATTAAGACTGTGAACCTCACGTGGGACAACCTGGTTACCCTGTATGTACCTCAGCGCTTAGAACAGTGCTCTGCACATAGTAAGCGCTTAACAAATACCAACATTATTATTGGTCCTTAGCTATCGAGGCTCCATCAAGAGTGGCCTCTTTCGGGAGCAATCAGCTCTGTTATTCTGAAGGTGCAGTGGCCACCTGAAAAGTTCCATTCAATTTGGTAAGTGACTTTGTCTCTCCTTGAAGCAGCATGGCTCAGTGGAAAAGAGCCTGGGCTTTGGAGTCAGAGGTCATGAGTTCGACTCCCTGCTCTGCCACTTGTCAGCTGTGTGACTGTGGGCAAGTCACTTTTCTCTGTGCCTCAGTTACCTCATCTTTAAAATGGGGATTAACTGTGAGCCTCACATGGGACGACCTGATTACCCTGTATTTACCCCAGTGCTTAGAACAGTGCTCTGCACATAGTAAGCGCTTAACAAATACCAACCTTATTATTATTTGACAGAGGTGGTGATTGGTCTCACTGACCCTGTGGTCAGTCTTGAAAATTGAGGGGAGCTGGTCCTGGGAGGGTACTTACGGGGCCTGGAGATGATCAATGGAACTGCCCATTCTGGCCATGAGCAAGAGGCTCCCTCTAGTCCGTTACTCAGCATGCCCTGACTTTGCAACTCATAGCTTCCTGAGAGGCAGGAAGCCCAGGCAGGGTGTTATTACTTGACTCAGTCCTGGTGCGGCAGCTGGGAATGTGCAGGAATGTGCCTTTCTCCCTGGGGAATGGCTGGCTGCAACAGGAGAGGAGCCAACTCGAACCAGATCATTTGGTTGATCTTGTGATCCTTTTTCTGGTCCTTTGAGAAGCAGCATGCCTAGTGAATACAGCAGGGGCCTGGGAGTCAGAAGAAACTGAGTTCTAATCCTGGCTCCGCCACACGGCTGCTGTATGACTTCGAGTAAGTCACTTCACTTCTCAGTGTGTCAGGTCCCTCATCTGTAAAATGGGGATTAATAATGTGAGCCTTATGTGGGACAGGGACAGAGTCCAAACCAATTATCTTGCATCTACCCCTGGGCTTAGAACAGTGCCTGGTACGTAGTAAGCACTTAACAAATGCCACGGTTATTATTATTATTCCTCTTCTTTTCCATCTGCCACTTCCTTCCCCCCTGCACTTCATCATCCTTTCTCCTGTTCTGACTCCTAGTCCTAACGAATAGCTCCCAGGGAACTTTCTCCAGGCAATCAGCTATTTGGAGGTCATGTCCCAAATGGAGGCGATTCTAGTTCATGTATTTTATTTAGTTAAGCTTCATTTGTCAAATGCTAAATAATGCAACTTCCTCCCTCCCCCTAAATTTCGACTGTAGACTCATTGTTGTGGATAGGAAATGTGTCTTTGTACTGTTATATTATACTCTTCCAAGCACTCAGTACTGTGCTCTGCACACAGTAAGCATGTAATAAACAAGATTGACTGCACAGACTTTTAATCTGAAGGTCCAGGGTTCACATCCCTGTTCAGGTGGAAGGATTTTGAGAGATAGTGTTGCCTAGTGGACAGAGCACAACCCTGGAATCTGAAGGACCTGTGTTCTAATCCCGACCCCACCACTTTGCTGTGTGACCTTGGGCAAGTGGCTTCACTTCTCAATGCCTCAGTTCCCTCATCCTCACCTTAAAAATGATTAAGACTGTGAGCCCTATGTGGGACAAAGACTGTGTCCAACCCAATAACCCGGTATCTATCCCAGCACTTAGTACTATGCCTGGCACATAGTAAGCACTTAACAAATACCATCATCATTATTACTATTACATCACTGTGGTGAGGAGGTGAGACAGCCAGAAGTAGGGCAAGGCCCACTTGGGCCACACCATCAGTGGGGAAGCTTCCTGATGGGAAAAACACTTTGGGTACATTTTGTGATGGACAGACTCAGCAGGAATCCAGAAAATAGCTGATTGACATGGGCGGCAAATTGCACAGAGGTCCCCAAAGCACTTCGCCTGCTGAGTCACCATGGTCTAGCAGAGTAGCAGCATTAAGTTGTGGTCACTTTGGTCCTAACTGGCATCATTACATGAATTCTTGGGGTCGCTTAGCAATGTGACCTTGGCCATAACACTGTAAACCTGGGGTTCACCTTGACTTGGCTCTCTCATTCAACACACATATCCAGTCTGTCACTAAATCCCGTCAGTCTCACCTTCACAACATCGCTAAAATCTTCCCTTTCCCCTCCATCCAAACTGCTATCACATTAATATAATCACTCATCTTTATCCTGCCTAGATTACTGCATCAGTCTCCTTTACCTCCCAACCTTCTGCCTCTCCCCACTCCAGTCCATACTTCACTCCGTTGCCACATTATCTTTTTACATAAACGCTTGCAGCATGTCACCCCACCTCCTCAAAAATCTCCAGTGGTTGTCTGTCCACCTCCATATCAGTCAAAATCGTCTCATCTTTGGCTTTAAAACACTCAATCACCTTGCCTCCTCTTACCTCATCTTACTTCTCTCCTTCTACAATGCAGCTCGCACACTTAGCTCCTCTGGTGCTAAACTTCTCATTGTGTCTCGATCTCGCCTATCTCGCTGCCAACCCCTGGCCCATGGCCCACCTCTGTCCTGGAATGCCTTCCCTCCTCAAATCCGCCAGATAATTACTCTCCTTCCCCTTCAAAGACTTACTGATAGTACATCTCCTCCAAGAGGCCTTCCCAGACTAAGCCCCACTTTTCATCACCTCCCACTCTCTTCTGCATTGCCCTGACTTGCTCCCTTTACTCTCCCCGCCCCAACCCCACAGCACTTATGTATATATCTGTAATTTTATTTATTTATATTGATGCCTGTTTACTTGTATTGATGTCTATCTCCCCCTCTTCTAGACATAAGCTTGTTGTGGGCAGGGACCTTCTCTCTTTATTGCCGTATTGTACTTTCCCAAGTGCTTAGCACACTGCTCTGCACACAGTAAGCACTCCGTAAATACGACTGAATTGAAGTGAATATCCTACACCCCTGCATAATGCTTGTTGCCTCAAGCCACTGGCAAACCAGAGAGTGCAAATGGCACCGACAAAATAACTAGAATCAAATCCTTTGCACAGGTTCTTGGTCCCAAAGACTTGAGACCGGACCAAAACTCGCCTGTCATTTATGACTCCGACATAATGCAATCCATCAATCAATCGTTTTTATTGAACACTTAGTGTCTGTAGGGCACTATACTAAGTGCTTTCAATTATTAAAGTGTTTATGAACCCAAATGAGCAGTCACAAATCCCTCACAGAGGTTACAGTGCCAGATTCACGGATGAAAAAAAAATCAAGAACCCCACGTTACAGCCAATTCATTGTATATATGACCTAAGGATACAGTCATTATGGTTTGATACGTTACCCCAGGTTGTAGCTATCCCCAAATCTATACAGTCCGGTTGATGCAGCCAATATTATCTGACACCTAAACAGTACAAAGCAACACTGCTAAGGTGCCAAAAGAAACAAAGAAATTATGGTCTCTCCAGCACAAACTAAAATCTGCGGCTAAGAAATGTTTCATGGGTTTTAGACAGCAGAGTTATCTAAAGTCAATGAAGAAGACCTCGAGGAACAGAGTTCAAAGGTGTGAAGAAGTATTCAGGATAAGTTGACCAGCTACAAGAAGACAGCTGTGGTTTAAGTGAAATTGGACATACTCTTCACTTACGTGGAAAAAAAGAACATCGTTCTAGTCATCAGACCAAGTTTCTGCTTTTTCTGCATTTAACCTTACTTCAATTTGTTATTCAGTTAATGTTGTGACATTAGCCTAGGAAGCACTTTAACATAGACTTAATTAAATTAAGGTAATCAATTAATAAATGAAATTAGATTAATTAATCAATAGTTTAATTATCCTTAATATAGTGGTAGCAATAGTAGGAATAGTATTTATTCATTTCTTACTCTGGGCAGAGCACTGTAATACCTGCTGGGAAAGAGTATACATGTGGGAATTGGACACGGAATCTGTCCATCAAGGGGCTCACATTTATTAAGCATTTACTTTGGGTGGAACAATGAATTAAGTGCTGGGAACACAGCCAAAGAATCAGATACGGTCCCTGAACTGGAGGATAGAGTACGGGCTTGGAAGTCAGAAAGACCAGGGCTCTAATCCTGGCTCTGCCACATCTGCAGTGTGACCTTGAGCAAGTCACTTCACTTCTCTGACCCTCAGTTAAGAGCAAAATGAGGATTAAGAGTGTGATCCCTATGTGGGACAGGGACTGTGTCCAACCTGATTAACCTGTATCTACTCCAGTGCTTAGAACAATGCTTGGCACATAGTAAGCGCTTAATAAGTACCACAGTTATCATCATTATTGATCTAAAATAAGGTGGAGAGCAGCGAGGAGACAAACACAGGAAAAGAGATGGAATAATATAAATGCAAAACACATAAAAGTGCATAGTCCAACAAGTCTGGGGAAAAAAAGGGCCTGTAGGTACCACAATAGATTCCCTCTCTGGTTATCCAAAATCCAGTCACAGTGTAACAGGATTGAGCATTCAAAGAAAGTTCATATCATTTCTATGGAGGTTTTGGAAGAAATTAAATTCTATTATCAAATATTAATTATTAAATGGTCAACGTCAACTTATATGGCTAGATTATGATTGGTATATTTGTTGAGAGATTACTATGTGTTAAGCACTGTCTGAAGCACTGGTGTAGACACAAGAAAACCATGTAGGATACAGCCTCTGGTCAATATGGGACTCACTAAGTAGAAGTAAACGTACATACACATTTATGGGAAAATATACCTCATGATGCAGTCATTCACAATACATCCAAGTTTGAGGAACAGTTCAAGAATGAATTGTAGGGCCCATCTATACTCCAAAGCCACAAAAATCACTACGGCATTAATAATACTGATGATGATGATAATAATGCATTTGTTATGCTCTTATTGTGTGCAACGCACTGAACCAAATCCTGAGATAGATACAAGATTTTCAGGTCAGGCAGAGTAGCTGACCCAAATGGGACTCACAGCCTAAATAGAGGCAGAACAGATATTGTATCCTCATTTTACAGATGAGGACACCGTGGTACTGAAAAGTGACGTGACATGCCCAGGTGACACAGCAGGCCTCTGATTCCCTCACCTGTTCTCTTCCACTAGGCCAGCTTATGCCTCCTAATAAATAACTTTTTCTCTAACTTCTTACTCTATTATTTGAAGCTAAACTATCACTTTGCAAGTGTAACTCTAACGGTGGGGACTCTTTATATTTCACAGTATCAAATTTAAGTAAAGAATGTAATATCAACATTCAAATGAAATTGTTATATTTCTATTATTAAGGAGCAGCTGTCTATGTTCTTGGGTTTTCATATTTCAAATACATTTTTATTATGATCATCCAACTGAAATTTGATAAAGAGATTTAAGACTCTCTCCCAGGGAATATATATTGGGTATAGGTACTCTATCCTTGAGTGGATTAAATTACTCAGTGTTTAGGAAGGAGTATAAAAATAAACAAACCAAGGAGAATGCAATGCTGTGACTGAAAATATCCAGTCCATTACCAAGTTAAAATAATTTTAGGCAATGAGTTTTTATATACTTTGCTGCTAGTACATCAGTGTCAAAAAACAGTGAACATCAAAATATTATTCACTGCATTATTCTGACAAAATTTCATTAATGAAATTGTGATGCACCATATCTTTAATTTACACGGCTTCCCGAAAAAAACCTGCATGATGTGATTAGAGATTTATATGTATACCGGTTCAGAGTTTGCATCTTGGATTCACTCCAGGCTCAAACAAAGCCTCAATGGGAGTCATTTACTTTCAAAGTAATTATAATCAATAATTCTGGAAGCTTCCACCACAATATAAAACCAGAGTCAAGCATAAGAAAAAGATTTTCTTGAAACAATTAGAAGAGGCAGAGAGATTCCTATCTTGATATGATCTATTTGTTGATTCCCTACATAATGTAACTTCCAAATATATTAAAAAGATGATTAAGCATCACAAACTAGACTGACTCTAAATAGCAAGTAATTGTTGAAATTTGCATACAGCTTTAAACATAGCATGGCACAAAGGAACCATAAAAATGTATTAAGGACATTGAAAAGTAAAATGGTAAAAGTCTAATTTAAATTAAACTGATACAAATGCAACGCCAACATTTTATGTTGCTAACAGTGTGTTGTTTTGAAATTTATGGCAATTATTTCCTCCGGGGATTTGCAGATCTGTCTCAAATGAAATCCAAGCTGGCTAACAGGAATTTACATCCCACTCCCCAAAACACATGGTTCAAATGGATTCAAATTAATTCATTCAATAGTATATATTGAGCACTTACTATGTGCAGAGCATTTAGTACTTAGTACTATACTAAGTGCTTGGAATGTACAATTCGGCAACAGATAGAGACAATCCCTGTCCAATGGCATGATTACGTCACTTTTTTTTTCCACCATCAGAACCTGCCTTTCTCATCTGAAGATGATCCTCTTTGGCAAAGGATTAATTGGACAAACTAAAGAAGTAAATATGAATTAGAAACTGTGGCATACTTTCTCACAATACAAACCCATCTCAAAATACAATACTGACTAAATGATTGGATGCTATCCCACCTCGATTACTGTATCAGCCTCCTTGCTGACCTCCCTGTCTCCTCTCTCTCCCCACTCCGGTCTATACTTTGCTCTGCTGCCCATATCACCTTTCTACAAAAACGTTCATTCCACATTTCCCCACTCCTCAAGAACCTCCAGAGGTTGCCCATCCACCTCCAAATAAAACAGCAACTCCTACTGGCTTTATATAACTCAATCACCTAACCCCCTCCTACCTTAACTCACTGCTCTCCTACTATAACCCAGGCTCAACACTTTGCTCCTCTAATGCCACTGTAGCGTGATTTCATCTATCTGGCAAAAATGCCACATAACACCTCTGACCTGGAACACACTCCCTCTTTATAGCCGACAGAAGATCACTTTCCCCACCTTCGAATCCCTATTTCTTGATTTTTTTTTTTAATGGTATTTGTAAAGCACTAAGAACCAGGCACTGTACTAACTGCTGGAATAGATACAAGCTAATCAGGTTGGACACAATCCATGCTCCACATAGGGCTCATAAACTTGAATCCCAATTTTACAAATGAGGTAACTGACGCACAGAGAATATAAGTGACTTGCCCAAGGTCAAACAGCAGACATTTGGTGGAGCTGAGATTAGAACCCAGTTCCTTCTGCTCCTAGCTCCACCTCTATGGACTAGGCCATGCTGCTTCTTATTGAAGGCACATCTCCTCCAAGAGGCCTTCCCTGGCTAAGTCCTCATTTCTTCTTCTTCCGCTTTCCTCTACATCACCCTTCCCCTTTGATTTGCACCCTTTATTCACCTCTCCCTCAGGCCCACAGCACTTGCAATATGATTTAGTGGAAAGAGTGTGGTTTGGGAGTCAGAGGACATGGGTTCAAATCCTGCCTCCACCACTTGTCTGCTGTGTGAGCTTGGGTAGGTCACTTAACTTCTCTTTGCCTCAGTTACCTCATCTGTAAAATGGGGATTAAAAGCGTGAGCCCCAAGTGGAACAACCTGATTACCCTGTATCTACACCAGTGCTTAGAACAGTGCTATGCACATAGTAAGCCCTTAACAAATACCATAATTATTATTATTATGTACATATCCATAATTTATCAATTTATATTAATGTCTGTCTCCCCATCTAGACAGTAAACCCACTGAGGCCAGGTAATAATAATGTTGGCATTTGTTAAGCGCTTACTATGTGCAGAGCACTGCTCTAAGCACTGGGGGAGATACAGGGTAATCAGGTTGTCCCATGTGAGGCTCACAGTTAATCCCCATTTTACAGATGAAGTAACTGAGGCACCGAGAAGTTAAGTGACTTGCCCACAGTCACACAGCTGACTGTGTCCACCCTCTCTGTTATACTGTTCTCTCCCAAGTGCTTAGTACCGTGCTCTGCATATAGTAAGTGCTCGATAAACATGATCGATTGGTGTGAAATGACTGATCAATCGCTCCTCCAGAGATGCCACAACTCGAATTTGTTTTTATACATTGATGTAAAAGGGGGTTTATATCCATTAGGACTGCAAGGTGGCTTCCTAGACAGCAATGCTAAATTCCTTCATTGAAATTAAATTGTCATTTTTCTTCCAAGGAAGACAGGGAGGGTCTCTTCATCATTTAAAATCTTGTTCTGCATTTACTGGAGTTTCCTTCATTCAGATGCTCACATCCTGACAGGACTAATAAACATTACTTCGAAACAACCACAGCATATTCAGAACTGAGAAGATAAAATTGATTAGCAAATGCTTTTTTAAATATGTTTAATTGGGCATAGATTTTAGAGTACCTTTGGAGTACATTCCAGGCTTCAAAGGACCTGCCTTTGATGAGTTTACTAAGGGAATTAGCAACATTGTTTTTTTTTCTTTTGTATATGCTAAGTGCTTACCACGTGCCAAGCACTGTACTATGCACTGGGATAGATGAAAGTTAACCGGGTTGCTCACAGTCTTAATCCCCATTTTACAGATGAGGTAACTGAGGCACAGTGAAGTTAAGAGACTTGCCCACGGTTACACAGAGACAACAAGCAGAACCTGGAATTAGAATCAAGGCCATACAGCTAAACAAGAGAGGAACTTTCCTATAAAACTTAACAGTCATGCTATGCTATGTTGTGTTTCAACAGGTATTCTCACCTGACATATCCAATTTGAATTTATTTAAAATCCTAGAGATGTTAACCCAGACAAGAAACAATACTACTCTACAGGGTTTTAAATGTTTCTTTGTAGCTGGGCTTATCTATACTTGAAATACAGGCTCTCTCAAAATACCTAATTGGAATGACATAACCTTCCTTAGATATGAGTTAAATCCTAGATGGAAATACCTCAAAATATGCTTCCTTTGTTACTGTTATGCATTAATTGCTTACTATGTGTCAAGAACTGTTCTAAGTGTTGGGATAGATACACGTTAATCAGGCCAGATATAGTCCCTGTCCCATTGTGGCTCAGTGGAAAGAGCACGGGGTTAGGAGTCAGAGGTTATGGGTTCTAATCCCAGCTCTGCCACCTGTTAGTTGTGTGACTTTGGGCAAGTCACTTGACTTCTCTGTGCCTCAGTTACTTCATCTGTAAAATGGGGATTAAGACTGTGAGCCTCACGTGGGACAACCTGATTACCCTGTATCTACCCCAGCGCTTAGAACAGTGCTCGGCACATAGTAAGTGCTTCACAAATATCAACAATATTATTATTATTATTATTATTATATGGGGCTGACAGTCAAATCAATCAGTCAGTGGTTTTTCATGAGCCCTTACTATATGCAGAGCACTGTACTAAACACCTGGGAGGACAATAAAAAAGTTGGAAGACACATTCCCTGTCCACAACAAGCTTATAGTCTAGAGAGGGAGACACACATTGATATGAACAGATAAAAAATGGATGTGTACATAAGTGTTGTGGGGCTGAGAAGCGCTTAGTACAGTGCTCTGCACATAGTAAGTGCTCAATAAATACTATTGAATGAATGAATGAGAAAGTGATGAATAAAAGGTACAAATCCAAGTGCAATAGGGATGCAGAAAGGGTGGGAAAAGTAAGGGCTTAGACAGGAAAGGTATTTTGGAGTAAATGTGATTTTAATAAGGCTTTGAAGATAGAGAGAAAGTGATGGTCTGTAGGGTGTGAAAGGGGCGGGAGTTCTGGGACAGAGGCAGGACATAGTCGAGGTGTGAGCAACAAGATGGGTGATATGAAGATACAGTGAGTAAGTTGGTTGGCATTAGAGGAGTGAAGTGTATGGTCTCGATTGCAGTAAAAAATCAGGTAGGTAAGGTTGGAGAGGGCAAGGTGATTGAGAGCTTTATAGCCTAAGGAAAGGAGTTTCAATTTGATGTGGAGGTGGATGGGCAACCACTGGAGGTTCTTGAGGAGTGGGGAAGCATGGACTGAACAGTTTTGCAGAAAAGTGATCTAGGCAGCAGAGTGAAGTATGTGCTAGAGTGGGGAGAGACAGGAGTCAGGGAGGTTAGCAAGGAGGCTGATGTATTCATTCATTCAATCATATTTACTGAGCACTTACTGTGTGCAGAGCACTCTACTAAGCATTTGGGAGAGTACAGTACAACAATAAACAGACACATTCCCTGCTCACAGTGAGTTTACAATCTAGAGTGGTGGGAGATGGACATTAATATAAATAAATAAATTACAGATATGTACATAAGTGCTGTGGGGCTGGGAGCAGGGGAGAACAAAGGGAGCATATCAGGATGACGTAGAAGGGGGTAGCAGAGGAAAAGGGCAGACTTAGTCAAGGAAGGCATCTTGGAGATGTGTCTTCAATAAGGCTTTGAAGGTGGAAGAGTAATTGTCTGTCAGATTTAAGGAGGGAGGGTGCTCCAGGCCAGAAGTAGGACTTGGGCCAGGGGTCAGAGGAGAGGCAGCCGAGATTGAGGCACAGTGAGAAGTTTAGCATCAGAAGAATGAAGTGGCTGGGCTGTTTTGTAGGAGAGTAGGGAGATGAGGTTGGAGGAGGCAAGGTGATTGAGTGCTTTAAAACCAACAGTGAGGAGTTTTCTTTGATACAGAGGTGGATGGGCACCACTGGAGTTTTTTGAGTAGTGGGGAAACATGTCTTGAACTTTTCTGTAGAAAAATTATCTAATGAATGAAGTACGACTGGAGTGGGAAGAGACAGGAGGCTGGGAGGTCAGCATGGAGGTTGATGCAGTAATCCAGGAGGAATAGGATGAGTGATTATATTAATGTAGTAGCAGTTTGGATGGAGAGGAAAGGGCGGATTTTAATGATGTTGCAAAGGTGGGACTGACAGGATTTAGTAATGGATTAAATGGGTGGGTTGAATGAGAGAGATGCAGTAGTCAAGGTGAGATAGAGTAAATGCTTGGATTAATGAGATGGCAGGATGGAGAGGAAAGGGAAGTTTTTAGGAATGTTGTGAAGGTTGAACTGACAGGATTTAGTGACAGTTTGAATGAGAAAAGTGAATCAAGGATAATGGCAAGATTATGGGCCTGTGAGTCAGGGAAGTTGATGGTGCTTTTTACAGTGATGGGAATGTCAGCAGGTGGATAGGGAGATGAGGAGTTCTGTAATGGACATGTTAAGCTTGAAGTGTCAGTGGGACATCCAAGTACAGATGCCTTGAAGGCATGAGGAAATATGAGACTGCAGAGAAGTAGAAAGATCAGGTCCAGACATGTAAACTTGGGAATAACCTGCATAGAGATGGTAGCTGAAGCCGTGAGAGTGAATGAGTCTTCCTAGGAAGTGGGTGTAGTTGCTAGAATAGCAGGGGACCCACAACTGAGCTTTAAGGGACTCCCAAAGTTAGGGGGTGGGAGACAGAGAAGGAGCAAATGAAAGAGAATGAGAAGGAATGGCCAGAGAGAAGGGAGAAAAGACGGGAGAGGACAGCGTCAGTGAAACTAAGGTTGGACAGTGTTTTCAGGAGAAGGGGGCGATCCACAGAGTCAAAGGCAGCTGAGAAGTTGAGTAGGATTATGATGGAATATAGGCCATTGGATTTGGCAAGAAGGTCTCTGGGGACTCTGAGAGGGTGGAAGCTGGATTACAGGGGTTCAAATGGAGAATTGGAGGCAAGGAAGTAGAGGTAATGGTGTAGACAACTTGCTCAAGGAGTTTGGAGAGAAATGGTAAAAGGGAGATGGTGTGATACCCAGAGGAAGTTGTGGGGTCAAGGGAGTTTGAGACACAGATGAAGGAAGAGATAGGAGGGAGATCTCCTCTTGAGATACGGCTGGGAAAGGTGAGAGGGTTGGAGAATGGGGAGAAGGAGAGAGAGACTGGAGGGTGGCAGAGGAGATGACACCTGAAGATTTCAACTTTCTAAATAAAATACATTGCAAGAAATTCGGGGCAAGAAATGGGGGAGGTGGAAGAATCAGGTATTGACTCCCCATTTTACAGTAGAAGAAACTGAGGCAGGAGAAGTAAAGTGACTTGAACAAGGTTACAGCAGACAAGTGGCAGAGCTGAGAACAGAACCCAGGTCCTCTGGCTTCCAGGCTCATACTTTATCCACTAAGTCACACTACTTTCTTTTCTCAATGAAACACTATTTAGCATCAGTTACTATTACCATCAATTTAGCATCAATTACCATCAATTATCATTCACATCCCTTTTATTTCTCTATTTTCTGCATAATAAGATTCTATCTATATGGGGAAGCAACGCAGTTTACTGGAAAGTGCACGGGCTTGGGTTTTGGGTTCTAATAGACTGTAAGCCCATCTCTGGGCAGGGATTGTCTCTGTTGCCAAATTGTACATTCCAAGCGCTTAGTACAGTGCTCTGCACATAGTAAGCGCTCAATAAATACTACTGAATGAATGAATTCTGGATCCACCACTTGTCAACTGTGTGACTTTGGGCAAGTCACAGGTTCTCTGTGCCTCAATTACCTCATCTGTAAAATGGGGATTAAGACTGTGAGCCCCTTGTGGGACAACCTGATAACCTTGTATCTATCCCAGCACTTAGAACAGTGCTTGGCACACAATAAGTGCTTAACAAATGCTATCATCATTATTATTACCTACTTACTTCCTACAATCTCTGTGTCCTGTACTGATTTGCATCATTAAGTGCTGTGGAGTCATTTCCGATTCACAGTGACTCCATGGATCCATTTTCTCCAGAATGCCCTTTTCTCTGCCACAATCCACAACCTTTCTAACGGTTCTTCTGTTATCGTAGTTATGGTCTATATTCATCTAGCTGCTGGTCTGCCTCTTCTCCATTTTCCATTTTCCTAGCATTAGTGTCTTCTCCAGAGAATTAGTCCTCCTGATTACGTGTCCAAGATATGCTAATCTAAGTCGAGTTATTTCGCCTTCCAAAAACCACTTTGGCTTAATTTGCTCTAAAATCCATTTGTTTGTTTCTCAGGCAGTCCATCGTATTCTCAAAGGCCTTCTCCAACACATTTCAAAAACATTGATGTTCTTTCTTTCCTGTTTTTTTGTTTTTGTTTTTACTGTCCAGCTTTCAGATCCATACCTTGTCACTGGAAACACCATAGAATTAACAATTTGCATTTTGGGAGCAATTGTTACAACAGCACATTTCATGACTTTTTCCAGGCTCTTCATAGCTAGTCTTCCTAATATTAATTTTCAGCGTACTGATTTATACTTTATTCAAATGGTTTGTCGTATGGATTATCGGCTTTCCCATTCTCTTTCCTTCCACTTCTCTGCTATGTCACCTTGGGCAAGTCACTTACTTCTCTGTGCCTCAGTTTTCTCATTTCTAAAATGGGGATTCCCTCCTACCTATACTGTAAGCTCTGTAAGGGACAGGGACTATATCCAACTTGATTACTTTCTCCAACCCCTAGAAAAGTGCTACGCATAGAGTAAGCATTTAAATATTGTTATTATTATTATTTCATTCTGGGTAAAACAGAGGAAAAAGGCTCTCTATTTATTCTCATTTTAGTCTTCGAATGATAATCAGATGATTGATTTATCTTGTTGAATATGAGAAGGAGTTATTCTTAATAAAAATTAATATACTTAATATGAGTCTAGGGATTCACCTGGGACAGTAAGCACAATAAATAAAAAATCCTGCCGAAAACCATCTATCTTAAAGGATTCTGCTAAAAACCTTTGGCATTAAGCTCAGGTCTCTCTCAAAGTCACAAGTGCAAGTGAGATCAGTTTTATAGTTGTAACTCTGCTCCTAGTAGAATGTAATCTCATCACACACACATAAAAAATGTGGCCCATAATTTTGCCATTTAGCAGATGGTACTTCAAATGAGTCCTAAGGCTACATAAAGCATAGGTCCCTTTAGATCAACAGAGGAGCTCTGCTCTAAATAGGCTCTCCGGTGAAATGTGACAATCTCTCAGTAGCCTCATAAGGGACTGGAGAATTTGTCAGTTCAATGGGTTGTTTACATTTCTAGACAATAAATTTCCCTCAAAACAGCCCCTGCAGCCCCACAAAAATGTGGTAGTTGTGTTACATTCACCTTCCTCCCCGTCTGGCCTCTCTACAAGTTCTGACTCTCGCTATTAAAAAATGGCCCCGACCATCCAATTACAATAAAGTCTTCCGAATGCCGCACAGCTTTGGAGCAGGAATTCCAGAAATACGTATGGCAAGATTTACCTGCAGGAGTGTCTTGCTTCAGAGCAGCTCCCAGAAAAGTTATGCGGCTTAGGAAAGCAATATAAATGGGACTCACCTGAGCAACCGTTTTAATGAACAGTTTGCACTGACTTCAGCAGGTTAAGAATACTGAGGCTCAGTTCCCACTGAGTCTATCTAGGTATTTTCTATTCGTTATCTCCCTAGGAAAATGTCACAATGTCTTCCCGTGAGTGTAAGATGGCACCACATTCTGGAGTTGCCATCTGGTTGAAGGAAAAACACCTGGGTGAATTCTGTCTTACATGGCATTTTTCATCTATATGGGAGACATGACGGACTTTGAAAAGTCCACTTCTAAAACTGGCCTAATTTTCACCTTACTGTAACATGAAAGAAACTGGTATTATTCTCCCTGACCCAAGACTGGAAATACCTCTTTCTCAGTGGGCTAATCCATTCACAGCTTCCTCCAGCTGCCTTGTTCTATTATCGCTTTCAAGAGACTCTATTGCCCCCAATGTGCAACTAATGAAGATAGACTTATTGCATCCCTGCATAATCAGGAATTAGCATATGCCTTTGGACAGGGATTACTCAAATACATAATCACATTGGCTAATTAGAGATATTTGCTGATTTGTTCTCTGCATTTGAATCTAAGATATAAATATGGCTTCATCACCAAGACATCTCATTTACATACCAAATAGCCTTCAGTGTCAGTAACTAAAAAATGAAGGCAAGCAAGAAATATCTGTCACTATAGTCTTGATTCATGTCCTTACTCCAGCCTGGGAAGGGTGCAAAATCAGCAACCGTAGCAGTCGGTCAGTCAGTCAATGCTATTAATTGAGCCCTTACTGTGTGAAAAGCACTGTAGTAAGCATTTGGGAGAATACAGAAGAACAATAGAATAGATACATTCCCCACCCACAACGAGTTTACAGTTCAGAGGAGAAGCAGAATGAGGCTCCCTTCCCACCAGACAAGCTGCCCAGTCCCCAATCCATGAGAAGCAGCATGACATAGTGGACAGAACACAGGCCTGGGAGTCAGAAAGTCAAGGACACTAATCCCGACTTCAGCATGTGTCTGCTCTGTGATCTTGGGCAAGTCACTTAACTTCTCTGGGCCTCAGTTACCTTATTTTGTAAAATGGGGATTGAGACTGTGCACCCCATGGTGGGACAGGGACTGTCCCCAAACTGATTTGCTTGTATCCACCCCAGTGCTTAGTAAACTGCCTGGTACATAGTAAGTGTTTAACAAATACTATTGATATTATTATTATCATTATTATTATCCCATCATTCCCCTCTGTTCCAGCTCTGGAAGGATAATAATAATAATAATTCATTCATTCAGAAGCTTACTGTGTGTAGATCACTGTACTGAGTGCTTGGAAAAATACAAGGCAACAATAAACGGTGACAATCCCTGCCCACAACGAGCCCATAGTCTAGAGGGGGCTAGACAGACGTCAGTACAAATAAACAGCAATACAAATAAATAAAATTACAGACATATACAAAATTCTGTGGGGCAGAGAGGGGGTCAGAAGAGCAAAGGGAGCAGGTCAGGGCAACGCAGAAGGGAGTAGGAGATGAGGAAAAGTGGAATTTGGTCTGGAAAGGCCTCTAGGAGGAGATGTGCCTTCAATAAGCTTTTGTGGGGGTGAGGGGAGAGTAATCGGTGAATTTGAGGAGGGAGAGCATTCCAGGTCAGAGGCAAGACGTTGGCCCCGGGTTGGTGGTAACACAGGCGAGGCCGAAGCACAGTAAGAAGGTTAGCAACAGAGGAGCAAAGTATTTGGGCTGGGTTGTAGGAGAGAAGCCAGGTGAGTGAGGTAGGAGGGGGCAAGATGAGGCCAAGATGGGGCCAAAAGTGAGGAATTTTTGTTTGATACAGAGGTGACTGCCTAACCACTGGACTTTTTTGAGGAGAGGGATGACATGCCCTGAACATTTCTGTAGAAAGATGATCTGGGCAGCAGAGCCAAGTATAGACTGGAGTGGGGACAGGCAGGAAGTTGAGAGGTCAGCATGGAGGCTGATGAAGTAATCTAGGTGGGATAGAAAGAGTGATTGTATTAACGTGGTAGTAGTTTGGATGGAGAGGAAAGGGTGGATTTTAGCAATGTTGTGAAGGTGAGACCAAAAGGATTTGGTAACGGATTGGGACATCCTGAGAGAAGTTTGGCTTCTCTGTTTAGAGTGGGAGTGTTCCACCCACATATTCAATCTTTCACCAAATCCTGTTGGTTCTACCTTCACAACATTGCTAAAATCTGTGCCTTCCTCTCCATCTGAACTCTCAGTCAGTTAATTGTATTTATTGAGCATTTACTGTGTTCAGAATACTCTATTAAGTGATTGGAAGTGTACGATATTACAATAAACAGACACATTTCCAGCCCGGAATGACCTCTATCATGCTGATACAAGCATTTATTATATCCTGCCTTAACTGCTGCATCAGCCTCCTTGCTGACCTCATCATCTCCCATTGAGTTCTCCTCCAATCTATATTTCACTCTGCTGCCCAGATCATTTTTCTGAATTTAATGTTCAGTCCATTCCTCCAATGGTTGTCCATCCACCTCCACATTAAAGAGAAACTCCCTACCTGGGGCTTTAAAACATTCAATCAGCTCTCCCCCTCCTACTTTATCTCACAGATCTCCTACTACAACCCAACCCATGCACTTCACTTCTTTAATGCCAACCTATTCACTGTACCTCAATTGCTTCTTTTTAAATGCTGCCCTTTGGCCTGTATTGTCCCCCTGGCTCAGAACTCCCTTCCCATTCAAATTCAACACATCGTTATGCTGCCCACCTTCAAAGCCCTCTTTAAATCATATCTTCTCCATGAGGGCTTCCCTAATTTAGACCTCATTTATTTTACCAATCCTCCATTCTCCTTTGCCTACATACTTGGACCTGTACCCCTTAAGCACTTGATAGTCATCCCACTTGCAGTCCCACAACACTTCTGTACTTATCCTCATACTCTGCAATTTCCCCCGTCTGTAATTTATTTTAATGTCCATCATCCAACTCCCCCTCTAAACTGTGAGTGCCCTGGAGGCAGGGAATGTGACTACCACCTCTATTATATTGTACTTTCCCAAGTTTTTAGCCCACTGCTTTCAATACAGTAAGCTTTCAATAAATACCACTGATCAATTGCTAGAGATTGATCGGAGAAGAAACCTTGGTTTCAATAATAATAATAACAATGATGCTATTTGTTAAGTGCTTACTATGTGCCAAGCACTGTTCTAAGCTTTGAAGTAGATAGAAGGTATTCAGGTTGACCCACGCAGGGCTCATAGTCTTAATCCCCATTTTGCAGATGAGGTAACTGAGGCACAGAGAAGTTAAGTGACTTGCCCAAAGTCACACAGCTGACAAGTGGCAGAGCTGGGATTAGAACCGACAACCTCTGACTCCCAAGCCCATGGTCTTTCCACTGAGCCATGCTGTGTTGACTGCTTCCCTGTGAGGCAGGATAATTTCTAGGTGGAAGGGAGAGTGTGAGCAAGAGCTTGGTGGTGTGAGAGATGAGAATGAGGGTACAGTGAGAAATAAAATGAAAAAGGCAGGTTGTAGAGCAACGGGAATGTAATGAGGTGGCTTCTGAGGAATGGTTTTTCCCCAGTCGACTGTCTTCCCCATTGCTATATCCATTAAAGGCCTCATCTCCTCCCATTCCCCAAAACTCACCAGGAAAGGGGAAGAGCTGGCCTGCTTCTTTCCCCCTCAATCTTGCTTTCACACCATTCCATCTCCTCTATCCTTTACCTCCTCTTTCTTTGAAGTCTGCCCACTCTAAATTCTGGTCACTGTTATCTACCGCCAATTCTCTGTACCATTTTGGTACCTTTCTTCCATTCCTTTTCTCCTTCTCCATCCTCACATTGATCCTCGGGGACTTCAGTGTCCAGGTAGGTGTTTCTAATGTCCTTTCAGCTACTTGCTTCCTCTTATTCTTCAATTCTGGCAACCTCTGGCTCTACCCCACTTCACCCACTCATCAGCATGCTCAATCACTCCTTATCAATAGTCATATATAATCTCTAACCTTTTTAATCAATCGATCAATGGAATGTATCGTACTAAGTCCTTGGGCGAGAAGCAGCATGGCTTAGCGGAAAGAGCACGGGGTTGGGAGTCAGAGGTCGTGGGTTCTAATCCGTGCTCCACCATTTGTCAGCTGTGTGACTTTGGGCAAATCACTTAACTTCACTGTCCCTCATTTACCTCATCTGTAAAATGGGGATTAGGATTGTGAGTCCCAAGTGGGGCAACCTGATTACCTTATATCTTCCCCAATGCTTAGAACAGTTCTTGGCACATAGTAAGCACTTAAGAAATACCATTATTATTATTACAACAGAGACATTGTAGACATTTGGGGGGGCACGGGGCATTTAATGGCATTTATTTAGTTCTTACCATGTTCCAGGCACTGTTCAAGTGCTGGAGTAGATACAAGCTAATCAATTTGGACACAGTCCATGTCCCACATGGGGCTCACAGTCTTAATCCCTATTTTACAGATGAGGTAACTGAGGCACAGAGAAGTAAAGTGACCTTTCCAAGGTCACACAGCAGATAAATTGCAGAGCTGGGATTAGAAACCAGATAATAACAATAATAATAATAATAATAATGTTGATATAATAATAATAATGTTGGTATTTGTTAAGCCCTTACTATGTGCCGAGCACTGTTCTAAGCGCTGGGGTAGATACAGGGTCATCAGGTTGTCCCACGTGAGACTCACAGTCTTCATCCCCATTTTACAGATGAGGTAACTGAGGCACAGAGAAGTGAAGTGACTTGCCCAAAGTCACACAGCTGTCAAGTGGTGGAGCTGGGATTCAAACCCATGACCTCTGACTCCCCAGCCCGGGCTCTTGCCACTAAGCCACGTTGCTTCTCTACTGATCCTACTGACTCCCAGGCCCATACTCTATCCACTAGACAACACTGCCCACAATGAACTTACAGTCTAGAGGGGGAGACAGACATTAATATTAGTAAACAGTGCTCAAGCTCTTAGTACAGTGCTCTGCACATAGTAAGCACTCAGTAAATAGTATTGAATGAATATTAGTAAACGAACATGTTACAGATAATTAAGTGTCAGAGTCACAACACTCTTCATCTGCCTCTTGCCCATACACGCCTTCCCTTCAAACCTGTTGTGGGCCCCAAGAGAGAACTCTGATTTCTCAGCCCCTTCCAATAATACAAAGCCATCATTCCCCATTTACTCTCCCTAACCAACCAACCTTCTCTTGAGGCACAAATCCATGCTCTTAACTCTGTCCTCTCCACTGACCTAAACTCCCTCGCTCCTCTGTCAATCCATTGATCTCACACTACCAATCCGCAGGCCTGGATCACCTTCAAGGTATGTTTCTTCTGCTCTTGTGCTCACACCGCAAAATACTGCAGAATCCAGACATCCAGCCAACCTCATCCATATCAACTTCATTATTACTTGCTCTAACTCTGCCCTCTCTCCTCTGCCCAACTACAATACTTCTTCCTTTTAGACTCCCTCACCTCTGAAAGTGGTACTTCTTTCCAACCCCTAACCGCCCCCCTCCCCTTTCTACCACCGTAGAGTTTCCTCAGACATCTTCAGCAAAGGACACATTTATCTTTGAGGAGAAAAAAAGATTTTGTCTTCTTGTTGAAGAAGGGACTCGATATCTTTCCAGCTAAGCAATAGGAACAGATTACTTTGAAAATTGCATAACTCCCCTTCCTGCATAACAGGGCTGCTCAAGGACCTTGCAGTAATGGTGAATAGACACCCATCTGGTCAAGGATCCTTCTCTGATTGATTTCCATGATGCCATTTAAAATTACAAATGGATAAACAGAAAATACAACATTCCTATCAATCTTGAAGCAAAAGAGTTCTTTTGTGAGGCTGCTTCTTTTAAAGAATGCTGTCAAAGCTATTAAGCTAACGATAAGGATTCAACTGCAAGCCCTTAGTGTTCTTTATTCACCACACCTGTGTGCTCTCAAAACAGGATTCGCGCTGTAGCCTTGTAACCTTGAAGCCATTCAGATGTGGTTGGTTCAGGAAAACACAGTTATACGTAGGTGTACAGCTCCTGTACTGCACTTGATGTGGAATTTGTTGAGCCATTTAATCTTCCTTATGATGACTGGTAACACTGCTATGTCTTGCTCGAGTCCTTAAAAGGCCCACATGGGAGAGAGATGAGACCTCGGTTGATTCAAAAAGACTCTGGGGCTTCTCAAATTTTGGTTTGGGATACACAGGGGGAACTAAGAGCAAAATTCTCCATCGGCCACAAAGGAAGGCTCTCTTTTCAAGAAACTCTCAAGGAATACCGAAAAGGGTTGGAATGCTGGTCCTTCAATTCTCACTCTCCTGGTGGTTATTGTGATGGTTTTGTCCCTTTTTAAGGTCAGATGCTCAGTTTTGTGAAGTCTTTACTTCCATGGCACTTTACAGCTATGGGAGACTCGCTGGGCTTGGAACTAGGTTACCCTGCAATTTTGAGAGTAGTTTAAGTCATGGGAGTGAATGAGAACTCTCAGGTAGTGAGTGAAAACGAAGAATAGACGGAGACCTAGAATTGAGCCTGGAAGAACTCCCAGAAATAGGCGTGGGAGGCAAGAGGCAATAATTGTCAAGGCACTGCCAGTGAAACTAAGGTGAGAAAGTGCTTTGAGGAGTCAAAGGGTGTTTAAAGGTCTTGGGGAATTAGGATGGAATAAGTCCATTGGAATGGTCAAGGAGGAAGTGATGGGTGACAGGGAGGACAGTTTCAATGGAGTGAAAGGGGAAATTGCCAGATTGGAAGGGGTTAAGGAGAGAATTAGCAGAGAATAAGTAGGGAGTACCTCCATTTTTTAATGTCTGCCTCCCCCTCTAGACTGGAAACTCATGTGGGCAGGGGACATACTACCAATTCTGTGATAATGTACTCTCCCAAGTGCTTAGTACAGTGCTCTGGAATCAGAAAGAGTTCAATACCAGTGATTAATTGTATCATTAATAACACTTGGTAGTAATAGTATTTAATCAAATCCACCTGCAAGGTCCTCATAGGCAGGCAACATGTCAACCAACTCTATTGAACTCTCTCAAGCATTTAGTACAGTGGTCCGCACACAGTAAGCACTCAATTACTACAATGGATGAAATAGGTTCCTATTGATTGTACAGGGCCATTCTGCAAGATTAACAGCCTAAACATTGGGAAAATGTACACAAATGAAAATTTGATGTGATCTCTGGCCTTCAAGAAGCATGTAATCTAAGAATAAGGCTGGGAAGGGGAAACTATGAGGAAAGAGCCTAAATTATTTAATATACAAAATAAAAGGAAAACTGTCTTGTATGCTGTCGAGTCATCTCCGACCCAGAGCGGCCTCATGGACACATCTCTCCCAGAAAGCCCCACCTCCATCTCCAATCATTCTGGTAGTGGATCCATAGAGTTTTCTTGGTAAAAATATGGAAGTGGTTTACCATCGCCTCCTTCCGCACAGTAAAGCGTAAGTCTCCACCATTGACTCTCTCATGCCACTGCTGCCCAGCACAGGTGAATTTTGGCTAGTAGCAGATTACCTTCCACTCACTAGCCACTGCCCAAGCTAGGAATGGACATGCCTCTGCTTGACTCTCCCTCTCGCATTTGAGGCTGGTAGAGTACTAGAAACTCCTCAGGTGCGACCCTGAGAGGGGTAAAAGGAAAATTACTCACAGTAAAAGAAGCACTTACCATACTCTTTGCTCTGAGATCAATTTAATAATAGTAATAATGTTAGTATTTGTTAAGTGCTATGTGCAGAACACTGTTCTAAGCGCTGGGGTAGATACAGGGTAATGAGGTTGTCCCACATGAGGCTCATAGTTAATCCCCATTTTACAGATGAGGTAACTGAGGCACAGAGAAGTGAAGTGACTTGCCCACATTCACACAGCTGACAAGTGGCAGAGGCGGGATTCGAATTTATGACCTCTGACTCCCAAGCCCATGCTCTTTCCCAAGCCACGCTACCTTGCCTAAAGTGTGAGAGGGCTATGCAAATGATAATAATGAATAATTATGGCATTTAACTGCTTATTATATGTCAAGTACTGTACTAAGCACTGGGTTAGGATCAATATAATGAGGTTGGAAAGAGTGTGGGTCTCACAGTCTAAGCGGGATTAGGATTAGGATTAGGATTTAATTTGTATTTTACATATGAGGAAATTGAGGCACAGAGAAATGTCTTGCCTAGGTCACAAAGCAGTCAAGTAGCAGAGCTGGGATTAGAACCCAGCTCCTCTGACTCACAAGCTGGGTTCTGACTGACTCTGACTCTTCCCTCTAGGTCACACTGCTTCTCATTTTTTAGTATTTTAAATAGATATAAAATCCTAAGAAAATGTTGCTGTAAAATGTAGGCCAAAGTAGGGTATACAGTAAAAAGTTATTTAATTAATTATGATATTTATTAATTATGCATATGTGTGAAGTACTAGGGTAGTTAAAAAGTTATCACATTAGATCAGACACAATCTCTGTCCCACTCAGGACTCATAATCTATTTCATCCACATTTTACAGATGAGGACTCTGAGGCCCAGAGAGTTTGTGACTTGCACAAGGTCACACAGCATATCAATGGCAGAGCTGGGAATAGAATCCAGGTCTCCTGCCTGGCAGTCCCTTGTTCTTTCCACTAGGCCACACTTCCATCTCATGCCATTTAAAACCCCTACATCAGTTTATGGTGAGATATGTTTTTCAATCCCAAGCAAAAATTAATTGAATGTTGATGATCTTGATCTTATTTTTTATGGTAGTCACAAATGCCAAGTACTGTACTAAGCACTGAGATAGATGCAAAAGAATCAGGGAGGACACAGTCCCTGTTCCACATGGGGCTCACAGTCTAAATAGAATTTAATCTCCATTTTACAAATGAGGTAACTGAGGCACAGAGAAGTTCACTGACTTATTCAAGATCACACACCAGACAAGTTTTGGAGTGGGAATGAGAACCCAGGTCTTCTGCTTCCCAAGACAATGCTCTTTCCACAAGGCCATATTGCTTCTCAGAGTCCATTTTGTCATTTAATTATCAATGATTCATGGATGGTCTTAAATGGATAAGACTAATTAAACCATCGAACCAATCATTGTCCTGAGACCATTTCCTTCAAAGAAATGCCAATTCCCACATAGATTCTAAATGTTCCAAGAAGCAATGCTTATGAAAATCATTTTAAAGGATCTTTCACCAGAGATTTAACCTCATTTCAGAAGTTTTCTGTCAAAATTACTTTACTGTTAATAAAGTCAGCCCTCAGATGCTCCAACAAGGAAATCATGTACTTTCTTGCCTGGTACAGTCTAGAAATTGTTCTTGTTTTCTCACATTTTCCTATTTTTCACTCCTGGGGAAAACCAGAGTAGATTTTTTTTTTAGGAGGCTGTGCCATGGTAGAAAGACATTGCTGTAGTTTGATCGAAAGAAGTGGGAAAATTTCACTCTCCTACTCACTAAATTTTGACTTTGATCCATCCAAAGGTAGCACTATAGCATAAAGGTGAGGAGTTTGTTGTAGATGGGGAATGTGTCTACCAACTCCACTGTATCATACTCTCCTAAGCACAGTGTTCAGCACATAGTAAGTGCTCAGTAACTACCACTGATGATGATAATAATGAGGATGAGCAAACAATCCCACTTGGAGATCAAAAATTCCCCAGATATACTGTTCAAGTCCAGCATGACCTCAGGAGGGTAGCAGAATGGTCTCTCACAATGCTCACTGTTCCTGGGTGGTTGCAAAATCATCCCACCCATATTCTGTCAGTCAGTCAATCGTACTTATTGAGTGCTTACTGTGTGCAGGGCACTCTGCTTGGGAGAGTACAATATAACATCATAAAAGATACATTCCCTGCCCACAATGAGCTTACAGTCTAAAGGGGGGAGACAGATATTAATATAGGTAAATGAGTTACAAGTACGGACATAAGAGTTGTGGGGCTGGGAACAGGGGTACAGAAAGGGAGCAAGACAGGGCAATGGAGAAGGAAGTTGAAAAGCAAAAAAGGGCTTAGCCAGGGAAGGCCTCTTGGAGGAGGTGGGCCTTCAATAAGGCTCTGAAGCGGGAGAGAGTAATTGTCGGGTATGAGGAGGGAAGGGCCTTTCAGGCCAGGGGCAAGATGTGGGCGCGAGATAGACAAGATGGAGGTACATTGGGAAGGTGAACATTATAGGAGTGAAATGTGTGGGCTGGGTTGTAGCAGGACACCCAGTTGGACACCCAATTGTCTTGTTTGTCTGTCTGAAGGCAGGAGTGTGATGCTCCTATAGCCTCTCTGGAAAATGAATGAGACAAAAGAATGGCTGCAATGAGACTGGAGAGATCATAAAAAGGGAAGAAGGCAGCTTAGGACTTATCTTCCCTGACCTTATTTCCAATTCTTTGGCCTCGTGAATTCTGTTGGTCTGTGGTTCTTTGAAGGGAAGTATTCGGGCTACATTTTCTGTGCACCACTCAAACCAATTGCTGAATTCCCATTTACTGCCAATACTAATCAAAAATCAATCAGAACAATTGAAAGCACCATAGCTTGGAAACTAGAGGAGATAGGAGCTTAGTGCTAATTGCATTATTGTTCCCCAAACCTCCTTCAAATATCTTGGGAAACCCAATTTGGCTGCCATTTTATGCCCTGCACCTGCAAAGATTTCTCTCTGACGAGTTTGTTTCGGTAAATCACCATTTATTTCTAAGGCAGCTTTTCGGGAAAAGACAAGATCATTTGTCCTTTAGGTTAGGAGTGTGTGTGTGAGGGGCAGTGAAGAAGCAGCAGCCCGCTCCTTCTCAGATGATAAATTGCCTTTAGTTTAAAAAGGTCTTTTATCCTGCACTGCAAGTCAGCAACCAATTTACCATATTCACCTCTATCAATCTTCTCCCTATATTTAGGCTTACACAATTTCCACACTAAGGTCAAAAAATGGCTTCTTTTATTCAGAGAAATGGACAACTTCAAGTCCTCCCAATATTCAGCTAACAAAATAGTCATGAGGTCTGGTGCGTGACTTGAGGAAGTAGAGTGGCTTATTCATTCATTCAATAGTATTTATTGAGCGCTTACTATGTGCAGGGCACTGTACTAAGCGCTTGGGATGAACAAGTCGGCAACAGATAGAGACAGTTCCTGCTGTGTGACGGGCTTACAGTCTAATCGGGGGAGACGGACAGACAAGAACAATGGCAATAAACAGCGTCAAGGGGAAGAACATCTCGTAAAAACAATGGCAACTAAATAGAATCAAGGCGATGTACAATTCATTAACAAAATAAATAGGGTAACGAAAATATATACAGTTGAGCGGACAAGTACAGTGCTGTGGGGATGGGAAGGGAGAGGTGGAGGAGCAGAGGGAAAAGGGGAAAATGAGGCTTTAGCTGCGGAGAGGTAAAGGCTTAGTGGAAAGAGCACAGGACTGGGAATCAGGAGGCCTGGGTTCTAACTGTAGCCCCACCATTTACCTCCTGGGTGGCCTTGGGCAAGAGATTTAACTTCTCTGGGTCTCAGTTTCCTGATTTAGAAAATGGGGACTAAGTGCCTGTTCTCTCTCCCACTTCGACTGTGTAATAGTAATGATAATAATAATTGTGGTATTTGTTAAGCACTTACTCTGTGCCAAGCACTGTTCTAAGCACTGGGGTAAACACAAGGTAATCAGATTGTCTACATGGGGCTCACAGTCTCAATCCCCATTTCACAGATGAGGTAACTGAGACACAGAAGTTAAGTGACTTGCCCAAGGTCAGACAGCAGATGAGTGGCAGAACCCTTGACTTTGTGACTAATAGGCCCATGCTTTATCCACTATATCATAATAATGTTGGTATTTGTTAAGTACTTACTATGTGCAGAGCACTGTTCTAAGCACTGGGGAAGATACAGGGTCATCAGGTTGTCCCATGTGAGGCTCACAGTCTTCATCACCATTTTACAGATGAGGTAACTGAGCCCCAGAGAAGTGAAGTGACTTGCCCACAGTCACATAGCTGACTAGTGGCAGAGTCGGGATTCGAACCCATGACCTCTGACTCCCAAGCCCGGGTTCTTTCCACTGAGCCATGTCACACCATCCCAAGAACGGTGTATAAGGACTGGTCTGCCTGATTGTATTGTATCTACTTCATCACTTAGCACAGTGCTTGGCATCAAGGGCAGGACCATGTCTACTGAATGTTGTTTTGAAGTCTACCAAGCACTTAGTATAGTGATCTGCATAGTAAGTGCTCAATAAATATGATTGATTGACATTGATTGATCTAGATAATGGACAGGGTTGATGTTGGACTCAGAAAGATGTTGAGAAGCAGCGTGGCTCAGTGGAAAGAGCACGGACTTTGGAGTCAGGGCTCATGAGTTCGAATCCCAGCTCTGCCACTTGTCGGCTGTGTGACTGTGGGCAAGTCACTTAACTTCTCTGGGCCTCAGTTCCCTCATCTGTAAAATGGGGATTAAGACTGTGAGCCCCACGTGGGACAACCTGATTCCCCTATGTCTAGCCCAGCGCTTAGAACAGTGCTCGGCACATAGTTAGCGCTTAACAAATACCAACATTATTATTATTATTAGATGTTGCAAAATAATATATTGCTGCCATGCTTGTAGATATCAGCTCACGAAATAAAAATCTAACAAGTTGGCTTCAAGATATCCAAATTTAGAGGCATGCACAAGAGTTTGGCTATGTGATTCCTATTATCTTCAGCAATTCCAAAATTAGAATCCCTTAGCAGTTCAAAACAAAGAGCATCCAGGCAGTTCAAATCCCAGACCTAATTAAGAAAAAACTGCCTAAACATGACTTACAGTAAAAAGTTGGGTATACCTAAAGCATATAATTCAAGTTTGATTTATTCCATAGAGACTGGCAAATAAGGAGAGTATTCATTAATCACTGATCACGTACAGTCTCCCTATTCAAACTACCTTGGTGTCTTAAAAGAAGGTGAAGGGGCGTGACTTTATGCCCAAATTTTAGATAGTGTGTGCTGATTTTCCCTCTCCTGTTTCTTTTCTTGGTCTCAGAAATTTCAGAAGAGGGATGGTCTTTTGATGGTCTCTCATTCTCCCTTGAGGTATTACCCACAGCACCACATCGGTGATCCCAAGTGGAAACCACTTGCACTTCAGTTCTTTCCTGCTTTCCGAAAAGGCATATGGGATCTGATTAATGTTTGAAGCTTTGATAGTCCTGTGACTGCTATCTTCAGGGGCATTTATTCTCTCCCATGGCTTCAATTACCATCTCCCCATGCATGATTTCCAAATCTCTCTCTCCAGCCCTGATCGCTCTCCTCTACAGTCTCACATTTCAACTCCTGCCTTTGGGGCACCTCTTCTTGAATGTCCCATCGATATCTCAAACTAGACATGTCCAAAACAGAACTCCTCATCTTCCCACCCAAACCAGTCTTTTCTATCTGTCTTTACTATCACAGTAGACAACACCACCACCCTCCCTATTCTCAGAAGCCCGTAACCTTGGCATTATCTTTAAATCATCTCTCTCACTCAACCCACATATTCAAGCTGTCACCAAATCTTTTCAGTTCTAGCTTCACATTGCTAAAAATCCACCCTTTGCTCTCTATCCAAACCACTAGTATGCTGATCCAAACTCTTAAACCACTCCTCAAGAACCTCTAGTGGTTGTCCATCTGTCTCCATGTCAAACATAAATTCCTTACAATAACTTTAAATCAATAATTCTCTCCCCCTCCTTCCTCAACTTGCAGATTTCATACTACAATCCAGATTAGACATGGCACTTTTCAATTTTCTCGACTAAACTTTCATTTCCTCTACTCCCACTCCCTTCTGTGTTATCCTTACACATGGATTTTTACCCTTTATTTACTCCACCCCAAGCCCCACAGCACTTGTGGCCTAGTGGAGAGAGCACAGTCCTGGGCGTCAGAAGGATCTGTGTCCTCATCTGGACTTCTCTGGGCTTCAGTTACTCATCTGTAAAATGAGGATTAAGATGGTGAGCCCCATGTGGGATGGGGACTGTGTCCAACCCAATTTGCCTGTATCCACCCCACCGCTTAGAACAGTGTCTGGCACATAGTAAGTGCTTAACAAATACCTAATGGATAGAGCATGGACCTGGGAATCAGAGGACCTGGGTTCTAATTCCAGTTCCTCCACTTGTCTGCTGTGTAACCTTGGGCAAGTCACTTAATTTCTCTGTGCCTCAGTTCCCTCATCTATAAAATGGGGATGAAGACTATGAGCCTCATGTGGGACAGGAACTGTGTTCAACCTGATTACCTTTTATCTACCCCAGTGCTTAGAACAGTGCCTCCACAGAGTAAGTGGTTAACAAAAACCATTTTAAAAAATTCTTTTCCATTTTAATGTCTCTCTCCCTTTCTAGGCTGTAAACTCCTTGTTGGTAGGGCATATGTTTAGCAAATCTGCTATACTATATTCTCCCATGCAATTGTTGCCACCATCTGTATATAGTAAACACTCAATAAAACGAGAAGCAGTGTGGCTTAGTGGAAAGAGCACAGGCTTGGGAGTCAGAGGTCGTGGGTTCTAATCCCTGCTCCTCCACTGTCTGCTGTGTGACTTTCTCTGTGCCTCAATTCCCTCATCTGGAAAATGGGGATTAGGAATGTGAGCCCCACATGAGATAATCTGTTTACCCTGTAACTAACCCAGCACTTAGAACAGTGCTTGGTACTTAGTAAGCACTTAAATGCCATCGTTATTTAATAAATACAAATGATTGATTGACTGAACTTTCTCACCATACCTTGATCTCGTGAATCTTGCCGCCCAACCCTTGCCCAGGTTCTACCTCTGGCCTGGAACTTTCTTCCCCTCTATATACAACAGACTACCAATCTCCCCACCTTCAATATTTTATTAAAATCACACCTCCAAGAGGCCTTCCCCGATTAACCCCTCTTTTCCCTTACTCCCTCTCCCTTCTGTGTCACCTATACACTTAGATCTATACCCTTTAACCACTTGATATTCACCCCATCCCCAACTCCACATCACTTTAGCATTTACCAAATACTTTTAAATGCTCCCACCCAAAAAAACAAAAAAAATTAAGCTACAGTTATAAGTACAAACATGAACAGCAAATGGCCACTTCTCTGAGATTCTTTCTACCAGGCAACCATGAAAACTCTAGATACTGGCAAGAAGGTACCACCAACACTAGTTAATCAGCCAATCAGTCATTGGAATTTAATGAAAATCAATTTTCCAATGAAAATGGCTCATACTAAAATAAGAAGTACTTGCAGAAATATTAACTATGCATCATTTCCTCTTAGCATATAAAACGAACTGCCTGCTAAACAGGTTCAGAAACTGGGGCCACCAATCCATCAATAACAGTATTGATTGAGTGCCTACTCCGTGAAGAATACCATACTAAGTGCTTGGCAGAGTAGGATAGAGTTAGGAGATAAAACCCTTGCCTTTGACAAGTCACTTCTAGAAATCTGATGGTTTAAAATAATTTTCCATGAACTAAACCGATTATCCCCCTTAAAACAGATAAAAGAATCCTTAACAAGGGCTAAATGTAGTTACCTAAAAGAAGCAGCATGGTGTAGTGGATACAGGACAGGCCTGGGAGTCAGAAGGTCATGCATTCTAACCTCGGCTCCATCACGTCTGCTGTGTGACCTTGGACAAGTCTCTACACTTCTCTGTGCCTCAGTGTCTCACTGGAGATTGAGACTCTGAGCCCCACATAGGACAGGGACTGTGTCCAACTCAGTTTGCCTGTATCCACCCCAGTGCTTAATATAGAGCTTGTCACACAGTAAGCACTAAACAAATACCATTATTACTATGATTATTAGTCTGTCAGCTTTTTCAGGGAGCTAGATTTTAACCATCTCTTCTTTACTTATTATAAATTATTCATTGATATTAATGTTTGTCAACCCCTCTAGATGGTAAGCTCATTCCGCGTGGGTATGTGTCCACCAACTCTGCTTGCACTGTACTCTCCCAAGTGCTTAGTACAGTGCTCTGCACATGGTAAGCACTCAATAAATATGACTGAATGAGTGAATGTTCCCCACATAGTAAGCCCTTAATGAATACCACTGATGAAGATGATTACTGTCAGGAAGTGATACATTCTAAACAAATTTTTGACATTCTATAGAGATCACAGTTGAAAACAGAAGGTTAGATGAGAATAACTCATCTTAAAGCCTTATTTAAAATTCCATCTCCGTTAAGTTTTCCCTAAGCCCTCATTTCCCTTATTTGCCCTCTCTTCTCCATCAATATGCACTGATCCCATATGCAATATGAACCCCTCAAGTACGTGATATTGACCTTACCCTTAACCCACCAACATTTATGAACATATCCTTATAATCTCTCATTTCCCCTAACTGTAATTTATTTTAATGTCCTTCTCCCCCTCTAGACTGTAAGATCCTTGAAGGCAGGGATCTTGTCTACCAACTTCATGGTAACATACATTTCCAAGAACTTAGAGCAGTGATCTGCACACAAGAAGTACTCAACAAATACCACTGACAGACTATCTGTAACTTTTCATCCGCCAGTGGCCATTGAATAAAGCTTGCACTTTGTCACTGACCTTTTTCTTTTCATATCTTCTACTGGTCATTCTTTATATATAAATACATTCTCAGGATACACAGTATAAGCACTAGTTTAAACTGAAAGTTCAACAATTAAGCATGGAAGTGAAATAACAGAAGAACCAGTAATGATAATGATATTTGTTAAGTACTTACTGTGCCAAGCTCTGTACTAAGCGATGGGCAGGTAGAAAATAATATCGTACCTGTCCCCTATCCCACTTGGGCTTCATAGTCTAATTAGGAGGAAGAAGAGGTATTTCCTCTCCATTTTACAAGGGAGGAAACTGAGACAAAGCAAAGTTAAATGATTTGCCCAAGGTCACACAAGCAGGCAAGTGGCAGAACCAGG
The DNA here is from genome assembly GCF_004115215.2 of Ornithorhynchus anatinus. Lineage (NCBI taxonomy): Eukaryota > Metazoa > Chordata > Mammalia > Monotremata > Ornithorhynchidae > Ornithorhynchus > Ornithorhynchus anatinus. The sequence goes on along the minus strand of NC_041729.1, from coordinate 152,659,659 downwards.
ATTAGAACCCACATCATCTCAAACTCAGGGCCATCCTTTTTTTGGTAATTAGTGAAGATGTAAGTTCCCTGTGGTAAAGGAACATATGTACAGTAAGCATACAGTAAATAGGACTGATTGAAGATGGGTAGCAAACGTCGGTTTCTCTGCAGTTTGCTTATTAGTATTTAATCATCCTCATCAGTGGTATTTATTTACTGATTACAATGTGCAGAGCACTATACTTAGCAATCAGGAGACTACAACTGTACTTTCCAAGCACTTAATACAGTGCTCTGCACACAGTAAGCGCTGAATAAATATGATTGAATGAATGAATGAATACAATTCCTTCTAGACTGTTGCTCGTTATGGGCAGGGAACGTGTCTTTCAACTCTATTGTGTACAATCTGAAGCTCTTAGTACAGTGCTCTGCACATAGTAAGCGCTCAATAAACACCATTGATTGGCTGATACAACACAACAGAGTTGGTAGACACATTCCTTATCCACAGTGGAATTACAGTATAGTTAACAGAAGAGGGGTGTTTCTTTAACATCTCTATAAATGAGCCAGTCCAAGTCACAGGGTGTGACTTCCGCTCCATGTTAACCAAAATCCAAAAATGCTGATTTTCAGAACATGGTGTGTTTTTTTGCCCAACCACTTAATCAGTGACCAATTTGACTGGAGTGAAGAGAAAATGCATATACACTACCTAATCCAAAACACTACGCTTTATACATTGAAAAAAATAATAGAAAAGGATCCATTTCTGTGGCCTTTGGACAATTTTAACAAGTGATCCGGTGTACCCCTACATGCCATGTTTCCAATATTTATTTTAAAGGCTTTCATGATTCCAGAGTCAAAGAATTTCAGTGTAGGCCTTATGTAGGAATTAGTCGATGACATTCCCTGCCGTCACTGGTTGATGGAAAATCCTTGAGGCCCTTAGCACAGCTGATGTGACTCCAATTAGTTATTTCAGAATAATACAATAACATCCTATCTCACTCTTCTCCTCTCATTTAGAGTGTCACCATTTAGCCAGGAAGACTTGGCCTCTAACTAAAGTCCATAAATCTGTCAGCACAATCCTCATGGACAGTTTCCAGTGACATGACCACAGACACATCAAGAGGAAATGCACATAAGTGTCAGAGTCAAATGCTTGGTGGCAATTTATTCTGGTTATTCTGTTGCTGTAATTTTAATGAGTACATTGAGAGTTCTCATGTGGGACCTGCAAGATGTTGCTGTATTCCCTCTCTAGGCATTTGACTGTCATTTAGTGATCTGCTGACAAAAAGAAAATTATGCCCTATGCCTCAGTGTGGAGAGCAATAAAAATAGTACTAACTTTGGTAAACTGTTTCCAAAATCAGGGCTCTAATGCAATAACATGTTCTAAGTGGAGAAAACAATGTAATAGTCCCTTGATTAAATACATATTGCTGATCTGCCAGAGTGTAAACTTCTTGAGGGTGGCGATCATGTCTATACATTGTATTGTATTTTCCCAAGCATTTAGTACAGTGCTCCACACACTTAGAGAAGCAGCGTGGCTCAGTGGAACAAGCATGGGCTTGGGAGTCAGAGGTCACGGGTTTGAGTCCCAGCTCTGCCAATTGTCAGCTGTGTGACTGTGGGCAAGTCACTTAACGTCTCTGTGCCTCAGTTCCCTCATCTGTAAAATGGGGATTAAGACTGTGAGCCTCAGGTGGGACAGCCTGATTACCCAGTATCTAACCCAGCGCTTAGAACAGTCCTCGGCACATAGTAAGCGCTTAACAAACACCAACTTTGAGTGGTCAATAAATACCTTGATCGATTAAATACAACAACATATGAGCCATTTATGAACGTTGTACTGCATTTAGAATGTGCACTGAATGCTTCTATCATGAAATCTTCAGGAGTAAAAAAAAGTTTTCCTCAGGGTGAAAACTCTTCTTATTAAGGGACCTGGCAGGGAAGGAGCAACTCAGCATGAATTGTGAAGGGGTATGACTTCTTTCAGTCAGTAAACCTGAATCAGTGAGTCTTTTCTCAGCTATTTTGAACACATTTTTGGACTTTCCATTTAATTCTCATGTTTGGTTTCCCCAAGTACACTTTCTGTAATCTGCAAAGCCTGCAAAAATGAAGGTGCAAAAATGTTCATGACAGCAATTTAAGGGTAAACATAGTTAACAGAGAAGCTAAATTGAGTTTAACAACAGAAACTGTAGGAGTATTTACTTGGCCCTCTCAGACTTCCCTTATTGGGCACCCATAATGCCCTTCTCTGATCTAATTGCATGTTTTGGTATAAAAATCTCTCTCTTTTCCCCTTTGGAAACACTTATAAAAATGATTGGCTGTGCAATAAACATTAAAAAAATTCAGTTAATTATTTACTCTTTAGTCAATTAACAGCAATAGCAAAATTACAGGTAGAAAGGCTTGAGAAATTTGAGGACCTGTACTTAATTCAAGCTTTAATTTATGTTCCAGTGAAATACATGGACTTTGGGCAATAATTTACTCTAATTTGAAATCCCAACAAAATTGTCTTCAGCACCCATGCTGCCCTAGATATATCATTATTATTATTGTGTTGTCGAGTCGTTTCGGATTCACAGCAATTCCATGGATATACTTTCTCCAGAACATCCTGTCCTCTATCATAATCTGCAATCTTTCTAATGGTTCTTCCATTATCACTGCTATGGTCTCTATTCATCTAGCTGCCGGTCTGCCTCTTCCACATTTTCCCTGGACTTTTTCTAGCATTAGTGTGTTCTCCAGAGAATTAGTCCTCCTGATGATGTATCCAAAATATGCTAATCTCAGTTGATTCATTTGACCTTCCAAAGACCCTTTGGTTTCATTTGCTCCAAAATCCATTTGCTTGTTTAGGGGGCTGTCCATGGAATTCGCAAAAGCCTTCTCCATCACCACATTTCAAAAGACTCAATGCTCTTTCTATTCTGTTTTTTCACTGTCCAGCTTTCAGATCTGTATATTGTCCCTGGAAACACCATAGAATTGACAGTTTGTAGCAAAATCTAAAGGTATAACTTTTTGAAAATGATCATTTATGAGTTAGAAAAAAATGAAGAGAACTAAATAAATAAAAACTTCAGAACGTCATTGCCTTGTTTGAATGAAACATTTAAAAATGATCTAGAGTCTGTAAATTTCACAGAAAATAAATTATACTTTGCATGCTGCCTTACTCTAATGTCTAATAGGTAAATGGGTCTATCCAGAAAATCAGATGATCAGAGATGAGGAACGGCAAACATATTGAAAAAACATCTGAAGAAACATAGAATATTTTAAATAGCCATATAGCTCTGAATATAAGCAATTGTCAATATCTGATTCATTTCAAATATACTTGGATATTAGTTATGTGTGTGTTGGGGGGTAGAGAGTGGATACATAAATAACTGAACTTCCTACTACTAGCACAGCTGACAGTGTAAAAACATTTCTAACTTTTTTTTTCCTAGAAAAATGATCTAGGCAGAAGAGTGAAGTGTGGACTGGAGAGGGGAGAGGCAGGAGTTAGGAAGGTCAGTGAGGAGGCCAATTTGGTAAAGGAGGAAAATGGTAGGTGATTGGATCAGCATGGTTGCAGCTGGGATGGAGAGGAAAGGGACTATTCTAGAGGTGTTGTGAAGTCACATCAAATGGATCTGGTGAAAGCTTGAAGGTATGGGTTGAATGAGAGAAATAAGTGGAGGGTAATGCAAAGGTTGCTGGCTACGGGTTACAAGATTACAGTTATGTCCGAGACATGTTAAACGTGAGGTGTCGGTGGAGCATCCAAGTAGAGATGTCCCCAAGCCAGGAGGAAATGTGAGACTGTAGAAGTGGAAAGAGGACAGCAGGGATGGAGAGGTAGATTTGGCAATCATCTGCATAGAGATGGTAGTTGAAGCCGATTGGAGCAAATGACTTCCTCAAGGGACTGGGTGTAGATGGAAAATAGGGCTGAGCCTTGAGGGACTCCCCTAATCAGAAGGTGGGAGGCAGAGAAGGAGCCAGCAAAATAATTGAGAAGGAGCGGCCTGAGACGTAAGAGGAGAACCAGGGGAGGGCAGTGTCAGTGAAGAGAAGGGTAGTGTTTCCAGAAGAAGAGGTTGACCCACAGTACTGAAGGCAGCTGAGGGGTCGAGGATAATTAGAATGGCATAGCATGCAGTGGATTTGGCAAGAAGGAGATCACTGGTGACTATGGAGAGGGAAGTCCCCATGGAGTTAATGGGATAGAAGCCAAAATTGAGGGTGTCAATGAAAGAATTGGCAGAGAGAAAGTGGAGGCAGTGGATGTAAACAACTCACTCGAGGAATTTGGAAAAGGTAGGAAAGTGATGGGACAGTAACTAGAGGGAGCCTTGGGTCAAGAGAGAGTTTTTTTTAGGAAGGGGAGACACAGGTATGTTTGAAAGCAGTGAAGAAGGAGCCAGTGGAAAGAGAGAGGTTGACGATGGCAGTCACAGGATGAAGAAGGAAGGGGCATTAGTTTTAATAAGGTGTGAAGCGATGGAGTCGGAGGCAGAGTGGAGGCGGGTAGATTTTCAAGTAGACTGTGCAGTAATATTTCCACTATGCAACCTGAATTGCTTTCATCTCAAATCTTTTCACTGGACATATAGAAAATGCAAAATCTCGGAAGATTTACAATGGATTCTAAGCCCTGCTCACAGTGGAGTAAAAAAAAAAAACCTTTAAAAATACCCTCTTAATGAGCCCTGTAAATTCTTGTAAGAAAATATGTAAATTGTCAGATGGCCTATCTGTTCCCAATCCAGGATTAAGATTTATAGGGGCCCAGATTTTTTTTAACTGCAAAGCTCTCAAAATGGGAAAACTTCTTTCTCAATGTATGTCAATGCTCTCTAGGCTCTGGAGCCCAGAAGAGAGAGCTCCATTTAAATAAGTTCATCAAATGCATTGCCTCCAGAGTGCCTAGAATCAGTATTAAAAATGTGCTACAAGCAACAAGATTTGCAGTTTTTCGACAGGCACTACAATTTGGGTGACATCCGTTAGCCCGTAACCACTCAATCAGTGGTAGTTATTAGGCATTTACGGTGTGCAGTGATCAGCGATTGTATTTATTATTTCATTGTTTGCACAGAGTTGTACTAAGCGCTTGAGAGAGTACAATATAACAATATAACATATTCCCTGCCCACAGTGAGTTTACAGTCTAGAAAGACAGTCTTTAGCCCATAATAAATCAATCTATTTATAGTATTTATTGAGCACTTACTGTGTGCAGAGCAGGCAGTCAGTCATATGTATTCAGCACTTACAGTACGCAGAGCACCGTACTAAACGCTTGGAAGAGTCCAACAGAGTTGGGAGTCATGTTGTCTGGCTGCAGTCTAGAGGAGTTTATAGTGTACAGTTTATAGCTTAATTACGCTACTCTGTGAAAAGCATTCCACAGACTATAAACCATAATATCCATGGTTGGAGATGACATTAAGGTGTTGTAAGTCCAGGGGGAATGTGTCATTTCACCCCTAAATGGGGATCAAGATTGTCAGTCCCATGAGGGCCAAAGACTGTGTCCAACCTGATTACTTTATAATTACCCCTGCACTTAGAACAGTGCTTGGCACGTAAGTGCTTAACAAATACCACTATTATTATTATTTATTATTATTATTATTATTATTTTAGGGCCTTTTTCATTTACAGCAATACCCATCTGCAACCTTGCACAAAACCCTGAGAGTTGAGGGTGACAGAGAGAGAAGTAAGGAAAGGGAACAATATGAATCTACAGCAGTGTACTTCTCAACATATAGTTCCAGAAATATTTTCAGAGTTACAGGAATTACAATGAGGAAACAGATGACAGTGCCAATAAATCAATAAATGGTATTTCTTGAGTACTTACTATATGCAAGGCATTGTTCTAAGCACCTGGAAGAGTACCATACAAGAGAATTAGCAGACACGGTCCTGTCAATAATTGTCTTAGTCTCACAAGAAGTGAGACCAGCTCCTTCTCTAACCCCGCACCCCGGTGTCTGGCTTCCAGTAAGATCCTGAGAAATTTCTCCACTGTTCCCCACTTTCCTCCATGTAATTAAAAGCCACAACCTCCCTAAACTATGTAACAATTAGAAAAGGAAGTGTTGGCCAATGGAAAGAGCATAGGCTTGGGTGTCAGGAGATCTTGGTTCTAATTCCAGCTCTGGCACTTGACTGCTATGTGACCTTGGGCAGGCCAATTAACTTCTCTTTGCCTCAGTTCCCTCATCTGCAAAATGGGGATTAAATCATTCTCCCACATATTTAGAATTTGAGCCCCATGTGGGGCAGGTATTGTATTCAGGTTAATTCTCTTGTATAATGATAATTATGGGACTTCTTAAGTGCTTACTATGTGTCAGGCACTGTGTCAGAGCTCTTTCCACTGAGCCATGCTGCTTCTCTAATAGAATCCAAGTCCTCCTGACTCCCAGTCCCATGCTCTATCCACTAAACTAAGCTTAGTGGATAACCATGCTTAACCCCAGTACTTAATATGGTGTGTAATAAATATCATTATCACCATAACAATTGTTACCTATAATTAACATATATTATTGATATTTGAATTACAATACTCTTAAATGAAAATATTTTAAATTTTCTAGACCTCTATTTATTACCATACTGGAAATTCAAATAATTAAAAACAATAATGTAGTATATAGTACAGTGCTCTATAATACAGTGTAGTGCTACATAATATGGAGAAGCAGCGTGGCTCAGTGGAAAGAGCCCGAGTTTGGGAGTCAGAGGTCATGGGTTCTAATCCCGGCTCTGCCACTTGTCTGCTGTATGACTTTGGCCAAGTCACTTCACTTCTCTGTGTCTCTGTTACCTTGTCTGTAAAATGGGGATTAAGACTGTGAGCTCAATGTGGGACAACCTGATCACCTGGTATCCCCCCCCAGTGCTTAGAACAGTGTTTTGCACCTAGTAAGCACTTAACAAATACCAGCATTATTATTATTATGCACTTTTCATTTTGAAGCATTTCAAGTATTTGCAAATTACATAGAAAGTGAAGGGTAAAGGGGATGAAAACAGAGGAAGAAAAAAGAGGGGGAGATCAGAAAATGGAGGGGAGGAAGAATGGTGACAACTTGATATACAACCCGTTTCATTATTTTTGAAATTATTTTTTACACGTAGTGTGGCTCTTCTGATTCAAACCCCTTTCTTATTAATGCTGATGTTACCTTCTGGCTCATTATCCAGCTAGATCAATCCTATTTGATAAATGCGTTTATTTCATTCATCGTCATTATTTAATTTCATTCTAGGCCTAAATGTATAACAGTGATATTAAAATATGAAATTCTGATTCATGATCATGCGCCCTCTAGAAAGGGTGGATTCAGGTTAAGTCAAATCTGTGAATTATCTCTACAAGCTAGCTGGGTATAAAGCAGTCAATATATCTTCATTTCTCGGTGCATAATTTAAATGTCTTTTCCCTAACGATAAGCAGACAGTAAACAACGGGTGTTTATCTGCCAGTGCTTCGTAAGCATTAAATGATCTGATTAATTTCTTATCTTAGTCCTTTGTGTTGCCAGTAACTCTGGATCCTCATAAAGCCTGCTCCATTTTTCCGGGAAACCCTGCCCCTCCTACATTGCCCTGGTGGTGAGAACTCCAGTCTGCCTGTCTGTCGGAGGGCTTCTCGACGGGCTAGCCAGTTGGCTGGCATTCAACTGGTCTCTCCTGTGGCACTGGATGCGTCTGTATCCGTCTCCAACATTTTCAGCATTGATCTTCCCTCATCCACTGTGGCTCTAGAGGCCCGGTTCCGTGGCTTAAACTCAGAGATTGAGTTCACGGGCAAAGGCTCTGAAGCAAGTGGAGAAGGGCCCTCAGATGATGCAAAATCTGTTTATTTCCTCAACATGTCTCTTATGATGATGCCAGGTGCCAGGCGTAACACGTGTAATGTCATGTGTCTCCTTTTCCAGTATTCACTACGGCCTCCAGTGGCCAAATTACCTCTTGTAATCATAAAGATGGTGGTATTTGTTAAGCTCTTACCATGTTCCAAGTACTGTGCTAAACCCTGGGGTTAATTACAAGATAATCAGGTCAGAGACAAACTCAGAACCTGCCCCAGAAGGGGCTCACAAACAAAGCACAGTACAGCATTTCCAGTTCCACTAAGATACAGACTGATTATCCTCTGCATATATAAGAACATCATTTCTTAATTGCAGTTCCTCCCATAGATTTTGTGATTGTCCAATCTTTGAGTTCTGGGTCAAAAGGTCCTACCGACTGATTTATACGATAATCACTAATCAGGAAACAAGTACTAGGGACCTTATTTTAATTTGAAGTGCAGAGGTGAAAGCAAGCAGGAATTTTATTGGGGATGAAGATTAGAAGGGGGACAGCCTTCAAAGAGCTAACAGGCCAGAAAGCCACCATTCTCGATCTTTTCAGCCTCAGATCGTGTCGTACCCCTGGGGCAATCAAGTCAGGAAGCCTAGCTCAAAATCTCAGGAGATTCAATAGTATTTATTTTTATTTATTTATTGAGCGCTTACTATGTGCAGAGCACTGTACTAAGTGCTTGGGATGAACAAGTCGGCAACAGATAGAGACAGTCCCTGCCATTTGACGGGCTTACAGTCTAATCGGGGGAGATGGACAGACAAGAACAATGGCAATAAATAGAGTCAAGGGGAAGAACATCTCGTAAAAACAATGGCAACTAAATAGAATCAAGGCGATGTACAATTCATTAACAAAATAAATAGGGTAATGGAAATATATACAGTTGAGCGGACGAGGAGATGATCACACCTGACTCACGTTTGTGAAATGGGCACCCAAATGTCAGAGAAAATTTCAGAGTTAAGCCACGAGTTTGCTAAATTTTTGAAAGAAAATAGTTCTGAGGATCTTTATCACATTTTTCAGTAAGTTGGATGGTTTCTGGTAGGCCACACAATCTATAGTGAGGTGAGTTTCTCTCAGGGAAACTGACAGAATACAATGCTCTGTTACGTGTCTTTAAATGATAAAGCAGGTACCTAGGATAAAGAATATTGTGTTTCACCCTGCTACTGGAGTCATAATTTTTCTAATTATAACACTCTAAAGAGGTGCTTGAATAAGTCATTTTCTGAGCTTATATAGCAAGAGTTCTGCTGAGATTCTGAGAACTCCAAAATTCACCAGGATCATGTAACATCTTTTAGAAAAATAATTACCAACATCAGACCCTAGTTTCCTGGAAACTAGATGCACTGGGTTGACAGGAAACTACTTATAAATTAGAACAGTGGGTAAGAATATGTGACAATAGTGATATTCAATAATAATATTTTTAAGCACTTATTATGTGCCAAATACTGTACAAAGTACTGGGGTAGATAGAAGATATAGATCAGAGTCAAAGTAGGAGAGGGAATCAGGGGGAGGGAGTGAATCATAATAATAATAATAACATAATAATAGAGGTGAATAATAACAATAAGAAGGAGAAGATAATGTGTGAAACACTCTATTATGTGCTGGAGTTAATACAATATAAGCATGTTTTTATAAACAGGTCAGAGATTATCCCTCTCCTATATGGGGTCCAAAAACATTTTTTTTCCATTTTTTTTCATAAGGGAAACCTTAGAGAGCCCAACACTTACAAGAAGTTACCTTCAGTGACTTTTGACCAAAAAATGGGGAGGGGAAAAAAGAGGTAAGTGGTTTTGAGCATTAGTAAAAATCAGAATTAGAAAAATGGTCCTGTCAGTCAATTCAGTGTTTACTACATGCTTAAGTGTACTAAGCACTTGGGGCAATACAGCAGAATTAGCAGACATGTTCCTTGCCCATAAAGAACTTACAGTCTCATATCCAAAGTTTCTAAATATTACTCTGGAGAAACACAGGCATTACGAGAAGGAGCATGGCTTAGTGGAGAGAGCACGGGCCTGGGAGTCAGAGGACATGGGTTCTAATCCCGGCTGCGTCACTTGTCAGATGTGTGACCTTGGGCAAGTCACAACTTCTCTGTGCCTCAGTTACCTCATCTGTGAATTGGGGGTTAAGACTGTGAGCCCCATGCAGGACAACCTGCTTATGCTGTACCTACTCCAATGCTTAGTGTGTGGCACATAGTAAACGCTTAACAAATACCATAATCATTATTATTATCATTATCATTACTAATAAAACTTGTCTAGTGTAAACTACATATCCTTATAAAGAAACGTGAAGCTTTGCAGACCACTGAGATGACAAATTTGCCCCACAGCATTTAGGTACATATCTGTAATTCATTTATTCATATTGATATCTGTTGTCCCATCTAAACTACCTGCTCATCAGTGCCAGAGACCATGTCGAATACATTGTACGTTAAGTTCTTTATGCCCTGAATTTGGCTGATTCAACTATATAATGTCCTCATCCTTCAAAAGTCCACATGTGTAATTTCCTTATCAGTGATATTTTTTCATCTTCTTTCTGAAAGCAAGTAAGCTGATCGTAGTACTCAATAACACCCCATACTGTTTTCACATAACCCCACTCCAAGAACTAAGTAGTTTGGAACAGCATTCCAATGCTTAGAACAGTGCTTGGCACATAGTGAGCGCTAAACAAATACCATAACAATAATAATAATAATAATATGAACAAGAACTCTTGCAATTTTCCCCAATAAATAGAGCGGCCTTTCACACTTGAAGAAGATGCAACTGATGGTGAAATTCACCCATGAGTGCAATACGATGATTGATTGATTGATTGATAGACTGAGAAGTCCAAGCAGAACCCACAGCCTCAGCCACATTGTACGTGAAGACCTAATAATAATAGTGGTATTTCTTTTCAATGGATTGTATTTATTGAGTGCTGTGTGCAGAGCACTGTACTAAGCACTTGGGAGAGTACAAAAGATCAGCCTAGTTCCCTGTATGCTTACCATGTGGCAATCAGTATATTAAGTGCTGGGTGGATAAGAGATAATCAGACCTCAGCACACAGCGTTATTTTGCCTTTAGCCTCTTTGTCTCACACTTGATCCCTACATTCCTATTCATTCATTCATTCAATTGTATTTATTAAGCACTTGCTGTGTGCAGAGCACTGTACTAAGCACTTGGGAAAGTTTATTCAATAGTATTTATTGAGCGCTTACTATGTGCAGAGCACTGTACTGAGCACTTAGAATGTACAATTCAGCAACAGATAGAGACAATCCCTGCACAATAATGGGCTCACAGTCTAAATGGGGGAGACAGAAAGCAAAGCAAAACAGAACAAAGCAAAACAACATCATCAAGATAAATAGCATCATGGAAATACACATCTCATTAACAAAATAAATAGGGTACTAAATAATATATACAAATAAGCACAGTGCTGAGGGGAGGGGAAGGGGGAAGCAGGTGGGGGAAGGGAAGGGGAAGTAGAACAGAGGGAAAGTGGGGGCTCAGTCTGGGAAGGCCTCTTGGAGGAGGTGAGCTCTCAGTAGGGCTTTGAAGAGGTGAAGAGAGTTAGTTTGGTGGATATGAGGAGGGAGGGCATTCCAGGACAGTGGTAGGACATGGGCCAGGGTACGACAGTGGGACGGGCGTGAACGGGGTACTGTGAGGAAGTGAGTGGCAGAGGAGTGAAGTATATGGAGTGGGCAGTAAAAAGAGAGAAGGGAGATGAGGTAGGAGGGGCAAGGTGATGGAGAGCTTTGAAGCCAAGAAGGAGGAGTTTTTGTTTCATGCAGAGGTTGATAGGCAACCACTGGAGGTTTTTGAGGAGGGGAGTGACATGCCCAGAGCAATTCTATAGGAAGATGATCTGGGCAGCAGAATGAAGAATAGACTGGAGTGGGGAGAGACATGAGGAAGGGAGATCCGAGAGGAGGCTGACACAGTAATCCAGTCAGGATATTATGAGAGCTTGTACCAGCACGATAGGAGTTTGGATGGAGAGGAAAGGACGGATCTTGGCGATATTGTGAAGGTGAGACTGGCAAGTGGTGATGGATTGGATGTGTGGGGTGAATGAGAGAGCAGCGTCAAGGATAATAATGTTGGTATTTGTTAAGCACTTACTATGTGCCGAGCACTGTTCTAAGTGCTGGGGTAGACATAGGGGAATCAGGTTGTCCCACGTGGGGCTCACAGTCTTAATCCCCATTTTACAGATGAGGGAACTGAGGCACAGGGAAGTTCAGTGACTTGCCCACAGTCACACAGCCGACAAGTGGCAGAGCTGGGATTCGAACTCATGAGCCCTGACTCCAAAGCCCGTGCTCTTTCCACTGAGCCACGCTGCTTCTCCAACATCATGGTTGTGGGCCTATGAGATGGGAAGGATGGTCGTGCCATCCACAGTGACAGAGAAGTCAGGGAGAGGACAGGGCTTGGGAGGGAAGATAAGGAGCTCAGTCTTAGACATGTTGAGCTTTAGGTGGAGGGGAGACATCCAGGTGGAGACCTCCTGGAGGCAGAAGGCGATACGAGCCTGAAGGGAGGAGGAGAGAACAGGGGAGGAGATGTAGATTTGTTTGTCATCTGCATAGAGATGATAGTTGAAGCCCTGGGAATAAAGAGTTCACCAAGGGAGTGTAGATGGAGAACATAAGAGGGCCAAGAACTGACCCTTGAGGAACCCCTACAGTTAGTGGATGGTAGGGGGAGGAGGAGCCCGTGAAGAAGACTGAGAATGAACGGCCAGAAAGATAAGAGGAGAATCGGGGGAGGACAGAGTCCATTAAGGCAAGGTGAGATAAGGTGTAGAGGAGAAGGGGATGGTCGACAGTGTCAAAGGCAGCTGAGAGGTGGAGGAGGATTAGGATAGAGTAGGAGCCATCAGATTTAGCAAGAAGGATGTCATGGGTGCCTTTGAGAGGGCAGTTTCGGTGGAGTGGAGGGGACGGAAGCCAGATTGGAAGGGGTCCAGGAGAGAGTTGGAGTTGAGGAATTCAAGGCAGCGAGTATTCATTCATTCATTTCATTCAATAGTATTTATTGAGCGCTTACTATGTGCAGGACACTGTCCTAAGCGCTTGGGATGAACAAGTCGGCAACAGATAGAGACAGTCCCTGCCGTTTGATGGGCTTACAGTCTAATCGGGGGAGACGACAGACAAGAACAGTGGCAATAAAGAGTCAAGGGGAAGAACATCTCGTAAAAACAATGGCAACTAAATAGAATCGAGGAGATGTACAATTCATTAACAAAATAAATAGGGTAACGAAAATATATACAGTTGAGCGGACGAGTACAGTGCTGTGGGGATGGGAAGGGAGAGGTGGAGGAGCAGAGGGAAAAGGGGAAAATGAGGGTTTAGCTGCGGAGAGGTAAAGGGGGGATGGCAGAGGGAGTAGAGGGAGAAGAGGAGCTCAGTCTGGGAACGCCTCTTGGAGGAGGTGAGTTTTAAGTAGGGTTTTGAAGAGGGAAAGAGAATCAGTTTGGCGGAGGTGAGGAGGGAGGGCGTTCCAGGACCGCGGGAGGATGTGACCCGGGGGTCGATGGCGGGATAGGCGAGACCGAGGGACGGTGAGGAGGTGGGCGGCAGAGGAGCGGAGCGTGCGGGGTGGGCGGTAGAAAGAGAGAAGGGAGGAGAGGTAGGAAGGGGCAAGGTGATGGAGAGCCTTGAAGCCTAGAGTGAGGAGTTTTTGTTTGGAGCAGAGGTTGATAGGCAACCACTGGAGTTGTTTAAGTAGGGGAGTGACATGCCCAGATCGTTTCTGCAGGAAGATGAGCCGGGCAGCGGAGTGAAGAATAGACTGGAGCGGGGCGAGAGAGGAGGAAGGGAGGTCAGAGAGAAGGCTGACACAGTAGTCTAGCCGGGATATAACGAGAGCCCGTAACAGTAAGGTAGCCGTTTGGGTGGAGAGGAAAGGGCGGATCTTGGCGATATTGTAGAGGTGAAACCGGCAGGTCTTGGTAACGGATAGGATGTGTGGGGTGAACGAGAGAGACGAGTCAAGGATGACACCGAGATTGCGGGCCTGAGAGATGGGAAGGATGGTCGTGCCATCAACGGTGATAGAGAAGTCTGGGAGAGGACCGGGTTTGGGAGGGAAGATGAGGAGCTCAGTCTTGCTCATGTTGAGTTTTAGGTGGCGGGCCGACATCCAGGTGGAGACGTCCTGGAGGCAGGAGAAGATGCGAGCCTGAAGGGAGGGGGAGAGGACGGGGCGGAGATGTAGATCTGCATGTCATCTGCGTAGAGATGGTAGTCAAAGCCGTGAGAGCGAATGAGTTCACCGAGGGAGTGAGTGTAAATGGAGAACAGAAGAGGGCCAAGAACTGACCCTTGAGGAACTCCAACAGTTAAAGGATGGGAGGGGGAGGGGGCTCCAGCGAAGGAGACCGAGAATGACCGGCCAGAGAGGTAAGAGGAGAACCAGGAGAGGACAGAGTCCGTGAAGCCAAGGTGAGATAAGGTATGGAGGAGGAGGGGATGGTCGACAGTGTCAAAGGCAGCAGAGAGGTCAAGGAGGATCAGAATGGAGTAGGAGCCATTGGATTTGGCAAGAAGGAGGTCACGGGTGACCTTAGAGAGAGCAGTCTCGGTAGAGTGGAGGGGACGGAAGCCAGATTGGAGGGGGTCTAGGAGAGAATGGGAGTTAAGGAATTCTAAGCATCGATTGTAGACGACTCGTTCTAGGATTTTGGAAAGGAAGGGTAGTAGGGAGATAGGGCGATAACTGGAGGGGGAAGTGGGGTCAAGAGCGGGTTTTTTTAGGATGGGGGAGACGTGGGCATGTTTGAAGGCAGAGGGCAGAGTATAGACGAAGGCAGAGTATAGACGACTCGTTCTAGGAGTTTGGAAAGGAAGGGTAGGAGGAAGATAGGACAATAATAATGTTTGTATTTGTTAAGCGCTTACTATGTGCAGAGCACTGTACTAAGCGCTGGGGTAGACACAGGGGAATCAGGTTGTCCCATGTGGGGCTCACAGTCTTCATCCCCATTTTACAGATGAGGTAACTGAGGCACAGAGAAGTTAAGCGACCTGCCCACAGTCACACAGCTGACAAGTGGCAGAGCCGGGATTCAAACCCATGACCTCTGACTCCAAAGCCCGGGCTCTTTCCACTGAGCCATGCTGCTTCTCTAACTGGACAATAACTGGAAGGGGAAGTGGGGTCAAGAGAGGGTTTTGGGGGGATGGGGGAGACATGGGCATGTTTGAAGGCAGAAGGGAATAAGCCGTTGGAAAGTGAGTGGTTGAAGATAGAAGTTAAGGAGCGGAGGAGGGAAGGGGAGATAGTTTAAAACAGTTTAGGTATATATAGTTTAAGTGTAATACAACAATAAACGGTGACAATCCCTGTGCACAACAAGTTCACAGTCTAGAGGCGGGAGGCAGACATCATTACAAATAAACAGACGTCAGTACAAAATAAATAAAATTATGGACATATACATCAGTCCTGTAGGGCTGTGAGTTGGGGGGAAGAACAAAGGGAGCAAGTTAGGGTGACGGAGAAGGGAGTGTGAGGTGAGGGAATACAAAGACAAAGGCCTGAACGAAAGTCTGACCCATCACCTCATTCATTTCCGCTTCCTTCAGGCTCCTCATCTATCCACCCAAACGCTGTTTGTCCACTGTCTTTACACATATCTGTAAGACAACCCACTATGGTCCATCTACCAAGCCCATAGCCTTGGAATTATCCTTTTTATGGTTTTGTTAAGCACTTACTAAGCAAGTGGGTAAATATGGACACAGTCCCGGTTTCGCATAGGTTTTGTTTGTTTGTTTGTTCGTTTCATGGCATTTGTTAAATGCTTACCATGTGCCAGAAATGGTACTAAGCACTGGGGTAGATACTAGCTGATCAGGTTGGACACAGTCCATGTCCCACATGGGGCTCACAGTTTTAATACCCGTTTTACAGATGAGGTATCTGAGGCACGGAGAAGTTAAGTGACTTGTCCAAAGTCACACAGCAGGCACGTAGAAGAGCCAGAATAACAACCCAGGTCCTCTGACTCCCAGGCCCGTGTTCTTTCCACTCAGCCAGCTGCTTCTCAATCACCTCTCTCATTCAACCCACACATTCTTTCAGTCACTGAATCCTGTTCACTTATTCATTCAATCATATTTATTGAGCTCTCTCTGTATGGAGAGCACTATACTAAGTGCTAGTAAGAGTACAATAATGCGTCTCTTTACTGCAATGTTGTGTTCTCCCAAGCACTTAGTACAGTGCTCTGCACACAGTAAGTACTCAATGAATTCGACTGAATGAAAAAATGAATACAACATATTCCCTGCCCACAATGAGCTTACAGTTTAGAGGGGGAGACAGACATTAATATAAATTAAAATGTAAATTACAGATAGGTACAAAAGTGCTGTGGGCTGGGAGGGGAGATGAATAAAGGGAGCAAGTCAGGGTGTTGCAGAAGGGAGTGGGAGAAGAGGAAAGGAGGGCTTAGTCAGGGAAGACCTCTTGAAGGAGATGGGCCTTCAGTAAGGCTTTGAAGTCGGGGAGAGTCATTGCTGTCAGACAAATATGGAACGCTTGTTGGTTCTACCTTCACAACATCATTAAAATCTCTGCTTTTCTTTCCAACCAGAAAGCTACTATGCTGTGTCAAACACTTATCTTATCCCTCCTTGACTACTGCATCAGCCTCCTTGCTGACCTCCTTGCCTTTATCTCTCCCCAAACCCTGTCTATACCTCACTCTGCTGCACAAATCATCAGTCGAAAAAACATTTAGACCATGTCTCCCCACTCATCAAGCAGCTCTGGTTGGTCATCCATCCAACTCCACTTCAAACAGAAAACCCCTTACCATCGGCTTTAAAGTACTCAATCAGCTTGCCCCCCTCCACCTTACCCCGCTGACCTATCAATCAATCAACTGTATTTATTGAGCACTTTCTATGTGCAGAAGACTGTACTAAGCACTTGAGGGCCTACAATACAACAGAAGTAGCAGACGCGCTCCCTCCCCATAATGAGCTTACAGTGTAGAGGAGGAGACAGACATTATGAATAAATAAGTAATTTATAATAATAATAAATCATTTCAAGATATATATATGGTAATTGACCTAATCCAATACAACCTGGCCCACACACTTCACTCCTCTAGAACCAGCTTTCTCAGCATGCCCCAAACTCAACTATCTCACTGCCGACCCCTTTCCCACATCCTCCTTCTGGCCTGGAACTCCCTCCCCCTCCATATACAGCAGGCCACCACCCTCCCCACCCACCATCATAGCCTTTTTAAGATCATATGTCCTCCAAGAGGTCTTCCCCAATTAAGCTGTCATTTCCCCAACTGCCTCTCCCTTCTGCACTGTATATGATTTTGGATCAGTGTCCTTTGGGTACTCGGTATTCACCTCAGTATTTAAGTACTTGTCTGTAATTTATTTAATTATATCAAGTCCGCCTTCCCTTCTAGGTTGTAAACTCATTGTGGGCAGGGGAGGTGCCTATAAACTCTGCTGTATTGTACTCTCCCAAGAAATCAATAAATACCACTGACTGATTAACATATAATGATTCTCACTGTCAGGAAAGTACTAAATATTGAGGTTATACCTAACCTAAATGCCTCTTTGCTGCAATTTAAACTAATTTCTTCTTGTCTGTCCTCAGAAGAGATAAAAGACAGTTGAATACCAGCTTGAGTTTAATAATGCTTTATAATAAGAACATTTAACTATTTTTTCCCCAGGTTGAATATTCCCTTCCTTTCATTTCCTGTTTAGTTGCTATTTCCCAGTTTTCCAAATTATTAACACATAGGGTTGGAGTATGCTTCATTAAGTCTTCAAATTTTTTTTTTTGTCCTTATATACTGTCCCCATTGCTTCCACAGTCTGTGAATCCCACATGCTGTCTTTTGGGATTTAGTTTTTCTTTGTCAATTAGGAAATTGTTGGCCAACGTAGTGGCCTAGTAAGCAAAATTCAGTGATAGGAGTCAACTCCTGAAGGAGATATTATTAGGACCACTACTACTAATAACAATGATAATAATGATAATAACTGTGGGACTTTTTTAGGGCTTATTATGTGGCAAGCACTGTACTAAGCACTGGGGTGGATAATCAAGATCAGGTTTGACCCAGTCCTTGACCCACATGGGGTTCACCATCTAAATGCCAGGGAAAACAGCATGGCTTAGTGGAAAGAGCATGGACCTAGGAGTAAGATGACCTCGGTTCTAATGCTGGCCTTCCCAGTTGTCTGCTGTGTGACCTTGGGCAATCACTTAATTTCTCTGGGCCTCAGGGAATGTGTCTTTTAATTTGTTTTATTGTGCTCTCCCATGCACTTAAGTAAGCACTCAGTACGTAGGACTGTCTGACTGACTGACTGATTCAGGTTCCTCATCTGTAAAACTGGGAAAAAGGAATTCAGTGTGTGTTCTCCCTCCTACTCAAACTGG
Organism: Ornithorhynchus anatinus; assembly: GCF_004115215.2. NCBI lineage: Eukaryota > Metazoa > Chordata > Mammalia > Monotremata > Ornithorhynchidae > Ornithorhynchus > Ornithorhynchus anatinus. The sequence continues at coordinate 152,641,256 of NC_041729.1, read as the reverse complement.
GAGCCTGATGGTGGGACAAGGACTGTATCCACCTGACTCACTTGTAATAATAATAATAATGGCATTTGTTAAGCGCTTACTATGTTCATTCAATAGTATTTATTGAGCATTTACTGTGTGCAGAGCACTGTATTAAGCGCTTGGAATGTACAAATCGGCAACAGAGACAGTCCCTGCCCATTGACGGGCTTACAGTCTAATCGACGGGCTTACAGTCTAATCGGTGCAAAGCACAGTTCTAACCGCTGGGGCGGATACAAGATGATCAGGTTGTCCCACGTGAAGCTCACAGTCTTCATCCCCATTTTACAGATGGGGTAATTGAGGCCCAGAGAAGTGAAGTGATTTGCCCAAAGTCACACAGCTGACAAGTGGCAGAGCTGGGATTTGAATCCATGACCTCTGACTCCCAAGCTGGGATCTTTCCACTGAACCATGTTGCTTATCTACCCCAGAGCTTAGAACAATACTTGACATATTGTAAATGCTTAAGGAATGCAATAATAATAACAGGAAAGTATTGATGCCCTGGGGCCACTGGTTAGCTGCAATCTGTGCATGCCATTGGGCCTCCTCCAGGTTGAACAATAAGCCTTTGCTGATTCTGCAAGATGATGTATAATCAATTACACCGGCCCTTTCCATCACAATGTAAGATACCCAATCTGTTTGGTGAGTCACTGTGGCTAGCTAGCTGATGAGGTGGGTTTTTAACCCTCGAAGATTAAGCCCTATTAATGAAATGATTGGATCATTGCCATTTAAGAGAAATATGATACCTGTGATGACTCATGAAGGTAGATGATATGCATGAAAATCCTTTATCATTTGGCCACTCTTGTCTGGCACTCTCGGATTTTGGTTAAAGAGCTAACTGATTAGGTCAGACCCAATTAAACAAATCCCTGGTGCCTATATTTCCAGAAAATCAATTCACATTCATCCCAAACAACCTTGTTTTCCGCAGGACAGTCAAGTGATCTTAATTAGCAGATGGTGGCCACTTCCCTTTTAAAAGAGACTAAATCAATCAAGGGGTAGGCTCGGTCTTGTAAATTCTGTTAGCTCATTAACACATCATGTGAACCACTCAGCCAAAAACGCTCCTCAAACCTTCTTCACTGATGGTTATTGTACGCTTACAATGTGCAGGGAACCGTACTAAGTGTTTGGGAGAGTATAATACAGCAGAGTTTGTCAACATATTCCCTGCCTAAAATGAGCTTAATAATAATAATAATGATGGCATTTGTTAAGCTCTTATTATGTGCAAAGCACTGTTCTAAGTGCTGCGGCAGATATAAGGTGATCAGGTTGTCCCAGGTGGGGCTCACAGTTTTAATCCCCATTTTACAGATGAGGTAACTGGGGCACAGAGAAGTTAAGTGACTTGTCCAAAGTCACACAGCTGACAAGTGGCAGAGCCGGGATTAGACTCCACTCCACTCGAGGGGGAGACAGATATTAAAATAAATAATTTATAGTAAGTAATTTGAAGATATGTACATCAGTGCTATAAAGTTGAGGGTGGAGCTAATATCAGATGCCTAAAGGTCACAGATCCAAGTGCATAGATGATGCAGAAGGGAGAGTGAGTCGGGGAAAAGAGGTTTTAATCGGGGAAGGCCTCTTGAAGGAGATGCGACCTTAATAAGGCTTTGATGGTGGGGAGAGTGGTGGCTTGGCATATAGGCCAGGGGAGGGAGTTCCAAGCCAGAGAGAGGACATGGGAAAGACGATGGTAAGGAGTTTCCATTTGATGCGAAAAAGGATGGACAACCACTGGAAGTTCTTGAGGAGTGGATACACATGGACTGAACCTCTTTAATCTGGGCAGCAGAGTGAAGTATGGACTGGAGTGGGCAGAGATAGGAGGCAGGGTGGTTAGTGAGGTGGTAGATACACAGTTAAGGGTAGGGATAGGACAAATGTGCTGATCTGAAGGATCACACTTTTCATCAATTCAGATTCATCCTAACCTCACCGATTATGGACCTACTTAGACTCAGCCTCGGCACTTACGTTTATGTCATGGGTTCGAATCCCAGCTCTGCCACTTGTCAGCTGTGTGACTGTGGGCAAGTCACTTAACTTCTCTGTGCCTCAGTTACCTCATCTGTAAAATGGGGATTAACTGTGAGCCTCACATGGGACAACCTGATTACCCTGTATCTACCCCAGGGCTTAGAACAGTGCTCTGCACATAGCGCTAAACAAATACCAACATTATTTATGTGTTTCTGCAAGTGTACCTGTACATATTTATTTTGATTATTTGGTTAATACTTTTTATGCCCATTTCCCCCATGGGAGTGTAAGCTCCTTGTGGGGAGGGGATGTGTGTTTTATGTGTTTCTGCAAGTGCACCTTCACATATTTACCGTTAATACTTTATATGCCCATTTCACCCACTGGAGTGTAAGCTCCCTGTGGGGAGGGGATGTGTCATTTCAATGTTTGGTACACTGCATTGACCCCAGTGTATGCTCAAAAAGTTATACAACAATCAATCAATTTCTTACTGTGCGCATAGCACTCTACTAAGACACTCTACTAATTGGTAGAGTTGGTAGACATAATCCCTGCCTAGAAGGACATTACTCCCCAAGCCCTGAATGTAGTCAAACCAAGAGTTACGAACAAGTTCCTCTGTTAAGCACAAAGATGGGTTAAATTAAAGCTAGTGGTGCTTCCTACTTCATTACCTCTCCCTTGTCCCTCACTTAGTCTTTCTGTGCATTCATTCATTCATTCAATCGTATTTATTGAGCGCTTACTCTGTGCAGAGCACTGTACTAAGCTCTTGGAATGTACAATTCGGCCACAGATAGAGACAATCCCTGCCCAACAATGGGCTCAGAGTCCAATCGGTGGAGACAGACAACAAAACCCATATCAACGTCAATTGTTCAGGCCTCAACTCTCAGTCGTTTTCAATCAATATTTATTGAGTGCTTACTATGTGCACAACACTATACTAGACGTTTGGGAGAATACAATTAAACAGAATTAGAAGACATGTTGCCTGCCCTTAATGAGATTACAGTATAATTCTTGTTCATCTGCACGTGAAACGACTGGCTAGAGCTGTGCCCAATACCAATAGTGGGAATAAGAGAATTTGAGAGCAGCATAATAATTTAGCATGTATTATGTCAAACAATAATACTGCAGGGTCACTGTATTTATTAAATATTGATTAATTCATTCTTTTAATCATATTTATTGAGTACTAACTGTGTGCAGAGCACTGTACTAAGAGCTTGGAAAGTACAATTCGGCAACAGATAGAGACAATCCCTACCCAACAACGGGCTCACAGTCTAGAAGGGGAAGACAGACAACAAAACAAAACCAGTAGACAGGCTACAATACCATCAAAATAGATAAATAGAACCATAGATAAATGCACATCATTAATAAAAATAAATAGAGCAATAAATATGTACAAACATATTACACGTGCTGTGGGGAGGGGAAAGGGGTAGAGCAAAGGGAGGGAGTAGGGGGAATGGGGAGGGGAAGAGGGGCAGAGGGAAAGGGAAGGCTCAGTCTGGGAAGGTCTCCTGGAGGAGGTGAGCTCTCAGTAAAGCTGTGAAGAGGGGAAGAGAGTTAGTTTGGCGGATGTGAGGATGAAGGGCGTTCCACATCAGAGGTAGGTCGTGGGCCAGGAGTTGACAGCGGGACAGGCGAGAACGAGGCACAGTGAAGAGATTAGGTGCAGAGGAGTGGAGTGTGCGGGTTGGGCTGGACTAGGAGGAGAGAAGGGAGATGAGGTAGGAGGAGGCAAGGGGATGGAGAGCTTTGAAGCCAAAAGTGAGGAGGCAGTATGTGAGACAATACAGTTGAAGGCGCATGACACACGCAGCCTCCTCTCAAGGAGTTTAAGTCCACCCTTTCCATCATTTCTCAGTTTTAAATTCATTCCTTAGTTTCTGTCTTTTTAGGTCACACTGATATAACTGTCAACTTCTAACTCCCAAATATCTATGGTAATGAAGGACAGGAATAGAATGAATAAATTAATTTCAAAGTAATCCCAAATTTGTTTCAACTTTCATTTTCGGCTTCATCGTCCAAACCATAGAAGATGTCTTAACAAGCTGAAAATGTATGTTGAACTGAATTGCATTTACTCTCTTTTCCCTTGCAATCTTCTACAGCCAGAAAAGCAGGATGGCGAATGGAAAGAGTATAGAACTGAGAGTCAGGTCTCCTCCATTTTAATCTCAGCACTACCAGTTGTCTGCTGTATGACCTTGGCCAAGTCATTTAACTTCTCTCTGTCTCAGTTTCCTCAGCTGTAAAATGACAATTACTTTGTTGTTCTCTTTCCTCAGATTATGAGTTCCACGGGGGGAAGGATTGTGTCCCCTTTCTGGATCACACCTGGAGAGTTTTCAGTACTCTACAAGTCTCGGCTACTGGAGGGAGAATCAAGAAGAGGCCTGTCCATTCCATTCTTAGCTTGGGCAGTGGCTAGCGAGTGGAAGGCCTCTGCTACAAGTCAAAACTCATCCGTGCTGGGCAGCAGCGGCACGGGGAAGAGTCAAGGGCAGAGACTCAAGTTTACTGTGAGGAAGAGGGTGACGATAAACCATTTCGGTGCATTTACCAAGAAAACTCTATGGCTACATTACCAGAACGATTGCGGAGGGAGGTGGGGCATTCTGGGAGAGATGTGTCCTTGGCGTCGCTATGGGTCGGAGATGACTCAACGTAATACGACAAGACAAGGATTGTATCTGAGCTGATGACACTGTATTAAAATGGGGATGAAGACTGTGAACCTCATGTGGGACAACCTGATTACCCTGTCTCTACCCCAGCGCTTAGAACAGTGCTCTGCACATAGTAAGTGCTTAACAAAATACCAACTTTATTATTATTATCATTATTATTGTTATTATTAATAATTATCCTGCCACTTAGTAGAGTGCTTGACACATGGGTAATACCAGTGTATAAAATAGAAGAAATAAGCATTTCCAACAAACTGGATAAGCAGTTTCGGGTGATCAAGAGATGACTTTAGAGTAAAAATAGTAAAAAATAATATAATAATGGCATTTAAGCATTTACTATGTGCCAAGCACTCTGCTAAGTGCTGGAATTGATACGACAGAATTATATCAGATGCGGTCTATGTCCCATATTGGAGTCAGTCTGTGGGACAGAGAGAAAAGGTACTTCTTCCTCATTACAGATGAGGAACTTGTGGCACAGGCAAATAGTAATAATAATAATGACGGCATTTGTTCAGCACTTACTATGTATCAAGCTCTGGTCTAAGTACTGGGGTAGTTACAAGGTTGTCCCACCTAGGGCTCACAGTCTTAATCCCCATTTTACAGATGAGGTAATTGAGGTCCAGAGAAGTTGTGACTTGCCAAAGTCACACAGCTGATAAGCGGCAGAGATGGGATTAGAACCCATGACCTCTGACTCCCAAGCCCAGGCTCTTTCCACTGAGCCATGCTGCTTCTCCATAAAGTTGGTATTTGTTAAGTGCTTACTATGTGCCAAGCACTGTTCTAAGCTCTGGGGTAGATACAAGGGAATTAGGTTGTCCCACGTGGGGCTCACAGTCTTCATCCCTATTTTACAGATGAGGGAACTGAGGCACAGAGAAGTTAAGTGACTTGCCCAAGGTCACACAGCTGACAAATGGAGGAGCTGGGATTAGAACCCGCGACCTCTGACTCCCAAGCCCAGGCTCTTTCCATTGAGCCACATTGCTTCTCTATGAGTGTGTAACCCTTACAAAGCCATCCTGAGTATCAACGATCTCCCACTGGAATGATGAACACCATTTGCCCAACCACTAATCCATGAGCTAATTTTGCATGTGCCATTCATCAGTTGTCCCGCTTTGCTATGCAGTGGATTTAAGCAATTGCCTTCTAAGGCTACACAGAAATATCTCTTTTGAATGATCCAGATGCTTAAAAAAAACACTTTGCAAAAGGTGAAATATCATGATATATCCTCACAAAATATGTAAACCAAAGACTACCTTAAAGAACATCTGTTACTATTTTCGGACTCATTAAAGTTTTTCTCCAGAAATGCATCTCTACTTTAATTATGTTCCTTGAAAGAAGTGGTAGAAAAAGTACTGTGTTAAGACAATGTGTCAGTATACATGGAGGATGGGCCCAATATTACAGGCCTCTTTTGATTTTAATGATATTAATCAATCAATCATATTTATTGAGCACTTATTGAGTGCAGAGCACTGTATCTATCGTGTGCAGAGCACTGTACGTATTGTGTGCAGAGCACTTGGGAGAGCACGATATAACAATATGACAGACAATTCTAATCATGGCTCCGAGACTATTCTCTCGCCTGACTTGGGAAAACCACCTAACCTCTCTGCAACTTAGTTCCCTTATCTGTCAAATGGGGATGAAATACTTGTTTTATTTTTTTAATGATATTTGCTTACTGCTTACTGTGTGTCACACACTATTCTAAGCTCTGGGGTAGGTACAGGTTAATTAGGTCAGACACAGCCCCGTGCCACACAGGACTCTCAGTCTAAGAGGGAGAACAGGTATCCCCATTTTACAGTCCAGGAAACTGAGGAACAGAGAAGTGCAGTGACTCGCCCAAGGTCACACAGCAAGCAGTTGACAGGGTCAGGATTAGGACCCAGGTCCTTCCGAGTCCCAGGTTGGAGGTCTATCCACTAGGCCAGGCGGCATCTCCGTCTGCCTCTGACGTCATTACCAATTCAAAGCCTAAACCTTACAACTCAATGCGGCTTGACCAAAACAGGTTTCAAAATGCACATCCAATCTTCAGAGATGATCTCCTAACTCGAAGGGCTATAAAGATCGACTTTTGCCATCTTCATCCGGGCTTATTACAAACCTATGACTGGATTTCAATTCCCATTAAGTGACAAACAGCTGATTATGGATTGCTTCAGACAAATAGGATGGCCTAGTGGAAAGAGCAAGGCCTGGGAGTCAGAGGACCTGGGTTCTAATCCCAAGGCCCACCACCTGCCTACTGTGTGATCTTGGGCAAGAAACAATTTCTCTGTGCCCCAGTTTCCTCCTCTGTAAAATGGAATCTAAGCTCCGTGTAGACCACTGATTAACTGATCGACTGAGCGATCGTAATGTACAAATCCTTATATTCTGCCATTTCCCCTATTTGTAATTAATTTTAACTCTGTCTCCCCATTAGATTTGTAAACTCCTTGAAGGCATGGATCATGTCTCCTTTTTCTACTGTATTGTGCTCCCTCAAGCTCTCAGGACAGTGCTCTGCACAATCAGCACTCCTTTTAATCGTAATAAAGACAACTGTGGTATTTAAGTACTTACTATGTCCCAGGCACTGTACTAAGCACTGGGCCGGATACAAACAAATCAGGTTGGACACTGCCCCTGTCCCACGTGGGACTCACAGCCTCAATCCCCATTTTGTAGGGCTCATAGTCTCAATCCCCAATTTACAGGTGAGGTAACTGAGGCCCAGAGAAGGGAAGTGACTTTCCCAGGGTCACAGGGCAGACAAATGGTGGAGCAGGCATTAGAACCCATGACCTTCTGACTCACAGGCCCGCGCTCTATCCACTCCACCATGTGGCTCTGCCTTGCTATTCTCCTACTACAACTCATTCCGCACACTAACACCAACCTACTCACTGCACCTCAATCTCCTCTCTCTCACTGCCGACTCTTGCCACATCCTCTTTCTCAAGTGAAATTCCCTCCTCCTTCATATTTGACAGACCACCACGCTTGCCACCTTAAAGGCCACATGGCTCAGGGGAAAGAGCAAGGGCATGGGAGTCAGAGGTCATGGGTTCTAATCCCAGCTCCGCCATTTTTCTGTTGTGTGACCTTGGGTAAGTCACTTAACTTTTCTGTGCCTCAGTTACCTCCTCTGTAAAATGGGGATGAAGACTGTGAGCCCCATGCGGGACAACCTGAACACTTTGTATCCCCCAGTACTTAGAACAGTGCTTTGCACATAGTAAGTGCTTACCATCATTATTATAATTATTATTATAATCACATTTCCTCCAAGAGGCCTTTCTGGATTAAACCCTCATTTCCCTACCCTATTTGCCTTCCCTTCTGCATCAGCTATTCACTTGGGTCTGTACCTCTTTGGATAATTAGCCCATCCCCGCCAGAGTCTGTTGGGAAAAAGTCTGAGGGGAAATTTCCCAGCCTGCAGCCTTTTCTGGTCTCAAATCGAGATTGTCTAATGACACAAGACAATGAAGCCTCATCTGTCCATTTCATTTCTCCAAATTATTCAAATCTGGCCGGCGCCAGGTTAATCCAGCAGCAATTAATTTAAAGGTTCTCCTGTGGGAGCTTCTGTTTTGCAAGCTCTTAGACTTCCTGATAACATCCCCTGTGTAACAGAGATAGCCACTCCAGATGGGACCAGGGAACAAAAGAAAACAGTGTGGCTCAGTGAGTAGAGCATGGCCCTGGGAGTCAGAGGTTGCCTGGGTTCTAATCCCAGAGCCACCACTTGTCTGCTGTGTAACCTTGGGCAAGTCACTTAACTTCTCTGGGCCTCAGTTACCTCATCTGTATAATGGAGATTAAGACCGTGAGCCCCAGATGGGACATGGATTGTGTCCAACCTGATTACCTTGAGGAGTAGTGTGGCTTAATGGAAAGAGCACGGGCTTGGAGTCAGGAGTTCTGGGTTCTAATCCCAGCTCCACCACTTGTCAGCTGTGTGACTTTGGGCAAGTCACTTGACTTCTCTATGACTCAGTTACCTCATCTGTAAAACAGATTTTAAGACTGTGAGTCCCACAAGGGACAACCTGATAATCCTGTATTTACCCCAGCGCTTAGAACAGTGCCTGGCACATAGTAAGCACTTAATAAGTACCATCATTATTATTACCTTGTATCTACCCCAGTGCCAGGCACATAGTCAGTGCTTAACAAATACCATAAAAATAGGGAGGCTTTGAAAAGTACAGCCACCCAGAGTGGATTGAATCCAGTTTCTTTAATCGTTCTAACTGTGAATAAGTGACAAGTATGAAGTAGCATTTGGAACAAAGCAAACAGATAATGCTTTTGAGAACAATAGTCAGTGATGTTTGATGATGTTTAAAGTGGTTACCATGAATTCAGATTTCTCCCATATGGTCCAGAGAATTACAGTGTCATTGCAAATTCTGGGAAACTCTCTTCCTTGAAAATGGAGTTTCTTTGTTTTCTCTATAGTGTTTAAGTGTTTGCTGTCTGCCAGACACTTTACCAAGCGCTGGGTTTAGACACAAAGTAATCAGGTTGGATACAGTCCACGACCCACATGGGGCTCAGTCTTAATTCCCATTTTACAGATGAGGGAACTGAGGCACAGAGAAGCTACGTCAAGAGTCTAAGCTCAACAGTGAAAAAGTTGAGCTTTAAGCAACACTTTTCTTTCTTCAGAGGGGCTGAGGGATGAACAGGTCTTATCTTGGCCTTTAATAATAATGATGGCATTTGTTAAGCGCTATGTGCAAAGCACTGTTTTAAGCACTAGCAGGCATCCACCCACTACTGAATTCCAGGTTCACAACTAAGATCATCTGCTGTTACCTCCACTGCTGCCTTCCTGCCTTAAACAGAAACAAAGGCAGGGAGTTTTTGGGTCTCAGTGCAGCTATAACACACAGTAGGAATTATTCCCAGCAGAGTAGAACAGTCTCTCACAACAGCAGGCAAATACCAAATTGGGTGTGATTAATGAATGATCCACCAAATAGATATGGTCTAATTAAATAACAGTGGTTAATTACTAATTAGTATGTGATTTATGCAGCTATAAGCTCTTAAGACTTGTCGGATATAAAATGAGTTAAAAGCAAATCAAAGGCAAGCCAGTTCTATGATCCATTTTTAAATTGGTTTAGGGATTTTATTAGCTATCACCTTCCTAAAATGAAGAAATCATTTCACTGTCCAGCCTCTGGTCTTCATTATTGTTATGAAAGAATGTTGTTTTCATACCACGAATGATTACCATCACCAGCAGCCTTGATGGACAGTTTTGACACTCTTACTAAAAACAGTTGCTATAAGCAAGTAATTTCTTTCTTCTCTATGTGCATATTTAAAATCTATATAAATTTATACAAAAGTAGGCACAACAAAAAATATGCATGGCAGATACGCTGGTAGATAGATATGCCTGGCCATTATCACAACTACTTAGAAAGTCAGGGACCATCATCAAAATGCATACTCACGGTTGTATAGACAGTCATTTGATCAGAGATCCAGAATCCAATAAAATAATATCATTTCTACTATCTAGCATTGGAAAGACAAAGATGAAAACAAGACTCTTCTGGCTCCACTTTTAAAAGAATAGAAATTAGCTTGCACGATGATTTGAGGGAATAGAGTAGTTTAGTCAAATTTTGGCATATTACAGAAAAATACCATCTGTCTTCTAATTACCCTTAAAAAAGACTTGATATAACATATGGCTGCCAACTTTCATTATCCATTATTTATCATCTATAAGGAAAATGATGTCATTACATACTGGCGATTAGTGCACAGAAACTGTCTACATACGATAAAATTACAGATGGCGATCCTAGAACTCAAATTTTCTCACTATAGTGCTTTATTCTTTCTATTTTAGAGTTTGTTTAAATACAGCACTAAATTTTATAGATCCAGGGTTTGCAAACCACCCGATATCTCCACAATGTTCTAGCTGATGACCTTTTACAGATCACAGTTATATTAAATTACACCCACTTCTCTAGAAAGAGCCACCCATTTTCTGTAAAAAGCCCATTTTCCACTATAGTCAATAAATTCATTAATCAATGATGTCATGTCCTCTAGGCTGTAAGCTCATTGTGGGCAGGGAACTTGTCTACCGACTCTATTGGACTGTACTCTCCCAGATGCTAAGTATAGTGTTCTGCACACAGCAAATGCTCAATAAATATCTTTGATTGATTGATGGAGCACTTATGATATGCAAATCTTGTAATCACCAGAAGCAAAATGACCCAGTCTCAGCACATGAGGATCTAACAATCTATAATGATTGTTCATCTTCAAAACCTCATTAAATAAGCCAATTAAATATCACATCCTCCCCTCCCCTTATTTCAAACTATATGAAATTGCCAGCCAACAGAAGAGAGGTAGCAGCGGAAAAAGCAGGCAGCTGGGAGTTAGAAGATCTGGGTTCTAATTCTGCCTCTGCCACCTGCCCATTGTGTGACCTTAATGACAATTTCTCCATGCCGAAGTGTATTCATCTGCCAAATAAGGATTAAATACCTGTTCTTCCTCCTACTAAGACTGTGAGCCGGCCCTATGAAGGACAAGGACTATATCCAACCTGATTTTCTTGTATTTATTCCAGCGCTTAGAATCGAGCTTGGCACACAGTAAATGCTGAAGCAAAGACTACCATTATTAGTAGTAGTCATGGTGATGGTGTTTATTGATTTCCCATTGGATGTAGTAACAGGCAAAAGAGATGTCTTTTTGTTTGCGTGCAAAGCACTGTACTAAACGTTCGGGAGAGTGCAACAGGATCTGGGCAACCAGGTAGCCAGTGGAGAAGCAGTGTTGCCTAATGGGCTCGGGAGCCAGATGACCTGCTTCTAATCCCAACACTGCCATGTGCCTGCTATGTGACCTTGGGCAAATCACTTAGCTTCTCCATGTCTCCGTTTCCTGTGAGCCTTGTGGAAAACAGGGACTGGGCCCAGTCAGATTCTTCTTTACCCCAGTTTTTAATACTGTCTCATCTTAATGCTGTCGAGTCATTCATTCAGTCATTATTTATTGAGCGCTTACTGTGTGCAGAGCACTGTACTAAGAGTCATCTCCGCCCCATAGAGACGCCATGGATACATCTCTCCCGGAACGCCCCACTTCCATCTGCATTCGCTTCAGTAGTGGATCCATAGAGTTTCCTTGGTAAAAATATGGAAATGGTTTACCGTTGCCTCCTTCCGCGAAGTCAACCTGCGTCTTCAACCTTGACTCCCTCTCACGCCACTGCTGCCCAGCACAGGTGAGTTTTGACTTGTAGCAGGTTGTCTTCCACTGGCTAACTACTGCCCAAGCTAGGAATGGAATGGGTAGACCTCTGCTGGATTCTCCCTCCCATAGTTGAGACCAGTAGAGTACTGGAAACTCTCCAGGCGTGACCCTGCAAGGGACTCAGAACTGGGCTTCACCCATAATAAATGCTAAAAAATAGCACAATTATTATCATTAATATCATTATGCTGGACAATTAAAGCCACAGTACTGCAGGGGAAAATCCCTGCAGGGAAGTCATTTGGAAGGGGTTATTGATTGGGCATTGGTCTCATCCAGTGGTTCATACACAATCACAGTAGAAGTCATTTAGAAAATTCATTTTTAAATCATTTATAATAATTCAGTAGAATTATAAATTCAAAGTGCAGCTTTTTATGCACACTCCTCTCCCCTGCCCCCAGTGACAAGGAGTTTCTGTTTTATGCGAAGGATGGGCAAACACTGAAGGTTTTTGAAGACTTGTTCCAATTCTGATTCCTTCACTGCTACCTCCGGTTGTGCATACCGAAGCCACATTTTTTTTTTGGTGTCTTCTGTTCACAGCTGTCTACTGCAGATCACCATAGACTGGCTCTTTGCCAGGTGACTCTTTGCACCTCATTGGACAGAGGCCAGAAACGACCTGATTATCTTTCCCCTAGCCCCTAGCTATTAGCCCCTAGCGCTTAGTACAGTGTTAAGCCTTTAGTGCAGTGCTTAACAAACACCACAATGATTATTTGGATATCCTGCTGTCATTCACTCTCCAGTGTTTCTTGAGGGGAAATAGCTCTGCCCCTAAAGTACCCATGCTGCTCTTTCTATAATTGCAGAGAATAATCCTGCTCTTTTGATGGCTAACCAGGTTGGCGTCATGACAAACACACTAAGATCAAAACCCCACATTTGAGCCACACCATCCCCAGATACAGCGGTCAGTAATCCCACCCCAGCCCAACTCCTGATGATAGGAGCAGGTTGGCTTAGTGGAAGAACAAAGATCTAAGAGTCAGAGGACCTGGATTCTTATCCCAGTTCACCACAAGTCTGTTGTGTGACCTTGAGCAAGTGACTTAACTTCTCTGTGCCTCCATTACCTCATCTTTAAAATGGGGATTGAATACCTGCGCTCTCTTCTACTTAGATGGTGAGCCCTGTGTGGGACAGGGACAGTGTCTGACCTGATTGTCTTCTATCTGCTCCAGTGTTTAGAACAGTCCTTGATAAACAGTAAGCACTTAACAAATACTGTTATTATTAATAGTAATAGTAGTGAGAGTGGCAGGAAGAAAACATGAAATGAATTTGTTGATTCTGAACATTATTTAGCTCTAGCAAAACACAAGATCCTGCTAAATCCCAGCTCAAATGTTTTGTGCCAGTGCCCTCTACCTGCCTTAACTAGTTTTTTCAGCAAATGAATGAAATACTAGAATGAGGAACCTGATTTTTTTCAGTGAGAGAGACCAGTATTGTATTTGATAAGTGTATGAGTTTACTATTCCAAATCAAGCCTTTTGCTTTTATAGTGATTGAGATTATCATTTCAAGAATCACTCAAAAGTTATTTCTTGATGAACTTTCTATTACTGCAGAAAAATTAGGTGCAGATACAATAAGAATCGACAAAAAACATGAACCAAATCTCTTTTGTTCCTGCTTGATCCCTATTTTTCATGATAAATCAAATTCTTCTCCTGTACTTTGTGGATTATCAAATTCTGCTCACGATCAGCAAGGCCAATCTCATGTAAGAAAGATTCTTTCACTGTTGCATTCTCCCATGTGTCTGAAATCTCAGCGTTTGATAGACCTCTGGTCAAGGAGCCATCCAATTTCTCTAAACTGGGAAACTAAGCCTTTTCAGATTTCACTTTGCCATATAAAATCCCCAGAGTGCAGCTAATAAGAGAAACCAGCAGGTTTTGTGCGTTTCACACACTAGAATAGGAGATTTACCTTGAGCTTAATTAGAATACATTATTTTCACCTGCTTATTTCAATATTTCACAGAACACAGAATAAACACATAGGGAAAGATCAGAGTAACAAGAACGAAGGAGATTGGAGTGAGAAGAAAAGTACTAAGATGAAAGGCCCAAATTAAGGAAATAAAAGCAGTAGCCTATAAGAAAGGTGGAAAAGGAGTCCTAGCTCCTTGGTATAACAGGAAATTAGTTGCAAAGCTCAGAAAACTGCCAGAAACTGTAGTATTTGGAACTGAAACATATATATATATATATATATAAAACTGTATTATACTATATACTATAGAAATATGTCAGAAAACTGACATAACCTGTAGCATTTGGAATAGAAATATATATACTATATTATACAATATACTATTATATATATTCTCCTCACTGCACTATATACTACTCCTCACTGTGCCTCTTTGTCATCTGTTCTGCCCTTGACCCCTGGCCCACATCCTACCTCTGGCCTGGAATGCCCTCCCTCCTCATATCTGCCAAACTAACAATCTTCCCCCCTTCAAAGTCTTACTGAGAGCTCACCTTCTCCAGGAGGCCTTCCCAGACTGAGCCCTCCCTTGCCCTCTGCTCCTCCTCCCCATGGCCCCGACTCTCTCCCTCTGCTCTACCCCCCTCCCCACCCCACAGCACTTGTGTATATATTGCATATTTATTATTCTATTCATTTTATTAATGATGTGTATATACCTATAATTCTATTTTTATTGATTCTGTTGATGCCTATTGGTTTTTTTTGTTGTCTGTCTACCCCCTTGAATGAATGCTCTACTATGTACTATATTATACTACATATATATAATTCAATCACACAAAAGAAAATCAAAATTAACTGAAATAATTTGAAAATAAGAGGAATTTTTTTCTGTACTAGATATGACCAAAGCAAGTTGATTAATTTCTTTGCTTTCATTATAAACTAAGCATCAGGAAAGCAAACCTTTGTTTTCAGTTTTCCCACAAGACCTTGTTGTAAAGGAACCTCCCATCTAAAAGACCATGAAAAAGAAGGGCACATAAACAGCTGATCTCATTGGTTTTCCAAGGCTAGCTTAACACAAATACTACTAGAGTCTGAATGGGCAATTTATATAGATCTTATTATATGGAAATACTATATTGAAATGAATTAGAATAAAAACCTTTAGCTAACAAAGTTCTTACCGGCCCACCAAATTACACCATCAATTTCCACACTAATTTGTCTTATCTTTGTCAATCAATCAAGCAAGCAATGGTATTTATTGAGCACTTTAATAAGCCCTTGGGAGAGTGCAATACAGTAGAGTTGATATACAGATTGTCCACTCACAAGGAGTTTAGAGTCTAAAGTGGGAAACAGATATTAACAGAAATTAAACATGGGGGAAATGGCAAAATATAAGCTATTTGCTTAAGTTCCATAGATGTTGGCAATTGAGTAGCTACCAAGTGCTTAAAAAGGTACAGACCCAAGGACACAGGTGATGAGGAAAGGAGCCCAAATAGATGCTGGCAGTAGGGTAATTATCCAAGTACTTAGGGGTATAAACCCAAATGCTTAGGCGATGAGAAAAGGAGACCAAATAGGGTGGGGAAATGAGGGGTTAGAGAAGCTAACACTACTGTGCTACTGTGATTTATGTAAGCTCATCCTCTATCAATTAGTCAATCATTGGTATTTATTTTGTGCTTACTATGTTCAGAGCACCGTACTAAGAGTTTGGGAGTGTACAATACAACAAAATTAGCAGACTTGTTTTCTGCCCATGAATTTAGAGTCTAGAGGAGGAGGCAGATATTAATATGAATAGATAATTTATCATATATAATTTAAAGATACATACATAAGTGCTGAGGGGTTGGGGATGGGGTGAATATCAAATGTCCAAAAGTCACAGATCCAAGTGCTTAATCCACAGAAAGCTTAATTGGGAGAGGCCTCTTGGAGGAGATGTGGCCATACTAACGTTTTGAAAGTTGGAGAGAGTGGTGGAGAGAGAGAGAGAGAATGGGGAGGGAGTTCCAGGCTAGAGGGGGGATGTGGGAAAGAGGTTGCTGATGAGATAGATGAGGTAGGGGCACAGTGGGTAAGCTGGAGCTAGAGGAGTGGAGTGTGCAGGCTGGCCTGTACTAGGAGATCAGTGAAGTGAGGTAGAATCAAGCGAACTGATTGAGTGCTCTGGAGCTGATAGTAAGGAGTTTTTATTTGATTTGGAGGAAGATGGGCAGCCACTGGAGGTTCTTGAGGAGTGGGGAGACATGAACTGAATGTTTTGGGTGATAAAAAGAGTGGACTGGGGAGAGACAGGAGGCCGGGAGCTCAGTGAAGAGGCAGATGCAGTAGGCAAGGTGGGAAGGGATAAGAGCTTGGGAGCAGTTGGGATGGAAAGGGAAGGGCGGATTTTAGCAAGGTTGTGAAGGTAGAACTTACCGGATTTGGTGCCGTTTTGAATATGTAAGTGGAATGAGAGAGATGGGTCAAGGACAACTCCAAAATTATGGGCTTGTGAGATAAGGATGACAGTGGTGTTCTCTACAGTGATAGGAAAGATGAAGGAGGATAGGGTTTGGGTGTTCAGTTTTGGACATGTTAAATTTGGGGTGTTGGCAGGACGACCGGGCAGATAAAACCTGGAGGCGGGAGGAAATGCAAGATTGCAGGGCAGGAGAGAGGTCAGAGCTGGAGATGTAGATTTGGGAATCATCTACATAGAAATGGTAACTAAAGCCAAGGGAGAGAATGAGTTCTCCAAGGGAGTGGGTGTAGAAGGATAGAAGGGGACCTAGAACTGAGCCTTGAGGAACCCCTACTGTCAGAGGATGGAAGGCAGAGGAGCCAGCCAGCCAAAGAGACTGAGAACAAGCATTCAGAGAGATAGGAGGAGACCCAAGAGAGGACAGTGTCAGTGAATCCAAGGTTGGATAAAGTTTCAAGAAGGGGGTGGTCTACAGTGTTGAAGGTGGCTGAGAGATCAAGGAGGATTAGGATAGAGTAGAGGCCGTCAGACTTGTCCAGAAGAAGGTCACTGATTACATTAGAGAGGGCTGTTTCTGTGGAGTGAAGGGGTGAAAGCCAAATTGGAGGAGACGAAGGAGAGAACTGGAGAGGAAGTGGACACAAAGTGTAGACAAATCTCTCAAGATGTTTGGAGAGAAATGTTAGGAGGGATATGGGAAGATATCTGAAAGGAGCTGTGAGGTTAACAAAGGGTGTTTTTTTTAGGATAGGGAGACAAAAGCATTGGTTGAAAGCAGTGGAGAAGAAGCCACTAGAATATGTTTGCTGTAGGCAAGAAACATGTCTACCAACTCTGTTATGTTGCACTCTCCCAAGTTCTTAATTCAGTGCTCTGAACACAGTAAGTGCTAAATATATGCAATTGATTGATTCATAAGACTTTGAAGATGGAGACAGTAGTGGTCTGTCAGATATGAAGGAGGAGGAGGCATTAGGCTAGAGGGAGCATATGGGCAAGGGGTAGGTTCAAAATATATGGAACTGAGGTAAAGTGAGTAGTTTGGTGCTTGAGTGAAGTGAGTGAGACAGATTTTAGTAGGAAATCAGTGAGGTAAGGTAGGTAGGAGGGAACTGATTGAAGTGCTGTAAAGCCAATAGTAAGGAATTTCTGTTTGATGAAGAACCAGTGGTTCTGAATATTTTATTTTTTTTAGAAAAATGATCCAGGCAACAGACTGAAGTATGGACTGGTAGGGAAGAGACAATTTGCAGGGCGGTCAGGAAGGAGACTGATGCAGTAGTCAAAGTAAGATAAGATACATGCTTTGGTTCAGCATAGAGTAGCAGTTGGCATGAAAAGGGCAGATTTCAACGATGGTGTGAAGGTACAATCAACAGGATTTGAAGACAGATTGTTTCAACTGATTATGTGAGCTGAATGAGAGAGATGAGTCGAGGATAATGCCAAGTATAGATTTATGAGACAGGGAGCATGGTGATGTTGTCCACAGTGATGACAAAGAGATGGCGATGACAGGGTTTTGGTGGGAAGATGAGGAGCTTTTGGATACACAAGCTAAAGGGGAATTAATAACAACATAGTTATGGCTGGTGTGTTATGGACACACATGTTATGGACACACATTTTTCCAGCTTAGCTCCCGGTTCTTCAGTAGTGAATAGTCCTGAAACGTTCACAAGATGGCAGTAACTCCATGAAAACAGGTGTAGTGATGTTTGCCATGGGGATTACCTAATTCATTCATTTATTCATTCATTCAATCATATTTATTGAGCGCTTACTGTGTGCAGAGCACTGTACTAAGCGATTGGAAAGTACAATCAACAATAAAAAGAGACATTCCCTACCCAACAAGGACTCACAGTCTAGCAGGGGGGAGACAGACAACAGAACAAACAAAACAAGTAGCCAGGCATCAATAGAATTAATACAAATAAATAGAATTATAGATATATGCACATTAATAAAATAAATAGGATAATAAACATGTACATATATACACAGGGGCTGTAGGGTGGGGAGGAGGGTAGAGCAGAGGGAGGGAGTCGGGGTGATGGAGCAGGGTTGGAAATTTGGAAATCTCCATTCCCTATGGTCTGATATAGACTCCAGTCATCATTTAATTCGGGTTATTAGTTGCCCGACTGGATGAATATGGGAAATATGTGAGACTTCATCAGCTTCCAGGAGCCAGATAAACACCCCAGTGAGAAACAATAAGGTACTTTCTTAAGCCCAGTTTTGTTCTGAATCCCACAAATCGGCCTGATTTCAGCAGTCTCTCTAGGTCATTTGACTTGTATGTGGCTCCTAGGTAAAGTAGGGATTCAATGCCTGTTTCTGTGTTTTTTTTAATGGTATTTGTTAAGCACTTATTATAATTGTATTATATATTGTCTTATATAATGTATTATTATAATTATAATTATATCATAATAGGCACTCTCTAAGCAATGGGGTAGATGGGAGCTAATCAGGTTGGAGACAGTCCATGTCCCACATGGGACTCACAGTTTTAATCCTTATTTCACAGATGAGGGAATAGAGGCCTAGAGAAGTTAAATGACTTGCCCAAGGTAACATAGCAGACAAGTGTTGGAGCCAGGATTAGAACTGTGCTTTTTGCAGTCTGGCCTAGTGGACTTTCCCTGATTCCCTCCTATTTAGACTGTGGGCTCCAGGTGGGATAGGGACTGTGTCTAACCTGATTATCACAAATATTCCACAGCACTTAGTACAGTGCTTACCACATAGTAAGGACTTGACAAATATCACAGGTGAGACTGTGAGCCTGTTATTGGGCAGGGATTATCTCTATCTGGTGCCGAATTGTACACTGTAAGCGCTTGGTACAGTGCTTTGCACATAGTAAGTGCTCAATAAATACTATTGAATGAATGAATGAAAGTACAATTAATCCCCTTTTTGGGTGCCCAGAAGGCCCCCTTATTGACTACATCCAGGGTCAAGAACCCAGTGTCTACATTACTGCCATTATCTGTCTCATGAAGTGCTGGAGTGACCCTTAGGTGTATTCTAAACTCTCACTAATGAAAAGACAAATGGATTACAGATTGTCACCCAGGCCATCCAGAAGGCTGAGTGTCTAAATCCTGGAGAATTAAGACATGACAATAATTAGGGAAGCTCTATCCAAATCACTACATGTTATTCCAAGCAGTTATCCTATCCCACCCTGATTACTGTATCAGCCTCCTTGCTGACTTCCCTGCCTCCTGTCTCTACCCAGGCCAGTCCATACTTCACTCAGCTCCCCAAATCATTTTTCTACAAAAAATATTCAGGCCAAGTTTCCTCAGTCCTTAAAACACTCCAGTGGTTGTCCATCCATCTCCACATCAAACAAAAACTCCTCATCATTGGCTTTAAAACACTCAATCATTTTGCTTCCTCCTACCTCACCTCACTACTTTTCTACTTCAACCCAGCCTGCACACTTCACTCCTCTAATGCTAAACTTCTCCCTGTACCTCAATCACATCTATTTCACCACTGACCTCTTGCCCACTTTCTGCCTCCGGCCTGGATTGCCCTCCCTCTTCATATCTGTCAGACAATCTCTTTCCCCTGTCCTTCAAAGCCTTATTGAAGGCACATCTCCTCCAAGGGGCCTTCCAGGACTATGCCCTCCTTTCTTCTTCTCCCACTGCCTTCTGCCTCGCCCTGACTTGCTCCCTTTATTCACCACCCTCCCAGCCCCGAAACACTTATTGTAATTTTTTTTTTTATATTAATGTCTGTCTCTCCATCTAGACTGTACACTCGCTGTGGGCAGGGAATGTGTCTGTTATACTGTACTCTCCCAAGCACTTAGTACAGTGCTCTGCACATAATAAGGACTCTGACTGTACTAACTAACTCTGTCAGAACTTTCCTACTAAATATGACCAACCCATAGTTGCCTATACAAGCTAAGTCTACTAGGCCAGCCTTTAGACTACAAGCAAGACTAGCAGGAAATCCCATTAAACAACCGGTGGAAGTAAAAATTCATTGACAGAACAGAGTTCTGAATCACCAGTGAACAATCTGTGTAAGTCTAGGATTGACAAGGTGGCAGGCAGATACTCAGCCCTAACCCTAACCTTGACCGAGACCCTAATTGTAACCTTATCCCTTTAGTCTCACTGACTGAGATCCCTGCTCTGAGGACTGACTCATTTTGCAGTTTGTCTTGCAGGCCTCCAGCACACTGACCTTGTTCAACACTGAACTTCTAATGAAGTGCAACCTTCAGGGTAGCCAAAAAATGAGGTTAGTTTTGGGCCTGGGCCTGCAAGTAGATCACAGCACTGCCAAATTCCCAACTTTAACTGGCCCATGGGATCAGGATTCAGAGACTTTCTGTGTGAATGGCTTGAAGGACAGTGATGTAAAGCCAGCTCTTAAAATAGACTCAGTGACGTAACAAAGTTATCCAGATGAGTTCACATCTTCAAATCAGGCACAAGCTGCCCTTTAAATTCCCAAAATAATACAATTTATAATTATTTTTCATCGACTAAAAGCATTAATTAATTGCCATCAGCAAAATGAAAGCCTCTATCTCAGAAAGCTTAAAAAACTACTTTCAGATCAGAGTAAAATAGAGATTAAAAAATATTTGGAGGGCGAATAAATGGAAAGGGACATGTTCTCCCTTCTACTTAGACTATGACCTTCAGGTGGGACATGGATCATGTCTGACCCCATTGTTACAGGATGGGAAGCAGAGGAGGAACCAGCAAAAGAGACTGAGAATGAATGGCCTGGGAAATAGGAGGAAAACCAGGAGGGAATAGAGAAGCAGTATGGCATAGTGGATTGAGAACGGGTCTGGGAGTTGAAAGGTCACAGGTTCTAATCCCAGCTCCACTGCTTGTCTACTGTATGGCCTTGGACAAGTCACTTCTCTGGGCCTCAGTTACCTCATCTGTCAAATGGGAATTGAGATTGTGAGCCCCATGTGGGACAGGGACAGTGTCCAAACTGATTAACTTATACCTACCCCAGGATTCAGAACAGTTCTTGTCACATAGTAAGTGCTTTGTAAATCCCACAGTTATTATTATTATTATTATTATTAGCAATGAAACCAAAGTTAGATGATATGTTGAACAGAGTGGTCCACGGTATCAAAGGTAGGTGAGAAGACAAGGAGGATTAGGATGGAGGAGAGACTGTTGGATTTGGCAAGTAGAATGTCAAGGTTGACTGTAAAGAGGGTAGTTTCCATGGAATGAAGAGGGTGGAAACTGGATTGTGGGGCTTGAGGGGAGAATTGGAGGAGAGGAAGTGGAGGCAGAAAGTGAAGACAATTTGCTTGAAGAGTTTGGAAAAGAAAGGCAGGCAGGAAGGACAAGGGGTGCTGACTGGAAAGTGACCATGGGATAAAGGAAGGGTTTTTTAGGGAGGATATGGGCTACAATGGCTGTGTGCTCATTGTAGGTAGGGGACATTTCTATCAGATCTGTTATAATGTACTCTTCCAAATACTCTGAACGTAGTAAATGCTCAATATGATTGATTGTTTCTTTTAAGCACTGAGGAAGAAGCCCTTGGAGAGTGAGAAGTTGAAGATGATGGTCGGAGAGGGAAGGAGCCATGATTATAGTAGGGTGTGAGGTAAGGGAGTTGCAGGTCCAGGTGAAGTGGGTGGATTTTGAGAGGAGGAGGGAGATCTCCTCTTGAAATACAGCTACTATCAAATACTTTAATAAGGTCTGTGAAAACTGCATAGGGGTCCTAGTGCTATTTTCTGAACCTCTCCCGGATCTGACACCAGCAAATAATATGTCCCCTGGGCCAGGTTGTGGTCTGAAGCCACACTGTGACGTTGGGAGTGTACGGTTAATGACATTCTTTAGCAGCCAATCCAGGAGGACTCTGGCCTTTATCCTGTCAGTAAAGGAGAGCAATGAAACAACTCTATCATAGCTGAAATCTGATCTTCCATCTCTCACTTTAATGTAGTCTAGCAGATATAGTCAAAATTATTTGGACATGCAAAAATCTTCATAAGAGCCCAAAATATGTTTTGGCCAACCCTCAGTTTACCAAAAGCCTCTTTCTTCTCATATTCCAATCCATACTCCCGCTACTGTCAATCACTCGGCTGAGAAACACCCACAGTACTGTCTGAATATCCCCAAGGAGGTAGAATCTTGTGAAGTCATAGAAAATGCACACAAAATATCCTAAAAGCTTAGCTAAAAGGCAAGAGCAGATTAATTCAGTCACGGTCCCATACTCTTCATCCTATGGGCTGATTTTCATTAGACCCGAGGCATGAAGGGATACATTGTTCTGTATTAATGATGGAGCAGTTTAACTAGAAGTCAGACTAAGGGGCGCCTGTTGAAAACAAGGGTGGAAATCGTCTTGCCTTCGCTGGTTTTCTGCCATTCCCTTTGCTTTGCATATCTGTGAAGTCCCTTGGCCTTTAAGCTTCACTGGGGGTTCATTTTTAAATGAGGGGTTGCAATGAAAACACGAGATAATTTAGACAGTTACTTAATGATATTTTTATGACAAAATTCACAGGCCTATTGTAAGGCCCAATTAATTCTAGTGCATTAAAATACCCAGAAAGACTATTAAAATGTTTATACTTCAAATAAATGAAGTGATGGTGGAATCTTCCATCGGGTACAAAAAAAAAAGATAGGTATTTATAACCACTTCTACAGTGCAAGGCATGAACAACTTTAAATGTAACCAACTCCCTTTTAATTGTTCTAGCCTGAAAAAGATTAAAAGCAAATGCTGTTCCACACCATGTTCTTTGAGAATGAGAGAATGGTTGAAATGTCTAATGATGGTATTTTGACAAGGAAATATGAATTTGTACCAGAGAAGCTCTGCATACTAAAATAGCTGGAAGTTTAATTTCTAAAACTGAAAAGGGAGAGGCATGAAACTGTGGTTTATTTGAGAGATTTGCATGTGGCCCAGAAGACAAATCATTTCAGTCCTTTCTCTCTCAGCCCACCCACCAACGATCTGCAAAAATGTCTATGATTGCAGAAGTGTGGGGGTAGGTGTGGAGATGGGGAGGTAGGGAAAAGGGGAGGGGGGGGAGTGTGTTGGAAAGAAAGGGAGAATAAGGAAGATTCTGGCATGGGAAGAAGAACCAGTTCCCCAAATTTTGCAAGATGGAGAGGGTAACAGGAGATGTTTTCCATCAAGCTAATCAAATTGGACACAGTCCATATCCCCATTTTAAAGAGGATGTAACTGAGGCACAGAGAAGTTGGATTTGCATCCTTCATTCACCCCTCTCTCAGCCCCAGACCACTTATGAACACGCTCATAATGTATATTAATATCTGTCTCCCCCTGTAGACTGCAAATTTGATATGAGCAGGGAACAAGTCTACCAACTCTGTTGTACTGTGCTCCCCCAAGTGCTTAGTACAGTGCTCTGCACACAGTAAGTACTCAATAAGCACAAGTGATTAGTTGACTGATTAATGGGAAAATACACACAGTTTTATATAGGGGCTAAATTCAGGATGATGCCAAGTGTGGAGTATTTTTAACCCCAGGATAATCACCTTACCACTTCATTTTATTACTAATGTGTATAATTATTATAGGCATAAATACCAATGCAATATCTCTGAGATATTAGTGACCAACATTACTACAAAGAATACCATCCCTTGAAATGATCACTAAGGACTATGTTACCATAGAATAAAGTTGTCATTAGTTAGCATATTATAGGTTTCTTCCCTGAAAGTTTAAACCACACTTCTTTCTTATGACATTACCCTAAGATATTAAAGTTATCTTCCACTATCTTCAACCACACATTCCTTGTTGACTCCTTCTGCACTGCCTTCAAACATGCCTAATTCTCCTTTATCCTAAAAATCATAACAAAACAAAAACCTTTTATCTAGACTTCACTGCTTCTTCCTGCTACAGTTCTATCTCCTTCCTCCCATTCCTGTGGAAATCGTATGTACTCACTTCCTCCATTTCTTTTCGACAAGGAAGCAACATGTTCCCAGTGGAAATAGCACAGGTCTGGGAGTCCGAGTATTTGGGTTCTAATCCCAGTTCTGCTACTTGTCTTCTGTGTGACCATTTTAAGTCATTTTATTTATCTGTGTCTTAATTACCTCACTTGTAAAATGGGAATTAAATCTTTCTCTCTCTGACTAGATTGAATCCCCCTGGACTGTGTCCAACCAAATTATTTTGTATATTACCTAGAACTTTATAAAGTGCCTGCCACTTAACAAGTACCATTAAAAAGAAAACCTCTCTCCTTGATCCTCTACAACCTGAATTTGATCTCTTTAAATCCACTGAGCTAGATAATAATAGTAATAATAATAATGGTATTTATTAAGCACTTTCTATGTGCCAAGTACTGTTCTAAGCACTGAGGGAGATATCAGGTTGTCCTACGTGGGGCTCACAGTCTTACAGATGAGGTAACTGAGGCACAGAGAAGTTAAGTTGCCTGTCTACTTGTTTTGTTTTGTTGTCTATCTCCCCCTTCAAAAATGTGAGCCTGTTGTTGGGTAGGGATTGTCTCTACTGTTGCTGAATTGCACTTTCCAAGACCTTAGTACAGTGCTCTGCACATGTAAATGCTCAATAAATATGACAATGAATGATTTGCACAAAGTCACACCTTTGACGAGTGGCAGAGCCACAATTAGAGCCCACGACCTCTGACTCCCAAGCCCATGTTCTTTCCATTAAGCCACGCTGCTTCTAGATCCCTGCAAGGTCCACGATCATCTTTATGCCAAATTTAGTGGAATTTACTCTGTCCTAATCCTCCTTGACCTCTTGGTTGACTCTGCCACTGGAGACCACTTCCTTCTCCTGGAAACACTATATCAGAAAAATCAAAGTTACACAGTTCTCTCCAGGTTCCCTTTTTACTTCTGACCAATCCTTCCTAATCTCTTTGGCTGGCTCCTCCTTAGTGTCATTAAGAATAATGAAAATAATAAGAATAATGGTACTTGTTAAGTGCTTTCTATGCATCAAACACTGTACTAAACACTGGGGTATATACAAGATAGTCAGGTCCTACGTGGGGCTCACAATCTAAGTAGGAGGGAGAACAGGTATTTAAACCCCATTTTGCAGATGAGGTAACTGAAGCACAGAGAATTTAATTGACTTGCCTAAGGTCACACAGCAGACACCAACTCTTAACTGTGGGTGCCCCTCAAGGCTCAGTTCTGGGTCCCCTTTTATTTTCTATCTATTCCCACTCCTTTTGAGAGTTCACCTGCTCTCCGGGCTTTGACTATCATCTCTACACAGATGACTCCCAATTTACCACACTAGCCCTGATCTTTCTTCTTCTTTGCAATCATGCTTTGCCTCCTGCTTCTAGACTGTGAGCCCATTACTGGGAAGGGATTGCCTCTATTTGTTGCTGAATTGTACTTTCCAAGTGCTTAGTACAGTGCTCTGCACGCAGTAAGTGCTCAGTAAATATGATTGAATGAATGAATGAAGACACCTCTACGTGGATGTCTCCCCAGCACTTCAAGCTCAACACAGATGAAACTGAACTTGTCTTCCCCTACAGCTCCTCATTTCCACTTTATTACTGTGGTCAGGCCCTCCCCTGTCCCCACCCCGATGACTGGGGCATGTACCCCAAAACCACAGATGGGACTGACAATTCTGCTTGGTCAGTAATAATCAGAGCCCATATTTGCCAGTATGCTGGACACCTGGTACAACTGCCTAAACTCCTGGTCCTTATCACAACTCAGTAGTCTCCTGGATTTCCCACCCGATTACTGAGCTTAAGATTTCAGTCTGGTCCTGAAGGGTCCCCTCTCTCCAGCATATGAGCAATAACTCACTGTGGACTAGGAAGCAGTTCCTAACCCATCAGGAATTTCATTCCTGGCTAGATCTCCTGTAAGCTATTGGAGGGCAGGGATCGTATTGTATTAAACTCACCCAAGTATGTAGTACTGCAAAGCAAATACGCATTAAATGATGATGATGATGATGGTATTTGTTAAGCACTTACTATGTGCCAAGCACAGTTCTAAGCGCTGGGGTAGGTGCAAGGTAATTAGGTTGGCCCACGTGGGGCTCACAGTCTTAATCCCCATTTTATAGATGAGGTAACCGAGGCATAGAGAGGTTAAGTGACTTGCCCAGGGTCACACAGCTGATAAGTGACGGAGCTGGGATTAGGACCCACAGCCTCTGATTCTCAAGCCTGGGCTCCTCCCACTAAGCCATGCTGCTTCTCAATGTCATTCTAAATTCCACAGGTTAATTGATTAGTTGATCTCTCCCCGCCTCTCACCTCTGGCCTCTACTTATGCTCTATCACTGTGCCGAGTCCAACTTTTCTGTGGATTGTCTTCGGGAAATCAGACTATCCAGACTGTCCTTGGGGGCCCGCAGTCTACATAGCAATCGATGGTATTTACTGAATGCAGAACACTGTACTAATCACTTGGGAAAATACAATCCAACAGAGTTGGCAGATGTGATCCCTGCTTCTAGTGGGAAATACACAGGGAGGAGCAGGAAGAGCAGGCAGGGAGAAGGGAATGGGAGTCAAAGGGCAGGGACTGTCTCTATCTGTTACCAATTTATACATTCCAAGCACTTAGTACAGTGCTCTCCACATAGTAAGCACTCAATAAATACTATTGAATGAATGAGGAGAGGGAGAACATGAGGAGGATCAAGAGAAGTGAGGAGAGTAGGAGCTACGAGGAGAGCGGGAGGAGGAGGCAAGGATCAATTCATCAATCATATTCAATGAGTGACTACTGTGTCCAGAGCACTCTGCTAAATGTTTGGGAGAGTACAATATATCAGAAGCACCAAATCAGCAATGTCCTGTTAGTCTTGCTGGGCAGAAAGACAGCCTGCACCATCCTGTCCAAATAAATCAATCAATTAGTCATATTTATTGAGCACTTAATAATAATGATAATAATAATGATAGAATGTGTTAAGCGCTTACTATGTGACAAGCACTGTTCTAAACGCTGATAATGATGGTATTTGTTAAGCACTTACTATGTGCCAAGCACTGTTCTAAGCGCTGGGGTAGAAAAAAGGTAATCAGGTTCTCCCATGTGGGGCTCACAGTCTTCATCCCCATTTTACAGATGAGGTAACTGAGGCATAGAGAAGTTAAGTGACTTGCCCAAAGTCACAAACTGATAAGTGGTGGACCCGGGATTAGAATCCATGACTTCTGACTCCCAAGCCTGTGCTCTTTCCACTAAGCCACGCTTCTTCTCTCTGTGCAGAGCACTGTATTAAGCACTTGGGAGAGTACAATATAACAGAGTTGGTCGACACATTCCCTGCCCTCAAGGAGTTCACAGACATTAACCTCATCATCTTCCCTGTCAAGCTTGCAACCTCCGTGCTATTATGGACTCCTCCCTCTTTATCAACCCCCATATTCAGTCTGTTGCCAAATTTGGTCATTTCTTTCTCCACAAAATTTCCAGAATCCACCTTTTCCTCTCCACTTGCCACCACACTTGTCCAAGCACCTGGTTTGACTAGTTCATTCAGTCGTACTTATTGAGTGCTTACTATGTGCAGAACACTGTACTAAGCACTTGGAACGTTTTTGTTTGTTTGACTCCCCCAATTAGACTGTAAGCCCGTCAATGGGTAGGGACTGACTCTATCTGCTGCTGATTTGTACATTCCAAGCGCTTAGCATCATTACCCTATTTATTTTGTTAATGAAATGTACATCGCCTTGATTCTGTTTAGTTGCCATTGTTTTTACGAGATGTTCTTCCCCTTGACTCTATTTATTGCCATTGTTCTTGTCTGTCTCCCCCGATTAGACTGTAAGTCCATCAAATGGCAGGGACTGTCTCTGTTTCCAACTTGTTCATTCCAAGCGCTTAGTACAGTGCTCTGCACATAGTAAGCGCTCAATAAATACTATTGAATGAATGAATGAATGAATAGTACAGTGCTCTGCACATAGTAAGCGCTCAATAAATACTATTGAATGAATGAACGAATGAATGAACATACAATTCGGCAACAGCTAGAGACAATCTCTGCCCAGTGCATCCACCTTCTCACTGACATGCCTTCCAATCAACCAGGGCAAAATTCCAGCTACTTTTTCACTCTGCTGTTAATGAGAGATATGTTTATATTTTTTGGATTTTTTCTCTCTGCATTCCTGGCATTTTCATGCTAACATCTTGACTATTATTTATTAATATATATGCCACTAATTACAAACCAAATGTTTTTACTTAATCTTTTCTTTCAAAACAGTAATCAAAATGAAATGCACTGATATACAATTAAATCAGTAACTCAATGCTGCACTACAATTATCTTTCATCTGCATTAAGTGAACTGAATTTTCAAGAGGAAACTGTCATAACTAAAATCTATTATTAGCTGTGTTCCTCATTATTTAGGAATATGGAGTTATCACAGTATGTCACGATAAATCTTCAGCCTGTGCCGAACTCTTTTAGCTTCTCTTTGAGGTATGCTACATTTTCAACACGTTACATCAGTTTTCATTTTCCTCAAAATTTCTTTCGTATCAATATATGGCTTTGACCTTGTAATTTTCAATGTTTCATCACAACTTTTACTAGCAATTGGACTCTGACAGACTCCTGCTGCTTTCACTGCACTAACATGACTTTAAAATAACTTCCCAGCCCACACCGCACTTGGTGAACTGAAAAGCCAACAGCTTTAGGCATCTCTACTCAATCCATAGAATACCTGAGGTTTTTTTTAAGTAATTGTCTGAAATCTTTGAGTGCTGAAATTTCCAGGGGTTTGTGGCATTTTTCTCCCATTATTTTCTATTAGATGAATTCCCATTTAATAATTTATAATTCTTATTTATAATAGACAAAAAACTTAAAGGAAGAGACTTCAAATCGTGTTATAATTTAAGCAATTAATTTGGCTCCTAAAACTTTTCTTTAGAAATGTCCATCTCTTTTTAATATCTCTTAAAGAATCTGCCTTTCTGCACCCTTTCTCTCCATTCACAGTGCCACCACACCGGTCCTGGCACTTGTTATATCTCAACCTGACTCCTGCATCCAGTCCCTCACTGGCTTCCAAGCCTCTACTCTTTCTCCTCTCCAGTCCATAATTTATTTTGTTGCTGAGATCTAAAACATTGTTCAGCATGCAATTCCCACCATCTCAAAATTGCTAATGGTTGACCATTCTTCTTCACATCAAGCAGAAACTCCTCTTCCTTGGCTTTTAAGACGTTCAATCAGCTTTCTCCCCACTGTCTAATCTCACTCATCCCACTCTACCCTACACCTTTTGGTCCCCTCAAGCCAGTCTGATCACTGTGCCTCACTCTTCTGTCTCTCCTTGCTAACCTCTTGCTCATGTCCTCCCTTCTGTCTATAATTTGCTCCCCTTTTACATCTGGCAGATGGCTGCTCTTTGTATTTTAGAAGCCCTTTAATAATCACACCTCTTCAAGACACCTTCCGGATTAATCCCGTAAATTCCCACCTCAGACACCCTTGTTGAAGATGGGCATTCTGACCAATTTGAAGGGAGAGGAATTCGAAGACGGAGAAAGGGCACGAGCCAGCGGTCAGATGTGAAATCAGTGAATCAACCAATTGTATTTATTGAGCACTTACACTGTGCAAAGCACTGGACTAAGCACTTTGGAGAGTACATTGTAGCAGAGTTGATTGACACATTCCCTGTCCACAGTGATCTATCAGTCCAGAGGGAAAAGATCAAAGACATGAAAAAGTGGTAGGGAAGTCAGGGGGATGACAGAGTTTGGGTGGGAAAATGAGGATTTCTGATTTAGGCATGTTTAGTTTGAGATGTAGGTGAGACAACCAAGAGGGATGTCCTGAAGGCAGGGGGAAATGTGAGACAGGATAGAGAGGTTAGAACTGGAGAGGATGTTTTGAGAATCATCCAGGTAGAGATGGTAAGTGAAGCTGTGGGAGTTGAGTTGTGGGAGAATAGCAAAGGACACAGACCTGAGACTTGGCACACACACCCACAGTTAGAAGGTGGGAGGCAGAGGAGGAGTTGGCAAAAAGACTGAGAAGGAGTGACCAGAGAGATAGGAGGAGAACCAGGAAAGAACCATTGTCAGTGAAACCAAGGTTGGATAATGTTTCCAGGAGAAGGAGGTGGTCCACAGTTTTGAAGGAAGCTGAGAGATCACGGAGGATTAGGATAAATAGAGGCTATTGGATTTGGCAATGAGGTGGTCATTGGTGACCTTGGAGGGGACAGATTACATGGAATGGAGGGTGAGGGAGCTAGATTACAGGGGGTCAAGGAGGGAAATGGAAAAGAGGAAGTAGAGACAGCAGGGAAATCAATTTGCTTGAGGAGCATAGAATAAAACTTGGATTTTGTAAGGAAAAAAATAACTGGTGGTTTTGAAGTGTAAAGTCTCAGTAGGCTATATGTGCATAGTAAGGAGTCAGGTAAGGTGGTCAAGGAGCTGGAAGTTACAGTTTGCAGAGCACTGTAACATTAACAACTAATTTAGGAAGTATGAACAGGGAATGGAGAGGTTTTTTCAGTATATGTGGGAATTTAACCTGTTTGAAGGCCAAGGAGAAGAATCCATCACACCTCAAATAACTCCTTTTACAAGAATGAAAATATGATTTAAAAAATTATGACACGTGTAAAGTGCTTATTAGGTGCCAACCACTACTCTGAGCACTGGGGCAGATAGAAGTTAATCAAGTTGGACACAGACCCTGTCCCACAAAGAGCTCATAGTCTGTGTAAGAGGAACTAGGATTTAATCCCCATTTTACAGATGAGGTAACTGAGGCACAGAGAAGTTAAGTGACTTGCCCCAGGTCATACAGCAGACATGTGGGAGAGTCAGGATTAGAACCCAAGTGTTCTTACTCCAAGACCCATGCTTTTTCCACTAGGCCAAAATGCTTCTCAAGCAAAAGTAATAAATTCTGACAAACCAGGTTCCATTTACCTCTTTCAGAGGCATACTGTCTATTTACCAATTGCAAGACTTCAGTTAGTACAGTGTTCTGCACACGGTAAGCACTCCATAAGCACCACTGATTGAATGATTGATCAGAATATCTTGTTTGACATCCGATCTATTTCAGTCCATTATTTGCTATTTAGCCATTTCCGAGAGTCTACAATTAAAGGCAATTTGTGCTCTGAGGCCATGACTTTCTTTCTAAGCCAAACAGAGCCAGCAGTGAATGCTGAAAAGAGGAAAGAGGACTCCATCAAGAAAAGCCAGGGGCTCTCTGCAAATATACACACAAGTTTACAGCAGGAGTCCAAGGTCAATCGACAGGGTGAGAAAGAACACGTGATACTGAAGACTAGCAAAAAGGTTGGGGAAAATCCATTTGAGAGGTCCAATATTTTCCACCTAAAACTTAACATTTAATTCATTTTAGCTTTCTGAAGAAGAAACAAACAAGTCCTTGACCCCAAATCTCCTTGAAATGCTATAGCATAGACATTTGGAGAAAACTCATCTCCAAAACAGGGGGCTTTCCACGATGGTCACAGAGAACCTAAAAAAAGGGAATGGTTTAGCACTTAGATAAAAGTTGGCCCCACCCAATATTCAGATCCTCAGCTGTTGAAGACAGGGATCGTGTCTCCCAATTCTATTGTATTGTACTCTCCCAAGAGCTTAGTACAGTGATCTACACAAGGAAAGTGCTCATAAACATCACTGATTGATTGACTGATTGAAGAGAGACCAATCTGGGGATGGCCTAAAACAGTGGTTTTCCATGAACTTCTCACCTGGCAATATAACATTTGAAGAAATCTTCAAGATTTGTTTCCTCGGTGCCAGACCACACTGGGTAAGAACCGGACATTTAGTTCCAAGGCCCACCAAAGTATGACAAACAGAGTGAAAATACCATTTGACACTCTTTCTCACCCTGCCAGATATGAGGAATGTGACGTCGGGGAGAGGAGGAGCCTTATCGCTGGGGGGAGAAAGTGGCTCATTGTGAAGCAGAAAGCAATGAGAGTGGAAAGTGTGTCCTACAGTGCCTGGTTCGGAGGAAAATGGGAAAGAAGGACCCTAACGGAGTCTTTCCTTCTGAGTCCTCGAAAGCCAGGAAATGATTTTATCAATCATAGTCCAAAGCATACAATTGAAAGGTGTGGAAATTGTAACTCCATTTGATTCAATCAAGCTCTTCTCCTGCCACAGGCAATAAACACAGCTGCAAGAGAAAAGGGTTTGTGGCGCGAGTCACATTAAACACAGCCCTGGCACATTCTGTAATGACAGGCACCTGCTCCATCTCGAAGGAGGAGCTGGGTTGGGGACAGTTTGGCAATTTCGAGCAGCTAAAATTATTCATTTCTCTAAGAGGCATTCTTGAAAAAACACAAAGGAAATGAAATTTGGCCTATAAAATGGGTCTTTCAAAGTTTGGTTGTTAAGGTGATCATTGAAATTTCCCTGCTTGTTATTTTTAGATAATAGTTTTTTGAATAAAGTATTTCAGCCATCATTGTATCATTTCCTTTAATAACATTATTATTCCTATCATGTGTTAAGTTCTACTTCGGGCAAAGTAATGTACTAAGCACTGGGTAAAGGCATGGGGATATTCAGCAATTCACCAGGTCATCCTGAAAATACTATTTTAAATAATCAGCTTTCCTCCAAGTACTGAGCTCTGTAAATGGTGTCTGAGGTCATAACTAAAAGAATCTGTTCCTTCATTCATTCAATATGGGAAATTCGCTTGTGCTTAACTGGCCTTTACCTAGTGGAAATATCACAGGCCTGCGAGTCACAGGACTTGGGTTCAAAACCCGGGTCTACCATTTGCCTTTGTGAACTCATGTAACTTACCTTCCTTGTGCCTCAGTTTCCTGATCTGTAAAATGGGGATTAAATATCTGTAATCTCTCCACCCTCAGACTGTGAGGACAGGGATGGTGTCTGACCCGATCATCCTGTATCCAGCCCCGCACTTAGCAAAGTGCCCAGCAGATAGTAAGAGTGCTTAAAAATTAAAATATCACTGTTACCATTAAACATGAGAGACAATCATCAAAAATAAACTTGAAACTCTTCACTGACAAATTGCTCAATATTTCCCTGCCTTACCCTGACTGCAGAGACCTAGTCTATACCCAAATATCACTTCACTCTGGTACCAAAGGAGCTAAAATTCCTGCCAGAGAGAATGCACTCCATTAAACAGGATTCCCACAGGGGCCATCATGGGTTGCCATTTATTACTTGTCAGCTATTTGACTGTGGGCAAGTCACTTAACTTCTCTGTGCCTCAGTTACCTCATCTGTAAAATGGGGATTAAGATTGTGAGCCTCACGTGGGACAACCTGATTACCCTGTATCTATGCCAGCAATTAGAACAGTGCTCGGCACATATTAAGTGCTTAACAAATACCAACATTATTATTATTATTACCGGGAATTCTCTCTTCGCTTTTGGGATGACACCAGCTAAGCAACTTTTAATAATAATAATAATGTTGGTATTTATTAAGCGCTTACTATGTGCCGAGCACTGTTCTAAGCGCTGGGGTAGACACAGGGGAATCGGGTTGTCCCACGTGGGGCTCACAGTCTTAATCCCCATTTTACAGATGAGGGAACTGAGGCACAGAGAAGTTAAGTGACTTGCCCACAGTCACACAGCCGACAAGTGGCAGAGCTGGGATTCGAACTCATGAGCCCTGACTCCAAAGCCCGTGCTCTTTCCACTGAGCCACGCTGCTTCTCCAACGTAAACTTTTGCGTTTACAAGGGAGAGACAAATTTGCCTGCATTCTTTCCTAATCCTCCAGTCCACTCAACCTTACTCTTGGCTACTCTAGAGACTGGTCCTACCTCTATTTACAGACCTGCAGCTGGGAGGAACAATTTGTTTCAAAATTTCTGCCAAAGAGCACATTGCAACTGCCCCATCCAGGGAATGGGAATGACCCCCTGTGAAAAACAGACACATAGTGCTGAGAGGGGAGGATGGGGAAAGGAGGTCTCTTTATGCTGCATGAGGAGAGGTGTGGAAAAAAATGGATTTGGGGGGCTTTCAGCTAAAGAAGACTGGGGAACCCCTAAATTATGGGCTATAGGGACTAACCTCTCTCCTCACCACCCCCGCGCCCCCCCACCCCCGACTGCCTAATGCTCACAGTTACTGCAGCAAAAGCGCTGGGCGAGCTTGTCTAAGGATGGGCCTCCACCTGAATTACTGCGGGACTAATGTACTAAATGGTTCCCGAGAGGTTGAATTGATGGATTTCCCAAGCCCCCACCCCCTTCAACCACTATGGCAAAGCTTCAACACTGGCGAGAATCAAACCCCAGAAGGTGTGAAGTCTGAAAAGAGAAGAGGGGATAGATGTCTGATGTACGCTAATTGGCAACTGTCAAGAATAGCTGATAGTGAGTATCGCGCAGATGCGTCTCGTCCGCTACTCCTAAGTAGCATTTTTTGTTTTGTCCTCAAGAAACAAGGCAAATCAGCCTCTCGTCTGTGCCCGCTTAGATTCTTAATGGAGACTGCAATGTAATTGGCTCAGAGGGCTCTGTCCCATTTTATGGATTTTGGCTGGCAACATTATGTTCTTTTCCTGCCAGTAAAATTCGAACCTATTTCCGAATAAAAGAATGTATATATAAATCTCTGCTACCCAAAGCTCATAAGGAAATGTTAAGTGATTCTACTGAGTGATTTGCCAATGTTCAGGTTGCAGTAAAAACGTCCAGGTCTGTAAAAATGCAAGTTCTTATGTCTCTCTTGGAAAGCGTTACAATTGCTTTTCTTAAATTAAGCAGAATATGGTAACTATAATCCGATGTCCCAAGGAATTTATACCCGAGTGAGCGGGAAAAGATTAAGATCTTACAAAAGGATCTAGCTACATCTTATGGCTAGCAAAGTAAGAGAAGAGGCTGCTCTGGGAAAAGACGGGAGACAGTTTGGATTAGTGGGAAAGACCCATTTGCCTGCTGTGTGATAATGGGGAGGCTAGTTAGCTTCTCTGTCCCTCAGTTTTTTCATCTGTAAAATGAATACACAATATCTGTCCTCTATCCCTCTTGGGCTTCGAGTCCTGAGTTCATTCAATCATTCAATCCCTTCTACACTGTGTCCCCATTGTGAACAGGGATTGTCTCTACTTGTTGCTGAATTGTACTTGCCAAGTGCTTAGTACAGTGTTCTGCACACTGTAAACGCTCAATAAATACAATTGAGTGAATGAATGAATGAATTCAATCATGTGCACCCTGAATGGGACAGGGCCTGCATGTGACTTGATTACCTTGTATTCATTCAATTGCATTTATTAAGCACTTACTATGTGCAGAGCACTGCTGCATGACTTTGAGCAGGTAACTTACTCACTTAACTTCTCTGGGGCCTCAGTTACCTCACCTATACAATGGGTATTAAGATTGCAAGCCCCAAGTGGGACAGGGACTATGTCCAACCTGAATGACTCGTATCTACTCCAGTAATAATAATAATAATAATGTTGGTATTTGTTAAGCACTTAAGCGCTGGGGTAGATACAGGGTAATCAGATTGCCCCATGTGAGGCTCACAGTCTTCACCCCCATTTTACAGATGAGGGAACTGAGGCACAGAGAAGTGAAATGATTTGCCCACAGTCACACAGCTGACAAGTGGCAGAGCCAGGATTCGAACCCATGACCTCTGACTCCGAAGCCCGGACTCTTTCCACTGAGCCACGCTGCTTCTCAATACTTAGTAGGGTGCTTGGCATATAGTAAGCACTTAATAAATACCATAATTATTATGAATAAACATTATGATTCAGAAAGCCTCACTCCCTTTCTCCAGGGTTTTGTCGTGGCCAAGGCAAAAGATTCAACCAGTCTACTTTCAACAGGAAGTTGCTCAGAAATCTGTCAAAGAAGGCTCTGAACTGAATTGAAATGACTCCTGCTACTTGGGCATCAAAAAAAAATAAATTCAAGGCAATCATTTGAAGAGCAAGAAATTGCAATGTAGTCAGTGACATCTAGCATTTGTGCAGACAAAGTATTTTAAGTGTTTTAAATGGCAGCATTAGGGTATACCAGGATATACAGGCTTAGGGGATAGAGCATGGGCTTGGGAGTCAGTGGGAGTTGGTTTCTAATTCCCACTCCACCATATGTCTGCTGCTTAGTTCAGTGCTCTGCACACAGTAAGCACTGAATAAATACGATTGAATGAATGAATGAGCTTGGGCAAGTCACTTAATTTCTCTGGGCCTTAATTACTTCATATGAAAATGGGGATGAAGAGTGTGAGCCCATGTGGGACAGGGACATTATTCCATATGATTAATGTGTATCAATCCTAGTATTTAGAGCAGTGATTGGCATATAGTAAGCACTTAACATGTATTATTATTATTATCATTAATAATCAGATACCAGAGTACAAGTTCAGGCATGATCCATAGCCTTTGCCAGGTATTGGGATTCACTGCACACAGTAAGTGCTCAATAAATACACTGATTGATCGATTGATTGTGAACTGGGCTAAACATACTTCATTCTCTCCACTTCCCTTCCATTGCATGTATGTCCACACGTGTGCACACACACATACACATATACCATCAGCAAGACCATCTCGTAGGCTGAGAACTGCAGTTCCAGGTGGCCTCCTTGTGCTGGAAACTCTAAATGCTCCCAATAGCAGGCTTGGGGGCATTTCACAGGACACACAAATTCTGTACTGCCATTACTTGTAATCTAATGCCCTCTTATGTAGAAAAATTCTAAAAGTAGTTACTTTTTTTCAGATATCAACTTGAATTGAAAGAGGAGTACTTGATCAGATCTAATAGGATTATTGAAGAAGCGAGAAAGAACAAAAATGACCTTTTTATTCTGCTCCAAAACAGTTCAGTTATTTGAATAGATGGATTTAATCCTCTGGGCAGGGGTTGATTGAATGAAGGATGGGATAGGTTTTGAACCAGAGCTATCGAAGTTATAAGAAGGGAGAAGTTGGGTATGCTAGAAGGCTCGACAAGGCTCAGCTAGATTCAGTTGTTTAAGAGATGTTGGGTTATCAGTGAAAACCATCGCCCCTACTGTAAAACATAAGGTCAAATGTATGTCCTGCCGGCAGGACGGCACACCTTTCCTTTGCCAACCACTGTTACCTGAGCAAAGCTCACCCGGAAAGGACGAGGGGTCAAAAATAGTACACCATTTCATGGTTTGTAATTTTATGGATAGCATGACTGAAAGGTGGAAGTCGTACATGACATACCAATATGTGGGAAGTATGTGGGGAGGGTGTGTGGGTGGGTGGGGGAGCAAGCCCCCTTTAAATCTCTGGCTGTTCTCATGACTGTAAGCTTGTGGGCAGGGACTGTATCTGGTTATTGCTATACTGTCCTCTCCCAAATGTTTTAGTACAGTGTTCTGCGCACAGTACGTGCTCAATAAATACCAATGACTGACTCATGAGAATGGTTTTGTGCAGGGGGATGGATCAATTCATTAATTACATTTAAGCTCATTTAGTTTAATGTATGTCTCACCTGCTAAATTATGAACTCTTTGAGGGCAGGGACCAGGTCTACCGACTCTAATGAACTGTACTCTCCCAGGTCAGTCAGTCAGTCATATTTACTGAGCACTTACTGTGTGCGGGGCACTGTATAAACCGCTTGGAAAAGTACAATAAAACAGTTTAACAGACACATTCCCTGCCCATAAGTGCTCTGAACATACTGAACTCTCCCAAGTGCATAGTACAGTGCTCGGATCACAGTTAGCGCTCAATAAATATTATTTATTGATTGATTGATTACGGCCTGTGTTGGGGCACTGGCTCACCCCACTGCCCAGTGTGGAAGGGGGAAATCCTACAGGTCCCCAGGACAGGCCAAGGACTGCACTGTGCGGGCTGAAAGAACTGGAACAGCAGGAATGAGGGCCAGCTTCCCCCATTCCCACCCCACCAAGCTTCCCCAACTCACCACAAGAGCTGCTGCTATCCGACTGCCCCCGGACTAAGCCCCCCTTTTTCTCTGCTCCCCTTCTCCTCCCCATCGCCCCAACTCGCTCCCTTTGCTCTTCCCGCCCTTCCGGCCACAGAGCACTTGTGTATATATGTACCTATTTATAATTCCATTCATTTATATTAATGATGTGTACTTATCTATAATTCTATTTATTTATACTACTGATGCCTATTTACTTGTTTTGATGCATGTCTCCACCCTTCTAGACTATGAGCCCATTGTGGGCAGGGATTGTCTCCTTTTGTTGCTTAATTGTACATCCCAAGCACTTAGTACAGTGCTCTGCACACAGTAAGCATTCAATAATTGTGATTGAATGAATGAATGACTGGCTATTTGGCAGACTACAGCCTCACTACCACTGAAACAACTTCCTTGGGAACAGGCAAACCAGACTTACCCTTCCATGCCCGGTTCTAGACTGCCCTGCTACACTTTCTAATAATGATGGTATTTGTTATGCGCTTACTATGTTCCAAGCACGCCACTCCTGCATGCCCCTCCCACCCACAAGCACAACTCAAAGCCACCATGATGCCTAAAAACGGTGCTACTATTAGAGGGAAAGGTTTGGAAAATTAGAAGATGCGGCCTCAAACCTTACAACTAGAAGTGAGGGTGATGCTGGAAATTTTTGTTGTTGTTATCAGCACTTACTATGTGCCAGGCACTGTAGTAAGTGCTGGGGTAGCTACAAGATAATCAAGTCGGACACTCCC
Organism: Ornithorhynchus anatinus; assembly: GCF_004115215.2. Classification (NCBI taxonomy): domain Eukaryota; kingdom Metazoa; phylum Chordata; class Mammalia; order Monotremata; family Ornithorhynchidae; genus Ornithorhynchus; species Ornithorhynchus anatinus. The sequence goes on along the minus strand of NC_041729.1, from coordinate 152,601,994 downwards.
TTCTCTCTTTCTACGGTCCACCCCGCACGCTCTGCTCCTCCTCCGCCCACCTCCTCACTATCCCCCGTTCTCACCTATCCCGCCGTCAACCCCTGGGCCACGTCCTCCCACTGTCCTGGAACGCCCTCCCTTCTCACCTCAGCCAAACTAATTCTCTTCCCCTCTTCAAAACCCTACTTAAAGCTCACCTCCTCCAAGAGGCCTTCCCAGACTGAGCTCCCCTTCTCCCTCTGCTCCCTCTACCCCCCCTTCAACTCTCCGCAGCTAAACCCTCTTCTCCCCACTTTCCTTCTGCTCCTTCCCGTCCCCGTCCCATCCCCTCAGCACTGTACTCATCCGCACAACTGTATATATCTTCATTACCCTATTTATTTTGTTAATGAGATGTACATCACCTTGGTTCTATTTATTTGCTATTGTTTTTATGAGATGTTCTTCCCCTTGATTCTATTTATTGCCATTGTTCTTGTCTGTCTGTCTCCCCTGATTAGAGTGTAAGCCCGTCAAAGGGCAGGGACTGTCTCTATCTGTTACCGATTTGTTCATTCCAAGCACTTAGTACAGTGCTCTGCCCATAGTAAGCGCTCAATAAATTCTATTGAATGAATGAATGACGTGTCTAACTGGAAGCTTGTTGTCTCTATATTGTAAGCTTTTTGGAAGGGACTGTCACTGTTTATTGTTATATTGTACTTTTCCAAGCGCTTAGTACAGTGCTCTGCACACAGTAAGTGCTCAAGAAATATGATTGAGTGAACGAACGTGGGGTGCACAGTATGAATCTCCGTTTTACAGATGAGGGAACTGAGGCACAGAGAAATTAAGTGATTTGCCCTAGGTCACACAACAGACAATAATAATAATGGTATTTGTGTTTACTACGTGCAAAGAACTGTTCTAAGCGCTGGGGAGATCCAAGGTGATCAGGTTGTCCCATGTGGGGCTCATAGTCTTAATCCCCATTTTATAGATGAGGTAACTGAGGCACTGAGAAGTTAAGTGACTTGCCCAAAGTCACACAGCTGACAAGTGGTGGAGCCGGGATTAGAACCCATGACCTCTGACTCCCAAGCCCGGGCTCTTTCCACTGAGCCACGCTGCTTCTTCAGATAAGCAGCAGAACCAGGATTAGAATCCAGGTCCTCTGACTCCCAGGCCCGTGCTCTTTCTCCTGGGCCACCATGTTTCCCCTACAAGCATCATTTTGTAGCACTGTCAAAAGAAGACTATTGACTCATTCACTCAGTCAGTCATACTTATTGAGCACTTACTCTGTGCAGAGCACTGTCCTGAGCACTTGGAAAGTACAAATCGGCAATAAAGACAGTCCCTACCCACAACAGACTTACAGTCTAGAAGAGGGGAGACAGACATCAAAACAATAATAATAATAATAATGATAATAATGTTGGTATTTGTCAAGTGCTTACTATGTGCAGAGCACTGTTCTAATCGCTGGGGTAGATACAGGGTAATCAACTTGTTCCACATGAGGCTCACAGTCTTAATCCCCATTTTACAGATGAGGGAACTGAGGCACAGAGAAGTGAAGTGACTTGCCCACAGTCAAACAGTTGACAAGTGGCAGAGCTGGGATTCGAACCCATGACCTCTGACTCCCAAGCCCATGCTCTTTCCACTGAGCCATGCTGCTTCCCTACAAAACAAGTAGACAGGCATCAAAAGCAACAATATAAATAAATAGAATTATAGATATACACATACTGGGGTCTGGGGTGGGAGAGTTCCCAGGATTTGTGATTGCAGAAGGATCTAGAGGTCAGCAAATTCCACCCCTTACTCCCCCACTAGACTGTAAACTCCGTGCGGGCAGGGAAAAGGTCTACCAACTCTATTATATTGTTAGATTGTACTCTCCCAAGGAGTTAGTATAGTGTTCTGCACACAGAAAGCTCTCAATAAATGACTGATTGACCGATAAGAGGGATTTGGATTAAGCTTCCCCAGAGTCCAAAATTCCACATTCTCCTATGTTTCTCCTATGCCCCTCTAGATTGTAAAATCCTGGAGGGCAGGGATCTTGTTTACTCCTTCTTTGGTATCCATCAATCATCCATCAATCCATCCATCAATCCATCAATGCCCTCCCTCCTCACCTCTGCCAAACTAGTTCTCTTCCCTTCTTCAAAACCCTACTTAGAGCTCACCTCCTCCAAGAGGTCTTCCCACACTGAGCTTCCCCTTTTCCCTCTGCTCCCCCTCTACCCCTCCTTCATCTCCCCTCAGCTAAGCCCTCTTTTCCCCCCTTTCCCTCTGCTCCTCCCCCTCACCTTCCCCTCCCCTCAGCACTGTGCTCGTTCCCTCAATTGTATATATTTTTATTGCCCTATTTATTTTATTAATGAGATGTACATCACCTTGATTCTATTTATTGCTATTGTTTTAATGAGATGTTCATCCCCTTGATTCTATTTATGGCTATTGTTTTTGTCTGTCTGTCTCCTCCGATTAGACTGTAAACCCGTCAAAGGGCAGGGACTGTCTCTATCTGTTACTGATTTGTACATTCCAAGCACTTAGTACAGTGCTCCGCACATAGTAAACACTCAATAAATACTATTGAATGAATGAATGAATCAATCAATCAGGAATATTTACTGATCGCTTATTCTGGGCAGAGCTCTGAACTATGCACTTGGGAGAATACAGTCAAGAGGATGTGCTTTCCCAAGACCTAAATCCACTTTTTAAAGAGGTCTGTCTCCCCTGCCAGACTTGAAGCTCCTTGTGGGTAGGGAAAATATCTGCACACAGGAAGCTTTCAATAAATATGACAGACTGAGCGATAAGAGGGATTTGGATCAAGCTTCTCCAGAGTCCAAAATTCCACATTCTCTTATGTTTCCAGTAGATCCTGGGGGATGCAAGTATGGGGGAAAACAGATTTCTTAAGCTTCTCCCACTCTGCAGCCAGACAGTAGGCACAGATGGGTATCAGTTTTCTAAACTATATTCAGAGTCTCTCAAACGGGCACCAAATCAGTCAGCTAGTCCTCAGCCTTGCTGGTTCTCTGTCAACCTCTGCTAAGGTTCTAAAATTAATTTCCAAGGCTTTACCGTAAAATATGAAGCGTTTTATCTATGTCCAGCAAAGATTCAGTGATGCTAAGTACTGTGCCTTGAAAAGACGGTTCCTTGGTCCAAAATGTAGTGCTTAAAAAATGCCAATTAGGAACCGTAATAATTGCAATCTGGTGCTTAAAAATTGAAATAATGAATGAGGAATACATAGAAATCCCTCAGAAGGACATCACTGAAACCATAGGTCACACCTAATCTGTCTGAATCTTACATAAAATTATTCCTACCCATCTCGCAATTTGAAATACTGTGAAGAATTTGAGGTACGTTTAAATAAACATAACACATTCAAACCATGTCTCTTATACAAAGAAAATATTCAGCAGCAGCTTCCTTTTACCTGAACAGAAAGATACCGGATGTCAGAAGCACAAGGTCAGGAGTGACCCGCTCTGGTGCCGCACAGAATGCAGCAATCGCCAATGTGGGAAATGGCATGGCCTATTGGAGAGAACCCAAGCCTGGGAGTCAGAGGACCTGGGTTCTAATCCTGGCTCTGCCACCTGTCTAAGTAACCTTGGGCAACTCCCTTCATTTTTCTGTATCTCAGTTTCTTCTTCCATAAAATAGAGATGAAATACCTGTTCTTCCTCAGAGTGCGAGCCTCATATGGAAGAGGGACTGGGTCTGGCCTTACTGCATGATAGTAAGTGCCTAACAAATTTCACAATCATTCTGATTATTGCAGTTGGAGGTGGAATATTTTGAAGATGACCCATCATGCTTTTCGAAGTCCTTGCATTCGCTTTCAGTCAAATCCAACGTCAGTTCAGCACAGTTAGCATTTTGCCAATAGGAAAGTATATGAGCAGAGAGTGAAAAAAGAAATGAATTTACAGAGTAGGGGGAGTCAGGGAAAAAAAATTCAGATCTTTGGCATCCAAAAATAGTAAGCACTTAACAAATACCATTAAGAAAAATACAACAGTCCACATACTCCAGGCTAGTTGTCTCCTGACATCAGCCAATTTTTCCTGGCATGCTCCAAAAGAAGATTGTCATTTTCTAAGAGGGGTGGAGGGGAGGGGGATTGGCCCCAGTCATCTTAAAAGAAAAACTAATACCACAATGAATAAAGCTTTACAATGTTCCCAAGTGCTTAGAAGAGTGCTTTACACACAGAAATGACTGGATTGATTGAATGATTGATTCCCTGGCACAATGCAAATATGTCAAGATGATTGATTCAGTATTTGCTTGTGTTTTATTTGAGGGAACTTGCATTTTCCTTTTTTTAAAATAAAGGGTGTTTGTTAAGTATTGACTATGTGCTGGAGGAGATTCAAGCTGATCAGGCTGGACACAGTCCATGACCCAAGTAGGGCCTCACAGTCTTAATCCCCATTTTAAAGATGAGGTAACTGAGGCACAGAAAAGTTAAATGACTTGCCCAGGGTCATCCAGCAGACAAGTGGCGGAGCCAGAATTAGAACCAGGTCCTTCTGACTCCTAGGCCCATTCTCAAACCGCTGGGCCACGTGGCTTCTCCTCAAAGCACCGGTCCCTCTAATCCCAGTCCCCAGATCCGGCTCAGGTGGGGAGTAGGAGCCAGGGAACTGCCTAACTCTTGGCTTTGGGCAGATCCAACTCCATCCCTCCCCTGACGATCTTCAACCATCTCTTACTCTGTTCCACCCTTTAGACCCAGAAATAATCCGCCCTTGACAATCCTCACTTTGATCTTCCCTGAACCTCTCAAGCATCTTCAACTCTTCTAACCCCACCCTGAGTTCCCAATAGCAGCCACCTCCTTCACTATATCTGACACTTTCTATGTTTAACCTATGATCTGCAACCTTCTAGTCATGAATACTCTGTGACCAGAAATAGCTCTTTATCACAAGTAAATAACAGACACCAAACTGGATGTAACCAGAGGTCCGCCAAACCCAGTGTCCACTCTCTAATGGGAAATTTAGATTCTATGCCTCCCTATTGCACATTAAAATGGCGGGCTCTTTTTACAATGTTCTCACTTCAGCTTTCACCCACTTCAGAGCCCAAGATGAAAAAGGGTTCTTCCCACCGACAAGTAGCAGTTTGGTCGTCTTTATTAGAAGATGTTGTCTGCCAATGGAGACACCAAATCCAGAGGTGTGTCACTAAGAGAGGATGGCTGACATACCGCATCCCTGAAAATATAGTAGCACCCCTTCTTTTGTCTCTGACCCTTTGGGTGTGCACTGCTCAGACACTAGTGGATCCTATGGAAAAGGTATGTCCCATCACCAGCAACAAGGAGCGGAGAAGCAAACTGGCGCAGTGGATAGAGCATGGGCATTGGAGTGAGAAGGTACTGGGTTCAAATCCTGATCCACCATTTGTCTGCTGTGTGACCTTGGGCAAGCCACTTCATTCCTCTGGGCCTTAGTTACCTCATCTACAAAATGGGGATCGAGACTGTGAGCCCCACATAATAATAATAATAATAATGGAATTTAAGTGCTTACTTTGTGCCAAGCACTGTTCTAAGCACTGGAGTAGATACAAGCTAATCACGTTGTCTCATGAGGGGCTCACAATCTTAATCCCCACTTTACAGATGTGGTAACTGAGGCACAGAGAAGTTAAGTGACCTGCCCAAGGTCACGCAGCAGACGAGCGGTGGAGCTAGGATTAGAACCCATGACCTGACTCCCAGGCCCATGGTCTATCCACTACTCCACACTGCTTCTCTAAGAGAAGCCTGAGACAGGGATTGTGTCCAACCTGTTTAGCTTGTATCTACTCCATTACTTAGTACAGTGGCCGGCACATAGTAAGCGCTTAAATCCCAGTATTATTATTTTCATTATTACTATTATTAAATTAAATTTTAGAAATGAATTTATTTAAAATCCAACTTTATGGAATTAGCAGAAAAATTATAACAATAATTATCAGAGCTCACTAACAAGCTTCGGAAATTTTAAGAAAAAATTGCCTGCTTTTCACTGGAGACAAAAACTGGAGCACAGGAAGTTTGCTCTCAAAAACGCATATTTTGCTGCCATCATGTGGCTCTTTCTAGGATTCACCTACTTGCCAGTGTGACTTCTCCCGCTGATTCTAAATGACTTCCATTCCACTTAAGTGTAATTCTTCTCTTTGAGGATTTAAATTTTAAATACCAACCTATATTCTGAATAGTCTAAAAAGCTGAATCGGTAGGAAAGTCTACACCAAATAAGGTTAAACCTTGCCACAATGTGAAGACTCTAAACCTTTAATTTAGCTCTAACCCACTGGGTGCATGCATAACTCCTGACAGCATCTTTGGGTTTGTTATTTTATTTTCCATAGTGAAAATATTAGTTAAATCAAGTTTCAGGCCTATCATCATCGTCAGTGGTATTTACTGAGTACTTACGGTATGCACAGCACTGAAGTGAGGATGTAGAAAAGTACAATATAATAATAATGTTGGTATTTGTTAAGCGCTTATTATGTGCCGAGCACTGTTCTAGGCGCTGGGGTAGATACAGGGTAATCAGGTTGTCCCACGTGAGGCTCACAGTTAATCCCCATTTTACAGATGAGGTAACTGAGGCACAGAGAAGTTAAGTGACTTGCCCACAGTCACACAGCTGACGAGTGGCAGAGCTGGGATTCGAACCCATGACATCTGACTCCCAAGCCCGGGCTCTTTCCACTGAGCCATGCTGCTTCTCTATATAAAGAGTTCATTCATTCATTCAATCATATTTATTGAGCGCTTACTGCATGCAGAGCAGTGTACTAAGCACTTGGAAAGTACAATTCAGCAACAGATAGAGACAATCACTGCCCAACAATGGGCTCACAAGGGGGAAACACAGCAAATCAAAACAAGTAGTCAGGCATCAAAACTATCAAGATAAAAAGAATCATAGATATATATACATCATTAATAAAATAGAGTAATAATATATACGAATATACACAAGTGCTGTGGGGAGGGGAAGGGGATAGAGCGGAGGGAGGGAGTGGGGGAATGGGGAGGGGAGAAGGAGCAGAGAGAAAGGGAGGGGGAGTTGGTAGACACTATCATGGTAGGAGGGGTTCTCTTGGGGTTTGGGGATAATGTTGAAGCTTTAAGACAATAATTTTCAATCTGATATAAAACATCATTTACATGAATGATTTGTTTTCAGTCATGATAATAGTAGCAGTGTTCATTAAACATTTACACTGTATCAAGTAGTGTGCTAAGTCCTGGGGAAAACAGAAGAAAAACAGAATGGGCACAGTCCCTTCCTATTCCTTGTACCTGAGGGTATTTTATCTCCATTTTAGAGAGGAGGAAACTGAGGCACAAAGAGATGAAGTGACTTGCTAGGGACACATAGCAGGCAAGTGGCAGAATTTGAATTAGAATCTATGTCTCCTGACCGCTTTGTGCCTTTTCCACTAGGTCACATCACTCCAAACTTGGTCCATAGTTTTAAAATCCTGAAAATCTGTAAGTGAAAGATCAATCTTCAGGCAGCTTCTTCAACACACAACACGCTCACTGGGGCACATCCAGGTAGAGCAAGAAAAAGGATTATTTCCAAAATTTGAGATGGTATATCCCAGTTAAAACATCCCAGTACCAGGCTGACATCTTAAAAGTCCAGCCACACTGCACTCTTGAACTCACTGACCTCCAACTCCACCCCATACTGACCACACATCACTGCTCTTCCTCCCCTCCCCATCGTCCCCACTCCCTCCTTCTGTTCTTCCCCCTTCCCCCTCCACAGCACTTGTGTATATATTTATTATTCCCTTTATTTTATTAATGATGAGCATATATCTATAATTCTATTTATTTATATTGATGCTATTGATGCCTCTCTACTTGTTTTGCTTTGTTCTGTTGTCTGTCTCCCACTTCCTAGACTGTGAACCCATTGTGGGGTAGGGATTGTCTCTATTTGTTGCCGAATTGTACTTTCCAAGCTTTTAGTATAGTGCTCTGCACACAGTAAGAGCTCAATAAATGATTGATTGAATGGATAAATGAATCTATGAATCACTGAGAAGCAGCATGGCTGAGTGGAAAGAGCCCAGGCATGGGAGTCAGAGGTCATGGGTTCGAATCCCAGCTCCATCACTTGTCAGCTGTGTGACTGTGGGCAAGTCACTTAACTTCTCTGTGCCTCAGTTACCTCATCTGTAAAATGGGGATGAAGACTGTGAGCCTCGCGTGGGGCAATCTGATTACCCTGTGTCTACCCCAGCGCTTAGAACAGTGCTCTGCACATAGTAACAGCTTAACAAATACCAACATTATTATATCCACCACAGTGCTGTGTCAACAGTGCAATGAGCATGACAATCATTCCATTGGTTTCTGAGGTTGTCAGGGCATCCTATCGACTCCATCAACCTCACTGTGAAGGAGTTGAATTCTGTGTGACTGTGGACAAGTCACTTAACTTCTCTGTGCCTCAGCTACCTCATCTGTAAAATCAGGATTAAGAACACAAGCCCCACATGGGAAAGAGACTGTGTCCAATCTGATTATTTTATATCTACCCCAGACACTTAAAACAATTCCTGGCATTTAGTAAGTGTTTAATATATACCACAATTATTATCATTATCATTATTATTACTACTGTCCCCTACCTCCCCGTTCTGCAGTCACATGACACAATCCCTACTGCCCACCCCCCGGGCCACCCACCCATCCACTGGAGAATTTATTGTCTCATTTGTTCCAGTGGCAAGATATGTCCATCAATCATCAGTTTGTGCTAAAATTTTCAAGTATTTGGAAATTAATAGGAAGCCATCTGCTTTTGACACCACTGATGCCTGTCTACTTGTTTTCTTTTGTTTGTCTCCCCCCTTCTAGACTGTGAGCCCGTTGTGGGGTAGGGTTTGTCTCTACTTGTTGCCGAATTGTACTCTCCAAGTGCTTAGTACAGTGCTCTGCACACAGCAAGTGCTCGATAAATACGACTGAATGAAAGAATCTCTCTCTGAGGCATGAGTCAGTCAATCATCTAGACAATCATCTAATCTGTCTCCTTTAGACAAAGTGCCAGTGACAGGGAATGAGTCCACCAACTCTGTTCTATTGTACTTTCACGAGTTGGTTCAGTTGTATTTATTGAGCACTTACTGTGTGCAGAGAACTCTACTAAGTGCTTGGGAGAATACAACAGAACAATAAACAGACATGTTCTCTGCCCACAACAAGGTTACAAACTCGAGGGACAAGTGTGTAGTACAGTGCTCTACACAGCTCTACACGTAGAAAACATTGAATAAATACCATTGATTGAGATGAAACTCAGGGACTGCTTCATGAATTGGTTTCCTATCAGGAAGAAACTGAGGCATGGGGAAAGGGCATGTAGGTAGCTGGGGAAGAACCCTGAACACTTCCATATACTTCACTGCTCTCCAGCTGCCTAGTAAAAGTTATAGGGGCACTCAGATCGACCGACAAATAGATGCTATTTAATGAGCATTTACTGAGTGCAGAGCACTGTGCTAAGTACTTAATATAGTGTCTGGCACACATGAGTCATCTATACTCGCTACCTTGAATTCCTCAATTCCAACTCTCTCCTCAACTCCCTCCAATCCGGCTTCCATCCCTTCCACTCCACCGAAACCGCCCTCTCAAAAGTCATCCTTCTTGCCAAATCCAATGGCTCCTAATCTATCCTAAGCCTCCTCGACCTCTCAGTTGCCTTTGACTCTGTAGACCATCCCCTCCTCCTCAACACATAGCCAACTTTGGCTTCATGGACTCCGTCCTCTCCTAGTTCTCCTCTTATCTCTCTGGCCGTTCATTCTCGATCTCCTTCGGGGGCTCCTCCTCCCCCCTCCCATCCCCTAACTGTAGGGGTTCCTCAAGGGTCAGTTCTTGGCCCTCTTCTGTTCTCCATCTACACTCACTCCCTTGGTGAACTCATTCACTCCCACGGCTTCAACTATCATCTCTACGCAGATGACCCCCAAATCTACATCTGTTCCCCTGTTTTCTCGCCCTCCCTCCAGGCTCATATCTCCTCCTGCCTTCAGGATGTCTCCACCTGGATGTCCGGCCACCACCTAAAACTCAACATGTCCAAGACTGAGCTCCTTATCTTCCCTCCCAAGCCCTGTCCTCTCCCTGACTTTCCCATCACTGTGGATGGCACTACCATCCTTCCGGTATCATAGGCCCTCAACCTTGGTGTCATCCTTGACTCTGCTCTCTCATTCACCCCACACATCCAATCCATCAGCAAAACCTGCCAAACTCACCTTCACAATATCGTCAAGATCTGCCCTTTCCTCTCCTTCCAAACTGCTAGCTACCTTGCTGGTACAATCTCTCATAATATCCTGACTGGATTATTGCATCACCTTCTCTCTGATCCCCCATCCTCCTGTCTCTCCCTGCTTCAGTTTATATTTCATTCCACTGCCTGGATCATCTTTCTACAGAAGCACTCTGGGCATGTCACCCCCCTCCTCAAAAACCTCCAGTGGTTGCCTATCAACCTTCGCATGAAGGAAAAACTCCTCACTCTTGGATTCAAAGCTCTCCATCACCTTGCCCCCTCCCACCTCACCTCCCTTCTCTCCTTCTACAGCCCACCCCGTACACTCCGCACTTCTGCCGCTCACCTCCTCACGGTGCCTTGTTCTCACCTGTCCCGCCGTCGACCCCTGGCCCACATCCTACCACTGACCTGGAATGCCCTCCCTCCTCACATCCGCCAAACTAACTCTCTTCCCCTCTTCAAAGCCCTACTGAAAGCTCACCTCCTCCAGGAGGCCTTCCCAGACTGAGCTCTCCCTTTCACTCTGCTCCTCATCCCTCCCCATCCTTCCTACTCCCTCCCTCTGCTCTACTCCCTTCCCCTCCTCATAGCACTTGTGCATATTTTTATATATTATTTATTGCTCTATTCATTTTATTAATGATGTGCATATATCTATGATTCTATTTATCTATTTTGATGATATTGATGCTTGTCTACTTGTTTTGTTGTCTGTCTCCCCCTTTTAGACTGTGAGCCCGTTTGGGGGCAGGGATTGTCTCTCTCTGTTGCCTGTAAATTCCAAGTGCTTAATACAGTGCTCTGCACACAATAAGCACTCAATAAATACACTTGAATGAATGAATGAACAAATATCATTAAAATGAAAAGTGTGATGGGTGGGGGTGAAAGTGGGAGTGGGTGCCTCTGGGGTGCAGTGAGAGAAAGAATCAAGGACCAAGTTGCTTCACTATTTTGTGCTTCAGAGAGAAATGAAAGACAGATTCTAAATTAGTCAAAATGCCCAAATATTTTACAAATGATCAATCAGTTAATAGTATTAATAGTATTTATTGAGTGCTTACAGTGTGCAGAGCACTGTACTAAGTCCTTGAGAGATAGTCTTTTAGAGCACAGGTCTGGGAGTCAAAAGGGTCTGCGTTCTAATTCTAGCTCCACCACTTGTCTGTGATGTGACCTTGGGCAAATCACTAAACTCTTCTGTGCCTCAGTTACCTAATCTGTAAAATGGGGATTAAGATTGTGAGCCCCATGTGGGACAGGGATTGTATCCCACCTTATATCTAACTCAGAGTTTAGAACAGTGCTTGGCACATAGTAAGCACTTAACAAATACCACAATTATCATGATTATGATCATTATTATAATATCACAGTGTTGGTAGACATGTTTCATGCCCACAGTGACCTAAAATCTAGTGGGGGAAACAGACATTAATATAAACAAATAAATTAATTATGGATATGTATGTAAATGCTGTGGGGCTCAATGAGGGGTGACTAAAAGGGTGCAAATTCAAGGGCAAGGGCTATACGGAAGCAAGAGAGAATAGGAGAAATGAGGACCTAATCAGGAAAGGCCTCTTGGAGGTGATGTTGCTTCAGTAAAGCTTTGAAGGTGGGGAGAGTGATCATCAGTATGAAGAAGGAGGGTGTTCCAGGCAGAAGCGGGATGTGAACAAGAGGTCGGCAGTGAGTTTCATGAGATCAGGATACAGTGAGTAGGTTGGCATTAGAGGAGCAAAGAGTGTGGGTTGCATTGTAGTAGGAAATCAGGGACCTAAGTTAGAAGGGGGCAAGCTGATTGAGTGCTTTAAAGCCGATGGTAAGGAGTTTCTGTTTGATGCAGAGGTGGATGGATAACCACTGGAGGTTGTTGAGCAGTGGGGAAGCACGGATTAAACATTTTAGTAGAAAAATGATCTGGGCCAGTAGAGTGAGGTATGGACTGGTGTGGGCAGAGACAAGAGGCTGGAAAGTCAACAAGGAAGTTGATACAGTAAACAAGGTGGGATAGGACAGGACAAGAGCATAATCTAAGCATTTGTACAATCTCTTCTCCGCTTACCTGATGCCATTCCCCATTTCTCCACCTCCATCTTATCTCCAGAGTGAAATTCTTTCTCAAAGGACAACACTCTCATCCATGATGCCTATCTATCTCAGGCTGCAAGACTCCAGTGAAAGGCTGAGGAAAGAGGCCTTCCTCTGCCTGGGACCTGGGATGGTCTGGATGGCAACATATACCTTCCAGTTCAAAGTCCTGCTTCCCTCTTCCCCCGTGCTACCTCCCTGTTCAGAAAGTCTGGTGATGTAGAAATTTAAAGTTGGTAGAGGCTCAGTCGGGCAATTCTATAAACTGCCACGGGATCATCTCGGAGAATGACACTTGTACATTTTGTGGAGCAAAATCCACCACACTGTCACGGAACCTCCACAACCTAATAATTGTAGACACTGAACCACCTCTGATATCACACACTGCATCCCAAAGTAAAGTCACTGTCCTCTCCCAAGCACTCACTACAGTGCTCTGCACACAATAAGGGTCAACAGACCGCTGATTGATTGATTTCAGGTTGTTTTTTTTTCTCAATCATCATACCCTTCCATTTCCATATCCCGATCTGGGATATGGCTCCAAGTTCAGTAAACGCTGCTAATAATAATGATGATAACAACAACAATTAATCATTCAGTTTTCGTTCAACAATGCACTTACCTCAGTGCTCTGCACACAGTAAGTGCTAAATAAATACCATAGATGATAATAATAATAATATGGTATTTGTTAAGTGTTTACTATGTGCCAAGCACTGTTCTAAGCACTGGGGTAGATACAAGGTAATCAGGTTGCCCCACGTGGGGCTCACGGTCTTAATCCCCATTTTATAGATGAGGTAACTGAGGCACAGAGAAGGTAAGTGGCTTGCCCAAGGTCACATAGCAGACAAGTGGCAGAGTTGGGATTAACAATGATAATGGTATTTGTTAAGCGTTTACTATGTGCCAAGCACTGTTCTAAGTGCTCTGACTCCCAAGCCCGTACTCTTGCCACTAAGCCATGCTGCTTCTCTAGATACAAGGTAATCAGGTTGTCATTCATTCATTTAATAGTATTTATTGAGCACTTTATGTGCAGAGCACTGTACTAAGTGCTTGGAATGTACAAATCAGTAACAGATAGAGACAGTCCCTGCCCTTTGACGGGCTTACAGTCTAATCGGGGCTCACAGTCTCAATCCCCATTTTACAGATGAGGTAACTGAGGCACAGAGAAATGAAGTGGCTTGGCCAAGGTCACACAGCAGACAAGTGGCAGTCTGGGATTAGAACCCACATCCTCTGACTTCCAAGTCCGTGCTCTTTCCACGAAGCCAAGCAGCTGTCAAGCAAACATAAAAAGGATTTTTTTTTTCTGCTTACCTATATTTCCCCAATTCGCTACATAATGACAAAATGCCCTAGGGACTTTTGGTATAAGAAGTTAAGAAACATTTTGTTCTTATTATGTCAGGCACTCTTCTACTGAACAGGTTGGAGAAGAACTAGAATGATAATTGGTAATAAAACCCAGAGTTTTGGTCAGATGCAAAGGGATACTCCACTGTGTATAAAAGTTATGGTATTTGTTAAGCACTTACTCTGTGCCAGGCACTGTATTAAGTGCTGCGGTGGATACAAGCAAATCAGGTTGGACAGTTCTTGCCCTACATGGGGCTCATAGTCTTAATACCCATTTTACAGATGAGGAAACGGAGACCCAGAGAAGCAAAGTGAAGTGCCCAAGGTCACACGGCAAAGAAGTGGAGGAGCCAGGATTAGAACCCATGACCTTCTGACTCCCAGCCCATTACCTATCCACTACACTTGTTTCCTATACAGAAGGTTTAACAAAACTTCAGAAAAAATGCATGAGGAATTCAACCACTGGATAATTAACTTTTTTTACCCATCTTTGCCAATGTAAATGCATTAGAACCTTTTAAACAGAACTTCGGCTGTTTGTAGTACCATAGATTCTCAAAGGCCATTTATTCATTACAGGTACCCTGCAAATGGGTGCTTGTTTTGCTTCAACTAGGTTACATTTTGGAAACAATCTCAATTTTAAACAAGTTCAAGTGTGCTTCCAGCACAAGTAGCAATTACAGAACAACCATCTTAACCTGAAGCCAAATTTCTCAAACCAGAATCCTTTCCACTATTCTACATTATCCTCGATTAGTGTGACTAAATCACAAACCTTGCTAACTGGATGTTTACTTCATCTTCACTTCAAATAAGGGTGACATTTCCCTCACAAGACAAGTCAAACCTGGCTCTTCAGAACAGACTCTGGCCATTCAGAAAGTTGCCCTACAGTTCCAATTAGACTTCTGGTGTGGGGATTTATGACACACTCCCAAGCCCCAAAGCCCTAAATCTGTACAGAACTCTATATCTATAATTCTACTTATTTATACTGATGCCTGTTTACTTCTTTTGATGTCTATCTCCCTCCTTCTAGACTGTAAATTCGCTGTGGGCAGAGATTGTCTCTATTGATGAACTGTACTTTCCCAAGCACTTAGAGTGCTCTGCACACAGTAAGCGCTCAGTAAATAAGAATGAATGAATGAATGAATGAATGAATGAATGAATGAATGAATGAATGAATGAACTTTTCTCCATTGGTGAAAGGGTCCACAGGCTGCATTCCTGATCAGATCAGTTAGAGAGTAGGTCTCCACCCTGTTCTGTGTGAATACCATGCTCCTTTGCTATATATTTTCAAAATAAGCACACTCCAATGAAGGTCCATCTTCTTTACTTCTAAGGCCCCTTTGCTTAGTTAATGAACCGATTAACCCCTTTAAAGCAAGCTGCATAAAGGAGAGATACATAATTCAATATTCCCATTACTGAAATATTTTCAAAATTCGGTAGGATCAAATCATAGCGAAAGCACCCAAAAAAAGCATGGATGACTGGAAGGGGAAGAAAAGAGTGACCTACCCCATGTTCCCTTCCATAAGGAGAATCATATTGTAGATGTGTGAAAAGATGAAGAGGAAGAGGATCGTGCTGAAGAACATTGTCATCCAAGACCCGTGATCTTCACGGAACATTTTGAGTCGGAGCACTTGACCTGCAATGTGGAAAGGATCAGAAATCAATTCTACTGAGTCTTCAAGTCTAGGCATCATCATGTCAGGAATCTAATGATTATTATGGTTGTTTATTCATTCAATTCATTCAATAGTATTTATTGAGGGCTTACTATGTGCAGAGCACTGTACTAAGCACTTGGAATGTACAAATCGGACACAGATAGAGACAATCCCTGCCCACTGACAGGTTTACAGTCCAATCGGGGTAGACAGACAGACAAAAACAATAGCAATAAATTAAGCTGAGCCCTGTGTGGGACAGACTGCTTAACAGTACTTGTTTAATGGTACTTATTATGTGCCAAGCCCTTAGGCTTGGGTAGATATTCAGATTGGACACAGTCCATGTCCCACATAGGACTCGCAGTACTGATGCACATTTGACAGATGAGCTCTCATCCTGGTCTTGTCCAATCTAGTGAAAAATAATCCTGCATTGACCAGTCCACACAATTTCGTAATTTTGTACCGATCAATCCTACCCCTTCTCGGTCTTTGCTTTACAGGCTGAACAGCAATCAATCGGTTGATCCATGGTATTTACTGAGCACTTACTATGTGCAGAGCTACTAAGCACTTAGGAGTCTGTAATAATAATAATAATGATGGTATTTGTTAAGTGCTTACTCTGTGCCAAGCACTGTTCTAAGCAATGATATAGATACAAAATGATCAGGTCTTAATCCCCATTTTGTAGATGAGGCAACTGAGGCACAGAGAAGTTAAATGACTTGTTCAAAGTCACACAGCTGACAAGTGGCAGAACGGGGATTAGAATCCATGACCTCTGACTCCCCAGCCCATGCTCTTTTCACTGAGCCACCCTGCTTCTCATAATTGGTAGGCAAGTTCCCTGCCCATAACAATATTACTGTCTAGAGGGGGAGACAGACATTAATATAAATCAATAAATTACAGATATGTATAAAAGTGCTGTGCTGTTGAGGCTGGGGAGAATAACAAGTGCTTAAAGGATATACTGCAAAGTCCTAACTCTCTCTCCCTATCAGAAAGTTTCACTGTTACCCTTATCATCTTGACTAGGCTCCCCAGCTCGATCATTTTCTTCCTGAAATAAAATGCCTGGGTCTGAGATCATTTTGTAGGTAAGAGTAATCAGGACTTCTCCGAATAATTTTGCTTCTTCCCAGGGCATATTCTCCCGACTATTCTCTTAGTACTTTTGCACCACCTCTGCACTTAGGCACTCAAAACTACCCATAGTATTTCTGAACATATAGGGTTGCCTGCTTCTACAATTTCATTCAGCAACATATCCATCTTGCATTTTGTTCTCATCAATACTTATTTTGGATCTGTCTCTTCTGCTAAATTGGAGGGTCCTTAAGAGGGGGAATTGTGTTGTCTGACCCTTTGGTACTCACCCAATAGTTCAGTACAGAAACAGCATAGAAGCAGCATGGCCTGGTAGATAAAGCATGGCCCTGGGAGTCCAAAGGATCTGGGTTCTAATCCTGACACCACCACTTGCCTGCTGCGTGGCCTTGGGGAAGTCACACAACTTCTCTGTGCCTCAGTTCCCTCATCTGTAAAATGGGGACTAAGACTTTGAAACCTCTGTGGGACAGGGACTGTGTTCAACTGGATTAGCTTGTATCTACCCCAGCGATTAGAACAGTGCCTGGCACACAGTAAGCACTTAATAAATACCACAATTATTACAGAGCTTCATGCACTAAGTCCTCCATAAATACCACTGATTGACCGGAATTGAAAGGAGAAGTGTTGCCTAGTGGAAAGAGCACAGGTCTGGGAGTCAGAGCCGCTGGGTTCTCATCCCAGCTCTGCCACTTCTCTGCTGTGTGACCTTGGGCAAGTCATTTAACAGCGATCTGTTATCCCTCCTATTTCGACTGTGAGCCTCATGTTGGTCCCGATTATCATGTATCTACCTCAGCTCTTAGTACAGTGCTTAGCACTTAGTAAGCATTTAACAAATGCTATTATTGTTATTATTATCATTAACATTCCAAGCTCTTAGTACAATGCTCTGCCCATAGTAAGCGCTCAATAAATACTATTGAATGAATGAATTAAAGGAATTTTTGGCCAGGGTTAAGTAACAGGCTAAGGGAGAAAGGAACACTAAAGGGGGGCCCTCGTTCTTCTGGTATACACAGAGATTAGTATCAGTATTTGTCTCAGTAAACATAATAATAATAATGTTAGTATTTGTTAAGCGCTTACTATGTAAAGAGCACTGTTCTAAGTGCTGGGGTAGACATAGGGGAATCAGGTTGTCCCACGTGGGGCTCACAGTCTTAATCCCCATTTTACAGATGAGGGAACTGAGGCACAGAGAAGTTAAGTGACTTGCCCACAGTCACACAGCCAACAAGTGGCAGAGCTGGGATTCGAACTCATGAGCCCTGACTCCAAAGCCCATGCTATTTCCACTGAGCCACGCTGCTTCTAACATGGTCATGAACCATCTGGAAGAGAGAGTGTGCAGTCAAATTTCCAGGCTTGAAACAGATACTAAGCTCTTCCAGGTGGTGAAATTCTAGGCAAATGAGGACAGGGAAGTAGCAGCTAAGATTCAGGGTAAGCAAACGCAATGTAAAGAGCACTGAAGGGAAGATCATTTAACTCCAGGCTGCCAGCCTCTGGATTGTTTGCCATGGCGCAGGACAGGCCTAGCAAGCATTGTGAACTAGTCCATCGAATCAATAGTCCAGTGTGTGTGGATGTCCAAAAGGCCAACAATATACCTGGGCAACATCAGCAGGAGAATTAGGATGTCAAGGAGAAGCAACATGGCCTAGAGTGAGAAGCAGTGTGGACTGGTGGACAGAGCTTGGACCTGAGAGGCAGAAGGATCTGGGTTCTAATCCTGGCTCTCCCATGTATCTGCTATGTGACCTTGGGCAAGTCACTGAACTTCTCTATGCTTCACTTACCTCATCTGTAAAATGGGGATTAAGACGGTGACACCCATGTGGGATGTGGATTGTCTCCAACCTGATGATCTTGTATCTACCTCCATGCTTAGTACACCGCATGGCTCATAGTAGGCGCTCAACCAATTCCATTCAAAAAAGTGAAGCATTAGGTAAACCCAACAGATAGTATAGTAAGGGCTAAATGTTCAATCAAGTGCTTTAAATAACATTTTTAAATGGTATTTATTAAGCCTTTACTATGTGCCAGGTACTGTACTGAGCACTGGGTAGATACAAGCTAATCAGATTGGACACAATTTTAATCCCCATTTTAGAGATGAAGAAACTGAGGCAAGGGGAAGTGAAGTGACTTGACCACAGTCACATAGCAGCCAAGTGGAGGATCAGAATTCAGGTCCTCTGACTCCCAGGCCCATGCTATTTCTGCTAGGCCACGCTGCTTCCCCAGCATTAAAAACAAAACAACTTTCTTTGGTCTCAAGATGGACCTTTCTCCCTTTGAGAGTTCTAAATGACTAAGTGCAATTAGGCAACTACAGGCTATTTTTCAGAAGAGGAAAACATGAACCTTTTCCACTGGGGAGTTCAATGGCACCAGCCTCATAGACAGACTTTTCTGCCACAGTAGAGGGCAGAGAATGGGAGAGTCATAATTCACATTATTTTTTCACTATCTTGTATCTAGGGATGGAAGAGTTCAATAGTTCACCTGAATTCTGAAATTATATGCATAAAAATATAGACTATTTGACAAATGATAATTTATTCTCTTTACTTAAATTTAACCACATTCAGTATATACAGTCAGCCATATTTGGCTGTCTTTCAGATTCGAAGGTGATACTAGAGGTGGTAAGATTTATATCAGTTAAAATAGCATCTATACATGAATAAACAATGTGTGGATTATAGTCTTGATGCATATATGTTTTTCTTGTTCCGGGAGATTAATGGATTTCAGAAAATAAGTGCACGTTTTAGGCATGAAAAATGGAACAGCACAATAATATCTAATTACACCCGCACCATGAACTTAGCTCATTCTGTTTACGTACTAAAAATAAAATTGGTTTATTGCTTTTCAGCAAAGTGGTTTGCTATTCATTTTTGTGACAGTAGTTGAAATGATCTCTCAGATTAATCAATCCATCAATGAGCATTATTGTTGAGCGTTTACTGTATGTAACATTTCCAATATTTCCAGTGCACGGAAAGTCATAGCTATTGTTGTGATCATATTTTCTATGGTATTGGTTAAGTGCTTTCTATGTGTCAAACATTCTTTTTAGCACTGGTGTAGGAACAAGTTAATTAGGTCAGACACCATCCCTGCCCCTCACAGTCTAAGGAGGATGGAGAAAGGGTATCCCCATTTTATAGTTGAAGAAATTAAGGCACAAAGAAGTTAAGCTGGTATTTGTTAAGTGCTTACTATGTGCACAGTACTGTTCTAAGAGCTGGGGTACACAGGGTCATCAGGTTGTCCCACATGAGGCTCACAGTTTTCATTCCCATTTTACAGATGAGGGAACTGAGGCACAGAGAAGTGAAGTGACTTGCCCACAGTCACACAGCTGCCAAGGTCATACAGCAGACAAGTGGTGGAGCAGGGATTAGAACCCAGGGCTTTCTGGCTCCCAGGTCTGTGCTCTCTCCATTAGGCCACACTGCTTCTCATTGGAATGTAATTGAAATATCTCTCAGATTAATCAGTCAATCAATGATACTTGCATTCCAATATTCTCAGGGCATGGAAAGTCATAGCTATTCATTTTTGCAACATAGTTAAAATATCTCTCAGTTTAATCAGTTAATCAATCGAAGGAATAGAGAGGCAGCGTGGCTCAGTGGAAAGAGGTCATGGGTTAAAATCCCGGCTCCGCCGCTTATCAGCTGTGTAACTTTGGGCAAGTCACTTCACTTCTCTGTGCCTCAGTTCCCTCATCTGCAAAATGGGCATTAAGACTGTGAGCCCCACGTGGGACCACCTGATCACCTTGTATCCTCTCCAGCACTGAGAACAGTGCTTTGCACATAGTAAGCGCCTAACAAATGCTATCATTATTATTGAGCACTTACTGCATGACACCTTACATTCTAATATGGTTAGTGTGTGGAAAGTCCTAACGGATCCCTCACTCTGACTCATCATGGTTCTTGGGTAGGTGATAAAAGTAGATCCATTTGTCCCACAAGACTCTCTCAAGAGCTTAGTTCAGTGCTTTACACACAGTAAGTGCTCAATAATTACGATTGAATAAACGATTGGGCTTCTCTCCCTTCCTACACACCCTCCCGTGGTTGCCTAGCCCCCTCTGCATCAACAAAAGTTCCCGCCCATGGGTTTTATGGTATTCAATCAGTTCTTCCCATTCCTTAACCTCACTCCTCTCCCGCTACCACCCATATAACGTACTTTGCTCCTCTGAAACCATCTTACTCACTCCACCTTATTCTCACCTCTCTCTCGCTCAACCTCTTGCTCACAGTCTCCCTTCTGTCAGAATCTGTTTCCCTTCAAGTCTGGAAGACCACTATTCTCCCCATCTTCAATGCCCAACTAAAATTCCAGCCCCTCCACGAGTCTTTCCCAAAGAATTTCTCATTCCCCACGCTAATTTTTTAATAATATTCGTTAAGCATGTGCCAAGCACTGTATTAAGTATTCGGGTAGATAAAGTTTATGGGGTTGGATGCAGTTCTTGTCCTAAATGGGGCTCACAGTTGGAGGGAGGAGGAGTGAATCCCCATTTTACAGATGAGATGCCTGAGGCACAGAGAAGGTAAATAACTTGCTCCAGGTCACATAGCAGACAATATTCTCTGCCTACTGTATCAACTACTCACTCGAATCCTCGCCCCACAGTTGAGCACTTACTCTTTCCAGCCACTCCCCACCACAGCACTTGTGTACACCACGTTCAACTCTGTTGCTTGCCTTACCAGTCATATATTTTAGCGTCTATATCCCCTACTACACTGTAAGATCCTTGAGAGCAGGGTAGGGGAAGAAGCAGCATAGCCTAGTGGAAAGAGCACGGGCCTGGGAGTCAAAGGTCGTGGGTTCTAATCCCGCTCTGCCTCAAGTCTGCTGTGTGACCTTGGGTAAGTCACTTAACTTCTCTGTGCCTCAGTTACCCCATCTGTAAAATGGGGATCAAGATTGTAAGTCCCATCAGGGACATGGACTGTGTCCAACCTGATTACCTTGTATCCACCCCGTCGCTTAGAAAAGTGCTTGACACATAGCAAGCACTTAACAAATACCACAATTAATTCATGTCAATGTTACCATGGGCCACTTTATTAGCCCCATTTTTTAAAGTCATTCTTAGTGTTTCTGTACATTTCTTTTAAAAAATAATTTTCACAAATCTTGGCATCACTTCCTTCACACTACTACCCCATCCTCTTGATAAGATTCCAGTATTCCGACTATCATCATTCTTTAAATTAGATAAACTATGAGAATGACCATCATACCAAAGTCTTTCTGTTCATTTTCTTGTCATCCTGCCATTATTGAATGTTCTCTCTCACATTTATTCTCATATTCCTTGTGAACTACAGTTCTAGTTTTCCTTCCCAACAATATTCCACTAGAAGCCATCCCATTACCAAAAGAAAGGTTTGAAAATTTACTTGTGTCTTATCAAGATACACAGCGTGGCTCAGTGGAAAGAGCGTGGGCTTTGGAGTCAGAGGTCATGAGTTCAAATCCCAGCTCTGCCACTTGTCAGCTGTGTGACTGTGGGCAAGTCACTTAATTTCTCTGTGCCTCAGTTACCTCATCTGTAAACTGGGGATTAAGACTGTGAGCCCACATGGGACAACCTGATTCCCCTGTGTCTACCCCAGCGCTTAGAACAGTACTCTGCATATAGTAAGCGCTTTACAAATACCAACATTATTATTATTTCTAAAAAAATACCACAGATTCAATGTGACTTTACGGATAGCTGCCATGAAAGCTGTCTAGAAGGCTATCATTTTTTGCAGAGCTATATTTTAGTAATCCACTAACCTATCACGTACAATAACAATAATTTTGGTAATTATTAAGGGTTTACTATGCAGGGTACTGTACTAAAACCCACAGTAGATACTAGTTAATCATTTTGGACACAGTCCTTGATCCATAAGAGACTCAAAGTCTAAGCAGGAGGGAGAATAGGTATTGAATCCTCATTCTACAGATGAGGAAATTGAGGCCAGGGAAGTTAAGTGACTTGCTAGAGGTTACATGGTAGGTAAGCGGTAGAGGCGGGATTAGAATCCATGTCCTCTGACATCCAGACTTATGCTCTTTCCAATAGGCCACCCTGCTTCTCGTGGAACATCTCATGTGGCAAAAGAAATCTTAATTTGGATTATTCCATTTGATGTGTTAGTGCTATTTAGTTTTGCAATTTTTGGAGACTTTGGTAATCAATAACTAAGTGCCCCTCTTGACCACAAGCTCGTTATGGGCAGGGAATCTGTACGCCAACTCAGTGGAAAGAACCGAGGCTTGGGAGTCAGAGGTCATGGGTTCTAATCCCGACTCTGCCACTTGTCAGCTGTGTGACTTTGAGCAAGTCACAACTTCTCTGGGCCTCATTTACCTCATCTGTAAAATGAGGAACAAGACTGTGAGCCCCACGTGGGACAACCTGTTCACCTTGTATCCCCCCCCAGTGCTTAAAACAGTGCTTTGCACATAATAAGCGCTTAATAAATGCCATTATCATTATTATTACTCTGCCAAGCTGTGAGTGCTCAATAAATACCATTGATTGACTGATTGAAAACTAAGAAAACTAAGGTGTGAATAATGGCACAGCATTATAGGACCTGATTGTCTCAGAATCTTGAACTCAAAAGCTCCTTTTGCTTACTTATGTAAGCCATCACAGTCAAAATTGCCACTTTTTACTGATCTTGATATGTTTAAAGTACAATCATTATTTGCTGATCCCCCTGCACAGACAACTCCTCTCAGTCCTATATGACAAAATACATGATTTCCCACACTGAAAACCCTCTTACAAACCCACCAATACAGGTGGCATTCCCCGGCTAATTCTTCTGCTACCAGACACTTATGGGTATAATGGTTTATGTGTTCACATTTATGCAGTCACATTTTGCTTAACTTTGCTCTTACCAGTTACATCTGCGTTTTCCTTCCTGTTCAAAATGGGCGTGTTCAGTTTGTGTCTGCCATATCTCTTAAGTAAATATTTTGAAGTAGTAATAATAATATTTACCGAGAGAATAATGGGTGCAATACACTACTAGGTACAGGGCTGAGTAAAACCCACAAAAGGCACATATTTTCTGCCTACAAGTTGTTTACATTCTAATGGATGAGCTACATGTAATACTATTTATGGCTTAGCAATCAAAATAAATAATCAAATTTGTAATTGAATAAATCACTAGATTGCAAACTCTTTGAGGGCGGGGCTCTTGTCTACCAACTCTACTGTATTATACTTTCGCAACCGCTTAATACAGTGTTCTGTGCACAGAAAGCACTCAATAAATATCACTTATTGATAAACATATATGCAGAAGTGAGGAGCTTGGAGATAAACAATTGTAATTGGCTGATAGGCTTGTAGAATTTAGGGTGCCTGTGATTAAATTAGGAAGGCTTATTGGAGGAGATGAGATTTTAGGATGTCTGGCTTTGCATATAGAGGAAGATGAGATCTTTCTGGTGTTATTTTGAAAAGATTTTTCCAACAGATTTAAACATACACGGCTCACCCAGGAATTCTTCCTTGGTGTTAGCAACTGCCACATCGTAACCATCATTATTCTGTTTTGGTTTTCTTCACTAGTAGATGACAATTTTACCCACAAATATTAAACTTCCTTTGGTTTAAACATCCATTTTGCATCACTGAATTTAATGAGTGCTTCACAAATTTTGATCAGCATTTGTAAAAATCTTTTCTTTTAAGGAGACATCGCAAATTGTTTATTGCCAATGAACATTTTTGTACCTTTCATATTTTACAGTATTTGTTGTAAGAAAAATTTGGGGAGGAAAATGAATAGCTTTGGTGTACTAAACAAAGATATTACCATACTGGGTCTTAGTGGATAGAGCACGGACCTAGGAGTTGGAAGGACCTGGGTTCCCGTCCCAGCTCCGCCACTAGCCTGCTGCGTGACCTTGGGTAAATCACTTAACTTCTCTGTGCTTCAGTTACCTCATCTGTAAAATGGGAATTATGACTGTCAGCCCCATGTGGGACACAGACTGTGTCCAACCTGATTACCTTGTATCTACCTCAGTGCTTAGAACAATGCCTGGCACATAGTGAGCACTTAACAAATACCATAAAAAGGCCATTCTTCTTTTTATAATATGTATTCAGTTCCATGAGGCCAATATAAAGATGAACAATTCTCCTTGAACAGTGGGGATCATATCTACTAACTCTCCAAAATGTTTAGTATAGTGCTATGCAAACAGTAAGGGTTCAATAAATACTTGATTGATTGATCTATTACCAGTATATATCCAGTCAATAGGACTTTCAAATTACCCCTGGCATTTCTAAATTTACTAAGTTACTTTGAATTTTTGCTTTAACGTAATCATATATTACTTAGGGCAAGCACTGCTAAATGTAATCTTTCTTAAATTCAATTTTATAGCTGGTTGTATATTTTCTCTGTGCCTTCAAATACTACTTGATAGCTATCTTCCAGGTTTAAACTTCCTCAGATTGTCACTTTATTCCTATTTACTATAATAAATTGACTGATATAATATATGAATTCTTGGATCAATCATATTTATTCGATTCCTGTGTGCATAACAACGTGCTGACTGGAATATTTTTAACGAATGATCTGAGAATTACCACTTAGCATTCATATATTTTTGGTTTAATTTTCTATCTAATATAAATATGTTGTGATGTAATCATTATTTGGGCACACGAATTAAACCAAAAGCTCTACTTCCATTCCACTTAATATTTTTGTTCTAATAAAAGACTGCAAAGGACATTGTGCTATGCATGCATATATTGTGCCATCTGTTGTATCATGGAAGCAGCGAGGATTAGTGGATAGAGCATGGGCCTGGGAGTCAGAAGGACCTAGGTTCTAATCCAATCTCTGCCACATGTCAGCTGTGTGACCTTGGGCAAATCACTTAACCTCTCTGGGCCTCAATTACCTCATCTGTAAAATGGGGATTAAAAGTTTGAGCCCCTGGGGCAGGGAATGTGCCTGATGTTGTATTGTATTCTCC
The DNA here is from genome assembly GCF_004115215.2 of Ornithorhynchus anatinus. Lineage (NCBI taxonomy): Eukaryota > Metazoa > Chordata > Mammalia > Monotremata > Ornithorhynchidae > Ornithorhynchus > Ornithorhynchus anatinus. Next base: position 152,576,325 of record NC_041729.1, on the reverse strand, counting down.
CAACTGCTTAGTACAGTGCTTTGCACACAGTAAACTCTCAATAAATATAATAAATAATAATCATAATGTGGGAGGGGACTGTGACCAATCTGATTAACTTGTATCTACCTCAGGGCTTAGAACAGTGCTTGGCACATAATAAGTGCTTAACAGGGACCATAATGATAATTGTTATTATTACCGTTGCTCAGTGGAAAGAGTCCGGGGTTGGGAGTCAGAGGCCATGGGTTCGAATCTCAGCTCTGCCACTTGTCAGCTGAGTGACTGTGGGCAAGTCACTTAACTTCTCTGTGCCTCAGTTACTTCATCTGTAAAATGGGGATTAACTGTGAACCTCACGTGGGACAACCTGATTACCCTGTATCTACCCCAGCACTTAGAACAGTGCTCTGCACATAGTAAGCGCTTAACAAATACCAACATTATTATTAAGATGATTCTCAGTTAATTTCATACTTCCGTATACTTCCTGCACTTGTATATTTCCTATCATCATGTTTGCCTTAAGAAATCTACTATTGTCAGCTTTCTTTTCCATTCTATATTTGTTGCTCAGATGTTTAACTATTTTTTATGCATAATACAAAGTTTATTTTTGTAATAATAATAAATACCACCATTCAATATGTAAGTCTGGTATGGGCAGGGATTATCTCTCTTTATTGCTAAATTGTAATTTCCAAGTGCTTAGTACAGTGCTCTGCACACAGTAAGAACTCAATAAATACTATGGAATGAATGAAAGAATGAGAATAAAGTAGTTGGTAAAAGACACAAGAGCTTTGCAATATAATGGCGGAGACTGGTGGGTGCAAGTTATCTACAGTAAGGAAAAACAGATATATAACTGATGATATCAGTGAAACTATCAACAGTAGTTACTGAATGCTTACTGGGTGCAGAGCCTCTAGAACCCAGAAGGTCATGGGTTCTAATCCCTGCTCTGCCTCTTATCTGCTGTATGACCTTGGGCAAGTCACTTCACTTTTCTGGGCCTCAGTTCCCTCATCTGTAAAATGGGGATTGAAACTGTGAGCCCCACGTGGGACAGGAATCGTGTCCAACCCAATTTGCTTGTTTGTACCCACTCCAGTGCTTAGTACAGTGCCTGGCACATAGTAAGCGCTTAACAAATGCCACATTTATTATTACTTTTAATTATTTAATTATTAAATAATTACTGAATTGTAGCATATGCAAATCAATATGTACAAGAATGTATCAAAGCCTTGCTGAGGGTATCTCTCCTTATCCCAAGCACAAGCACAGTAAGCATACAATACTTTTGACAGATGGATCATTCACCAGCCTGAATTTGGTTTTCAATTCACTCCTAGAATCATGCTGTGTAACTGCATTATAATCCAACCAGTCTCTGCCTGCCTCAATAAAACAGGTTCCTTGTACACAGTCAAATCCTTTGAACAAATAAAGCCTCTCTCTCTCAGCTCAAGAGCATGGTTTTCCACTTATCTTGATCCTTTAAATGCCTCTAGAATTTTACCTCTTGTAAAAGGTGCCGTCTGACCAATTTTCCTCTGAACAATTTATATTTCTTTCCAAACACCAGTCTTCCCCAGGAAACGTTCCCAAAAAACCATATTAATTATGCACTCTCTACTGCAGCTTCTTTCTACCAATCCCTAATGTCCTAAAAATCTGTTTTTCGAATATGTTCTTGCAGTTAACTAATTGTCCTAGATGAGGCTAATGAAAAAACAAAACACACCCTTTCAAGGCAAGGTTGGCATCATTGGCAACCTAGTAACTGGAGACGTGATTTCCTATCAATTAAACCTCAACACCCTGACAATATCTGGTAACAGGTCTCGAAATCAGAGGCCCTGGGTTCTAATCCCAGCTCCACCACTAACCCGCTGTGAGACTTTGGGTAGGTCACTTTACTTCTCTGCCTCAGTTTCCTCCTCTGCAAAATGGGGATTCAATAGTTGTTCTCCCTCTGATTTAGACTGTGTACCTCATGTGGGACCTGATTATCTTGTATCTACCCCAGCACTTGTACAGTGCTTGACCCATAGTAAGCATTTAACAAATACCACAATTATTAGTAGAATTAATTGTATTAGTAGGGATTGTCACAATTTATTGTTGTATTATATTTTCCCAAGCACTTAGTACAGTGCTCTGCACACAGTAAGTGCTTAATAAACACGATTGAATGAATAATAGTAGTATTAAGAGAGGAAATCACAGCCTCTTTTCTCTCTGTCTCTCCCCTGCAGTCTGAGGAGCATTTCAAAACCATTGCATCACTAGCACCACAAAGGACAGAGTGAATGCTGAGAGTTGCCCCAGAGTTAAACCATCTCCAGGGGTAATAAAGCAATATTTTGTCTCAGCTCTAGAAAAAGATTCGTGTAGGAATAGTATGATGATTGCCCTTCTTAATAAAAAATAACAATGATGATATTTGATAGTATAATGGTGTACTATGGTATACAATAGTATATAATATAATTAACACTTCATATTATATTAAATATTTTATATTAATATAGTTTATATTGATTTAATGTTTAATATTAGATTACATTTAATATGATTAAATAGTAATGTTGGTATTTGTTAAGCGCTTACCATTTGCCAAGCACTGTTCTAAGCGCTGACAGGAGGCAGAGCCGGGATTAGAACCCATGTCCTCTGACTCCTAAACCCATGCTCTTTCCACTGAACCACACTGCTTCTCTACTATATAATGGTATAATATGATGGTATAATGATGGAAAAGCAGCGTAGCTCAGTGGAAAGAGCCCAGGCTTGGGAGTCAGAGGTCATGGGTTCTAATCCTGATTCCGCCGCTTGTCAGCTGTGTGACCTTGGGCAAGTGACTTAACTTCTGGGTGCCTCAGTTACCTCATCTGTAAAATGGGGATGAAGACTGTGAGCCCCACGTGGGATGACCTGATTACCTTGTATCTACTCCAGCGATTAGAACAGTGCTTGGCACATAATAAGTGCTTAACAAATACCAACATTATTATTATTATTATTTGTTAGGTATTTACTACGTGCCAGATACTGTACAAAGCTCTGGGGTAGATAGAAGGAAATCAATTTGGACATAGTCCCTGTCCCATGGGAGGCTTGCAGTTTCAATCCCCACTTTACAGATGAGGTAATTGAGGCACAGAGAAGTGAAATGACTTGCCCACAGTCACACAGCAGAGAAGTGGCAGAGTCAGGATTAGAACCCATGTCCTTCTGACTCCCAGGCCTGTGCTCTATCCACTAAGCCACACTGTTTCCCCCGAGAAAGAACATGGGCCTGGTAGTCAGAAGATCTGGGGTTTAATTTTCCAGCTCTGTCACTTGCCTGCTGTGTGACCTTGGGAAAATCACTCAGCTTCGTGCTTCAGTTTCTTCATTTTTAAAATGTGGATAGAGCACATCCACATTTTACCTGTTCTCCCTTCCCTTCTTAGACTGTGGACCCCAGATGAGAAAGGAACTGTGTCCAACCTGATCAAATTCTATCTATTCCGGCACTCAGAACACATAGAAAGTGCTTAACAAATACCATAATACCATAATAATAATAATAAAAATGCATTCCTAAGCAATCTGGTGGCTCTTATCTGGCATCAAAAACTTGACCTCTAGTAACCAATAAGGGACCCCTTTTCTATGAAATATTTGTAATGTATCTTGATCCAACCAGGAAAGCAATGTAGCCTAGTGGAAAGAGCATAGGCCTGAGAGTCAGAGGACTTGGGTTCTAATCCCCACTCTGCTAATTGCTCTGCCAGTTGCTATCTGTGTGACACTGGGCAAATCACTTAACTTTTCTGGGCCTCAGTTTTCTCAAATGTAAAATGGGGATTCAATACCTGTTCTTCCTCATGTGATGATGAGCCCCATGTGGTGACAGGGACTGTCACTTAATTGACTTGTTCTTACCCCAGTGCTTAGAACAGTGTTTGACACATAGTAAACTCTTAACAATTACCATCAAACAAATGAACAAACTACTTTCTGCCTTTCTAATTTCCTGTTGTAACCAATTCCATGTGTTCACCACTGGTTATAATGTTGGTATTTGTTAAGCTCTTACTATATGCAGAGCACTGTTCTAAGTCCTGGGGGAGATACAGGGTAATCAGTTGTCCTGCGTGGGGGCTCACAGTCTTCATCCCCATTTTCCAGATGAGGTCACTGAGGCACAGAGAAGTGAAGTGACTTGCCCACAGTCACACAGCTAAGTGGTGGAGCTGGGATACAAACCCATGACCTCTGACTCCCAAGCCCGGGCTCTTTCCTCTGAGCCATGCTGCTTCTCAAATAGCTTTCCTTTTGTTTATTGTTACACTCTTCAAATAGCAGAGATTATCCATTATCAGGAAGCAGTGTGGCCCAGCAAAAGAGCATGAGCCTGGGAGTTAGACGACCTGGGTTCTAATTCCAGCTCTGCCATTTGTCTGTTGTGTGACCTCGGCCAAGTCATTTAACTTCTCTGTGACAGTTACTCATCTGTAAAACAGGGGGTAAGACTATGAGCCACAGGGGATATGGATGGTATCCAACCAGTTTATCTTGTATCTACCCCAGTGCTTAACACAATGCCTGGCACATAGGAAGCGTTTAACAAATGCCTTTAAAAAAGAGTGTGGTCCAAGAGCAACATTCATTTTTCTAAAGAGCATGGGATAAGCTACCCGGAGACCTAGATTCTAGTCCCAACTCTTCTAGACAAGTCACAACCTCTCTGAGCCTCAATTTCTTCATTTGAGCAATGGGGATATGATAAATTGTGAGCCCTGTGTAGGTCTGGGACTGTGTTTGATTTGAGAATCTTGTATCTCCCTAAGAGGCATAGCAATAGTAAGTGTTTCCTAAATGCCATAATTACTATTATTTAACTTTGCAAATGCTAGATTCTTATAGTTTCTTCTTTGGTCTACTTAGGCTTTCTAGAAAATCATCTTTTTCACTGTTAGCATTTATAGAAACATTCTTCCCCCTTCTCACTTTTTCCTCACATTCCTTCCCCTCCTCACATTCACCAACTCCACTGGTATTTAAATGTGTCTCTGGGTTTACACATTTGAATTTCAAAGACAGAACAGTGCAGTCATCTGACTAGATAATACTGGGGAAATCTTTGGGCTCTGTAGTTCCCCTCACAGGTTCCAGGATCAAACTGGGAATTCCATTCCAGGGAAACTGAACTTTCATCCTCTCTCAAATCTGAAGGCATTGTCTCAGCTAAAACACATCAACCCAGAAGAAAATAATCGTCTCTGACCTTGCTTTTTCAACAATCGTTTTGTTGTTGTTTTTTCCTCTAGGCTTTCAGTTCCAAATCAAACAATAATGGCAATCTTTATTTACAAATGACATAAGAATCCAACATAAATAATTGGTATTTATGAAATGACAAAACTAGGTTTAGGTCTGTAGTTGTTTAAATTCCACCTCATTTTTCTTGATAAGTAATGAATTCTACCATATCTGAAGGTATACATACGTATATTTTAAAATGTAGAGTCATCTTTATATTCAATTATTTATACAGCTGTTTCAGGCTGATATGTTTGTATTATTTTCCTGTAGATTTCAAGCTCCTTGTGGGCAGGGTTTGTGTCTACCAATTGTGTAGTAGTGTACTTGCCCAACAACTTAATATACTGCTCTGCACACAATACGCATTCAATAAACACTACTGATGGATTGATACTATTTCCGGCGCTATGCTTGTTCTTCTACTGATTTTCCCTATCCATTAATAATTTTATGGTAGACTGTGAACTCCTTGAGTTTTTTCTTACTACACTCATTACTGTTGTACTACCCATATGCTTAGTACAGTGTCTAGCATTCAGTCTTGTCTTATGCTGTCCAGTCGTGCCCAACCATAACGACTCCATGGACATGTCTCTCCCAGAATGTCCCACTCACCATCTGCAATCGTTCTGGTAGTGTACCCAGAGAGTGGTCTGGGTAAAAATACGGAAGTGGTTTAGCATCGCCTTCCTCCGCTCAATAAACTCGAGTGTCCGCCCTCGACTCTCTCCCATGCTGCTGCTGGCCAGCACAGGTGAGTTTTGACTTGTAGCAGATTGCCTTCCTCTTGTTAGCCACTGGCCAAACTAGGAATGGAATGGGTAGGCCTCTGCTTGACTCTCCATACCTTAGCCGAGACTGGTAGAGTACTAGAAACTCTCCAGGTGTGATCCTAAGAGGGCAGCACTCGGTAGACAGTCAAAAAATGCCATGGATGCCACTGAGCCTGGCTTTAATAATAATGTTGGTATATGTTAAGCGCTTACTATGTGCCAAGCACTGTTCTAAGCGCTGGGGTGCTTTAAAGCTAGTATACTGTCTTCATTCCAGGATTTCATTGTTGTTCACCTATATGGCCACTCATTATGAACCTGTGGTGTCTGTCAGATTCCAGTTCTGAATACTGTAAAGAAGGTTGGACAGCACTATAGCTCTATAAACCTGTAGTTTGGTCTCAAGGCTAAAATTGCCTAGCCACATCACTCTGTTTGACTGTCCTTCAAAGTAATAGTAAAGGTATTTATTAAGCACTTACTCTGTGTGGAGCCTTGTACTAAGTGCTGGGAAAAAATGAATGGGAGGGAATCAGAACTGGCCCTGACTCTCAAGGAGCTCACAATCTAAGAAGGATATGCTGGCCTTTTTATTGGATTTTCTATGTCCATGTCTTATGCTTCAGCGGTGGTCAGTGTACTTCCTAAGTAACAGAATTTTGAAGCAGCATTTATCCTCTCAAAGGTTACCAGTGATCTCCTTCTTGCCAAATCCAAAGGCCTCTACTCCACCCTATTTCTACTCAACCTCTCTGCTGCCCTCAACACTGTAGACCACCCCCTTCTCTTGGAAACACTATTCAACCTTGGCTTCACTGACATTGTACACTTCTGGTTCTCCTCCTATCTCTTTGACCTCTCATTCTCAATATCTTTCATGATCTACTTCTTTTCCTCCCACCCCCTAACTGTGGGTGTCCTTCAAGGTTCAGTTCTGGGTCCCCTTCTATTCTCCATTAACACCGACTCTCTTGGAGTACTCATTTGCTCACATGGCTTCAACTACCTCCTCTCTGTGGATGATTCCCAAATCTATATCTCCAGTTCTGATTTCTCTCCCTCTCTGGAGTCTCACACTTCCTCTGCCTTCAAGATATCTCTCCTTGTTCTTGTCCTCCCGTCACCTCAAACTTAACATATCCAAAACAGAACTCCTTATCTTTCCTCCCAATCATTTTTCTACGAAAACATTCAGTCCATGTTTCCCACTCCTCAGGAACCTCCAATGGCTGCCCATCCACCCTTTCATTAAATGAAAACTCCCTAATCCCTGTACCTTCATCTCATTTATCTCCATGCCAACATCTAGCCTGCCTTTCATATAGAACACCCTCCCTCTTCATATACGACAGATTTCTCTCTCATCTTCAAAGCCTTATTGAAGGCACATCTCCTCCGAGAGGCTTTCCCTGACTAAGCCCTCATTTCCTTTTTCCCCCCACTCTGATTTGCTCATCTTATTCACCACCTCCTCTCAGTCCCACAGCACTTATGTACATACCTGGAATTTATTTATATTTAACATCTGTCTCCCCCTCTAGACTGTAAGCTCACTGTGGGCAAGGAATATGTCTGTTATACTGTTATATTGTAACCTCCAAAGCACTCAATACAATGCTCTGCACACAATAAGCATTCAATAATTATGACATTGATTGATGAACCGTGTTTCCAATATAAATTTTCAGTTATGTATCTAGCTCCCCTAGAGTATTCATTCATTCATTCACATTTATTGAGCTCTAACTGTGTACGAAGCACTGATTTAGGTTAATACATATCCTTAGTTCCTTCAGACTCATCATCGAGCCTTTACATGCGGCCTAGTGGTAAGAAGCTGGGCCTGGGAGTCAGAGCACAGAAGACAGAGAAGGGAGAAATAATGCAGAAGGTAGAACTGAACTGAAAGAGAAACCAATTACCACATTGCAGTCAAGAAGAGGGACTCTTCTGGAGGAGAAGGATGCAGAATTGACAACAGCACCAGGCACTGCAAGCCACAAACACAACGGGATAACAAATGGTGTTCTTTGTGGTATACAATGAGGTCAAGACTGTTGGTGTTGAATTGGATGTTCCAATCACAAATGTACCTATAGATAAATTTCACTGTCAGTATTATGAAGGACCCTAGATTTAAATACACCACAGAAAGCTAGGACTGTCTTACTGGACACATAACCCCCTGCCACTCACAGAGAGTGATATACGTGCCATCGGCCAGGGGCAAAGACGAACCGAACTGCAGCGGAAAAACAACAACCAGCCTTGATTTAGTTATTTCACAGGCAGTTATGTGTTTCCATTGGTTGGATCTCTCTTGCAGCTTGAATTAATCCACTTGAAAATAATTCTGGCTCAATTTCTAGAAGTAAATACCTGTCAACTATGAATATGGAAAGTGAAGTTTAATCTATTTTTTTATTACCTCTGATACACTGGAAAAAGCAATGAAAACATTCATGAAAAACATAGGACACGCACGACTTCATTAATGGCAATACAAATTTGGGTTGAGGGGGCCTTTTGTTTGTGTGGGTAATTTGCTTTTTTCCTCTGATCACACATCACAGCAGAAACATTTCTGAAGAGTTTCAAATGCTAAATCTGCCATGTCTGTGAATTAATTGACCCACCACAATTGCACTGACTGCTTAGTTACCAGAATAGATGGGTATTTCTGGGAAAATGATGAACCAGACTCTCGGATGAATTCGTTTTCACCTCAACAAATTCTGTAACTCTCTTTGCACCAGAAACTCACTCTCCTTCTCCACCAACTGTACGACTGAGCAAAATCCCCAGTAACCGTTGCTGTGCTTCCAAGGAACCAATGAGAAGCAGCATGGCTCAGTGGAAAGAGCACGGGCTTTGGAGTCAGAGGTCATGGGTTCGAATCCCAGCTCGGCCACTTGTCAGCTGTGTGACTGTGGGCAAGTCACTTAACTTCTCTGCGCCTCAGTTACCTCATCTGTAAAATGGGGATTAAGACTGTGAGCCCCACGTGGGACAACCTGATTCCCCTGTGTCTACCCCAGCGCTTAGAACAGTGCTCTGCACATAGTAAGCGCTTAACAAATACCAACATTATTATTATTATTTGGCCTAGTGGAAAGAGCACGCCACAAGTCTGAAATGTGACCTTGGGCAAGTCACTTCACTTCTCTCTGTCTCAATAACCTCATCTGTAAACTGGGCAAGACTGTGAGCCCCATATGGGACAGGGACTCTGTCCAAACCGGATTACCTTCTATCTACCCCAGCGCTTAGAACAGTGCTTAGACTAGTAAGTGCTTAACAAATATCATTATTATCATTATTATTTTATTATTAGCATGCCATGCTCCCACGATACTGTGGAGGATTTAAACAGTGGCAGCACGCAGTCTCAACAAGTTTTAGAACTTTGACTGTGACAGGATGCTGGACCACCAGGGTGACAGCATTTGAAGAACCCTACCAGTTCCCTCTACCACATTTTGGACTCCATTCTTCCATGTTAGTTTGAGTTCATATCATTTAATCAATCAATCATATTTATTGAGTGCTTCCTGTGTGCAGAGCACTGTACTAAGCAGTTGGGAGAATATAACGGAGTTGGTAGATATGTTCCCCATCACCAAACATTTCCCCATGTTATTTTCAGAATATGAGCACCTCAACTGGCCAGGGACCAATAATAATAATAATGATAATGGTATTGCTTAAGCACTTACTACGTGCCAAGTACTTTTCTAAGTGCTGATACTGTTTTAAGCATCTACCCCTCACACTACAATGCTCAGAACACAGGAAGTGCTCAATTAATCAATGACATTTATTGAGCACTTTGGGCAGAGGATTGGACTAAGTGCTTGTATATTACTTTCATTATTTTTACTACCTCTTTTGCTTCTAGCATATGTCTTGGAAATCAAATTTATTTCTAATTAGGTTATTAGAATCGTATATCATATCACGTATATCATATAAGAAAACCTTTAGCATTCATTCACATAGATCCAATAGAATATATCTTCATCATTAATAGCAAACACACTCGCACAACTCCTATCCTAAAAAAAAGCCCCTCAACACTATAAGGTCATTGTGGACAGGGAATGTGTCTGTTATATTCTTATTTTATACTCTCCCAAGTACTGAGTACAGTGCTCTGCACACAATAAGCACTCAATAAATACAACTATCACACCATCTCCCTGATCATTTCTGTCCCAATGCCTTAAACCAGTTTTTCACCCTGGCTGCCTCCACTTCGTTTTCTCCACCTCCCTCCTCCAACTTTTGCAATCTGGCTTCCACTCTTTCCACTCCACTGAAACTGCTTTCTCCAAAATCACCAATTAACTCTTCCTTAATAATAATAATGTTGGTATTTGTTAAGCACTTACTATGTGCAGAGCACTGTTCTAAGCGCTGGGGTAGACACAAGGGAATCAGGTTGTCCCACGAGGGGCTCCACATTCTTAATTCCCATTTTATAGATGAGGTCACTGAGGCACAGAGAAGTGAAGTGACTTGCCCACAGTCACACAGTTGACAGGTGGCAGGGCCTGGATTCAAACCCACCACCTCTGACTCCAAAGCCCGGGTTCTTTCCACTGAGCCATCCTGCTTCTCTATTACCTTAACTAATACTCTTCTTGAACCTAATTCTCCTTAGCCCTTTAGCTGCCTTTGACATGGTAGACCATCGTGGTTCAGTGGAAAGAGCCTGGGCTTGGGAATCAGAGGTCATGGGTTCGAATCCCGGCTCTGCCACTTGTCAGCTGTGTGACTGTGGGCAAGTCACTTCACTTCTCTGTAACTCAGCTACCTTATATGAATGCCAAATCTACATCTTCAGCTCTGTCCTCTCTCCTTCTCTGCGATCTCATATTATCCCCTGTCTTCAGAACAACTTTAATTTAATTGGATGACCCACCAAAACCTCAAACTGAACATGCTCAAAACTGAACTTCTTGTTTTCCCACTTCTCCTCCCGCTGGCTATCCCATGACTGTTTGCAAGACCGCCATAATTCCTCTCTCACAAGCCCATAACCTTGGCATTATCCTCAATTATCCTTGCGTTCCACTGCATAAACAATATGTTTCCAAATCTGGTCAGGTTTACCTTCACAATATCTCAAGAATCTGCCCCTTCCACTCTACACAAATTCCTAACAGGTTTGTCCAGAAACTGTTCATATCCCCTCTAGACTGTAAGCTTGTTCCTCCAGACCGCAAGCTTGTTATGGGCAGTGAATGCGTCTGCTAATTCTGCTTTATAATACTCTCTCAAGTGCTTAGTACAATGCTCTGCACACAGTATGTGCTCAATAAATATGATTGATTGATTGAGCCCACCTTCATTACTGCATCAGCCTCCTCCCTCAACTGCCTGCTTCCAATCTTGCCCCTCTCCAGTCCATAATTCCCTCCACTACCCAAAACATTGTTCTAAAACATCAATCGATTGCATTTTTCTAGATCTTACTGTGCGCAGAGCACTATTCTATGGCTTGGGAGAGTACAACACAACAGAGTAGGTAGATACATTCACTGCCCACAATGAGTTTACAATCTAAAGGCAGGTACACCCGGTATACCATCCCACAGAAAACTGTTCTTTCCCCCAAACTGGGACCGCCAATTTCTTGACCCCATCCAATTACCCCAAGTAATCATGCTCCACTGGCCTCCCCTACCCAAGCTACCTCCTCTTGAAGCACAAATCCATGCTCTCAACCCTCCCACCTCCCCTAAACTCAACTTCCTGTCTTCCTTGTCCCTCAGCCAATCTCCTATCACTTCCACAGTACGCTTACTCCGTTCTTACGCAAAAGCTGCAGGGTACTGGAGGTGGAAATCCAGACACCAGACCAACCACGCCCAACTCAAAATTATCCTCACCTGCTTTAAATATGCCCTATCCTCTGTCCAGCAACAATAATTTTCATACCTTATTGACTCTCAAGTTCATTGCCTGTGATGGCTGTTTCAGACATTTAATTCCCTCCTCAGTTCTTGTTCCCCCATCTTACCCATGTAAGAAATGTGTCCATTTGTCATTGTAGTATACTCTCCCAAGCACTTAGTACAGTGCTTTGCGTAAAGCAAGCACTTAGTAAATATGATTGAATGAATGAATAGTGACCTTGACATCTATTTCACTGATAAGATTGAAACTATTGGGCAGGATCATCCTAAATCACCTCTGAATTTCCTCAGTCTCACCCTCCTTCTTCAACTCTTCCATTCGCCCCATAAGAACCTATAAGAGATCTTCTGTCTCCTCCTGCACCTCTGATCTCAACCCTTTTTCCATTATTAAAACACTAGCCCCCTCCTTTTTTCCCTCCCTGACTGGCATCTTCAACCATTCGTTTTCCAATTGCTCCTTTCCCACTGCTTTGAAACATGTTTATGTATCACCTGTTCTAAAAAAAAAAAAACCCTCCGTTGACCCCATGGCTCCTTTCACCCCATCCTCCCGCCACCATTCCTCTCCAAACTCCTTGAAAGAGTTGTCTACACCTGCTGCCGCCATATCCTCTCCTCCAATTAACTCTTTGACCCACTCCAATCTGGTTTCCAACCCTCTACATTCCTGGAAAATGCCCTGAGATCATTAATGACTTCCTTCATGTTAAATCCAATGACATCTACTCCATCCTAATCCCCCTCAAACTCTCAACTGCTTTCATCACCCTATTAACCTTCACATAAAGCAAAAACTCCTTGCTATTGACTTCAAAGCTCTCCATCCCCTTGCCCCCTCCTACCTCACCTCCCTTCTCTCCTTCTACCGCCCAGCCCGCACACTCAGCTCCTCTGCCGTAAACCTCCTCACTGGGCCTCGTGCTCGCCTGTCCCACTGTCAACCCCTGGCCCACGTCCTACCTCTGGCCTGGAATGCCCTCCCTCCTCACATCCATCAAACTAGCACACTTCCCCCCTTCAAAGCTCTAATGAAAGCTCACCTCCTCCAGAAGGCCTACCCAGAATGAGCCCCTTTTTTCCTTTGCTCCTCCTCCTCTCCCCATCGTCCCGGCTCCCTCCCTCTGCTCTACCCCCCTCCCCGCCCCACAGCACTTGTGTATATATGTACATATTTATTATTCTATTTCTTTTATTAATGATGGGAGACTGAGCTCCTCTTCTCCCTCTACTCCCTCTGCCACCCCCCCTTTACCTCTCCGCAGCTAAACCCTCTTTTTCCCCTTTTCCCTCTGCTCCTCCACCTCTCCCTTCCCATCCCCACAGCACTGTACTCGTCCGCTCAACTGTATATATTTCCATTACCCTATTTATTTTGTTAATGAATTGTACATCGCCTTGATTCTATTTAGTTGCCATTGTTTTTACGAGATGTTCTTCCCCTTGACTCTATTTATTGCCATTGTTCTCGTCTGTCCGTCTCCCCCGATTAGACTGTAAGCCCGTCAAACGGCAGGGACTGTCTCTATCTGTTGCCGACTTGTTCATCCCAAGCGCTTAGTACAGTGCTCTGCACATAGTAAGTGCTCAATAAATACTATTGAATGAATGAATGGATATCTATAATTCTATTTATGTATATTGATGCTATTGATGCCTGTCTAATTGTTTTGTTTTGCTGTCTCCCCCCTTCTAGATTGTGAACCCACTGTTGGATATGGATTGTCTCTATCTGTTGCCAAATTGTACTTTCCAAGTGCCTAATACAGTGCTCTGCAGAGTAAGTACTCAATATGCAAGTCACTTAACTTCTCGGTGCCTCAGTTACCTCATCTGTAAAATGGGGATTAAGACTGTGAGCCCCACGTGGGACAACCTGATTCCCGTGTCTACCCCAGCGCTTAGAACAGTGCTCGGCACATAGTAAGCACTTAACAAATACCAACATTATTATTATTAAATACAATTGAATGAATGAATGAATGAATGAATGAATGAATGAATATCCAACAGACCAACCGCTCCCAACCTGCAAAGCCTTACAAATATCCTCTAAGAGGCCTTCCCCAATTATGCCCTTCTTTGCCCAACTCTCTCTCTCCTATGTTCTCTATTTACTTGGATCTGGACCCTTTAAGCACTTGATATTCACCGCATAGTTAGTCCCATAGCACTTAGGTACAACATACCTGTAATTCATTTAAGTATATTAATGTCTCTTCCTCTAGAATGAAACCTTACTGTGGTCAGAGAACACATCTACTAGCTCTTTGTATTGTACTTTCCGAAGCTCTTCACAGTGCTCTACATACAGTAATAATAAACAATAAATAACACTGTTTGATTGATTCTTTTTTTATCAGAAATGCCCCACAGTGCTTAAATTCATTGCTAAGGACAGTGGGCCCAATAGAAACTGTTTTTTGAAAGACTCTGTGACAATCTCCTAGCAAGCAGCGTGGCTTAGTGGAAAGAGCATGGGCTTGGGAGTCAGAGTTCCTGGGTTCTAATCCCGACTCCGCCACTTGTCTGCTGTGTGACCTTGGGCAAATCACTTAACTTCTCTGGGCCTCAGTTACCTCATCTGTAAAAATGGGGATTAAAAAATGTGAGCCCCATGTGGGACAATCTGATTACCCTGTATCTACCCTAGCACTTAGAAGAGTGCTCTGTACAGAGTAAGCGCTTAACAAATACCATAATTGTTATTATTATTATTGTCACTAGCTTGTGAGACAGGGAGGTTGGTAGTGTTGTCTAGAGTGATGGGAAGCCACATGGCATAGTGGATGTTCTGCCACTCATCTGCTATATGACCTTGGGCAGGTCACTTCACTTCTCTGGGCCTCAGTTACCTCCTCTGTAAAATGGGGATTGAGACTGTGAGCCCCACTTGGAGCAGGGACAGTGTCCAACGTGATTTGCTTGTATCCACTCCGGCACTTAGTACAGTGCCTTGCACATAGTAAGCACTTAACAAATAAATAATAATGATAATAATTATGGTATTTGTTAAGCACTTACTATGTACTGTTCTAAGCGCTGAACACCATCATCATCATCATCATCTCCTACTAAGGGAACACAAGTCATAGGTGTGGATCTGAAGTTTTAAAATATGAAACATGAAAGTTCATTTAAAACTCAACTGTTCCCGAAGTAACCATTTCAGTACATAGAACATATCCACAGAGATCAAAAGGATTTTCTTAAAACTCTGAGTAGGGAAATTGGGGTAAATAGTGGTTGGAGTTAGGGCTAGGATGCTATTGTAATAAAAATAATAATGGTAATCATTAAGCATTTATTATATGGCATTTAATAGTTAAGTGCTTAGTAGGCGTCAAGCACTGTACTAAGCTCTGGGGTAGTTATAAGATTATCATGTCCCACTTGGGGCTCGCAGTCTCAATAGGAGGAAGAGCAGGTTTTGCACCCCCATTTAGCAGATGAGGGAATTGAGGCCCAGAGAAGCTTAGTGATTTGCTTGAGATCATGCAGGAAGTAAATGGCAAAGCCGAGATGAGAACTGAGGTCCTGTGACTCCCAGGCCCAGGGTCTTTCCAATGGGCCATGCTGCTTCCCCTAATGTGTCTAACATTGTGCTCAGCATTGGAGTGGATGCAATGGGATTGTCTCTATCTGTTGCCAAATTGTACTTTCCAAGCACTTAGTATAGTGCTCTGCACACAGTAAGCGCCCAATAAATACGATTGAATGAATGAATATAAACAGATCAGGCCCAGTTTCTATATCGCATGACACTCACAGTGTAAGGGGGAGGTCAACAGGTATTGAATCCTCCTTTTACATATGAGGAAACGGGGGCATAGAGAAATTGAGTGACTTGTCCAAGGTCCTACAGGCAGGCAAGTGGTGGAGCTGAAATTAGAACCTAGGTCTGACTCTCAGGCCTGTCCTCTTAGGCCACACTGCTCAACTGTAGAGTGACCCTTCCTGAACCACTATGGGAAAGCAGATGAAAAGCCGATGATGCTCTCAGTAGTGAGATCCAATCCAGGTGCAGTATGGCTTAGTGGATAGAACCCAGCCCTAGGAGTCAGAAATACCTGGGTTCTAATCCCGGGTCCACCACATGTCTGCTGTGTGACCTTGGGCAAGTCACTTCACTTCTCTGGGACTCAGTTCCCTCATCTTAAAATGGGGATTAAGAGTGTGTGCCTCATGTGGGGAAAGGACTGTGTCCAACCTGATTAACTTGTATCTACTCCAGCAGTTGGATCAGTGCTTGGCACATAGTAAGCACTAACAAGTACCATAATTATTAATTACTATTATTATTAGGTGGGCCAATCTGTGGACTGTGTGCCTACAGGCCTACACTATTATGTTTGCCACTTGTAACGGTTTCCAAAGCTGCCCTTTTATTTCCCAGTCTTCCTAAAACCTCTGCTTGAACAAAGCAAACTCTTCTTACTTTCTGTCTCCCTCCCCCAAAGCCTGGGTCTTGGAACAAAGGAGTAAGGCCTGGCTAAAGTCTAAAATAGTGCACTCCCAGCTGATGCCAGGATAGGATGGGAAGCCTGAATTTTCCTGTCCTTCCCCTCTTGTTGTTGTTGTTGTCTTTTGCTGTCATGACCAATCCATAGCGATGTCATAGACACATCTCTCCCAGAACGCCCCACTTCCATCTGCCGTCATCCTGGTAGCGGACCCATAGAGTTTTCTTGGTAAAAATCCAGAAATGGTTTACCATAGCTTCCTTCTGCGCAGTAAACCTGAGTCTCTGTCCTCGATTCACTTCCGTGCCACTGCTGCCCAGCACAGGTGAGTTTTGACTTATAACAGATTGCCTTCCACTCACTGGCCACTGCCCAGGATACGAACAGAATGGGTAGGCCTCTGCTTGACTCTCCCTCCTGTAGTCATGACAGGTAGAGTACTGGAAAATCTCCAGATGCGACCCTGTAAGCAGGTTAATTCTAGCCCTCTCCACCCCTGCTACTCAGAATCTGGGGTGCCAAAAGTGTGAAGAGATGTCTGAACATTGACTAGATTTCCAGAGTGAGCCACAGAATCAAGCCACTTCCCAGAAGAATGTTAAAGAGTTAAAGGGAACAGGATAACGGGTCACTGAAAGCTCAAATACATTTAAACACACCAAACCTTAATGGTATAAAAACTAGAGTCTGGGTGCCAATAATAAGCTACATTTAGCAGCGAATGTATTGTTCCACTTAGGCCAGCTGAACAACTGAGCTCCATTTTATTTTCACATAACCGGGAGCATTCTGTTTTATCATGCCTCAGGCAATCTTCTGTTAATAAGCAAAGTGCCTCCCTCAGTAACTATATTACAATATTCGAGTGCCTTCATAATACACTTTTCTATTTGTTCAGCTTAGTAACTGTTCAATGTCCTCAATTTAATATGACTTAATACAGTTTGGGACTGAAATTAAAATTCAAGTCTTCTTTCAGGAGAAACTGTGCAGATGTTAGCCCACTATGGTGTGATAGTTTCAACTTTTTAACTGCTGCCTCAGATGAGGAAATATAAACTCTAGTTTAGAGAATTCTTTTGCTCCCTAGCGTCAACTATCATCTTTACGCAGATGGTTGCTATATCTGCTCTCTGGCTCTGACCTCTATCCTTCTCTGAAGGCTTGCATTTTCTCCTACCTTCAGGACATCTCCATTTGGATGTCCTGCCATCACCTCAAGCTTAACAAATCCATAACAGAACTCCTCATCAGCCCACCAAACCCTGTCTTCCCCATAACTTTCTCATCACCTTAGAAAGCACCACCATCTACCTTGTGCCACAAGCCTATAACCTTGGTATTGTCCTTGACTCCTCACCTAACTCGCACAATCAGCCTGTTACAAAATTCTGTCAGTTCTACCTTCCCAACATCTCTAGAATCCACCCTTTCCTCTCCATACAAACTGCTATTATGCTGATCCAACCACTTATTTCCCACTTTTACTGCACCAGCCTCCTCCTTAACCGCCCTGCCACCTGCCTCTCCCCTTTCTGGCCAATACTTCTCTCCGCCCAGATCATTTTTTTTGAAAAAAACATTTAGTCCATATCTCCCCCATCCCAAACAGCCTCCAGGGGTTGCCCATCAACCTCCACATCACAGTAACTCCTTTCCATGGGCTTTAGGACAGTCAACCAGGTCTTCCCTCCTACTTTACTTCACTGATCTCCTACTCTGTTTCTCTAACACCAACCTACTTTTGTACCTCCATTTTACCTATATCATCAATGGCCATTGGCTTTCAATAAGGCTTTAAGAGTAAGCACTTAACAAATACCACAATTATTATTATTACTAAGCACACTCTCAATAAACCCACTCCCTCACACCGGGGTTCTAAACCAAGCTGTGCCATCTGCCCAGTGCACTGAACTCTGTGTCTCAGTTACTTCATCTGTAGAATGGAGATTAAGTACCTGTTCTCATCAAGCATTTAGTTCAGTGCTCTGCACCCAGTAGCACTCAGTAAATATGATTGAATGAATCTGTAGAATAGAGATACCTGTTCTCCTTCCATCTTAGACTGAGTCCCATGTTGGGTGGCATCTAAGTCCAATGTACTTCTATGTTATGCACCCCCGTGCTTATAATAGTGCTTGGCACATGATAAATATTTAACAAATACCATAGTTATCATCATTAGTACCTTGATGGAAAGAGAGAGGTGGGCCTCTGGTTCTCACCACAGCTTCAGGTAGAAGTGAAGTCTGATCCCATTACAGATCAGGTCTGGGACCCCAACAGGGACACCATCAAAAGGTAACCATTTAACACATGCCCTCCAATATGATGACGGTGGCATTCGTTAAGCATTTACTATGTGGCAAGCACTGTCCTAAGCGCTGGAGTAGATGCAAGATAATCTTGTTAGACACAGGTAAGCTGAATGATCTCCTCTTTCCTTGAGGGCTTCTGAAAATAGTGGGGAAGGGCTGTTCCTGTTTAGAATTATCTTTTCGAAACATTTCCATTTCTGGTTCTCTCAATTTCCTTTAATTGCACAATGATGCTTCGACTTTAATTTCTCCCCCCTCCCCCCCAAAAAAAATGTCAGGGTTCCCCCTGCCAGCATTGTTAGTATACCAGAATTGAAGGATGCCTGGTGAAACAAATTAGTTTTATGAACAATGGAAACTAATCCTTCCCATGCCTCCTGGTCCTGGGGACAGTGAAGAAGAGTGAGCACACTCCATGCACTAAATTATGGGGGTAAGGTCTTGGATGAAGATGAACCCTGACCCAGCGCCAGAATGTGATTTTCACCACTACAGGAAACCCAAAGACTGGATCTTGAAATCTGAAAGTGAAAGTGCTTGAAATCCATAAGTGGGAAAAATGGATCCTGCCATTCATAGGCTATTGCATTCACTCATTCAATCATATTTACTGAGCACTTACTGTGTGCAGAGCCCTGTAGTAAGCACTTGGGAGAGTACAATATAACAATAAACAGACATATTCCCTGCCCACAATAAGCTTTCAGTCTAGAGTCTAGACCTAAGCCAAAACTCTTGTGATGATCTCCCAGCTTCTGGAAGAAAAATGAGGGACAAGTCCAATGTGTAAAAGGTATGAGGGACTTAAATTTGTATAAAGTCAGGAAACCTTCAATTACCCTGGACTTTGGATATCCTGGACAGTAGCACTTTGAGATCCTCACTGGTCCCCCTGGAACTTCTTGAACTCTAACAATAAAAATAATAACTGTGGTGTTTCTTAAGTGCTTCTTGTGTGCCAGCCCTGATTCACTCCCTTTGTTCTTCCCCCATCCCAGCCCCACACCGCCCATGTACATATCTGTAATTTAGTATTACAGATATTAATATTACAGATATGCCTCTCCATGCTCTAGACTGTAAGCTCATTATGGGAAGGGAATGTGTCTGTTTATTGTTGTATAGAACTCTCCCAAGCACTTAATAAAGTGCTCTGCACACAGTAAGTGCTCAGATATGATTGATTGGATGAATGAATGAATGAATGTCAGGCATTGCATTAAGCGCTGGGGTAGATATGAGAGAATCAGGTTGGCCACAGTCCCTGACCCACACAGGGCTCACAGTCTTAATCTTCATTTTAGAGGTGAAGTAACTGAGGCCAAGGGAAGTGAAGAGATTAGCCCAAGGTCACACAACAGACAAGTGGCAGAGGCAGGATTAGAACCCAGGGCCTCTGACTCCCAGGCCCGGACTCTTTCCACTAGGCCATGCTGCCTCTGCTCTGCACCTGCTCTGCTGCTTTCGTGTCTATATTATTTAATCTTTCTTACTGTGCCTGTTGCCACACCCTTCCCCACTTTATTCTTAGATTATGAGCCTCTGAAGGGTCCGGGACTGGATTTAATTCCCACCCAGGTATCTTATTTCCCCAGCACTTAGTGTAGTGTACTGCACACAGGGCATGCTTAATTTACTACTATTATAATCGCTGAGGGAAAAGGTCCAGATAAATGTGAAGGAATTCTACCAGAGATTAATAAAAATGTCTAACTCCAAAAATGCACGTTCAACATTGAGAATTGGTATTACTGGCTTTTTCTCCAATTTGGTAGTTCCCCTCAGATCAAAAGCCCAAAAAAGTATACCTCCGTGATTTCTCTGCTCCAGAAAGGCTCTCAGTAAATGCTCGTGATGCTGATGGAGATGATGACAGCTGATATTCAGGTATGGAAATATATTACGCTTGAGAGATTTAAAAGACTCTTACCTGCAGTCGGTAAAATTCCCCATAATTATAGTCTCCTGTAGTCTTATAGTCATAATTTTAGCACTTCAGAGCTAATATTTCCTGGACAAGCGAAATATTTTCTAGAAGAGCTAAACCTGTGCAATGAATTGTCTGTATTACAATAGTTTTTCATTTTATTAAAAATATTGTCTCAGAAATAGGCTATAATCTCCAAGCGGATTCAAAAGGCATGTTCAAAATTGCCTACACATATGTAAATACCCTTAACACAAGGAAATGTCTCTGGATTTGTATTGATTTTTCTATCAAAGGTGCTCAAACTCTTAGTCATCTAATTAACCCAGCCTACATGCTTTGCTCCTCTAATACCAACCTACTCACTGTAATAATAATAATGGAATTTCTTAAGTGCTTACTATGTGCCAAGCACTGTTCGAAGCACTGGAGTAGATACAAGGTAATCAGGTTGTCCCACGTGGGGCTCACAGTCTAAATCTCCATTTTACAGATGAGGGAACTGAGGCCCAGAGAAGTGAAGTGACTTGTCCAAAGTCACACAGCAGACAAGTGATGGAGGCAGGATTAGAACCCATGACCTCCGACTCCCAAGCCCATGCTCTTTCCACTAAGCCACACTGCTTCTCGGGCTGTACCTTGATCTTCTCATTCTTGCCTCCAACCCTTTACCCACATCCTCTCTCTCGGGCCTGGAACTCCCTCCCCATTTACATCCAACAGACCACCACTCCTCCGACCTTCAAAACCCTCCTGAAAATGCATCTCTTCCAAGAGGCCTTTCCTGATGAAGTCTTCACTTCCCCTAGGCACACTCCATGCTGCATCACCCATTCGTTTCATATTCACACTAGACCCCAAACCACAGTAGAACAATGCTTGGCACTTAGCAAACGTTTAACAAATACCATCATTATTATTATTAGTGGTAGTACATATTCATCTGCAATTTAACACCTGTCTCCCTCTCAAATCTGTAAGTTCCATGTGGGCAGGAATCAGGTCTACCAACTCTTTTGAACTGTACTCTCCAATACTACTGATTGACTGGTTCACTAGTGTTAGTATAGATGAAGCAGGAGGTGAAAAATAATAAAAAAGGAGAAGCATTGTAGCCTAGTGGAAAGAACATGGGCCTGGGAGTCAGAGGACCTGGGTTTTAATTCTGGCTCAGCCAGTTGCCTGTTGTGTGACCTTAATGATGATGATGGCATTTGTTCAGGGTTTACTATGTGCAAAGCACTGTTTTAAGCGCTGGGAAGGATACAAGGTGATCAGGTTGTCCCACGTGGGGCTCACAGTCTTAATCCCCATTTTCCAGATGGAGTAACTGAGGTCCAGAGAAGTTAAGTGACTTGCCCAAAGTCACAGCTGACAAGTGGCTGAACCACTATTTGAACCCATGCCCGGGCTCTTTCCACCCCCTCCCATCCTTTAAATGTTGGAGTTCGTCAAGGGTCAGTTCTTGGCCCTCTTCTGTTCTCCATTTACACTCACTCCCTTGGTGAACTCATTCGCTCTCACGGCTTTGACTACCATCTCTACACAGATGACACGCAGATCTACATCTCCGCCCCTGTCCTCTCCCCCTCCCTTCAGGCTCGCATCTCCTCCTGCTTCCAGGACATCTCCACCTGGATGTTGGCCCGCCACCTAAAACTCAACATGAGCAAGACTGAGCTCCTCATCTTCCCTCCCAAACCCGGTCCTCTCCCAGACTTCCCTATCACCATGGATGGCACAACCATCCTTCCCGTCTCTCGGGCCCGCAATCTCGGTGTCATCCTTGACTCGTCTCTCTCGTTCACCCCACACATCCTATCCGTTACCGAGACCTGCCGGTTTCACCTCTACAGCATCGCCAAGATCCGCCCTTTCCTCTCCACCCAAACGGCTACCTTACTGCTAGGGGCTATCGTTATATCCCGGCTAGACTACTGTGTCAGCCTTCTCTCTGATCTCCCTTCCTCCTCTCTTGCCCCACTCCAGTCTATTCTTCACTCCGCTGCCCGGCTCATCTTCCTGAAGAAACGATCTGGGCATGTCACTCCCCTTCTTAAACAACTCCAGTGGTTGCCTATCCACCTCCGCTCCAAACAAAAACTCACTCTAGGCTTCAAGGCTCTCCATCACCTTACCCCTTCCTACCTCTCCTCCCTTTTCTTTCTACCGCCCACCCCGCACGCTCCGCTCCTTCGCCACCCACCTCCTCACCATCCCTCAGTCTCGCCTATCCCGCTGTCGACCCCTGGGCCACGTCCTCCCATGGTCCTGGAACGTCCTCCCTCCTCACCTCCGCCAAACTGATTCTCTTCCCCTCTTCAAAACCCTACTTTTCATTCAATAGTATTTATTGAGCGCTTACTATGTGCAGAGCACTGTACTAAGCGCTTGGGATGAACAAGTCGGCAACAGATAGAGACAGTCCCTGCCGTTTGACGGGCTTACGGTCTAATCGGGGGAGACGGACAGACAAGAACAATGGCACTAAACAGCGTCAAGGGGAAGAACATCTCGTAAAAACAATGGCAACTAAATAGAATCAAGGCAATGTACAATTCATTAACAAAATAAATAGGGTAACGAAAATATATACAGTTGAGCGGACGAGTACAGTGCTGTGGGGATGGGAAGGGAGAGGTGGAGGAGCAGAGGGAAAAGGGGAAAATGAGGCTTTAGCTGCGGAGAGGTAAAGGGGGGATGGCAGAGGGAGTAGAGGGGGAAGAGGAGCTCAGTCTGGGAACGCCTCTTGGAGGAGGTGATTTTTAAGTAAGGTTTTGAAGAGGGAAAGAGAATCAGTTTGGCGGAGGTGAGGAAGGAGGGCGTTCCAGGACCGCGGGAGGACGTGACCCAGGGGTCGACGGCGGGATAGGCGAGACCGAGGGACGGCGAGGAGGTGGGCGGCAGAGGAGCAGAGCGTACGGGGTGGGCGGTAGAAAGAGAGAAGGGAGGAGAGGTAGGAAGGGGCAAGGTGATGGAGAGCCTTGAAGCCTAGAGTGAGGAGTTTTTGTTTGGAGCGGAGGTCGATAGGCAACCACTGGAGTTGTTTAAGAAGGGGAGTGACATGCCCAGATCGTTTCTGCTACTTAAAACTCACCTCCTACAAGAGACCTTCCCAGACTGAGCTCCTCTTCTCCCTCTACTCCCTCTACCACCCCCCCTTCACCTCTCTGCAGCTTAACCCTCTTTTCCCCCCATCTCCCTCTGCTCCTCCCCCTCTCCCTTCCCATCCCCTCAGCACTGTACTCGTCTGCTCAACTGTATATATATTCATTACCCTATTTATTTTGTTAATGAAATGTACATCGCCTCGATTCTATTTAGTTGCCATTGTTTTTACAAGATGTTCTTCCCCTTGACTCTATTTACTGCCATTGTTCTTGTCTATCCGTCTCCCCCGATTAGACTGTAAGCCCTTCAAACGGCAGGGACTATCTCTGTTGCCGACTTGTTCATTCCAAGCGCTTAGTACAGTGTTTATCAGCCTTCTTGCTGACCTCTTGGCCTCCTCTCTCTCCCCTCTCCAGTCCATACTTCACTGCTGCCTAGATCATTTTTCTATAAAAACTTTCAGGCCATGTCACTCCACACTCCTCAAGAAACTCCAGTGTTGTCCATCCACCTCCACTTCAGACAAAGGTTCTTCCCCATTGGCTTTAAACCACTCAATCACTTTGCCCCCTTCTACCTCACCTTGCTACTCTCCTACTAAAACCCAGCCCACACACTTCACTCCTCTAATGTTAACCTTCTCACAGTACTTCAATCTCATCTATCACACTGCTGATCTCTCTTCCACATCCTGCCTCATGCCTGGAACACCTTCCCTCCTCATATCTGACAAAATTACTCTCCCCTATCCTCAAAACCTTATTAATAATAATAATCTTGGCATTTGTTAAGCGCTTACTATGTGCAAAGCACTGTTCTAAGCACTGTGGGGGGATACAAGGTGATCAGGTTGTCCCACGTGGGGCTCACAGTCTTCGCCCCCATTTTACAGATGAGATAACTGAGGCCCAGAGAAGTGAAGTGACTTGCCCAAAGTCACACAGCTGGCACGCAGTGGACCCTGCATTAGAAGCCATGACCTCTGACTCCCAAGGCCGTGCTCTTTCTACTGTGCCACACTGCTTCTGAAGGCACATATCCTTTCCCTCTTCTCCCACTCCTTCCTGTGTCTCCCTGACTTGCTCCTTAAATTCACGGCACTTATGTTCATATCTGTAATTTATTTATATTAATGTCTTTCTCCCCCTGTAGCCTGTATGCTTGTTGTGGGCAAGGAATGTGTCTGTACAGTGTTATATTGTACACTCCTGAGAACTTAGGAGCGTGCTCTGCACACAATAAGTGCTCACTGAGAAGGAGCGTGGCTCAGTGGAAAAAGCCTAGGCTTATGAGTCAGAGGTCGTGGGTTCTAATCCTGGCTCTGCCACTTAGCTGTGTGACTTTGGGCAAGTCACTTCACTCCTCTGGGCCTCAGTTCCCTCATCTGGTAAATGGGGATTAAGAGTGTGACCCCACGTGGGACAACCTGATTACCTTGTATCTACCCAGCGCTTACAACAGAACTTGGCACATAATAAGCACTTAACAAATACCAAAATTATTATTGATATCATTATTATTAAATACAACAGAATGCATGAATTCTTTCCCCCTCCCAGCCTCACAGCACTTATGTATGTACCTATCTGTACTTCATTTATGTTAATGTCTGTCTCACCCTATAGACTCTAAGCTCTTTGTGGGTAGGGAATGTGCCCGTTTATTGTTATACTATACTCTCCCAAGCGCTTACTACAGTGCTCAGTACACAGTAAGCGCGCAATAAATATGATGGACTGATTGACTCATAAAACACATTTCTCTTCCCAATTGTTTCCTCACTTCCTAAATGTTGTTTTCAAAGACACTTTAGGAGAAAGTTCTAATGGAAGAGATTCATTCATTCATTCAATAGTATTTATTGAGCACTTACTATGTGCAGAGCACTATAGTAAGAGCTTGGAATGTACAAATCAGCAACAGATAGAGACAGTCCCTGCCCATTGACGGGCTTACAGTCTAATCGGGAGAGACAGACAGACAAAAACAATAGCAATAAATAGAATCAAGGGGATGAACATCTCATTAAAACAATAGCAATAAATAGAATCAAGGTGATGTACATCTCATTAACAAAATAAATAGGGTAATGAAAATATATACAGTTGAGCGGACGAGCACAGCGCTGAGGGGATGGGAAGGGAGAGGTGGAGGAGCAGAGGGAAAAGGGGAAAAAGAGGGTTTAGCTGCGGAGAGGTAAAGGGGGGGTGGCAGAGGGAGTAGAGGGAAAGGGGGGGGAGAGGAAGTTCAGTCTGGGAAGGCCTCTTGGAGGAGGTGACCTCTAAGTAGGGCTTTGAAGAGGGGAAGAGAATTAGTTTGGCAGATGTGAAGAGGGAGGGCGTTCCAGGACAGCGGGAGGATGTGTTCGACGGCGGGATAGGCGAGAACAGGGGACGGTGAGGAGGTGGGCAGCAGGGGAGCGGAGCGTGCGGGGTGGGCATTAGGAAGAGAGAAGGGAGGAGAGGTAGGAGGGGGCAAGGTGATGGAGAGCCTCGTAGCCTAGAGTGAGAAGTTTTTGTTTCGCGCCAAGGTTGATAGGCAACCACTGGAGGTTTTTAAGAAGGGGAGTAACGTGCCCACAGCGTTTCTGCAGGAAGAAGAAGGAGCTCAGTTTTGGACATGGAAGCAATTTACTTTCCAAGAATGCTTTCATTCTCAGCCCTTTTTGATGCCAATTTCTGATTTGAGACAAGTTTTTGCGTTAAAAACTTTTTCTAAGGTAGGCTTCCTGAGCTACCACTCTATCATCTCTAGTCGAGATTTGGTCTCATCATACTTCCATTAATTTAATCCTCTTGGAAGAGTCAATGCTGGTTCCTATGTGAATAAATCACCACCAGGGGAGAGAATTCTATCCATTATACTTTTTTTAACAGTCTAATATACCATTCTTTCCATCAAAGAGTTGTACCCATATAAGTAATCCCAGCTTCAACAGCTGTCTGCTATGTGACCTTGGGCAAGTCACTTAACTTCTCTATGTCTCATTTATCTCATCTGTAAAATTGGGATTAAGACTATGAGACCCAAGTACTACATGGACTGTGTCCAAAGTGATGATCCTGTGTTTATCCCAGCACTTAGTTCTTGGCACATAGTAAATGCTGCTTAACAAATACCATTTATATATATGTACACGTATATATATATATATGCCCAAAGGACTATCCCTTAGTATTTTTTCCAATCCCATGGACCCGAAAGCTGGCAAGTGATAATGCATTTATAACAGACCAAGTCTAGAATGACAATAAGTACAAACTGGCTTTTATTTGAGGCAAGAGAGAAACGATGCAATTACAACACAAGTGCTGGGATTTTCTTTCAAGATTTCAATAACATCTTAGAGCTTTGGCCAAGATGCAGGAGTATATTACATGAGAATATTTGAAAGCATAATACTTATTGGAAATAAACTTCAACAAAATGATCACAAATAAATTTCACTCTGAAAACCACTTTAAAGGCCTACCCTGAGTTGAAGTAAAGATTCTTTTTCTTTTCCTCTAAGCTATCACATAGTTAATATGAATTGTTCATTGTTCTGTGTTTGAAATGGGAACATGTCAAGGTTTTGACTTTCTCTGACTTTCAATAGTGGCATTTGATGACAAGCTTTTAATTAAATAAAAAGGTGATGCCTGGCAAATCTCTTACATCAACTTTATAAAAAAAAGAACAAAATTGTACCTTCCTTCGACTCCTTTACATTTTTCTTGGCCTGTCCATAAATGTCCGGCTTTTTCCCCATTTCTCTTCCTATTTCCCTCACACACTGTGCCTAAGTTGACTGAAAAGCCTGGAACAGTATTCCAGAAGCTTCTTATATCTGCTATCATTTTTTTCTATTACCCTTAATACTTTATTTAAAAGATTACAAATTACTTAAAAAAAGACCAGATTCCACAATTTTAGGCTTATGAAATTACCTTACCAGTAAGTCACGGATAAGAAAGTAATGGAAGAGGAAGGTGATGTCTTGAAGGGTGTTACTTAGAGTGAGGCAGGTGGCTTCTGCCTGCTGGATATTAAAGGTGGTGGTGGTCATCAACCTGAGCTACGCTGACCACACTAGCCCAGGATTCTGGCTGAGGACATGCCAGGGATAAGACGGGGAAAGAAATTCATCATTCTGGGATACGGATGACTGACCACCACAGTGAGAATGGGCAGGGAGAGGGCTCAATTCCCTTTATTCATCTCCCCCTACCCCCATCCCAGCCCCACAGCACTTTTGTACATATCTGTAATTGATTGATTTCTTATGTTACCATCTGACTTCTTTCACCTAAATTGTAAGCTCCTTGTGGACAGGGAATGTGTCTATTTACTGTTCATTCATTCATTTATTCAATTGCATTTATTGAACGCTTACTGTGTGCAGAGCACTGTACTAAGCCCTTGGAAAGTACTATTTGGCAACAGAGACAATCCCTACCCAACAACAGGCTCACAGTCTGGAAGGGGGAGAGAGACAACAAAACAAAACAAGTAGACAGGCATCACTACCAACAAAATAAATAGAACCAAAGATAAATGCACATCATTAATAAAATAAATGGAGCAATAAATGTGTACAAATATATATATAAGTGCTGTGGGGAGGGGGAAGGGGGTAGAGTAGAGGGAGGGAGTTGGGGGAATGGGGAGGGGAGGAGAGGCAGAGGGAAAGAGAGGGCTCAGTCTGGGAAAGCCTTCTGGAGGAGGGGAGCTCTCAGTAGGGTTTTGAGGAGGGGAAGAGAGCTAGTTTGGCGGATGTGAGAAGGGAGGGCATTTCAGGCCAGAGGTAGGACGTGGGCCAGGGGTTGAGGGCGGGGCAGGCAGAAAAGAGGCCCAGTGAGGAGGTTAGCGGCAGAGAAGCAGAGTGCGCGGGTTGGGCTGTAGGAGGAGAGAAGGGAGATGAGGTAGGAAGGGGCAAGTTGATGAAGAGCTGTTACTGTTATGCTGTACGTTCCAAAGCGCTCAGTACAGTGGTCTGCACATAGTAAGCCCCTTTTTCCTCAGATCCCCCTCCCTTCCATCTCATCTTGACTCGCTCCCTTTGTTCTTCCCCCATCCCCACCCCACAGTACTTATGTATATATGCATATATCTATAATTCTATTATTTATATTGATGACTGTTTAATTGTAATGATGTCGGTCTCCCCCCTTCTCAACTTGAGCTTGCTGTGGTCAGGGATTGTCATTCTTTACTGTTGTACTGTACTTTCCAAGCAGTTAATACAGTGCTCTGCACACAGAAAACACTCAATAAATACAATTGAATGAATGAATGAATGAATGAATGAATAAGCTCAAAAAACACGACTGACTGACTCCAAAGCCTGGGATGCAACTGAGTGGTGATCACGGTGTGGGGAGGGGGAGGGAGGCCCACCTGACTTCCCCAAGCCTGGAGGTGTGCTGAGCACAGAGAGATCTGTGGTGGCTGCTGCCGTGGGATGCTAGGCCCCTACTCCCTCCCCTCACTGATCAGACCCCTGATCTCAACCCTCCTTCGCCCTCTTCTCCCCAGGGCTTAGTGGAGAGACCACAGGCCTGGGAGTCAGAAGGTCATGGGTTCTAATCCTGGATCCCCCCACTTGTCTGCTGGGTGATCCTGGGCAAGAGACTTCACTTCTCAGTTCCTCAGTTACCTCATCTGTAAAATGCGGATTGAGACTGTGAGCCCCACATGGGATAGGGATGGTGGCCAACTTGATTTGTTTGTATCTACCCCAGAGCTTAGTACTGTGTACTAAGTACTGGCACATAGTAAATGTTTAAGAAATACCATCATCAAATACTTTCATCATCATCAAGCAGTGGCTTGAGCTCATCCCGACCCTCCCTGGTTGGCCCTGCGCCCTCCTGCTTCCCAGCGTTCAGCCTGCGGCCCCAGGCTCTGACCCCCCTGAACTCTAGAGACCAGAGGGATCCGACCCTGGCATCCTGACTCCAGGCAGCACTCAAGCCCTGGTGATGTGATGCCAGTGAACCCAAAATGGCCAATTCCAGCAGGGCGCACCAGCAGAGCCCAACAGGAGGCAACCCAGAAACCCACGAAAGGCAGGGTGGAAAGGGTAAGGGCCTGGGAGTTAGTGGACCTGGGTTCTAATCCCTGCTCTGCCACGTATCTGCTGAGAGACCTTAGGCAGGTCACTTCACTTCTCTGGGCCTCAGTTACTTCATCTGTGAAATGGGGATCGATCATGAGGCCTTATGTGGACATGGACTGTGTCCAACCTGATTAACTTGCATCTTCCCCAGCACTTAGTACAGTGCCAGGCACATAGTAAGCTCTTAATAAACACCACTAAAAATAAAAATAAAATAAAAAAGACCACAGGCGATTCACACGGACTGTCTGGGGGAGGGAATATGTAAAGGGACAAATCAGGAAAAGGCCAGATTTTCAGGCAATCCATGCTCAGCCCCTGAACCCATGGACGTGTGCTGGGACCTCTTGTGAAGGAGTGCAATTAAAAAAGTTTGGACTGAAATGAGCTGCTATTTTCTACACTCCAGGTCAAAATGATGATACTAATTAGAATAATTGGAAAGAGCTGCTGTTCAGGTATTTTCTACACTCCACCTCACTAGAGAATGGTAGCAGTTACCACCCTATGTTGCGCAGGCAGAAAATAGCCATTGATTTAAGAAGCATTAGGGTAAGACACCCATAATGGGTTACTAGGAAGGAAAAGTATGGGAACTTCCCACCATGAGAGCAGTGGTCAAAGAAGCACCTCCCTCTGAATATATTCAATGAGAATTCCTACAATACTAACTCTAGATGCAGTCTAGAGATCCTTATTTGGGCAGTAAACTATTTTTTTTAAGGCATAAGACAAGCCAAGACAAGGAGATAAGGTCCTCCAAGCAGGGAACTGCTGAGTGTATCTTTTCCCTCCCATCTGAAGAATCTACATTAATAGTTCCATGTCCTCTGAATCCCTTCCCTCTAATTATCCCATCCCTGTCCTTTTCAGGCACTTCCTCTCATCCCCTCTCCCCTCGGCAGCCCCTCTGGTCCCCCCAAGTCAGCTCACTCCCATCCAACCCCTTCCTATCTCAGCACCTGCCCTGAAAGCCCCAGCCAAATGTAGCCTGTGGAACCCCCACTCCATCATGAGAAAGCTTACTCCAGTGTTTAGAACAGTGTTTGACACATAGGAAATGCTTAACAAATACTATTTTGATAAAAGGAAGTACTGTGTACAGATTAATAATGTTGGTATTTGTTAAGCGCTTACTATGTGCAGAGCACTGTTCTAAGCACTGGGGTAGATACAGGGTAATCAGGTTGTCCCACATGAGGCTCACAGTTAATCCCCATTTTACAGATAAGGGAACTGAGGCACAGAGAAATTAAGTGACTTGCCCACAGTCACACAACTGACAAGTGGCAGAGCCAGGATTCAAACCCATGAACTCTGACTCCCAACGCCGGGCTCTTTCCACTGAGCCACGCTGCTTCTCAATGTGCTTTACTAACTCCTTGGGAAAGTACAAAACAATGGAGTCGGTAGATACCTTCCCATTCCTGCACATCATATCAATACACTCACTCCTCCTTTACCCCCTCCCTGACTGCAGTATTCAACCATTCTCTTGGTCTGGTGAACAGAGCATGGGCAATACTTTCTCACTACCTTTAGCAGGCTCCTCCTTTCCCTTATACCCCCTAACTGTGGGAGGCCTTCATGGCTCGGTTCTGGATCCTCTTCTGTGCTCCATCTACACTTACTCTCTTAGAGAACTTACTTGCTTCCACAGCTTCAACTACTATCTTCTCAAGGATGAATCCCAAATCTACATTTCCAGCCCTGACCTCGCTCCTTCTCTGTAGCCACACATTTCCTTCTGCCTTCATGTCATCTCTACTTGGATGTTTCGCTGACTTCTTAATGTGTACAAAACAGAATTCCTTCTCCACCCAAACCTTGTCCTCTTCCTGACTTTCTCATCGCTGCAGACAACACTGCTGTCCTTCCTATCTCACGAACATGTAACTTTGGAGTTATACTAGACTCATTTCTCTCATTCAACCCATATATTCAATCTTTCACCAAATTCTGTCATTTTGACCTCCGCAACATCGCTAAAATCCACCCTTTCCTCTCCATCCAAACTGCCACTAAACTGATCCAATCACCCAGCCTATCCCCCTTAGACTACTGATTCACCCTCCTTGCTGACTCCCCTGCTTCTTCTCTCCCCACTCCAGTCCATATTTCATTGTGTCCAACCCGATTTGCTTGTATACACCTTAGTGCTTAGTACAGTGCCTGGCACATAGGAAGCGCTTCACAAATGCAACAATCATCCTTATTATTATTCACTCAGCTGCCTGGATCATTTTTCTAAAAAGTCTGTTCAGTCCATATCTCTCCACTCCTCTATAACCTCCAGTGGTTGCTCATCTACCTCCACCTCAAACAGAAGCTCCTTACCACCAGTTTTAAGGTGCTTCATTAGCTCTCTCCTTTGTACCTTAAAGCCTCACTGATCTCCTATTACAAGCCAGCCCACACACTTCATTCCTCTAATGCCAAACTCTTCACTGTACCTCCAGCTCATCTGGCTCACCATCAACCCCTTGTCCACATCCTCCCTCTGGCCTGGAACTCCCCTGCCCTTCATATCTGAGGGACCACCGCTCTCCCCATTTTCAAACACCTACTAAATCACATATCCCCCGAGTGGACCCTCATTTCTCAAGTCACTCTCCCTTCTGCATCACTGATGTGTGAATCGGTGTACCACCTAAGCATTTGATATTCACCCTAACCTCTAAGCATTTGAGATTGTCCCCATTTTCAGCCTTCTCGGCACATCATATCCTAATACTGCCATTTCTCCTATTTATAATTCATTTAAGTACCAACTCTACTTACTGTGCAGGCTTTTATTTAGCACTGTACAGTGTTCTACACAAAATAAGCATTCAATAAATGCCACTGCTTAACTGACACCATCTATCATAAAGAAAGAAGATGCTCTATCCAGTGACCTTTTAAAGGCAGCAAATCTAACTGGAAGGAAGTGGATTCAGAGGTTATTTTCTAAAACCCTTGTGCATTAGTGCTAGGAATCTATGACAAATAAGGCCGAATTAGGATAGATTATCACTTTACCCACACCAGTGTCCAAAGGTTCAGTAAATTTTCCCGAGATCATAACCACTTTATGGTGAGCTGGTTTGAAGAATCAGTTTCTGTTGGTGAACTGTAAAAATTCATTTGAGAATAAAAATAAGGCATGAGAGGAGTTAGAAGTTTGATCATGGAGAGAGTCGGGATGAGGACTCCAACAAGAATGCTGTTTTGGAGAAGGCGGCAGCCCGTCACTACAACCCAGGGTTCCCCAATCTCTCACAAGTATGTTGAGACAGTTCGTTTAAGACTTTCCAATACCTGCAGCGACAGAATTCTGGTTCCTTTCTCTGAGGGGTTGCCACACAAAGTAAAGTGAATATTAACAATAATCATAATATATTTATTGAGTGCTTACTGTGGGTAGAGCACTGTACTAAGCATTTGGAAAAGCATAATAAAGAATGCTATTTGTAAGTATTTACTATGTGTCAGACACTGTACTAAGCAATAGGGTGGATATCGGACAATCTGATTGAGCACAGTTCATTAATTCATTCATTCAATAGTATTTATTGAGCGCTTACTATGTGCATAGCACTGTACTAAGTGCTTGGAATGTACAATTTGGCAACAGATAGAGACAATCCCTGCCCAATGATGGGCTCACAGTCTAATCGGGAAGATAGATGGACAAAAACAAGACAACATAATCACGACAAATAGAATCAAGGGGATGTACACCTCATTAACAAAATAAATAGGGTAATAAATTACAGAAGCAGTGTGGCTCAGTGAAAAGAGCACGGGCTTGGGAGTCAGAGGTTATGGGTTCGAATCCCAGCTCTGCCATTTGTCAGCTGTGTGACTGTGGGCAAGTCACTTCACTTCTCTGTGCCTCAGTTCCCTCATCTTTAAAGCCACACATTTTAAATTATATTGAAATGAATAAAATGGGGATTAAGACTGTGAGCCTCACGTGGGACAAGCTAATTACCCTGTATCTACCCCAGCTCTTAGAACAGTGCTCTGCACATAGTAAGAGCTTAACAAATATCAACATTGTTATATACAAATGAGCATAGTGCTGAGGGGAGGGGAAGGGAGAGGGGGAGGAGCAGAGGGAAAGGGGGCTTAGCTGAGGGGAGGTGAAAGGGAGAAGGGGCCGGGAGCAGAGGGAGCAGAGGGAAGAGGGGAAGCTCAGTCTGGGAAGGCCTCTTGGAGGAGGTGAGCTCTCAGTAGGGTTTTGAAGAGGGGAAGAGAGTTAGTTTGGTGGAGATGAGGAGGGATAGCATTCCAGGACAGCGGAAGGACGTGGGCCAGAGGTCGACGGCAGGATAGGCGTGAATGGGGGACGGTGAGGAGGTGTGGGGGGGCAGTAGAAAGAGAGAAGGGAGGTGAGGTAGGAGGGGGCAAGGTGATGGAGAGCCTTGAAGCCATGGTTCCTGCCCAACATGGGGATCACAGCCTAAATAAGTGGGAGAACAGGAATTGTTTTAAAATCGTATTTGTTAAGCAATTACTATTTCCCAGACACTCTATTAATTCCTGGGATAAATACAAGCTAAACAGGTTGGATACAGCCCACGTCCTATATGGGGTTCACGGTCTAGAGTCCGGGCTTGGGAGTAAGAAGTCATGGTTCTAATCCCGGTTCCACCGCTTGTCAGCTGGGTGACCTTGGACAAGTCACTTTACTTCTTTGTGCCTCAGTTCCCTCATCTGTAAAATGGGGATGAAGACTGTGAGCCCTACGTGGGACAACCTGATTGTCTTGAATCTACCCCAGTGCCTAGAACAGTGCTTGGCACATAGTAAACACTCAACAAATACCAACATTATTATTATATTATTATTTTTCAGATGAGGTAATGGAGGCTCAGAGAAGTTGCTACTTGCCTAATGTCACACAGGAGACAGTGGCAGAGTCAGGTTTATAATTATTATTATTATTATTATTACTGTTGCTATAAATGATTATTCGATATTATATACTGCAACATATCAT
Organism: Ornithorhynchus anatinus; assembly: GCF_004115215.2. Taxonomy (NCBI): domain Eukaryota; kingdom Metazoa; phylum Chordata; class Mammalia; order Monotremata; family Ornithorhynchidae; genus Ornithorhynchus; species Ornithorhynchus anatinus. Next base: position 152,541,421 of record NC_041729.1, on the reverse strand, counting down.
CTTTTGATAATAGATGACATTTGTTAAGCACTATGTGTCAAGCACTGAGATAAAAAAAATAGAATAATAATAATAATGTTAGTATTTGTTAAGCACTTACTACATGCAGAGCACTGTTCTAAGCGCTGGGGTAGATACAGGGGAATGAGGCTGTCCCATGTGAGGCTCACAGTCTTCATCCCCATTTTACAGATGAGGGAACTGAGGCCCAGAGAAGTGAAGTGACTTGCCCACAGTCACACAGCTGACAAGTGGCAGAGTTGGGATTCAAACCCATGATCTCTGACTCTCAAGCCCGGGCTCTTTCCACTGAGCCACGGAAATCAGATCAGGTTGGACATAGTACTTGTCTCATATGGAGTTGCCAATGGGAGAGAGAAGGAGAACAGGCATTTAATGCATAAATCTCAAAAAACAAACAATGAGCTACAAAAACAAGGAGTTTGGGGGGTTTGGTTTTTTTTCATTTAAAAAAGCCTCAAAATAGAACACTCTACCTGTCTTGGCATTGTTATTATCTGACTGAAGAAAAAAGGATTCTGAAAATTGAATGACACATAATAATTAAAAGTTTGAAAGAAATGAAAATCCTTTTTGACTCTTTAGAAAAACGAGCTGTTGGAAATGAAATACCATACTTACTAAATATATTCCCTTTTCTGGCATTTTAAAAATTTAGCGATACTTTATTTTAGAGCTGTCATGTTCTGTAAAATCCACAAGAAGGTGCCCTAGCTTCAGAAGTCAATTCTTTTTCTTCAGTCCTAGCGGAACTACTAGTCTTCACATAGAAAGAGGACGAATTTCTGCTTCTTTCACATTTTGCTTTCCTTTGCCAGTCTCCATTTCCCTACGTGTTTTGTCTCTAACCTGCCCTTCTTAACTCCACATCCCCAGGGATGACACAAGTTCCTTTCTCTACCCAATCCTTTTCATGTGTTCACTGTGAGTTCAAATCTTGACCCTGGTGTAATAATAGTGATAAGTATGGTTTTTGTTAAGGGCTTACTATGTGCCAGGCACTATATTAACGCTGGGATGAATATAAGAAATTCGTGTTGGGAACAGTCCCTGTTCCACCTGCGGCTCACAATCTCAATCCCCATTTTACAGATGAGGTAACTGAGGCACAAAGAAGTGAAGTGACTCGTCCAAGGCCACACAGCAGACAAATGGCAGAGGAGGGATTAGAACCTATGATCTTCTGACTTCCCGAGTTGAGGCTCCCATCCGGAGACCCACACAGGGTTATGTTGTCAATGAAAGGAATTTGTCCGCAACAACGTTCATTGTCAGCACTTGCAGGACGATGCCGTGTGGATAGGTGTTGTGGGCACGTGGCTTTTTAAGGGCAGGGATTGTGTCTACCAAGTCTGTTGTAGTGTACTCTCCCAAATGCTTAGTTAAATGCTCTGCACACAGTAGGTGCTCAATAAATACCACCCACTGATTTGTGCTCCAACTCCTCAACCGACAAAACGCTTCTTCCAAGACAGCCCTCCTCTATTAGGCAGTGCCCTAGGAGCCAGAAATGTCAGGAGACTGGAGGCAGCGCAAAGACCAAGAGTAAGAGAGTTGTGCTTCCATTAGACTATGACACTGCTGACAGTGACACTTTATCCACAAGCATCAATGTGATCCGGAGACTTCCTTGAATGCCGAGCACATAAAAATACAGTAGGGCAGGCCTTACGGCCCTTCTGCCATTTGGGATGAATACAACTGAGCAGCATAGAGCACGGTCCTGGGAGTCAGAAGATCATGCATTCTAATCCCAACTCCACTACTTGCCTGCTGCATGGCTTTGGGCTGGTCATTTCACTTCTCTGAGCCTCGGCTCCCTCAGCGTGGCTCAGTGGAAAGAGCACGGGCTTTGGAGTCAGAGGTCATGGGTTCGAATACCGGCTCGGCCACTTGTCAGCTGTGTGACTTTGGGCAAGTCACTTAACTTCTCGGTGCCTCAGTAACCTCATCTGTAAAATGGGGATTAAGACTGTGAGCCCCACGTGGGACAACCTGAATGCCCTGTGTCTACCCCAGCGCTTAGAACAGTGCTCGGCACATAGTAAGCGCTTAACAAATACCAACGTTATTATTCATCTGTAAATTGGGCATGGAGACTGTGAGCCCCACATGGGACGGGGACTGTATTCAACTAAGATTTGCTTGTATCCACCCCAGCGCTTAATACCGTGCCTGAGAAATAATAAGCACTTAACAAATATCACTATTATTAATACCCTGATTATTATTAATCAAAGGCTATCAAGGGAATCGTGTCTCACAGCTGGCAAGATTGGGGCTTGAGTTGTTATAGCGTGATAAATTACGCTGAGTCACTGACACCCTTAATTGCAGTCACCGTGTACTGTAATATGGCTGGTAACAAAAATGAGTGTTATCTGGGGTCATGGAACAGAATAATCATTCAATCGTATTTATTGCACACTTACTATGTGCAGAGCACTGTACTAAGTGCTTGATATCTAAGCATAGAATATCTCTAAATACATAATATCTCTGAGACACAATAGCAATCAGACACCAATTAATTGAGTTCTCTCACTGGAGTTTATATTGAGTGCCTACCTTGAGTAGAGTCCTGTGAGCCCCTATTCAATGAGCACTGACTGTGTGCAGAGCACTGTAATAAGTGTTTGGGAGAGTACATTATAACAGAGGGCACCATATAACGGAGAGTACAATATGATGTAGTATACGATAGATTTGAAAGACAATGAACCCCACCCTCAACCTAATTTTAGGGCAAGTTTTGTTACTATGGTGAAGTCATGGTTAGAGGAGGAATGCTTTTCCAAACTTAAACTTGACCTATGACTCACCCCGTTTGGGAAAACTAGTCATGTAACAGGTGATGCATGGGTGAAATACGGCAGATGAGTGAAGTCATCTGCTAATGCTTTCAGTATGATCCCTTTCCCCCAAGTGATGAAGATGTATGAAGCAAAACAGAAAAACTTAAATCCATTCACTTGAATGTAGCTTCACATACAGGTTCATTCATTCATTCAATAGTATTTATTGAGCGCTTACTATGTGCAGAGCACTGTACTAAGTGCTTGGAATGTATAATTCGGCAACAGATAGAGACAATCCCTGCCCAATAGCGGGCTCATAGCCTAAAGTGAGAGTGAGGCTGAAAAAAAACAATGCAGGATTCTCAGTCCCAGCCACATTTTGTGCACAAAAAAAATTGTCCCTTGTTTGTGTTGTCGTGCTTAATGTTTGCAGCTCCCAATGCTGCTTTCTCTTTCGCTTCTTCATCTTTCGTTCCTTATGAAGGTTTTGCTCCAAGAGACCCATTTCTTTCTTGATAGCAACGTATCCTGAGCATTTGACTCCCATTTTCGGCTGAGATGCAACACGGTCCGAGACTTTAACTGACTCATCCCATCTTTATCACACCTGTATTGTAAGCTTCTTGAGAACAGGGTGCACTAACCCTGTTGTACTGTATTTTACTTTCCCAAATACTTAGTACAGAGCTTTATGTGGTGAGCCTGTGGAAGCCATTTTGTTGGCCAAAAAACCCTTTCACAAGTGATTGTTATTTTAAAACCATGAACAACAACATGGAGAAACGAGTTTGAGAAGGAACTGGGCTGCTTTGCTGCAGGGCAGACCATTGCAAAGCCAGTCCACGACATCCAAAACAGCACATCAGGAACTGCTGCGATGCCTGAGGCAGAGGCAGATAAAAGGCGGTCACCTGGAGAGAAACGCTCTTTTTTTTCCCTTGGAGATGGGATGACAAGAGAGAGGTAGCCATCACGGACTAGCGCAGTGCCTCTGAGCTAAGAAGAGTACCATGTTGTGGCCGCTGCGAACTCCAAACTGGCTAGGGACAGGAGTCCACGCCACCACCCACAGGCATCGTGTGGGAGCCCAGCCGCCCCCAAGCAGCCAAACTTCCCAAACTCCTCTGATTGAAGACCATCTCCATGAATTGGGGGCAAAATCATCAGATGGGTAGCTACGTCTGTATATGTGTGTGCATGTGCTTGTTGGTGCATGTATGCGTTTTCCCCTTCAATTAGACTATTAAGAATGGAATAGTTTTCCGCTGTATACAGTGGTGGTTTGGTTTCCTTTTGAACTTGTCACAGTGTCCAGTCTAGAAACTCCTGGTTATTACATCTAATTAGAATCCATCACGGATGTACTGGACTAGTTAGGATACTTCTGACCGTTGAGATCGGTTAGACTAGTAGGTTTCCCAGCTCGGAAGGAAGAGCTGGTTTGGAACCTGTAGAGCAGGTCCTGGGGCTTGTGACATAAAATGACAATGAGGATTTGTCTTGAGTGCCTGAAATTGGAAGAAGGTGAATCCTCAGAGAAGGGCTCAGGACACTCCGTACACAGTAATTGCTCAATAACTACCACTGACTGACTGATTGATTTATCTCAGAGGCCTTCCCTGACTAAGCCCTCCTTTCCTTTTCTCCTACTCCCTTTCGCATCACCCTGATTTGCTCCCTTCATTCTCCCTTCCTTCATCCCCACAGCACTTATGTAATTTATTTATTTATTTTAATGTCTGTCTCCCTCTCTAGTCTGTATGCTCACTGTGGGCAGGGAACATGCTTACCAACTCTGTTATATAGTTATGTTGCCCTCTCCTAAGCACTTAGCACAGTGCTCTGCACGCATTAAGCACTCAATACCAATGATTGAGTATACATATAAGTGGACGGGGTGGCAGGGGTGGTGCATTGCCTGTTCTCAAGTATTATTTTGCTTGCCTTCTCAAACCACGACAAATGCTGCCATTTTGTGGGCAGGTTGAGAGAGAGACAAAGAGAAAGAAAGAGAGAAAGAGAGAGAAAGAAAGAGAGAGAGAGAATTCTGCAGAAATTTGGATGGAAGATGACTAGATGGGCAAGAAAGAAATGGAAGAGGGTATGATGTTGATCATGTCCAATGAGAGCCATTTTTGCTGCGGTTTTAGTTGTCCAAGAGGATAAATTGGAAAGACTCAGATGCACACATATAACCCAACCCCCACCCATGCCCCATTCTCTTAACCAATCACACTACCTGGGACTGTCTTCAAACCAGAGTTCTTAGACACGGCAATAATTTCAGTTTATTGACAAACACAAAATGGACTATCAAATGACACTTTAGGATAATGGGCGTATTTCTTTAGGCAAAACCATCGAATATAAAAGCAGCAGCCACAACTTGCTTTGAACTTCTTTAAAAATCCATGGATATTTCATAATAATAATGAGTGCTTAGTATAGTGCACTGCACACAGTAAGTGCTCAATAAATTTGAATGAATTAATTTGTTGGGTCCTTACTATGTACCAAGCACTGTTCTAAGTGCTGGGGTAGGTACAAGGTTATCAGGTTGTCCCACTTGGGGCTCACAGTCTTAATCCCCATTTTACAGATGAGGTAACAGACACAGAGAAGTTAAGAAACTTGCCCAAAGTCACACAGCCGACAAGTGGCGGAGCCGGGATTAGAACCCACGACCTCTGACTCCCAAGCCCGTGCTCTATCCACTAAGCCACGCTGTGTCTCCAAATCACAATATAGCTACTCAGTAGAAAGCCAAAGATACATATAATTCTGCTCTATTTCATTTTCCATCACTCAACACATCATTCATTAGGACGTATGTGTAAAAGCTTGAAAGAGTCGACGGAATGCCGACGAGGCTTTCTGCTATAGTACTAAAACAGAGGCAAATGTTTTCTTCCTAACAGTGATATTTCCACGAATCACAGATGATTTCTTTGGTCTGCCAGAGGCAATCCTTTAAATTCAAAAAAGCACTAAATTTCCAGCTTCAAGATAGGAGGTACCAAACAACATTATTGATATTGGCCTTCCCATCCTGAGCCCTCATTTCCCCTATTTTCTTTCCTTTCCACATTACCTATGTGGTTGGATCTGTACCTCTTAAGCAGTTGATGTTCACCCCACCCTCAGTCCCATAACGCTATTGGACATATCTGTAAATTATTTTAATGCCTGTTTTCCCTGCAAGATGGCAAGCTCTTTGTGGGCAGGAATGTGTCTGGTTTTTGTTATACTGTTCTCTGCCAAGCACTTAATACAGTGTTTTGCACACAATAACCGCTCAATAAATACCACTGAATGAATGAATGACTGGGCAGGGAAAATGACTACAGACTCTGTTATACTCTCCCAAGAATTTAGCACAGTGCTCTTAACCCAGGAAGCATTCAATATCTACCACTGATTGATAATAAAACAAATAAACAGTAGGCCAGCTGAGGAGACCAGTTCAAAGTAGTGTATCTTCACAGATCAAAGTATGGCCTGAGAGAAAGGGAGGAAAATGGCCTAATAATTAAATTACACATCAATTAATAGTATTTACTGAGCATTAACTGGGTGCAGAGCACTGTATTAAGTGCCGATTCCCAGAAGAAGACACCAATACTAGGGGGGAAAGCTTATTTAATCAGATGTCAGTTCTTAGTTTGAAAACTCTGCTGTCAGATTCCGTTCCTCATGGACTGTGTCATCACTCTCTATAGGACTTTCTGCAAGTGCTTAATAAAGTGCTCAGCAGGGCTCAATAGAGGCTACTGAAGGACTGATTTTAGCCCACTGCCCAGACAAAGGAAAGCCTCTTGCACTATGTATTTCTGAAAAGCAGCTGACGGATCTAAAGAGAAGCGGGGAGTCGGTATCGGTGACGAGCCCCCAGGGCCTGCCAAACAGTCAGTTTCTACTTCCCTCCTCTCAAATAACAGTGTGCGTGTTCCTGCCAGTTGTGTGTCTTTTACCAGTATATTTATGAGATCCGTAAACCCTGAGGGCTTTACTGGCTCTGAGCAAGAGTTCCTAAGGGGTTCCAGTGTGCCAGGAAGACTGTGAGCGCTGGCTGTCTGAAGGGATAGGGAATTTCTTCCCCTATCCCTCCTTCCCCAGCCCCGCTCCTGGCATGGGCCACAGCGGAGCCAGCTGCAAACAGTTTTTTGAAAATACACAGAACAAAACTTTTCTCTGAGGAGATTGGGATCCATTTTTCAAAATACTGCCCCCCTCCTACCCTTCCCACCCAGCAACTACAGCTCACTTCTTCTCCCAAAATCTAAATAAAATGGTTCAACCTTCTTAGATTAGCTTTGCAAATTTACAAAGCAAATAACTAACAGTTCCCAAGCTTCTAAAGTTAATGATTGGGATTTCTCCTGTGGGAAATTAGAGCAGGGCATTTATTGAAAATGCCTTAAGAAACAGCAAACCAGATTAGTTAAGCATTTTCATGATTGTGAACTTTGAGGTTAACTCATCCCACTCCCTTGGCTTTGACTATCAAGTCTCTGCAGATGACTTTCATCTCCCAACTCTATTTCCCGCTAATGCCCGCTTTAGCATACAGCAATTCCCTATGTGCTGAGCACTTGGCTATTCATTTCCACCTCTCCCCTCTCCCATTGGAAGCAATGAATCCATCAATCCATGGTATATGAGGGCTTACTGTATGCACAACATTGTACTAACTGTTTGGGAAAGTACAATACAGTACAGTTGGTAGACACAATCCCTGCCCACACAGTTGTCAGATGTCAGAGTTTGCCTTTACTCTTGTCTCTCCAGTCTATACTTCTCTCTGCTGTCCTGTTTTCCTAAAATGTTGATCTCTCCGCTTCTCAGATGGTGGCCCATTCCTCTCTGCCTCAAACAGAAACTCCTGAATATTTGCTTTAAAGCCAATCAGCTCTCTCCTACTTATCCACTCTCTTCTCCCAACATACTCCAGTTAACACATGATTTCTTTTCAAGCTAACCAATTTACTACTCCTCATTCTCATCTTTTCCACTGCTAATCACTTGCTCACGCCTTTCCCTCTGCCTGGAATTATTTTCCCCATTTATCCAATGGACCACAGCTGTTTCTATCTTCAAAGCCCATTTGAGATTTCATCTCCACTAGCAGGTCTTCCCTTAGGAGTCCTATAATGTCCCTACTTAATATCCCCCAATGGCCATCTCAACCCTTTCACCACAACTAAGAACCTACTTAAATCCCCATAAACCACACGAACATAAGTTTCTATTCTTAAAGCCTTTGTGGCAGTCACTCCAGCTAGCCCCCACATGCAGGAGGGGGAAGAGGAAGCCGGGAGGAGAGTCACTCCTAAGTAGCCCACCCAGAGTGAGAGTTAATTGGAGCAGGTAGTAATGCCGTATGTGATAGTAACTTGGATTCCAGCCAACCAGAATGAAGGCTTGGGAAGGGCAAAGAGGAATAAAGTAGTTAAGGAAACAATCCCTCAGCTATTATAGGTTTGAGCTATTTTCCTGGGAAGTCAGGATACAGAGAGAAGGACCGAGGCGTGCTCCTGGTAGATCACAGAAGCAGAGGGATCTGAGATATGATCTCAGTGGGACAGGATACCCAGATGGTTGGGGGCATTTGCTAAGCACTTACTAGGAGCTAGGCACCGTAATAATAATAATAATAATGATGGCATTTGTTAAACGCTTACTCTGTGCAAAGCACTGTTCTAAGTGCTAGGGAGGATACAAGGTGATCAGCTTGTCCCACATGGGACTCACAGTCTTAATCCCCATTTTTCAGATGAGGTAACTGAGGCACAGAGAAGTTAAGTGACTTGCCCAAAGTCATATAGCTGACAAGCAGCAGAGTGGGGATTTGAACCCATGACCTCTGACTCTCCAGCCTGTGGTCTTTTCACTGAGCCATGCTGCTTCTCAATCACTGGGGTGGATACAAGCTAATCAGGTTGGACACAGTCCCTGTCTCACGTGGGGTTCACTATCTCAATCCCCATTTTACAATTGAGGTAATTGAGGCACACGAAAGTTAAGTAACTTGCCCAAGGCCACACGGCAGAGAGGTGGTGGAGCACAGAATTAGAACCTGAGACCTTCCAACTCCCAGGCCCATGGCTCTATCCACGATGCCACGCTGCTTCTCAAAGGTTAGCCAAAGGGGTAAGGCTCCAGCCCTGAGGGGGAGAAAATGCCACAGCACTACCTTGGCATCTGAAGGCTTCTGAGAGGACATTGGAATTTGGGATTCCCTGAAGGAAGAGGGAAAGGACCAAGGAACCTGAGCCCTCCCGCCCCCAGACACCTGCGTATAAGATATTCTGTTTATTTCTTACCTGATTAAGTGCTAAGAATACTTGCACAAAAGTTTTGGTATATCTGATCTTCTGTGTCCTACTCCATTCTAATCCTCCTTGACCTCTCTGCTGCCTTTGACACTGTCGACCATCCCCTCCTCCTCCATACTTTATCTCACCTTGGCTTCACGGACTCTGTCCTCTCCCGGTTCTCCTCTTACCTCTCTGGCCGGTCATTCTCGGTCTCCTTCGCTGGAGCCTCCTCCCCCTCCCATCCTTTAACTGTTGGAGTTCCTCAAGGGTCAGTTCTTGGCCCTCTTCTGTTCTCCATTTACACTCACTCCCTCGGTGAACTCATTCGCTCTCACGGCTTTGACTACCATCTCTACGCAGATGACACACAGATCTACATCTCCGCCCCTGTCCTCTCCCCCTCCCTTCAGGCTCGCCTCTCCTCCTGCCTCCAGGACGTCTCTACCTGGATGTCGGCCCGCCACCTAAAACTCAACATGAGCAAGACTGAGCTCCTCATCTTCCCTCCCAAACCCGGTCCTCTCCCAGACGTCTCTATCACCGATGATGGCACAACCATCCTTCCCGTCTCTCGGGCCCGCAATCTCGGTGTCATCCTTAACTCGTCTCTCTCGTTCACCCAACACATCCTATCCGTTACCGAGACCTGTCGGTTTCACCTCTACAATATCGCCAAGATCCGCCCTTTCCTCTCCACCCAAACGGCTACCTTACTATTACGGGCTCTCGTTATATCCCGGCTAGACTACTGTGTCAGCCTTCTCTCTGACCTCCCTTCCTCCTCTCTCGCCCCGCTCCAGTCTATTCTTCACTCCGCTGCCCGGCTCATCTTCCTGCAGAAACGATCTGGGCATGTCACTCCCCTTCTTAAAAAACTCCAGTGGTTGCCTATCAACCTCCGCTCCAAACAAAAACTCCTCACTCTAGGCTTCAAGGCTCTCCATCACCTTGCCCCTTCCTACCTCTCCTCCCTTCTCTCTTTCTACCGCCCACCCCGCACGCTCCGCTCCTCTGCCGCCCACCTCCTCACCGTCCCTCAGTCTCGCCTATCCCGCCGTCGACCCCTGGGTCACGTCCTCCCGCGGTCCCGGAACGCCCTCCCTCCTCACCTCCGCCAAACTGATTCTCTTTCCCTCTTCAAAACCCTACTTAAAAATCACCTCCTCCAAGAGGCGTTCCCAGACTGAGCTCCTCCTCCCCCTCTACTCCCTCTGCCATCCCCCCTTTACCTCTCCGCAGCTAAACCCTCATTTTCCCCTTTTCCCTCTGCTCCTCCACCTCTCCCTTCCCATCCCCACAGCACTGTACTCGTCCGCTCAACTGTATATATTTTCGTTACCCTATTTATTTTGTTAATGAATTGTACATCGCCTTGATTCTATTTAGTTGCCATTGTTTTTACGAGATGTTCTTCCCCTTGACTCTGTTTGTTGCCATTGTTCTCGTCTGTCCGTCTCCCCCGATTAGACTGTAAGCCCGTCAAACGGCAGGGACTGTCTCTATCTGTTGCCGACTTGTTCATCCCAAGCGCTTAGTACAGTGCTCTGCACATAGTAAGCGCTCAATAAATACTATTGAATGAATGAATGAATGTGTCTGCCTGTGGCAAGGCTGGAGGAAGAAGCTCCAGGAGCCGGGGGGGAAAAGCCGGGAAGAAGGTAAGAGAAGCCCTTTCTCTGTGAGTTTCCTGTAGCCAGTCCTGGGAGGGAGGGTTTGGTTAACTGAGTCCCGAATGAACCTCTTGCTTTCGGAAAAGCAAGTGGTCCGGGGATTTGGGGTACGCAAGGTAGGAAGCCTCAAATCCTGCCAGTCCCAGGAAGGGAGAATTGGAGGGTTTTAATACCCCATGGAAACTAGAAGGGTCTGGGCTCTCCTAAAGTAACTCTGAGGGACTCTTTTAACTAGGATTTAGGGCTAACTTCAGACAATGTCCAGCTTTTATATGCTCATACTACTGTAGATCCTGATATCAATCAATCGATGGTACATAATAATAATAATAATGTGGGCATTTAAGCACCTACTATGTGTCAAGCATTGTTTTAAGCACTGGGAGAGATACAAGCTAATCAAGTTGGACACAGTCCCTGTCCCATATAGGGCTCACAGTTTAATCCCCATTTTACAGATGAGGTCACTGAGGCCCAGAGAAGTGAAACGCCTTGCCCAAGATCATACAGCAGACAAGTGGTGGAGCTGCGATTAGAACCCTGATCCTTCTAACTCCCAAGTCTGTACTGTTATTGAGTGCTTATTATGTGCAGAGCACTGTACTAAGTGCTTGGGAGAGTACACTACAACAAATTAGCAGACATGTTCCCTGCCCATAATGAGTTTACAGTCTAGAGGGGGAGATAGCAATTAATATGAATTTATAATTCATAATATATAATGGAAAGATATGTACATGAGTGTTGAGGGGTTGGAGGTGGGACAAATTTCAAATGTCCAGGTGTCACAGATCCAAGTGCATAGATGATGTAGAAAGGAGAGCAAGCTGGGGAAATGAGGGTTTAATCAAGGAAGGCCTCTTGGAGGAGATGTGTCATTAATAATTCTTTGAAGGTAGGGAGAGTGGTGGTCTGCTGTATACAGAGTGGGAGGAAGTTCCATGCTAGGGGGAAGATGTGGGAAAGGGGTCAGCAGTGAGATAATTGAGATCAGAGCACAGTGAGTCAATGGGTTCTAGAGGAGCAGAGTGTGTGAGCTGGGTTGTAGTTGGAGATTAGTGAGGTGAGGTGGGATGGGGCAAGGTGATTGTCCACTTTAAAGCTGATGATAAGGAGTTTCTGTTTGATGCGAAGGTGGATGGGTAACACTGGAGGTCCTTGAGGAGTGGGGAGTAAATACATGGACTGAATGTTTTCATTGAAGAACGATACACTCACACAATCTATTCTGCATAATCTATTGTTATCTGTAATTTATTTTAATGTCTCTCTATCCCTGAAGAATACAGTAGTAATAGTCTCGATTAAGCACTTACTGTGGGCAGAGCACTGTACTATCAATGGTAATTATTCATTCATTCAATCGTACTTATTGAACTCTTACTGTGTGCAGTGCACTATGCTAAGAGTTTGGGAGAGTACAGTATACCAGAACTGGTAGATGTTCCTTGCCAAAATGAACTTCCAGTCTAGAGGGGGAGACGGACATTACTATAAATAAATTACAGATACGTGCTGTGGGCCTAAGGAAGGGGTGAATAAGGGCTGCAAATTCAAGTGCAAAGGTGACAGGGAAGGGAATGGAAGAGGAAATGAGGGCTGTCAGGCAAGGCCTCCTGCTTTCAGTGAGGCTTCGAGAAGTATTGTGGCCTGGTGGATAGAGCACAGACCTGGGAGTCAGAAGGACTTGGGTTCTGATCCCGGCTCTGCCACTTGTCTGTGACCTTGGGCATGTCACAACTTCTCTGAGACTCAGTTACCTCATCTATAAAATGGGGATTTAGACTGCGAGCCCTATGTGTTAACCTGATTAACCTGAATCCCCCCCCTGTGCTTAGTATAGTTCCTGGCACATACTAAATGCTTAATAAATACTATAAAAAACAAGAAGGGGGGGGAGTGTGATCGTCTGTCAGATATGAAGAGGGAGAACGTCCCAGGCCAGAGACAGAACATAGGTGAAAGGTTGGTAGTGAGACAGATGAGACTGCATTACAATGAGTAGGTTGGCATTAGAGAAGCAAAGTATATCCTTGGTTGGTGTAGGAAATCAGGGAAGTTCAGTAGGAGGAGAAAGGTGATTGAGCACTTTAAAGCCTATGGTAAGGAGTTTCTTTTGGAAAGGCAGAGGTGGATGGGCAACTCACTGGAGGTTCTTGAGGAGTGGGGAAACATGGGTTGAATGTTTTTGTAGAAAAATGATCCAGGCAGCAGAGTGAAGTATGGACTGGAGTGGGGAGAGACAGGAGGCAGGGAGGTCAGCGAGGATGCTAATGCAGAAGTCAAGATGGGCTAGGCTAAGTGCCTGGATGAACATGGTAGCACTTTGGATGGAGAAGAAAGGATGGATTTTAGCAATGTTGTGAAGGTTGTATTGACAGGGTTTGGTGACAGATTGAATATGGAGGTTGAATGAGAGAGATGAGGCAAGGATTACCACAAGGTTACAGACTTGCGAGACAGGAAGGAAGGCTGTGCTGTCTACAGTGATGGGAAAATCATGGGGAGAACAGAGTTTGAAAGGGAAGATAAAGAGTTCTGTTTTGGTCACCCTAAAGCTGAGGTGTCGGCCAGACATCCATGTAAACATCTTCAGAAGTAGGAGGAAATGTGAGACTGCACTGAAAGAACTAAGCGATGGGAGAGAAGACAGGTAGGAATTAGACATGGGCCCTGTCCCTCAGAGGGGTGATAAACTCCTTACGGGCAGGAAACTGCATTTACCAACTCTATTACATTGTACTCTCCCAAGCATAGTATAGTGTTCTCCCCAGGGTAAACACTCATTAAATACCACTGACGGATTAATCTGCAATTTTAGTGGCTGTCTCACCCACTAGACTGTAAATTTCTTGAGGACAGGATTGTGTTTTCCAACTCTTTTGTACTCTCCTAAGCATTTAGTTTCCCATTCTGCAAAGAGTAGGTACTGAATAACTGATACTGATTGATTGATATTTCCCGTGGATTTTACAACCTGACTGGCCAAAACAAACAATTGTACTCAGCCTGCTCTTCACAAACAAGAAATACCAGTTGGATCGAGGGACTAGGAAGCCAAGTGCTTAGCACAGTGCTTTGCAAACAGTAAGGGCTCAATAAATATGCCTGAATGAATTTCTTACTTACATCCATTATCGCTTTCTTCCAACAAGGTAAGGTCCTCCCCTAGACTAAGCTCCTTGTGGCCAGGGAACATGTCTACCAAATCTGCACTTAACATAGTGCTCTGCACATAGTAAGCACTCAAATATGATTGATTGAAATATGGAACACCTCATAAAAATCAGGGTGTGAGGGGGCATGGAGGTAGGTCTTTTCTCTCAGTTTAAAGGGCTCTCTGATCAATACATTTTAAACAGCTGGGACCATGTCTATCCTGAGCCTGAAATTCATTTGGGGATATCAAAAGCTCTTCATCCAACCCTAATGAGTTTAACTCACTTTGGCTGTATCGACAACTCACAGATATCCATGGCAATGGGTGAAAGATTTCACCCAACTTTCCCAATGTTATTGGTTGAATTGGATTTTGACACAAGGAGAAACCTTATCACAGCATTCCAGAGAACCGTGACTGGGAAGGTGATGAGAAGAAGCAAAAACAGCAACACCTACAGAATAATCACCTGCTAAGTAACTGAGTGACGACCATATCCATTTCAAGTGTGAAACACTGTACCTCCTCTTAATAGGCCAAAAATCAATTCCATTTTCCTTTAACAAGACATCTGCTGTCCACATTTTGGAAATTGATTTTCTCCCCAAGTGATTTTGCATCTACCAATTGTTTTATAGCCTGCTGCCTTCATTTTCAACCTTTCCAGAAAACGTAGGGGATTTTTCTAAGCCTGAGCAGCAGTTTCAGCTGTATGGTGGTTCTCTTCAGCCATCACTTTTTTATGCTATCTGTTGAAAGCTTACTGTGTGTCAAGCTTTGTTCTAAGGGCTGGGGGAGATACAAGTTAATCAGGTGAGGCACAGTCTTTGTCCCACACAGGTCTCAAAAGTATAAATAGGAGGGAAAAGGGATATTTCATCCCCATTTTACAGTTGAGGAAACTGAAGAACAGAGAAGTTGTGATTTGCCCAAGGTCATATAGCAGGTATGCGGCCAAACCAGAATTAGAACCCAGGTCCTCTGACTCCCAGGCCCCAGCTTAACCTGCCAAACCACACTGCTCTTCACCTTCTACTCTCCACCAGCTCACACTATTCTTCCCAAACTCACCTTCTACCTATACCTTATCCTCAGTTCTCCCAACTTTTACCTCTGAACTCCCTCCCCGTCTCCACCAGACCACTGTTTTCCCCCAGCTTTAAAGCCCTCTAAAATACCATCTCCACTAGGAAAATTTTCCCTGATTAAATTTGCAATGTCCTAGTTCTAACAACCCAACACCAGCCTTTACATTTATTGTGTGCGTTATTCTCATCTTCATGAACCTAAGCAGAAATATCATTGATTGTAGAGCTATCACAGAGAGTTCATACTAATAATGGTATTTGTTAAGCGCTTACTATGTGCCAAGCACTTTTCTAAGCACTGGAGTAGGTACAAGGTAATCAGGTTGTCCCACGTGGATCACACAGTCTTAATCCCCATTTTACAGATGAGATAACTGAGACCCAGAGAAGTGAAATGACTTGCCCAAAGTCACACAGTGGACAAGTGGCAGAGCCGGGATTAGAATCCCTGACCTCTGACTCTCAAGCCCGGGCTCTTTCCACTAAACGAGGCTGCTCCTCCAAATACCATCACTATCATCATTATTATTATTACTAGAGCTCAGTTTACACACTCTGCTCCTCTAGGGCAAGCTTGCTCACTGTGCTCCGATCTCATTTATCTCACTGCCAACCCCTTTCCCACGCCCTCCTCCTAACCTGGAACTCCCTCTCCCTCAATATATGCCAAACTTGTCACCTTCTAAGTGTTGTTGAGGTCACATCTTTTCCAAGAGGCCTTCCCAAATAAGCCCTCTTTTCCCTGGCTCACTCTCCCTTTGCGTCATCAATGCACCTGGATCACTAACCTTTGGACATTTGATATTCACCCCACAGTGCTTGCGTACATATTTTTAAATTATATATTATAAATTACTTATTTACTCATATTAATGTCCATCTCCCCCTCTTGACTGCAAGCTCATCATGAGCCGGGAATCTGTCTGCTAATTTTACTGTACTGTACTCTCCCAAGGGCTTAGTACAGTGCTCTGCACATAGTAAGTGCTCAATAACTACCATTGATTCTTGCATAAATGTTGCTTAATTTTTTAATGGTGGCCCTCCACAGGCTATGTTTAGAGTCAATCAGTCAGTCATATTTATTGAGTGCTTAATGAGTGCAGAACACTATACTAAGCACTTGGGAGAATACAAAATATTTATTACTTTTATCATGGTACTTGTTAAGCATTTACTATGTACCAAGCACTGTTCTAAGCACTGTGGTAAATACAATTTAATCGAGTTGGACACAGTACCTGTTTCACATGGCACTCACACTCTTACCCCCCTTTTACAGATGAGGTAACTGAGGCACATGGATGCTAAGTGACTTGCCCAAGCTCAAACAGCAGACATGTGGCAGAGCTGGGTTTAGGACTCATGACCTTCTGGCACCCAGGCCCATGACAAATTCCCTAGTCAGCTGTGTGACTTTGAGCAAGTCACTTAACTTCTCTATGCCACAGTTACCTCATTTGTAAAATGGGGTTTAAAACTGTGACCTCCATGTGGGACAACCTGATAACCCTGAATCTACTCCAGGGCTTAGAACAGTGCTTGGAACATAGCACTTAACAAATACCATCATTATTATTATTCCCTAACCAAAGTTAAGTCAATAGATTCAGAAATATAAGTAGCCTTGTGAATTTCCAAAGAGCTCTATCAGCTGTACTCTACTGTCCCTAGCCTACCTGACAATATTTTTAGCTGCTGTAGAAAATCATTTCTTCCTTTTATTTTCAGAAAGTTATAGATATTCTAAAATAATTTTCTAATCAATAAGCCTTTCCTGTTCCAACTTCATTTTGTCCTTCAGAAAAGTTCATTCTTAGACAAGAAATGGCTCTGATGAAACGGACCATATTTTCAGCCGCTTAGCCCAATGATGCTCATCATTGAGCGCATCAATAACTGGAAGAGTTCCACAGGATGAGGCACTGCTTTGTGAAAAGTAAGAGACCAACTGGGTTTACCATACAAGTCATTGTGACTTTTGAATACATTTTTCAAGGAATTGCTATTTTATTCCTGAGAAACCAGAAAATTAGAATTTACTGCTCATGGCACAGTTGGAATACTTGTTTTACGTGTCTTTGAATGCAGAGATGTGCAAGAATTCTCTATGACTGGTCCTCAACCTCTAAGCAGCTCTGTGAGTAACCCAGAATAAGATATGTAACATTGAAACCCCCATAGCAGATTAGTGGTATTTCTTAAATTCCTACTCTGTACCAAGCACCATGCTAAGCATTATTATTAACTTACTATAATAGTAAACAATGGAACTTAAGCATTTATTATGGTGCCCCCTTTATATCTGACAAACCACAACTCTCCTCAGCATCAAAGCCCGACTAAAATCCCATCTCCTCTATGAAGACTTCCCTGACTAATCTTTCTTTTCCCCACCCTATCACCCTTCTTTCTACATCATCTATGCACCTGGGTATATACCCCATAAGCACTTTGATTTTTCACCCCACCCCCATCCTCTCACACTTATGTACATATTCTTATACTCTGCTGTTACCCCTATACATAGTTCATTTTAAGGTCTGCCTCCCCAGCTAGATTTTAAGCCCCCTGTAGACCAAAATCATGTCAACCAACTCTACAGTCTAGAGGATAGGGCATGGACTGAGGAGTCAAAGGGGACCTAGGTTCTAATCCTGACTCTACCACTTGTCTGCTATGTGACCTCAAGCAAGTCACTTAAATTCTCTGTGCTTCAGTTACCTCACCTATAAAATGGGGGCTAAGACTGTAAGCCCCTTGTGGGACAGGGACTGGGGCCAACCTTATTAACTTGTATTTACCCCAGAGCTTAGAACTGTGTCATGACATATAGTAATGCTTAATGCCATTATTATTATTATCGCTATTTCCTCTCCCAAGTGCTTAGTACACACTGTAAGTGTTCAGGTAAATACCATCAATCGATTGATGTGCCAAGTACTATACTAGGCCTGGGGTCAATCTAGTATAGTCAGATCAGATTATCCTTCTACAGGAACGCTCTGGGCATGTCACCCCCTCCTCAAAAATCTCCAATGGTTGCCTCTCAACCTTCATTTGAAGCAAAAACTCCTCACTCTTGGCTTCAAAGCTCTCCATCACCTTGTCCCCTCCTACCTCACCTCCCTTGTCTCTTTCTACTGCCCACCCCGTACACTCTGCTCCTCTGCCAAGCACCTCCTCACTGGGCCTCGTTCTCGCCTGACCCACCGTCGATCCCTGGGCCACGTCCTACCTCTGGCCTGGAATGCCCTCCCTCCTCACATCTGCCAAAATAACTCTCTTCCCCTCTTCAAAGCCCTAATGAGAGCTCACCTCCTCCAGGAGGCCTTCCCAGATGGATCCCCCCTTTTCCTCTGCTCCTCCTCCCCTCCCCATCACCCCGAATCCCTCCCTCTGCTCTACCCCCTTCCTCATCCCACAGCACTGGTGTATATTTGTACATATTTATTATTTTATTTATTGTATTATGATGTATATATATATATATAATTCTATTTATTTATTTGGGGGCTATTGATGTCTATCTACTTGTTTTGTTTTGTTGTCTGTCTCCCCCTTCTAGACTGTGAGCCTGTTGTTGGGTAGGGATTGTCTCTATCTATTGCCGAATTATACTTTCCAAGTGCTTAGTACAGTGCTCTGCACACAATAAATGCTCAATAAATACCACTGAATGAATGAATCAGACACAGTCCCTGTCCCACATGGGGTTCACAGTCTTACCACCATTTTACAGATGAGGTGACTGAGGCACAGAGAAGTTACATGACTCACCCGAGGTCACACAGCAGACAAATGGCAGAGCCAGGATTAGACGACAGGTTCTTCTGACTCCCAGGCCTATGACTGTGTTTCTATTCTCTCTCGTTCTTTCTCTCTCTTTCTTAGCAAAAGTGAATAAAAACTTTGATTTAGGATAGAGATGATACAGTGTGAGTTTTATTGCATTTCCTGGGCCTACCGTAATATATCTGAACTATATTTTGAAATGAGTTCTATGTGCCTCAGAAAAAGTTATATTTTATCTTATTAAATTCAAAGTAGAATAAGAGCTATAATGTCTATGGTAGATACCCACACACACAAAAAAAACCTTTGATGGCCTAAAATTAGACTCCACTTATATTCAGCTCTATTCAGTCAGATTGGGCCCTTGTAACATATGATTTTCCATTTCTGCATAAGCTGAGCCTCTGGTAATATAATAAAATAAGCACTTGAACTCATGACTTTTTTTTCTCTGACAGGAATTTAAAACTGAAAAGGCTTGGAAGCAGATAAAGAAGACAACAAACTAAAGTTAAAAAGTACCAGAAGGCTCAGGATTGCCCAGCATACTTAGTACTGCTGACTCACTGAGCTCTAAGCAGTCTAGCCAGGTAGAAGAGTTAGTCATAGTTTCCCCAGGGTAAGAGACTGGTCCTTTCAACTTATTTTTAGCAGGATTTCTGTGCTCAGAATGGGGAATGGTGCCAAGTTTATTTCAAGCCGACTCTTGATTACCTTGGGAAATAGGCCAGAACTTGAAAATGATGATCTTGCAAGAGGGATTGGTTTCTGGTGGCTTTTGATTATTTTGGGCTTTGAAATCTTCTGGTCACAGTTGTTCGGAAGGAATGGGGATGAGGGGTGCAACAGTCAGTTTTATCTTCAACCTTTGGGAATATGCCCCTTGACACAAAGTTTGGTTCATCTGTGAGACTTATGAACATAAGTACACATGAGGAGAAAAAAACTGTAATAGATCTCAAGCAGAGAATCATAAGCATCAATTTGCTCAGGTTTCCAAAATATCTACGAATGGTCAAGAGAAAACATTACTTATTTTTTAGTAAAAATATAAATTCAATTTAAATTGGCTCACTGGAACCAATTTAATCCATATCAAAACTAATTTCTAGTCAAAAAGCACCAAACCCTTTCACACCTCTGGTGTACTGCTTGCTGCAAATAACCACTGTGGTTTTCTTTTTTTTTTTAAGCCATTAAACGGACACTTAGTTGGGTTTACCTATTCTCCATTTCTTATCTATTCAAGACCATGAAATGAAATCTTTCCAAAGAATAATCATTGACTAAGGTAGGAAATAGGTTATTCATTCATTCAATAGGTTGCACATAGGTTATTCATATTAAGACAGAGGAGCCTGAGAGAGTCTGTGTGAGTGTACACACACATAAGCCCCTCCACGGTCAGATGATCATGAATCATTCTGCCGATTCAGCCTAATGTGACAGACTGATAGCTAAAAAAAACCACAAAAAACTAAGGCAATGTTTCAGCTTACAGCAGCAAAACCTTTCACTACTGATTGTCAATCTGGAACTGAAAGCCACCACAGAATCTGTTTTTGAAATTTTTCAATATCCAATAATCCAAAAGGATGTAGAAAATAAAAAAAAAATAAGGGCTGCATGCTAATCATTCAAAGGTTATTTATTGAGCACTTTCTGTATGCAGAATATTGTATTCAACACTTGGGAGAATACAAGAGTTGATAGATATGATCCCTACCCTCAAGGAGCCTACAAGCTTTTTGGAAGACATTCAGACTATGGGATCAATGTGACATCAAGCTTCAGACCTGCCTGAAAATTTCCAGAACTGTCGTGCTTCTTAACCTTCAGTTGAGATCTGACCGTACCATAAATACCACATTTGGTTCCATTTATGGACGAATCATTATAAAATTAATAATACCTTCTTATCTCCTTCTGAAGCCAATAACTTTGGTATTCTTATTAATCCCTTGCTCTGCATCATCTCTCATACTGAGGTAGTTGTTAATTCCTGTCAGTTTTTCTCCACACTCTTCCTGGATCTGCCCTTCCTTCTCATTCAAAATGGCTACAATGCCAGCTCTAAGCAGTCACCCCAAATAGACTACAATCTCAGCCTCCTAACTGGTCTCCCCATCTTCAGTCTCTCTTCTCTCCAGCCTATATTTCACTCTTTGATATCCAGACCTCCTTTCTAAAATTTCATTCTGCAGACACTTCCCTGCTCCTCAAAAACCTTCAGTAGTTGCCCATTTATCTTCCCCTCCAACCAAAACTCCTAACCATTGGCTTTAAAACACCACATTAGTTTGTTTCCCCGATTACCTATTCACTCTTTTCCCCTATTAAACCCCAGCTTGCACTCTTCATTCCTCCTGAGCTCACCTCCTCACTATGCCTCATTCTTGACACTCATGCCCTAACTCTTACCTAGAACTCCCTCTTCAAATTCACCAGACCACAGTCTCCTAATCTACAGAGTCCTTGAACTTAATCTACAGAGTTCAGGTCCAGCACAGGGCTAGGAGTCAGAAGGACCTGGGTTCTAATCCCTGCTGCCACCACTTGTCTGATGTATGACTTTGGGCATGTCATTTAACTTTTCTGTACTGCAGTTTCCTAATGTGTAAAATGGGGATTAAGACTCTGAGCCTCATCTGGAACAGGGACTGTGCCCAACCTTATTAGCTTGTGTCTACCCCAGTGCTTAGTACAGAACCTGGCATATAGTAAGCGCTTAACAGATACCATAAAAAAATTCCCCTTAGGCCCAGATAATTTCCTCCCAACAGCCAGCTCAGCATTTTTGCCTTACCTCCTTCCTTGGGCTCATTCCTACCTGTAGCTCTGCTAGACATATCAGCTTGTCTACTCTATTATTCTACTCAACCATATAGTCATATTTCCTTTCTCTTCTTCCATCTACCTGCAGTCGATTTTGTGTCTGTTTTACCTATTAGATTGCACACGCCTTGAAGAGAGGGATCATGTCTTCTAATTCTATTGTAGTCTTTCAAGTGCTTAGCACAGTTTTCTGTATACAGTATGTGCTCAATGAGAATAATAATAATAATTATGGTATTTGTTAAGCGCTAACTATGTGCCAAATACTGTTCTAAGCACTGGGGTAGATAGAAGGTAATCAGGTTATCCCACGTGGGGCTCACAGTCTTAATCGCCATTTTACAGATGAGGTAACTGAGGCACAGAGAAGTTAAGTGGCTTGCCCAAGGTCACACAGCAGACAAGTGGCGGAGCTGGGATTAGAACCCACGACCTCTGACTCCCAAGCCCGGATTCTTGCCACTAAGCCAGCAATGTTGCCTAGTAGAGCACAAGCCTGGAAGTCAGATGGACACTGAATTCTAATTCATTCATTCAATCGTATTTGAATGAATACGATATTGAATATTGAATGACTATTTCTAATGCCAGCTCCACCAACTTCTTTGCTGCGTGACCTTAGGCAAGTCACTTAACTTCTCTGCATCTCAGTGACCTCATCTGTAAAATGAGGAGTAAGCCTTTGAGCCCCAGATGGAACATGGAGTTTGTTCAACATGATTAGCTTATTTCTACTCCAGCGCTTAGTATGGGGCCTGGCACACAGTAAGCACTTAAATACCATAAATAAATAAATACTACTGATTGAAGTTGGAAAAAGGATCACAATCAGGGGCATTCAGGAACAAAGTCAACCTACTAGCACTGAAGATATATTCTTATTACCCCCATTGAGCTCCACTATACATGAATTACATGAAGTGAGGGGGTGATGATAGAACACCCCAAAGTTACTATAGAGTGAACTGAAATGTGGCAAGGGAGAATAAACAACAATTGCAGGAGAAATAAAATATTGAATCCTTGCTGAATATTGGAAAACAAGTGTGACAGAAAGTTTGGTGCACTGCAGTGAAGAAACTGTGGCTCTCTTCAAGCAGAAATTTTGAGAACGCAGTGTGGCAGAGAGGCAACAACGAAAACAGTGTCAGAGGCTGCCAACAGCAAACATGTCAACTCAAAAAGGACAATCTTGGTATTTATGTGGTGTGATTGGGACTGCCAGCCACCCATTGGCCTTTCCGGCTTCTCTCGCACCCAGAGTTAAACTTCATTGTCAGTGCTGACATCTCTCGAAAACAAAGAATGACTATTCACAGCCCTGAGTACATCACAAATGCCTGGTGAGAGAACAGAGAGTTAGATTTCAAAATACCCCAACTGAGATCAAATCGTGTGGGTCTCCGGGGAGAGTAGTTTTACCCAGAGGGAAGGCTTTGGGGGAAGTGGAGGTAGATGGAATTATCTAAGGCCCAGGCTACCACTTTGCCATCCCCAGTCATCAATGACTTGGCCTTAGACAACTATCAATTTTACTTACTGTAATAAAAATAATGATAATAATAACTGTGGTATTTTTAAGCACTTGCTATGTGCTAAGCTCTGTACCGTGGGCCGCAGTAGATATAAAATAATCAGGTCAGACATAGTCCCTGTTCCATATGAGGCTCACTTCTAAGTTGGAGGGAGAACAGGTTCCGACTCCCTATTTTACAGATGTGGAAACTGAGGCACCCCGAAATTAAGGGATTTCCCATGGTCACAAGGCAGGCAAGTAGCAGAGCTGAGAATAGAGCCCAAGTCACCTGATTTCCAATCCTTTGCTCTTTCCATTAGGCCCACACTGATTCTCTCAAGCATTGAGCTGTACTCTCCCAAGATCTTAGTACAGCTCTCTGCACGCAGAAAGCATCCAATATATACCACTGATGGAATGCATTTACTTACAAATCCTCTAACCACTCATGTACACATATATATGTGTGTATACAATTATTGATTTTTACCATTCTAGCTGTAACTATTTTCTGTTTATCTCCTCATTTAGAGTGTAAGGTCCTGGGGAGAGACAGAATATTGCTTCTTTATTTGGTTCTTCCCAAGTGGTACTAAGCGGGCCTCAATAAATGCTACCACCACTGGAAGCAAAAGTCAAAATACACCAATAACTGTAATAATAATAATGATGATGATAATGAGGATGATGATGAAAAATTGTGATATTTGTTAAAGCTTTCTATGAGACAAGGACTGTACTAAGTTTTGGGGTAGATACAAGATAATCAGTTCTCATCCCACATGGGGCTCACAATCTATCCAGCAGGAAACTTCCAACGATAGGCTACAGACATAATCAATAGCCTTTGACACACTCCTCCATGGACTGCTATATGTTGATAGCTGAGATACTAAAGCACATACATAAGATGGGAAATTAATGATGAATTACCGTACAAAATCAGTCCTGGATTCTACAGTGATAATCAATCTGAAAGAAACCGAGATTGTGTCTCAGTCCTACAACCACAGAACCCTGCACCCAAAGATGTTAATTGGCAAGATATTCATCGACACCCAAAAGCTCTGATATAAAGGGAACACCCTACCCAGTGATGCAAACATAGACAAAGTAGTAAACAGAATAAAAAAGATCGTTTGACTTTTGGTACACAAATAGGGTATGACACCGTAAGACTGCAAACACCCTCTAGACTATAAGCTCACTGTAGGCAGGGAACAGGTCTACCAACTCTGCTTTGTTATACTCTCCCAAAGCACTTAGCACAATGCTCTGCACTCAGTAAGCACTCAATAAATACCATTGATTGATGGATTTTGGTAACAACTGGGCACTGAACTTCCCATAAAGCTGAAGGTCCATAAATTTCTATAATATCCAACCTTCCAGAGGACAGAGACCTGCACGTTCTACAAAAGATACACTGGCTTCCTGAGTAGCTTCATCAGTTGGGAAGACAAGATTATCTAAAACGACGCTGTGAAATGCAATCAGCTCTCCAGTATTGAGGCGATGCTCACTCAGAGGGAGGTGATGCTGACTCAGAGGGATGTGTGGGAGGACGATAGCAGGATACCAAAACAGCTGTCAAATGGAGACCCGAATGAGGACACATTTGAGCAGGGATGCATAGTGAAGCCCAATCTCAGATTATTCGATATAACAGTGAGCTCTTGGAAGGCCTCCCAAAAGAGGGAAGACTAACATAGCAATAGAGACAGGACTAGCTCTGCATGTGATCCCCATCAGAGACAGGGACAGTGTCCAACTTGATTTTCTTGTATTAACCCCAGCACTTAGTACAGTGTTTGACACAGAGTAAATGCTAAATAATAATGTTGTGGTATTTGTTGTTATTATTAAGTGAAGGTCAAATTAAGATTAGGACACTAAGAGGCTCACACTAAATCATAAAAAAAAGCCCTGGAAGGGACAAAATCATCACAGCAAGGAACTAGAATATCTTTACACTATCTTGACACATAATAAGCACTTAATAAATGCCATAATTATTATGTGCCCCTAATTCAGAACAGAGTGTCTGTGACAGATGGGTATATCAGTCACACCCACACAAAGGTATAGAATCTCAAGATCTTAGACAATGAATGGCAGCTCTATATTACAAAACAAAACAAAAAAAAGAGTACTGGCATAAATTGTTCCAGGAAAACAGATTTTTTTTTTCCTAAAAAAGAAAAAATAGGCCTTTTCTATTCCCACAAAGGCTAATATATGTCAATTATTTAAAACTCTTACCAGGGAATGTATCAGTTCTCCCAGAAACCAGCCCTCAAGCAGACTGACTCCTGGGGTAATCAGGAACTGTACCCAAGAATGCAAGGTCTCAGACGCAAAACATTTCTCTAGTTGTACTACTTGTACTTGATGTTTTTTCAGACATTCTGTGTCACTTGGGAAAAGACAGCAACTAGATGTAAATATCCCTTTGCTACAGTGCTTGGCACATAGTAAGCAAATAAGTACAGTTAAATACCATAATTAATTCATTTAATGAGGCTGTAAATGTTGGGATCATGAGAAAAATTCATATTGACATAACAATGGTCGGACCCAGGAAGATATGTGGTTAGTACAGTGCTCTGCACATAGTAAGCGCTCAATAAATACTATTGAATGAATATGGAGAACTGTATCTACACCTTTGAAGCTGATTAATTTCCTTGAAGAGTGCAGTTGTTCTTCCATCCATGCTTTAGCTTCTAGTTATTTCATGGGCCTAGTTATATACCATCAGATTAATGATTACCCACTAGATGATGTTTCTTTTTTATGGTATTTGTTAAGTGATTACTGTGTGCCAGGCACTGTACTAAATGCTAGAGTAGATACAAGTTAATCAGGTTGGACACATTCTATGTCCCACACGGGGCTCACAGTCTTAATCCAGCTCCTTAAAGACGAGGGATCGTGTCTGCCATCTCCATTATATTGCACTCTTCCAAGCATTTACCACAGTGTGCTGTACCCAGTAAGCGATCCGTAAATACTCTGGATTGATTAGTGTGTTTGAGTCAGGAAAGCAAGTTCATGTATCCTAAACATTCTTGGAATATGTTTTTTCTTTTTTCCAAATATGTCTCACTATTTCTCACCAATTATCACTTGCATCCACAAGACTTTAAGATTAGAAAGGATAACCTATTCTCTAGTCTGTAAATTCCTTGTCGGCATGGATCATCTGTACCTACTCCACTGTACTGTACTCTCCCAAGTGCTTAATACTGAGTCAGGAAGTCATGAGTTCTAATTCCACTCCACCACTTGTCTGCTGTGAGACCTTAGGCAGGTCACTTCACTTCTCTGGGCCTGTGACCTCATCTGTAAAATGGGGCTTGAGACGGCGAGCCCCATGTGGGACAAGGAGTGTGTCCAACCTGACCTGCTTGTATCCACCCCTGTGCTTAGTACAGTGCCTGGCTCACAGTAAGTGTTTAACAAATACCACAAATACCAAAGACTTGGTGGTGTGGATGACAGGAGGAGGGGGAGAGGAGGAGGAGGATAGGAAGAGGGAAAGCTACTGTGTTTGGTAGAAGAGAGCCCTATCACTCTTAGCATCAGACACTAATGAGAAGTTTGGAATTAGATGTTTCCTTGGCTTCATACGTTATAGGGCACCATATAGCCATGGAGGAAAACCCACTGCTTTTTACTCCCAGTTTTGTTCATTCCAGACATCTGACAAGCCTACAAAGTGTCCAGGCAGGGCTAAAAAGCCCCTAAATTAGATCTTTTGGTTATTATTCTCTGAAGCCTAACATCCTCACCCAAGCCCCTTTCAAGCTTCTCCTTCCCATAAATAATAATAAAGAATAACTGTGATATTTATTAAGCGCTTACTACAGGCAAAAACTGAGCTAAGCCACAGGATAGATTCAATCCAACAGGATCAGACACGATCCCTGTCCAGCAAAGGGGCTCACAGTCTAAGAGGGAAGGGAGAATGGGTATTGAAACTCCATTTTACAAAAGAGGAAGCTGAAGCACAAAGAAGTGAAGTGACTTGCCCAAGGTTCCCCAGCAAATGAGCGGCAAAGCCACAATTAGAACCTAGGTCTCTCATCTCCCAGCCCTGGCTGGTCTTTTTCCATCTCCTTTTCATTCCTGGGCTGAATGACAAGTTGAGTTCCTAAACTCAGTGTACCCAGAACTTGTTGCACAACTTACACAGTTTGAACCTCAGTACAATAACTTTTTTTATGGAATTAGTTAAACATTTACATGTGCCAGGTCCTGTACTAAGTGCTGGCATAGGTACAAAATAATCAGATTGGACACGGTCCCTGTCCCATGTCAATCACATCTGAGTGCTTACTATATGCAGAGCATGGTATTAAGCGCTCGAGAGAGTATTATATGACACATTCCCTGCCCACAAGTGGGGCTCAGAATTTTCATCCCCATTTTGCAGATGAGGGAACTGAGGCACAGAGAAGTTGAAACAAAAGGTTATAGTCCAAAGAGTTAACCTGAATTCAACGCTTACTTATCTACCTACAAAGACATATGGGAATATTTCCCCCATTCAATTTCACTTCCTATTTGTGATGTCAGGGCTCCAAGAAACTGAGATTTCTACAGTGTGGCCTCGTGGAAAGAGCACAGGACTGGAAAATCAGGAAACCTGGACTCTAATCCTGCCTCTCCCTTTTGTTTGTTAGGCGACATAGGAAAATCTTTTAACTTCCCTGTGCCTCTGTATCCTCATACGTAAAATGGGGATTGAAAACCATTTTCCCTCCCCCTAAATGAAGGCCACAAGAGGCAGCGACTGTGTCCATCCCCATTATCTTTGTATCTGCCCCAGTGCTTAATTCAGTGCTTAGCACACAGTAAGGACTTAACAAACACAATTACATCATCACCACTATAAAATGCCCCTATATTATTATTATTCTGATTTCTGTCAGCACTTACCCTGTTTAGTTTTTGCAGTTCTGCCAGTGATTCTCCCACATCCACCAAAGTTTAGAAGTCAGGGGTGAAGGGACAGGGGTGTAAATGGTGAACTCAGTTTCAGATGAACAACCGGGCTCACTTCATGGCCTTAAGCAATCTGGCCCTTAACCGGGGTTTTATTTTACCCTGTTTTTTCATCAGACTACACATATCCTTGGTGAAAGGGGAGGAAAACCTGAATAATAAGCTGAGATATCCTCTCTTCTAATTCTCCTAATTACAGCACTTTAACTTCGGTGGGGCTGGCTATGTCCTTGAGGTATTCTTTCACAGGGCTTATATCCTCTTTCCTACGGAAACTAGATCAGTCCAATGATTCTATTACGCTGAAAAGCTGCGGCTGATAGCCCTTTAGTGCTAATGGATGTGCAATTGACTTCACAGCAGGCTAATAAAGGAACTGACTGAATTGGTATAGAGAAAGCCAGGCAGCACAGCTAGTTGCCACTCTTTTCCTCATTCTCTCTGGACACAAAAAGTAAAACATTAAAAATGAAAAAGTACCTTAAAAAAAACAAATTTACAATTATTCTTATTTTCTACATGATCTTTTTTTTTTAGGCAAGGCACAAGGAGTTTCCAGTTCATTTCTACCAAAGCAAGTCAAAGAGCATGCCCATGATCCTGATTTTCAAGTCTTTTGATGCACTGGGAGTCAAGAGCACCTAGTACCTGGTCATACATCCAATTCTGACACTGGCCCACTGTGTGACCTTGGGCATGTGATTTGACTTCTCTGAGCTTCAGCTTCCTTATCTACAAAATGTAGATAAAAACACCTGCTTTCCCAACCTTTTCAACTGAGACCCCCATGGGCGAGGGATTGATCTGATGACTTTGTCTCTCCCACAGTATTAAGCCAAAGCAAACATCATAATGGATAGTATTTATGTTTAAGGCCACCATACTAATTTCCTTGGAAACAGAGCCCTGAGGACAACAGCCCAAGTTTGGGTGTCTTTTCCTTCCATCTGAAATGAAGGGGAGGCAGGGAGTGGCCCAAACCCCCTACCATTTCATTCTTCTGGGAAAGTGAGTTGGTCTGTTAGATCGACCTACTGCAGTTCTGTGGCCCGTGCCACATATTTAGTAGACATTTAATAAATGTTGATGATGGGGCATCTCATCCCAGGTCATTCTTTTTATAAGCATCAATGCAATTTCCAGGGTGGACATTCAGGATGAAGTAAAAGTGCTACAGATGTGTGAACTCATTGTGGGCAGAAAATGTGTCTGCTTATTGTTGCTCTGTATGCTCCCAAGTGCTTAGTACAGTGATCTACACCCAGCAAGTGTTCAATATGATTGAATGCAGATTTTCAGATACCCTTGTAATTTGGGTAGATTAATTTGGGCATATTTTCACCTTTTTCCAAAGCAGATTATAAACATACAATGTCTTAGGGCTAGAATTAAATGACCAGTTTTCCTCCAATCCACTGGACAAGGCAAATGGTGTCCTTCCCCTGCCTTTCTGAGTCATGATCTACTAAGTACATATGCACCAAATGGAACAGATTTCAGAATGTCCCCTGTTGATTTGACACTGATGACTCAGCCACCAGAAGCCAATAGCAGTGACTGATAAGAATCAAGATACTACATAAATTAGTTCACAGGACAACATGGTTTCACAGAGATATTTATTTTTCCTTGTTTACGCCGGTATCCCCTATTTAGATCCTGCTTATTGCATTGGAAAACATTAAGGAGCAATATCTTGCAAGAGAGAATATTGGCAAAAAGCTGCAGAGTCAGTCAGTGAATGGTATTTATCAAATGCTTACTATGCACTTGGGCATCTGATATTCGCTCCACCCTCAACCCCACTGCAATGATGTGTGTATCTATAAATCATATAATTCATTTCTAGACTGTGAGCCCATTGTTGGGTAGGGAATGTCTCTGTTCCTAAATTGTACTCTCCAAGGGCTTAATACGGTGCTCTGCACACAGTAAGCATTCAATAAACACAATTGAAGGAATTTTTATTAACATCTGTCTTTGCCTCTAGACTGTAATAATAATAATAATAATAATAATAATAATGTTGGTATTTGTTAAGCGCTTACTATGTAAAAAGCACTGTTCTAAGCACTGGGGTAGACATAGGAGAATCAGGTTGTCCCACGTGGGGCTCACAGTCTTAATCCCCATTTTACAGATGAGGGAACTGAGGCACAGAGAAGTTAAGTGACTTGCCCACAGTCACACAGCTGACAAGTGGCAGAGCTGGGATTCGAACTCATGACCTCTGACTCCAAAGCCCATGCTCTTTCCACTGAGCCACACTGCTTCTTGTGCCTGCCAATTCTTGTATTTTACTTTCCCAAAGGCATAGTACAGTACCTATAGTAAGTACTCAGCAAATACTATTGATTGTTTGAGTAGAAAAGTAGAGAAGCAGCAAGGCCAAGTAGACTTTGGGCAAATCACTTCACTTCTTTGTGCCTCAGTTACCACATCTGTAAAATGGGAATAAAGACTATGAGCCCCTTGTGGGACATGGACTGTGTCCAACCTGATTACCTTGTACCTACTCCTGTGCTTAATACAGTGTCTGGGCATAGTGAGTGCTTATCAAACAATATAAACAAAAGTAAGCACTCAATAAATACCACTGATTGATATTAACTCAGTCTCTCTGAGGTTTTTAAATAATATTTATTGATCACTTATTCTGGGTCAAGTTCTGGAGAAGATACAAGATGGCCGTATCAGACACAGACTCCTATGGGGCTCACAGTCGAAGAGGAGCAAAAGTGGGCCTAGAAAAGTTAAGTGACTTGCCCAAGACCACACAGCTGGTTA
Source organism: Ornithorhynchus anatinus (assembly GCF_004115215.2). Classification (NCBI taxonomy): domain Eukaryota; kingdom Metazoa; phylum Chordata; class Mammalia; order Monotremata; family Ornithorhynchidae; genus Ornithorhynchus; species Ornithorhynchus anatinus. Next base: position 152,510,424 of record NC_041729.1, on the reverse strand, counting down.
GCAGCAGAGCAGGGAAGAAAACCCACGCTACAAGCTTCCCTTGCCAAATCCACTTTTCAAGGAATCCACGAAGAATTTCCAAAGCTGGATTACTCATACCAACAATAACTTCAAAAAATGATGACAGAAGTGTGATTTCAGCTCAGATGACTTTGTGTGATTTTAGCTGCACAAATAGATGTTTCAGGAGAATGTAATTACTGTGGACGAGTGAGTCAAAGTAGAAAATCCACACTGTGAACAGCAGTTATACTTTGTCAGTACTGTATGCTGACAGAATATCCTGAAGTAAGGTGAACAATTATTTATTCAAAAGCTACCTAGTGAATTACTTTAATAAAACATGCAAGTGAAGGTAATCATTTTTATGCCATTTAAACTCTTCAGTCAAACAGTTCATTTGGTCTCAAAGAAAAAAAAGTCACCCCTTTCCTTGAATAAATATAAGAAACAAAAACACATTTCGACTCTCTTATACAAATTAGAAAAAAATTTAAAGCTGAGGACAAATGAAAATAAAACAAGTTGCTTTTAACACATTTTAATTTTGGAGATGGGAAACACAATAAACAGCATTCTCACCAAATCCAGTTCTGTACTTACCAAACAGACGTTGATGAAAGAGGAATTTTCCAGCTATTAGTCCTATGAGAATGGCAAGTAGCCATAGAAGCACCTTCAAAAGTCTCCAGCCTCCTTCTCTAGGGTATTTATTTGTTACAAAAGAAAAACAGTTCCCAACAACAATGACGTTGGCCTCTGTTTGACTGTGAGAGACGGGATCCTCCGCAAATATTAAAAAGTTAAAGAAGATCACGAGATAGGCCACAACCAAACGTGACCACGGATGCTGGAAATAATAACGGAAATCTTTATCCATCCTTCAACCGTCGATTCAAAGGTTCACCTGCCAAAAAAAAGAGACTTAAGGTCAACGGGTTCTGCATTTTCAGTTCATATCTGTTATAATCACGGTCCCTCAATTTCTACATCAGCCCTTGGACACTGACTTGTTCCCAGGGTTTTTATGAACACACGTAGATTAAGGCGAACTTTCCTCCTTTGCCATTCCTCCCCTAATAACAGTAATACTGGCATTTCTTAAGCTCTTACTGTGTGCCAGGCACTGTAGTAAGCACTGGGGTGGATACTAGCAAATCTGGTTGGACACAGTCCCTGTCCCACCTGTGGCTCAAAGTTTTAATCTCCATTTTACAGATGAGGGAACTGAGGCACCGAGAAATGAAGTGAATTCCCCAAAGCCAGACAGGAGACAAGTGGTGGAGCCACAATTAGGACTCATGACCTACTGACTCCAAGGCCCGTGCTCCATCCACTACGCCGCCGCTGCTTCTTTACACTGTGGTGGTGGAGGGAAGTGGGAACGGAGAGATCGCTGGCTTCGTTTCAAGGAGAAATGTCAGAAATTGCATCAAGGGGCCTATTCCAGCTGCTGTTTGCTGGTGCAGGATCACAATGAGAACAAGCCCCTCTATCCTATCCAGAAGAAGCAGGGCCTTGCCGTGTTTAGTTACACTACCGCCCAAGCACTTCCCCCCTTCAAAGTCCTACTGAAGGCGCACCTCCTCCAGGAGGCCTTCCCAGACTAAGCCCCCTTTTTCCTCAGCTCACCCTCCTCCCCATCGCCCTGACTCGCTCCCTTTACTCTACCTCACTTCTCTACAACAAAGCACTTGTGTATATATGTACATATCTATAATTCTATTTATTTATATTGATGCTATTGCTGCCTATTTATGTGCTTTGATGTCTGTCTCCCCCATCTAGACCATGAGCCCGTTATGGACAAGGACTGTCTCTCTTTGTTGTTGAGCTGTACTTTCCAAGCACTTAGTACAGTGCTCTGCACATGGTAAGTGCTCAATAAATATGATTGAATGAATGAATGAACAGAGCTTACCATCCCCCTCTACATGCAAGGGGGTTGAAGATATCCTTTCTCTCCACACCACTACCAATCAAACAATGGTATTTACTGAGCACTTATTTTGTGCAGAGTACTAAACTAAGCACTTGGGAGTGGACAATTTAGTCAGTAGACTCAAACCCTCTTCTTCTTCCATAATTCCACCTTTGTCGTTTATGTAGTTTCTGTACTTCAATTGTTTTCATGTGTTTGTCACCAGCTCCCTTCCCTTACTTACACTGTAAGCTTCTGGAGAACCTGGGACCATTTCTAATTTCTTCCCGTGTATATTTCCCAGCCCTTAGAACAGTGCTTGGCACACAGAGTAGTTGCTTCACAGATATTTCTCTGCCAGACATTTCTCTGCCCACTCCTCTGCCCAGCAACACTACTTCTTCCCCCTTAGTGACTCCCATATCCATAATAATAATAATAACAATTATGGGTACATGTTAAGCACTTACTGTGTGCCAAATATTATTCTAAACACTGGGGTAGACACAAGTTAATCAGGTCGGACACAGTTGCTGTCCCACATCGGGCTCACACTCTTAATTCTCATTTTTTACAGATGAGGTAGTTACACAGAGAAGTGATTTGCCCAAAGTCACAGAGCAGACAAGTGGTGGAGCCAGGATTAGAACTCATGACCTTCTGACTCCCAAGCCCATGCTCTATCCACTATACCATGCTGGTTAGTTGTGGTATTTGTTAAGCTCTTAGTATGTGCCAGGCACTGTTTTAAACAGTGGGGTGGATACAAGCAAATGGAGTACCTGGTTTAAACTGGTTTAAACTCCCAGCCCCTCACCTCTTGCCCCAATAGCTTTGTCATCTATTTCCTCAACAAAACTGAAACCATTAGGGGTAACTCCCTAAAATCTTTCCCCCACCTCCCCAGTTTCACCTCCTTCTTATTCTCCCATTCACTCTCACACCCTCTCTGGCCATCTCTCAAGAGATCTCCCACCTCCCTTCAAAATCTATCCCCCTCCACCTGCACCCTATCAAAACACTCATCCCCTTCCTTCTTCGTGTCCTGACAACCATCTCCAACCACTCACTCTCCAATAGATTTTTCTCCCTCCATTTTCAAACACGACTAATTAACTCCAATCCAAAAAAAACCCCTCCCTTGACCTCACTGCAGCCTTTAGTTATCACCCTTACCTCCTATCGTTCTTTTCAAACTTCTTAATCAGGTTTTTTACTCCTCCTGCCTCCATATCCTCTCCACCATTCATTCAATCGTATTTCTTCTCAACCACCTACAATCCGGCTTCCACCCCCTTGACTCCATGGAAACAGCTCTCTCGAAGGTCAACAGTGAACTCCACCTTGCCAAATCCAACAGACTATATTCCACCCTAATCCTTTTAGAACTTTCAGCAGTTTTTGACATTGAGGACCACCCCCTTCTCTTGAAAATACTAGCTAATCTTCATTTCACTGACACTGCCCTCTCTTTATTCTCCTCCTCTCTGGCTGCTCATTCTCAATCTTATTCATCTGCTTCTCCTTTGCCTCCCATCCCCTATCTGTGGGGGCCTGTAAAGGCTCAATTCTGGGTCCCCTTTTATTCTCCATCTACACCCACTCTCGGGGAGAGCTCATTCAACTACCATCCCTATGCAGTTGACTCCAGATGGCATGATCTGTCCCGCATGGGGCTCACAATCCAAGGGGAAGGAGGACAGTTTTGAATCTCTATTTTACAGATGAGTATACTGAGGCACAGAGAAGTAAAGGGGCCTCCCCAAGGTCACACAGCAGACAAGTGGCAGAACCAGGCGCTCTGACTCCCAGGCTCGGCTCTTTCCACCAGGCCTTCCTGCTTCGCTGCTGCTATTCAAATAATAGCACTAATTAGTAGGGCTATTATTTTTAATATAATTAGGTATAGTTGTTGGAACAGTACCCAGCATGTTCAATTTCAAACTAATTGAAAAAATATATCTCTAGTATTCTTCATGCAAACTTGAATTTTCAGTTAAGGAGAGCTGCAGTCACTTAGTAATTAGAAATGTAACACGATAATTAAAAGCATGATAATGCATAAGCTATTACAATAATATAACTTCTAGTCTGCCTTCCTAATGGATACAGAGCAGAAGAAAAGCACATAAACTTAGGTTACTTTTGTTTTTTTTCCTATAATCCATATCTACTTCCTAAAGTTAGGATGAGGGATATTGCCTTGAATTTGGGTCCTAATAATAATTATCATACTTATGGTATTAAGTGTATACTATGTATCAAGCACTGTTCTAAGCACTGTCCCACATGGGGCTCTCCATTTAAGCAGGAGGAGGTAGGACTCAATCCCCAATTTTATAGATGAAGAAACTGAGGCCCAGAGAAGTTAAGTGACTCACCCAAGGTCACATAGAAGACAAGTGGCAGATCCAGGTCCTCTGACTCCCAGGCCTGTGTTCTTTCCTCTAGGCCACGCTGCTTCTCTACCCTTTGAGATATCACCTAAAAATATACTTCCCAGAAATAGCTTCTATAAATTTCTTAGATTGTATTCCTACCCTAGTCCTAATCAACACTGGAAGGAGGGAGTGCTGCTGGGGAGATGTAATAGAGCACTCTTGTTTTTGGACCCACCATTAGGAAACTTTGCTGACCACCGCTGCTGTTTACCCATGCCGGGGTGATTAGAAAGGATCATTCTTTTGTAATGATCCCTGGAGAAATACTTCTTGGGTACCCTTTGCGGAGCAGGATAATTGTTGTTCACAGTTCTGCTTCATAGGCTGCACAATCAAACTCCAAACCATAAAGAGCCCCAAACTCGGCTCCTCGATCTACAGTGTCCGATCCCTCTTGGATATACTGTCATCTTTATTATTTGTTTCTTCTTGGGGGTTTTTTAATGGTATTTGTTAAGTGCTTACTAGGTTCCAGGCACTGTACTAAGCGCTGGGGTAGATGCGAGCAAATCAGACTGAACACAGTCCATGTCCCACATGGGGCTCACAGTCTTAATGCCCATTATACAGATGAGGTAACTGAGGCACAGAGAAGTGAAGTGATTTGCCCAAGGTTCCCCAGCAGACAAGTGGCAGAGCTGGAATAAGAATCCATATCCTTCTGACTCCCAAGTGCATGCTCTATCCATTAAACCATGCTGCTTCTTGTGGAAATTGCCCATCCTCCTGCCCCTTTTTGTTATCAGATTGTGAATCCCTTGTCAGGGTTCATGTCTTATCTTTACTTGTGTATTTTTCCCCAGTGGTATTTATTGAATGCTCACAGTGTGCCAAAAATTGTACTAGCTGTTTGAGAGAGAACAATACATAATAATCATAATAATAATGTTGGTATTTGTTAAGCGCTTACTATGTGCCGAGCACTGTTCTAAACGCTGGGGTAGATACAGGGTAATCAGATTGTCCCACGTAAGGCTCACAGTATTAATCCCCATTTTCCAGATGAGGTAACTAAGGCACGAGAAGTTAAGTAACTTGCCCAAAGTCACACAGCTGACAGGTGGCAGAGCCGGGATTAGAACTCATGACTACAACTACCCTCTTCACATTCAAAGGTGCTGCCACGGTCAATCCCATTAAATATTTTATGGTATTTAAGCACCTACTATGCAGGAGACACTTTACAGGCACTGGGGTAGACACAAACTAATCAGTTAGACCCAATCCATGTGCTATGTGATGCTCACAGTCTTAGGCCCCACTTTACCGATGAGGTAACTGAGGCACAGAGAGGTGAAATGACCTGCCCAAGGTCACAGAGTAGGCAAGTGGTGGAGGTGAGATTAGAACCCAGATCCTGCTGACAGCCAGTCCCAGGTTTTTTCAACTAAGCTACACTGCCTGTAAACACCTTGAGGACAGGATAATAACAATAACAATTCCAATAATAACAATAACAATTCCAATAATAACAAGTGTCTGTCCAGCATGGGGCTGACAGTCTACACCCCATTTTACAGATGAGGTAATTGAGGCACAGTAAAGTGAAGTAATTTGCCCAAGGCCACACAGCAGACAAGTGGCGGAGCTAGGATTAGAACCCATGACCTTCTGACTCCCAAGTCCATGCTCTATCCACTATGCCATGCTCCTTCTCATTTTGTGGGCCTTTGTACTGAAATATGTTTTATGAATAAGGTAGCATTTATGTAGATATAAAATTACATACTGCATTTATTCACTTTTCCATATTTTTGCTATTATCTATTCTCTCTATAATTTTCATTTACCATTTAGAGTACAATTTATGCTTGTCTCCCTCTCAAGACTGTAAGCTTCCCAAGAGCAGGGAAAATATCCTTTTCCTTCCATTGTCCTTCCCCAGTTCGTAATGCAGTACCCTGTACCCAATAAGTGCTTAAAACACCACTGAATGAAAAAAGGGGGGGAAAAATCAATTCTCTTTTTCACTGCATGAACACATCATCATGAGTTATATTTATAGAGCACAAGAGTAGAGTACCAGCCACTTGGGAACCCTACAAAAGATCTCCGCCTTCAAAGCATTCACAATCTATTAGGGAAAATGGGTTACGGTTGAGGTATATACAGTAGTTAAAAAAGAAGAGAAAAGATCTAGATACACTCAGAGAGAGATAACCTTCTGCTATCTGCAGACATTTTTTTATTCCACTTCTTGGCATCAGAATCTTCCCAAAATACCCGCTCCAGAAGAGCGAGCCCTATTACGTACTGAAGTTCAACGAGCCAGCCAGTTTTGCCTGTTATCTCCTAACAGATTCCAACACCTAATGGTGGTCTTTCCTTATGCACTTTCCCAAGCACTTAATATAGTGCTCTGCACATGGTAAGCGCTAAATAAATAACATTGATGGACTGATTACGGTCTTTCCAATTGAGCACAACACAGAGCAGTTGCTTGGGCATCCTGCTGTTATCCATACTCCTCGATGTCTAGCCAGAGAAGATGTGATGATTTAGCTTCCATACTCCAACTCCTTGCCTCTTTGAGGGTAGTGACCAACTCCCTTCTACTTCTGTTGTCTACTCCCAAGTACCCTAATCAATGTTCTTCAATAAAGGATAACAGATGGCTTCTACTGCAGGATCTCATGGTTTACGATCCTGCCTTCCCATTTGATTTTCTTCCCCATCCTCCCCTTGACTTTCCCATCACTGGACACAACACCAACATCTTCCCTGCCTCGCAAGCAAATAACCTTCCCATCATCCTCAACTCAATTCCCTTTCAACCCACATATTCAATCTGTTTCCAAATCCTGTCAGTTCTACCTTCATAACATCTCTTGGATCTGCCCTTTCCTCTCCAAACTGCTACACAGTTACGCAAACAATTATCATATCCCACAACACCTTCCTTGCTGATCGCCCTGCCTCCTGGCTCTCCCCATTCCAGTCCAGTCCTTCATTCATTCGATCATATTTATTGAGTCCTTACTGTGTGCAGAGCACTGTACTAAGCACTTGGAAAGTATAATTCAGAAACAGAGAGACAATCCCTGCCCACAACAGGCTCACAGCCTAGGAGGGGGGAGACAGACATCAAAACAAGTAAAGAGGCATCAATATAAATAAATGGCATTAGAGATATATATGCAGACGTCAGAACATGTAAAATGGGCATTAATATAAATAAATGGAATTATGGATATTTACATATATGCACAAGTGCTTCACTTCACTCAATGAAGTGAGTTACTTCACTCTGATGCCCATAACATTTTTCCAAAAAAAGAATTGAGTCCATGTCTCCCCACTCCTCACAAATCTCCGCTGGTTGTCCATCCACCTCCTCATCTGACAGAAACGCCTTACAGTCAGCTTTACTGCACTCCCTCTCCTACCTGATCTCACTCATATCCAAGGGCAACCTAAGCCACACACTTCACTTCTCTAAGACCAAGCTACTCACTGTAGCTCAATTTCCTCTGTCTCACCGTCAAACCCTTGCTCACATCCTCCCTCTGGCCTGGAATTCCCTTCCCCTTCAAATACAAAAGACCACCCTCAGCCCTTTTTGAAAGTTCTCCTAAAATCATATCTCCTCCAAGATGCCTTCCCTGACTGAAGCTTCATTTCCCTTATTTGTCCTCCCTCCTGCATTATCTATGTACGTTGATCTGTACCCTCTTAAGAATGTGATATTCAGTCTCACGGTACTTGTGTACATCAATCATATTTACTGAGTCATTACTGTGTGCAGAACTCTGTACTAAGCACTTGAGAGAGTACAATAACAGAGCTGGTAGGAACATCCCCTGCCATCGAGTCTACAGTGTACATATCCTTATACGCTCCTGTTTCTCATCTCTGTAATTTATTTTAAATGTCTGTATTCTTGAGGTCAAAGATTGTGTCTACCACTCTATTGTAACAGAGAAGCAGCGTGGCTCAGTGGCATGAGCACAGGCTTGGGAGTCAGAGGTCATGGGTTCTAATCCCGGATCCACCTTTTGTCAGCTGTGTGACCTTGGGCAAGTCACTTCACTTCTCAGTGCCTCAGTTACCTCATCTGTAAAATGGGGATAAAGACTGTAAGCCCCACATGAAACAACCTGAGTACCTTGCATCTACCAGCGCTTAGAACAGTGCTTGGCACATAGTAAGCACTTAACAAATGCCATAATTATTATTATTATTATTATTGTACTCTATGTTCCCAAGCACTTAGTACAGGGCTTGGCTCACAGTTAAGTGCTCAATAAATATCATTCATTCACTCAATCGTATTTGTTGAGCATTAACTGTGTGCAGAGCACTGTACTGAGTGCTTGGGAGAGTACAATCATTCAATGATTGAAGCAAAACATGGGGCACTTGGAACTGTTACCAGTGGTCCAGTGAGCCACTGGACACCCCACATGCCAGCTGCAGAACAACTGCGGCAAGATACCCTCAGTGAGCCCATATTAGTCCAGGTTGGACAAGCTGGTCACCTCTGAAACTGCTCAAGGAGAAACTTCCTCTTAGGGTTCACACATAACAGAATCAGCACAAGGAATCTCAACAAAAGTGTTCTAGCATGTCATCATCCAAAGAAGGGGCATGACTACATCATCGAAAAAGAAAGTTCCTCTGGAGAGGGTTCCCGCACGTAAAGTAGGAGGACTCAGTAACCGTTTGCATCTCCAGAGGAGAACTTTCCTGTTCCCTGCATGTTGTCCTTAAAAGACAAGAGGATCTTGGTCACAGAGCAGGACTCTTTGACGGACTGGGAACTAAAGGGAGAAGTTTGGGAATCTGCTACAAAGGGGCAGGGGGCATCAACCAGATTATTCAGTCGGCTGCTTTCCTAAAAAGCCTTATTGTGAGCGACGAACCCAGGGTGAGGACCCTTCAATCAATCGATGGTATTTATTGAGCGCTTACTGTGTGCAGAGCACTGAACTAAGTGTTTAGGAGAGTAAAGTATATGAGTCCTCTGCCCACAAGGAGCTTACAGTTTAAGGGGGGAGTGACAGACAAAAAAAGAAATTACAGATACATACGTAAGTGCTGTAGGGCCTAAGGCGGGGTGAATGCCAAGTGCGTTAAGGTACGGACCCGAGCGCATAGGTGATGCAAAAGGGAAGCAGGGGAAATAAAGGTTTAGTTGGGGAAGGTCTCCTGGAGGAGATGTGATTTTAATAAGGTTCTCAAGGTGGGGAGAGAGGTGGTCTGTCACATACAAAGGGGGAGAAGTTTCGCACCAGAGGGAGGATGTGAGTAAGGGGATGGAGGTGAGATAAACGAGATCAAGGAACAGTGAGCAGGATGGCCCTGGATGGAGACAAGTGTGCAGGCCAGATTTCTGTAGGAAACCAGTGAGGCAAGATAGGAGGGAGCGAGCCGACAGACTGCTTCAAAGCCGTAGATAGGGAGCTTCCGTTTGATGTGGAGACGGGTGGCTCTTGAGGAGTAAGGAAATGTGGAGCAAATGATTTTGCAGACAAGTGATCCAGGCAGCCAAGCAAAGGGTGGACTGAAGCAGGGAGAGGCAGGAGACGGGGAGGTCGGCGAGGAGGCCGACGCAGTAATGGAGGAAGGAGAGGATAAGTGCTTGGATCCGCACAGTAGCAGTCAGGATGGAGAGGAGACCGCGGGCCTCAGTGATGTTCCCAAGGTAGAACTGGCAAGATTCAGTGACAGATTGAATATGTGGGTTGAATGAGTGAGGTAAGTTGAGGATGGTGCCAAGCCTCCTTGTACTCAGCTGCCTCCTCTGTACATGTAATTCTTTTTAATGTCTGTCTTCCTCCATTAAATGGTAAGCAAGATGGCGTAGTGGATAGGGCCCGGGAGTCAGAAGGTCATGGGTGATAAATAATCCCAGCTCCACCACTTATCTGCTGTGCGACCTTGTGTAAGTCACTTCACCTTTCTAGGCCCCAGTTACCTCATCTGTTAACAGGGATTGAGACTGTGAGCCCCAAATGAGACAGAGACTGTACCCAAAGGATCTGCTTGTATCCACCCCAGCACTCAGTGCAGTGCCTGGCACATAGTTAAGTGCTTTAAAAACACCATAATTATCATTACTATTATTATTATTATTAATAAGCTCCTTGAGGCCAGGGATCCACTATATTGTGCTCTCAAGTGCTCAGTACAGTGTTCTACACATAATAAATGTCCAGTGACTCTGCCACTTATCTACTGTGTGACCTTGGGCAAATCACTTCACTTCTCCGTGCCCATTTTCTCATTTACAAAATGTGAATTCAATCCTACTCCTTCTTACTTAGACTGAGATCCCCATGTCAGAAAAGGACTGTACCCAACCTGATTATCTCAGAAAGAGCCCAGGCCTGGGAGTCAGAGGTCACGGGTTCTAATCCCAGATCTGCTACATCTGCTGTGTGACCTTGGGCAAGTCACTTAACTCTCTGTGCCTCAGTTACCTCATCTGCAAAATGGGTAGCAAGACAGTGAGCTCCATGAGGTACATGGACTGTGTCTAACCTGATTACCTTGAATCGACCCCAGCACTTAGAACAGTGCTTGGCACCTAGTAAGCGCTTGTCAAATACCTCAATTCTTATGAATTATTATTAAGCATTTAATAAGCACCAGAATTATTAATACCACACTGACTCAGATCAATCATATTTTTTGAGAACTTGCGTGTGCAGAAAACTGTGCTAAGCACTTGGGAAAGTAGAATATAACAAAATCAGTAGACATGTTCTGTGCCCACAAGGTGCTTACAGTTTAGATGGGAAATGGCTAGGAAGGGTTGAAAAAGGAGGTGGTGAAGATTATGCAGGACAGGGACTGAAGAGGTGAAGAAGAGATCTGGGCGAAAAGAACTCCTGATAGTTTCAGTTTTGCTGATGAGGAAGAGATGCAAATGACTGTAAACTATTTTGCCAGATCAGGAAATGAAAGTCATGTTTCAGCCTGCATCTGCAAACCTGCCCCAACCAAGAGGCAACCTTTCCCACACAGAGTTAAACACAGTCACAGAACTCTGTTGCCTCGTCAGCACTCTGGCCAACAACATAAAGGCCAGCAGAGAGGACAGCACATTGTTTGCACAGTGAAGCAGCATCATGGTGGCTAGACTTCTAATGGCACTGTTCCCTCCTGCACAACCTCCCCTCCAGCTTCAGCAAGTGCGGTCTGTGGAACCCCTGCTCCATCATGGTGAAGCTCCCCTTCATCCTTGACCTGTTCCTGACGCAATCCCACTTCCTCCTCGCCATCCCTGAAACCTAGCTTTCCCCAGATGACACCCTCTCCCATGCTACTCTCTGCAGAGGGGCCCTCAACTTCTCCCACTCCTCCAGACTCATTGGGAAAAGAGGAAGTGTTGGCTTCCCTCTCATGCCCCAGTGCCGCTTTCGCAACATTCCTCCACCCCCAACCCTCTCTTTCCCTTCCTTCGAAGCCCATATCATCTGCCTCCACCACCCACTCCAGATTCTAGTAACAATCATCTACCACCCCCCAGGACCCACCTCCAACTTCTTTAACCATTTTGATTCCTTTCTCTCACTCCTTCTCTTTCTCTGAGCCTACACTGATCCTTGGGAACTTCAATATCCACATAGGCATTTCTGTTGACCATTCTGCTGTCCACCTTCTATCACTCCTCAATTCCACTGACCTACTGTCCCATCCCATCTCGCCCACTTACCAAACTTGGACACACGCTCGATCTCATCATCTCTAGCCATTATACAATCTCTACTCTCTCCAACTAAGAAATCCCTTTATCTGACCACAATCTCCTCACCTGCCTCCTCTCCCACGCATACCTCTACCTGGTAAATCTGAACTATTCCCCCTTAGAGACCTCCCATCTCTTGACCCCATCCAATTTTCTCAACTCATTGTGCCCCACTTAACCTCCATACCCCAACTACCTTCCCTTGATGACCAAAATGACACTCTCAATACCACCCTCTCTACTGAACTCAACTCACTTGCTCCCCTATCCCTTCGTCAATCTCCTACCATTAACCCACAGCTCTAGGTCACCTGCACAGTCCCCTTCCTTTGTTCATGTTCACAAGCCACAGAGCACTAATCTAATCAGAGCAGAAATCTAATTATCAGGCTAACTTTGTCCATTTCAAGTTTCTCCTTACATGCTTGAACTCTGCCCTCTCCTCTGCTTTCTGCCCAGAAAAATTATTTCTCCACCCTTATTGACACCCACTTGTTCCAAACATTTAACTCCCTCCTCAGGCCCCCTGTCGTCTTCCCCCACCTTCCTCTTCCTTTGCCCCCAGGGATCAGGCCACCTATTTTATTAAGGAAATTGACACCTTCAGATATGCATTCCCTAAAATTTCCCCTGCCCCTCCTCAGTCCCTCCCTTCTTCAGCCCCCTCTTCAACTCTCCCATCCTTCCCAGCAGTATCTCTAGAAGAAATTATCCATCTCCTTTCAAAATCCATCCCCTCCACCTGCACATCTGACCCCATTCCTTCTCACCTTATCAAAACATTTGCCCCCTCCCTTCTTCTCTCCTTAAAAGCCATCTTCAACTCTTTGCTCTCCAGTGGCTTCTTCACTACTTTCAAACGTGCCCATGTCTGCCCTATCCTAAAAAAAAAACCCTCCCTTGACCCCAGGGCTCCCTCCAGTTTTCACCACTCCCCCTTCTCCCAGTCCTCTCCACACTCTTTGAGCAAGTTGTCTACACCCCGTCTCAAATTCCTCTCTTCCAATTCTCTCCTTGACCCCTTCCAATCTGGCTCCCATCCCCTTTGCTTCACAGAAACCTCCCTCTCAAAGGGCACCAATGATCTCATCCTTGCCAAATCCAATGGCCTCTACTCCATTCTAATCCTCCTCGGCCTCTCGGCTACCTTCGACCCTGTGGACCACCACCTTCTTCTGGAAATATTATCCAACCTTGGCTTCACTGACACTGTCTTCTCCTGGTTCTCCTGCATGTGATGTGTTGTGGGTCTGGGAGGAAGGAAGAGGAAAGGGAGCAAGGCAGGGTGACATGGAAGGGAGTGGGAGGAGAGGAAAGGGGTCCTTAGGGAAAACCTCTTGTAGGAGATGTGCCTTCAAGAAGCCTTTGAAGGGCAGGGGAGAGTAATTTTCTCTGCACATAGTAAGCGCTTAACAAATACCAACTGTACTAAGCGCTTGGAAAGTACAATTCAGCAACAAATAGGGGCAATCCCTGCCCAACAATAGGCTCACAGTCTAGAAGGGGGGAGACAGACATCAAAACAAGTAAACTGGGTCCCCTTCTAATCTCCATCTACAGCCACTCCCTTGAAGAACTACCACCTCTGTCCGGATGATACCCAAATCTACATCCCCAGCCCTGATCTCTCTGCCTCTCTGCAGTCTCATATTTCCTCCTGCCTTCATGTCATCTCTACTTGGACGTTCTCCCGTCACATCAAGCTAAACACGTCCTAAACAGAGCTCCTTATATTTCCACCCAAACTCTGTCCTCCCCCTGCCTTTCCTCTCACTGTAGATTCATTCATTCATTCATTCATTCATTCATTCATTCAATCGCATTTATTGAGCGCTTACTGTGTGCAGAGCACTGTACTAGCGCTTGGAAAGTACAATTCTTCAACAGATAGAGACAATCCCTACCCAACAACGGGCTCACACTCTAGAAGGAGGGAGACAGACAACAAAACAAAATAGACTAGAATAATAACTATGTACCTATATACACAAGTGCTGTGAGGTGGAGAGGAGGGAAAAAGGAGGGAGGGAGCAGGGGCGATGGGGAGGGGAGGAGGAGCAGAGGAAAAGAGGGGCTCAGTATGGAAAGGCCTCCTGGAGGAAGTGAGCTTTCAGTAGGGCTTTGAAGAGGGGAAGAGAGCTAGTTTGGCGGATGTGAGGAGGAAGGGCATTCCAGGCCAGTGGTAGGACGTGGGCCAAGGGTTGACAGCGGGACTGGTGAGAACGAGGCACAGTGAGAAGGTTAGGGGTAGAGGAGCAGAGTGTGCGGGCTGGGCTGTAGGAGGAGAGGAGGGAGGAGAGGTAGGAGGGGGCGGGGGATGGAGAGCTTTGAAGCCAAGAGTGAAGAGTTTTTGCTTCATGCGAAGGTTGATAGGCAACCACTGGAGATTTTTGAGCAGGGAGGTGACATGCCCAGAGTGTTTCTGTAGAAAGATAATCCAGGCAGCAGGGTGAAGTATTGACTGAAGTGGGGAGAGACAGGAGGTTGGGAGATCAGAAAGGAACCACCATCATTCCTGTAGATAGCACCACCATCCTTCCTGTCTCACAAGCCCATACTGTCGGTCCCACCTTCACAACATCGCTAAAATCTGCCCCTTCTGCTCCATCCGAACTACTACCACGTTAATACAATTAGTCGTCCTTGCCTGGATTATTGTATTAGCCTCCTGTCTCTCCCCACTCCGGTCCACACTTCACTCTGCTGCCCAGATCATTTTTCTACAGAAACATTCAGTGCATGGCTATCCACTCTTCAAAAAACTCCAGTGGTTGCCCATCCACCTCCACATCAAACAAAAACTCCTTATCATTGGCTTCAAAGCGGTCCACCACCGTGTCCACTCCTACCTCACCTCACTACTCCACTATACAACCAAGTCTGCACACTCCTCTACTGCTAACCTTCTCACTGTGCCTCGATCTCATTTATTCTGCCACTGACCCCTCGCCTACATCTTGCCTCTGGTGTGGAATGCCCACCCACCTCAAATCTGAAAATTACTCTCCCCTGCCCTTCAAAGGCTTCTTGAAGGCACGTCTCCTACAAGAGGTTTTCCCTAAGGACCCCTTTCCTCTCCTCCCACTCCCTTCCGTGTCACCCTGCCTTGCTCCCTTTCCTCTTCCTTCCTCCCAGACCCACAACACATCATATCTATAATTATTTATATTCATGTCTGTCTCCCCCTGTCTAGATTGTAAGCTCATTGGGGGCAGGGAATGTATCTGTTTATTGTTGTATTGTACTCTCCCAAGCGCTTAGTACAGTATCTGTACACAATAAATGCTCAGTAAGTACGATTGAATAAACAAATGACCCAAATGAGAATCTACACAGCTATCCAACCCTCCATATGGAAGGGAGACTTGGATTCCTAGTCCAGCCATCCCCTCTTCCTCCTTTTATAGTCACATCAGCATCACCTACAGACCACATTCTACATCTAATGGCAAGACAGAACCACAAACAGAGTCCTGGGCCAAGTCAAACTCCTAGCCTTGAATCTGTGCTCATCTCAGTATGTTATCTTGGATGAGAAATGTGAGAAAAATGGATAACCACAGGATACTCAAACAGCTGCTATTTATTGAGCTGAGCCTGGGCAACTCAAAACAAGAAGGAAACATTTTAAGGTTGCAGTAAAACGAAGCATGGAATGACATTACTGCAAATTGCAAAAAGAGTTTATGAAAAGCACATCTCCAAGAGGCCTTCCCTACATAAGCCCTCATTCTGTCTTCTCCCTCTCCCTTCTGTGTCATCCTTTCACTTGGCTTTACACCCTTGTTCACCCCGCCCTCAGGACCTCACCACTTATGTACATAGCTGTAATATTTTTATATTGTCTGCCTCCCCCTCTAGGCTGTAAGGTCATTGTGGGCAGCACAGGTTTCACCAGACTCTGTTACTTGTACTCTCGCCAGTGCTTCTTTTTTTTAAAAAAAAGTGATATCTGTTAAGCGCTTACTATGTGCCAGGCACTGAACTAAGCTCTGTGGTAATAACTGTGATATTTGTTAAGTACTTACTATGTGACAACCGCTGTTCTAAGCGCTGGGATAGAACAAGCTAATTAGGTGGGACACAGTCCATGTCCCACATGGGGCTCACAGTCTTAATCCTCATTTGACAGGTGAGGTAACTGAAGCACAGAGAAGCGATTTAAGGACACACAGCAGACAAGTAGCAGAGCTGGGATCAGAACCCAGGTCCTTCCCACTCAATATTCATTCAATAGTATTTATTGAGAGCTTACTATGTGCAGAGCACTGTACTAAGCGCTTGGAATGTACAAATCGGCAACAGATACAGTCACTGCCCATTGAGGGGCTTACAGTCTAATCGGGGGAGAGAGACAGACAAAAACAATAGCAATAAATAGAATCAAGGGGATGAACATCTCATTAAAATAGCAATAAATAGAATCAAGGGGATGTACATCTCATTAACAAAATAAATAGGGTACTAAAAATATATACAAAAGAGCGGACGAGCACAGTGCTGAGGGGAGGGGAAGGGAGAGGGGGAGGAGCAGAGGGAAGGGGGGGGATTACCAGGCCTGTGCTCTATCCAGTAGGCCTTGCTGCTTCTCCTCAACACTTAGTATAGTGTTCTGTACATAGGAAGTGCTCAATAAATATGATCGAAATTGGGAGAAACCTGCAGCAGAACGACTACTGAGGCACAGAATCGATGTATTTATTGAGCACCCTTGGGCACTGCACTGCACTAAAAACTTGAGAGAGGACACTAGAGATTAGTAGGTAGAATACCTGACCTCAGCCGTTTCCAAACTAGAAATGTAAATAGACACTACATTGATCTACAGATAGGAAAAAGACGGGAGAGAGAATCTCAACGTAAGTTGGTGATTCAGTGACAGGATATGCAAGAAGCGCAATGCCAATAATAATAATTAGAGTATTTGTTAAGCGACTACTATGTGCCGGGCACTGTGCTGGGGTGTATATAAGCAAATCGGGCTGGACACAGTCCCTGTCTCATGTGGGGCTCACAGTCACAATCCCCATTTTACAGATGAGGTAACTGAGGTGCAGAGAAGTGAAATGATTTGTCCAAGGTGTCACACAGCAGACAGGTGGTGGAGTCGGAATTAGAACCCATGAACTTCTGACTCTCAGGCCTGTGCTCTATACCCTACACCACGCTGCAATGGGAAGTTGAGCGTATACAAGGCGGTGCAGAACAGAGGTCGTGGGTTTTAATCCTGGCTCCGCCAACTGTCAACTGCAGGACTTTGGGCAAGTCACTTCACTTTTCTGTGCCTCAGTGACCTCATCTGTAAAATGGGGAGTGAAACTGTGAGCCCCATGTCGAATAAGCTGATTACCCTGTATCTTCCCCAGAGCTTAGAATGGTGCTTGGCACATAGTAAGCACTTAACAGATACCATCATCATCATCATCAACTGCTGAAGTGGTAGGTTCTCCTCTATTAGAGCATAAGCTCCTTGTGGGCAGAGAACATCATCTCTCCTCTTCATTCTGCATTTTCCAAGAGCCCGATACAATGTACCATAACAAGTCCTCAATATATGCCATTCCTATTGGACTGAGACAACTTGGTGAAGAATCAAAACGAATCCGGGAAGGCATCCCGGAGGAAATGCAGGAGTTTCAGGCAGGGGGAAAAGGTGGAGGCAAAAACTTGGTGGAAGAAGAGACCAGACTAAGACACAGTGAATAGGCTAGCAGGAGAAGATTAGAGCTCCCAGAGAATCATGAGACAAGGATGCAAGTTTGAAAGCAGCCCCAGGCCCTGCAAAGACAATAGCACAAAGACAGTCTGAGTGCACATGGTGTGGTCCAGGCTGTGGGTGATCCATGGGCCTTTACACCCAATCAGACATGTATGGGTGAATTTTACCATTTAGAATATTTTCTTCAAGGAAGACGCACAAGTGTACACACACTCATATAATGACTAGGCTTCCATGTCAGTGTTTTAACTTGTTATAATACTCATGCAATTCAGGACTTTCCCTAGCATACCAAAGTTTAAAGAACAATAAATACTACTACTAATCATATTACTAACCATGTGCCAAGCGCTCAGCTAAGCACTGAGGTAGATGCAAGATACTCAGGTTGGACAGTAATCCCCGTCCCATGTGGGGGTCCCAGTCTAATGGGGAGGAAAGACAGATATTGAATCCCCATTTTACAGTTGAGGAAACTGAGGCACAGAGAAGTTAAGTGACTCAACCAACATCGTACAGCGGGCAAGGAGGCAGAACCAGGATTAGAACCCGGGTCCTCTGACTCCCAGGCCTATGCTCTTTCCACTAGGCCATGCTGCCTCTCAAGGAGAACCCGTGAAGAGACCTGAGAGCGAACACATCTTTTGATGGGCCAGTAGGAGTAGGATACTTGCCACAATTTCTTTTGCTGTATACTCAAAGGATGGAATAATCCTTGCCAGTTCTTTATACTGCAGCGCATTCTGTTAGTGAGAGCTAAAGGAGTAGGTGTGCATGCTGAAGGGATCAGTGAAGCGTGGCGGCTTCCTCCAGATAATGCCCTTCTTACCAGTGATGAGTTTGGTGCCATCTTTTTTCTTCAGACCTACTATGTAGGACACAAAACAGTCTGCATAAACCCAAATTCTTCATTCCTGAGTCTTTCTACATACCACCAGTCATTTATCTCTTATTAGCCTGGCCCTCTCTTTTCCAATCTGCCTGTTGGTACCCAGCGTGGCTCAATGGAAAGAGCCCGGGCTTG
Source organism: Ornithorhynchus anatinus (assembly GCF_004115215.2). NCBI lineage: Eukaryota > Metazoa > Chordata > Mammalia > Monotremata > Ornithorhynchidae > Ornithorhynchus > Ornithorhynchus anatinus. The sequence goes on along the minus strand of NC_041729.1, from coordinate 152,491,626 downwards.
GGAGTCAGAGGTCGTTGATGCTAATCCCGGCTCCGCCATTTGTCAGCTGGGTGACTTTGGGCAAGTCATTTCACTTCTCTGGGCCTCAGTGACCTCATCTGTAAAACAGGGATTAAGACTGTGAGCCCCACCTGGGACAACCTGATGAGCTTGTATCTCCCCCAGGGCTTAGAACAGTGCTTGGCACATAGTAAGCACTTAACAAATACCATCATCATTATTATTATTATTACCCCAGTCTCCCTGAAGCTTCTGCTCAAGGATTCGATCTTCTCTCCTGACAACCAGACCACAGAGCGGTCTGCCTGCTGCACTAGTTTTCCAGCCACTGGCTGCTAAGGCCCGAGTTCTCCAGGGTTTCCTTTGCAGGCTATCAGCGGTCATGTTTTTTGTTGTTTGTTTTTCCCTGCGGGCAAACTCCTCCTCTATTATAATAGCACTCTTAAAATCACTCTTATGGACAACGGCTCACAAAGTCAACTGTGCCCCCTGACAACCCGGTAGATCATCCTGGAGGATCTAAATGACTGACCTCTAGACTGCAAGCTTATTATAAGTAATAACAATAATAATACTTTGGCCCTTATTATGTGCCAAGCACTGTACTAAGCACAGGGGTTCCCTTTCTATGGTATCTGCTAAGCACTTACTATGTGCCAGGCATTGTTTTAAGTGCTAGAATAGACAGAAGGTAATTGGGTTCATTTATTCAATCATAGTTACTGAGCGCTTATTGTGTGCAAACAACTTTACCAAGCACATAATAATAATGATGATGATGATGATGGCTTTGTTAAGTGCTCATTATGTGCAAAGCACTGTTCTAAGCGCTGGGGAGGATACAAGGTGATCAAGTTGTCCCATGAGGGGCTCAGAGTCTTAATCCCCATTTTACAGATGGGTAACTGAGGCACAAAGAAGTTAAGTGACTTGCCCAAAGTCACACAGTTGACAAGTGGCTGAACTGGGATATGAACCTGTGACGGAGAGTACTGCACACAGTCCACGTCCCACATTGGGCTGATAATATTAATCCCTGTTTTACAGATGAGATAACGGGCACAGAGAAGTGAAGTGACTTGCCAAAGGTCACACAGCACACAAGCGGTAGAGCCAGAATTAGAACCCTGGTCCTTCTGACTCCCAGGCTTGTGCTCTATCCAGTAGAACACACTGCTTCTCCTCATAGCAGGGAACATGTCTGCCAACTCTGTTGGATTATACAGAGCTCAGCAGACAGTAAACCCTCAGTAAATAACATTGATGGATTGACTGATCCCCACTCATCATGCTGCCAAGCACTTAGTACAGTGCTCGAGAGACAGTAAGTGCTCAATAAATCCCGCTGATTACTTGATACTGGTGCCAGAGCAGCACATCAGACATGGCTTATCATTTGGCATTATTATTCTGGAATTTCACATGGAAGAGTTAAGTTTATCGTGCCTTTCAAGTGTAATATTAATGGCAGTTCAGAGTTTCAACATCTACGCAGCACATTACACCCTCGACTGCAATAATTCGGGCAACTTTTAAGCACCGCTTTTGAACACGAACACCATTAACTGATTCTTCAATTCACTCGTTATTGTCTCATCTTCAAAGTGGTGTTAATGACGTCGAGGGCCATGAGCTGCTGCTTGTCATACGTTCCCACTAGTGGGGAAGGGAAAGGGGTTGGCGGGGGTGGGGAGAAGATGGCAGTCCTATGGGGAAAAAGCAACGTGGACTAGTGGATAGATCACGGAACTGGGAGCCAGAAGGACCTGAGTTCTAATTCCGGCTCTGCTGCTTGTCTGCTTGTGACCTTGGGCAAATCACTGCACTTCCTCTTTGCCTCAGTTGCCTAACCTGTAAAATGAGGAGACCATGAGCCCCATAAGGGCCATGGACTGCATCCCAACTGAGGAACTTGGATCTCCCCCAGAGCCTAGTATGGTGCCTGGAACATAGTAAGCGCTTAACAAATACTATTAATGTTGGAGAAGCATCCCTTCGCGATTAATGAGATACATGGCGGTCGCAACGACAACCCGTGCAGTTTGTAGGTGTGGGTAATGTCTATACCCACAGAATGCCATCGCCTGCAGCAGTAACAAGAGTGCCTAACATCAACAAAAATATTTACCGAAAGCCTCCCGGGGACAGAGCAACATTGTCTTTAGTTCTTCAAATAACATCTTCATCCCTCATGATTCTTATCTGATAGTCTGGTACTGCCATATGATGCTCAGGGTAACACATTTCAGCCTTTTATCTCTGTTTCTCCACAAGAGAATCTAGTGCAGCACTTTGCTGAGGCCAGATACATTATGTGAAGCATAATCTTGCCCTTTTGAAGCAGTCCCGGAATTGAATTACTGATAGAGAAAATGAGAGGTCCATTCATTGACTCCCAATTATCTTGAAACTATTTAAATTGCTTGTGTGTCAAAAGGAAAGAGCTCTGTATCACACTCTACCTTTAAAGCAATACCATTCCCTTATGACTCAGAAGCCCAAGGTGCATTATCCCGTTAATTCTAATATCATGTGATAATAGGAGCAGACATCGAGTACATTCTCTTCACCGTGCAGATGGAAAAAGTGAGGTAAAGAGCCAGCTCGATATCTCACCTACTCTGCTCTTACCAGAATTATAAAAAGGGGAATTGAGGTTCCTTATACTAAAGCAAATCTGGGAAGCTAAAAACTGAAGCATCCCGATAGATCAGAAGACCAACCTCAATTTTTTATGTTACCCCAGTTCCTTAGAGGTTCAAATGTAACTTCCATCTCCACCACGAATCTACAAAATATTTCATTCATTCAATCGTATCTATTGAGCGCTTACTATGTGCAGAGCCCTGTCCTAAGCACTTAATTTCACACTCTGTGGTTTTCTCATTTTAATGGTCGCCGATTCGATTCACAATTTTTCAAAACCAGCGTTCCAGAGACTTGCCACAGACATAATCCCAAGGAAACAGGAGGCTGAGGCTCCTCTAGACACAGGCGATGAACTTTTTTAACCACAAGGAAAAGTTTCCCAGAGCATCTGTAGGTCGGTTGAGTGACATCTGTTCCCCGACACTAGGCATTCCCGAGCAGTCACATTCCCAAGAAAATTACCGGACGGGAAGCAAAACGACGTTAACGGAAATCGGCGCATCCTCTAGATCCCAAAAGGGACTGGAAACGTCAAGTCACATCGCGTTAAGGGAAAGGAAAACGACTTACCAAAATAGCACACCGAAGAAGCAGTACGTGACAAGTCGAAGTTAGTTTCTATTTAAGAATCTAGTACGAGACGAGGGAAGCGTCGACGGACGGAAGCGGGAATTCTCCCCTAGAAACCGGGAGGTCCATCGAGTCGTCCAGTCCTGACCGTGACGGGCCCAGCTGTCCGGGCCCGACCGCCCTGTGCTTGTTGACAAGAGACGATGAGCGCTTAGGGTCCCTCCATCCCTACCATGTGACGTCGACGCCGCCCACTGCCCCACGACGAGCCGATCGTCCCACGGGTTTAAAGCCCCAAGCCCGCCACACTCCGAGTTGTCACGCATCGGAGGCTCTCGCCGTGCACGGAGCCCTCGGCCTAAGGTCGGACCCTTCGGGAGGAAGGGCGATGGGGCTGGGGGAGCCCGTTGACCATTCGGAAGGGGTCGCCGGGCCCTTAAGGAGGCACGTGGGGGTCACAGCCTTTCTCATCTCATCTCATCTCATGGCTGCTTTGCTGTCTGTCTCCCCCATTTAGACCGCGAGCCCCTTATGGGGCAGGGATGGTCTCTCTCTGTTGCCCAACTGTCCGTTCCAAGCGCTTAGTCCAGTGCTCTGCACACAGTGAGCACTCAATACGACTGAGTGAATGACCGAATGTTTTGTTTTGTTGTCTGTTTAGACTGTGAGCCCGTTATGGGGCAGGGACTGTGTCTGTTGCCGAATGGTCCCTTCCAAGCGCTCAGTCCAGTGCTCTGCACCTAGTGAGCGCTCGATCGATACGATTGAGTGAATGACCGAATGCTTTGCCGTCCGTCTCCCCCGTTTGGACCGTGAGCCCGTTATGGGGCGGGGATGGTCTCTGTTGCCCAGTGGTCCGTCCCAAGCGCTCAGTCCAGTGCTCTGCACCTAGTGGACGCTCAATAAATACGACGGAATGACAATGAATGAATGAACGAAAGGCCGGGCGGGGGCCACACTGACCTTCGGCGGCCCCGGACGGCGGGTGACCGGTCCTTGCCTTCCGACAGCCTCGGTGGGGGGAGAGAGGGATGGGGAGGAGGAGGAGGAGGAGGAGGAGGGTGCAGGGGGGAGGAGGCAGTTGCTTCTGCATCGGGGGCCGCCCCCACCTCCTCCCCCCGCAAAGAGAAAATCCAGCGGACAATGGGAGCGAGGAGCCCGGGCGGCCCCGGCCACGGACACCACTGCAGTTTGGCGCCGGTGGAGGGGGGAGGAGGAGGAGGGAGCAGGGAGGAGGGAGGAGAAGGGAGGAAAGAGGAGCAGGGAGAAGGGAGGAGGAGCCTGCAGGGCGGGAGGAGGGGGCCGGGCGGTGGGAGGCCGGCGAGGAGCGGCCCGGGCGGGCTCGGCTTGGAGGCCGGCCCGGCCCCCCGCCCCCTTGGCCCCTGGTCCCCTCCCCCACCCACGTGATCCTCCCCCCCCAACCCCTCGTTCCCACGGAGCGGCTGCGGCAGTGGTCGATCACCGCCCCCTCGCCCCCCCGGGATCACCCCTGCACCCCCCGGCTGCTCCCCCGATGGAGCCGCAAAACTTTTCCGGTCCACGGCCCCGACAGCCCAGGCACGGGCCGCCCGAGGGGCCACGACCCTGAGGAAAACCTTCTTTCTTTCCCTTCTTTCCTTCCTTCCCTTCCTTTCCTTCCTTTCTTTCCTTTCTTTCCTTTTCTTCCTTTCTATCCTACCTTTCCCTTCCTTTCCTTTCCTTTCCTTTCCCTTCCTTTCCTTCCTTTCCTTCCCTTTCTTTCCTTTCCTTCCCTTCCTTCCCTTTTCCTCCTTTCCTCCCTTCCTTGCCTTTTTTTCCTTCTCTTTCCTTTCCTTCCTTCCCTTTCTTTCCTTCCCTCCCTTTCTTTCATTCTTTTTCTTCCTTTCCTTCCTTGCCTTTTTTTCTTCCCTTCCCTTCCCTTTCCTTCCTTCCCTTTCCTTTCTTTCTTTCCTTCCCTCCCTTTCCTTCCTTCCCTTTCTTTCCTTTCCTTCCTTCCCTTTCTTTATTTCCCTTTCTTCCTTTCCTTCCTTCCCTTTCCCTCCTTCCCTTGCCTTCCTTTTCTTCCTTTCCTTTCTTTCCCTACTTTCTTCCTTCCTTCCTTCACATGCCCAGGCAGCAGGTCCCGGCCCAGTTACCAACTGGCAAACCCTCCGGCCCCGGGAGTGCTCCCTGCACCACTCGTTCTGCTGCAGTGGGACAATCAGTCAGTCAATCAATCGATCATATGTATTGGGTGCTTTTTGGGTATGGGGCATTGGACTGTCAAACAATCATATTTATTGAGCACTTATCAGTTGCAGGGCACTGGACTCAATCAATCATATTTTTGAGCACTTGTGTGAAGGACACTGTACTGAGTCAGTCATACTTACTGAGCACTTACTGTATGTTGACCGCTGTTTTAAGCACAGTGTAACGGACACATTCCCTGCCCACGATGAGCTTACAGTCTAGAGGGAGAGACAGGCATTAATGGAAATAAATTATGGATATGTACATATATGCCATGGGACTGAACAACACAAGAGTGGGAAAAGAGGAAACGAGGACTTAGGGAAGGCATCTTGGAGGAGATGTGCCTTCAGTAAGCCTTTGAAGGCAGGGAGAGTAATTAGCTATTAGATATGAAAAAGGAAGACGTTCCAGGTCAGAGGCAGGACATGGGCGGCCGAGAAGTCTGTGGTGAGACAGACGATATATAGAGGAGATAGTGAAAACCCTACACTTCTGACCCCTGCTTTTTTTTTTTCCCCCTTCTGACATTTCTTAAGCACTGGAGTAGGTACAAGCTAATCCGATTGGACAAAATCCATGTCCCGCATGGGCCTCAGAGTTTTCTTCTCCATTTTACAAATGAGGTGACTGAGTCACAAAGAAGTGAAGTCACTTGCCCAAGGTTACCCAGGAGACCAGGGACAGAACCAACATTAGAACCCAGGTCCTCCTGACACCCGGACCCAGGCTCTATCTAGCAGGCCACACTGCTTCTCACTTTTTCCCACTTGGCTCAAGAGTGTGGGGTCCCAGGGAAATCAATTTGATATTAGGGTATGTTTTCTTAATGTATTTATCCAGGCTCTACGCTTGGCCTTGTACGTGAATACAAACAATTACCAGACCACGATATCTACCAGCCACAATGGAAAATGTAAAATCAGCACTTTTACCGATTCCCTTTCATAAACTGTTTATCGCTCAGGCAACTGAATATGTGTCTTTTGCTGACACTGGCTATCATTTTCTTGTCTCCGATGATCACCACCTTTGTCTCCACATAGAGTTTTACCTTCATTCTGTGGCACTTTTGGACTTCCCCAGTCAGTTTTGGAATATCGCAAGTTACTTAATCGGAGGGCCACCGATACTTTGCAATCTACAGTAAGTCAGACCATCTACATACAGAGCAGTTGGTGAGTACATGGCCTTTATGTGACCCTGATGCTCCTGCGCCACGAGTGCATAAAAAGGCCTGCGGCGATAGAGGTTCTGGTCGGTCCCCAACTTTCTGGGGTTTATGTGGGTTGGGCCAGTGGCTGGAAGAGACATGATGGCCAAGGACGGAGGCTAATACTTCACAATAATTATGGTCATTGTTAAGCACTTACTCTGTGCTAGGCGCTGTTCTAAGAGCTGAGGTGGATACGACCAAATGGGGTTGGACACAGTCCCTGACCCACGTGGGGCTCACGGTCTCAATCCCCATTTTACAGATGAGGTAACCGAGGCCCAGGGAAGTGAAGTGACTTGCCCAAAGTCACTCAGCAGACAAGTGGCGGAGTCAGGATTAGAACCCATGGCCTTCTGACTCCCAAGAGATGACCATTCATTAGGATGGCAGGAACCTGCTGGAACAGTACAAGTCCAGGAGAGCTGAAGATGCCACAGACTGCTGCCAATTCCAGTGCCACAGCAATCACCGAATCCTCTAGAATTCCTCCTTTCCTCTCCATCCAAACCGCTACCACACTCATCCGAGTCCACTTTGACTCCTCCTACCTCCTGTCACTCCTCTCTTAGGTCCAAACTTCCACTCTGCTCCCTGGATCATTTTTCTTTAAAACCATTCAGTCCATATCTCCCCACTCCTCAGAAACCTCCGATGGCTGCCCGTTCACCTCTGCATCAAAGAGAGACTTGTTAACTTGTTACACTCAATTAGCTCTCTCCCGCCTACCTTGCTTCAGTGATCTCTTTCTACCACCCAATCTGCATACTTCACGTAGAGAAGCAGCGTGGCTCAGTGGAAAGAGCATGGACTTGGGAGTCGGAGGTCATGGGTTCAAATCCAGGCTCTGCCACTTGTCAGCTGTGTGACTTTGGGCAAGTCACTTCACCTCTCTGTGCTTCAGTTACCTCATCTGTAAAATGGGGATTAAGACTGTGAGCCTCACATGGGACAACCTGATTTCCCTGTATCTACCTTAATGCTTAGAACAGTGCTCTGCACATAGTAAGCGCTTAACAAATACCAACATTATTATTATTATTATTATTCTCTAATACCAACCCACTCTCCATACCTCAATCTCATCTATCCTGCCTCAGTCCTCCCTCCGTCCTGGAACCCCTTCCCCCGACACATATGACAGACCATGACTCTCCTCACCTTCAAAGTCCTCCTAAAACCACATCTCCTCCAAGTCTTCCCTGATTAAGCCCTCATTTCCTTCTGGAATTTGCACCACAGTCTCTCAGTGGAACACCATTCATTCATTCATTCAATAGTATTCATTGAGCGCCTACTGTGTGCAGAGCACTGTACTAAGTGCTTGGAATGTACAATTAGGCAACAGATAGAGACAATCCCTGCCCACTGACGGGCTTACAGTCTAATCGGGGGAGACAGATGGGCAAAAACAAGACAACTTAATCACGATAAATAGAATCAAGGGGATGGACACCTAATTAATAAAATAAATAGGGTAATAAAAATATATACAAATGGGCACAGTGTTGAGGGGAGGGCAAGGGAGAGGGGGAGGAGCAGAGGGAATGAGGGAAAAGAGGGCTTAGCTGAGGGGACCTTCTGGAAGTCATTTACACCACAGGCTCCCGATGGAACACCACTGACTACCGAAGGGACCTTCTCTGTGAGCTTGTCACTGGGCAGGGATTGTCTCTGTCTGTTGCCGAATTGTACATTCCAAGCACTTAGTACAGTGCTCTGCACCTAGTAAGTGCTCAATAAATACTATTGAATGAATGAATGGAAGTCATTTACACCACAATCTCCCAGTGGAACACCACTGACTCCTGAAGGGACCTTCTGGAAGTCATTTGCACCACAGTCTCCCAGAGGAATACCACTGACTGCCAATGCAACCTTCTGGGACAACCTGACTACCTTGTATCTCTTAGAACAGTGCTTGGAACACAGTAAATGCTTAAGAAATACCATAATTACTATTAACTGAAGCACAGAAAAGTTGTGACTTGTCCCACCCAGAAGGCAAGTAGTAGACCTAGAATTAGAACCCAGCCCCATGGTCTATCCATTAGGCGACACTGCTGCTCTTCACATACATTAGTAGTAAGTAGTAGTATTGAATGGATGAAAAGGTTCAGCATTTTCTGGTAACATCTGAAGTGATACAAATATTCTGAGAACATTAGTGAAAATATATTCTCTACCAACGTTTTCTCTTATTAGTTCTCCTGAGATAATTTGGAAATTAGAAAGCATATACTATACCAAGGGTAGAGAAGCAGAGTGGCTCAGTGGAAAGAGCAGGGGCTTGGGAGTCAGAGGTCATGGGTTCGAATCCCTGCTCTGCCACTTGTCAGCTGGGTGACTGTGGGCAAGTCACTTCATTTCTCTGTGCCTCAATTACCTCATCGGTAAAATGGGAATTAAAACTGTGACCCACGTGGGACAACCTGATCACCCTGTATCTACCTCAGCACTTAGAACAGTGATCTGCACATAGTAAGCACTTAACAAATACCAACATTATTATTATTATTATTATTATTAAAATATCTTGGCTAACTAACCTTAAGGTAAATTTTTTTCCTCTTTACTTCATAAATTAAGTCAGGTGACTACAAAGCTGAGTAATGTATATAATTTAAAACTCAACTCGCCATCAAATCAATGTCCTCTTCCAAGGTCTTGCATATAAAACCCTTTTTCATTGTGGGCAAAAATGTACACAGTGTCCTTTCAAAACTGACATCCTGAAAGGAGAGGAAGCCAGAGCTCCAGAGAAGCCATTAGTAACTTCTACTGAGTCAGTCAGGAAATGTTTTCTTCTGTTGTTTGATGGACACTAGTGGATCTATTATTGCCTTATGATTGCCAGTTTAGAGGTACTCAGTCCTATAGAGTCTATAATTATTTAACCACAACCTTGACTCCTCCTTCTCTTTCAATCCATAGATACAGTCTGTTGCCAAATCCTCTCCATTTTTCTTCCACAACATTTCCAGAATGCTCTCGTTTAAGTAAATCAATGGCATTTATTGAGTGCTGTCTGTGTCTCCTAGGAGAATACAAATGACTTAATACACCCGATCTCTGCCCTCAAGGAGTTTACAGTTTAGCACAGGAGATACGCTAAATGAAATTACAGGTAGGGGGATGATGATAATTGTGGTGTTTGTTAAGCACTTACTATGTTCCAGGTGCTGTTCTAATCAATCATATTTATTCATTCATTCAATAGTATTTATTGAGCGCTTACAGCATGGCTCAGTGGAAAAAGTCCAGGCTTGGGAGTCAGAGTTCATGGGTTTGAATCGCGGCTCTGCCACTTGTCAGCTGTGTGACTGTGGGCAAGTCACTTAACTTCTCTGTGCCTCAGTTCCCTCATCTGTAAAATGGGGATTAACTGTGAGCCTCACGTGGGACAACCTGATTATCCTGTATCTACCCCAGCGCTTAGAACAGTCCTCTGCACATAGTAAGCGCTTAACAAAGACCAACATTATTATTATTATTATGTGCAGAGCACTGTATTAAGCACTTGGAATGTACAAATCAGCAACACATAGAGACAGTCCCTGCCCATTGACAGGCTTACAGTCTAATCAGGGGAGACAGACAGAGAAAAACAATAGCAATAAATAGAATCAAGGGGATGTACATCTCAATAACAAAATAAATAGGGTAATAAAAATATATACAAATGAGCGGACAAGCACAGTGCTGAGGCGAGGGGAAGGGAGAGGGGGAGGAGCAGAGGGAAAGGGGGGGAAAGGGGGCTTAGCCGAGGGGAGGTGAAGGGGGGGTAGAAGGGGAACAGAGAGAGCAGAGGGAAAAGAGGAAGCTCAGTCTGGGAAGGCCTCTTGGAGGAGGTGAGCTCTCAGTAGGGCTTTGAAGAGGGGAAGAGAATGAGTTTGGTGGAGGTGAGGAGGGAGGGCGTTCCAGGACAGCGGGAGGACGTGGGCCAGGGGTCGATGGCGGGGTAGGCGAGAACGGGGGATGGTGAGGAAGTGGGCAGCAGAGGAGCGGAGCGTGCGGGATGGGCAGTGGAAAGAGAGAAGGGAGGAGAGGTAGAAGGGGGCAAGGTGATGGAGAGCCTTGTAGCCTAGAGTGAGAAGTTTTTGTTTCGTGCGGGGGTTGATAGGCAACCACTGGAGGTTTTTAAGAAGGGGAGAGACATGCCCAGAGCGTTTCTGCAGGAAGATGAGCCGGGCAGCGGAGTGAAGAATAGACTGGAGCGGGGAGAGACAGGAGGAAGGGAGATCAGAGAGAGGCTGACACAATAATCCAGCTGGGATATTATGAGAGCCTGTAGCAGTAAGGTAGCCATTTGGGTGGAGAGGAAAGGGCGGATCTTGGTGATATTATAAAGGTGAGACCGGCAGGTCTTGGTGACGGATTGGATGTGTGGGGTGAATGAGAGTGCATTGAGTGCATGTGTGCAGAGCTCTGTACTAAGCATTTGGGAGAGTAAAATACAACACAATTAGCATAAAGAGCTTACAGCTTAGTCAGGGAGAAGGACATTAATATGAATAAATAAGTAATTTATAATGTAGACTTTAAAGATAAGTACATAAGTGCTGTGGGGTTAGGGGTGGGGAGATTACCAAATTCCAAAGTTAAAGATATGCACATCAGTGCTACAGTGGGGGCTTGGTGGGGAAGTGAATTCCCAGGTGCTTAGATGACAGAGAAGCGCTGAAGGCCTTCCTCTCCTTCCAAATGGCCACCATGTTAGTCTAGGCACTTGCCAAACTGTAGCGTCCCCCCTTCCGACCTCCCCGTCGCCAGTCTCCCCTCTCCAGTTCCTTCCTACACAAGGTGGCCTGAATCATTTTTCTAAAAGATACTCTGCCTGCATCTCCCCATGCCTCATAAATTTTCAAAGGCTACCTGTTATAATCTAAACCACACCAAGAAGAAACTCCTAACACCTGAGCACTTAATACAGTGCTCTGCGCACAGTAAGCCCTCAGTAAATATGATCAACTGACTAGCAGTTGGGTTTAAGGCTCTCAATCAGTTCTCCGTCAGTCCACTATCTTCTCTTATTTAACTTCGGCACATGCTCTTCATTCCTATCAAGCTAAGCTGCTAAGAATAATAATAACAATAATGGTGGTATTTTTTAAGCGCTTACAATGTGCAAAGCACTGTTCTAAGCACTGGAGGGATACAAAGTGATCAGGTTCTCCCACATGGGGTTCACAGTCTTCATCCCCATTTTACAGATGAGGTAACTGAGTCACAGAGACGTTAAGTGACTTGCCCACAGTCACACAGCTGACAAGTGGCAGGGCCAGGATTAAAACCCATGCCCTCTGACTCCCAAGCCCGGGCTCTTTCCAGTGAGCCACGCTGCTACTCACTGTGCCTCATTCTCCCCTCACCCACCACAAACCACTGACTCATACACCCTTCTCTCTGCCTGGAACTGTCTCCCCCTTTACATCCAACAGACTATAGCTATACCCATCTTCAAAGGCCTTCGATAATCAGATCTCCTCCAGGAGTCTTCCCTGATTAATTTCTCAACTTACACTTTTTATCTCCTGACTCCCACTTTTTCACCAACTAAGCACTTTAGCACAGTGGTCATAGCACTTAAGTGCAGTTTTTATCTACTCCGATGTTCCTCCCATCTCTATTTTAATGTCTCTCTTCTCTTAGACTGTGAACTTCTTGAGGGGAGCGATCATGTCTGCTTAATTCTACCGAACTTTCCAAAATGCTTAGTTACAATGCTCTGCACAGGAGGTGCTCAATAATTACTGTTTGTCGACTGGTTGACTGATCCCGATCCTGAACGATGATCCTGATGTACACATACAGGAAAGCTGATGACTGCTGAAGAAGCTTAATGATGCGCCATACATACATGATCTGGAATTTTCCCTTTTTTAACATCACCATCCAGTTAAAGGACACCTACCACAGGCTGCCAAGACTCTTTCAAGAAGACCTGGATCATTTTAAAAATATAAAGATGGAATGAGTGTCCAAACCAATTTTTTCGGCCGAATTAAGCTGTCATACTATGTCAAACTTTGTTCACAAGCTGTCCCAGGTATAATGTACAGTTTCGCAACAGGGCGGTGCACTCTGCTCTATGAAATGTTATTCCAGTGAAATCCTTGAACATGATATCACAATCTCAAACTTATTAATGTCTACTAATCCATCTGTCTTGAGTTACAAAGTCACCTGATCTGGTGGGCAGGGTGGGTGCCGGGAGAGGCGAGACTTTCTGTGAAGCTCAGGAGCATGGCCTAGCAGGTGGAGCAGGGGCCTGGGAGTCAGAAGGACCTGGGTTCTAATCCCCTCTCTGCCGCTTGCCTGCTGTGTGACCTTGGGCAAGTCACTTAACTTCTCTGTGCCTCATCTGTAAAATGGGGATTAAGACTGTGTCCAAACTGGTTAGCTTGAATCTGCTCCGGTGCTTAGTACAGCGAGAAGCAGCGTGGCTCAGTGGAAAGAGCCCGGGCTTGGGAGTGAGAGGTCATGGGTTCTAATTCCGGCTCCACCACCTGTCAGCTGTGTGACTTTGGGCAAGTCACTTAACTTCTCTGAGCCTGTTACCTCATCTGTAAAATGGGGATCAAGACTGTGAGCCCCACGTGGGACAACCTGATCACCTTGTATCCCCCAGTGCTTAGAACAGTGCTTTGCACATCATAAGTGTTTAACAAATGCTATCATCATTATTATTATTGTTATTACAGTGCCTGGGACACGGTAAGCAAGCGCTTAACAAATATCATAAAAAAAAAAGGAACCCAGACTGACCGCAAGACACACACAGTCCCCCTGCTACAAACTGAAGTGTGTGTGAAGCTGGAGCTGACCCCCGCAGCAGGGGTGTCCCCACCAGCCTGGGCCACTGCAGGCAGGGCTCTCCCTGCTCCTGGGGAGGGTTCGTGTTTCCCGAGGTCCGTCTCCCCACTGTGCAGATCAGAGACAGAAAAGCAGGAAACCATCTGTGAGAAGCATTGGATTTATTTTCTTTTAATTTAAATATACAGCAGCATGGTGTAGTGGCTAGAGCACGAGCCTGGGAGTCAGAAGATGATGGGTTCTAATCCCAGCTCCTCCACTTGTCTGGTGTGTGACCTTGGGCAAGTCTCTTCAGTTCTTTGTGCCTCAGTGACCTCATTTGTAAAATGGGGATTCATAATAATAATGATGGCATTTGTTAAGCGCTTACTACGTGCAAAGCACTGTTCTAAGCGCTGGACAGGATACAAGGTGATAGGGTTGTCTCACGTGGGGCTTACAGTCTTAATCCCTATTTTACAGGTGAGGTAACTGAGGTCCAGAGAAGTTAAGTGACTTGCCCAAAGTCACACAGCAGAAAAGTGGCAGAGCCGGGATTTGAACACATAACCTCTGTCTCTCAAGCCCGAGCTCTTTGCACTGAGCCATGATGCTGCTCCTGATTGAGACTGCGAGCCCCATGTGAGACAGGAACTGTGTCTAACCCAAATTGCTTGTATTCACCGTGCTTAGAACAGTGCTTGGAACAAAGTGCTTAACAAATACCATTATTATTAGTATTAGTATTATTATAATACATTAAATTAAATGACCCAGGGCCAGTAGCATTCCAAGGCAGGGACGATGCCAAGACTGGGGAGCACTGGGACATGGGCCTGGGAGTCAAAAGGACCTGGGTTCTAATCCTGACTCTGCCACTTATCTGCTGTGTGACTTTAGGCAAATCACAATTTCTCTGTGCCTCAGTTACCTCAACTATAAACTGAGGATTAAGACTCTGAACCCCAGATGGGACATGACCAACCAGGTTAACTTGTATCTACCCCATGCTTAGTATAGTGCCTGGAACATAATAAGGGTTTAACAAATCCCATTTAAAAAAGAATAGGTAGCTCCACATGCGGAGTTGGGGGAAGGTAGGCGGCCCCACATTGGACCATAGTTTGACCCTTTCACCTCAGGATGGATAGCAGAGAAGTAAAATGACTTTCCTAAGGTCCCTAGGTCTGGACTAAAACTCTGTCTGTGCTGATTTTTTAGTATACTACCTCACTTCTTAGTATGGTGCTGGACACAGAGTGAGCACTTCATAAAAAAACTAAAATTACCATAACGGAGGAGAACAAAAAGATCTTACTCCCCAGAGGATACCCTCCATGGATTGTTGTCATTGTCTTATAATAATGTTGGTATTTGTTAAGCGCTTACTATGTGCAGAGCACTGCTCTAAGCGCTGGGGGAGATACAGGATCATCAGGTTGTCCCACGTGAGGCTCACAGTTAATCCCCATTTTACAGATGAGGTAACTGAGGCCCAGAGAAGTTAAGTGACTTGCCCAAAGTCACACAGCTCACAAGTGGCAGAGCCGGGAGTCGAACCCATGACCTCTGACTCCGAAGCCCAAGCTCTTTCCACTGAGCAAGTCTTGTCCCACCCAAGCGATGCCATGGACACATCTCTCCCAGAACGCGCCACTTCCATCTTCAATCGTTCTGGCAGTGGATCCATAAAGTTTTCTTGGTAAAAATCCGGAAGCGATTTACCATTGCCTCCTTCCACGAAGTTGATTTGAGTCTTCACCCTCGACTCTCTCCCGTGCCGCTGCTGCCCAGCATGGGTGAGTGTTGACTTATAGCAGATGGCCTTCCACTCGTTATCCACTTCCCAAGCTAGGAATGGAATGGGTATGACCCTGCTTGACCCTCCCTCCCATAGTAGAGACTGGTAGAGTACTGGAAACTCTCCAGGTGCGACCCTGAGAGCGCACCCTCCATCCATAGGGATGGATTAAGCCTCTCTTGGGCCCAGAGTGAATTGATTTTGTGGGTAGCTGCCTGGCTTCACTGGAGTCATTTCCCCAACTTTCTTTCAGTTAGTGGATTAGTAGACATGCTAATTTGCCTGGCACGTCAGTAGACATCAAAAGCGAACAAAATATTATTTTAAAGTATATAAATTGACAAGTAGTGACCTTTCTAGAATAGAGAGACGTACATTCAGATCACCTGCTCTAAAAAGAGTAACATCATCATCCACAACACCAGTGGTATTTATTGAGCACTTACTGTGTGCAGAGCATTGTACTGAGTGCTTGGTAGAATAAAAGACAGCATGTTCAGTAGTATAATGCCGTTAAAAAATTGTCAGAAACCATTTTTAACAGGATCAAGGAAAAGAAACAAAAGTTTATTTTATATTGGGACTAAAACTTTAGCAAAAATATGAATTTCCCTCAAACAAAAGTACCATTTGGTAAAAAGAAAACCTGAAATGCTCAAGTAATACTCAAATACTAAATCATATGATGGTACCAGATATAAATATTGATTCTATTTATTGTTATTGTTCTTTTCTGTCTGCCTCCCCCAATTAGACTGTAAGCCCATCAAAGGGCAGGGACTGTCTCTATCTGTACCAATCTATACATTCCAAGCGCTTAGTACGGCGCTCTGCACATAGTAAGTGCTCAATAAATACTATTGAATGAATCTCTTCCATTAGAACTTTTTCCTAAAATGTCTTTGAAAACAACATTTAGGAAGTGAGGAAACAATTGGGAAGAGAAATGTGTTTTATGAGTCAATCAGACGATCATATTTATTGCACACTTACTGTGTACTGAGCACTGGAGTAAGCACTTGGGAGAGTATAATATAACAATAAACAGGCACATTCCCTACCCACAAAGAGCTTAGAGTCTATAGGGTGAGACAGACAGATTGCTTAGAGAAGCAGCGTGGCTCAGTGGAAAGAGCCTGGGCTCGGGAGTCAGAGGTCATGGGTTCGATTCCCGGATCTGCCACTTGTCAGCTGTGTGACTTTGGGCAAGTCACTCAACTTCTCTGTGCCTCAGTTCCCTCATCTGTAAAATGGGGATGAAGACTGTGAGCCTAATGTGGGACAACCTGATTACCCTGTACCTACCCCAGTGCTTAGAACAGTGCTCTGCACATAGTAAGTGCTTAACAAATACCAACATTATTATTATTGAATGAATGAATGAATAAATATAAAAGCAAAAAAAATTGATTTAAAATTCAGAAGGCCAGAAGGAGCCTTGGAGAAGTCATTTAGTCCATTTTCTTGTCCAGCCAGTAAGAAAACCTCAAACGATCCTTCCAGGAAAAATCGCCAAGACTCCCTAGGGAAAAGATTCCATTGAACCATTCCAGATCTAAAGAGCCTTTTTTTCCAGTTAATCTAAATCCCTCCTTTTGTATTTGAGGTCTTTTTCCTCTCATTCTTTCTTCAGAACTTCTCATGGTTATGACATTTATTAGTATCTTACTATTTGTTGCACTCACTGTGGCAGGAAATGTATATACCAACTCTGTTATGCTGTACTCTCCCAAGGGCTTAATACAGTGCTCTGCACAGAGTGAACACTCAATAAATTTGATTGGTTTCATTCAATAGTATTTATTGAGAGCTTACTATGTGCAGAGCACTGTACTAAGGGCTTGGAATGTACAAATCGGTAACAGATAGAGACAGCCCCTGCCCTTTGACGGGTTTACAGTCTAATCAGGGGAGACAGACAAGAACAATAGCAATAAATAGAATCAAGATTGGTTGATTGTGCTAAATCCTGGGTAGACCCGATATAACTGTATCACAAATAATCCCTTGTCCTATTCATAATCTAAATGGCGTTTGACAGCCTCAAAATGATTATCTATTATAAATGGATTGTGAACAATAATAATTGTCAATGAAACAATGTAATCATATTACTTTTTAAAAAAAAAAACAAACCTGTTCTTGAAATGACAATTCCTTAGCTTTCTCACCACTCCAGTCAAACAGCCCTTAATGACAAGCCCCCATAGCTTCCCCTGTGGAATAGTTATGGAGAAGGAGTGGAAACTACTGGAAACTATTAGTGGAAACAGCACAGGCCTGAGAGTCAGGACCTGGGTTCTAATTTCGGCTCTGCCACTAGCCTGCTGTGTGGCCTTAGGTAAATCACTTAACTTCTCTGACCCTCACTTTCCTCTTCTGTAAAATGGGGATTAAATCCTAATCCATCCTACTTAGACTGTGAGTCCCAAAGACTGCATCCAAACTAATTACCTATATCCACCCCTGTCCTTGTAGGTACTTAACAAGTATCATAAGTGATAATTTATTTATGTATTTTTATTAATGCCTGTCTCTCTCCCCCTCTAGACTGTAAAACTCACTTTGAGTTGGGAACATGTCTGCTAACTATGTAATACTGTACTGTCTACCAACTCTGTAATATTGTACTCTCCGTAGTACTTAGTACAGTCCTCCGCACAGAGTAAATGCTTGCATATGAATTCTCGCATGAGTAAATGCTCAATATGAATGATTGATTAATAGTAACCTATAGTATTGAATAGAGAGACCCCCGCAGTTATGGTTGAAACACATTTCCAAACAGGCAAGAATAGAAATCAGGATTTAATTAGTTACTCAAATAGACAGATCTCAGCAAAGAATATTAAAGGAGAGGTTTACCTGGAATTATTTACCTGGAATTTATTAAGCACTAAATAATAATAACAGTATTTGTTAATTGCTAACTATGTGCAAAGCACTCTACTAAGTGCTGGAGTAGATACAAGGTAATCAAATTGGACAAAGTCCCTAACCCACATGAGCTGACAGTCTAAGAGGGAGGTAGAACAGACATTTAACCCCAATTTAACAGATGAGGAAACTGAGGCACAGAGAAATTAAGTGACATACCCAAGAGCACATAACAGATTAATGGTAGAGTCAGGATTGGAACTGAGATCTTCTGATTCCCAGACCCCTACCTTTTTCAACCAGTCCATGGTGGGCAAGTCACTTAACTTCTCTGTGCCTCAGTTCCCTCATCTGTAAAATGGGGATTAAGACTGTGAGCCCCATGTGGGACAACCTGATTCCCCTATGTCTACCCCAGTGCTTAGAACAGTGCTCGGCACATAGTAAGCGCTTAACAAATACCAACATTATTATTATTATTATTAAAATAAAAACCACTGGAAATAAATATTATCGATTTAAAGCTCCTGAAGATATGAGGCCATCAGCCTACTTAGATGTCAGTTTGATCACCAGAAGTGAGAGGAAGCACTATTGAAGATTTTATGTGTCCCAGACCCCAACACTGGAAGGGAAATTCTTCCTACGCTGAGAGGCTGTGACAGTTCTCATTTTTAAATCAATCAGTGGTATTTATTGAGGGTTTACCATGTTCAAAGCACGGCACTAAGTGCTTGGGAAAGTATATTACAAGAATTGGTAGATATATTACCTGCCCACAAGGAGTTTACAGTCTAAAGGGGGAGGCAGACCTTAAAATAAACTATGGATATATATATGGATATATATATATATACACACACATATATAAGTTCTATAGGGCTGAGGTTGGTCTGTCAACTTCTTGTTCATATCCTCCTTTTCTCCTGGAACTTCCTCTCCCTTCACATCTCCTCCAAGAGGCTTTCCCCGATTAAACTCTCTTTCCCCCTACTCCCTCTCTCTTCTACTACCCTCTGAACATTTAGTATTCGCCCCATCCTCTGCCCCACAGCACCTTGGTACATATCTATAAATTATTCATTTATATCAATGTTGTCTCCCCCTCTAGATTTAGCTCATTACGGGCAGGGAACGTGTCCACCAACTCTGTTGGACTGGGCTCTCCCAAGCACTCAGCACGGCGCTCTACGCGTAGCAAGTCCTGAATAAATACCGATTGATTGATTGATTGATTGATTGATAAGTAGCACGTCTTAGGGGATAAAGCACAGCCTGGGAGTCAGGTCATGGATTCTAATCCCAGCTCTGACACCTGTCTGCTGGGTGACCCTGGGCAAGTCACTTCACTGGGCCTCTGTTACCTCATCTGTAAAATGGCAATTAAGAGGGTGAGCCCTCTATGGGACAGGGAAAGTGTCCAACCTGACTAACTTGTATCTACCCCAGCACTCAGAATAGTGTTAGGTACCGATTGCTTAACAAGTACCATAATTATTATTATTTAATAAATACCACTGATTGATTGGTCCAGCAGATCCCTCACTTCTCTCCCAATCTTCAAAGCCTTTCTAATAAAAATAATTATAATTATGATATCTGTTAAGCACTTACTGTGTGCCAAGCACTCTAATAGATGCAAGATGATTAGGTTGTTCAGAGTCCTTGTCCCACGTGAGGCTCACCACCTGGGTAGGAGGGAGTAAGATTTAATCCCCATTTTACAGATGAGGTAACCGAGGCACAGAGAAGTTAAGTGACTTGCCCAGAAGACAAGTGGTAGAGTCTGCAGTAGAACCCAGGTGCTCTGACTCCCAGGCCTGTGCTCTGTCCACTCTACCACACTTCTCCTTTTGCTTTTCCTTTGAAAACCAACCTATATGGATGACGATGTCCCACTTTATCTAGAAGAATGAGACACTGACAACCTTAAGCCAGTTTAGGTAACCTTATTTCAGTTTTAAAATGAACAGTTTACGTCATCCTCCCCACCCCAGAATTCATAAGATGGTATTACTCAATTTAGATTTTCTGGTTGGATAAAGATCCTGCAGCACTAATGTGGATGGCTACAGTCACAAAGGCTGCTTCAGAAATTACCTGCCCCAACCTGTTTTTGGTTGGCCTAGGTAGGGTGGGGTTTCAGAGTCGAATAACCAGTAATAATGAATATTGTTGGAAGGAAAGTTAAGATTCACCCACATTTGCTTTTCTAAAGAGCTCTGAAACTGTGGGCACTGTTCAGATATCTCCTCCCAATTACATTGAGTTTTCACTGCACCGGATAGACTTCCTTAACAGGATTTTGTGTAAATGTGATACCCACTGAATTCAAAGGGATCTTTAATTCTTGGTACGAGTTAGATCAATTGCAGTTTTGATCATCTTCCTTCCTAAATTCCATCTCCAAGTGCTGTATAATCTCCAAAGTCTATTTTAATAGACTCGCAAGTTGAAGAAATGTTAAAAAATGAAAATCCGATAGTTCAGACAATTCGACTTCAAAGGATCTTACAGCAATGAAACATGAGAGGTAAAGACTGGTTAAAGAAAAAAGTTTGCCTTTTTTTGTCCCTAATGCAGGGGCAAGCCTGAGGTGATGTGTCCCTGATTGGCACAAAGCTTGGCAAGAAAACTGGCATAAATCAGGCTAAAGAGCTAAAGACCTAGGAAGCCAAGAAAAGCCTAGGCCTCAGGCTGAAACTCAGCGATCACAAGGTCATTGACCAAGCTGTTAGAATGTTTCTCTATATGAAGAGAACAGAAGGACAGACAAATGAGGAAACCAGAGCTGACTTGTAAAATAAAAGGCCGAACCCTCGATGCTCAAGAGCCGTCTCCTGAAGCAAAGCCACAAGAATTTGAAGAAAACATTACAATTCAGACCCAAAAGAATATCCAGTTTATGGCAAATAATCACTACCAGGATGCAACCAGAACTGTGAGCCTACTTGGGACAAAGACCGTGTCTGATTTGATTGCATTGTTCTTCCACAGTGCTTAGCACATATTTAGAGCTTAATGAGTTCCACAAGTCTAGTTAGTACTCTCTCATATTCTGACATGTGTCAGACCTGGATGAGACCCGGTCAGGCCCTGTTTCTCAGGCAGAGTCTTTTGGTCAGTATAAGACCAAACCGGCTGCCCACTGCCTCGCGCTATCTCGGTGGGACAGAAATAAACCCTCGTCCTGGACCTGCCTCCACAAAACCTTGGGAAGACCCTGGCAGCTCCTGCTGTTGCCATCACTGTGGTGGTGGCTATGATTGTGGACACTGAGCCCGAGGAGGCTGGAATTCTGCCTCTCTAGCTACGGTAGCCTAGTGCTTTGCTTAACCTCTCCTTGTGCATCTATCCACCAATTCCTTCTTCCCCTTTTTATTATTAGACTGTGAGCCCCCCAAAAGACAGGGCCCATGTCTAATTCCCACCTGGAAAGCAGCGTGGCCCAGTGGAAAGAGCCCGGGTCTGGAAGACAGAGGACTTGGGTTCTAATCCTGGCTCTGACACATATTTTCTGGGTGCCCTTGGGCAAGTCACTTAACTTCTCTATGCCTCAGTTACCTCATCTGGAAAATGGGGATTATGACCGTTAGCCCCACCTAGGACAACCTGATAACGTTGTATCTCCCCCAGTGCTTAGAACAGTGCTTGGCACATAGTAAGTGCTTAACAAATACTATTATTATTATTATCATTATTTCCCAGCTCTTAGTATGGTGTTCTGCATACAGTACATGAAGTCACTTAACTTCTCTGTGCCTCAGTTCCCTCATCTGTAAAATGGGGATTAAGACTGTGAGCCCCACATGGGACAACCTGATCATCTTGTATCCCCCCCAGCACTTAGAACGGTGCTTTGCACATAGTAAGTGCTTAACAAAGGCCATCAACATTAATAAACATTATTACTACTACTATTAGAGAATAAGGTTCTTCCTCCCTTTTTTTAGGACCAAACTCACACTTCCAGGTATGGCCAGCCCAAGTATTTAGAGAAAATACTTTAGAGAAGCAGCATGGCTTAGTGGCAAGAGCCCAGGCTTGGGAGTCAGAGGACGTGGGTTCTAATCCTGCCTCCACCACTTGTGCACTGTGTGACCTTAGTCAAGTCACTTAACTTCTCTGGGCCTCAATTACCTCATCTGGAAAATGGGGATGAAGACTGTAAGCCCCACATGGGCCAACTGATAACTTTGTATCTACCCCAGTGCTCAGAACAGTGCTTGGCACACAGCAAGCACTTAACAAATACCATCATTATTATCATTATTAAAATTTCCTCTACCACATTATTGTCCCATCCTGATATTTGAGGAGGAAATAAAAGATTATTTTCTGTAGTACTGAACTGTAAGCACCGTCAGCTCTGCACGAGGGGAGAAGCAGCAGATGGGTGAACGTGGGTCAGAGCCGGCAAGGGTAGGTAATTCATTAGGACTGCCATGAGCCAGGGGAGCTGGAGCAGAAGGCTGGAAAAGATGACTTCACAGCAGGGGTGGGAGGAGTTGATTCACCCAGGGCCTATTGAATATAGCACTTCAGGCTGCAGTAGACACAGTCTCAAGTGCCTCTGACCTTCCTTCTCCCGTCCTTTCCACCTCTTTTTTTCCTCCTGCTCCCTTTATTGCCAGAAGCCCATTTCCCCTATCTAGCTCTCCTTCCCCTTCAACTGCACACTATTCACCCCAGCCCCACAGCACATAGGCAAATATCTTCCTACTCTCTTTCCCCTATCAGTAATTTGTTTTAATGTCTGTCTACCCTTGAAGAGCCTAAGCTTTTCGTAGGCAGGAATTGCACCTCGTGGCGCAGTGGAAAGAGCACGGGCTTTGGAGTCAGGGCTCATGAGTTCGAATCCCAGCTCTGCCACTTGTCAGCTGTGTGACTGTGGGCAAGTCACTTAACTTCTCTGTGCCTCAGTTCCCTCATCTGTAAAATGGGGATTATGACTGTGAGCCCCACGTGGGACAACCTGATTCCCCTGTGTTTACCCCAGTGCTTAGAACAGTGCTCTGCACATAGTAAGCGCTTAACAAATACCAACATTATTATTATTACTATTACCTTGTACTTTCCCACGCACTTAGTACAGTGCTCTGCACACAGTTAGTGCTCAATGAATACCATCGATCGATTGATCGATTGACAATTCCCCACATAATAGCCCCACACCTATTGTTGGTTTATAAAAATTATACAGTAGTTTCAACAGTAATAGTTTACTTATCACTTCTCAGGGTCACACCTGGAGAGTTTCCAGTAGTCTACCAGTCGCGGTTACAGGAGGGAGAGTCAAGCAAAGGCCTACCCGTTCCTAGCTTGGCCAATGGCTAGCGAGTAGAAGGAAAATTGCTGCAAGTCAAAACTCATCCGTGCTGGGCAGGAGAGGTACGGGAGAGAGTCAGGGGTGGAGACTCAAGTATACTACACGGAAGAAGGTAATGGAAAACCACTTCTGGGTTTTTACCAAGAAAACTCTATGGATCCACTACCAGAACGATGGCAGATGGAGAGGGGGCCATTCTGGGAGAGATATGTCCGTGGTGTCAATATGGGCTGGAAACGACTCGATAGCGTAAGACAAGTTTACTTATATGTGAATTCAGTAGTTTTTGATGGGCACCAGAGTGACTCTCATCTGCCTTCTTTCAAATCTCTACTACTCTGTGAAAAGTTTCTTCTCAGCAGAAGTCACGGCACATGAGGAGCTGCTCTGCCTCCCAACACTCATTCAATAGTATTTATTGAGCGCTTACTATGTGCAGAACACTGTACTAAGCGCTTGGGATGAACAAGTCGGCAACAGATAGAGACAGTCCCTGCCGTTTGACGGGCTTATAGTCTAATCGGGGGAGACGGACAGACAAGAACAATGGCACTAAACAGCGTCAAGGGGAAGAACATCTCGTAAAAACAATGGCAACTAAATAGAATCAAGGCGATGTACAATTCATTAACAAAATAAATAGGGTAACGAAAATATATACAGTTGAGCGGACGGGTACAGTGCTGTGGGGATGGGAAGGGAGAGGTGGAGGAGCAGAGGGAAAAGGGGAAAATGAGGCTTTAGCTGCGGAGAGGTAAAGGGGGGATGGCAGAGGGAGTAGAGGGGGAAGAGGAGCTCAGTCTGGGAAGGCCTCTTGGAGGAGGTGATTTTTAAGTAAGGTTTTGAAGAGGGAAAGAGAATCAGTTTGGCGGAGGTGAGGAGGGAGGGCGTTCCAGGACCGCGGGAGGACGTGACCCAGGGGTCGACGGCGGGATAGGCGAGACCGAGGGACGGCGAGGAGGTGGGCGGCAGAGGAGCGGAGCGTGCGGGGTGGGCGGTAGAAAGAGAGAAGGGAGGAGAGGTAGGAAGGGGCAAGGTGATGGAGAGCCTCGAAGCCTAGAGTGAGGAGTTTTTGTTTGGAGCGGAGGTCGATAGGCAACCACTGGAGTTGTTTAAGAAGGGGAGTGACATGCCCAGATCATTTCTGCAGGAAGATGAGCCGGGCAGCGGAGTGAAGAATAGACCGGAGCGGGGCGAGAGAGGAGGAAGGGAGGTCAGAGAGAAGGCTGACACAGTAGTCTAGCCGGGATATAACGAGAGCCCGCAATAGTAAGGTAGCCGTCTGGGTGGAGAGGAAAGGGCGGATCTTGGCGATATTGTAGAGGTGAAACCGGCAGGTCTTGGTAACGGATAGGATGTGTGGGGTGAACGAGAGGGACGAGTCAAGGATGACACCGAGATCGCGGGCCTGCGGGACGGGAAGGATGGTCGTGCCATCCACGGTGATGGAGAAGTCTGGGAGCAGACCGGGCTTGGGAGGGAAGATGAGGAGCTCAGTCTTGCTCATGTTGAGTTTTAGGTGGCGGGCCGACATCCAGGTGGAGACGTCCCGGAGGCAGGAGGAGATGCGAGCCTGAAGGGAGGGGGAGAGGACAGGGGCGGAGATGTAGATCTGCGTGTCATCTGCGTAGAGATGGTAGTCAAAGCCGTGAGAGCGGATGAGTTCACTCATCGAAACCACTGCTTCCAGCTTCCGGTAATTAAGACTAGACTTCCCTTCAAGAAACTTCTCCTAAGCAGGGAGGAGATGTTACACCACCACACACCACACCGTGAGAGAAGCAGCATCGGCTAATGATTCGAGCTCAGGCCTGGAAGTCAGAAGGATCTGGGTTCTAATCCCAGTTCCGCCACTCCTCTGCTGTGTGGCCTTGGACAAGCCATTTCACTTTTCTGCACCTCAGTTACCTCATCTCTAAAATGAGGAGCGATACTGTGAGTCCCATGTGGGACATGGGCTATGGTCCAGCATGGTTAGCTTGTAACTACTCCATTGCTTAGTACAGTGCCTGGTGTATAGTAAACACTTAACAAATACCACAGAAAGGAAAAAACAGAACTAGCCTGCAGTGGTGGATGCAATTTCAATCCACAGGGCTCTGTGCAGAAACTATGTTCCATGAAGATATAGGTTGTGCTACCCAAGTTGAACATAATAAAAGAATCAGACACCAAAAGCATGGGAAAAGTGTAACAGGGAATTTGGCTGGAACAAAAAGTCTAACTAGAATCAAACAATCTCTCTTTAATGGCTCCACGTTCCTCAGAGGCCTTCCCTGACTAAGCCCTCCTTCCCTCTTCTCCCACGCCCTTCTGCGTCACCCGTTCGCCCTATCTTGCTCTGTTTATTCATTCCCCGTCCCACCCCTATAGCAGTTATGTACTTAGTGGAAAGACCACAGACTTGGGAGTCTGAGGTCGTGGGTTCTAATTCCAGCTCCACCATTTGTCAGCTGTATGACTTTGGACAAGTCACTTAACTTATCTGTGCCTCAGTTACCTCATTTGTAAAATGGGAATTATGACTGTGAGCCCCACATGGGACAACCTGATAACCTTGTATTTACCCCAGTGCTTAGAACAGTGCTTGGCACATATTAAGTGCTTAACAAATACCATCATTTCCAGACTAAGCATCAGTTCCCCCCGCTTCTGCATCACCACAACTCGCTCCCTTTGCTCTTCCCCCCATTCCTGCCTCACACAACTTATTATATATGCATATATCTATAATTTGGTTTATTTATATGGATGCCTGTTTATTTGTACTGAAGCCTGTCTCCCCCCTTTTAGACTGTGGAACTGTTGTGGGCAGGGATTGCCTCTCTTTACTGCAGTATTGTACTTTCCAAGTGCTTAATTTATTGACACAGTAAGCGCTCAATAAATACAGTTGAATGAATGAATATCTGTAATTGATTTATTTATATTAATGTCTGTCTCCATCTCTAGACTGCAAGCTCGTTGTGGGCAAAGAATTTGTCTGTTTATTGTTCTGTTGTACTCTCTCAAGCACTTAATACAGTGCTCTGCACACTGTAAATGCTCAATAAATATGATTGACTGACTAACTAGAAGCTCAGGGTGCTATGAGTGAGAGCTCAGATACTTTTCTGAGAGAACTAAGAGGCATTATCTGACTTTGCCAGCACATGTTTGAAGCAGACCAGGTGACAGATCTCTTTCCAATGTCAAGGACACACCGCTGATGTACATAATGGTGCCAAGATAGCAGCCTCAGCCCTGGGGCAACTCACCTAGGAAACTAGGGTACTAATAACTCTGAGAAGACTCTTCCCATCACCCACATAAACCCACTTAAGGGCTAAATAATTGGGGATGCCATCAAAATTGAAATGAAAACAATCTGAATACACAGAAGAGAGAACCCAATTTTAAAGGTGTCTTTGAGCTGAACTTTAAAAAACAGAAAACCAGCTCAGTACAGTGAGACACTTTGACAAAATGGTCACACAAAAGAAAATGGACTATCCCAGAGTCAAGATATTCAATGGCTTCTGGTGTCAGAGGGAGGTGGAGAAAAAAGACTGTGTGAAAGCAAGGAACTGAAAAATCTCTCGTCCTGTGAGAATGCCTACTGTGGCCTCATGGAAAGAGCACTGGCTTGGAAGTCAGAAGGTCATGGATTCTAATTCCAGCTTTTCCACCTGTCCCCTGTGACCCTGGGCAAGTCACTTCGCTTCTCTATGCCTCAGTTATCTCATCTGTAAAATGGGGATTAAGACTGTGACCCAACACAGGTACTAGGTCCAACCCAATCACCCTGTATCTGCCCCAGTGCTTAGTAGAGTGCCTAACACATAGTAGGTGCTTAACAACTACCACAATTATTATTACCCAAGTTGCAGCAGACCTTACCAGTTTCAGATTAGCCTTACTATTATGGGCTTTGGAGTCAGAGCTCATGAGTTCGAATCCCAGCTCTGCCACTTGTCGGCTGTGTGACTGTGGGCAAGTCACTTCACTTCTCTGTGCCTCAGTTCCCTCAACTGTAAAATGGGGTTGAAGACTGTGAGCCCCACGTGGGACAACCTGATTCCCCTATGTCTACCCCAGCGCTTAGAACAGTGCTCGGCACATAGTAAGCGCTTAACAAATACCAACATTATTATTATTAACTCTATGAACATCGTATAATAATAATAATAATGTTGGTATTTGTTAAGCTCTTACTATGTGCAGAGCACTGTTCTAAGCGCTGGGGTAGACACAGGGGAATCAGGTTGTCCCACGTGGGGCTCACAGTCTTCATCCCCATTTTACAGTTGAGGGAACTGAGGCACAGAGAAGTTAAGTGACTTGCCCACAGTCACACAGCTGACAAGTGGCAGAGCTGGGATTCGAACTCATGACCTCTGACTCCAAAGCCCATGCTCTTTCCACTGAGCCACGTGTATCCATACACTATATAGGTTCAGAAACATAGGTCACACAAGGGACAAGTGGAGAAGCTGGGATTCGAACCCATGATCTTCCGACTCCCAGCCAAGTGCTCTTTCCACTAGGCCATGGTAGGCATTCCCATAGGAAGAGTGAGATTTTAATGGTTTCCACATCGCCGGTTCAGTAGTTGAAACATAGAAAGAGAACGGACGACGGCCGCTACCCAAAAAGCTGATATTTGGTGAACTTCAACGGAGTGATCAACGGAGGGACAGAAGAAGCCCTTTAAACTTACAATTCAGCAAAATCTCAGACGGTGTAGTGACCAGTGAGAAGTTGAGACAGCTGTAGAAGATGATCCAGAGCAACTAGGAATATTACAGTCAGAAATACGATGGTTTTTGGAGGGAAGACTTTCGGGAAATTAGTGACAACAAGAGGAACAAAAAAAAGGGGCCAAGTCCAGTGGGTTAAAAATGAGTGAGGACATCAAGGGCAAAACTTCCATTCACACCATGTGGAAGGGCCTATCAGTCACACATCAACCTTGCTAACCACACTTGCTCACCATGAGAAAAGACTTACTCCACCTAGTAATCGATCAATCAATCAATCAGTGGTACTTACTGAGTGCTTATTGTATGCAGAGCACTGTGCTTGGCAAAGTACAGTACAACAGAGTTGGCAGACACAATCATTGCCCAGAAAGATTTTACAGTCTACTGGGATGACAGATATTAAAACAGATTAGGGGTAGGGGAAATAGTAGGTGATATACTTCAATTCTGTGGGACAGGGGTGAGTATCAAAGTGCTTAAAAGGGACACAGCCAAGTGCATAGTCGATTCAGAGGAGAGGACAGAGAAGAAAAGGACTTTGTCTGGGGAGGCCCCTGGTAGGAGGTGTGATTTTAGGAAGGTTCTGAATGTGCAGAGAGTGGTGGAAGGGGGAGGGAGCTCCAGGCCGGAGGGAGAAAATGACAAGGAATCGGTGGCAGGATAGATGAGATCGGGGTACGGAGTGTAGAATGGTGTTAGAGGAATGGGGTGTGCAGGTTGGTTGTAGTAGGGAGTGCGCTGAATGAATGGTTAAAACCAGTGGTAAGGAGTTTCTGTTTGATGCAGAGGTCAATGGGCAACCGCTGGAGGTTTTTAATGAGTGAAGAGATCTGGAGTCATTCATTCCATCGTATTTAGGATCAAATGGTTTTAAATAAAAATGATCCAGGGAGCAGAGCGAAGGTTGGCAGTATGGTGTAGTGGAGAGAGCACGTGCCTGGAAGTCAGAAGGTCACGGGTTCTAATCCCAGCTCCACCACTTGTCTGCTGTGTGACCTTGGGCAAGTCATTTCACTTCTCTGGGCCTCAGTTGCCTCATCTGTAAAATGGGGATTGAGACTGTGAGTCCAACTTGGGACAGGGACTGCATCCAACCCGATTTGCTTGTATCCACCCCAACGCTTAGTACAGTGCCTGGCACATAGTAAGTGCTTAACAAATACCTTAATTATTATTATTATTATTCTTAAGAGGAAGTGAAGGCAACAAGTACAGACTACTAGCTCAAGGAGTCTGGAAAGGAATGGTATGAGAGAGATGGGATGAAAACTTGAGGGGGATAGGGGATAAATGGGCATGCTTGAAAGCAGGGGAGAAGGAGCCATTGGGAATGAGCAGTTGAAGGTGGAAGTTGGAGTAGAAAGAAAGGAAGAGGAAATGTTTGCTTAAAATGGGAAAGGATGGAATCAGAAACACAGGAGGAAGGGGTAGAATTTGAGAGGAGGTGGGACACCTCCTCCTGAGCTGCTGCCGGGAAGACTGGGAGAGTCGAAGGGGGGCAGGAGAAGGGAGGGATTGGAGAAGAGCAGGGGAGATTTGGGAGAAACCATGCTTAATGGTTACAATTTCTTCAAGAAAGCATTTGGCCAGGTTACTAGGGTCAAGTCCTTACTGTGTACAAAGCACTGTTCTAAGTTCTGGGAAAGAATATTCAAGTGGAAATTAGTCACCCACGCAATCCCTCCTGGGGCTCACAGTGAAACTCTGAAAAGGGTGAGGGGGGACTGGTGACAGATAAACATGGAGAGATGAAACAAAGCAATATGAGAACATACAAAAATCTGTAAGGTACTGTGGCTATGGGAGCAGATTTCAGGCTCCTCGCTGCTCAGAGTCCAGCCAAAACCACAGTCATAACATCAAACGCTTAGTACAGAGCTCTGAATGAATGAGTGCCACAATAGCAGCTGCCACCATCTTCAGAAAACTTGGGGAGGCGGCTCCAGGCTGGGGCTAATTATCTGCCCTGCTGGGGTGATGCAAGGCAAGTCGGGATGGAAGGACTCGGTGACCAAGAGGAGAGCCGATGTAGGATCCTTGGGACGTGGCATGGCGGGCCAGAAGAGAAGGGTGTTGGGGGCCTGGAAGCCATGATTCATTCATTCATTCAATAGTATTTATTCAGCACTTACTATGTGCAGAGCACTGTACTAAATGCTTGGAATGTACAAATCGGCAACAGATAGAGACAGTCACTGCCCTTTGACGGGCTTACAGTCTAATCGGGGGAAAGCGGTCAGAAGGGGAGCGTGGCAGGTCCTCAGAGGATCATATGGCCACTTGATGGAGAGGTTCAAGTTCAGGTGGGTGGCACACAGAGCGTAAAGTATGCTGAGAGCAGAATCCTGAGAGCTGCAGTGGGAAGGTGAAAGGAAGTGGGAGGTTGCTGGTGGACAGGGTCCTTGATAAACATGAGCCCTTCACTTCAAGAGCTTACAGTTTAATTGCTGCAGGACTTTCACCTGCTAACACTCTGTAGCTGCTTCTTGACTGATAGAATTGACTTCCAAAATGCTAGATGGCTTTTTCTCCTTGTGAATGCTGATAAAAGAGAATTCCCTTGCCATCATTATGAAGCTATAAATTTCCCTGATGTGCTTACTACTGTACAAGAGCAGAGCCCTGAAGGTTTCATAAATTACTAATGTCTTCCTTAACCAGTAGAGCAGCGTTTTCTCTTTTATAAAGCTCTTGTGCTGAAGAGTAGAGAAGGGGTCAGGAGTCATGTGTTCCGTGCCTTAGTAAGATTGTTTTAGTTCCTTAAGATAATGGCACATCACACGGTCCTGAGAGCCTCCTGAAAAATGACAAACTACTCCCCTTCTAAATCAGAGTGCCGAGTTTTGAAGGTAAAAAGGTAATTTGCTCTACTGACCCAGCAATTTCACGATCGTGGCTTAGTGGGTAGAGCCCTGGCCTGGGAGTCATAGGGACCTGGGTACTAAACCCGGCTCCACCACATGTCTGCTGTGTGATCTGAGACAAGTCACTTCACTTCCCTTTGGGTCTCAGTTTACTCATTCATAAAATGGGGATGAAGACTGTGAGCCCCATGTGGGAAAGGGACTATGTTCAACCAGATTAACTTGTATTTATCTCAGCACTTAGAACTATGGCACATAGTAAATGCTTAACAAGTACCATTATTATTATCTTTAGAAAGCCAGCCACTTCCCTCCCTACAAACCAGTTAAGGAATATTCTCTATTCTTTTTTTCTCCCTCCAAAAGAGCGATAGAGAACAAATTCAGCCAAATATCAATGTTAACTTTTGTCTAGAGCTATTCCAATACTTATGTGAGGTCTACTTCTTCTGTTTTGGGAGAGATTGCTAAAGGTCACCACTAACCACCCTTTCTTCTCACCTTCCCCAGGTGACTCAGATTTTTATGATTTAGGGGCTCCACCACAAAATCGCAATCAAGATTGACCCCTTCCATTTCCAAAAGGTAAAGGGGGAAGGGAAAGAACATGGGAACATAAGTAGCACCATATTGAATCTGATCAGTGGTCCATTCGGTCTATCTTCGACAAAGGCAACGTGGCCAGGTGGAAAGAGTATGGGCCTGGGGTTCAGAGGACCTGGGTTTTATTCTCAGCTCCACCACTTGTCTGCTATGTGACTTTGGTCAAGTCACTTAACCTCTTTATGCTTCAGTTTCCTCATCTGTCAAATGGGATTAAATCATCCTCTCCCTAAATTAGATAGTGAACCCCATGCGAGACAACCTGACTATTTTGTATCTACCCCAGCTCTTAATGCGGTGCCTGGAACAAAGTAAGGGCTTAACCATTACCAAAAAAAGTACCATAAAAAAGTCAACAAACAAAATTTAGAGAAACAGGATGTCTTCCTCATGACACCCTACCATGTGGTTACGGATATATCGTCTAATATCCCTAATTTTGACCCTCTGATAAGTTATTAATGGGCCTCTTGAAGTTATGTTCTCTACTGGCACAACTGCCTGTGGCAGTGAAATTCCTTAGGGATTTTTTTTTCTTTTGTCTGTTCTATGACCCTCCAGTTTCAATGCTTCCCCCCAGACATGAACGCTGAGGGACTCAGTGAACAACAATTCCAAGTTCCCCTTGTCCACACCCTTTATAATATTTAGACTTCCATAATAATCCCTCTCAACTTCAATTTTTCCAGACTGCTGAATAGTTCTCATCTTTTCCCTAGCCTCATAGAAAAGCTATTAGGGAAGGAGTGTGGCCTAGTGAATGCAGCATGGACCTGGCTTTTAATTCCAGCTCTGCCACTTGCCGGTTATGTGACTTCGGGCAGGTCATTTAACTTCTTTGGGCCTCAGTTTCCTCAACTGCAAAATGGGGATTCAATCCCTGTTCTCCCTTCCATTAGAGGATAAACCCCAAGCGGGACAAGGACTGTGTCCACCCTGATTAACTTGTATCTAACCTAGTACTTAGAACACTGTTCGGCACATAATAAGTACTTAACAAATGCCATTAAAAAAAAACAAAACAAAAAAACCCCACTATTCAATCTCCTTGAACAACTTGGTTATGTTTCTCTGCACCTTTTCCAGTTATTTTTTTTTTCCAAATATAGCAACCAGAAGCACTGGCAGTGCTACAGGTAGGAACATATCATGGCTTCAATCACAATTCTGTTTTCATTGCTTTTTGGATTATACTTTCCCTGAAAATGCTCTGGCTTTTGTTGGCCTTTATTTTAACAATGTTGGTATTTTTTAAGCGCTTACTATGTGCAGAGCACTGTTCTAAGCGCTGGTGTAGATACAGGGTAATCAGGTTATCCCACGTGAGGGTCACAGTTAATCCCCATTTTACAGATGAGGGAACTGAGGCACAGAGAAGTTGAGTGACTTGCCCACAGTCACACAGCTGACAAATGGCAGAGCCGGGATTCGAACCCATGACCTCTGACTCCCAAGACCGGGCTCTTTCCACTGAGCCACGCTGCTTTATTTTCTGAAACACATGTTCCACTACATTCTGATTTGAGAGAGGACAGTCAATTTTGAATCTAAGATTTTTCCTGACGTGACCAAATCTCAAAACTTTCAACGCTTCATTTTAATACATACTAGTTTTCCCTAGATGCATTTCTTTGCAATGAAGCTCAGCTAACCACTTTTCCAGCCATTCACTCAATGTTCTGAAGTCTTCCTGCAATGCCTCCCCATCTGCAAGAGATTTTACCACTCGGAAAAGTTTAGCGTCACCTGAGAACTTGAAAAATTTACTCTGGACTCCAACTTTCAGAACATTTATGAAAATATTAAACTCAGCTTGTCCTAGCACCAATCACTGCGAAATTCCCCTATCTCTCCACCCAGACTTTCCTTCCTAATGTTAATCAGCTTGAAACATTTTTACTAGTTTTTCTCCACCACGATCGAGTGTAATGATAAAGAGGTTTGAGACGCTGTTTGTAAAGTACCCTGATTCTCAGACCAAAGACCCATTTTAAATAAAACAATATAAAAAACAGTAGCTTCTAGGTCTTTATCCCAATATACTTCATTGTCACCAATAACCTTGATATCACCTTGATATCATCAAGGTCATAATCTTCATTAATGTCGACGAATCCTTTCTAAAATGACCTCTGAATAAACAGCATTGATAATACAGTTCCACATATATACCTCTGTGTGAGTGACATACCTGGTAAAGTATGTCCTCAGCTATGCGTAGCCAGCACGCAGGTCATGGTAAACACCTAAACCAGTCAGAATTAGGTTCTTCCCAAATCTTTAGAGCCCCAGTGAAAGCAGCCAGTCCAAATCAAACGCTTTGTCGTGGAAAGGATCCTGGAAAGAAAGCAAGCTTTCAGAAACTGGAATGAACTGAACACAGCCCAGAAAAACAAGCCCAGGCAGGAGACGCAGGAGATTAAGGATAGAGTGCCTTTCAGGAATGCTTTAAGCCACCCAGATTATTTCATGTCTTTGGCATAAATCTGAGTTGGTGTTTCTATTTTGAGGGAAAGATCGTGTTTGTATACGAGGGTCAGAAGATACGGAAAATTATTGACTTTTCCAGCTATATTCTAAATCTCCAGAAGAGGCAGAGGTGGGGGGGGCGGGGAAAGAAAATGACAACATTGATCAAGGATGTGGAAGAAACCAGGATTTTAATGATATTCATTGCCATTTTCCCTAATACTTCACTCATTACATTAATTCCATGAAGACTCACGCTATTATATACATTATGAGCTCTACCAAATGACATTCCATTGTATATCTTGGCCCTTCGTATTCGAAGAAGACACCACTGAGGTTAAATTCACCTACTGACTGAAAAGAACAACGCAGCGCCCACGGTCCCGGCCAGAGTGGGCACACGAAAAGATTGTTTCTTGCGTGGTTGCATTATGTTGGCAGGGCTTGGTTAGTTTTCTCTCTTGCCTTCTTGCCTCTCATTCCCGGCGAAGCTTTTCCTCAGTGAGAGCCACTCCCTTCTGGGTGGCAGTGCACAAAGCAGGCCTGACCTCAGCAATGGACTCCCAGTTTTAAACTAGAATGCAGCAGCATCTGAGGCTTCTCTTACCATGTCCAGCACTTAGTACAGTGCCTTACACATAGTAAGTGCTTAACACATATGATAATTATTATTATGTCCTTGAAACAGTTCCCCTGCCATCCCTGCTTCCCGTTCCCCAGTATCAGCTCTCCATACGGCATCTGCCTGTGTATCCTACAGTCACATTCAGTGTGGCCTACAGGATAGAGAAGGAGCCTGGGAGTCAGAAGGACATGGGTTCTAATCCCGGCTCTGCCACAAACCTGTTCTGAGACGTTGGGCCAGTCACTTCACTTCTCTGGGCCTCCGTTCCCTCATCTGTAAAATGGGGATCAAGATTGGGAGGCCTATGTGGGACAGGGAGTATCTCCAACCAGATTATCTTGTACCTACCCCAGTGCTTAGATCAGCATCTGGAGCATAGTAACCGCTTGACAAATACCACCGTTATTATTATAGGCCAGCCAGCGCAGCTGCGGTAGATGAGCATAGTTACAATAATAATAATAATAATGATGATGGCATTTGTTAAGCATTTACTGTGTGTCAAGCACTGTTCTAAGCACTAGGATGAGATATAAGGTAATCAGGTTGCCCCACGTGGGGCTTACATTCTTACTCCCCATTTTACAGATGAGGTAACTGAGGCACAGATAATTTAAGTGATTTGCCCAAAGTCACACAACTGATAAGTGGCAGAGCCGGGATTAGAACACGACCTTTAACTCCCAAGCCCGGACTCTTTCCACGAAGCCACGCTGCTTCTCTGGCAGGAGGTTGGCTATTTGGCAGATGTTCACTGCCTGCTGTCTCTATTTGTTGCCGAATTGTACATTCCAAGCGCTTAGTCCAGTGCTCTGCACATAGCAAGGGCTCAATAAATGCTATTGAATGAATGATTGGTCTCGTCTGGTCATCTGGTATTGCATCTGGCCCGTAAGCAACGCTGATGGAAATGCTCCAGCAACCGGCTGTGGAGCCCTTGTGGGTCCAGCTGTAGGGAAGGGTAAATCAAC
The DNA here is from genome assembly GCF_004115215.2 of Ornithorhynchus anatinus. Classification (NCBI taxonomy): domain Eukaryota; kingdom Metazoa; phylum Chordata; class Mammalia; order Monotremata; family Ornithorhynchidae; genus Ornithorhynchus; species Ornithorhynchus anatinus. The sequence goes on along the minus strand of NC_041729.1, from coordinate 152,455,904 downwards.
AACGTAACAGCTGTGTAGACTCTCAGTTTGGTCTGGAGATGATAGTGCTCAGCCACCACATTCTGACAGTCGTCCAAAAGATGTGTTGGCTTTGTTCGTTCTGTCTTCTACTTCCTTAAGTATTTTATCAGCATCACAATAACACCATCTTATGGGCTAAAGGCTAAAGGAGAGCATTCGTGTACTACTCATCAAATCAAATTTATTGAGCACTTACTGTGTGCAGAGCACTGTACTAAGCGCTTGGGAAAGCACGACACGCCAATAAACAGTCACATTCCCTGGCCACAGTGAGCTTGCAGTGGATGATTGTTAGGGCACGAGGTAGTCTTTTCATTAGAATTTTAGAGTTAATATAGAATATTTCTGGAGAGTTCCATTTATATATGGCAATGTTGGTTGCCTATTTATTCATTTTTTAAACCGCAGATGATGCTAGAGGCTCTTGTGAGGAATTATGGATAGGACCCAGTCCTGAGATTTGAACACTGAGACTGTGGGTGAAGGAATTGATTCTAGAGCTGGCGGTTTGTGAGGAACACTCTCATTCTATCATCCCTACCAGTCAGATTTCTGCTATGGCACGGAGGGCACCCAGGTCCCCACACGGCTTTCCCAGCTCCCTTCCCTAATAATAACAATAATAGTATTTGTTAAGCGCTTACTATGTGTCAGGCACTGTTCTAAGTGCTGGGGCAGGCACAAGGTAATCAGGTTGGACCCAGTGCCTGTCCCACATGAGGCTCCTGGTCTGAGAAGCAGCGTGGCTCAATGGAAAGAGCACGGGCTTGGGAGTCAGGGGGTATGGGTTCGAATCCTGACTCTGCCACTTGTCAGCTGTGTGACTGTGGGCAAGTCACTTAACTTCTCTGGGCCTCGGTTCCCTCATCTGTAAAATGGGGATGAAGACTGTGAGCCTCACGTGGGACAACCTGATTACCCTGTGACTACCCCAGCGCTTAGGACAGTGCTCTGCACATAGTAAGAGCTTAACAAATACCAACATTATTATTATTATTATTATTAATAATCCCGATGAGGTGAGAGAGGCCCAGAGAAGTTTAGGGACTTGACCCAGCGGACAAGGGGCGAAGCCAGGATTAGAACCTGGAGCTTGGTTCTTCCTTCTCTTCTTCCTCCCCTTCAGCTTTAGCTGCTCTCGGTTTCTCTGATTCTCAGAACCCTGCAGGATGCAACCTTTGCCAGCCGCGGGGCCTCTAGTAGGGCGGCTGGTAGCTGAAGCAGCAGTGGCTGACGAAGGAGACAAGGAAGGCCTGACTTCTTGTCAAGGAAAGAGAAGAAACAGAGGATGGAAGGGTCTCTGTGTGTGTGTTTGCCTGTGGGTAAGCAGTCTCCATTCAAATGAGTAAAGGCTCTATCTTTAATAGCTAACTCTTCACCCTCTATTTCTTTCCCTCTCCTTGTTTTCTGTCTCCTACTCTTTCAATCTTTTCCCCCGTTTCCTATCTTTCAGACTTTTCCGGCTTTTTGTCCCCACTCCCTATAAAACCTGCACCTCACTCTCCCTTATGTTCCGGGAAATACGCCGACCTCAGAGTAAACAGATTAATTCTTATAACTTAATGATGGAAAAAGGCCTACCAATCAGAGGTGACGGTAAGAAGACAAGAAAGTAGGGAAAGGATTTGGCAGAGAACTAAGAGACAATATTATTATTGCTATTATTAAATTATTCATTAATTATTATATTTGTTAAGTGCTTACTCTGCGCCAAGCACTGTTCTAGGTGCTGAGGTAGGTACAAGATCATAAGGTAGGACACAGTCCCTGTCCCACATGGGGCTCACAGTCTAAGTAGGAAGAAGTAGGATTAATCATCATTTTACAGAGGAGGAAACTGAAGCGTGGAGAAGTTAAATGACTTTCCCAAGGTCACACAGCAGACAAATGGTAGAGCCGGGATTAGTCTTCTGACTCCCAGGCCTCTTCTGACTCCCAGGCCTGTGATCTTCCCACTAGGCCACATCGCTTCTCACTACTGGGGAATTATACAGAATTCTCTACCTCACCACTGGCCTCTCACCCACATCCTGCCCCTGGCCTGGAATACCCTCGCTCTTCATATCCGACAGATGATCACATTCCCCACCTTCAAAGCTTTGGAGAAGCATCATGGCTTAGTGGATAGAGCAAAGGTCTGGGAGTCAGTAGGTCATGGGTTCTAATCCCAGCTCCGCTCGTCTGCTGTGAGACCTTGGGTAAGTCACTGGATAGAGCATAGGCCTGGGGGTCAGTAGGTCATGAGCCTAATCCCAGCTCCGCCACGTCTGCTGTGAGACCTTGGGTAAGTAACTTCAACCGCCTCCGCCACTTGTCTGCTACGTGACCTTGGGCAAACCACTTCTCTGTGCCTCAGTTACCTCATCTGTAAAGTGGGGATTAGGACTGTGAGCCCACGTGGGACAACCTGATTACGCTGTATGCACCCCAGTACTTAGAACAGTACTTGACACATAGTAAGCCCTTATCAAATGTCATCAGTATTATTCTCTGGGCCTCAGTTACCTCATCTGTAAAATGGGGATTGAGACTGTGAACCCTATGTGGGACAGGGACTATGTCCAACCTGACTAACATGAATCTATCCCAGTGCTTAGAATAGTGCTTGGCAGATAGTAAGCAGGGAACCAAGTACCATCATTATTATTATTATTATTATTATTATTATTATTAAAAGCACACCTCCTCCAAGAGGATTTCCCTGGCTAAGGTTTCCTTCTCTCTTCTCCCACTCCCTTCTGCATCACTCTGGCATTTGGATTTGTTCCCTTTATTCACCCCTCCCTCAGCCCCACAGCATTTATGTCCATATCCATAATTTATTGATTTCTATCAATGTCTGTCTCCCCTTCTAGACTATAAGATCATTATGGAAGGGGAATGCTCTACCAACTCTGTCATATTGTAGTACTCTCCCAAGTGCTTAGTCTAGTGCTCTACACACAGTAAGTGCTCAATAAATATGATTGATTGATTGAATTCAGAAGTGATTCGTTGCATTGAGCACAAAGTACCAGAGAGTACCAGGGAAGCAGATTTTCTAGTGGATAGAGCACAGCCCTGGGAGTGGGTTCTAATCCCAGCTCCACCTCTCGTCTGCTGTGTGACTTTGGACAAGTCGCTTCACTTCTCTGTGTCTCAGTTCCCTCATCTGAAAAATGGGGATTAAGTCTGTGAGTCTGATGTGGGACAGGGACTGAGTCCAACCTGATTAACTGGTATCTACCCTAGTCGCTATAGATGGGAAACGACTTGATGGCGTAACACAAGACAAGACCCCAGTGCTTAGGACAGTGTCTGGCAAGTAATGAGTGCTTGACAAATACCAGTCCAAAAAAAGAAAGGAATCTCAACAATGGAGTTGGGCTTCAGAAATGAGGGAATTTTAAAAAAGTCATATTTTGTCACCTTCTCTCCCTTTGTATGGGGAAAGCAGAATATTTTCTGAATGTAGGAACAGAACAATAGGTATTTAATTTGGTATCCAGTAAATATCTGTGTAATGTAAACTCTCCTGGGGTAATAATCTTAATGGTGACATGACACAGTCCCTTACCCACACTGGGCTCACAGTCTTAGTAGGAGGGAGAGCAGGTATTAATCCTAATTTTACAGATGAGAAAACAGAGGCACAGAGAAGTTGTGACTAGCCCAAGGTCGCGTACCAGGCAGGTGGCCAAGCCAGCATTAGAACCCAGGACTTCTGACGTTCAAGCTCTGGCCGTTTCCACCAGGTCAGGCTTCTTCAAATGACGCAGCACACATGCAGTCTCCACATGCAGAGCTACTCCTTTGTATAAAGAAAAAACATCTTTTAACATGTGTCATCTAGATCTCTCTGGGATTCTGGCCCCATTAAGGCTAGATCCTTATGGGATTTGGGCTCCATTAAGTCTAGCTCCGCATTGGATTTTGGTTCCATGCCCCGTGTTTAGTGTAGCCATACCTTATCTCACCTTGGCTTCACGGACTCCGTCCTCTCCTGGTTCTCCTCTTACCTCTCTGGCCGGTCATTCTCGGTCTCCTTCGCTGGCACCTCCTCCCCCTCCCATCCTTTAACTGTTGGAGTTCCTCAAGGGTCAGTTCTTGGCCCTCTTCTGTTCTCCATTTACACTCACTCCCTCGGTGAACTCATCCGCTCTCACGGCTTTGACTACCATCTCTACGCAGATGACACGCAGATCTACATCTCCGCCCCTGTCCTCTCCCCCTCCCTTCAGGCTCGCATCTCCTCCCATCTCCGGGACGTCTCCACCTGGATGTCGGCCCGCCACCTAAAACTCAACATGAGCAAGACTGAGTTCCTCATCTTCCCTCCCAAACCCGGTCCTCTCCCAGACTTCCCTATCACCGTGGATGGCACGACCATCCTTCCCGTCTCTCGGGCCCGCGATCTCGGTGTCGTCCTTGACTCCTCTCTCTCGTTCACCCCACACATCCTATCCGTTACCGAGACCTGCCGGTTTCACCTTTACAATATCGCCAAGATCCGCCCTTTCCTCTCCACCCAAACAGCTACCTTACTGCTACGGACTCTCGTTATTTCCCGGCTAGACTACTGTGTCAGCCTTCTCTCTGATCTCCCTTCCTCCTCTCTCGCCCCGCTCCAGTCTATTCTTCACTCCGCTGCCCAGCTCAACTTCCTGCAGAAACGATCTGGGCGTGTCACTCCCCTTCTTAAACAACTCCAGTGGTTGCCTATCAACCTCCGCTCCAAACAAAAACTCCTCACTCTAGGCTTCGAGGCTCTCCATCACCTTGCCCCTTCCTACCTCTCCTCCCTTCTCTCTTTCTACCGCCCACTCCACACGCTCCGCTCCTCCGCCGCCCACCTCCTCACCGTCCCTCGGTCTCGCCTATCCCGCCGTCGACCCCCGGGCCACGTCCTCCCGCGGTCCCGGAACGCCCTCCCTCCTCACCTCCGCCAAACTGATTCTCTTCCCCTCTTCAAAACCCTACTTAAAACTCACGTCCTCCAAGAGGCCTTCCCAGACTAAGCTCCTCTTCTCCCTCTACTCCCTCTACCACCCCCCTTCACCTCTCCGCAGCTAAACCCTCTTTTCCCCCTTTCCCCCTGCTCCTCCACCTCTCCCTTCCCATCCCCTCAACACTGTACTCGTCTGCTCAACTGTATATATTTTCATTACCCTATTTATTTTGTTAATGAAATGTACATCGCCTCGATTCTATTTAGTTGCCATTGTTTTTACGAGATGTTCTTCCCCTTGACTCTATTTATTGCCATTGTTCTCATCTGTCCATCTCCCCCGATTAGCCCGTAAGCCCATCAAACAGCAGGGACTGTCTCTATCTGTTGCCGACTTGTTCATTCCAAGCGCTTAGTACAGTGCTCTGCACATAGTAAGCGCTCAATAAATACTATTGAATGAATGAATGAATGAATGAATGAATGAATGAATGAACACTCGTTTGTGCAGGAGATTCTAGAACTCTGTCTGTAAACCCTGAGCTGGAGTATATGTGTATATACACGTTTGGAATATACATGTATATTCCAGCTCAGGATTTACAGACAGAGTAAAATACCATAACAAATACCATATATGTGTGTATATATATATATATATATATATATATATATATATATATATATGTATATAAGCAGCGTGGCTCAGTGGAAAGAGCCCGGGCTTGGGAGTCAGAGTTCATGGGTTCGAATCCCGGCTCTGCCACTTGTCAGCTTCTCTGTGCCTCAGTTCCCTCATCTGTAAAATGGGGATTAACTGTGAGCCTCACATGGGACAACCTGACCACCCTGTATCTCCCCCAGCACTTAGAACAGTGCTCTGCACATAGTAAGTGCTTAATACCAACATTATCATATATATATATGTTTATGGTACTTGTTAAATGCTGTGTGCCAGACACTGTATGTACTAAGTGCTGGGTAGATACAAAATCATCAGGTTGGACACCATCCATGTCCCACATGGGACTCCAGTCTTAATCTCCATTTTGCAGGTGAGGCAATTGAGGCCCCAGAGAAGAGAAGTGATTTGCCCAAAGTCATACAGCGGACAAGTGGGTGGATCCGGGATCAGAACCCAGATCCTTCGGACTCCCAGGCCTGTGATCTATCCACTAGGCCATGCAGCGTCTGCATTTTCAAGCATCAAGTAGTAAGGACGTGCTAACTGTTACATCTGCTGTTTTAGGCGGGCTGGTCGGCTGTCTGGTTCTCACTTACCATCTGGGGACGTTCCAGGGGATAAGAGGTCCGAGCGGGACCTGGATGTGGTCTGGATGCTTCTCCCCACCCCGACAAACTGCTCCAGTGGCTTCTCCCGCCTCTGTCGGGATCCGGGTTCCAGATAGAAACCCTTTGGTCCCACCATGCTCTGTCACTGCCTGAAGGCTTTGACGCCTACCGAGTTCAAGCGTCGGTTCAGTGCTAGTCCAGCTAGCTAAGGGGTTTCTGCCCCTTAGTGCAGAGACTTCTATTCCCACCAGACCGTAAGCTCCCTGAGGGTAGGGATCTTGTCTATTTCCTCTATTTATCCTCTGCCAAGCACTTACTATTTTGTTCTGCCCACAGTAAGCACTAAATCAATCAATCAGTCCTATTTATCGAGCACTTGGTGCAAAATCCTGAACCAAGCAATTGGGAGAATACAATATAACAGAGTTGGTAGATATGTCCCTGCCTATGTGGAGCTTTCAGGCTAGAGGGGGAGACATATATCAACATAAAAAATTAATTATAAATCTGTTCATAATAATGATGGTATTGGTTAAGGACTTACTATGTGCCAAGCACTGTTCTAAGCACTGGGTAGATACAAAGTAATCAGCTTGTGCTACGCGGGACTCACAGTCTTGATCTCCATTTTCCAGATGAGGTAACTGAGGCACAGAGAAGTTAAGCAGCTTTCCCAAGGTCACACGGCAGACAAGAGGTGGAGCCGGGATTAGAACCCACATCCTCTGACTCCCAAGCCCGTGTTCTTGCCACTGAGCCACGCTGCTTCCTTCCATAAGTGCCGGGGGGGGCTGATTAAACCAACCGAGTGCAAGGGGAGCGCAGAAGAGAGAAGGAGTATAGAAAATGAGGGCTTAGTAGGGGAACATCTGTTGGAGGAGATGATGGTACTTGTTAGGCGCTTACTAAGTGCCAAGCACTGTTCTAGACAGTGGGGGAGATACAAGGTTATCAGGTTGACCCAGGAAGGCTCACAGTCTTAATCCCCATTTTCCAGATGAGGTAACTGAGGCACAGAGAAATTAAGTGACTTGCCCAAAGTCACACAGCTGACAGGTGGCGGAGCCGGGATTAGAACCCATGACCTCTGACTCCTAAAACCGGGCTTTTTCCACTGAGCTAAGCACTTACTTTGTGCCAGGCACTGTAATAATAATAATAATAATAATAATGTTGGTATTTGTTAAGTGCTTACTATGTGCTGAGCACTGTTCTAAGCGCTGGGGTAGACATAGGGGAATCAGGTTGTCCCACGTGGGGCTCACAGTCTTAATCCCCATTTTACAGATGAGGGAACTGAGGCACAGAGAAGTTAAGTGACTTGCCCACAGTCACACAGCCGACAAGTGGCACTGTACTAAGCGCTGGGGTAGATTAGACTGTGAGCCCGTCCCCTTCAGACTGTGAGCCCGTCACTGGGCGGGGCTTGTCTCCATCTGTTGTCGACTTGTACATTCCAAGCGCTTAGTACAGTGCTCTGCACATAGTAAGTGCTCAATAAATATTATTGAATCAGTGAATGAATACAAAGTGGGTTAGACATAGTCCCTGTCCCCCATGGGGATCACGGTCTTAATCGTGGCGTAGTGGACAGAACACGTGCCTGGGCGTTAGAAGGTCATGGGTTCGAATCCCGACTCCGCCACCTGTCAGCTGTGTGACTGTGGGCAAGTCCCTTAACTTCTCTGTGCCTCAGTTCCCTCATCTGTAAAATGGGGAAAGTCTGTGAGCCCTATGTGGGACAACCTGATTGCCTTGTATCTACCCCAGCGCTTAGAACAGTGCTTGGCACATAGTAAGCGCTTAACAAATACCAACATTAATTAATCTTGACCCTGCCACCTGTCTGCTGTGTGACCGTGGGCAAGAACATTACTTCTCTGCCTTCAGTAACCTCATCTATTAAGTGAGACTGTGAACCCCACATAGCACAGGGATGGGGTCCAACCTAATTTGCTCGTACCCGCCCCAGCACATAATCAGCACTTAACAAATACTATCATTATTATTATTAATCCCCATTTTACAATTGAGGTAAATGAGGCCCAGACGAGTGACGTAATTTGCCCAAGGCCACGCAGCAGACGAGTGGCGGGACTGAGATTAGAACCCACGTCCTTCCGACTCCCAGACCTGTGCTCTATCCACTCCACCAGCGCTGCACGACACGCTGGGGCGAGCCCGACGTCCCAGGGTTGGTAGACACATTCCTCGGCCACGAGGAGCTTAGGGTCTAGAGGAGGATCTGACGTCAGAGAAAACCCACCTGAAGAGAAGAACCGAATGGCCCGACTTTCCGGAAGGGTGTAGGGAATCCTCCCAGGTCCAGGGGACAGGCATACCAAGTGCTCGCCTTCTCTGTGCCTCAGTTCCCCCATCTGTAAAATGGGGATTAAGACTGTGTGCCCCAAGTGGGACAACCTGGTTACCTTGTATCTACCCCGGTGCTTAGAACGGTGCTTGGCACATAGGAGGCAGCGTGGTTTAATGGAAAGAACACAGGCTTGGGAGTCAAAGGTCGTGGGTTCTAATTCCGGCTCCACCACTTGTCCGCTGTGTGACTCTAGGCCAGCCACTTATTAACGTCTCTGTGGCTCAGTTCCCTCATCCGTAAAATGGGGATGAAGACTGTGTGCCCCACGTGGTACAACCTGATGACCTTGTATCTACCCCAGCGCTTAGAACAGGATTTGGCACACAGTTATCGCTTAACCTCTTTATTAAAAGCCCTGGCTTGGGAGTCAGAAGTCGTGGGTTCTTATCCCGCCTCTGTCACTTGTCAGCTGGGTGACTTTGGGCAAGCCGCTTCACTTCTCTATGCCTCAGTTCCCTCGTCTGTAAAATGGGGACTAAGACCGTGAGCCCCACGTGGGACAACCTGATGACCTGTCATCTCCCCCGGCGCTTAGAACAGTGCTTGGCACCTAGTAAGCGCTTAACAAATGCCATCACAGTTATTATTCTTATTAGGATTCCCAGAGATGAGGCCTAATCTCTGAAAAGAAAGGAAGATTAGGCAGAAAATTCTTGGAATCTGAACCCGGTCTGTTCAGTGGGGGCCGTGGGAGCAGGGAGGGCACAGCTCAGGTGGCTCCGTGGCAAGAGCCCGGGCTTGGGAGTCAGAGGTCGTGGGTTCTAAGCCCAGCTCCGCCACCTGTCAGCTGTGTGACCTTGGGCAAGTCACTTCATTTCTCTGTGTCTCAGTTCCCTCATCTGGAAAAATGGGGATTAAAAAATGCGAGTCCCAAGTGGGACAATCTGATGACCCTGTATCTACCCCAGAGCTTAGAACGGTACTGAGCACATAGTAAGCGCTTAACAAATACCGTCATTATTCTTATTCTTATTATATTACGTGTATTACAAATGGGGACTAGGACCGTGAGCCCCACGGGGGACCATCTGATGACCCTGTATCTACTCCAGCATGTAGAACAGTGTTCAGCACATAGTAAGCGCTTAACAAATACCGTCATTATTCTTATTCTCATTATATTGCGTGTATTACAAATGGGGACTAAGACCGTGAGCCCCACGGGGGACCATCTGATGACCCTGTATCTACTCCAGCATGTAGAACAGTGCTCAGCACATAGTAAGTGCTTAACAAATACCATTATTATTATTATTATTATTATTATTATTGTTATGTGTGTATTAAAAATGGGGGCTAAGACCATGAGCCCCACGGGGATCGCCCTGATGACCTTGTATCCTCTCCAGCGCTTAGCACGGAGCTTGGCACCTAGTGAGCGCTTAACGAATGTTGTCGTCATAATGATTAGTATTAGTAGTCCCCGAGATGAGGCCTCAACTCTGAAAAGGAGGGAAGATGAGGCAGAAAATGTTTCCAATCTGAAGCCGGGGAGGAACGGACAACAGTCTCTGTGGTGGGAGCAGGGAGGGCACGGCTCCTTTCATGGATTGACTGACTGATTGATCGAAATACTGATTGTCAGACTGATTGACCGATTAATTGACTGATTGATTGACTGATCGATCGATTGATCGGTTGACTGATCGACTGATTGACTGATCGACTGAATTGACCGATTGACTGATTGATCGACCGACTGATTGACTGATCGACTGACCGATTGAGTGATCGATCGACGGATCGACCGATCGACCGACCGATTGACTGATCGATCGATAGGCCGATCGATCGAGTGACTGATTGACCGATCGCTCCGCGATCAGGCCCCAGGGGGCCGAGGGCGAGCAGACGGGGGCGGGGCCGGGTAAGGGCGATAATAAGGACGGGTGCGGGTTGAGCGCTTCGTGGGGGCGCAGCCTTGTTGCCGTCGGCGCCGCCGTGTGGGGGCGGGGCCCGGGGCCCGAGGAGGGGGCGGGGCCGTGTGACGTCACGGGCGGGGGGCGGGGCTCGGGTCCGGAGGGCGTCGCGTCCACTTCCTGGAGCCCCGGGCCGGGCCCTCCGCGCTGCACCCGGCGCCCTGCACCCCTCCCTCCCTGCCTGCCTGCCTCCCTGCCTCCCTCCCTCCGGCCCTCGGCCGCCACCATGTCCCACCAGACCGGCATCCAAGGTAAGCGCCCGCGGGGAGGGAGCGCCGGGGTCCGCGGCCTGGGGCCCACAGCCGCCTCCGCCTCCTCCTCCCCTCCTCCTTCCCCCCCGCGCATCCCCCCTGCTCTAAGCGCTGCGCCCACAAGCCTCCCCGTGCCGAGCGGCGCCGGGGCTCGTTGGCCTCCGTCCGTCCATTCTTCCTTCCTTCCTTCCCTCCCTCCCTCCCGCCGTGCGGAGCCCTGGGCGAAGCGCTGGGGAAGGACGGTCGGGGCCGCACTTAGAGAGCGTGCCTGCCCCCGGGCCGGGCTCCTCGCGCCCCCCCCCCCCCCCCAACCCCCACCGATCCCGCCTCTCGTCCGCTGGCCGACCTGGGGCCGGTCCTTTCGCTTCTCTGGGCCTCGGTTTCCCCATCGGGAGAATGGGGATGGAGCCCGTGAGCCCCACGGGGGACCGCCGGGGCGCCTCGTCCCTCCCTCCCTCCCTCCCTCCGCAGCGCTTCGAGCGGTGCGCGGCCCCGAGCGAGGGCTTCACGGATACCACCCTTATTAATATTACAACCGTGGCCTGATCAGAATTCGGCCCCTTCTGCTCATTCATTCGATCGTAGCCAGCGCTTACAGCCGTGCTCCGGCGCTTAGAACAGTGCTCCAGCGCTTAGAACAGTGCTCCAGGGCTTACAGCAGTGCTCCAGCTCCTAGAGGAGTGCTCCAGCTCCTAGAGCAGTGCTCCAGCGCTTAGAACAGTGCTTCAGCGCTTGCAGCAGTGCTCCAGGGCTTAGAACAGTGCTCCAGGGCTTACAGCAGTGCTCCAGCTCCTAGAGGAGTGCTCCAGCTCCTAGAGCAGTGCTCCAGCGCTTAGAACAGTGCTTCAGCGCTTGCAGCAGTGCTCCAGGGCTTAGAACAGTGCTCCAGGGCTTACAGCAGTGCTCCAGCTCCTAGAGCAGTGCTCCAGCGCTTAGAACAATGCTCCAGCGCTTAGAACAGTGCTTCAGCGCTTACAGCAGTGCTCCAGCTCCTAGAGCAGTGCTTCAGCGCTTAGAACAGGGCTCCAGCACTTACAGCAGTGCTCCAGCGCCTAGAGCAGTGCTTCAGAGCTTAGATCAGTGCTCCAGCGCTTACAGCAGTGCTCCAGCGCCTAGAGCAGTGCTTCAGCGCTTAGAACAGTGCTCCAGCACTTGCAGCAGTGCTCCAGCGCCTAGAGCAGTGCTCCAGAGCTTAGAACAGTGCTCCAGCGCTTACAGCAGTGCTCCAGCGCTTACAGCAGTGCTCGGCACAGAGTGAGGGCTTCAAGAATACCACCATTATTATTATTATTATTATTCTTGTTATTTTTGAAACCGTGTCCTGATCATAATTCTGCCCCTTCTGCTCATTGATTCGATCGTAACCAACGCTCAGAACAGTGCTGCAGCGCTTAGAACGATGCTCCTGCGCTTAGAGCCGTGCTCGGCACAGAGTGAGGGCTTCACACATACCACCCCCATTATTATTGAAACGGTGGCCTGATCATAATTCTGCCCCTTCTGCTCATTCATTCAGTTGTAACCAGCGCTTAGAACAGTGCTCCAGCGCTTAGAACAGTGCTCGGCACAGAGTGAGGGCTTCACACATATTGTTGTTATTATTATTATTGAAACAGTGGCCTGATCGTAATTCGGCCCCTTCTGCTCATTGATTCGATCGTAACCCGCGCTTAGAACGTTCATTTATTTCATTCATTCCATCGTATGTCTTGAGCGCTCACTACGTGCAGAGCACTGTACTAAGCGCTTGGAATGTACAATTCGGGAACAGATAGAGACCATCCCTGCCCAACGACGGGCTCACAGTCTAATCGGGGCAGTGCTCCGGCGCTTAGAGCAGTGCTCGGCACAGAGTAAGCGCTTAAAGAATAATAGTGATATTTGTTAAGCGCTTACTAGGTGCCGAACACTGTTCTACACGTGAGGGGGGGATGCAAGGTCATCAGGTTGCCCCACGTGGAGCTCACCATCTTCATCCCGCTCACCATCTTCATCCCCATTTGACAGATAATAATAATGTCGGTATTTGTTAAGCGCTTACTAGGTGCCGAGCACTGTTCTAAGCACTGGGTAGTTACAAAGTAATCAAGCTGTCCCACATGGGGCTCACAGTCTTCATCCCCATTTGACAGATGAGGTGACTGAGGCCCAGAGATCTCAAGTGACTTGCCCAAAGTCACACGGCTGATAAGTGCCAGAGCCGGGATTAGAACCCACGACCTCTGACTCCCCAGCCCAGGCTCTTTCCACTGAGCCACGCTGCTTGTCTGAGGCACAGAGAAGTCAAAGGGTTTGCCCAGAGTCACCCAGCTGACAAGGGGCGGAGGTAGGGTTAGAACCCAAGACCTGACTCGCAAGCCCACGTTCTTGCCACCGAACCGCGCTAAATGCCATCGTTATTAGTTATTGAGCGCTGACTGTGCGCCGAGCACTGTCCTAAGCGCTTGGAACGCACAGTCCGAGTCCGCGGTTAAGCCCTTACTTTGTGCTAAGCGCTCTTCTAGTGGGTAGTGGGCTGGTGAGTAGAGTCCGGGCCTGAAAGTCAGAAGGACCTGGGTTCTGATCCCACCTCCGCCGCCGCTTCTCTTTAGTTGCCATTGTTTTTACGAGATGTTCTTCCCCTTGACTCTATTCATTGCCATCGTTCTCGTCGGTCCGTCTCCCCCGATTAGACCGTAAGCCCATCAAACGGCAGGGACTGTCTCTAACTGTTGCCGACTTGTTCACTCCAAGCGCTTAGTACAGTGCTCTGCACATAGTAAGCGCTCAAGAAATACTATTGAATGAATGAATGAATTCTCTGCTGTGTGACCTTGGACAAGGCACTTCACTTCTCTGGGCCTCAGTGACCTCAAAATAATAATGATGATAATGATGGTGTTCGTTATGTGCTTACTGTGTGCCAAACACTGTTCTAATTGCAGGGGTACGTACAAGGTCATCTAGTTGTCCCACTTGGGGCTCATGCTTTTAATCTCCATTTTACAGATGAGGGAACACAGAGAAGCGAAGTGACTTGACCAAGGTCACACAGCAGACAGGTGCAGGAGGTGGATTTAGAACCCACATCCTCTGACTCCCCACCCCGGGCCCTTTCCACTAAACCACGCTGCTTCTCATCTGTAAAATGGGGATGAAGACTGTGAGCCCCGTGTGGGACAGGGACTGTGTCCACCCCGATTTGCTTGACTCCATCGCAGCTCTTGGTTCAGTGCCTGGCACATAGTAAGCGCCTGACAAACACCGCACAGTCTAATCAGGTCATTCAATTCATTCAGTCGTATTTATTGAGCGCTTACTATGTGCAGAGCACCGTACTAAGCGCTTGGAATGGACAATTCGGCAACAGATAGAAACAGTCCCTGCCCACTGACGGGCTTACAGTCTAATCGGGGGAGACGGACGGACAAAAACAAGCCAACTTAATCATGAGAAATAGAATCGAGGGGATGGACATCGCATTAACAAAATAAATAGGGTAATAAAAATATATACAAATGAGCACAGTGCTGAGGGGGGAGGAGCAGAGGGAAAGGGGGGAGAAGGGGGCTGAGCTGAGGGGAGGTGAAGGGGGGGTAGAGGGGCAGCAGAGGGAGCAGAGGGAAAAGGGGAGCTCAGTCTGGGAAGGCCTCTTGGAGGAGGTGAGCTTTAAGTAGGGTTTTGAAGAGGGGAAGAGAGTTAGTTTGGCAGAAGTGAGGAGGGAGGGCGTTCCAGGGCAGCGGGAGGACGTGGCCCGGGGGTCGACGGCGGGATAGGTGAGAACGGGGGACGGTGAGGAGGTGGGCGGCAGAAGAGCGGAGCGTGCGGGGTGGGCGGTGGAAAGAGAGAAGGGAGGAGAGGTAGGAGGGGGCAAGGGGATGCCCACGTGGGGCTCACTGCCTTAATCCCCATTTGATAGATGAGGAAAATGAGGCGTAGAGAAGTGAAAAGACTTGCCCAGCGTCACTCGGCAGACAAGTGACGGAGCCGGGCTGAGAACGAACCCACGTCCCCTGACTCCCAAGCCCTTCCTTCTAGGCCGGGCTGCTTCTCGTGGGACGTTTGTCCGTATGCCATCCTAGCTGCCTGCCGTGATTTCTTGGTTTGAAAATCCAGCACTGGAAGCACTCAGTAGCTATAATAACGGTACTTGTTAAGCGCTTACTATGTGCTAAGCACTATTCCAAACGCTGGGGGAGATACGAAATCATCAGGTTGTCTTACTTGGGCGCACGGTCTTCATTCCCCAGTTTACAGATAAGGAAACTCAGGGGCAGACAACTGAAGCGACTGGCCCAACATCACACAGCAGACAAGTGGCGGAGCCGGGATTAGAACCCACCACCTGTGACTCCCAAGCCCGGGCTCTTGCCACTGGGCCACGCTGCTTCCTCTCGCTAGCCCCGTCCATCCATACAGAGTCCGTGTGTGGGGATTAATAAGAACAATAATAATAATGGTAAACGTTAAGCGTTTACTGCGTGGCAGGCCTGTACTTTATGAGAAGCAGCGTGGCTCAATGGTAAGAGCCCGGGCTTGGGTGTCAGAGGTCATGGGTTCTAATTCTGGCTCTGCCGCTTGTCAGCTGTGTGATCTTGGGCAAGTCACTTCACTTCTCTGTGCTCAGTTCCCTCATCTGTAAAATGGGGATGAAGACTGTGAGCCCCACCTGGGACAACCTGATAACCCTGTATCTACCCCAGCGCTTAGAACAGTGTTTGGCACATAGTAAGCGCTCAACAAATACCAACATTATTATTATACAAGCACATCCGGTTGGACACAGTCCTTGTCCCCCATGGGGGCTCACAGTCTCCGTCCCCATTTGACTGAGGCCCAGAGGAGTGCAGTGCCTGGCCCAAGGCCCCACAGCAGGCAGGTGGCAGAGGTGGGATTAGAACTCATAACCTGCTGACCGCCCCCCTAGGCCCGGGCTCTCTCCACTACCCCGTGCTGCTTCTCAATTACTGCCCGACTGTTTGATTAGTGCTCGAGCTCATGGCGTCGCACTGGCAACACCAGCTCTGCGGCTCCCAGGAAACCAGTCTCCTTCCCCACCGACTTGAAACGGGAACGATCCTTTGCTTATCGAACGGTGACGGCAGGCGTTTTTAAATGGTCAAGGTGGAGAGGGAATTGACTCAGTCGTCTTTGTTGAGCACTTAGCAGGTGCCGAGCGCTGTACTAGGCGCCTGCTACTTTAGACAATATTAAGAGTGTTTAAACCTTTTTCTCCGATAACACTAGTAAGGGCCTTGGAAACAGTTTCAGTTTCACTAGCGTTTAGACCAGGCACTTGGGGAAGCATAAGGAAAAGGTATTCCATGATTCATTATCCCTGGTAATAAGCGCTGGTGATTCAGCATTGCTCCCGGGTGCTGGATGAATAAAGTTAACGTGGTCTTATTTATGGTCCGCTCAGGGAGACCGAACGGTAGGTGAGCTGTGCAACTGAATGTTTGAGTACTTCTCCTTATGCAGGCGATTGAGTTCACCCGTCATCTTCGAACGATATCTCTTTATGTACTCTATTGTTCTCTTGGAGCGTCACAGAAAACTCTACTTTCATAAAGTTTAATTTCATTTAATATGAATTTTAATAGTGGAGCTTGGTTAATAACTCACCTATTTTGGCAGGGTAAGGCTATTGGTAGAACACAGAAATTGAAAGAGGAGCTGAGTTCTCAGGAAATAAAGGACTTTAGTCCCAGTCAACAAAACAACTATTTCTAATTGATCGTCATATATGGATTTCTCACTGACAGTCATTCGCCAGTATTTGAGTACCTACTGTGTGCCGAGCACTAAACTAAGTCTTTGGGAGGGAACGGTACAGGTAGTAGACCTGAACTCAGCTAAAATGTTTTCGCACTTCTCAGAACTGACAAATTACGGTCCCGTTTCCATTTTCCGTTACTCCTGATTCTCCCGTGTCACCGTGTGTTTCTGCGGGTAGTGTACCAGAGAATCGTTTGGGCTTACCCTAGCAGTGGTTAAATGGCATTATTCTTGATTTGTTCACCATTTTCTGAATGTGGAAACATGATACAGTCATTACCGATCCTTGTTTTAATTGAAATGAGGGGCTACTGTCTATGAGGGTTACGTGTGTAAAATCTCTTTCTTAGTGTTCATTGTATCTTCTTTTATCTAGCCAGTGAAGATGTTAAGGAGATCTTTGCCAGAGCAAGAAATGGAAAATACAGACTTTTACAAATATCTATCGAAAATGGTTAGTTGAATCGTTTTTCATTTCCATTTTGTCGGTCAGATGCTCTTTTGTGTGTTAAATCCTCATTGGCTTGATGTGACATATTTAAATGAGTCAACGGGTTTTTGGTTTCATATTGGAGAGCTTGCAGACAGCTTGTTCCTGGTCTCCCCGAGCGAGCGTCCCTTAAGTCTGGATCTTTGGCTCTTTGGAGTCAGGTGCTTCCCCCACTATTCCGGCGAATGTTCTGAGGAGGGAGACTTTTGGGAGCAGGGCCCTGCCTCGCCTATGTTGCGGTAATCAGTGAGAGCACTTACTGTGTGCAGTAGAAGATATCTGTTGAGCGCTTACGCTGTGCAGAGCACGGTACTGAACACTTGGAAGAGTGCAGCACAAAAGAGTTGGTTGTCATTCGTTCATTCGTTCAATTCAATCATATTTGAGCGCTTACTGTGTGCAGAGCACTGTACTAAGCACTTGCATTGTACAGTTCGGCAGCGGATAGAGACGGTCCCTGCCCAACAGCGGGCTCTCAGTCTAAAAGGTGTCCACAAGGAGCTGACAGTCTGGAGGGAGAGCAGAACACGGTGTCAGGTGTTTGGGAGAATGCAATACAAGCCCGTACAGTGCTCTGCACACGGTAAGCGCTCAGTAAATACGATTGAATGGATGAGTGGAGTTGCAAGACACGGTCCCGGTGAGCCCCTTGTGCTTTCCGCCCCCCGCTCTCTCATCCCTGCTGTTCTATACCCTGTGCTCCGCCTGTTGTCAGTTCATACACTCGGTAATTCTAAATATTTAAAGTTCCCTTCGTAAGTCCAGCCTGGGATGTTAAATGTTTAAAATAGTGCAGACCTTCACGCATAAACAGTTCAACTAGTTGTTTAAATCCTGGCAGTGAAGCTGCAGCCGTTGAAGGTTACCATCGCACACTGACGCTGAAGGCGGTCCCTTATTTATCTTGTTAAAAATCCCACCTTTCAGCAGCCTGTTCTTTTTGTGCCCTTTAAAGGGAGCGCCCTGAGGAAGGTTTTCGTGCACCGTCAAGCCAGTACTGTCCGTGATGCAAAGCGGAGACCGGCTTCGTGGGGGCGAAGGGGGACGCTTGCCCTCAAAGGCAAGCGTATTGCAAAGGGGGCTTGGATCAGCTTTGCGGGCAGGGTAGGCGGGGCACCTACCCGCCTGCCCCAGAAAGAGGCTGGCCGTCCCTGGCCCTGGCCTACCCCGCTGCCAACACTTCTCCTCACACCACTCCGGGGCCGGGCCAGAGATTTCCCTCGGCGCCCGAGCCCCGTGAGGGAGGACGAGCCGGACGGTCACTTCGTCTGCCGGCCACCCACAGGATCTGCTGAAAGGCTCTGGTGACGCGCAGGTGAAAGACGACTGTCTAGAGCTGCTGCCGGAGGGCTCTGTGAACCCCCAAAGGCCGTCGTCAACGGTTTTTTCTGCTCCTTCCCTGGGTAGAGTAACCTGGTCCAGGGGTTAGAGCACGGGCCTGGCAGTCGGAAGGATCCGGGCTCTAATCCCGCTCCGGTACCTGTGTGCTGTGTGACCTTGGGCAAGTGACTTCACTTCCTGTGCCTCAGTTACCTCATCTGCAAAATGAGAATAACATTGTGAGCCCCCTCTGGGCCATGGACTGTGGCTTGTTTCTACCCCAGTGGTTTGAACAATGCCTGGCACATAGTAAGCACCTAACAAATACCGTTAAAAAAAAGATAGTCACGGGCCGCTTTGCCTGCATCAGCTGTCCTTACCCAGCCAGGCTGTTCTCCGTGGGCAGTGGATGGCAGGTATCCTCTTTCTCTTCTGCACTTTCCCTCTCTCCTTGCCCTTTCTCCTTCCTTCCTACCCCAAACAGTCTGCCCCCCAAAGCTCCCCCCAAAGATCACCTCTGCACTCCAGTGCAAGCCTCTACGAATGGCCTACCAAACTTTAGCAAGGATTTAGACTGTGAGACCGTCTTTGGGCAGGGATCGTCTCTATCTGTTGCCGAATTGTACATTCCAAGCGCTTAGTACAGTGCTCTGCGCATAGTAAGCGCTCAATAAATACTATTGAATGAGTTGAACTGTGTTAACAAGGACGCTAGTCTCACCACCAAACCTCCCATCAGGACCCTCCTGATATCAGCAAGTTCCTATGATCGACTGTGTGTGTGTATGTGTGTGTATATAAGATGGCCTTTCACTCTTTGCCACCTCCTTAGCTCTGGCTTCATGGCGCCAATCCTCACAGCTTCAGCTTGGGAAATGGAGGAATTTTAGAGCTCTGCACAGCCGGGCATTCGCGGACCAGATGCTACCTGAGTCCCTTCCCCTGCCGGGTCTTTGTCAAATTAGAAATCTCCTCTTCCTGACTCGTGGAGGCCACTGTGGGGCCGATGCGTCGGTCTACCGGCAGCGGTGGCGAGAGAGCCAGCCGCTCTTGGCCTGAGCCCGCCTGGATGCCAACCTGATTGAGTTCACCATGCTCGGGACCCATAGGATGTTCAGACTGGCCACTCACAGAGGGGCCCCGGAAGGCAGGGCTGTCCATTTTTCCCTGCTAGCTGTCAGTCAGGCCAATTTCCTAGCCAGATAGAAACTATACCCTAGAATGCCGGTTTCACCTTTACAATATCGCCAAGATCCGCCCTTTCCTCTCCACCCAAACGGCTACCTTACTGCTACGGGCTCTTGTTATATCCCAGCTAGACTACTGTGTCAGCCTTCTCTCTGATCTCCCTTCCTCCTCTCTCGCCCCGCTCCGGTCTATTCTTCACTCCGCTGCCCGGCTCATCTTCCTGCAGAAACGATCTGGGCATGTCACTCCCCTTCTTAAACAACTCCAGTGGTTGCCTATCGACCTCCACTCCAAACAAAAACTCCTCACTCTAGGCTTCAAGGCTCTCCATCACCTTGCCCCTTCCTACCTCTCCTCCCTTCTCTCTTTCTACCGCCCACCCCGCACGCTCCGCTCCTCTGCCGCCCACCTCCTCGCCGTCCCTCGGTCTCGCCTATCCCGCCGTCGACCCCCGGGCCACGTCCTCCCGCGGTCCTGGAACGCCCTCCCTCCTCACCTCCGCCAAACTGATTCCCTTCCCCTCTTCAAAACCCTACTTAAAACTCACCTCCTCCAAGAGGCCTTCCCAGACTGAGCTCCTCTTCTCCCTCTACTCCTTCTACCACCCCCTCTCTGCAGCTTAACCCTCTTTTCCCCCCATTTCCCTCTGCTCCTTCTCCTCTCCCTTCCCATCCCCTCAGCACTGTACTCGTCTGCTCAACTGTATATATTTATTACCCTATTTATTTTGTTAATGAAATGTACATCGCCTCGATTCTGTTGCCATTGTTTTTACGAGATGTTCTTCCCCTCGACTCTATTTATTGCCATCGTTCTTGTCTGTCCGTCTCCCCCGATTAGACTGTAAGCCCATCAAACGGCAGGGACTGTCTCTATCTGTTGCCGACTTGTTCATTCCAAGCGCTTAGTACAGTGCTCTGCACATAGTAAGCGCTCAAGAAATACTATTGAATGAATGAATGAATAAAATCGCAGCCTAGACTCTCCACCTCTCAGGACCGCCAATTTATCATTCACCAAAGGGTTCAAAAGTCATAGTACTAATCCCCCAATGGTTAGCTCGCTGACAATTAATGTCTGTCTCTCCCACTCGACTGTAAGCAGGAACCGTGTCTGTTTAGTGTTCTCTTGTACTCTCCCAAGTGCTTAGTGCAGTGTTCTGCACACAGTAAGCGCTCAACTAATGCGATTGACTGATCGCATTGACTAACAGGCCAGGTCCCGTTGGTGCCAGTCAAATCCGGTGGATCCCCTCAACTTCGCTTTAGTCGCTAAGGCAGTCACATGCACAAGAAATGTAGTCTTTTAAGAATCAATCAAGCAATCGTATTTATTGAGCGCCTACTGGGTGCAGACCACTCTACAGAGGTCTTGGGAGAGTACAATATAACAGTTGGGTTCCTGCTCACAATGACCTTACTGGCTAGAAGGGGCTCACTTCCTTTTTGTTTCTCAACTGGTGAATGTTAGTGACTGGGCAATACTTAGAGAAATACCTATTAGACTAGATGGCTTTCAACTACGCCGCTTGGAGTTGGGAACACTCATGATGGGATTATTCATTATAGAGCAACTTGTAGTTGGATCTTCCAGTGAGCCCGCCGAATCCTGGGAGAAGGATTACGATGCCTTCGTTCTACCCCTGCTAGAAGACAAGCAACCTTGCTACATACTGTACAGGCTAGATTCTCAAAACGCCCAAGGATACGAATGGGTCTTCATCGCCTGGTCACCGGATCACTCTCATGTAGGTTTATTTGTTGGTTTTCTTTTACCTTTAAAATTCCAAAATGGAGAGACTTAAAATACCTTAGTGTTCCTTGGTGGTCTCCATCCCCAACTAGCAAGCGATAGACTAGTCGATACAGAGTTTGGAGGAGGGCAAAATATTAAGATAAATTCATGGGGTCTTGCAGGTGGAAGGAGGTACTTTGTTCAATATTCAGTATGCAATATTAAAATGTATGATGCGTTTAAAAAAATTGGGAAGTGTCGAATAAGGATGTTAATGCTCGATTCAGAGCAGGTGTTTGAAGAAATTGCTTGGCAAAACAGCATTTTCTGATAACCAGTTAATTACCCAGTAGCAGTGCAACACTGTTATATAAGATTTATTTTGTCGCCAAATATACAAGAGTCGGAATCATGCTTAGTGATCTAGATGACTTTTGAAAAGGCTCACTAGCTCACAAGTCTCAACTCTGTTAGCTGAAAAGGAAAATGAAACCAACACTCAGATTTATGAAATAATTTTTTTACATGGCCAGAAAGTTATGCATTTTTTTGTGCAAGATAAACACTAGCAGATATTTTTAAATTTTCTCTTTAGTTACTGCAGTGTTTACTCAGACTAACTGAACGATATATTGCAAAATAGTGGTTGGGGAAAAACTGCATTGATATTAGCAATAATCCAATTGAGAAAACCAATGTAAAATGTAATCCTAATTTATCTTGTTTAGCGCTTTTGCACACTACGACACTAAGATTAATTGCTGTTCAAGTCGATTTCTGTAGATAATATTCAGCGTCTAGATCGGCTGTTTATATTTTTTTCTTAAGGATTTAAGTTTATGAGTTTCAAGGGTGTGTTCACGGTAGAAGCTTCTGCAACCTGGTACACTCAAATACAAAAATTCAAAGTCAGCTTCCTTCCAATAACAGGTTCGTCAGAAAATGTTGTATGCAGCGACACGAGCCACCCTGAAAAAGGAGTTTGGAGGAGGCCATATTAAAGATGAAGTGTTTGGAACCGTAAAGGTACAGAATTTTATGTTTGAACTCTGAAGTGATGTACGTCTAATAATTACATAGATTTTCTTGGATGTGTCTAATTGAACTCTTCGTTTTGATTTGAATTCAGAAAAAGAATCATTTGCTCTCATGTTCCACAGAAAATGTTATTTTAAAAATGAATCTACATTTCACTTAAATTTTAGAAGCACGTTCTTATGAGATGTAGAATAATGGCATTTGTTAAGCGCTTACGATTCATTCAACAGTGTTTATTGAGCGCTTACTATGTGCAGAGCACTGTACTAAGCGCTTGGAATGTACAATTAAGCAACAGATAGAGACAGTCCCTGCCCAATGATGGGCTCACAGTCTAATCGAGGATGTGCCAAGCACTGTTCTAAGCACTGGAGTAATCAGGTTGTCCCACGTGGGCCTCACAGTCTTAATCCCCATTTTACAGATGAGGTAACTGAGGCACAGAGAAGTTAAGTGACTTGCCCAAAGACGCACAGCAGCGGACAGAGCACATGCCCAGGGGTCCGAAGGAAGTGGGTTCAATTTCTGGCTCCGCCACTTGCCTGTGATCTTGTCTGTGATCACCGTTGTGATCATGGGCAAGTCACTCAACTTCCCTGTGCCTCAGTTTCCTCATCAGCAAAATGGAGATTCAATACCTGTTCTCCCTCCCGCTTAGACTTTGCACCCTATGCGGGACCCGATTATCTCGTCATCTATCCCAGCACTTAGTACAGTGCTTGGCACATAGCAAGCACTTAGCAAATACCACACTTATTGTGGTTGTTAGTTTTAAAGACTCGCTGTCGTTAACGCCTGATTTCGTGTTTGCAGGACGATATTTCGTTAAACGGATATAGAAAATATTTGCTATCCCAGTCCTCTCCTGCCCCACTGACTGCCGCTGAGGAAGAGCTACGACAAATTAAAATTAAGGAGGTATCTCATGCAGCCTGGGAATTGATGTGGGGAGGGAGGGCTGAGGGGTGGAGCCTTTGGGGAATCTGTTTTTCCGTGTATCTTGGGAGTTAGATTCTAGATTTCAACCATCCATATCTGAAGTAATGATACAATTCGGGATTTTAGTGGAAACAACTTATTTAAAAGGTAATTTCCCTCCCCCCACAAAAAGGCATCAGTCTAATCTGCCACAAATTGTTCTGCTGAACTCCTTTCTGATCTCCAAGGGATATGAGTTTCCGAATCGAAACTCTTTCAGTCGGAAGTAAATTTGCTTTTCATATTGCACCGTGATTCCTTAGAGGGAATCTAGACAGACCGTTGTAGCCTAAGTGGCGGGATCATTTACCCGAAGCTATTGTGTCTTTTAGTGATTGCAAAAAGGATTTGCAAAATGAACATCAGTCAAAATAGCTGCCGGAGGCTGCTGTAGTTTCCGATCCAATCTCTGGAGGTCAGCTTCTCAGACCTGTTGCTTGAAGGTCTACCGAGCCGTTCTCCCCCTAATAGTCTGAATAGTCGTGACTATCCAGAATGGCAGTGGGGAGGTGTAATTTTTACTAAATCCAAGGGCCTAAATAAGTAGAACATTTTCTGAGACTGTTCACGAAGCAAATAGCGTGGTTCCGCTCCCCTCTTTAGCTATTAGCGTGATAGGATAATAACCTGGTTGTGTAGTGGCCCAGACAGTGGTTGAAATATGATTCCGTATCATTGCTAGTGAGGATAAATAACACATGACGTACGTAACCCCAGTTGATCGTGCAGGATTTCTCGTGATGTTGATTATTTCTGAGCTTGATAGACAGTTTGTTTTATTTTCTGCAATCAGAACCCAGAGGACCGTAATGTGGTATGCATACGCATATGTTCTATAATGTCTTCATTCCAATATCATTTATGCTGTAGAAGCTCCATTCGTTTTGTTAACCTGATATTCGGTCTCTTCGTTGCCATTCGGCAACCATGAGCCCTCGTTCTTTAAGAGCTGTCTCGAGTTCTTATTTTCTGGAAAAATGTAACAATCCGAAGCCCCTGCTGTGGTATAAGAGCACAGTGTAATGTAAGCGTTCTTAAACTTTTCTGAAGATTGGTGTGTTCCACCCCCCGCCCCTCCCAACGCAATACGTGACTTTACCAACCTTATATTTGAAAAAAGAATATTTTAAGTTTGGAATTTCTGCAGTGATGACTTGTTCAGCTGTGGTGTGTCTTGGTATACTTGCTTGTATTACCTTTTATTCAGTGCATGCTGTTTGTGCTGCTGCATTGTACGTGTGTCGGACCATTTTTAAACTGCGTATGTAACGTTGCCCAAAAGGAGGAGTAATTTAGATTTAGCTGAAATTGTTACTGTTAGCTACTCTTTATACCCTAAAAAAATCTAGCGTTTGTGCATTAAGGAGCTAAATAATTGTATTTTTTTTTCCAGTTCTGGTTATGTTTCTTGCTTCATAAAAGACAAGGATTCACACTCCCCCGCTTTCTGAAAGATGTCATGTATTTTTGTGTGATGGTGAAATGAAACCTAAAGCAGAGAAATGACACTGGATAATTTCCTTTCTTTTTTTTTTTTATGTTCACAATCTGTTAGGGGTTTAGTAACTTGTCATTAGTTTCTTTGGAAAAAAGGTCAATCGTGGTCAGTGAATGACCTTTACAGAGCACTTACTGTGTGCTGAGCACCGTCCTAGGTGCTAGGGACGGAAGAGTGCAGTAAAGTTGGTAGACCCATCCCCTGCCCACAAGGCGCTTATCATCATCATCAGTGATATGTATCGAGTGCTTATTATGTCCAGAGCACCGTATTAAACGCTCGGCGCTTCCAGGCTTCTTGTTGTTGTCTTACGCCGTCGAGTCGTGTCGACCCGTAGCGACGCCACGGACACGTGGACACATCCCTCCCACTCTAGACGTTTACTTTATGGAAGTTTTCTTATCGTCGGGCCTGTGTAACGTAGCTCTCGGAAAGATATAAGTATTCTAAATCTGTTTATTCTTTTCAGGTACAGACTGACATTGGCGTAGACACTAAGCATCAGACACTACAAGGAGTAGCATTTCCAATTTCAAGAGACGCTCTTGAGGCTTTGGAAAAATTGAACAATAAGCAGCTCAACTATGTGCAGTTGGTAGGTGGAAGTAGAGCAACTATTTGAAATCCCAGTGTTCTGTTTTAAAGGATTTGCTGGTAGTTTCGAGTCAGTTGTATGTTCTTAAACTGCAACTCCTTTCTGCCTTCCCTGTCTGTGGATTAATGATTCTACTTTGTCTCTTATCGAAAGGAAGTAGATATAAAAAATGAGATCATCATTTTGGCCAACACGACAAATACGGAGCTTAAAGACTTGCCAAACCGGATTCCAAAGGATTCAGCCCGCTATCATTTCTTCTTGTATAAGCATTCCCACGAAGGAGACTATCTGGAGTCTATAGGTACACGATATTTCTCGTCTTTTGGGGAAATTTGCTATTAGATTGCTTAGACTTTCTTTGAGGGGCTAGCAACCATCTTTTGCCCAGAGTTGTCGCAGTAATTGGCTTGCTTAGTAGGTTTCTAGAATCCCAGCGAACATTTTCTAGGTGAGTGGCTGAGGTTTCTGTCCCGTTTTTGATGGCACCTGCCTCTGCCGTGGACTATTAGACTTGCAGAGGCACATGTCTGCCAAAAGTCCTAGTGTTTGTTTGCCACTCGTAAAATGAACATTCACGCGACTACGTGATTTGGGTAAAATGTGAGGTTTGGGAGGAGCGGTGGCTGTTGGACGATTCCACTTCTCCTCCAAGGCCTTGATTGCGTTAAGGTTTTAGTTTCCTGCTTCGCTCTCTTTCTCCCCTCCCTACTCCATTCGATCTGTGTTTGAAAGTGAAAAATATGCTATTTGAGTGTTTGTATCGGTGTACGTATGAATGTGTAGGTCTACCCATGTGTGTAGCATCGCTACAATGCATTTTTAGCACTTTTTGGTCACAATTTTGTTCGTGTTTCTGCTTTTCTTGTTAAGATTATTATTAAATGTTGCCAAATTTCAGATACATATCTTATATTGCAGTTTTTATTTACTCGATGCCCGGGTACACGTGCAGCATAAGAGAACGAATGCTGTATTCCAGCTGCAAAAGCCCTCTGCTAGAAATTGTGGAAAGAAAACTGCAGATGGAAATAATTAGAAAGGTAGGCATACTGCGCCCTCTAAAAGCTCTTCTGACTTTCTAACTTACACTTTCAAATGAAGCTCGTACTGTGATTTATAATTTTGAGAACTTGCATTTTTCTCTGAAATCCTCCTCCTGTCACCTGGATCTTCCTTGTCAGAGGTCTGAAGGTCAGGGAGGACAATCTCCTAAATTCCCAGTCCCCAAAACTGGACCCCAGATGAGTCACTCCCCTGCTGATATCAGACGCCCTTAGGGTTAAGGCCCAACACCTCTGTCCCCCAAATGGCCTTGTGGAAAGAGGATGAGGCGAGAAGTCAAGCGCTTAGTATGGTGCTAAGCGCTTAGCATAGTGCTCTGCACACAGTAAGTGCTCACTAAATACGATCGAATGAATGAAGTCAAGAGACCCGAGTTCTAGTCCTGTCTTGGCACGCATGCCTGCTGTGTCAGTGATTTAGGGGAAATTGCTTAATTTCTCGGTCTCAATTTCTTCATCTCTAAAAATTTCTTCATCTGTAAAAAAAATTTCTCTAAAAAATTTAGAGAAATTAAGCAATTAAGAAAAAGGACCTGTTTCGTGTTCCTCTCAGACTGAGTCCCGTGTAGGGCAGGGAGTGGCCTGATCTGACTTTAGTGTATCAGCTCTAGCTTTTAGCACAGTGCTTGGCATATAGTAAGTGCATAAGTGCCATAATTAATTTTCATCTGTTCTTTGTTCTCTTGAACCTTGGGAGGACCATACTGAGTGCCTGTAGCAGCAGCAGCAGATCGTGGAAGGTGTCTTCTAGGTGGTCCTAGCCCCAATTAATTTTGGCCCTAGCCCCGATGAATCAGTCGGAGTGCTCGCTGTGACAGAACATTTTACTTGGGAGGATAGAAGCAAAAACCACGGAGCCTTCCCTCAAGGAGCTTGCAGTCAGGTTGATAAAGGGTGATAAAGGGACGATTGAGGCAACTCTCACTTAGTCCTTGAAAGCCGAGAACCCCTGACAGTCTCGATGAGATTTTGCCCCTTCTCTTTGCCTTTAAGGTGGCCTGAGTCATGATACATTATAATTCATTCAGTCGTATTTATCGAGCACTTACTGTGTGCAGACCACTGTCCTAAATGCCTGGGAAAGCACAGTACAACAATGAACAGAGACATTCCCTGCCCTGATGAGATGTAGCCTGTGGAAACCACAACAGAAACATGGATTGCCCATTATTTTCCAGCAAGAAGAACAATAGAGAAAAGGTGAACTCATTCTTCCAAACGCTAAGCTGTCGTCACAAAACTTCTCAACCGCTTCCATAAAATGTATACCGCGCATTTATTGGTACCTATGTACAAAATGTGTACATAAAGAGGACATTACAGACTTTGCATTCATAGTCATTTCAGGAATAAAACCATCACTCGGCGTGCTCCGTGGCCTAGAGGCGTGGACTTGGGACTCTGAATATCTTGTATCCTAATGTTACCTGACACTTGTTTTTGCTGTTGAATAAATTAAAAGGCTTTCCCAAGTGAAGTCAATTAGCATGATTGCTAACCCTCTTCTTCTTGGCAGATTGAAATCGATAATGGGGAGGAACTGACTGCAGATTTTCTTTACGAAGAAGTTCACCCGAAGCAGCACGCACATAAGCAAAGTTTTGCTAAGCCCAGAGGTCCTGCGGGGAAGAGAGGCATCCGAAGATTAATCAGGGGACCAGCAGAAGCCGAAGCCACCACGGATTAAAAGCCGTTCCGGGGGCTGGTAACGTTAAACTTCCCGGGACTAGGTGACAAACAATCCAGCTTTGAGTACCGAAGAACCGAAATCATTCCACATCGATGTCTGTTAGAAAAACAAAACAAAAAAAAACAACTTGTAATCTTTTTTAATAGGACTTCTAGCTGATGATGTGTTTTTAAAGTCGTGTATGGAAGAACTTTGATTCCTACTGTTTTTCAGTTGCAACCAAATGAAATGTAAGTTAGTGACATTGACTTTTTAGCACATTATTGGGTAGAACATGGAACCCTTTCACCCGCTCCTTTTTCAGAATCTCCTTGATGATTTCCATGATTCTCACAGTTTTTACTATTGGGCCCAAAGCTAGCTAGTTTAGAGGTCCAAGTTAAAAAAAAAAAAAAAATCATTTTTATCAGCCTCAAAAAATAGTGTGCTTTGCTTTCTTTTTTAGCACCTAATAGGCCATGCCGTGGTTTTCAAGCAAAAACTAGAAATAATATAAAACCTGGCAATTAGCAGTGTTTAGTGCAATTGTCAGCTTATTTTCCACATTGAAAATGTAGTGTTCCCAAGCCTTCTGGGAGCGGGGAGCAGAAGTCATTAAGAATCCTCTCTTTCCCGCCTCTTGGACTTTAAGGGTCACGCCTTGTCAATAAAATGTACAAACACAGGATAAGTTCCTCACCTTTTAAAAAAAAAAAAAGATATATTCTCTTCTGGTTATATACTTGCCTAATGCAAGCATTTTCTTTTTGAGCCTCGCTTTAAATACTGCTTTTTAAAAAGCAAATCAAAATGAAAAATGGTCTGCTTGGCTATAAACCATTTATCTGCGTTTTGCTGTCCTGGGCTGTCTAAACAAATATTTTGAGCCTAACTCTTCAGTACTTGAAATTTAGAAGGACTAAGAACACTCCGTCACATGTGATCTGCAGCAAGAGCCATGCTTGTCCACTAGGTTAGTTTTCTTCATCAACTGAGGTGAGCTAGCAGTGGGAACTCCTGGGTTTAGACATCCCTTATACTGTTTAAGAAGAATATTAAAAGCCCAAATTCCATAGCCCGCAAAAGGAAACCCTCGATTCACCTGAAAGTTTCAAGCAGTACATGATTTGCTGAAGCTATTTAAGTGCACCTTTTGTGAGAATGACCCACCGGATAAACGAATTGCTTTTGGATTGAATTTAAAAGATAATTGTGTAGGGGAGTTTTGTTTGTTTACAGATGAGCGTATAATCACATTTCTATTAAGGTGCCATATCCCTTATGGCATCACTGCACTGTTCATTCATGCACATCAAAGACTGTATTCTGATTTTTGTTTCTTGGGGACAAAAGTTGACTTGACATAAAACTACCCCATCTGAGTTGTAGCATTACATTCCATGAGGAAGAATCACTGGTAGAACAGCCTGCCACCTTAGTAACACAATTGTTCAGTCATAGGTGTTTTTCAGCATTTTCCAGATTAAAAGCACACTACAGTGTATCAAAATTGCCATTCCAGAAGGTATACTTTGTTTAAAAAAAAAAAAAAAAAAAAGAAGTCTTACGGAGTCACTGTGATTGCTGAGAATCAGCGTTCTGATCGCGATGGAGCTTACGTGAAATGTTTGAAGTGTTTGAGCTCGCGTCCCCCAAATGACAAACCCGTAGAAAACCGCCCCCACCCTTCTGCCCAAATTAATACAATAAAGATTTGCATCCCTTCTACGAAAGTATTATCTCTGTACTTTCTATGTCAACGGTTCCATTTGTGATTTTCTTCTGCTTTCTAAAATCTCTCTCTTCCACTCTGGATCATTAATCCTCAACTTCAGATTTGTTTTGTCCATCTTGCATCCTGAGACGAGGATTTTTTTGGTGCCAGTGGGCCTGGCATAGTTCTGGTCTTGGGTATTAAACTACATCTATCTACACCCCAACTTTTTATTACAGGCTCAAATTATTTTCAGTTTTGAATGTTAAGTGCTGCTTCGTGTTCCCAATCCAGATGTCTGTGAAGGAATAAGAGAAAATTCTCACTAAACTTTTGTAACTGGTCATTAGGAAAATAATTGTGTCATTTATTAAGCTGTGATTGTTAAGCGCTGGTGACTGTAAGCTCACTGTGGGCAGGGAATGTGTCTGTCATTACAGTGTACTCTTCCCAAGTGCTTAGGTACAGTGCTCTGTGCACAGTAAGCGCTCAATAAATACGGTTAACTTGGGGAGATACAAGATTATCAAATCGGACGCATGTGGTACCTGACCCAGCAGGGACTGGTCAATATATTATCTGCTCAACTGATTCCCTGCTGCACTTTTGATAAAAACTAAATTTCAGAGTTTTGAAGAAGAGTATAGTTAGGTTTGAATGCAGTCAATTAGTGCCTTCACAGGGAGAGTCAGGAAAATCAAATGAATTCTTGCATTTTAGACGTAGCTTTGAATGGCACTCAGAAATAGTTCCTTTCGTCTGTCTACTATTTTACCTGTGCTATAATTGCAAAAAAAAATATTCTGAGCGGATGTTTTTGAATTCATGTACCTTTTTGATATGTACATTTCAAATGAGTGCAATTTACAGTTTGTGGAAACGTTTATAAATGCTGCGCTTTCGCATCACATGTGTATGCAATTGGATGTGGTTTAGGAATTCTGACTCTTTCTCCAATTTATTTAAATTGGTTGCAGTTGATTAGGTAAAGGCAGGTTAGATGAAATTGTTAGGTCTGTCCTGGAAGAACTTCATTAAGGAAATAATCATGTATTATAAGAATAACTTCTAACAATTAAAATCTCGGTTCTATCAAAGATAAGACTTTTTTGAAAAACAAAAAGCAGTGATGAACAAAAAGCATATATTGTTTGTATGCAATTATCAATGAATGGTAATTTGGGAGGGGAGTGGTCAAGAGAAAATGGCCGAAGCCCCTTGACCACCCTGTTGCCATCTGGTTTAGGAAGTCAGGACTTGATTTGGGGAAGGCAGTGATTCCAAGAGTTGGAGAATTTGCCTTTTTGTGGGGCCTTTAATAATAATCTTCTTTTCCCAGCTCCAGACTGAGGAATTGTAGAATTTCCTCTTCCTTTACCAGGGGCATAATCTGTCGTGATCACTGAAAGGTGACCGATCTTTTTAAAACTTCATCCCCCGTCAAACACTTAAGTATGTTCAGCGAGGGACTCGGTTATAATGACAAAAACAGATTTGCTTCAGGAATTAAGGGTTGCGTTCTCCAAAAATAGAAAAGCGGCTTCATTGTCTTTGCTGGTTTGGCTTTCTGGACTTTTAAGATACCTTAAATATTTTTTTGTATAACTTTCTCTTCCTTCCCACAGTGTCGAAACCCAAATTAAGTGATATCTGTAATCATCCAGCCTTTCGTAAAGCATTAGCTAGGCGGTGTTTAGTTACTGTCCTTTTCTCCTCTGAACCAAAATTAAGTCGACCATATGTCTATAGGTGTAAAAATAATAGCAGTATTTGTTAAGCCTTTACTATGTGCCAAACACTGTACTGAGCAGTGGGGGAGCTAGGAGCAGCATGGCCTAGTGAATAGAGCACGGGCCAGGAGTTAGAAGGATCTGGGTTCTAATCCCAGCTCTGCCTTTTGTCTGCTGTATGACTTTGGGAAAGTCACTTCACTTCTCTGGGCCTCAGTTCCCTCATCTGTAAAATGGGGATTGAGACTGTGAGCCCCACGTGGGACAGGGACTGTGTCCAACCCAGCTTGCTTGTATCCACCCCAGCTCTTAGTACAGTGCCTGACGCATAGTAAATGCTTAAATAACAAAATTAGATCATCAGTTTGGATTCAGTCCCTGTCCAAACTGAGGCTCACAGTTTAAGAAGGAGGGAGAGAACAGAACAGTAAAAATAGCCTAGATATTAGTATCTGTAGATGAGGTAAAGGAATCAATCTGTGTTTTATTAAGGAATTGAAGGGTTAATTTGTAATGTTGCTTATAGTGAGGTGCAAAGAGGGCTTATCATAATTGTGGACATGTTTAAAAGGTCTAGTTTATTAGAAAAATGCAGGGATCAAAGATGGAAAAGTGAGGAAAAACCTCCTTTTCCAAAGATAGCACAAAGGAGACAGTAATGGGTATTTTACAGCCGGTAATTCAAAAGTTAGTTTGCAAACCTCTATAAAACTGCAGTCCTTTATAGCTGCAAGTAAAACAGGTTTTCACGAAGTATAAGCACAGTACAGTCTTTTAAAGGACATCCATTTTCAAATTGGAAGTTCCTTGAACTACTATATTTCAAAGATTTCAGTAAAGATTTAGAATTTATAAATTCTCAGTTCAAGCTATATCAATCATTGAAGTTAGAGTTCTGCTCAGAGATAGTATTGCCACCTTTTCTTCTCTACATCTCCAAATGTTTTTAATCGATTAGTGGTATTTATAGAATGCTTACTGTGTGCCGTACTAAGCGCTTGGGAGAGTACCATACAACAGAGTCAGTAGACATGTTCCCTGCCCACAAAGAGCCTAAAGGACCTTAAAATTCTATTCTTTTCTCCAAGAGTAATAGTTTATTTTCCAGTCATGTACCAATATTTACCTTGATCTATGAGAAAACAGTGTCAAAACTGGCCATTGCCTCAGCAAAAGGTCCCTCAGTACTGGCAAGCCCCTCGCCTGGCTCAGGTGACAGAGGTCAAGCAGGGTGGCCTAATGGAAAGAGCACAAGCCTATCCTTCCAAGAGCTTAGTACGGTGCTTTGCACACGGTAAGTGCCCAATAAATACGATTGAATGAGTCAGAGGACCTGGGTTCTAGTTCCGGCCACTTGGCTGACGTGTGACCTTGGTCAAGTCGCTTCACTGCTATGCCTCAGTTCCCTCATCTATAAAATTGGGGATTCAATGCCTGTTCTCTCTCTCTCTCATTTAGACTGGAAGCCTCACGTGGGACCTGATTATCTTGGATCTACCCCAGCGCTTAGTACAGTGCTCGGCACATAGTAAGCACTTAACAAATGCCACAACTGTTATTAGTGGGGGTTGATCATTTCTAGGATACTTCCCACACTTCCTTTTTAGGGGCCCTGCTGCCAACTCGGGTCACCTGTTCTTTTCCCTCTCCATCCCTGCCTTCGCTTAGGTAGCAAACGCTGGGAGCAAAGAGGACAGGCAGTCAACAGTGAAAACTATAGAGAAGAAGCAATGAGGAGTTGGTAAAATGTGCTGGGTTTGGAGGAGTGAAGCAGACACTTCCAAATAGGCGACTGCAGCTATATCATAAAGCACAGTTCTTGCACCCCACAGCAGGTGTGATTATGTGGTTCTTGGAGGAAAGTACCTTATGCTGTGTGGTTAGGGCCCCTCTTTGTCGGCCTTGACAGAGGAAATCTGTCAAAGAGCCAGGTCTTTCTCTAAAACAGCATGTTTAACTTGCTCACGGTTCATCGAAGGACTGGACCCCTTCAGAGTTCAGGAACTATTAAGATAAATTCGAGAGCAGAGTCTTTTTAAAGGCCTACAAATGTCCAGCCCTACGCCCACAGTTGAGCACATCTGTTGTTTCATTTACACTAGTACTCTGAAGCAAGCGCCAAGTTATTGAAATTCCCGTATTCAAGGGCTATGACTGTGATTCTGGTGCTAGAGAAACCTTTGTGCAAAAAATAGGAAATGGGGTGGAAGATATTGGGAAATTAAGAATGTGTATCTAAAAAAATTTGGCGACATAAGTTCCGATCATTTGTCGAGGTGACTGGTGTACAGTAAAGAACCTTTTGAAGCATTTTTATATCGACAATATGAATTTTTTATTCAATTTTAAAATGACATGCAGACGGATAACTTCCGAGGTGAGAATTCTCCAATCTTAGGAATCTCTCCAAATGGGAAAAAAAATAATTGAATTGCCTGACATTTGCTGAAAGACAATCTTGTATATCCTTTGAGATAATGTAACCATTTAATTGTTATTGTCTCGTACCCGTTGTGAGCAATGAACTCGGAAAAAGCTGTAGTGTTAAATGGAATTTCTGCTTTGTAAGTAAGGCCTTTGAATTTTCTGTTGGGATTAAAAGAGATTAGTGACCTGAATTTAATTAAGAAGTTGTGTTATTTTCCTAATCACCAGGTTTAATAATAATAATTGTGGTATTTAAGGGCTTTGGTATAGGCTAAGTGCTGGGGTGGCTAGAATATAGTCAGATCAGAAACAGTCCCTGTCCCACCCGGGGCTCAGTCTGAGAGGGAAAGCAGTGCATGGATTTTTTAAGAACAGTAATTTAAAAATTCTTAGCATCTGATCACAAGCCTGTGTCCCAAACTGATTTACTCAAGAAGATTTGAATTAACTGCAAAATACCTAATGTATAAGTTGCACGAAAGTATAGAAATTACATACCTGATCTACAAGTTCAAATGAAAGGAAGAAATTTGCATCTGCTCCAAAATAAGTGATATAAAATGTAATTACAATTGTAGTTTAAACTCCTTTTTGGTAATACTTTAGGATGGAAGCGTGAAAGCAGTAAAATTAGTATTTATTGAGCCCCTGTGTGATGTAATGCAATATGCTAAGCCTTTGGATATGTTCCCTATCCCCAAGGAGCTTAGAGTCTGGAAGTTTGTATATGTAACGGATTTGGTGTGCAGCATTTAGGGGGAAGCTTGATGTTTTGAACTATTCTACCTATTTTCAAAGAACTCCATAGTTTTGAAATCGTCTTTTGAGCTTTCAAACTATTAGATTTAGCAATATGAGTGGTATTTGCTGCAGGATGAGCGTAGGAGGATCACTAAACGTCGATAAAGAGAAAATGGAAAATTGAGGGCAAGACTTTGTGTGAAGTGGGTTTGTCCTTTCACTGCACACACAAAATACTTCAAGTGTGGTGATAGACCGAGTTGTAAAGTGTTTATAAATTTGACAAGCCTTACATTATTTTTTGGGTGTATTTCCCTTTGAAGTTTATATCTGGAATACTTAAAACACTGCTCTTTCAGGGTGACGTACAGTAAGGTAAATGATGATAAATTTAAGGCCAGAGGAAGTAACCCGATTGGGAAATGGGGATCTGTAATGGAAGCATTGATGATACCGCATCTTGAATATTTCTTGGTGATACTACAATACTTCCATGTGTTTTTCCAATTAATTTATGATCTCTTCAAAATCATTTGGTACGAACTTTCTGCCATGTCGATTTCTACCAATCCTAAATAAAACCTTTCTAATTACTCTGTCGTCTTGCCATCTGTTCTGGATGTACCATTAGAATAGAGGCTCACTCTCTGAGTGTCAGAAAAACCTCACTTGAGCATTATGTATTCCCCGCAGGTATAAAAAAGTATGGGGGGGGGGGGGGAAGAGGGCAATAGAGCCTTGTTTTCCTTGGATGTCTTCTATAGATCAGTAGTATTTACTGAGCACACTGTAGTGAGTGCTTGGGAGAGTACAATGCAGTAGATGTTGGAGATGAGCCTTGCCCTCCAGGACCTTAGAATTTAATGAAGGAAATGAAGGGAAACGTATTAAGGTAAAGTACAGCTAGGGGAAGTAGCATGGGAACTGGGGGTGGGGCGAGTATCAAAGTACACAGCTGACACAGAGGAGAAAGAGAAATAGGGGAAATAAAGGACTTGGGGATGGCCTCTTAGAGGAAACATGTTTTAGTAAGACTTTGGAGATGAGGAATGCAGTCATCTCTCAGATGTGAAGCGGGAGGAAGTTCAACTGGAAGGAGGATGTGAGCAAGAGCTCAGTGGTGAGAGGAGACTGAGGTTCAGTAAGTCGGTTGTGGTTAGAGGAGCAAAGTGTGAAGTGAGGGCTGGATTGAAGTAGGAAATGTGAGATTAGGTAGGAGCTTAATCCAAAAGAGCTTCTGTTTGATGCAGCAAGGGTAGGCAACCTCTAGAATTTTTTGAGAAGTGGGGAGATGTGCAGAACTTTCTTTTTTTTTTTTTAGTGATCCAGGCAGCAGGGTGAGGTATGGACTGCAGTGGGAAGAGACTGGAGGCAAGCAGGTCGATGAGGAGACTGATGCAGTCGTTGAAACAGGATATGATAAGTGCTTGGAATAGAGCGATAGCAGTTTGGGAGAGGAGGAGGCAGATTCTAGAGGTGTGAATGTAGAATCGTCAGGATTTGGTGACAAGCTGGCTTCGGGAGTCAAATGGAAGAGGAATTGAGAATAATGCCAAGAGCACTATATTAAGCACTTGAGAGAGTACGATACAATAGAGTTAGCCGATTTGTTCCCTGCCCACGAACGGCTTATGGTCTAGAGTGGGGAGACAGACATCCAAATATGTTACTATTAAATGCTCAAAGTACCCATGAGTGATATTGAGGGGAGAGTTGGGGAAATGAGGGCCTAGTCCAGGAAGGCCTCTTGGAGATGTAATTTTGATAAAGTTTTGAAGGTGAAGAGAGTGGTGGTCTGTCATATATGAAGGAAGAGGGAATTCTAGGCCAGAGGAAGTACATGGGCAAGGGGTTGGCAGTGAGATCGATGCGATCAAGGTACAGTGAATAGCTTTCTGTTAATAATTGTGGTATTGGTTAAGTGCTTACTATGTGCCAAGTACTGGGCCGAGCCCTGGGTGAGATAAAGATAATCGAGTCCCACATAGGGTTCACAGTCTAAGTAGGAGAGAGAATCGGTATTGAATTCCCACTTTGCAGATCAGGGAAGTGAGGCACAAGAAAGTTAAGTGACTTGCCCAAGGTCACACAGCGGACTAATGGCAAAGTCGGCTCCTCTGACTCCCAAGCCTGAGGTCTCTCCACTAGGCCATGCTGCTTAGAGGAGCAAAGCGTGTGGGCTGGGTTGTAGTAAGAAATCAGTAAGGTAAAGTAGGAGAGGGTGAGCCGATCGAATCCTTTAAGGCCAGTGATAAAGAGTTTCTCTTGGAGGTGGATGGACAATCACTGGAAATTCTTGGATTTGGCAAGGAGGCCAATGGTGACCTTTGAGAGGGCAAGTTCCATGGAGCGAAGGGGGTAAGAAATCAGGTTGGATAGAAATCAAGGGGAGAATTGGAGGAGAGGAAATGGAGGCAGTGGTGTTAATTCATTCAATAAGTTTGGAGAGAAACGGTAGAAGGAAGATGGGCAAAAACTGGCAGGAACTGGGGGTGGGTCACTGGAGAATTTTTCTAGAAGAGGGGATTTTGAAAGCTGTGGGGGGGAAGCCAGTGGAAAGTGAATGGTGGATGATCATCTGAGTAGAAAGAAGGGAGGGGGCAAATATTTAATATGCAAAGGGATGGGATTGGAGGCTCAGGTGGAGCAGGTAGATTTCTGAGAGGAAGCGAGAGGTTCACTTCTTTGGGCCTCAGTTACCTCATCTATAAAATGGGGATGAAGACTGTAAGCCCCACGTGGGACAACCTGGTCACCTTGTATCCTCCCAGGGCTTAGAACAGTGCTTTGCACATAGTAAGCGCTTAACAAATGCCAACACTATTATTATTATTATTATTCTCGGGGCCTCAGTGACCTCATCTGGAAAATGGGGATGAAGACTGGGAGCCCCATGGGGGACAGTCTCATCGCCTTATATCCCCCTCAGCGCTTAGAACAGTGCTCTGCGCATAGTAAGCAGTTAACAAATCCAACACTATTATTATTCTCGGGCCTCAGTGACCTCAGCTGAAAATGGGGACGAAGACTGGGAGCCCTACAGGGGACAACTTCATCGCCTTGTATCCTCCTCAGGACTCAGAACAGTGCTTGGCACCTAGTAAGCACTTAAACACCAACATTATGTTCACGCATTCAGTCAGAGCATTTATTGAGCGCTTCCTGCGGGCAGAGGACTGGACTAAGCGCTGAGGAAGGAGTGGGGCTCAATGGAAAGAGCGCGAGCTTGGGAGTCAGAGGTCATGGGTTCTAATCCCGGCTCTGCCCCTCGTCAGCTATGTGACTTTGGGCAAGTCACTTCACTTCTCTGTGCTTGTTACCTCATCTGTAAAATGGAGATTAAAACTGTGAGCCCCGCATGGGACAACCTGATTACCTTGTATCTACCCCGGCGCTTAGAACAGTACATAGTAAGCGCTTAATACCAACATTATTATTATTATTACTGATGGGAAAGATGGGAGAGTCAAAGAAGGGGCAGGAGGAGGGAGGGACTGAGAGGAGCACGTGAGACTTCAGGGAGATCATGGCCAGTGGCCTCAGTTTTATCAAAGTATACAGTTAGATAACTGAGGGCAAAGAATGGTGGCAGGGGAACAGGAGAAGAGGGGGTTTGAGGCACTAAGTGCTTAATATCACCATAACTCTTAAATAAAAATCAAAAGTAACTTCTTCCTCATCTCCTTCCTTTGAGGAATTTTCTTAATATACTCCCTCCCAATCCCCTACTCTAGAACTCACTAAAGGGCCATCATCCTATCACTTCAGCAAACACCAGTCTGAACAAACTTTCTTCACCTGTACGATTTTACATATGAAATTTTCCTAATCTGTTGTTAGGTCCCAAGTAACAACTTCCTACTCATCAACAGGATTTCTTGAACCTGACTGTCTACAGAGCAACCAGCTGCATTTATTAAGTGCTTACTGTGTGGAAAAAATTGTGTTAAGCTCTTGGGAGAGTACACCATAAACAGAGTTGGTAAACACATTTCCCGCACCCAACAGGCTTATTATCTTGTAATTGGTCCTGGCGAAAATTTGACATCAACAGAGCACTATATTGATCCCTTGGAAATACACAACAAAGAGACAAGGTTCTTGCTCATAATATCTTTCTTCCGAACAGCTCATGGCAGTTCTTTGAGATTCTCAAAGAGCCATTTCTTAAAACATTTTATAGGCCAAAGACGTCACTATAGAAATGTTAACAAGTTTTAAATAAATTATATTTATTAAGGCATCAAAGCATGGGAAAGTAATCCACTTTATCACTGTACCTTCCAGATTTGTCTATTTCCTGCCCAGTTCTGTAGTATCTTGTGGGTGGTGACTAATTTTTTTTGATCCTAAATTACACAAGCAACCAGTTGTTTTAGTCTTAATTTTTAAATTCTTGGTTTACGAGCGAATACTTTATGGTACAATAAAATACCTTCAGCACTGTTTTCGGCATGATTTTAAGCAATAGTTTTGCTATTTAACACCCTTAACTATTTTCATAGGTTACAGACTGTATAAAACATTACATTAAGACATTAAAATTTACTACAAAACATAATTCAAATTGCAGTGATTCAGAGGTGAATTCAATTATGCTCCTTGTTCCTCCTCCTTTGAGGGACAAGGTTAAGACTACCAGGGATAATCCATTATTCCTGCTCTGCAGCTCCTTCGGTAGCACAGTTAACTAATTGATCATTATTGCTGGTAAAGCTAAAAGTAATTATATGCACAGCTGAAGTAGCACCATTTAAATGAGAATGCACAGATAACTTTGTTGATCCAATTGCATTTTTCCTCTATTCTGGGGACTTAAAAATATATATATTTCCTTTCTCTCCACTGAATCACATTATATGTCAAACAAATTTATATTACTAGACCCCCAGGCATGTAAATTAAAGAAGCATCTACCCAAACAGTTTCATACAAACTACAGTTTGTAGTTTGTATAAAATGATTCGGGAAACGTATGATTTAGAGGAAGCAATCCTGTTTATTTTACTCTTGCTCTTCTAACTGAACGTGTTTCAGCACTGACCCCATTCTAGTTAGGCTTTTCTAGATTTCTGTTTTTCATGTCCGCCTCCACGTTCTCCAACCTGATACCCCTCTGTGACCCCCCAAATGGTGGCGTTGGTCCTTCAAACTTGTTTTCCCAACAGCCAGAGCACATGTTAATAGGGCTGCTTACATGTTTTCCCTTCCTTGTTCCTCTTCCTTCAGCTGGCTCATTGCCATTTTAAAATTATGGGAAATCACTTGACTTGAAGAAAATATATCTGTACTCTGTTAAACACCCGCTTTTAATAAAAACCTAAACGGTGTGGCTGAGAAATGGCGTAGGAACAAATGTAGCACATCAAGATCCAGGGGAGAGGAATAAGGAGAAGGAAATCTCATTCTAGTGGATAAATAAAAAAGCAGGGTCTTTAGAAAATGGCATGATCCTAAATGTCAATACAAAAGAACAAAGCAAAATGACATTTTTATCTTTACAAATATACACATAAGGCACTCTTAGTAACTTAGGCTAGTTAAACAAGATTTAGAAAAAATTGAAAACTCAGTTGGCTTTGAGGGAAGTAATACAGGTCGTTGGGTGTTTTTTTTCCATTTTGTCCATCTTCAAGGTTAGCCTCAAAATGGACGAATCAAAAGGACATCAGCAAGTGGTCATCTCTTGTAGGAGCTGTTGGACCTGCCAAAAAATAAGTCAAATCCAATGTAAAATAGTCAATATTTACAAAGCATCTGAATGTGAAGGTGCTGTTCTAGGTGCTTGAGTGAATACAACAGAAATAAAATACACTCTCTCTATCCTAAAGGATTTTATAATCTCATGGAAAAAGATATTAAAAAATCAGTGAGAGCAGGAGGAAGAACAAAGATAAATAGTAGTGCAAATATGTCAGGCTGAACTATCCAACCCTGCTGGGGAACGCCAAAACAGCACAAGTGGGAGAGACCAACACTAAAAAAAAAACCAAAGCGCTTATTTCTATTAACGTCTGTCTCCCCCTCTAGACTCATTGTGGGCAAGGAATGCACCTGCTCTATTGTACTCTATTGTACAATGCTCTGCACAGAGTGCTCAATAAATACAATTGACAGACTGAAAGGGCAGGAGACAGCCGGGTTTTAGTCCCTGCCCTGTCCCTGTTGTGTGACTTGGACAACTCCCAAATCCACCGGGAATCCTTGGGCCTTCCCACTGCCATTCCCAAGCTCTTGTCCCCACCTCCTTGACTGTCAGCTAGTTGTGGGCAGGGGATATCACTGTTCATTGCTTTATTGTACTTTCTCACGGGCTTAGTATAGCACCCTGCACATAGTAAGGGCTCAATAAATACAATTGAATGAACTGAATGAATAAATGTCCCACGCCTGCTCGACTGGGGGACTTAAGCTGCAGCAGCCGCCCCCGTGGCTGCCCGTGCGGCCCCGGGAATCTCGCTGTCTTTCCGCTATGACACTCAGGGTCCCAGCTGTCATCCCCTACTGAAGAACCCCACCATTGCTTGATTGACGGCATCCCCGGGTTTCCGCACCACCTCCCCTCGGCGTCACCAGAGACCCTTCGTCCCAACCTGTCTCTCACTACCCCCGGGGGAAAGAGAACAAGAGACATTGCCTGGTGCCACCATCACAATATTGGAGAAGATGGCAGTGGCTAATGCTGGAGTGGTCACTGTATCTCCAGTTGTAACTGTGGACTCCAAGTCAAGAGGAGCTGGAAATTCTGTTACACTCATTCATTCAGACATATTTATTGAGCACTTACTGTGTGCAGAGCACTGTACGAGCACCTGGGAGAGTACAACAATAAAGAGATACACTCCCTGCCCAGGACAGCTTCCGGTACTGCCGCAGGTTTGCTGTGTGACTTTGGGCAAAGTCGGGGCCTCGGTTACCTCATCTGTAAAATGGGGATTACGACTGTGAGCCCCACATGGGACAACCTGATTCCCTTGTACCTACCCCAGTGCTTAGAACAGTGCTTGACACGGAGTAAGCGCTTAACAAATACCATTATTATTATTAACAGGTACCACAATTATTATTATTGGCCATAGTATCCTTCTGATCTTTGTTTTTATTTTTGGCATCTTTCGATGTCTTCATGTTGTTATAGTGTTTAGTTTAATCACTGCTTGTGTCACCAGTCTCCTTTCCTCCTATTTCCTCCCTTCAAAGCCCTACTGAGAGCTCACCTCCTCCAGGAGGCCTTCCCAGACTGATTCCCCCTTTTCCTCTGCTCCTCCTCCCCTCCCCATCGCCCAACTCCTTCCCTCTGCTCTATCCCCTTCCCCGCCCCATGGCACTGGGGCATATTTGTATATATTATTTTTTTATTTTATTAATGATATGGATATTCAATTCTATGTATCTATTTTGGTGGTACTGATGCCTATCTACTTGTTCTGCTTTGTCGTCTGTCTCCCCCTTCTAGACTGTGAGCCCGTTGTTGGGTAGGGATTGTCTCTATCTGTTGCCGGATGTACTTTCTAAGTGCTTAGTACAGTGCTCTGCACACAGTAAATGCTGAATACGACTGACTGAATGAATTAATTTGAACAGCGTGAGCTAGGAACCCTAATTCCCACATCCATATTCTTTCCCAGTGCTTAGTTCAGTGCTCTGTACACCGTAAGTACTTAATGAAGACTCTTGCTACTATTGCTTTCTGGGCCCCCCTTCCTCATCCGTAAAATAGGGATAAAGACCAGTCACACATCTGTAGGGATAAAAGGTATAAAATAAGGAGAAATAGGGATTTAAAAACAGTCATACAGCTGTAAAAACCAGGGACAAAATAGATTTTGAACCTTCTAGATTATAAGCTTGTTATGGGGAGGGAA
Source organism: Ornithorhynchus anatinus (assembly GCF_004115215.2). Classification (NCBI taxonomy): domain Eukaryota; kingdom Metazoa; phylum Chordata; class Mammalia; order Monotremata; family Ornithorhynchidae; genus Ornithorhynchus; species Ornithorhynchus anatinus. The sequence goes on along the minus strand of NC_041729.1, from coordinate 152,413,311 downwards.
CATGTCTACCAACTATTATATTGTACTTCCCTAATGAAGTTAGTATAGTGCTCTGGACACAGTAAGCACTCAGTACGACTGATTGAATGGGACAGGGACTATGTCTGATCGTATCAATCCCAACGCAACATATAGCAAGTGCTTAATAAACCCCATAATTATTAATCCAGATACCTTCCGGATATCTGGCCTCTTGTTCTTCTTTTCATGCAGACACTGACTAGCAATAGAATACATATTTTCAACTGATGTGGAATCCCAATCATTCATCTTCGTATCAATATAACTTTCAATAGTCTTCTCTTCATCTTCAATTTCGTCTTTAATGTTCAGCTGTGACAAGAGAGTTAGAATACTCTTAAAGTGGAGTCATGAGAGTATAAGAAAGTATCAGCCTTTGAAAAATGTAAAAAGTTACCAATAACTGAGGATCACGCTGTTCATCCACTGCTGGAAGTCCAGTTATTATTTCTAGCAAAACCTATGAAGGACAGTCACAATGTAATTTTATCCAGTAAGACCCTGAATCACTAAACTACATCATTAAATTTGGTTCTTGTTTCTTTTTTTTTTTGATATTTTGTTAAGCATTTACTATATGCCAGGCAGTATACTAAGTGCTGGGGTTGATTCAAGCTAATCCGGTTGGACACAGTCCTTGAGCCACATGGGGTTTACAATCTTAATCCCCATTTTACAGATGGAGTAATTGAGGCATAGAGAAGTTAAGTGACTTGCCCAGAAGCATGGCTTAGCGCAAAGAGCAAGGACTTGGGAGTCAGAGATCGTGGATTCTAATCCCGGCTCCCCCCACTTATCAGATGACTTTGGGCAAGTCATTTAACTTCTCTGTTCCTCAGTTACCTCATCTATAAAATGGAGATTAAGACTGCGAGCCCCACGTGGGGCAACCCGATTACTCTGTATCTACCCCAGCGCTTAGAACAGTGCTTGGCACATAGTAAGGGCTTAACAAATACCTGACATTAGAACTCAGGTCCTTCTCACTACCCAAGACCATCTCTATCCTTTAGGCTACAATGTGTCTCTGACATTTTCTAGGATCCTGAACACATTAGGCTGTTCCTTCCTTCTACTTTTGGATGAACATCTCCTCATCTGCCAATCCCCACCTGTTTCCTCTTAATCAAAAACAATTAATGGTGTTTAATTGAACACTTCGTGTGTACAAGGCACTGTACTACGTGTTTGGGAGAGTGCATGACAAGAGAACTGGTAGACAGGAACCTTGCCCTCAAGGAGTTTACAGTCTATCAGGGGAGATATTAAAATAAATGAGAGATAAGGGAAGGGCAGAGTTTAAGGATAGACACATAAGTTTTGTGAGGTTTGGGGCCCAGGGCGAGGAGCCTCTCCTTTTATTCTCAGGTGAGTGGGAATGGTAATGGAAAAAAAAAACTCACCTTACTGTCCTGAAATACATTTCCTTTACTGTCCTGAAATACATTTTCTATTAACAATTTCACTCTAGGTCAACTTTGAAGAGTTAAAAGAGCATGGCTGTTCTCACACCAGGCCCTGCTGCTCAATGTTGTTGCTGCCCAAAGAGCATTTTAGACGTCGACAGAAACAAATGAGAATCTCAAGTATTAAGTCAAAAACAATTTCTTGCCCTAAAAAGACTCTCCAATAAATTTCAGTCATGAGCCTCAAATGAGTGCTGTCTACAATAGTTTAGGATCTTGTTTTCTGTTTCCATTAGGCCCCTAAATGAGAAGTTATAAGAAAGTAGAATAATCAGTCTAATTACATGAAAAGCAGCGTGGTTTAGTGGAAAGAGCCCAGGACTGGGAGTCAGAGGTCATGGGTTTTAATCCCACTTCTGCCACTTGTCAGCTGTGTGACTTTGGGCAAGTAACTTAACTTCTCTGGGCCTCAGTTCCCTCACCTGTAAAATGGGGATGAAGTCTGTGAGCCCTACATGGGCCACCCTAATTACCTTGAACAGTGTTTTGCACATAGTAAGTGCTTAATAAATGCCATCATCATTATTACTATTATTACATTTTAAGAAGGCAAAATATGATTTAATAAAAATTGTGGTATCTATGCTATGTGCCAAATGCTGGAATAGACTCAGATAAGACACCACCCCTGTCACACATGGGCCTCACAATGGGGAGGGAGAATAGGTATTTAATCTATACAGTAGAAATTTTAGGCACAGAGAAGTTATCTGCTCAAGGTCACTCAGCTAGAATTAGAACCCAGGTTCCCCTGACCCCCCGGACCATGTTTTTCACCCTAAGCCACAATGCTTCTTTGGATGTCAAAATGAACAAAAAGCTGTCTGAAAAGTTTGATTTTTGCTTTTAGGATTAAAGTCAGTAGTTGATTTGTGTTTTTTCAGATGGGAAGGACTTAGCGATGATTGTTTTTCTACTTGACACTCACCACACCAAAACTGTAAATGTCAGATTTGGGCGTTATCTCTCCATGTAAGGCTTCAGGAGCCATGTATGCCGTTGTTCCCATAATTCTGTTGGTCATCATTGTGTGGGTAAACTTCCCAGAAGCTCGTGCAAGTCCAAAGTCAGAAATTTTGGGAACAAAAGCTTCATCTAGCAAGATATTTGCACTGAAAAAGAAACTAACGTTAATCAGAGGGAAAAAAACCCACAAAATTAAATACTTCTCCATAAATGTTTCTACTTATGATAAAAGACTATTTACTCAGATATCTAGATATACCCACTGCCCTCAAAATCAAATATATAACTAAGAATGAAATTAGGGCACTGGATTCTTTCCTTCTTAGGAATACCACAATGAAAAGACAACTGCTTGAAGTAAAATGAAACATTTCAATCGATGAAGAGAACCTGAATTGTCAAAACACAATTTTATACAAGGGCTACTTTCCCCATATTCATCTAATCCTGCATACTCCCTTCTTTCCTAAATAATTCATTCTCAACAACTTTATCATTTAGTCTATCAACAACTTCACTTTTCTTACATTTCCTGAAATATCTTAAAAAGCGCATGGATGAAATTTAATGCGTGAGTAGCTGTCAGAAAACAAGTATCATTTTTACCTTTTAATATCTCTATGAATATGATGGTTTTCATGTAAGAAAGAAATGCCACTTGCTATACCCTGAGTAATGTCACATCTTGTATGCCAGGAAAGCGGTGCGGTACCATCCTTCAAAAGGAAAAGAAGATGAGTAGGAAGTAGTGCTGTGGAAAAACTAGGAGATTGCATATAATAATTATGGCATTTGTTAAGCGCTTACTATGTGCCAAGCACTGTTCTAAGCACTGGGGTAGATATAAGGTAATCAGATTGCCCCACGTGGGGCTCACAGTCTTTATCCCCATTTCACAGATGAGGAAACTGAGGCACAGAGAAGTGAAGTGGCATGCCCAAGGTCACACAGCAGACAAGTAGCACAGCTAAGAAAAGAACCCATGTCCTCTGACACTCAAGCCCGTGCTCTGGCCAGTAAGCTATGCTGCTTCTCTGTCGTCAGTTTTCTCATCCCACGTGATTGTCGCTACATGCTACTCGATAAAATAACTGTGCCGGAGTTAGGGGATGTTTTTCTGACAATGGGAGTCCATCTGGTTGGAACGTGAAAGAAGCTGAAAAAAATCAAGGCTTGCACTGTTAGACGAAATCACGGTCGACGTGGTGGACTTTAAAACAAGTCGCTGTGGGAAGGGAATGTGTCTGTGATGCTGTACTCTTCCAAGCGCTTAGTATAGTATTCTACACACAGCAGACGCTCAATAAATACAACTGATTGACTAAATGGCTGCCAAGAGAACTGCAAGGAAGGAAAGAAAAAGAAAAGTTAAAAAACCCCACAGTGCAAAGGGACTAATTTTGCCAAACACCCAGAAGCCACTGGAACATTTTGGATGGAGTTTCGTTTCCCTTCCCACTCAAAAGGGGAAGAGGCCCACTCCTGCTCTGGGTAGGGGTGAATTTCCCTCTGAGAGTACTCTAGAAAAGGTCTCAGGATGGTGAACTGCTCTTTGCCAATGCTGGCTACTTCTGATCTCCACCTGGAAATGTGATATGGTCATTTACTATCCATTTAAGCTGACCCTGGGGTAAAAAAGAGGCTGGGGGAAGTTAATTTTATGCAGCCAAGCATGTGATGCGTAGCTTTTCATTCATTCATTCAATAGTATTTATTGAGCGCTTACTATGTGCAGAGCACTGTACTAAGCACTTGGAATGTACAAATCGGCAATAGATACAGTCCCTGCCCTTTGACGGGCTTACAATCTAATCAGGGGAGACAAACAAGAACAATGGCAATAAATAGAGTCAAGGGGAAGAACATCTCATTAAAACAATAGCAAATAAATAGACTCAGGGTGATGTACAACTCATTAAACAAAATAAATAGGGTGATGAAGATATATACAATTGAGCGGACGAGTACAGTGCTGAGGGGATGGGACGGGAGAGGGGGAGGAGCAGAGGGAAAGGGGGGAGAAGAGGGTTTAGCTGCGGAGACGTGAAAGGGGGGTAGAGGGAGCAGAGGGAAAACGGGAGCTCAGCCTGGGAAGGCCTCTTGGAGGAGGTGAGCTTTAAGTAGGGATTTGAAGAGGGGAAGAGAATTAGTTTGCCGGAGGTGAGGAGGGAGGGCATTCGAGAACCGCGGGAGAAGGTGGGCCAGGGGTCGACGGTGGGATAGGCGAGACCGAAGGACGGTGAGGAGGTGGGCGGCAGAGGAGCGGAGCGTGCGGGGTGGGCAGTAGAAAGAGAGAAGGGAGGAGAGGTAGGAGGGGGCAAGGTGATGGAGAGCCTTGAAGCCTAGAGTGAGAAGTAATCAGGCAATCAAGCTTTACATTTAGAGGTTTAAATGGCTGGGATTTATACATTCATTCGTCAGCTGTGTGACTGTGGGCAAGTTACTTCACTTCTCTGTGCCTCAGTTACCTCATCTGTAAAATGGGGATTAACTGTGAGCCTAACATGGGACAACCTGATTACCCTGTATCTACCCCAGCGCTTAGAACAGTGCTCTGCACATAGTAAGCGCTTAACAAATACCAACATTATTATTCATTTGTATTTATTGAGCACTTACAGTGTGCAGAGCACCGTACTAAGGCCTTGGGAGAGTACAACAATTAACAGACATATTCCTTGCCCACGCTGAGCAGATCACTGTGTAAGTCTCAGTCTTTGTAAATCTCCATTTGTCTTCTTCCCAATTTGAAATGATTTAACTATTGACTATGGCTAGTATCCCATTAGGGAATTTGGTACAGCCAGCAGATGGATTTTGTCCAAAATCCACATGTCCTATTTTCCTCTGGATTATTCTGAGTTCAGGATGGCCATGCTTAGTTTCCGATTTCATGAAATACAGCTAAGTGGCCCCATCATTCCCTTGAAGCCAGAGCGTCTGATTCTCGTTATGGCCAAGAGGCAGGTTCCAGAACACAAATCTTCCTTAATGTGGGGTTTAACAGGGATATAAACTATATCTTAAAGGAGAAATGATAGTTCATCACTCACCATTACGATACCGCTTTGGGTTTGGAGGGTTCTACCAAGTACTTATTGTTCTGCATATAATAAGTGCTCAATAAAGACAACTGAATGCACGAATGAGTGAATGTGGACAAAAGAGCACAGAGGCAAATAATGCCTCTCTCTCTCGATGTGAGCAGGGAACAAGTCTACCAACCCTGTTATACTGTACTCTCCCAAGCACTTACTGCAGTGCTCTGCACACTGTAAGCTCTTAATAAATACAACTGACTGACTGTTCTCTCACCTGCTCCCTGGACTTGGTGCTGCCGCTCCATTCAAGACTGACAGCTCGTTGTGGGCAAGGAATGTGTCTGTTTATTGTTATACTGTACTCTCCCAAGCGCTTAGTACAATGCTCTGCACACAGTAAGCGCTCCATAAATACGACCGAATGAATGAATCCGAGATCGTCTCCTTTACTCTCTTTTTGTGCTGCCGAAGCCATGCTGTGGCAAATGCCGCGTTGTGGGCAGGGATTGTCTCTCTTTGTTGCTGTATTGTACTTTCCCAAGCACTTAGGGAAACACACAGTAAGCACTCAATAAATAGGAATGAATGAGTGAGCTAAATGAATTTCCTCCTCATTGCCCACAGTTAATTTTCCCTCCTTAGTTCCCAGGGGTTTGGTGGGGGAGGTTTGTAGATGTGGGCAAGTCGGATGGTTTCGGCGAATCGGAAATGCTTAGCCTTGTTGCACTGGGGGTTATGAGGGTGCCTCGAAATGGAAGTCGGTCCAACAACAGAAGCCCGAGCGGAAGCAAGCTCATAGTGGGCATGGAACATATCTGCTAACTCTGTTGTATCGTACTCTCCCAAGCGCTTAGTACAGTGCTCTGCCCATCATAAGCGCTCAATAAATACCACTGACCGATTGTTTGAAGGAACTAGGGCAAAGAAAGCCTTGGGGAACTAGCGCCCCGTCGGTTTGTTCCGTACCTTCGTCTGACGAACGCTCAATTTATGTATAGCGATATTCAAAGATCTCTTCTATCGCCATTAAAGAATGTAATCTTGTTATTAGAAACTAAGGTGAACTTACCAAACAGGAGAGTCGGTCAAACAAGGAACCATTAGGCATGTATACGTACACCAGGCAGAGATCATCTCCGTCACTGGAGAAACCAATCAATTCTACTAAGTTTTCATGTCGACACCTGTGGTACAAGAATTTCATAATCAAATCTACTGTTCAAATCTACTGGTATTTCTAGCTAGAAATTCAGTTTGGAGATAAGACGTCCTGCAATTGAGAAGTAGTGTGGCTCAGTGGAAAGAGCCCAGGCTTGGGAGTCAGAGGTCATGGGTTCGAATCCCGGCTGTGTGACTGTGGGCAAGTCATTTCACTTCTCTGTGCCTCAGTTACCTTATCTGTAAAATGGGGATTAACTGTGAGCCTCACTTGGGACAACCTGATCACCCTGTATCTACCCCAGCGCTTAGAACAGTGCTCTGCATATAGTAAGCGCTTAACAAATACAAATACCAACATTAATGGAAGCTATTCAAGCATTCTAAAACTGAAGACCCACAAGGAGAATGAGAAAGAGGGGAAATATAATAATATTAATAGTATTCATTAAGCACTTAATATGGGCTAAACTCTGCACTGAGTGATGGGGTAGATACCAGATAATCAGGTCTGCTTCAGTGCCTGGCTCGCATGGAAGGAGAATGGTACTAAATCCCCATTTTACAGATGAGGAAAGAGGGGCACAGAAAAGTTAAGCGAATTGTCCAAAGCCACACATCAGGTAAACTGCAGAGCCGGAATTAGAACCCATGTCCTCTGACTCCAGGCCCAGGCTCTTTCCACCAGGCCAGGTATAATGGGACACAAGTATAAGGTTCAAATTCAAACACCAGAAACGATACACAGGGCTGTCCCGATGGAAGCAAAATTGGGATAACAGAGAAGCAGTGTGGCCTAATGGCTAATTTTTAAATACCATTAAAAAAAAAAGCCACCCTGGGCCCAAACCTTAGGGAATCCCACCCTTTTGAACAGCTCCCACCACATGGGACCACAAGGAAAGAGTGAGAGTGGTCAGTGCTTAATTAAGTCTTCAGCAGCACTGCCTTACCGCCCCTCTCTGCAGCAGATGTCTAAAGACCCACTTTCTGGGAGGTGCAGGGTCTTCAGGGTATTCTGGAAGCGGGGTAGAGAGGCAGCAGGAGAGCATCCCTCTCATTTACACAGCCATATACCCAGATGCTTCCCCTACTTGTTATTTATTTTAATGTTTCTCTTCCCCTTTAGGCTGTCAGCTCCTCAGAAGCAGGAATTGCATCTACCCACTGCAGTATACTCGCCCGAACATTTAGTTCAGTGCTCTGGACAAAGTGTGTGCTCGATTAATGCCACGGAGTGATTTACTGACCGGGAGGGAGAAAAGCTGGGGCAAAAATGTCCCTTTCTTTGAATCCCATATCCTAAATCCAAACTCCTTCCCAGACCAATGGTGACCCACACTCACTGGAATATCTCAGGCCCCAGTAGCCCCAAAGGGACTGCCTCAGGCTCGTCCATAATCTGACAGTTTCTGCACATAGTAAGCACTCAATAAATACAACTGATTGACATTTGTTGACCTTTTGGCTTTTGTATTGTATCTCCACTTCTCTTATCCCTTCTGTAAAATAGTGTTGACCTGTTAAAACATTTGCATTGAAGAGGTCACATTAAATGCAACTATTTTTAATTTTTGACAGTGCCAGGTCAAATACACCGTGTATTATTTTTCAGCTAGGCTTAATATTGATATATTAAGCAGTGTGGCTTAGTGAAAAGAGCACGGGGTTTGGGAGTCAGAGATCATGGGTTCTAATCCCGGCTCGGCCACCTGTCAGCTGTGTGACTCTGGGCAAGCCACTTAACCTCTCTGTGCCTCAGTTACCTCAACTGTAAAATGGGGATTAAGGCTGTGAGCCCCACGTGGGACAACCCGATTACCTTGTTTCTACCACAGTGCTTAGAACAGTGCTTAGCACATAGTAATCACTTAATCATTTTTATTACTGTTATATTAAGCTAAGCTAGCTATTTGTTGCTGGCACTTGCTGGCAATTTCTACAAAGGTATCTTCATAAATTACTTCACTCCACACAGAGCATTCTACTAGATGCTCAGGAATGCTAAAATGATTAAAGATATAATCCCCTGCCTTTAAGGAGCTACAATGTAACGGAGGAGACAAAAAAGGAGTAATAATTAAGAGTGAAAGAATAGCTAAAAATGATAAAAATGAGTGAATAAATCAACATCAAATGAACAATCCATCTGATAGGACTCCTGAGTGACTGACACGATGGAGATGAATGAGAAGATGGAAGGATTTATAGAGAAGTGCTTCCTGACAGTGGTGGTTTTATGTTATTTGTTAAGGGCTTACTAGTTGGCAAGCACTGCTCTTGGCACTGGGTTAGATACAAGCTAATAATAATAATGATAATAACGATGGTATTTGTTAAGCGCTTACTATGTGCAAAGCACTGTTATCAGGTTGGACTCAGTCCCTGTCCCATGTGGGGTTCACAGTCTCAATCTCCATTTTACAGATGAGGTCACTGAAGCCCAGAGATGTGAACTGATTTACCCAAAGTCACCCGGCAGACATGTGGCAGAGCTGGGATTAGAACCCATGACCTTCTGATTCCCAGGCCCGTGGTTTAACCAATAAGCCAAGCTGCTTCTCGTAGAAGAAGTGAAGAGCACCACCTGGGATAAATGCTACACAAACTGACCTTTCTACTAATTTTAATTCCCCAATTTGTGATCGTATAAGAGTTCTCCTCTACAGAAGGGCTTGTGTTCTAACAAATTTCCACATTAAGCACGACTCCCACTAGATTAGGCATCTGTTCCCATCCCACACAAGCACACCAACCTGCCCATCAACCCCTTCTTCACCCCTCGCGGTGTGCTGTATCTAAACACACAGGTGAACATTTCTTAATTCCCCAGCAGTGTTTCGGCAAAAATGTTTAGCGAAAACATAGGCACTGTGGCAGAAACAACTACAATGTATCAGTGTACTTACTTGGCCATTGTTTTTATTTCTTGATCAAACTGCTGTTTCAGTTCTTGGGTACTTATATCAACCATCTACAGAATAAAATTAATGTATAAGATAAAAAGAATGTCACTATTACACCGCTTTGTTCTACAAGCTCAAATTATTACAGTAATGCAATACATTAAAGTAATTTAATATTTTGATTTAAAATTACAGGATCTCAGTTCCAATAACGTATCACCAACTGTGTTTAGAAGTGGGGGATATTTGGTTTTTTCCCCCATCGTAACACTACACTAATTTTCAAAACATTTTTACCATGTAGACATGTGGCAAAAATATCTATTTCCACCTGACACTTGAAGCTACAGTATATGTCAGTGAAAGGCCTAGGAATAAAATGTAAGTATCCAAATTTCAAGTTGAGTATCCATCCATAGGCTCTCCTTAATATTATGACAAACACAAATTATAACTGAACTCTGTCAAAAGAATGATCACAACCTATCCAATTTGCCAATCTGCTCCATTCAAAATCTTTCCTTAAGATTTTTCTTTTTTTGGTTTTCTAATAATATGCCTGGGGAAAAGAAGGTAAAATACTTAATTCAAATCAATCATTTTACAGTATTTACTAACTGCTTAGTGTACTAAGCGTTTGGGAGAGTGTAATATTGTTAGTAGACATGATACCTGCTCTCAGGGATTTTGGAATCTAGCAGGTGAGATGAGCACTAAAATGAATTATGGTTGGGAAGAAGAAATAAAGTGGTAAAGATATGTACCCAGACCAGTTCTTTATTAAACTAAATGCTAGTGCCAAATATTATTTTATCTTTATAGTTCAAGCTGTGAAAAAAAAATCGGCAATTTTATCCACATGAATAATCAAGCTTATCATTAAAATCAATGGGTTTATAAAAAAAAATTCCTTACTGCTGCAAGTTTTTTCACTGCCACTACTCTGTTGCTGATGGAGCCTTTGTATACAACTCCAAAACCTCCCTCTCCCATTTTATTCCCACCAATTGAGATTGGACGTTCATCGAAGTTACTTGTAACACTTCTCAATTCTTGAAATGAAAATTGGTGAAAACCTGCAAGCCACAAAAACAAGACAGAAAAAGTTACTCATGAAAGAAATCCAGGCTGTTGCCATTTGAATGATATTCTTCTACACGAAGGCAAGCATCGATGTAGACGCCTATTAGACTCTGCCAGCCGAATTCTGATATATGAATTTTCTGTAGAAAGATTTTCACTTTTGAGGTAAGTTGTTTCTCTGCAATTTACATAATTCTGCTTCTCTGTTGAATCCTGTTAATTTTCACACTCCCATAAATGATAGCCTGTGCTTTAAATACTGTATTTCTTTATGGGCCTATCTTCACCCGTTATGTAATCTTTCTTATTTTGCTTTTCCATATCCTCCTTTACATGTCTGTCCTCACTGAAACAAAAACAGATGACAGAAAGAAAGATCATTCACTCTTTCGATATAGCATGACTCAGTGGAAAGAGCACAGGCTTGGGAATCAGAAGTCATGGGTTCAAATCCCGGCTCTGCCACTTGTCAGCTGTGTGACTTTGGGCACGTCACTTAACTTCTCTGTGCCTCAATTACCTCATCTGTAAAATGGGGATGAAGACTGTGAGCCCCAGGTAGGACAACCTAATCACCTTGTATCCGCCCCAGTGCTTAGAACAGTGCTTTGCACATAGTAAGCACTTAACAAGAGCCATCATAATATTTTTTTTTGAGACTTGGCACTTGGAAGACTACAAAGTGAAAAACACAGATTCTGCCCTGAGGGGTTATAGTCTACTGGGGGAAGCAAGACAGGTATTAATAATGATGACTGGAGGAAGAATAAAGGCCCTTTTAAGTTTTTCAGCTTTTCCTTTACTTATTTTACACAGCAACCAAAACAGGGCTGTTTTCGGTACTTAATCAATTGATCAATCAGTTGAGAAGCGGCAAGGCCTACTGGGAAGATCACAGGCCAGGGAGTCAGAGGACCTGGGATCTAATCTCGACTCGGATGCATATCTGTTGTGTGACTTTGGGTGAGTCACAATTTCTCTGGACCTCAGTTGCCACATCTGTAAATGGGGATTAAGACTGGGAGCCCCACATGGGACACCAACTGTGTTCAACCTGATGACCTTTATCTACCCCAGTGTTTAGTACAGTGCTCGCCACATAGTAAACCCTAAACGAATGCCATAAAAAAATGAGTGCTTATGGTGCTCAGAGCACTGTACTAAGCACTTGGGAGAGTACAGTATAAAAGAGTTGGCAGACATGTTCCCACAGTGCTTGGCACATAGTAGGCGCTTAACAAATATCATCATCATTATTATAAAGAGCTTGCAGTCTAGATGGGGAGAGAGACATTAAAATAAATTACAGCTAGGTTCTTAAGCACTATGGACTGAAGGTGGGGTGATTATCAAGTGCTTAAAGAGTACAGATCCAAGTGCTTGTCATTGTTGTCTTATGCTGTCGTGTCCGACCCATAGCGACGCCATGGACACATCTCTCTCAGAAAGTCCCGTTCTCCATCTGCAGTCATTCTGATAGAGGATCCACAGAGTTTTCTTGGTAAAAATATGGAAGCGATTTAGCATTGCCTCCTTCCGCACAGTAAACTCGAGTCTCCGCCCTCGGCTCTCTCCCGTGCCGCTGCTGCCCAGCACAGGTGAGTTTTGACTTGTAGCCGATGGCCTTCCACTCGCTAGCCACTGGCCAAGCTAGGAATGGAATGGGTAGGCCTCTGCTGGACTCTCCCTCCTGTAGTCGGGACTGTTAGAGTACTGGAAACTCTCCAGATGCAACCCTGAGAGGGTGATCCAAGGGCTAGTTTTTATTGTAATCTGTCCTCCCCACTAGATTTTAAGCACCTGGAGGGCTGGGATCATGCCTTCTACCGCTATTTCTTTTTTCCCCAAGTGTTTATTGGGAAATAAGTAAATGCTCACTAAAGACTGCTGAGTGATTGATCTGTAAAGGCACTAATAAATGGTACCTCATCAGAAGTCAGGGCCCACTCAGCGAATCCGCACTCTGGGAAATGCCTGCATTTTTGAGGTTCTTCTTGGTTTCAAAGGCAATCTATGAGGAGAATCTATCAATGAATCAACAGATGATATGTAATAATAATAATAATTATGGCATTTGTTAAGCACTTACTATGTGATAATAATAATAATGTTGGTATTCGTTAAGCGCTTACTATATGCCAAGCACTGTTCTAAACGTTGGGGTAGATACAAGGTCATCAGCTTGTCCCACATGGGGCTCACAGTCTTAATCCCCATTTTACAGATGAGGTAACTGAGGCCCAGAGAAGTTAAGTGCCTTGCCCAAAGTCACACAGCTGACAAGTAGTGGAGTCGGGAATAGAACCCACGACCCGTGCTCTTTCCATTAAGCCACGCTGCTTCCATTTAGCATTTGTAGAGCACTGCACTAAACCTTGGGAAAGTACAGTATAGCATAGTTAGTAGATACAATTCTTGCCTACAAGGAGCTTATAGTCTCCAGTACTTCTTGAGTGTCTACTGTGTACAGATCAGTGTACCAGGCTCTTGAAAGAGTACAACAGAATTAGTAGATATGATCCTTGTCCTCAAGGATTTTATTGCCTTGCTGTGGGGAGACGGATGCAGAAAAAAATTACAGGTAGGGGGAAGCAATAGACTATGTGGAGAAAAGTCCCCAAAGCTAATGTCACCTTACAGAAAACGAAAGAAGTTCCCGTGACGCCCAGCTCAAGGATTTCCCCTCCACATTCCTTCCAGACAAGACCCTCCATCCTTCTCCCATCCAAGGCAACCGGCAACTTCCAGGCCCTTCAGGGCGCACGCTAACTCTCTCAAGACAGACCACCATATTCATCGATGGAGTTTCACCACTCTGAAAGTCTTCTTGGAATAAGAACAGTTTGTTACTGTTCTGTAATTATGCTGCTAATATAGTATGGGTGATGAAAACATAAACGATACCTTTTTCTTCCAATCACTTGCTATTAAAATGGGAAATAAGATGCGTGTTCAAGGGACTTAGCATTTAATTACAATAATGAATCCCAAAATGTAGCCAGTCTGCTAGACCCAACCCACATCTTGCATTTCATCAATCAATGGTATTTGTTGAGTTATTATGGGGGGTAGAGCACTGTACTAAATGCCTGGGCAAGGACATGGACTGTAAAGCACTCAATCACCTTGTCCCCTCCTACCTCACCTTGCTACTCTCTTACTACAACGTAGCCCACACACTTTGCTCCTCTGATGCTAACCTTCTCACTGTACCTCGATCTCTTCTATCTCCCCTCCGACCTCTCGCCCACGTCCTGCCTCTGGCCTGGAACGCCCTCCCTCTTACAATGACTCTCCCCACCTTCAAAGCCTTATTTAAGTCCCATCTCCTCCAGGAGGCCTTCCCTGACTAAGCCCTCCTTTCCTCTTCCCCCACTCCCTTCTGCATCCCCCTCGTACTTGGTTTGCACCCTTTATTCACCTCTCCCTCAGCCCCACAGCCCTTAGGTGCATACCCGTAATTAATTTGTATTACCGTCTGCCTCCCCATCTAGACTGTAAGCTCACTGTGAGCAGGGAATGCGTCGGTCACATTGTTATACTGTAACCCCACAAGCGCTTAGAACAGTGCTCTGCACACTGTAAGCGCTCAATTAATATGACTGACTCCGGCGTTTAGTTCTCTGCCTAAAAGGATACTTACGTGTGTCACTAAATTCCACACTGTTGGTGTCTGAACTTGTAGAATCAGGAAATGAATAATATTCATGATTCTGAGCCATCCCGGGCAGGGTTGTCGTCTTTTCTTTGTCAAGGGGAGGGACCGGTTTCTCCTGAATGGGGAGGGTTTCTTGAGAAGGTAGAGGAAACGTTTGGTCTGTTTTTGGAACGGCATCTGCCAATAAAAAACAGTTTGACTCAAGAGAAGGTAGTGGAAAAAGTGAAGGTGATTCACAGCTCGGCCTGGGGGAAAGAGTACAGGCCTGGGAGCCAGAGGACCGGGTTCTAATTCTGACTCTGCCACTCGCCTGCTGTATGACCTCGGACCCGTCACTTGACTTTGCTGTGCCTGAGTTACCTCGTCTGTCAAATGGGGATTCAAATCCTGCTCTCCCTCCCATTCAGACTGGGAGCCTCATGTGGGACAGGGGACCCTCTCCAAACTGATTATCTTCTACCTACCCCAGTGCTTAGACCAGTGCTTAGCACACAGTAAGCACTTAACAAATACCACCACCGCCACCATCATCATGTACCTTGTAGCGCACCACACTAACTTGCCACGCAGCTCCGCTTTTCACCCCTCAGCCCGGGCTGACAGCGTACATGAAAAAATCAGCTGGTGAGATCAGAATGCAGAGGAAGAGAGGAAGAGGAAAGATGGAAGAGATGGCATGAAGCAGGAGCAAAAGGAGCTCCGGAAGGACTTTTTTGGACTCCTCTCTAAGCGGAATCCAGGTGATTACAAGGGCATTTACTGAACCCGGAATATGGGCACCTCATTAAGCACTTGGGAGAATACTTCAGGTAAGATCTCTGCCTTTGAACAGCTGACATTCCCAAGGTTGTGATGAGTACTAGGTGTTGCAAGGTCTCAGGCAGTGGAGTTGCAAGACATAGATCAACAAGATCATATTTTATTTTGATTTGATTTTTTTTTTACTTTTATGTTCTGATCCCCCAATGGAGACCATATATAACTTTGGGGGAGGCGGCGGGGAGGGGAGAGAGGGGGATGGCGGGAGGTTCACTTAGCTCCAGTGACGGAACCCTGAAAGTGAGTCCACCACTTTGGCAAGTAAAGCTAAAAGCTAGAAAATTGGGTAAAAACAAACACAGACAAGGTTCTTTCCTGGTAGCGGAAGGCAGCCTCTCTGACGCCTATACTTCAAATGTCAGCTACTGCGGTCACATGCAATGGGGTCAAACGAATCATACCTGGCAGTAAAAGACTTGCCGGTGCTAGAAACTGATTTCTGATCAAGAGATCCACAAGGTCGCCAACTGTACAGTTTGATGTTCCCCAGTCAAAGAGTAATTCACAAGTAGGGCTTTTCCCCATTTGAATTAATCCTTCAAATCTCCTTAAAAAGAAGTAGAGAAAATACATGAAATTAGCTTATAAAAACAACTTCCATTCTCACAATACCCTCTAATGCGTGAAGTTTTTTTCTTGCAAATGTAACTATAAACAGCACAATCATTACAGCACTGGTGTATATCTGTACATATATTATTCTATTTATTTTATTAATGATGTCTATTTTGAAGCTATTGATGTCTATCCACTTCTTCTGTTTTGTTCTCTGTCTCCCCCTTCTAGGCTTTGAGCCCATTGTTGGGTAGGGATTGTCTCTGTTGCCAAATTGTACTTTCCAAGCGCTTAGTACAGTGCTCTGCGTATAGTAAGCGCTCAACAAATACGACTGAATGAATAAATGAAATCTGGGATTAATTCCAAAACACTTGCTTAATGTTCGTTTCTAGAATTCCATTTATAGTGATGATGATGATGGTAGAGAAGCAGTGTGGCTCAGTAGAAAGAGCACGGGCTGGGGAGTCAGAGGTCATGGGTTGACATCCGGCCCCGCCACTTCTTAGCTGTGTGACTTTCGGCAAGTCACCTAACTTCTCTGTGCCTCAGTTCCCTCATCTGTAAAATGGGCACTAAGACTGTGAGCCCCACGTGGGACGACCTGAGTACCTTGTATCCTCCCCAGGGCTTAGAACAGTGCTTTCACATAGTAAGCGCTTAACAAATGCCATCATTATTATTATTATTTGTAAAGCGCTTACTATGTACCATTTAAAGCTCTGAGGTTGATAGAAAGTTCTTTTCAAGAAGGGATGATTAAAAAGGCAGTCCTTTCTAGGGCTGAGCGAAACGCCGGGTAATCGCAGTCCCGCGTCCCTGTGCATCTTCGGTGGGGGGTTGCCTGCCTTCATCAGGGCTGAGGAACTCTCTGCCGGCTCCCAGCACGCTCTGTCCATCAGCCGAGCTGTCTCCCTGGAAACCAGCCCCGCTTTCCCTCCACACCTCTGAAGAGACCCCATCCCATCTTGCTTACCACCATCCCACCCCCACCTGCGGTCCCAGGCCTCCTTAAAACCCCAGGAAGCCTAGGGCCTGTGGAAGCGGTTGCTGTGGACCCAGAATCACAAGGTGCCTGAAATTCTGCTCCTCCGGTTCCAGCTCCCTAGTGGCTTATGCTTTTATTTTCTGAATTGTCTATCTGACCCTGTCTCTTAGACTGTTTTCATGTTTTACTGTTTCATCGCTACTGGGTTTCAAGTCCTCTCTCCCACCTTTATTCACAGACAGAGCCCCTGGAGGGACAGGGACTGTGTCTAATTCCCACTCTTTTCCAGTGCTTAGTAGAGCGCTCTGCACACCTTAAGTGCTTAATAAATACTATTACAGCTACTACTATTACCGGTCTAAAAATGGAGAATGGAGGGGTCCCCCTTTCTTATGGTGTTTGTTAAGCGCTTACTATCCTGGCTCTGCCACTTGTCAGCTGTGTGCCTCTGGGCAAGTCACTTAACTTCTCTGGGCCTCGGTTCCCTCATCTGTGAAATGGGGATGAAGACTGTGAGCCCCATGAGGGACAACCTGATTCCCCTATGTCTACCCCAGCGCTTAGAACAGTGCTCTGCACATAGTAACCGCTTAAATACCAACATTATTATTATTATTACGTGCCAGGCACTGTACTAAGTGGTGAGGTAGATTCAAGCTAATCGGGTTTGCCACAGTCCCTGTCCCACGTGGGACTCACAGTCTTAATCCCCATTCAACAGATGAGGTAACCGAGGACCAGAGAAGTGAAGTGACTACCCGAGGTCACACAGCAGACAAGCGGCGGTGCTGGGATTAGAACCCAAGCAGGTCCTTCTGATTCCCAGGCCCGTGCTCTACCCTTTAGGCCACACTGCTTTTCTCTGTCTCTTCGTGTGTACTCCGTAACAGGGCCCAGGCCAGAGATTCTTCCCCTCTTCCCCCAGATCCAGGCAGATGAAGCGGGAGACAAGATCCTCTTACCTTTCCTGGACTCCGGGAGCTAAATAGCAGTGAATAATGGTAATGAGCGAGCAAGCTCCTACTGAGTATAACAGGCTGCACTTAGGAAAGTGCTTAGAAAATTACAGCAGGAGCTTAAGACCTGTTCCCTGTTCACAAGGAGCATCCACTGTACTGGTTAGAGGCTCTTCTCGTTTCTGGCTCAGCCTCCGATCCTGTGGGCTCCTCTTACTTTCATTCATTCATTCATTCGAGAAGCAGCGTGGCTCGGTGGAAAGAGCCCGGGCTTGGGAGTCAGAGGTCATGGGTTCGAATCCTGGCTCTGCCACTTGTCAGCTGTGTGACTGTGGGCAAGTCACTTCACTTCTCTGTGCCCCAGTTAACTCATCTGTAAAATGAGGATTAACTGTGAGCCTCACGTGGGACGACCTGATTACCCTGTATCTACTCCAGCGCTTAGAACAGTGCTCTGCACATAGTAAGTGCTTAATAAATGCCAACATTATATTCTCTGGGCCTCAGTTCCCTCATCTGTAAAATGGGGATGAAGACTGTGAGTTCCAGGTGGGACAACCTGATCACCTGGTATCCCCCCAGTGCTTAGAACAGTGCTTTGCACATAGTTAGCGCTTAACAAATGCCATCATCATCATTCATTCATTCAATTATTGAGCACTTACTATGTGCAGAGCACTGTACTAAGCACTTGGAGCGTACAGTTCGGCAACAGATAGAGACAATCCCTGCCCAGTGACGGGCTCACAGTCTAAACGGGGGAGACAGACAACAAAACAAGTAGTCAGGCATCAATACCATCAAGAGAAATAGAATCATAATAATGTTGGTATTTGTTAAGCGCTTACTATGTGCCAAGCACTGTTCTAAGCGCTGGGGTAGACACAAGGGAATCAGGTTGTCCCACATGGGGCTCACAGTCTTAATCCCCATTTTACAGATGAGGCAACTGAGGCACCGAGAAGTTAAGTGACTTGCCCACAGTCACACAGCTGGAAAGCGGCAGAGCTGGGATTTGAACCCATGACCTCTGACTCCAAAGCCCGTGCTCTTTCCACTGAGCCACGCTGCTTCTCTTTACACACATCATTAACAAAATAGAGTAATAAATAATATATACAAATATGCGCAGTGCTGAAGGGAGGGGAAGGGGGAAGACCCCTTACCCCACTGGATTCTAGGTGGAATCTCTTTGTTGTCTCACTGAGCAGTGACAAGGAATTTTCTGCACTTCCAGCAGACTCTAGGTCAGTCGGTCGTACTTACTGAACGTTTACTTTGTGCACGGCGGTGCAATACGCACTTGGGAGAGGACGATATAACAATAAACGGACACATTCCCTGCCCACGGTGAGCTTATAGTCTAGTGGGAGGTCCAGGCCCCAGTGGGAGCTAAAGGGATGTTTCTGATCCTGGAACTCATACCCTCTGGAAACTCCGCTTTTCTATGAAAATGCCCCAAGGCCCACGTGCCGTATCTCTTTCCGAACTCCCTTCATTCAGGGTCCCACCTCAAGTTCATCCCCGACTTAAAATGAAAAGTCACCCAAGGAAACAGAAATGTGGCCAGGTGATTCAATAACAGAAAAGTAGTGAGGCTCAGTGGAAAGAGCAAGGGCTTAGGAGTCAGGTCATGGGTTCTAATCCCGGCTCCACCACTTCTCAGCTGTGTGGCTTTGGGCAAGTCACTTAACTTCTCGGTGCCTCGGTTCCCTCATCTGTAAAATGGGGATTAAGACTGTGAGCCTCACGTGGGACAACCTGATTATCCCGTATCTACCCCAGCGCTTAGAACAGTGCTCGGCACATAGTAAGTGCTTAACAAATACCAACATTATTATTAATAGAATTAATTAATAGAGCCCAATTCCTGTGCAAGGCAATTGTTAAACATCTGAACAATTATGTCAGAAATATTTTCCCAAGATAGACCTTCATACTTTACCTTATATGAAGCTGGTTGTATTTACTCTCTCCAGAAGGCTTCTTTATATCAACTGCTAACTTCTTCCATCCTTCCTGAGGATCAATGAAATCTGCCAGCTGCCTAATTAGCCCGAAATTTAGGCAGCGGACATATGTCGAAGGGGTTACAGTTTTACTCATCCTCTTCTACCTACAATTAGAATGAGCTCATTAAAATTTTACGGTAGTGAATACAGTTGATGTTTGTTAGGTCATAGATCTCTGCAGACCCATTCCTATTTATACATCATAAAATTGACTCGCTCCCTTGAAAGTCTATCCTACTGATTGATGGGCATAAAAGGCAACACTCATTTTATACTTTGAAAAAAATGAAAACTGCACCGAGGATTAATTAGACAGGCTCTCCTTTTCCCAATCTCCACTAAACTTTTTATGCCTACTCACATATTGAAATGGACTTAGCTTATTTCTGGGTTTATTTTCCTTAAGACTTTTGATTTTTTTTTTTTTAAAAAAAGAAAAACTCTCCCCTCCCCCCATCCGCCCCTAATTTACAGGGAGGTTTTTTTCTTAGATAAAGTCCTTGCCACCAGCCAGATACTCATTCATTCATTCGATCATATTTATTGAGCGCTTACTGTGTGCAGAGCATTGTATTAAGCACTGGGAAGTACAATTCCGCAACAGATAGAGACAATCCCTTCCCAACAACGAGCTCACAGTCTAGAAGGGGGAGACAAACATCAAAACAAGTAAACTGGCATCAGTAGCATCAAAATAGACATATAGAATTATCGATATACATACATCGTTAATAAAATAAATAGAATAATCAATATATACTAACCTACAAGTGCTTTGGGGCGGGGAAGGGGACAGAGGAGAGGGAGGGAGCAGAGGCAATGGGGAGGGGAGGAGAGGCAGAGGGAAAGGGAGGGCTCAGTCTGGGAAAGCTTCCTGGAGGAGGTGAGCTCTCAGTAGGACTTTGAAGAGGGGAAGAGAGTTAGTTTGGCGGGTGTGAGGAGGGAGGGCATTCCAGGACAGCGGGAGGACGTGGGCCAGGGGTCGATGATGGGACAGGCAAGAACGAGGCACAGTGAGGAGGTGAGCAGCAGAGGAGCGGAGTGTAAGGGCTGGGCTGTAGGAGGAGAGAAGGGAAGTGAGGTAGGAGGGGGCAAGGGGATGGAGAGCTTTGAAGGCAAGAGTGAGGAATTTTTGCTTCATACGAAGGTTGATAGGCAACCACTGGAGATTTTGGAGGAGGGGAGTGACATGCCTGGAGCGTTTTTGTAGAAACAGGATCCAGGCAGCGGAATGAAGTATAGACTGGAGTGGGGAGAGATAGGAGGATGGGAGATCAGAGAGGAGGCTGATGCAATAATCCAGTCGGGATAATAATAATGTTGGTATTTGTTAAGCGCTTACTATGTGCAGAGCACTGTTCTAAGCCCTGGGGTAGATAAAGGGTAATCAGGTTGTCCCACGTGAGGCTCACAGTTAATCCCCATTTTACAGATGAGGTAACTGAGGCACAGAGAAGTGAAGTGACTTGCCCATAGTCAGCTGACAAATGGCAGAGCCGGGATTCGAACCCTTGACCTCTGACTCCCAAGCCCGGGCTCTTTCCACTGAGCCACGCTGCTTCTTTATGAGAGCTTGTACCAGCAAGGTAGCAGTTTGGATGGATAGGAAAGGGCAGATCTTGGCGATGTTGCGAAGGTGAGACCGGCTGGTTTCGGTGACGGACTGTTGGCGTGAGGTGAATGCGAGAGCAGAGTCAAGGATGACACCGAGGTTGCGGGCCTACGAGTCGGGAAGGACGGTCGTGCCGCCCACAGTGACGGGGAAGTCAGGGAGAGGACAGGGTTTGGGAGGGAAGATAAGGAGCTCAGTTTTAGAAAAGCTGACTTTTAAGTGGTGGTTGGACATCCAAGTGGAGCTGTCCTGAAGGCAGGAGGAGACAGGAGCCTGGAAGGAGGAGGAGAGAACAGGGGAGGAGATGGAGTTTTGGGTGTCAACTGCGTAGAGATGAGAGTTGAAGCCGTGGGAGCGAATGAGTTCACCAAGGGAGTGAGTGTAGATGGAGAATAGAAGGGGGCCAAGAACTGAACCTTGAGGGACCCTAACAGTTAGAGGATGGGAGGGGGAGGAGGAGCCTGCGAAGGAGACCGAGAATGAACGGCCAGAGAGATAAGAGGAGAACCAGGAGAGGACGGAATCCGTGAAGCCAAGGTTGGATAACGTGTTGAGGAGAAGAGGATGGTCCCCAGTGTCAAAGGCAGTTGAGAGGTCGAGGAGGATTAGGATACAGTAGGAGTCATTGGATTTGGCAAGAAGGAGGTCATGGGTGACCTTTGAGAGGGCGGTTTCGGTGGAGTGGAGGGAACGGAAGCCAGATTGGAGGGGGTCCGGGAGAGAGCTGGAGTCAAAAAATTTGAGTCAGTGAGTGTAGAAAACTCATTCTAGGAGTTTGGAAAGGAAGGGTAAGAGGGAGATGGAGCAATAACTGCAGGGGGCAGTGGGGGGGGGGTCAAGAGAAGGTTTTTTTTAGGATGGGGGAGACGTGGGCGCATTTGAAGGCAGAGGGGAAGAAGCCATTGGAGAATGAGCGGTTGAAGAGCTCATTAACGGGCAGTAATTGTCTCTGTTGCTGAATTGTACATTCCAAGCGCTCAGTACAGTGCTATGCACATAGTAAGCGCTCAATAAATACAACTGAATGAAAAGTTAAGGAAGGGAGGAGGGAAGGGGTCCTGGCCTAGTCTTGAGCTCTTGGATTCTTAAGTATGGAGCCCCCATGATGGATGGGAAAATTTCACGCATTGGTAAACTATATGAGCTGGACAAACTCATAAAATTGAGAAGTGGCATGGTTGTAGTATAAATAGAGCTCAAGCATTCTGATTTTCAGTGTTCTACTTCCATTCATCTCTTCTCTGAACTACACAGGCTACCCCTGTTAGCCCTCATTTCATCCATGATTTGTACATTCCAAGCGCTTAGTACAGTACTCTGCACATAGTAATCACTCAATAAATACTATTGAATATAACAAGTGAAATCACTTCTCCTGGCAAATGGAATAAAAGGCACGTGTTGAGAGACGAGGGGTCAAAGGTGGCAAAAAAATGAATTCCTGGGCCATATTTTGGGGAAAAATTTGGTGAGGGAAAAAGTCTCTAAACCACCCTAGGTCAATCTCTGATTTAAGAATGTCTGTAATTAACGTGTCAGAGGGAGAGGGATAGAGAGAGAGAGAGCAAGAGGAAGAGAGAACAAGCAGAAGTCAGTCAATCATGTTTATTGAGCACTTACTGTGTGCAGAGCACTGTACAAAGCTCTACTGAGAGCTCATCTCCTCCAGGAGGCCTTCTCAGACTGAGCCCTCCTTTTCCCTCTGCTCCTCCTCCCCTCCCCATTCCCCCTACTCCCTCCCTCAGCTCTTCCCCATTCCCCTCCCCAGAGCACTTGTGCATATTTGTATATATTATTTATTGCTCTATTTGAATAATGATGTGCATATATCTATGATTCTATTTATTTATTTTGATGGTATTGATGCCTGACTAGTTTTGTTTTGCTGTCTCCCCTTTTTAGACTGCGAGCCCGCTGTTTGGGCAGGGATTGTCTCTATGTATTACCAAATTGTACATTCCAAGCGTACAGTGTAGTACAGTGTTCTGCACACAGTAAGAGCTCAATAAATATGACAATGAATGAAATAAGTGTTAGGGGGTGGGGAGGGGGCAAGTAGCAGAGCCAGGATTAGAACCCAGGTCTCATTACCCCTAGTTCCACTAGACCAGGCTGCTTCTCAAGCAAGACAAAGCATAATGTTTACCCCTGGAAGGAAGACAAAGGTGGGTGGGTGAAGAGAGGCTGATGATGGGGAAGGCGGGCGGCGAGAGAACACAGCTTGTCTCACAGCTTCTCCCGGGGCCCTCTGGACCGTAAACTAGTCGTGAGCAGGGAACGTGTCTGTTTCTTCTAAGATTGTCCTCTCCCAAACACTTAACGAGCACGGTGCTCTGCACACAGTAAGGGCTCAATAAATAATAATGTTGGTATTTGTTAAGCGCTTACTATGTGCCGAGCACTGTTCTAAGCGCTGGGGTAGACATAGGGGAATCAGGTTGCCCCTCATGGGGCTCACAGTCTTCATCCCCATTTCACAGATGAGGGGACTGAGGCCCAGAGAAGTGAAGTGACTTGCCCAAAGTCACACAGCTAAGTGGCCGAGCCGTGATTCGAACCCATGCCCTCTGACTCCAAAGCCCGTGCTCTTTCCACTGAGCCACGCTGCTTCCACGAGCAGCGTGGCGTAGTTGACAGAGCAGGGGCCTGGGAGTCAGGAGGTCTTGGGTTCTAATCCCTCTTTGCCACTTGTCTGCTGTGTGACTTTGGGCGCTTCGCTTCACTTCTCTGGCTTCAGTGACCTCATCTGTAAAATGGGGATCGAGACTCTGAGTCCCACATGGGACACGGACTGTGTCCGACCCGATTTAAAGTGCTTAGTACAGTATTCTGCACCCAGTAAGCACTTCGTGGCTCAGCGTAAAGAGCACGGGCTTGGGAGTCAGAGGTCACGCGTTCTAATCCCGGCTCCGCCGCTAGTCAACTGTGTGACCTTGGACAAGTCACTTAAATTCTCTGGGCCTCGGTTACTTCCTCTGCCAAATGGGGATTAAAAAAGGGGGAGCCCCACATGGGACAACCTGATCACCTTGTATCCCCCAGCGCTTAGAACAGTGCTTTGCACATAGTAAGCGCTTAACAAAAATCCACAATTTATTTAATAAATACAATTGAATGAATAAATACAAGTGACTGCCGGGACTTTGCGGGGACCCGCATCTGTCTGGCGCGTCACCTCCGGGAGGCCTTCCCAGACTAAGCCCCACTTTTCCTCATCTCCCACTCCCTTCTGTGTCTCCCTGACTTGCTCCCTTTGTTCTCCTCCCCACAACCCGCTCCACAGTACTTCTATCCCTGTCATTTCTTTATTTGTATAATAATAATGATAGTAATAACGATGCTATTTGTTAAGTGCTCACTATGTGCCGAGCACTCTTCTAAGCGCTGGGCTAGATAGGAGGGTTGACCCACGTGAGGCTCACAGTCCTAAGCAACGTGGCTTAGTGGCAAGAGCCCGGGCTTGGGAGTCAGAGGTTGTGGGTTCTCATCCCGGCTCCGCCACCTGTCAGCTGCGTGACGTTGGTCAAGTCACTTCACTTCTCGGTGCCTCAGTTGTCTCATCTGTCAAATGGGTATAAAGACTGTGAGCCTCACATGGGACAACCTGATTACCCTGTATCTACCCCAGCGCTTAGAGCAATGCTCGGCACACAGTAAGCGCTTAACAAATACAAGATTATAATTATTATTATTATTATTATTAATCCCCACTTTCCAGATGAGTAACTGAGGACCAGAGAAGTGAAGTGGCTTGCCCAAGGTCGCACAGCAGACGAGTGGAGGAGCTGGGATTAGAACCCGCTTCCTCTGACTCCCAAATCCGGGCTCTGTACTGACATCTGTCTCCCCCGCTCCAGACTGTGAGCTCATTGTGAGCAGGGACTGTCTCCCTTTATTGCTGTACTGCACTTTCCCAAGCGCTTAGTACAGTGCTCTGCGCACATCCCAGCTCTGCCACTTGTCAGCTGTGTGACTGTGGGCAAGTCACTTAACTTCTCTGGGCCTCAGTTCCCTCATCTGTAAAATGGGAATTAAGACTGTGAGCCTCACGTGGGACAACCTGATTACCCTGTATCTTCCCCAGTGCTTAGAACAGTGCTCTGCACATAGTAAGCGCTTAACAAATACCAACATTATTATTATTAAGCTCTTAATAAATACGATTGAATGAATGGGTCCCCTCCTGTCTCCCCACCCCCCCCAGACAGCAGAGGTAATGCTCTTAATAAGCCACAGGAACCCAAACGAGCCCTCCCGGAGGCCTCTCTGGGCCTCAGTTCCCTCATCTGGAAAATGGGGATTGAGACTGTGAGCTCCACGTGGGACAGTGGACTATGTCCAACCTGATTAGCTTGTATCCCCCCCTGCGCTTAGTACAGTGCCACATACAAAGTGCTCAACAAATATCATTATTAATAATAATACAAATAAAGTCACAGATATGTACATTTGCATGGAGCCTCCCCAGCGCTTAGTACAGTGCCTGCTACATAGGAAGCACTTAACAATATGATTATTATTATTAATAATACAGCAATGTACATTTGCTTGGATCTACCCCAGCGCTTAGTACAGTGCCTGCCACATAATAAATGCTTAACAAATTATTATTATTAATCATACAAATAAAGTTACAAATACATATATTTGCTTGGACCCACCCTAGCGCCTACTCCAGTGCCTGCCACATAGTAAGTGCTTAACAAATATTATTATGATTAATACAAATAAA
Organism: Ornithorhynchus anatinus; assembly: GCF_004115215.2. Taxonomy (NCBI): domain Eukaryota; kingdom Metazoa; phylum Chordata; class Mammalia; order Monotremata; family Ornithorhynchidae; genus Ornithorhynchus; species Ornithorhynchus anatinus. Next base: position 152,387,338 of record NC_041729.1, on the reverse strand, counting down.
CATACATTTGCTTGGAGCCACCCCAGCGCTTAGTACAGTGCCTGCCACATTGGGAGCACTTAACAGTATGATTATTATTAATAATACTGCAACGTACATTTGCTTGGTTCTACCCCAGCGCTTAGTACAGTGCCTGCCACATAGGAAGTGCTCAACAAATATTATTATTAATAACAGCACAAATAAAGTTACAGATATGTACATTTGCTTGGACCCACCCCAGCGCTTAGTACAGTGCCTGCCACACAGGAAGCGCTTAAGAAATATTATTATTATCAATGATAATAATACAGATCTGTACATTTGCTTGGAGCCCCCAAGCGCTTAGTCCAGCGCCTAGCACATAGTAAGCGCTTAACAAATATTCATATTATTAATGATAGAGATACGTGCATCTGCTTGGAGCCCCCCAAGCGTTTAGTCCAGCGCCTAGCACAGAGTAAGCGCTTAACAAATATTCATATTATTAATGATAGAGATAGGTGCATCTGCTTGGAGCCCCCCCAGCGCTTAGTCCAGCGTCTAGCACAGAGTAACTTCTTAACAAATATTCATATTATTAATGATACAGATACGTGCAACTGCTTGGAGCCCCCGCCCCCAGCGCTTAGTCCAGCGTCTAGCACATAGGAAGCGCTCTTAGCCACCCTAGAGCCCCCGCAGCGCTCAGTACAGTGCCCGGCACATAGGATAAGGCTGACGAACTAGCACTAGTCCAGACGGGTGCAGTGGGTGGGAGCGTCCGCAGCGTTCAGCGCAGGGCATCGCACGTTACCTGGGAGGGTGGCGCGACCGGTCCTGCGCCTCCTCCGGGCCCGCGCCTTTAACCGCCTTCCGCTCGGCGGGAAGAAAAACCCGCCGCTCATCCCTTTAAGGACGCCGCGCATGCGCGCCGACGGCCGGCGCCCCCGCCCGCGGGGGGAGAGAGGGGGCGCTGCGCGCGTGCGGAGAGGGCGCCCTGCCATTGGCTGCAGAGGAGGGGGCGGGGCCGGCGCGCGCGGCCCGCGCGCTTCCGCGTCCGTTGGCCCGCGTGAGTGGGCAGGGGAGGGGGAAGGAGGAGGGAGGGAAGGAGGAGGGAGGGAGGGAGGGGGGGGAAGAGGGGGGAGGGGCGCCCTCTGGGTGCTCAACCTTCCATTCTGTCCTATTTATTGAGCGTTTACTGGGTGCAGAGCCCTGTACTGAGCGCTCAGCGCTGCAGTAAGCGCTGAGGTTTCATTCAGTCCTATTTCTTGAGCGTTTACTGGGTGCAGAGCCCTGTACTAAGCGCTTAGCATTGCACTAAGCGCTGAGGTTTCATTCAGTCCTATTTCTTGAGCGTTTACTGGGTGCAGAGCCCTGTACTAAGCGCTTAGCATTGCACTAAGCGCTGAGGTTTCATTCAGTCCTATTTCTTGAGCGTTTACTGGGTGCAGAGCCCTGTACTAAGCGCTCAGCTTTCATTCAGTCCTATTTCTGGAGCGTTTACTGGGTGCAGAGCCCTGTACTAAGCGCTTAGCATTGCACTAAGCGCTGAGGTTTCATTCAGTCCTATTTACTGAGCGTTTACTGGGTGCAGAGCCCTGTACTAAGCGCTTAGCGCTGCACTAAGCTCTGATGATTCATTCAGTCCTATTTCTTGAGCCCTTAGCACTGCACTAAGCCCTGATTAATTCATTCCTATTTATTGAGCCCCTGCTGTGTGCAGAGCCCTGTATTAAGCGCTTAGCACTGCACTAAGCGCTGAAGTTTCGTTCAGTCCTATTGATTGAACGTTTACTGGGTGCAGAGCTGTGTGACTGTGGGCAAGTCACTTCACTTCTCTGGGCCTCAGTTACCTCATCTGTAAAATGGGGATTAAGACGGTGAGCCCGACGTGGGACAACCTGATTCCCCTGTGTCTACCCCAGCGCTTAGAACAGTGCTCTGCACATAGTAAGTGCTTAACAAATACCAACATTATTATTTTTATTATTATTATTAGGCGCTTAGCATTGCACTAAACGCTGAGGTTTCATTCAGGCCTATTTATTGAGCTTTTACTGTCTGCACAGCCCTGTACTAGAGAAGCAGTGTGGCTCAGTGGAAAGAGCCCCGGCTTGAGAGTCAGAGGTCATGGGTTCGAATCCCTGCTCTGCCACTTGTCAGCAGTGTGTGACTGTGGGCAAGTCACTTTTCTTCTCTGGGCCTCAGTTCCCTCTTCTATAAAATGGGGATTAACTGTGAGCCTCACATGGGACAACCTCATTACCCTGTATCTACCCCAGCACTTAGAACAGTGCTCTGCACAGGGTAAGTGCTTAACACATACGAACATTTTTTTTTTTTACTAAGCGATGACGAGATTTATTAATGTTGGGATTTGTTAAGCGCTTCCTATGTGCCAAGCACTGTTCTAAACACTGGGGTGGATACAAGGTCATCCGGGTGTCCTACGTGGGACTCACGGTCTTAACCCCCATTTTATAAATGAGGTAACTGAGGCCCAGAGAAGTGAAGTGACTTGCCCAAAGTCACACAGCTGACAAGGGGCGGAACCGGGATTAGAACCCACGACCTTTGACTCCCAAGCCTGGGTGCTTTCCACTAAGCCACGCAGCAGGGCTCTGCACATAGGAAGTGCTCAATAAATACCCTGAATGAATGAAAGCTTCTGACCCCGGCCCACATCCTCCCGCTGTCCTGGAACGCTCTCCCTCCTCACCTCTGCCAAACTAACTCTCTTCCCCCCTTCAAAGCCCTACTGAGAGCTCACCTCCTCCAGGAGGCCTTCCCAGACTGAGCCCCCCCTTTCCTCTGCGCCTCCTCTTCCCATCGCCCCGACTCCCTCCCTCTGTTCTCCTCGCTTCCCCTCCCAACAGCACTTGTGTATATTTATATGTATTATTTATTACTCTATTAATGATGTGTCTATAGCTATGATTTTATTTATCTTGACGGTACTGACGCCTGACTACGTGTTTTGTTGTCCATCTCCCCCGTTTAGACCGTGAGCCCGTTGTTGGGCAGGGATTGTCTCTATCTGTTGCTGGATTGTCCATTCCAAGCGCTTAGTGCAGTGCTCTGCACACAGTAAGTGCTCAATAAATGCAGTCGAATGAATGAATATAAGACACAAACCTAAGAGCATAAAAGTGGCAGAGAAAGGGCTTGGGAACAGTAGCTTGGCAGGGAGGGGTCTCCTTTCAACCTAAAATTATTTTTAAAATCCTTCCCCATATCCTTGTGTCGACACTATTTCTCTCATAACTGGCTTCTGTCTTATTCTTTAGAGAAGCAGTGTGGCTCAGTGGATAGAGCCCGGGCTTGGGAGTCAGAGGTCATGGGTTAGAATCCCGGCTCCGCCACTTGTCAGCTGTGCGACTGTGGGCAAGTCACTTCACTTCTCTAGGCCTCAGTTCCCTCATCTGTAAAATGGGGATTAAGACTGTGAGCCTCATGAGGGACGATCTGATGGCCCTGTAATAATAATAATAATAATGTTGGTATTTGTTAAGCGCTTACTATGTGCCAAGCACTGTTCTAAGCGCTGGGGTAGACACAGGGGAATCAGGATGTCCCACGTGGGGCTCACAGTCTTAATCCCCATTTTACAGATGAGGGAACTGAGGCACAGAGAAGTTAAGTGACTTGCCCACAGTCACACAGCTGACAAGTGGCAGAGCTGGGATTCGAACTCATGACTGTTCGCTTAGCGCTTAGAACAGTGCTCTGCACATAGTAAACGCTTAACAGATACCAACATTAATACTTGATTCTATTTATTGCTATTGTTCTTGTCTGTTCGTCTCCCCCGATTAGAGTGTAAGCCCGTCAAAGGACAGGGACTGTCTCTATCCGTTACCGATTTGTACATTCCAAGGGTTTAGTCCAGTGCTCTGCACATAGTAAGCGCTCAATAGAGAAGCAGCGTGGCTCAGTGGAAAGAGCCTGGGCTTTGGAGTCAGAGGTCATGGGTTCGAATCCCGGCTCGGCCACTTGTCGGCTGTGTGACTTTGGGCAAGTCACTTAACTTCTCAGTGCCTCAGTTACCTCATCTGTAAAATGGGGATTAAGACTGTGAGCCCCACGTGGGACAACCTGATTCCCCTGTGTCTACCCCAGCGCTTAGAACAGTGCTCGGCACATAGTAAGCGCTTAACAAATACCAACATTATTATTATTATTAAATACTTTTGAATGAATGAATGAATATTAGAATTATTATTCTTTCCCAGGTATTAGTAAGTAACAAAGGAAGAGGATCGAAGCAATAGAATCATGTTTCACTCTTTAAGTTATATCAATAGTCATATCGGTTTCTGTGGTACTATAAAAAATTATCCAAGCGACTTTATCGTCACTGAGATTGATGCCCAGGGACGGTCGGTCAGTCAAGCCAGAGCTGAGTCCCGTGATGATTTTCGTGAAATTCCAGCCGAGCAGAGGAGCTCTGGACAATATAATCACAAAAAGCCAAGATCAGTTCCTCAGAAACTCTGCTGGGAAGATGGAGGTAATGAGGAATTCACTTCTCTGGATAAGCAGTCGGGTCCTGAAGAAATCCTTAAATTCGCGGGAGAAGATGAGGACTCCATCGCCTTAGGCGTGGGTGACTGGGAATGTGACAAAGATGACATTTTAGACTCCTCGTTAAACGTGGCTGCTAACGAATCACTGAATCAGTTCGCTTGCGACGTTAAAGACACGTGGAACGCCAAAGCAGAGAGAACTGACGGATCCACCGAACTGTCGCTGGGCGCGATTATCGACAAAAAGCAGAGGGCCTGTTTGCATAGTGCTATAAGACAGAAATTTCCTTTTTTAATCACTGTTACCAGAAACCAGGAAATCGTCGTCAAACCTAACGGTGATTATAAAGAACTCGGTCGGCTGGTATCTGAAGAGGAAGTGAATGACTTCTTTAGATACTTAGATGCCAAGCGGGAAAATTCAAAATTCACTTTTAAACCTGACTCAGACAAGGAGCACAGAAAGGCCGTTCACCATTTTGTCAACCAGAGGTATGGGAAACTCGTGGAAACGAAATCCTTCTCGGTGGCGGAGAGTATCGCTGGTGATCAGAGCGTAGTGATAACGGTAAGATTTCGGGAAAAAACTTTCCGAGGCAAGAAGAGACCCCTTTCCGAGTCCCAGGACAAACAAGATGAATATACAGGTAAGAATGAATTGGCATTTCTTTGCACACAATCTAATTTCGAAGACTCCGTTTATAATTGGACCTAGTGGGAAGAAACGTTGGTTGTAGAATCAGTTGCTTTCGTTGGGCCAGAGGGCAAGGAACCTTTGAAGGTGCTGCTGATGGACTCTCAGAACCCCTCTAATAGAAATAGTAATAATAATAATTATGGCGTTTGATAAGCGCTTACTATGTGCCAGGCACTGAACTAAGCAATGGGATGGATACAAGCACATTGGGTTGGACCCAGTCTCTGTCTCAGATGGGGCTCACGCTCTCAATCCCCATTCATTCATTCAATAGTATTTATTGCGCGCTTACTATGTGCAGAGCACTGTACTAAGCGCTTGGAATGTACAAATCGCTAACAGATAGAGACAGTCCCTGCCCTTTGACGGGCTTACAGTCTAATTTTACAGATGAGGTAACTGAGACCCAGAAAAGTAGCTTGCCCAAAGGCACGGAGCAGACAAGTCGCGGAGCCAGGATTAGAACCCACGACCTTCCGACTCCCAGGCCTGTGCTCTAGCCACTGTTCATTCAATAGTATTTATTGAGCACTTACTATGTGCAGAGCACTGTAGTAAGCGCTTGGAATGTACAATTCGGCAACAGATAGAGACAGTCCCAGCCCATTGACGGGCTTGCAGTCTAATCGGGGGAGACAGACAGACAAAGACAATAGCAATAAATAGAATCAAGGGGATGGACATCTCATTAACAAAATAAATAGGGTAATAAAAATACATACAAATGAGCAGATGAGCACAGTGCTGAGGGGACAGCAGTGCGCCGTCATTGTGGGTAGGGCACATGTGCTTCCAACACTTTTATAGTGTACTCTCTCAAGAGAGTAGCAGCGTGGCTCAGTGGAAAGAGCACGGGCTTTGGAGTCAGAGGTCATGGGTTCGAATCGCAGCTCTTCCACTTGTCAGCTGTGTGACTTTGGGCAAGTCACTTAACTTCTTGGTGCCTCAGTTACTTCATCTGTAAAATGGGGATTAAGACTGTGAGCCCCACGTGGGACAACCTGATTCCCCTGTGTCTACCCTAGCTCTTAGAACAGTGCTCGGCACATAGTAAGCACTTAACAAATACCAACATTGTTATTATTATTACAGTGCTCGGGAGACGGTAAGTGCTCAATAAATACCTCTGACTGAGCTATTTCCACAATCAGCAATTGAATTGTAGTTTATTTGAGGGAGGGAAGTTTATTTCAGAAAACAAAGATGTCAGCTCAGTCCAAAAGGACAGCAAAATACAAGACTTGAAAAGATTTGAAATACTCAGAAGCAGTCTCTCTTGGGTTCATGTTGCTCTTCTGTGTTACATATTTGAAAGCAGCGTGGCTCAGTGGAAAGAGTCCAGGCTTGGGAGTCAGAGGTCATGGGTTCGAATCCTGACTCTGCCCTTTGTCAGCTGTGTGACTGTGGGCAGGTCACTTCACTTCTCTGTGCCTCAGTTCCCTCATCTGTAAAATGGGGATGAAGACTGTGAGCCTCACGTGGGACAACCTCATCCCCCTGTATCTACCCCAGCGCTTAGAACAGTGTTCTGCACGTAGTAAGCGCTTAACAAATACCAACATTATTAATCCCAACTCTGCCACTTGTCAGCTGTGTGACTGTGGGCAAGTCACTTCACTTCTCTGGGCCTCAGTTCCCTCATCTGTAAAATGGGGATTAAGACTGTGAGCCTCACGTGGGACAACCTGATTACCCTGTATCTCCCCCAGCGCTTAGTACCGTGCTCTGCACATAGTAAGTGCTTAACAAACACCAACAAGATTATTATTATTATCTCAAGGAAAAAGGACAGACAATCAATGGAAGACTTGATTGTGAATTGAAGATATTTCATTATAGTTCACAGTCATTTCAGCTCTGTGAAGAAATAAACAAGCTCCAGACTGATCTAGAACTGAATGATTCAAAGGATTGTAATGCACATGATGTAATAATAATGATGGTATTTGTTAAGCGCTTAATGTGTGCTGAGCACTGTTGTAAGCGCTGGGGTAGTTACAGGGTAATCAAATTGTCCCACATTTTTTAATCCCCATTTTTCCAGATGAGGTAACTGAGGCACAGAGAATTTAAGTGACTTGCCCAAGGTCATGCAGCAGTCTAGTGGCGGAGCCAGGATTAGAACCCACGACCTCTGACTCCCAAGACCCCGCTCTTTTCACTAAGCCACGCTGCTTTACATTAAAATGCCGGAAGGCTACCACACAATTTGTTTTCGGGTCTTCAGTTTCTCTGCTTGAATGTTTATTTTCATTTTTCTGAGTCCAGTAGGAAGCAGCAGACAAGTGAATCTAACTAATCTGAAATGCCCAAAGCTTGGCCTAGTGGATAAAGCATGGGACCCCCCCGGGAGTCAGAAAGACCTGGGTTCTAATCCCAGCTCCTTTACTTATCTGATGTGTCACCTTTGTCAAGTCACTTCATTTCTCTGTTCCTTGGCTACCTCACCTGTGAAATGGGGGTGAAGACTGTGAGTTCCATTTTTTATGGTATTGGTTAAGTGCTTACTGTGTGCCAGCCACTGGACTAAGCACTGGGGTGATTACTCCTCTGCCGCCCACCTCCTCACCCTCCCCCGTTCACGCCTACCCCGCCGTCGACCCCTGGGCCACGTCCTCCCGTCGTCCTGGAATTCCCTCCCTCCTCACCTCCGCCAAACTAACTCTCTTCCCCTTTTCAAAGCCCTACTGAGAGCTCACCTCCTCCGAGAGGCCTTCCCAAACTGAGCTTCTCCTTTTCCCTCTGCTCCCTCTCTGCCCCCCCTTCACCTCCTCTCAGCTAAACCCCCTTTCCCCCACTTTCCCTCTGCTCCTCCTCCTCTCCCTTCCCCTCCCCTCAGCACTGCGCTCATTTGTAGATATTTTTATTACCCTATTAATTTTGTTAATGAGGTGTACATCCCCTTGATTCTATTTATTGTGATTACGTTGTCTTGTTTTTGTCCGTCTGTCTCCCCCGATTAGACTGTAAGCCCATCAATAGTCAGGGATCGTCTCTATCTGTTGCTGAAGTGTATATTCCAAGCGCTTAGTACAGTGCTCTGCACATAGTAAGCACTCAATAAATACTATTGAATGAATGCATGAATGAATACAAGCAAATCAGGTTGGACACAGTCTATGTACCATGTGGGGCTCGCCGTCTCAATCCCCATTTTACAGATGAGGGAACTGAGGCCCAGAAAAGTGAAATGACTTACCCAGGATCACCCAGCAGACAAGTGGCGGGGTCAGGATTAGAACCCATGCCCTTCCGACTCTCAGGCCCATGCTCTATCTGCTTTTCTGCACTAGGATCTTCTATCTTGATTCTATTTATTGCCATTGTTCTTGTCTGTCTGTCTCCCCCGATTAGACTATAAGCCTGTCAAAGGCAGGGACTGTCTCTATCTGTTACCAATTTGTACATTTCAAGCGCTTAGTACAGTGCTCTGCACATAGTAAGGGCTATTGAATGAATGAATGAATATCTCGGAGGGGTTTGCAGTCCAATAGGAGAGACAGGCATAGACTGAACCATATACCTCAGTTAATAATGGGAGAATATGTGTAATAGATGCAAGTCAGTAAATAAATGAATAAGAGAGAAATTCAGGAATGTTGAATCACGGGCGGGATGGTATGTTTGGAAAGTGGGGTGGCTAATCAGGGAATGCATCCAGGAAGAGGTAGCTTTCTTGAGGAACCTGAGTGGTGAAGATGTTCCAGGTCGGGGAGAGACAGGGGAGAGGAGAGCAAGGATCAGTTTGGAAGTTTCTTTTGGAAGCAAAAGACCATAATAATAATAATGTTGGCATTTGTTAAGCGCTTACTATGTGCAAAGCACTGTTCTAAGCGCTGGGGGTAGGGGGATACAAGGTGATCGGGTTGTCCCATGTGAGGCTCACAGTTTTAATCCTCAATTTTACAGATGAAGTAAATGAGGAACAGAGAAGTTAAGTGACTTGCCCAAAGTCACACAGCTGGCAAGAGGCAGAGCAGGGATTAGAACCCACAACCTCTGACTCCCAAGCCCGGGCTCTTTCCACTGAGCGACGCTGCTTCTCAGTGAGTTTGCATTGATCAGAAGAGGAGAGTAGGGTGGCCGGGAGGTGTCATTGTAGGAAATCTTGGAACCACCGGTCGGGTTATATCAATGCAATGGGGATTAAAACAGTTTTAGGAGGGGAGTGATCATTCTGGTCTCCTGAATTTGAGAATAGTTGGAGTAGTAATAAAATTTAGCAGTCAATCAATCAGTGATGTTTGTTGAGCACTTACTGTGTGCAGAGAACCATTGTCAACATTTGGGAGAGGACAATGCAGCAGAGTTGTGAAGACACATTCCCTGCCCACCACAAGCTTACAATATAGGGGTAGGAAGTAGGCATTAATAGAAGTAAATAATTGGATTGGCGTTATCCTTAATTCATCTCTCTCATTCAACCCACATATATGGTGTCACCAATTCCTCTAGTTCAGCCTTCGCAACGTGGCTATAATCTGCCTTTTCCTCTCAATTCAACCTACTAGAATGTTAATCCAAGCACTTATTCTATCCCACCTTGATTTTCGTATCAATCTCCTTGCCTACCCGCTGCCTCCCCTCTCTCCCCACTTCAGTCCCTGCTTCACCCTGCTGCCCGGATCATTTTTCTTCAAAAATATTCAATCCACTTTTCCCCATTCCTCAAGAACCTCTGGGGGTGGCCCCTCCACCCCTGCAACAAACAGGAGCTCCCTACCGGAGACTTTAAAGCAGCGCTCAATCCCCTTGCCCCCTTCTGATTTCCTACTACAACACGGCCCGACCACTCAGCTCCTCCAAAACCAACCTGCCCACTCTGTCTTATTCCCCCAACTTGTTCATTCCAAGCGCTTAGTACAGTGCTCTGCACATAGTAAGTGCTCAATAAATACTATTGAATGAATGAATGAACAATCAAGTAATCGACGGTGCCTCGATCTCCTCTTATCTCGCGGGCAACCTCTCGTTCACATCCTACCTGTGGCCTTCAACGGCCTCCCACCTCATTCATTCATTCATTCATTCAGTCATTCAGTAGTATTTATTGAGCGCTTACTATGTGCAGAGCACTGTACCTCATAACCAACGGACGATCGCTCCCTGCTCCCAAAGCCTTGTTAAAGGCGCATCTCCTCCAGGAAGTCTTCCCCAACTAAGCCCTCATTTCCTCTTCTCCCACACTCTTGCATTTGGATTTGCATCCTTTTTTCACCCCCCTCCTTCTGTCCCACTTGCGGACATACCCATAATTTAATTATTTATTTTGAACATATCCCCCTCTAGACTGTATGTTCTTCGTTGGCCGGAAGCATGCCTACCAACTCTGTTATATCGCAGTCTCCCTAGAGCTTCGTACCGAGCTCTGCACACATTAAGCGCTCCGTAAACATTATAGATTGATTAATACTGATCATTTCTCTTTCAGCTTTCACCCTTCGAAAAGAAAATCTAGAAACATTTGAAGCAATCGGTTATTTATCTTCCGAACTCGGTGTACTTCCTTCAGACTTCAGTTACGCTGGCATCAAGGACAAGAAAGCCGTTACTTACCAAGCCATGGTTGTAAAGAAAGTGGCTCCGGAGAGGTAATGTAATTTTGTTACTCTACCAACTCTGTTGTATTGTAATAATAGTAATAATAATGTTGGTATTTGTTAAACGCTTACTATGTGCCAAGCACTGTTCTGAGCGCTGGGGTAGATATAAGGGAATCAGGCTGTCCCACGTAGGGCTCACAGTCTTCACCCCCATTTTACAGATGAGGTAACTGAGGCACGGAGAAGTTAAGTGACTTACCCAAAGTCACACAGCTGACAAGCGGTGGAGGCGGGATTAGAACCCATGACCTCCAACTCCCAAGCCCGTGCTCTTTCCACTGCTCCTAAGTACTTATTATAGTACTCTGCACACAGTTAGGGTTCAATAAAGATCACTGATTGATTTGATTAATTGTTTCACAGCCCTAGAATCAAACCTCACCATAGCAAGTTGCCAAATAGACGATTGTACATTTGCCTTCTTCTGGGCAGGTTTTGAAGTCATGATAGAAAATTCTTGAAAGTTAGTGACTGTCATCATCATTACCATCAATGTGATCACAAGATTCTGTATTCTTAAAATGTACAAGGTGTCCTTGGGCAAGCCACTTAATTTCTGTCCACCTCTGTCACCTCATCTGGAAAATGTGGAATTAGAACTGTGTGGGAATTAGACACATAGACTGTGTGTCCAACCTGATCAGCCTGTATCTACCACAGAGCATAGTGGCGTGCTAGGCATATAGTAAACGCGTAAGAGAGAACATTAAAAAAAGGGGGAAGTTGAGTAATGGTCCTTGGCTCTCAAAGGGCTCAAAATCTAAAAGGGAGAAAGGACAAATACAGAAAAAAACAAACAATATAAACCAGAATTTCAAGAAAAATTGAGCAAATGAAAATAAAAAATAAAAAAATCTTAGTTCATTACTGCTTTGGATACATATCTTAAAACTAGATAGGTAATTGTACTAAAAAGAAGATCAAGGTTTGGCAAATGATTAATCTTTTCCTTTTTCACTGAATTGTCATTATACATGGTTTTGATCTGTGTCTATAGTCACTACTGAAAAAACTATTGTGAATTATATAATAACAGTGAATAATAATCGTATTTGTTAAGCACTTGCTATGTGTCAAGCACAAGGGGTTTACAGCCTAAGTATAGGAAGGACAGGTATTGAATCCCCATTTTGCAGATGAGGGAACTGAGGCACAGAGATGTGAAGTGACTTGCCCGAGGTCACATCGCAGGCACAGGGTGGAGCAGGGATTAGAACCCAGGTCTTCTGACTCCTAGGCCCAGAATCTTTCCACTAGGCCACGCTGCTTCTCATGGTGTTTACCTAAGCCTTCGTGTTTCTTTTTTGGTCGGATTAAATTAATGATAATTTTGGTACAAAGTGTCACATAGGAATTACAATCTATCTTTTTCCCATTTTACAGATACCTAACATTAATAGTAATGGTGCTCTCCACTTAATCCGTACCAAGCACTCTACCTAAATGTGAGGTGGATATGATATAGTCAGGTTGGTCGCAGTCCTTGTCCCACATAAGGCTCCCGATTTAAGTAGGAAGGAAAACAGTTATTGAATCGCCATTTTCTAGAGGAAGAAACTGAGACACGGAGAAGTTAAATGCTATACATAAAGTCACACGGCAGGCAAGTGGTAGAGATCATGGGTTCGAATTCCGGCTCTGCCACTTGTCAGCTGTGTGACTGTGGGCAAGTCACTTCACTTCTCTGGACCTCAATTCCCTCATCTGTAAAATGGGGATTAAGACTGTGAGCCTCACATGAGACAACCTGATGGCCCTGTATCTACCCCAGCGCTTAGAATAGTGCTCTGCACACAGTAAGCGCTTAACAAATACCAACATTATTATTGTTACCTAAATGTGAGGTAGATACGATGTAGTCAGCTTGGTCGCAGTCCTTGTCCCACATAAGGCTCTCGATTTAAGTAGGAAGGAAGAGGGTTATTGAATCGCCATTTTCTAGAGGAAGAAACTGAGACACAGAGAAGTTAAGCGATATACACAAAGTCACACAGCAGGCAAGTGGTAGAGCCAGGATTAGCTTCCACATCCTCTGACTCTTGGACCACTAGAACACACTGTCCTAGAAATAATTGACCAACAGGCATTTGTAGAGTTTTAATTTGGTTTATTTGACTTAAATGACAGTACAGTAATTTAAGCGGCATCCATGTGGTTGTAGTTCATACCAAATTGTGGTCATAAAAGCAATTATTTAATTTGCTTTTCTCCTAATCCCAGAACATCGCTCTCACTTTACAAGACAGTCGATCATTTAAATTTACAAGACAGTCGATCATTTAAATTGATTTAGTTATCTTGCAAGTGGCCTAGTGGGTAAAGCCAGGGCCCAGGATTCAGAGGACCTAAGTTCTCATCCCAGGTTCGCCACTTGTCTTCTGTGTGACCTTGGGCAAGTCACTTAACATTCCTGGGCATCGGTTACCTCATCTGTAAACTGGGGATTAAGACTGTAAATCCCTGTGGGACATGAGCTGTGTCTAACCTGATTACCTTGTATCTACCCCAGTGCTTACTAGAGTGCCTAGCATGTAGTAGGCAATTCCCAACTACCATTTATAAGATTTTTACTTTGATATTGCAGACTATTTTTGAATATGACTCACTTTCAGGTAAATAGTTCTTCATTTTTCATTTCTTTTGGACCGTTATAAGTGAACTTGCCCTAGGACACTACAAGGAATCCAAAGTTTTAAAAAAAAAAGCGGCCTTCTCATTAATCACTTTAGCAAGTTCAATATTTTCTTAGTTCTATTTCCCACTGTTGTTAGTCATTTGGGAATATATCTCTTTAACCCAGTTTGCAAATTCAGCGTATAGCCCTAATTACGAAGTATCCATTCTGTCTACTCTTATGATTTTTGCAAGCTTTAAGCATCGTTGTTTGCTCTAATCAGAATGTATGTTTAATAACTAAGGCTGCACTTGCCAGTTGCAAATCGAGTATGTATAAAATAGTTCTTGACCTCATTTTGAGTATGTGGTTTACGGTCATCCACATGTGAATCGGCATTGCCTAGTAGGTAGAGTCAGAAGGGAGTCAGAAGGACCTGGGTTAATAATGTTGGTATTTGTTAAGCGCTTACTATGTGCAGAGCACTGTTCTAAGCGCTGGGGTAGACACAAGGGAATCAGGTTGTCCCACGTGGGGCTCACAGTCTTAATCCCCATTTTACAGATGAGGTAACTGAGGCACAGAGAAGTTAAGTGACTTGCCCAAAGTCACACAGCTGACAAGTGGCAGAGCCGGGATTCGAACCCAGGACCTCTGACTCCAAAGCCCGTGCTCTTTCCACTGAGCCATGCTGCTTCTCTACCTCAGCTCCGCCTTTTGCCGGCCGTGTGATCTTGGGCAAGTCACTTCACTTCTCTCAGCCTCGGTTACCTCTACTATAAAGTGGGGATTAAGACTGGAAGCCTCAGGTGGGACAGGGACTGGGTCCAACCCTGTTAAGTGCTACGTTCAGTGCTTTGCACATGGTAAGTGCTCAATAAATAAGATTGAATGAATGAATTACCTTGTATCTGTCCCAGTGCTTAATGCAGTGTCTGGTACATCGTAAGCGCTTAACAAATACCAAAATTATGATGATGATGATGATGGCCGAAAATCTTTAGCACCATTAATGGCTCACGTAAAGTATATAGTTTTGTAACTCCGGGATTTTTTTTTTCCATCTTTGGAAGATCATTCTACAAATGGTTTAGATTTAACCATTAGCAATTTTACAAAGAGATGAAACATCTCAGAAGAATGGCGGACCCCGAAACTATTTCCTTACCCTGAGTTTAGATCTAATAATAGGATTGCGTAATAATCACTAGGTTAATAATAATAATGTTGGCATTTATTAAGCGCTTACTATGTGCAGAGCACTGTTCTAAGCGCTGGAGTAGATACAGGGTAATCAGGTTGTCCCACATGAGGCTCACAGTTAATCCCCATTTTACAGATGAGGTAACTGAGGCCCAGAGAAGTTAAGTGACTTGCCCACAGTCACACAGCTGACAAGAGGCAGAGCAGAGGTTAAGTGAATTTGGAGACAGGAGCACTTGGGTTCCAAAAGGAATCCATTTCTTAGTAGCTTTGGGGAGGAGAATATATCGTGATCATGTACACCACTCAGTTTAGTGCCCTATACTTAAGAATCAACTCTCTATTGCCTGTCATTTTACTGTAAGTAGATTTCCTTGCTTATCATCCTCAAAGAAAATTTGGGGGGTTTTATGTTAAAGTTTGATCCATCCATAATATTTATTGAATCCCTACTATTGCCACACACTCTAATAATAATAATAATAATAATAATAATAATAATAGTAATGTTGGCATTTGTTAAGTGCTTACTATGTGCAGAGCACTGTTCTAAGCGCTGGGGTAGATACAGGGTAATCAAGTTGTCCCACGTGAGGCTCACAGTTAATCCCCATTTTCCAGATGAGGGAACTGAGGCCCAGAGAAGTGAAGTGACTTGCCCAAAGTCATGCGGCAGACAGGCGGTAGAGCCGGGATTAGAACCAGGTCCTTCTGACTCCCAGTTGCTCCGGCATCAATCATTCGTATTCACTGAGCGCTTACTGTGTGCAGAGGGCTGTACTAAGCGCTTAAGAGAGTAGTCACACAGCTGACAAGTGGCAGAGCTGGGAGTCGAACCCATGACCTCTGACTCCCAAGCCTGGGCTCTTTCCACTGAGCCACGCTGCTACTAAGCCTTGGGAGAGTACAATAATAATGATGCTATTTGTTAAGCGCTTGCTATGTGCCAAGAACTGAATAGAATGAGTAGACATGTTCCCTACCCTCAAGAATCTTAGCGGGGGAGACCGCCGCTAAAATGGATTGCCAAGAGGGGGAAGAAAAGTAGGATACGTGCATTTGTTTGTTTAGCGCTTCTACGTGCCAAGCACCGCTTTAAGCGCTGATGTAGATGCAAGGTAATCAGGTTGTCCCGCTTGGGGCTCACCATCTTAATCCCCATTTTAGAGATGAGGTAACCAAGGCACCGAGAGGTAAAGCGGCACGCCCAAGGCCACAAAGCAGGCAAGCGGTGGAGCCGGGAGAAGCGACTTGCCCAAGGTCGTAGAGCAGACGTGTGAATGAGTTAGTTCTTAACTAATCGGTAGATATAAAAATAAATTGTGGTATTTGTTAAGCACTTACTATGTGCAAAGCACTGTTCTAAGCGCTGGGGGATACAAGGTGATCAGTTTGTCCCACGTGGGGCTCACATTTTTAATCCCTATTTGACAGATGAGGTAACTGAGGCACAGAGAAGTTACGTGACTTGCCCAAGGTCACACAGCTCACTAGCGGCAGAGCCGGGATTAGAACCCGTGATCTCTGACTCCCAAGCCCGCGCTCTTTCCACTGAGCCACGCTGCTTCTCATGTATCCAAATGCTACTGGAGGCTGAGTGTGGTTGTGTAGGTGAGGAGATGTGCAGTTGCGGGGGTTATGACCCGGGGAGATGAGGAATACGTTGGGATTGCTTCTTGGAGGAGATGGGATTTCAGAGAGGCTTTGAAGATGGGGCGAGCAGTGGTCTGTTGGATATGGAATGGGAGAGAAACTTAGGGAGAGAGAATGGGGGATCGAGAGGTCGACAGCAGGAGAGATGAAAAAGAGACCCAGTGAAGCTCGGTGACTCCGTGGGGCAGTTTATAATAATAATGATACTAATGATCATATCATCATCGTCTGTTTATATTATTTGTTATTATTGTTGTGTTAAGCATGTAGTATGTACTCTGCACTGTACTAATCGCTGGGGTAGATGCAAGATAATCAGGTCCCACGTGGGGTTCACAGTCTAAGTAGGAAGGAGGGAGAACAAGTATTAAGTCTCCATTTTGCAAATGAATGCAAGGGAAGCGACTTGCCCAAGATCATGCTTCGGTTACACGGCCGAGCTGAGATGAGAACCCGTGTCCTCTGACTCCTGGGTCTGTACTCTTTCCACTAGGCCACATTGCTTCTCTAGGCCACTGGTTTATAATAACGATGGCATGTTTTAAGCGCTTACTATGTGCCAAGCACTGTTGTAAGCACTGATGCCCAGGATCAGTGGTTCTGATTGGTTTGGATCAAGTCTGGGTTATGTTTAGATCTTAGAGATTTGGGGGGTTCCAGACTGGCTCTGGGGCAACATGGAAGGAAACTGCTCGCTCTTTCCAGTGGTGTTTGTAAAAGTACTTAGTGTGTGCTAAGCACTGAGCTGGATCTGATATAAGCAGATCAGACACAGTTGCCTCACATGGGGCTTATATTGTACAAGATAATAATAATAATAATAATAATGTTGGTATTTGTTAAGTGCTTACTATGTGCAGAGCACTGTTCTAAGCGCTGGGGTAGACACAGGGAAATCAGGTTGTCCCACGTGGGGCTCACGTCTTCATCCCCATTTTACAGATGAGGGAACTGAGGCACTGAGAAGTTAAGTGACTTGCCCACAGTCACACAGCTGACAAGTGGCAGAGCTGGGATTCAAACTCATGACCTGTGACTCCAAAGCCCGTGCTCTTTCCACTGAACCACGCTGCTTCTCTAAAAGAGGAAAACTAGGTTTCTTCCCTCCATTTTCAGGTGAGGCAAATGAGGCACAGAGACGTGAAGTGACTTGCCCAAGGTCACACAAGTGGCAGAGCTGATATTAGAACGCAGGTCCTCTGACTCCCAGGCCTGTGCTGTTTCCACTAGACCATCCCGCTTCTGCAGATCCAGGAAAAAGAGTTAGCTGAACGTATTTTTGAGGGATGTAAAATTTTATTTCCACAATTCTGAAATGATCAATTCGTGTTTGAAAAGGATCCAGCGGTCCCACTCTATAAGAAAGAAAATTGTGTTCAATTTGAAACGTGTAAGGACAAGTATTTGATAAGTTAATCTTTATTATAAATGAATGTATGATAATTGTTGGTAGCAATACTGTGAAAAAAGCTGTTACGTGTCATTCTGTAGATTGAAAGAAATTAGAAGTGCCGTTGAAAAGAAAGGAATCAGCATCTATAACATCCATTCGGTACATCAGCCTCTAAGACTTGGTCAGCTCACGGGAAACCACTTTGATATCACTGTGAGAGATTTAAAAAGACAAACCAGTGATTCATCTGCAAAGCCAAAAGAAAGCATTGTAGAGGCAATTGAAAATGTTAAGGTAAGAAATCTGTTTCAAATAAAATCTTCTCTATTTTAAGGGTGTTGTTTCCTAATGAATATTACATATGGACTATTTTGATGGTTGCTCTATTTCAAAGAGGTGTTCGCTTTTAAACGTGTTGACACTAGATCAAGTTTTTATAAAAGTTGAGTGTGCTGTTTAAATAGTAAAATTCAATAACTCTTCAGTGTTTTATTTGTTAAGCACTTATTATGTGCCAGGTACCGCACTAAGCACTGGGGTGGATACAAGCTAATTAGGTTTGAAAGGATCCCTGTCCCACATGGGCCTCACAGCCTTAATCCCCATTTTCCAGATGAGGTAACTGAGGCACAGAGAAGTTTAGTGACTTGCCCAAAGTCACACAGCAGACAAGTGACGGAAGCGGGATTAGAACCCACGTCCTCTGACTCCCCAGCCCGGGCTCTTGCCACTGAGCCACGCTGCTTCTTGGGGACAGGACCTGGACCTCACAACCGAGTCAGGCAATAAGAGAAGCAATGTGGCCTAGTGGAAAAAGCACGGGCCTGGGAGTCAGAGGACCTGGATTCTAATCCCAGCTCTGCTGTTTACTTGGTGTGTGACCTTGGGCCAGTCACTCAACTTATAATTAATAATAATAATTATGGCATTTGTTAAGTGCTTACTACGTGCCAAGCGCTGTTCTAACTTCTCTGTGCCTCAGTTTCCTCATCTGTAAAATGAGGATTGAATACCTACCTGCTCTCCCTCCCCTTTTGAATGTGAGCCCCATGTGGGACAGAGACTGCGTCTAATTGTAGCAACCCCAGTGCTTAGAACAATGTTTGATACACCATAAGAGCTTAACGAATACCATTAAAAAGTACTTTGATACACACCCTAGCTCCTCAGCATGTACGTACATAATAATAATAATAATGTTGGTTTTTGTTAACCACTAGCTATGTGCAGAGCACTTTTCTAAGTGCTGGAGTAGATACAGGGTAATCAGGTTGCCCACGTGAGGCCCACAGTCTTAATCCCCATTTTACAGATGAGGTAACTGAGTCCCACAGAAGTTAAGTGACTTCCCCACAGTCACACAGCTGACAAGTGGCAGAACCGGGATTCGAACCCATGACCTCTGATTCCCAAGCCCGGGCTCTTTCCACTGAGTCACACTGCTTCCCTTGTACTTTATTATTTTCCCTATTTGTAATTTATTTTAATGTCTGTCTCCCCCATTGCCTCTGATCTATTGAGCAGAGATTGTGTCCACCAACTCCATTGTATTGTACTTTCCCAAGCGCTTAGTACAATGATGTGCACAAAGTAGGGGCTCAATACCATTGATTGATTGATTATATCTGTGGAGATTTACTGTGAACACATTTTTTTTTTAACCCCCCCCTTATATTTCAAATTGCAAATTATTTAGGTGAAGATTTGAGAAAATCACCACAGTTGATTTTTTTACGAGAAATTATATGTATGAATTTTTAATCAATTGGTTTCTTTCTAATTGTAGACCAGAGGATTTATAAACTACTATGGACCTCAGAGATTTGGTCAGTGGCAGAGTGTTCAAACGGACCAAATTGGTTTGGCTTTGCTGAATAACGAAATGGTATCTCTCAGAATTTTGTTTTCTTTTCCCCTCCCAAACTCAGTAGTTATTGTAGATATTTCTTTGCCTTCTCCCTTATTTTCCTCTGTTGCAGCTAGAGAACAATAAGCGATGATAAGGTTCTTTTTTGTCTGAAAGCCAGGGCCGGAAGCGGTGATTTGTTTCGTGACATGAGTATCGGTCATGTCTTCTGGCTTTTGAAGAAATCGTGGAAGTATGTTAAGGAAATCAGGGTAACGGAAGATCTACAATAATTTTAATAAGATTTCTCTTTCCGTATGATGCATAAATAGCTCCCCATTCAGAGTCTTCTCTTTTTCTCTCTGCTGTCCGGTTTCTAGTTCAGTGAATTTTGAGGGTGTCAGTTTTATAATAGTAGAAGAATGGGTGGGGGTTGTGATTTGAAGAGTAGAGATGACAGGCAGAACTGGTCGGTGTCTTGCAACTAGTGAAAACTTTTGCTGAGCTGTTGATTTTTTGAGCCGTATTTTCCAAAATAGTCCAGAAACTTATCCTTAGGGATGAAACTTTAATGCTCCATTTAAAAATTCATCCCAAATCCATTCTAGTTTAAGGGGATGGATCGTACCACGGCAAATGTCCATGTACTTTTCTTCCAACAGAGAATTTACGCTCCCCGCTTCCCGAATGATGGAATGATTTCTATTGTTTTATAGGTGAAGGCTGTAAAGTTGTTTTTCACACCAGAAGATCTTGACGATCCTGTAAATAGAGCCAAGAAGCATTTCTTTCAGACAGGTAGATAGAAGATCCCTCGCTTCCCCAGAGCGGCTCTGAAGGCAGAAGAAGGCCGTCCGTCGATTGGGAAGGTTACAGAGGTGGAGCGGTCATCTCTGGGCTGAATTTTGGTGGTGTGGGAAGGGAGGAGAAGCCACTATCAGCTCTCCCCGTCTTATCCCCCGACCGCCGCCTCACCGCTTCCAAATCACTTATGCCCTTGCTGTCAAGAGAAGCAGCGCGGCTTAGTCAGAGGTCATGGGTTCTAATCCCGGTTCCGCTACTTGTCGGCTGTGTGACTTTGGGCAAGCCACTCCTTCATTCAGTAGTATTTATTGAGCACTTACTATGTGCAGAACACTGTACTAAGCGCTTGGAATGTACAAATCAGTAACAGATAGAGACAGTCCCTGCCGTTTGACAGGTTTACAATCTTCTCTGTGCCTCAGTTCCCTCAGCTGTAAAAGAGGTATGAAGACCGTGAGCCCCACGTGGGACAACCCGATGACCTCGTATCTTAGAACAGTGCTAGGCACATAGTAAGCGCTTAACAAATACCGTCATCATTATTATTATTCTTTTTAAGAACCCGGGCTTGCGAGTCGGAGGATGTGGGTTCTAATGCCGGCTCTACCACTTGTCTGCTGTGGGACTTTGGGCAAGTCACTTCATTTCTCTGTGCCTCGGTTACCTCATCTGTAAAATGGGGATTAAGACTGCCCTATGTGGGACAGAGACTGTGTCCAATATGATTAGCCTTTATCTACCCCAGCACTTAGAACAGTGCTTGACATATAGTATGTGCTAAACAAATACCATTATTATATAATAATAATGTAATGTTGGTATTTGTCAAGCACTTACTATGTGCAGAGCACTGTTCTAAGCGCTGGGGTAGATACAGGGGAATCAGGTTGTCCCACGTGAGGCTCACAGTCTTAATCCCCATTTTACAGATGAGGTAACTGAGGCACAGAGAAGTTAAGTGACTTGCCCACAGCCGACAAGTAGCAGATCTGGGATTCGAACCCATGACCTCTGATTCCCAAGCCAGTGCTCTTTCCCCTGAGCCACGCTACTTCTTGTGTGTGTGTAACTAGTTTCCCTCCCACCCCCCATGGTCCTTATTAAGGGTTTATTATGTGCTAGGATCTGTTCTGAGACCTGAGATAGATACAAGTGCATAGTACCATGCTTTGCACACAGTAAGCACTCAATAAATATTATTGAATGAATGAACATAATCAGACTGGATCTAGTCCCTGTCCCACATGCGGCTCACAGTCTAAATCAGAGGGAAGATGACTTAATCCCCATTTTACTGATGAGGTAATTGAGGCACAGAGAAGTTAAGTGACTTGCCCGAGGGCGCACAGCGGACACATAGAGGATCTGGGATCGGAACCCAGATCCTCTGACTCTCGAGCCTGTTCTCTTTCTACTCGGCCATGCTGCTTCCTCAGTGAAAAAGTCATAAAGCTAACTGAAAAAATCCGCCGCTTACATCTCATGACTCCCTGAAAACTCTCTCATGGCCTCCTTGGCGTGAATAAGTTTTCAACCTCTCTGTACTCGGTCATCGGAAACCTTACCGTTTACGTGTTACGTGGGAGCCAGAGACTGTACCCGGCCAGGGCAGTATCCTGTCCTCCTCTTTCCCACCCACCCCAGTTGATCCTCTTTTATCCCAGAGTAACGCCCACATAATGAAAATTGACTGGATTCCCACCAGTTGCGTTTGATAGGAAAAAAGGGCATTTGGCCTTTACTTCAAACAGAGTTAGTCTCCCAAGCGGCTGAATTTTATAAAACGAAATAGCCCTTTCCATTTTTCCCTTATCTGTTTCAGAGGATGCCAAAGGAACCCTTGCATTGTTGCCCGAATACAAACTTCGAGAGAGAATGCTGCTTCGAGCCTTAAACCGCTACGGTGTGACAGAGGAAGGATGTACCCGGGGATGGCTTAGCATCCCCCATTCTATGCGCATATTCTACGTCCACGCCTATTGCAGTAAAATATGGAACGAGGCGGCTTCCTTCCGGTTGGAAACCTATGGTTCGAAGGTGGTAGAAGGTGACCTGGTCTCCTCTGAAGAAAAGGGTAGGGAGCATCTTCCCCTGAGTGACAGAGTGAGTACACTCTTATTGAAATGTCCTCGAAGGAATTTAGGGGTTAGAAGCACTTATTAAATAAAATAAGCACTTAATAATTATTATTATTATCCAGTCCCACAGTCTGCCTCCGTTACTGGCAGCAGAATGCTTGAAGAGCCCTTGTGAGCCGATGCTCTCCTTGACATCTGTTCTCCTGATTTGAGATGCACTCAAAAGCACTTTCTTCTTTACCTTCCTATCTTCCTTCATAGGAACCCATAAAAGCCACTCGTCCGCCGTGATTTTATCCGTTCATTCATTCATTCATCGAGCGCTCACTGTGAGCAGAGCACTGTACTAAGCGCTTGGAAAGTACAATTCAGCAACATATAGAGACAATCCCTACCCAACAACGGTCTCACAGTCTAGTTTTATTGCTATTGTTTTTGTCTGTCTCCCCCGATTTGACTGTAAGCCCGTCAGTGGGCAGGGACTGTCTCTATCTGTTGCTGATTTGTACATTCCAAGCGCTTAGTACAGTGCCCTGCACAGAGTAAGCGCTCAATAAATACTACTGAATGAATGAATGAATAGAAGGGGGGAGGCAGACATCAAAACAAGTTAACAGACGTCAATAGCGTCACTATAAATAAAGAGAATTATAGATCTATGCACATCATAAAATAAATAGAATATTAAATATGTACATATATGCACAAGTGTTGTGGGGCGGGGAGTGGGGTAGAGCAGAGGGAGGGAGTCGGGACAATGGGGAGGAGAGGAGGAGCAGAGGAAAAGAGGGGGCTTACTTTTATTCAAAATGCCCCCGGACAGCAGACCTCCATATCTTAGCTTTGCTGAAAGAGGGGTGTTTGTCAAAGGCCCTAAATGAGTGGGAGCCTCGATGGGTAGGCAAGTCCATAGCTCCCTGCTGCTTCTCCATCCAGCCCCAGAAGAACAACAGCAGGACAGTCCTCACTGGAAGCTCCTTGCGGGCAGGGAACGTGTCTACCGACTCTGTTATTCTGTTATTCTATTCGAGCGCTTAGTACAGCCCTCTGCACACAGTAAGCGCTCAGTGAATACGAATGATTGATGCCGGAGCATCTGGGAGTCAGAAGGACCTGGTTCTAATCCCGGCTCCGCCGCTTGTCTGCCGCGTGACCATGGGCAAGTCGCTTCACTTCTCCGGGACTCAGTTCCCTCATCTGGAAAGTGGGGATGAAGACCGTGAGCCCCATGTGGGACAGGGACTGTGTCCAACCTGATTAGCTTGTGTCTACCCCAGCGCTTAGAACAGTGCTTGCTCGTGGTAAGTGTTTAACAAATACCATCATTATTATCATCTGGAGGAAACGGCACATTTTCTGGCCCTGGAGAGGGCTCCAGGGAGTCCTCTCCTAACACACTTCCTCCGCTTCGAGGCCCTGCTGAGAGCTCACCTCCTCCAGGAGGCCTTCCCAGACTAAGCCCCCCTTTTCCTCTGCTCCATCTCCCCTCCCCATTATCCCAATCCACTCCCTTTGCTCTACCCCCCTCTCCACCCCACAGCACTTGTGCATATGTGTACATATTTCATTCATTCATTCATTCAATAGTATTTATTGAGTGCTTACTATGTGCAGAGCACTGTACTAAGCGTTTGGAATGTACAAATCGGTAACAGATAGAGACAGTCCTTGCCCTTTGATGGCCTTACAGTCTAATCGAGGGAGACGGACAGAAAAGAACAATAGCAATAAATAAATATTTATAATTATAATTCTATTTATTTTTATTAATGATGTGTACATATCTATAATTCTACTGATGCCTGTTTACTTGTTTTGATGTCTGTCTCCCCACTTCTAGACTGTGAGCCCGTTGTGGGCGGGGATTGTCTCTAATTGTTCTGAATTGCACTTCCCAAGCGCTTAGTACGGCGCTCTGCACCCAGTAAGCACTCGGTAAATACGATTGAATTAATTGAATGAATAAATGAACTGTTCCTTGGATCAACCAATCAGTCACTCATTCGATAGCATTGTTTAAGTGCTTACAGTGAGTAGAGAGCTTGGGAACGTATAACATAAATTAATATACAAGATCCCTTCCCTCAGGGAGCATATTATCTAGCAGGGGAGGGCACGGGGGGGACACAGACACTTAAATAAGTCGCAGATAGGAGGAAGCAATAAGAGTATATGAGACAGGATTTATGTGCTATAGGGGAGATTGAATAATTAAGTGCTTAAGAGGCACAGAGGGCCTGAAGTGGAAGTTGGAATTTAATCAGAGAAGGCCTCCAGGAAGAGGTGTGATTTCAATGGCTTCGAAGCGAAGGAGAGATTTCATCCATTGATTCATTTGTATTGAGTACTTACTGTGTGCAAAGCGTTGTACTAACCGCGTTAGGGAGAGTATAATACAGCAACAAACAGACACATTCCCTGCCCACAACGAGCTCACAACCAGGGGGTGTAGGGGGAGAGCAGGAGGTCAACTATGGGAGAGATGAGAACGTGGCACGGCTAATGTGGTAGCTTGTGAGGAAAGCAGGGTGCGAATTAGAAAGTAATGGAAGAAAAGAATGGATAAATAGAAAGGAGACAGCTCTCGTGGTGGGCAGGAATGTGTCCGTTGTTCTGTTGTACTCTCCCAAGGTCACGTCGCAGACAAGTCACAGGCCCGGGATTAGAACCCGGGTCCTTCTGACTCCCAGGCCCGTGCTCTATCCACTAGGCCATGCTTCTTTGATCTCGGGAAATGGCCATTTTTCATCTGCAAAGGAATAATTACGTTTTTTGGTGTCACAGGTACACGTAATAAGTGCAGAAGAGGAAGCCGCGAACGTGTATGCCATACATCAAGTAAGTTTTTAAAGTCAGATTTGTAGCAGATCGAGAGTCAAAGAAAGAACTAGCGCGTCCAAAGGAAATGTTTATAAATTAAGAAAAATTAACTCAGCACAGTTAATTTCTAGACTATATCCGTTAAAGGAGCTTTATTTTTAATGTAGGATTTAACCTACATTCCTGGATTTGTACCTTCCAAGCGCTTAGTACAGTGCTCTGCACATAGTAAGCGCTCAATAAATATTATTGAATGAATGAATGAACCTAGTTCCTGAGAAAACCAACCCGTTCTTAAATGTTGTATCGAAAGAGAGTAGTGGGTTTGTTACATTAAATCCACAGCTAATCCCTAAATTTCCGTAGCAATTCATTTTCGGTTCCGTTCTCATCAAATCTTCACGACAGCCTTTTAACACAGAGCAAATTCAGTCGGGCCTAGCCACTTCCATTTCTTAAACACTTCCATCATTGTGGGGTTCGCTGCTGCAGAAAGACCAAAAGACAGAGAGAAGGAGGAGAGGTAGAGATATAGATTATCTAAATAATCTTTGCATCATTTAGAGTGGGCAAGTGTATTCATTCATTTATTCAATAGTATTTATTGAGCGCTTACTATGTGCAGAGCACTATACTAAGCGCTTGGAATGTACAAATCGGTAACAGGTAGAGACAGTCCCTGCCCTTTGACGGGCTTACAGTCTAATCGGGGGAGACGGACAGACAAGAACAATAGCAATAAATAGAATCAAGGGGATGAATATCTCATTAAAACAATAGCAAATAAAGTGTATACAGAACAATAATGGAAAACTGGGTAATTACAGTGTTGCTGGAGAGTACACTTGTCTGTAATATAAATCTGATAGTGATGATCTTTACATTTTTCCTAGTCTTGAAGAAGGACCTCCCTCTTTAACAGGTCAGGTGGCGAGGAACCAAATCATATCATTTTATCAGATCGAAAAAACCACAAGAAGTCTCATTCCATTTCTCTGAGCTTTGCTGTTAGCTGTGGAGCCGTATCTAACAGTTGTGTTGATCTATGCAAGCCCTAGTGTATTGGCTGATTGGCTCTTGGTTTTGCATTTATAATGATAATTGTGGTGTAAGTTAAGCGCTTACTCTGTGCTAAGCATTGTTGTAAGCAGTGGGGTAGATCACAATAATTAATAATAACTGTGGTATTTGTTAAGAGCTTACTATGTGCCGAGCACTATTCTGAGGGCTGGGGTGGATACAAGGTAATCAGGTCCACGGGGGACTTATAGTTTTAATCCCCATTTTACAGATGAGGTAACTGAGGCACAGAGAAGTTAAGCAGCATGGTTTAATGGAAAGAGCCCGGGCTTGGGAGTCAAAAGCTGTGGGTTCTAATTCCGCCTCTGCCACTAGTCTGCTGGGTGACCTTAGGCAAGCCACTTACCTTCTCTGTGCCTCAGTTACCTCATCTGTAAAGAGAAGCAGCGTGGCACAGTGGAAAGAGCCCAGGCTTGGGAGTCAGAGGTCATGGGTTCGAATCCCAGATCTCCCACTTGTTAGGTGTATGACTGTGGGCAAGTCACTTCACTTTTCTGGGCCTCAGTTCCCTCATCTGAAAAATGGGGATTAAGTCTGTGAGCCTCACGTGGGACAACCTGATTACCCTGTATCTACCCCAGCGCTCAGAACAGTGCTCTGCACGTAGTAAGCGCTTAACAAATACCAACCTTAAAATGGGGATAGAAACTTTGAGCCCCACCTGGGATAACCTGATTACCTTGTATCTACCCCAGCGCATAGACAGTGTTTGGCACATAATAAGCACTTAACAAATGTCATAATTATTCATTATTATTAAGTGACTCACCCAAGGTCACACGGCAAAAGTAAGGCAGAGCGGGGATTAGAACCCACATCCCCTGACTCCCAGGCCCTTGCTCTTTCCACTAGGCCATGCTGCATCTCATTTTCAGGGCTCTGTAGGGTTTTAAAATACCAACCTGCACTGGTAATAATGTGAGACTGATAATTTTAGTGAGGAAAAAGGTCCCCTAAAACAAAAATAAGTAACAAACTGTGAAGCATGCTTTCGAGGAAATCCACAACAGAAGTTGTCTCCCATGGGGCTTTTGTGCTTTTTGATTTTCATCAAAAGGTCGTTCTTCCGATGGTTGGGCACAGCATCGTCTATCCGAAGAACAAAGTTGGACAGTGGTATCGGGAAAGGCTCGGGAGAGATGGGCTCCAGACATGCAGGTTTCGAGTTTCTGCCTTACAGCTGAACATCCCAGGATGCTACAGGCAGATTTTGAAATATCCCCGTAATGTCTCATACCATCTGCCGGAGGACGGTGACGTTGACGGAAGAATGGAAGCCTCTCTTTCCGATGAACCATCAGCATCTCTTCACATTTCTTTTGATCTTGACGCGTCTTGTTACGCAACCGTTTGTCTGAGGGAAATAATGAAATGTGACCTCTAAAAAACTCCATTTTCGGAGTTAAATTCTGACACCTTTTGGTTACCTTTGACCTTTCCTAAACAGTGCCAGAAGTCTTGGTTTCTTAGTCCAATCCGTTGCTCTTCGTTCAGAGGTGCTAGTTACAACTCGAGCTTGTTGTGCTCTACTCATCCAAGCGCTTAAGACAGTGCTCTGCACATAGTAAGCACTCAGTAAATTCCACGAATTGATTGAACCCCTTTTTCCATATACATTCTGTTCAGCACTCACCCCTGATCCAGTGATTAAAACTCTGACTGGCCTTACAGATTTAGTTCACTCATGGATTGTGGCTTTCTTTTGTTACCTCTCTTGTTTTGCCGTTAAAAATGACCGTTTCTTATCGCTCTTCCCATTCTGTAATGTGTGCGTTTATCATCGTATCGTCCTCTCCCAAACGCTGAGTACAGCGCTCTGAACGCAGCAAGCGCTCAGTAAATATGATTGAATGAAGGAATGCATGTAAATATGATTGAAGGTAGGCATGGTTGAATCATCCAGCATGATTACGTCTTGGCCCGGAGTGGGAGGGAGTTTCCCTAGCTTGATTGAATTCTAACATGCAGTCGTCGCATTAATAATAATGATGGTATTTAAGCGCTTACTATGTGCCAGGCACAGTACTGAGCACTGGGGTGGATACAAGCAATTTGGGTTGGATCCAGTCCCCGTCCCATGTGGGCCTCGCAGTCTCAATCCCCATTTTCCAGGTGGGGTAACCGAGGCCCGGAGAAGTGAAGCGTCTTCCCCGAGGTCACCCAGCGGAGAGGTGGCAGAGCCGGGATTAGAAGCCATGACCTTCTGACTCCCAGGCCCGGGCTCTACCCGCTATCACTATGCCATGGTCCTTCCCTAACTGTGCCAGGCTCGGACAGAATGGTCAGTTGCTACATGTCCACTGGTGTCACCCCTACCCAGCGCTGCAGGATTTTAGGGTGGGTTTTTGTATCATTGCCTCATCGGAACTGTAGAACTCTACACCTACCACTCCCCCAACATCAACTTGCCCCTTTGTCTTAAATAGTACTTGCTAAGCACATACTATGTGCCAGGCTCTTACTATGTGCCATTCATCAGTCATTCAATCGTATTTATTGAGCACTTACTATGTGCAGAGCACTGTACTAAAGCACTCGGAAAGTACAATTCAGCAACAAAGACAGTCCCTGCCCACAGTGGGCTCACGGTCTAGAAGGGGGGAGACACACAGCAAAACAAGTAAACAGGCATCAATAGCATCAATATAAATAGAGACATATAAACACATCAGAACAAGTAAAACAGGCATTAATATAATTACAATGATAGGTATGTGCATATATACACAAGTGTTGTGGGGCCGGGAGTGGGGATAGAGCAAAGGGAATGAGTCGGGGTGATTTGGGGGGGGGGCGGAGCTGAGGAAAAGTGGGGCTTAGTCTGGGAAGGCCTCTTGGAGGAGGTAAGCCTTCAGTAGGGCTTTGAAGGAGGGAAGTGCGATGAGTGGATGTGAGGAGGGAGGGCATTCCAGGCCAGAGGTAGGACGTGGGCCGGGGGTCGTCGGCGGGACATGCGAGAACGGGGGACAGTGAGGAGGTGAGCGGCAGAGGAGCGCCGTGTACGGGCTGCGCTGGAGAAGGAGAGAAGGGAGGTGAGGTAGGAGGGGGCAAGGTGATGGAGAGCCTTGAACCCAAGAGTGAGGAGTTTTTGTTTCACGCAAAGGTTAATAGGCAACCACTGGAGATTTTTGAGGAGCGGGGTGATGTGCCCAGAAGGTTTCTGTAGAAAGATAATTCGGGCATCAGCACTTAATCAAATTAATCAGGATGGACACAGCCTCTGTTCCACCTGGAGCTCACAGTCTTAATCCCCATTTTACAGATAAGGCAAGTGAGGCCCAGAGAAGTGAAGCCCAAGGTCATAAAGTAGACAAGTGGCAGAGCTGGCACTAGAAGCCAGTTCCTTCTGACTGCCAGGCCCGCGCTTTGTCCCCTTTGTGTCTATTGAGCATTAGATGATTCATCTTGAAATCCACTATTCAAAATCAAAACCCTAATAATAATGGTGGAGGTAGTGGAATTGGAAAACCCTGAATTATAAAACCTGCAGTTATCACTCAGATCTCTATTTACTTATTAAATACGTACAGACCACATACCAGTGCACTGAGCAAGCTTCGTAAACTTGAAAAATGCAGCGATCGTCATTCGGATTACATCTCTGATACCGGGAATGGAAATTGGGTAATTCTGACTAGGAAAACGAGGGAGATTATTGTTGTGCTAATATCCGAATAGCCTAATAACATGATTTTCTAGTTTTCATCGAATAACAATTGGAAAGTATATCCAGCCTATTATTCCTTTTTCCCATAGATGGCAGTGTGACTTTATACATATTTATTGGAAAAAAAAATACAAGCTCCGTTTTCTCAGTAACGTTACAACACTGACATTTTTCACACTATTGCAAGTTTATATTTTGTCTTTTAATTAAGTTAATTAATTAAATTAGTCAGGGAAGGCCTCCTGGAGGAGATGGGCTTCCCATAAGGCTTTGAAGGAGAGAAGCTTCATTGTCTGTCGGATATTCATTCATTCATTCAATAGTATTTATTGAGCGCTTACTATGTGCAGAGCACTGTACTAAGCGCTTGGGATGAACAAGTCGGCAACAGATAGAAACAGTCCCTGCCGTTTGACGGGCTTACAGTCTAATCGGGGGAGACGGACAGACAAGAACAATGGCACTAAACAGCGTCAAGGGGAAGAACATCTCGTAAAAACAATGGCAACTAAATAGAATCAAGGCGATGTACATTTCATTAACAAAATAAATAGGGTGATGAAGATATATACAGTTGAGCGGACGAGTACAGTGCTGTGGGGATGGGAAGGGAGAGGTGGAGGAGCAGAGGGAAAAGGGGAAAATGAGGCTTTAGCTGCGGAGAGGTAAAGGGGGATGGCAGAGGGAGTAGAGGGGGAAGAGGAGCTCAGTCTGGGAACGCCTCTTGGAGGAGGTGAGTTTTAAGTAGGGTTTTGAAGAGGGAAAGAGAATCAGTTTGGCGGAGGTGAGGAGGGAGGGCGTTCCAGGACCGCGGGAGGACGTGACCCAGGGGTCGACGGCGGGATGGGCGAGACCGAGGGACGGTGAGGAGGTGGGCGGCAGAGGAGCGGAGCGTGCGGGGTGGGCGGTTGAAAGAGAGAAGGGAGGAGAGGTAGGAAGGGGCAAGGTGATGGAGAGCCTTGAAGCCTAGAGTGAGGAGTTTTTGTTTGGAGTGGAGGTCGATAGGCAACCACTGGAGTTGTTTAAGAAGGGGAGTGACAGTCCCAGATCGTTTCTGCAGGAAGATGAGCCGGGCAGCGGAGTGAAGAATAGACCGGAGCGGGGCGAGAGAGGAGAAAGGGAGGTCAGAGAGAAGGCTGACACAGTAGTCTAGCCGGGATATAACGAGACCCCGTAATAGTAAGGTAGCCGTTTGGGTGGAGAGGAAAGGGCGGATCTTGGCGATGCTGTAGAGGTGAAACCGGCAGGTCTTGGTAACGGATAGGATGTGTGGGGTGAACGAGAGGGACGAGTCAAGGATGACACCGAGATTGCGGGCCTGAGAGACGGGAAGGATGGTCGTGCCATCCACGGTGATAGAGAAGTCTGGGAGAGGACCGGGTTTGGGAAGGAAGATGAGGAGCTCAGTCTTGCTCATGTTGAGTTTTAGGTGGCGGGCCGACATCCAGGTGGAGACGTCCTGGAGGCAGGAGGAGATGCGAGCCTGAAGGGAGGGGGAGAGGACGGGGCGGAGATGTAGATCTGCGTGTCATCTGCGTAGAGATGGTAGTCAAAGCCGTGAGAGCGAATGAGTTCACCGAGGGAGTGAGTGTAAATGGAGAACAGAAGAGGGCCAAGAACTGACCCTTGAGGAACTCCAACAGTTAAAGGATGGGAGGGGGAGGAGGCTCCAGCGAAGGAGACCGAGAATGATTGGCCAGAGAGGTAAGAGGAGAACCAGGAGAGGACAGAGTCCGTGAAGCCAAGGTGAGATAAGGTATGGAGGAGGAGGGGATGGTCGACAGTGTCAAAGGCAGCAGAGAGGTCAAGGAGGATCAGAATGGAGTAGGAGCCACTGGATTTGGCAAGAAGGAGGTCATGGGTGACCTTAGAGAGAGCAGTCTCGGTAGAGTGGAGGGGACGGAAGCCAGATTGGAGGGGGTCTAGGAGAGAATGGGAGTTAAGGAATTCTAGGCATCGATTGTAGATGCCTCGTTCTAGGATTTTGGAAAGGAAGGGTAGTAGGGAGATAGGACGATAACTGGAGGGGGAAGTGGGGTCAAGAGCGGGTTTTTTTAGGATGGGGGAGACGTGGGCATGTTTGAAGGCAGAGGGGAAGGAGCCCTTGGAGATTGAGTGGTTAAAAATAGAAGTTAAGGAAGGTAGGATATGAAGAGGGAGGGAGTGCTCAGACCAGAGGCAGGATGTGGGTGAAAGATTGGTGGCGAGATAGACAAGATCAAGGTACAATGGGTAGGTTGGCACTAGAGGAGCGACGTGCGGGCTGGGTTTTAATTAAATTAATTTAATTAAACTCTAATAACAATTAACTCTAATAATAATAACTCTAATCTTTTAATTAAACTCTAATAACAATGATAACTGGTATTTTTAAGCCCCGTAAACCAAAGTGCCTCAGTTACCTCATCTGGAAAATGGGGCTTGAGACTGTGAGCCCCATGTGGGACGGGGACTGTGTCCAAACCAAGTTGCTTGTGTCCACCCCAGCTCTTAGTACGGTGCCAAGCGCTACTAAACTTAGGGTAGATAGAAGATAATCGGGTTGAACCCCATCCCCTGCTTTCACCAGGCTCCGAGTCTAAGTAGGTATTAAACCCCCTAGTTTACAGTGGAGGAAACTGGGGCACAGAGAAGTGAATAATAATAATAATGATGGTATTTGTTAAGCACCTACTCTGGGCCAAACACTGTTCCAAGCGCTGGGGGAGATACAAGGTAATCAAGTTGTCTCACATGGGGCTCCCAGTCGTAATCCCCATTTGACAGATGAGGGACTTGTGGCACAGAGAAGTGAAGTGACTTGTCCAAGGTCACCCAGCAGACAAGTGGCAGAGTGGGGTTGGAACTTAGGTCTCTGACCCCAAGGCCTGCGCTCTCTCTATTAAGCCACACTGCCATACTATGGAACACAGTTTATTGGACTAAGTAGTTGGGGGATTTGAGTTATTCTTAACAGAGCTCCAAGTGACTATTCCTCAAATTTCCATTATTGTGAATGTCATGAAGTAACCCTGTCCTTCTTGGACCCTAATGTATCCTCCACACCCCTAACTCACCCCTTGCCCCCTGTGTCCTAAGCCTGCCCCGTTATCTTAGACCTTCCCTTCCTCGGCTTTCGATTGGATTGGGTTCTCCTCTCTCCAGTCTTCTGTTGCCTCCGATTCTCCCTCCATTCCCCAGCGGCCCGGCCCTTCTCCCAGCATTTGCAACTGGAGAAGCCAGGATCACTAGGTACCAGCAGCAGCAGCAAAATTCCTGCTGAAACCCAGCCATGTTGGTGCTAATTAAAAAATAGCACCGGGCTAGGGAGGAAACTTCAGGAGAGGGAGAGGGCGAGGAAGTGGAGCAACCAGGGAGGGAGCGGGACTGGTTTTATTTCATACATCAGAAGCGTGGGGATTAAACGCTTAGTACAGGCTGTGCGCACAGTAAGTGCTCGATAAATACGATTGATTGAATGAATGATCAGCTTTCCTTAACTTAACGGAAAATAGGCGGTGTGGGATACTTCTAGGGTTCCACCTCACTCCTTTGTATCTAGACCTTGTCTAGCCAGACAGCACAGGCCCGGGAGTCAGAAGGACCTGAGTTCTAATCCCGGCTCTGCCCCTTATCTTCTGTAAAATGGGGATTGACTGTGAGCCCCATGTGGGACAACCTGATCACCTCGTATCCCCCTCCCCCAGTGCTTGGAACAGTGCTTTGCACATAGTAAGCACTTAATAAATGCCATGATTATTATTATTATCTACCCTAGTACTTAATACAGTTCCTGGCACATAGTATTTAACAAACAGCACAATTATTATTATTACTATTATTATCATATTCAGTTGATTCTCAATAAATATCTTTACTATTATTACTACCCCATTACTACTGCTGTATATATTGTTGTCTTTCTTATTCGAAGAGGGCCGCACTGATAATGAATTTCACTGATGAAGTGGAAAGGTGTTTGCGTGCGAAAAGGCCAATGAGAGACCCTCGTCCCTGGCCACATTATTCAAATGAAAATGCTGCCTCTTATTGTGCTTTCATGTTTGATGTTTACAGTCCCTGGTACTGTTTTCACTTTTATCTCTTTGCCTTTCATTCCTTAGAAGACTTTTGCTCAGAAAAGAGGAATTCCATTCTTGATGGCAGGGTCCATGTTAGTGCATCCTTGGCAACTGACTTCTAGTTTTCAGCAGGGTTGGGGTGTTGTCTGAGACTTTGCCTTATCATGTCCTTAAAACATTTCCTCTGCTCTCCTTGCTTTTGGTTTTTCAGTTTCAGCTCTCTGTACAGCTGTTGTTTGGGTATCCTGGCGCTGCTCATTCTCTTCATGAATCACACCCACACAGCCGAGTTAAGGTGAGCTCCGCTGCTATGTTAGAAGGCTGACTTCATTCCAGAACTTCATCCCTGGGGGTCCCGTCCTGCAGCTTGATATTTAACTTAGCCTATAAGTGATGTCGATGGAACTCCTCAAGGAGTCAGATGTTGCACTAGTTTGGGGTCCAGGTTTCACAGCTATAGAAAAAATTGGATGGTATTTCAGGTCTATAGACCTTTAGTTTGTCCTGGCATCTGATACAGTCTCCCAAAGCATGTGCTAGCCTTGCCGATTAGCTTCTCCGTCTCTCTCCAGGTCTACGACTGCATTATAGCTCAGTGTGCTGCCCAGGTAACAGAATTCTGCAAGACCATTCAGCTCTATTTAGGTTGCATGCATGGCGTCTCTTGTGTAGGCTGATGCATCACCTTGGTTTTCTTCAGTTGTACTTTAATCCCATAATTCCTTGGTGATTCTGCTTGGGTACATGGCTCTGGAAACAGTCATTTGTGTACAGCAATTCTTGAATGACCGTCTCTAGGACTTTGGATGATGAGTTGGAAGAGTTTCCCAGAGGTGTGGAATTACCTGGTGGAGATGATGATGATAACAGTAATAATAACTGTGGTCTCGGTTAAGCACTTACTATGCGCCAAGCACTGTTCTAAGTACTGGGGTAGGTACACGTTATTCAGGATGGACACAGTCTCTGTCCCACATAGAACTCACACTCATCCCCATTTTATAGATGAGGTAACTGAGGCACGGAGAAGTTAAGTGACTTGCCTAGGGTCACACAGCAGACATGTGGCAGAGCCGGGATTAGAACCTAACAAGTGCACTATTATTATTATTATAATAATCATACTGGTATTTGTTAAGCGCTTACTATGTGCCAAGCACTATTCTAAGCACTGGGGTAGATGCAGGGTAATCAGGTTGTCCCACGTGGGGCTCACAGTCTTAATCCTCATTTTACAGGTGAGGTAACTGAGGCACAGAGAAGTGAATTGACTTGCCCAAGGATCACACAGCAGACAAATGGCGGAGCCGGGATTAGAACCCACTTCCTGTGACTCCCAAGCCCTTGCTCTTTCCGCTAAGCCATGCTGCTCCTCAGTAGTAGTATTAATAATAATAATAGTGATGTTGGTATTTGTTAAGCGCTTACTATGAGCAAAGCACTGTTCTAAGTGTTGGGGGGCATAAAGGGTGATCAGGTTGTCCCATGTGGGGCTCACAGTCTTCATCCCCATTTTACAGATGAGGGAACTGAGGCCTAGAGAAGTTAAGTGATTACTACTACTAGGACTGAAAAAGGCTGAGCTTAGTAGCTAAGCATCTTCTCAAGGGTATTTCATTGATACTTTTGGCAGCTGCCACTTGATAATTGGCCACCCTCTTCATCTCCTTTCCAGACTTCCACGAGCCTGGACTCAGGACTCTATGAAGCCCTTCGGAACAGCTGTGAGGAGAGAGGACAGGATGTGGAGAGATTGGATAACATAATCTACTAGGCAGAGGACAGGACTGTAAGTCAGGAGATGTGGATTCTCATTCTGGCTCAACCACTTGCCTGATGCATCACCTTCAATCATTCATTCAATCAGATGTATTTGTTGTGTGCTTACTATGTGCACAGCATTGTAATAAACACTTGGGAGAGTACAGTGCAACAGAATTGGCAGACACCTTCCCTGCCCATAACAAGGTTACAGTCAAGAGGGGGAGTTGGACATCAATATGAATATTTAATAATAATAGTAATAATGTTGGCATTTGTTAAGCATTTACTATGTGCAGCCCACTGTTCTAAGCACTGGAGGGGTGCAAGGTAATCACGTTGCCCCACGTGAGGCTCACAGTCTTCATCCCCATTTTACAGATGAGGGAACTGAGGCCCAGAGAAGTGAAGTGACTTGCCCACAGTCACACAGCTGACAAGTGGCAGATCCAGGATTCGAACCCACGACCTCTGACTCCCAAGCCCGGGCTCTTTCCACTGAGCCAAGCTGTTAGCAAGTCACTTCATTTTTCTGGGCTTCAGTTTCCTAAAATGCTTAGTAAATACTTCCTCCTCAGCCTGTGAGCCTCATCTGTGACAGGGACTGCATCTGATCTGATTATATCGTATCTCTCCCAGCGTTTACCATGGTGCTTGGCTCATAGTAAGCACTTAAATACTACAGTTATTATCATTATCAGTATTATGGGGGAAATGGACAAGTTTAAGATGGTGCCTGTTGGTCAGTCAGAGCCGCTGGCATTTAAGCCCCTAGCATGGGTTTAGAGCCAGTTGCAGGAGGATTTGATTCGAAGGATGTTGATCCAATCATAAACTGTTGCTTCTAGTTAACCTTGTTGGGTTCAGAGTTCAGCCTCAAATAGACAAAAAAATTACCCTCAAGTAAAAGGTTTGCCCTTTGCAAACATTACCTTTTCTGTGTCTTTTGGTTTCCTTCACCTGTTCTTCTAGGTGCCTTGGTTTTCCCCTTTCAAACGGGTTATAGAATTGAATAACTATCCCTGGCAGTGGTGTTTCAAATAACAATGTTGATGATGGCATTTGCTAAGCACTTACTATGTGTCAAAAACACTGTTTTAAGCACTGAGGAAGATTCAAGCTACCTCACATGGGGCTCAAAGTCTTAATCCCCATTTTACAGATGAGGTAACTAAGGCACAGAGAAGTGAAGTGACTGCCCCAGAGTCCCACAGCGGATGAATGGCAGAGTCGGGATTAGAACCCAGGTCCTGTTGACTCCCAGCCCGTGCTCTCTCCACTAGACCATGACACAGTAAAGAAATCTAGTTCCTTGGAAGAGATGGACTAGCAAAGATAAAATTATTTTAGCTGGTAACCAATGTAGAAGGTATAAACATAATAATATCTCTATTTGATTAGTCCAGTACTCTGCACAAAGTAATCTCATTTTTTTACCAGTATTTCTATCAACCAAATCATAGTATTTATTGAGTGCCTAGTGGGTGTAGAGAAATGTATCAGGAGTTTAGGACACTCTGATAGAGGTAGAAGACGTGATCCATGTCCTCAAGTAGTTTACCATCTTAAGAGAAATCTTTTCATTTCCATGAATCAAAACAGATAAAATCAACTTTGTTTTTCTCTCTATGCTGGGTAAAATGGTTCCTGAATTGGCATGAATTGGGCACTTAACCTTTCCCCACCTCACTTTACTCGTTCCTCAAATCGGAATCATTAGATTAGTGCTTACAAGCTCTTTAAAATCTTCCCCTTAAAAATGTGTTCCGTCAGTGACTAGTGCTGCCTAAATACTTAGGTTAAAAGCTGTTTCTCCCAAAGCCACTCTATTTTAGAAAAATATTTGAGACCCTGTTTTAATGGAATTATTCTTAGGGTGATTTTAGGGTGTTTGTCAGGAGGATGTTTGAGCAAAGAAAAAGACTCTAATCTTCTTAAGTAAATCATTCTCTCAACACCTGTCTAAGGAAGAGTTAATTAGCCTGAGCCTGTGAATATAATTCCTCTGTTTTTACAGAGGAGCATTACTTGGGGGAGAAGTTAAGATAGTCACTATATTATTTTTCTAAATTATGGTACTCGGTCCTTATACCAAATTGGGAAATTATTTCAAAATACATAAAATTGACTTCATCCTTGAAATTCATTCAGGTCTCTAAACCTGCCTGGCCGGAAATAAGAACTTTAAGAAAAAAACGTAGTCATGAGGACAAAGTAAGGACCTATTTAATGTTTTAAAAGGGAAGACATCAAAGAACTTGTCACTCCTTGACTATTAAAGACTTGAGTCTTTATGCTTCACTTCCAAGTCACCCTTTTCTCCTAAGCCTTATTGGCATTTTGCTAATACTGGTTAAGTCAGCATTCTGATTTTTCCCCCCAACAATAGGGGATTTAGTCTTAGCTGCTTATTGATTTTTCTAGTCATTGAGAAGGTATTCCTATTTGAAAGGGAAGTTGCAAGCACTCTTCCTGATTCCTTTGGAGATTTCCTTGAATTACAAAATGGAAGTGTTTGAATGCACTTCTAATACAAGGTCTCACTTGCAAAGTGAAACTGATTTGCTTAGGGTTGTATCGCTTGTCATAGAAATCAGAGGAGTGCCATGGTGTAACGTTCATGACTTAGAAACCAAGATCAAATTTAGTCATCTAATCCTGTTTCATTACCCCTAATTTTCTCTTTGGGATTCTCTCTTTGGATTTTGCCAGGCCTAGTAAAGTCATCTAATGAAGACTCGGGGAATTATTTATATTTTAGAAAAGTTGCCCCACTGAGTGGACGGCAACGGTACCTCTCCTTAGTGCTGATGGTTGATTGTACCTAGAAAACTAAATATGTATTCTCATGATAGACTGACACAGGAAAGTAAAATAATTTGGTCCGTATCCCACAGTGAGGGAGGTGGAGGTGGGAAATGACTCGATTCTCAGTCCTCTGTGTCTAATCACTAGAGATTTATAATGCATGATCGTTGGTACTTTCATTTTAGCTGGATTTCAGAAAGACAAGACATTCCTATAAATAGATAAGAATTATAGTGCTCTATATTAGCATAACAAAAGCTGGAGTGCTTTTGAGCCCATTAAAAACTTATGATTTTCCTTGAGGGGATGGGATAAAACAAAGTGTTGGGTTGGAGGTCGGTTTTTAATAGAGATAAATCAGTGCAAGGAAGGAGCAAGCAGTAGTAAAATATGAAAAAAGACATGGGAAACTTCAAATTTACATCTGGCCCACTTCAATCACACCCTATTGACTCTGCTGTTCCATTTTCAATATGTGTAGAAATCTTTCACTTTTGTGCTCCAGAATGGGAGGAGAAAGGCCACTAGCTCGGTATTCCAAGATGAACGTTAGAAGAGTGTATTTTAAAGCTTACCAACCTCTTTTATTCCCTCCCTTTTCCTTTTATTCTTCAGAACTCATTCCCTCAGTCACCATCTCACAACTATTTTGTCGGTTCTATCGCCACAAAAGGAAGCAAATAGCAATTGGCTTCCTAAGCTACAAACGTGACCTTTAATGCTGAGGATCGCTTAATGTTCCAGGAAGAAAACCTGCCAGGCTCTTGGACACTAATGCCTACTCTAATTTCACACTGAAATGCATCCTTGCACTGATAACCCTTTCCCCCCCTCCCCTCCCCACTTCCCCCCTTCACTCATGGCTTATGTAAATTTCATATTGGGCTTTACCTCCTTGTCTCAGTGTACTAGGAAGATCTGGGAATAGCAGTCTGATTTTCTCTACTCTTTCCTGGAGACTTTGGAAAATTTTGTCTGAATTCTTACTGTGGGTGACAGAGCAAAGCACACTTCCAGGACAAGCTTGAATTATTTAGATAACTGCACTGAACACAATACTTTAGCCAGAAGTTATGGAATACATAGATTTCATATGTTTTGACTGACAGAACTAATTAGAGAATGCTTATCTTTGGATGGGAACTTTACTCGTGGCGTCATCTGTAACATGTGTTTAGGGATATCTAAAATAAAGTAACGCAAAAAAGTCTTCCAAGCCCAAAGTTTAAGCCTCAGGGATCCAAAGCCACATGCCATTGTGGGATATATATATATATATATGTATATATATATATATATATATGTATGTGTGTGTATATATATGTGTTTTCATTTATTTCTGGGTGGAGGAGCATGGGTTGTGCTGTCAATCTGTGTTCTCTGGAAAATATTCCAACGAGTAACCATATGCGATTAAAGCCTCCAAGCTATTTACATGGACATTTCCCCAAAATGCATTTCATTTTCCACAAATGTAAATGACATTCTTCCCTGTAATATATCTTTATATAAACTACATGAGAGTTAATTTTGGTGACTGAAATGAGGATAGTTTGTTCCCAAATCTATCTCTGAACTCTTTTTTCCCCCTTTTTTAAAAAAATTATGATGTGGGTTGATTTACCTGAATGACCATTTGGAGGAAGGAATGAAATGTAGCCCTCAAGAACTCTCACTAGACTAAGAAGAGCCCAGTTGCAACAAAGAATTAAAAAAGAATATCTGAAGAAACACTTTTAACGGTAAACAATGGCCCATTCCATCTATTGTGGAATCACTCTGTAAATTCCCAAATCAAGACAATACCTGGCTCCTTCCACATCAAAGAAATTCAGAGGAACTAAATATAATTCCCAAAGTAAAATATTCATTTCGACTACATGAAGAGTAGTTACAAAAATAGATGAAACTAAAGTCAACCAAGTTAGGAGCCAGGAGGTTAGAATGTCGAAGGGGAGGGGTAAGACTGGGGAGGAGGAAGGTCTGAAGGGAATTGTTGACTACTTTACTGGACGCTGGCAAAATCACAGATAATTTAAATATGATCCCTTCGTAATCTTATACAGTGGAGTCTGCACAATAATCTCCAATTTCTCCAGTGAAGTCAATGCACAGATCATTTAAATTGGATTCCCTGGTAATCTTATACAGTCATATCTGCAAAATGATCTTTAATTTATGTCAATTGGTCCTTTGCCCAGGCATGTCTTTAGACTAGTGTGGTTTCTTTAAATGATTAAAATATGTGCCTGGCTCAGGACCAGTATATCATCTGCATAAACTGGTCTTGGTAGACGTTCTCTTGCCAAAAGTAACTCCAGTTATTTACTTCAATTCAACGAGTCTCAATCACTGGTAGCTTAATAAAGACGAAACTGAGAACCACTGACGTAACTCTCAAAGAAATGCATCTGG
Source organism: Ornithorhynchus anatinus (assembly GCF_004115215.2). Taxonomy (NCBI): domain Eukaryota; kingdom Metazoa; phylum Chordata; class Mammalia; order Monotremata; family Ornithorhynchidae; genus Ornithorhynchus; species Ornithorhynchus anatinus. The sequence goes on along the minus strand of NC_041729.1, from coordinate 152,346,348 downwards.
ACCTATTCTTGCCAGGTAATTGATCATACAAATAAGCATTCTACCTCTGAGAAACTGGTCATATTCCCTTTGTCTTCAAAGTCAAAGAGCAAGGCAACGGGTTGGATGAGACTAATTACTCAACTTCCAAATCTGAGATCCTAGGATTTCAAGATCTAGTATAATGAAACAGAATTTCCAAATTTGAAAATTATCTCAACACCGGTTTACTCACTGTACCTTGATCTCATCTATCTCACTGTTAATATCTTGCCCATGTCCTGCCTTTGGCTTGGAACACCCTCCCTCTTCATATCCAACAGACCATCACTCTGCCCAGCTTCAAAGCCTTATTAAAAGCACATCTCCTCCGACCGGCCTTCAATAACTTGGCCTTCATTTCCTCTTCTCCCACTCCCTCTGCGTCACCCTTGCACTTGGAGCTGCACCCTTTATTCACCCCTCCCTCAGCCTCAAGGGATTATGCATTTCTATAATTTCATTTATTTATATTATTATTAATATGGTATTTGTTAAGCACTTACTCTGTGCCAAGCACTGTTCTAAGCACTGGTGTTGATAACAGGGTAATCAGCTTGTCCCACCTGGGGCTCACACTTTTAATCTCCATTTTACAGGTGAGATTACTGAGGCACAGAGAAGTTAAGTGACTTGCCCAAGGTCACACAGCAGACAAGTGGCAGAGCTGGGATTAGAACCTATGTCCTCTGACTCCCAAGTCCTGCTCTTTCCACTAAGCCATGCTGCTTCCCTAATGTCTGTCTCCCCCTCTAGACTGTAAGTTTGTTGTGGACAGGGAATATGTCTACCAAATCTGTTCTATTGTAATCAACCAATCAATCATATTTATTGAGTGCTTATTTTGTGCAGAGCACTGTACTAAGCACTTGGGAGGGTACAATAAAACAGTATAACAGACACATTCCCTACACACAATGAGTTTACAGTCTAGAGAGAGAGACAGACATTAAAATATATGACAGATATGCACTTAATAATGTTGGTATTTGTTAAGCACTTACTATGTGCCGAGCACTGTTCTAAGTGCTGGCGTAGACACAGGGGAATCAGGTTGCCCCACGTGGGGCTCACAGTCTTAATCCCCATTTTACAGATGAGGAAACTGAGGCACCGAGAAGTTAAGTGACTTGCCCAAAGTCACACAGCTGACAAGTGGCCAAGCTGGGATTTGAAAGTGCGGTGAGGTGAATAAAGGGTACAAATTCAAATGCTCAGTGACTTTGCCATCTGCTGAGGGGGAGACTCAGTCACAGGTTTTGCTTTTTTTTCATGGTATTTGGCAAGTGCTTACTGTGTGCCAGGCACTGTGCTAAGCACTTGTTGAGATTAAAAGCTAGTCAGGTTGGACCTGACTAGCATTATGCTATTGATGCCTGTCCACTTGTTTTGTTTTGTTTTGATTTGTTGTCGGTCTCCCCCCTTCTAGATTGTGAGCCCGTTGTTGGGTAGGGATTGCCTTTGTTGCTGAAACGTACTTTCCGAGCACTTAGTACAGCGCTCTGCACACCGTAAGTGTTCAATAAATACAATTGAAAGAATGAATGAACCAGTCCATGTCCCACAAGGTGGCTCTTAATCTCCAGTTTACAGATGAGGTAGGTAACTGAGGTAACAAGAACTGATGAGACTTGTCCGGTATCACACAGCAGACAAATGCTAGAGCCAGGATTAAAACCCAGGTCCTACTGACACCCAGGGCCGGGCCCTAGCCACTCGGCCACACAGCTTCTCAACCCCTTTGTGTCAGGGGTTATGGATGCTGCTTTTCCGACAGCAGTGAGGGGTCCAGGAGAAACTGGCATCTTTAACCTCAGCCGGTACGTTATTGCTCACTCTCCCTCGCCCTCCAAAACCAGCAGGCTTCCTCTCTCCCCATCTGCAAAACCCTGTAAAACTCTCACTCCTCCAGGAAGCCTTCCTCAATTAATTCACAATACCCCATTTGGGTCAGTCCAAGCATCTTATTTATTTAATTTCTTTAGTCACCCTCCATTTGTTAATCCTTAAAGTCCCTCCCTCTGTCTCCCCTACGTGCCCATCTTCCTGTCCCCTGTATTGTGGTATTTTTTAAACGCTTGCTAGGTGCCAGGCACTGTACTAAGCCCTGCGGTGGATATAAGCAAATTGGATTGGACATAGTCTCTGTCCTTCATGGGGCTCATACAACTTCATCCCCATTTGACAGATGATGTAACTGAGGCCCAGAGAAGTGAAGTGACTTGTCCAAGGCCTCACAGCAGACAAATGGCAGAACTTCTGACTCCCAGGCACCTGCTCTAGCCACTACACCACATTGTTTCCATGCATCCCTGTCAACTTCTTCCTCACACCCTTCCCCCTGACTGGAACTGCCTGCCCCTCCTGGCCCTCCCCTCAATCCCCGGCCTTCCCTTCTTCACATCTGGCAATCACTGCTCTCTCCATCTTCAAATCCCTCCTAAAATTACATCTCTTCCAGGAAGCCTTCCCTGACTGATCTTTCATCTCCCCCCTCTCATCCCTCCCTACTGTGTCACTTAGCCACTTGAATCTTCAAGGCCCAAATACTAAGGTTCTCACCCACCCCCTCCCCCTCAGAGCACATATATAAACATCTTTAAACTACAGCTTCCACTACCTGTAATTTAGCATCTGTCTCCCAGTAGACCGTGAACTCCTGGCAGGCAAGGATAGCATCTACTAACTCCATCGTGTCCTCTTAAGGACCTACTAGAGTGCACTGCACACAATAAGTACTTGATAAATTGTTCTAACTGATTGACCAATTGATCCTCAAATACCTCCAACAGGACATTAGGTTGGCCAGAGCTGCCTGCTAGCAGTTCTGTGCTGGAACACAGAGGAGAGGCCCCTCTTAATATCTCTCAGTATGTTTGAAGCACCCAATCCTTTTGTGGGGGAGAATTTGGAAGTAACAACTACTGACATTTCAAATGAAATAACTCGTAAAGAGAAATCAGACCTCCTGTCATGGTTCTGAAATAATCTTAGTTAAAAAATTACAGGCAGTGCCAAAGCAGCATGGCCTAGGGGATAGAGCATAGGCCTAAGAGTCCAAAGGACCTGGGTTCTAATCCTGACTCTACCACGAGTCTGCAGTCTGACCTTGGCTGAATCATTTAATTTCTTCGTGCTTCTGTTATCTCATCGGTAAAATGGGGACTAAGACTGTGCGCCCCAGGAAGCACAGGGGCTGTATCCAACCTGATTAGCTTGTGTCCACCCAAGTGCTTAGAACAATGCTTGACACACAGTAAGCATTTAACAAATGCTATGTTAGTAGTAGTAGAGGTTCATTTTACCATAACAATAGCAATAATAATAATTTAGCTATTTGTTAAGTATTTACTTTGTGTCTAGCATTATTCTAAGACCTGGGATAGATACAATTTAATCAGGTCAGACACAGTGCCCGTCTCACATAATCAATTTCAGTTGAAACCCCAGTCCCCCACTGGGCAGTTACTGGATTGAAAATGTATTTCACTCGGAATAGATTATGTAAAGATTTGTCTGAAGCAACAGAGCCCCCCACCATTCGTGATTTATGTTAACCGCTCATTCAGTAAGTGCAGAAGAGTCTGGAGATTATATTTCTTTTTGATGTCTCTATCCAAAAGTCAATGAAAACTCTAAAGGTTCTGAAACTTAACGTAGTTTTACCAACATCATCGTCAATGGTATTTATTGAGCACTTACTATGTGCAGAGAACTGTACTAAGCACTTGGGGAAGTACAGTACAACAGAGATGGCAGGCATGTTCCCTGCATATTGAGATTACAGTCTAGAGATTTATTAAACATAAATATTTGTAATAGCTATTGGCAACAAGAAATGGTACTCCATTTAGGTCAAGCTACTTGAAGAATTATCATTTCTGTGTCTAAGCATTTCACTTATTCTTTCCCTATTTCACTTGTCTTTATTTTGGCTTTCATTTGCTTTTTTCACTTTATTTCTCACTCATTTGATATTGGGTTCTCCTCCCACAATCACATCCCACATGCAATCACTCTTTTCAAATTCCTCAAATGACATGTAATAATAATAATCCTAATGGCTGTGTCTTACATGATAAATTTGATCATTAATCTGCATTTTGTCAGTTTTTTCTCCAGTTTCAAAGAAAACCAGAGACATCCATCTTTCCTTTTATTTTATCCAGTAGGTTCTTACAACATCTAGGCAAAGAAATCCCTTTAAAAATTAGTATTTTACCTGAATATCTTTGTGCAGTCGATTGTCTTAAGCCTTTGCTTAAATGGCTCTTCTTTTTTCCTGTTGACATTCCTGAGATGATCTCAAACCTATTTAATCTCATTATATCCTCTTGCTCCGCAATTATTTAACTGATTTTACTTAATTATTCATTAAATTATTATTTAATTAACAATTGAAATTTTTACTTATTTAACAATTAATTAACTAATTCATTATTTAAATGTTACAATACCATCTTCTGAAACTAATTTGGCATTTCCTATATAGTTAACAAGATTCACTTGCCTGTCCACTGAATGTGTTCTTTCCACTTTCAAGCATCATCGATTGCCTTTCTGTGGGCTCTCCACAGACAAGGTCATTTTTTTTATTTGAAATACTTCAGTACCCAGAACTCTGCTCTCCTTTGGGCAGGTGGTTTTCTTGTTGGTTGAACTCATTCTTTCTTTTAATAACCCTTTGATGTCTTGTTGGTCTCTTTTCTTTTTGTTAATCACTACAAACAACACTACTGCCATCCAAAATATCATCCATCATGCTGACCCTCCTGCCTCCAATTTCTCCCCAATCTAAGCTTTACTGCCTACACAGCAAGGGTTATTTTTCTCAATCTATCAATCAATCAGTGGTTGCAGAGAACTGTACTAAGCACTTAGCACTGTACTTATCATAAATCTGACAACCATTCTTTTCCTTAAGACTCTTTGGCAGCTCTCTATTCTTGTTTAGATCAAATGAAGCTTCATGATAATGGGTTTTAATCTTTCCCCCTAACTGGTTCTTCTTTACTTAACTGCACTCTTTTAATAATGACATCTTTGAACTGCTTACTCTGTGCCATTCAATCAATTAATCGTATTTATTGAGCTCTTACAATGTGCAGAGCACCATGCTAAGTGGTTGGAAGAGTACAACAGAACTAGCAGACACGTTCCCTCCCATAACGGGCTTACAGTTTAAAGGGGGAGACAGATGTTACTATGAATAAATAAATAATTGTATTGATTTACAAACACTGTACTAAGCGTCTTCCCACTAAGCGATGCTGCATTTCCTGCCACCACCTGGTTTCCACTCTCCCTTACAGCAAACCCACCTACTCATCCACTTGTAATCAATCAATCAGTCAATCGTATTTACTGAGTGTTTACTGTGTGCAGGGCACTGTATTAGACATAACTACCCCATCTTCAAGCTACTGCACAATAAAAAAAATCACCTGTGTGTAAAAATGCTTAAAACCACTTGTTCTTGGCATTTGGATAATGTGAACCTATAAATTCGCTGAGAAAAACAATGAAGAGTAACCCTTCCCCACATAAACCCCCAAAATAGCAGGAAGAGAAAATACCAAGAATTATGCAAATGAATTTTAATTCTATGACTTGTTTTATATCTGTTCTTTCCATTTGGCACTTGCAGTGGTTGAGGAACAACTATTATTTTATTTAGTGACAACAAAAACCTAATCAATGTATGATTAACTTTAGGAAAGTGAATTGACTCGAGATCACTTTAGGAACCATTGCATTTTTGTTCTTTTATGGTATGTGTTTGATATTGCATGATAGGTCTGGCTGTTCTGGTGGACTTTTCGAGGATGCTTTTTTACAATAAATCTTCCACCCATTCTTAATGTGTCATTGCTCTTTGATAGCCTCAGATGAAGTCCTGGGAAGTTTTCAGAAATCACAGACCTGATAGTTCCCCTCTCTCTATCCCTTAAAGCAGCAGTGCATGAAAGTGGAGGGATTCAGGAGTGAGGCTGGAATACAAAGAAATCTTTCTTAGTCTCCCCTTAGCCATCTATTTTTACACCACAGCACCAATCTCATTCCACATTATTATTCTGACGGATAGAGTTTTACTTCCCGCCTAACTATCCCTTTCACTTTTTAATTAAAACAGCCTATGAGTTGGAAATGGTTCATCCCTCTCAAGTTTTTCAGGCCCTTTTTTCTTCTTCCTGTGGCTTTCCAATGTGACCAGCAAATGTCCAACAGGAATGATGTGGACAACACAAAGGAAGCACATTCCTGTTACATTTAGCAAAAAAACCCAACCAAACTTTGGAAAAATAAAGACCTTATGTCTGAACTGGATTTATAATAGATACCCAGAACAGTTGTGGGCTTGAAAAGTATTTCGAGGAGGTTGTTGCCATTGATTTGTGTTAGACTTAACCTGGTCCCCGCCTTTGACCTAATGGACTTTCTCATACCATCGATATGATTTGTTAAAAGCTCAATAAAGAAGTTGGGCCGGATGACTCAGATTTCTTAACATCTCACAGGACCCACTTCAGTCAAAGTGCTGGAACACACAGCCTGTCCTTTTGTTTTCTTTCTTCTCAGAGATCCTGTGTCCTTTTCTGAGAGGGAAATGATTAATGGAGAACCTTATCGCTTGAAAAGAACCATGCTAAATTGTACCCATTCACTCTGCAGGTATCGATTGTCCAGCGTAAACATGAGCGAAACTATAAAACCAATCCCCAAAGGACCCAAATGTCGTTGTCATTCCCTGACCTGCTTAATCTGCTGGAGTTGGCCAAAATCAGTAGGAAGCTGGCTTCTCATGTGTGTGACATACTATGAAAAATTGGAAGTGGGCCAAACTCTTAAGGGTAGCTAGCTTGCAGAACTCATATTTCTTGTGCTGCTAATACCCTGGGCAGAGTTAGAAGTGGGTGAGAAGCAATATAGCCGTGTAAATAGGGCACGGGCCAGTTGCCTCACCTGTAAAATGGAGATTGAGGCTATGAGCCCCATGTGGGACAGGAACTGTGTCCAACCTGCTTTGCCTGTAGCCACCCCAGCACTTAGTACAGTGCCTGGCACATAGTAAGCGCTTAACAAGTACCATAATTATTCATTTATTATTCATTTATTATTAGACTTGTCAAAGATGATCTTGAGCGATATTAGCTCAAAGAACTCAATAATTGCTAGGGATGAGCATCTGGGGTCACTTCATTAGTCCTAAAAACTTCCCTATTAGGAAAGTAGCAAAACTATTACCCAATTACCCACTTGGAGAAAGGAAACCTGAGTATAAAAGAGTTAAAAGCTAGCTAGGACTTTCCAGCAAAATGAGCAGAGAATTGGAGCAACAATTCAAATAGCCAAAGCAGAGAACCCATATTCTCCTGATTTTTGCTCCAGTTTTTTCCCCCTTCACTTTGCTAAGGAAAGTCTGGCCAGTGATCCATGTGAAAATCTGGAAATACAATTCCATTTTGACCCGGTGTTCTATTGATTTGACAATAATGCCTTTGGCTAACTCGGTTTAGCTTGCTATATACAGAACTCAGTAGATCATGAGCCTTTGGATGTTTTATAATATAGACTGATGAAATAATGCATTTGTTAATCACCAATCATCCTGAAAAATAATGATGTTCCCAGCTCAAATGAACATACAGTGCTTTCTTATGGAGACATGGACACTACTGAATCTGAGTTTCTACGGAAGATGAGCAGAGTGGAAAATTGCCCAGAGGAGTCTTCAAACCAAAAATTGGAAAGTTTTTCTTCCTAATGCTGAAAACGTCTTTGTGTTTATTTCACTTTCAGAATGATGAGGTATATTAGAGTGACAAATAATGATTTTATATATAAAGCTTGGGGCTTGGGGAGCACTTTAACTCTGAACCCCAAATGGTTCTCTTTTTATCCTAACACAGAACGTGTAGACAGAGAGAAAGAGAGAAAGTAGCTTAGGCTGAGCTGTTCTTCAGTGGCTGTTGGCACTAAGGGTTTTGAAACACTCTCTCTGTGGCTGTTGTTGTTTTATGCAGTTGAGTCGCATCCAACATCTCTCCCAGATCGCCTCACTGCCATCTGCAGTCGTTCCGGTAGCGTATCCATAGAGTTTTCTAGGTAAAAATACAGAAGTGGTTTACCATTACCTCCTTCCTCTCACTAAATGAGTCTCCACCCTTGACTCTCTCCCATGCAGGGTGGTAGCTAGCATTTATCTCCACTGGTCCTTGAGGTAGTACTTCAGAATTTCCCCTAGTGTAATTAGCCGTGTGGCTGGTAAGCCCTGGCTGACGGTTCGGGCTGTGGATCCTGTGATCTAGTGACTCTTTATAGGTTGTGTGGCCCAGTGGAAAGAGCGGAAATATGATTGACAGACTGAATAAGACATAGTGCTTGGCCTATAGTGAGGGCTTAGAAAGACCACAGTTATACATTATTAGGGTACTGAGATCAATTCCATAGTAGGGGATCTTCTCTGAGTGTTTTTATCCTGAGCTTCTTTTTACTTTCCTAGACCGCCCTTGCCGCTGATGCTATTAACACTGCAGTAGTAATGGCGGTATTTGTTAAGCAGCGTGGCTCAATGGAAAGAGTCCGGGCTTAGGAGTCAGAGGTCATGGGTTCTAATCTCGGCCCCACCACCTGTCAGCTGTGTGACTTTGGGCAAGTCACTTCACTTCTCGGTACCTCAGGTACCTCATCTGTAAAATGGGGATGAAGACTGTGAGGCTCACTTGAGACAACTTGATTACCCTCTATCTACCCTAGCACTTAAAACAGTGCTCGGCACATAGTAAGCACTTAACAAATACCAACATTATTATTATTATTAATAAACGCTTCCTTTGTGCCAAGCATTATTTTAAGTGCTGGGCTAAGCACAAGATTATCATCAAGTTAGACACAGACCCAGTCCCAAATGGGGCTCACAGTCTAAGTAGAAGGGAGAAGAGGTATTTACTTTCCCATTTTACAGATGAGGAATAGGTATAGAGAACAACTGGGGGGTCTCAGTTTCTCAAGCAGCAGACACATGAAAACTTTAAACACGGTTAAGAGCAATACTTGAAATAGGAATAGGGAAGCTCTGAAGCTGGATCTAGGACCCTAGGAGTGGAGACTCAGCATAGCCTAGTTAGTGGGGCGAGCATAGTAATAATAGTAATGGTAGTATTTGTTAAGCACTTACTATGTACCAAGCACTGTTCTAAGTACTGGGGGAGATACAAGGTAATCACGTTGTCCCACGTGGGGCCCACAGTCTTCATCCCATTTGACAGATGAGAGAACTGAGGCACGGAGAAGTTAAGTGACTTGCCCAAGGTCACGCATCAGACAGGTGGCAGAGTGGGGATTAGAACCCATGACCTCTGACTCCCAAACCCGTGCTCTTTCCACTAAAACACGCTGCTTCTCTGCCTGGAAGTCAGAGGACCTGGATATAATCTCCGCTCCACCACTTTTCTGCTGTGTGACCTTGGAAAATTCCCTTCACTTCTCTGTGTCTCAGTTACCTCATCTGTAAAATGGGGATTGAGACCATGAGCCCCACGTGGGACAGGGACTGTGTCCAACCCAATTTGCTTGTATCCACATCGTTTCAAAAAAAATGTTGGTATTTGTTAAGCGCTTACTATGTGCCGAGCACTGTTCTAAGCGCTGGGGTAGACACAGGGGAATCAGGTTGTCTCACGTGGGGCTCACAGTCTTCATCCCCATTTTACAGATGAGGTAACTGAGGCACCGAGAAGTGAAGTGACTTGCCCAAAGTCACACAGCTGACAAGTGGCCGAGCAGGGATTCAAACCCATGACCTCTGACGCCAAAGCCCGTGCTCTTTCCACTGAGCCACGCTGCTTCTGTTTAGTTCAATACTTGGCACTTAGCGCTTAATTAAATACCATAATTATTATTATTACCTCTAATTCTGTAACTGGAGATTTGTTTGCTTAAATCCCTGGTCCTTTAGGAAGATCAACTTCCCCAACTTCAAATGGGGGCAAGAAAAACACTTTCAACTCAAGGCTGTGGGGTTTCGTGGCTGGGAGTAAAGAAGCGTGAGTGTTTGTTCCAGTTGTCACAGTTTTAACCTTGACCCCCGTACAAATCAATCAATGGTATTTATTGAGCGCTCACTATGGGCAGAGCACTGGACTAAGTGCTCAGAAGAGTACAATGCAGTAGAGTTTGTAGGCACATTCCCCCACCTCACAGGGATACAATAAAAGTAAAATTAGACTACACGTGAGAAGACCTTGAGTTCTTAATATAAGCCCAAGAATATTTGAAAAGTAAAACCAAACTAATCACCTCCTAATCAAAATAAGCCTGATCCATAAACGTCAAATTCTCAAAAAATATTTCATGTCCCCTCCCAAATTACTGCTTTGTTGAGTAGAATATATTCTGGGTTACATTTTCCCATTCAAAATGCATCTAGTTATTTTTGTTACTTCACAGCGTGGACAGAGATGTTGTAAGCTTAATTAAAAAGGTAATAGGCCTTCTATGATTGCTAATCTAAACTGAAATGTTCCTGCTCAAAGGTGAAAGGAAACCTTTGATCAAAGGGCCAGACTAAAGGTAATGTAATTGTTTGTCTTCCTGTTGAAAATATTCTTCATAATTCAAGATGTCTAGATATTAGAGTGTTTTGCTATTGGATTAATGAAAAAGTCACTGTTACAAAAATTCCTGAATTAAAATCTAGTTGGGCCAAATTTTTGTTTACTTTTTTATGCACAAAAGCCGGTTTTAGTATCAAAGACCCTAATCAGGAAGAATTACGTTTGATGCGGTGAAAATAAAATCAGAGGCTCACACATCCTCCCCTAGAAATAGGCGACAAAACAAAAACAATTTGTTGGCGTTTATCGAACTTTGAGACAAAACAAAGATACACGTCTTTGTGGTGGAATTGAAGGAAGACATGCTTCTGGGGTCACTTAGATGGTATAACACTCCTGCAAGAGTTGAACAGTAATAGTCTGTGGTTAGAGCAAAAACTTGTTTTTTCTCGGTCTTCTCAGTACGTATTTAAAACTGAAAACGTTCTGGCAGTTGCCAACTGTTTAAACACATACCCTTATCTACGTTCCTAGACGCACTGGCTTTTTTACCTTCAAAGCAGGATGCCTCAGCGTCGACGTGACTGAAGCATTAAGGTTTTATCTCAGCAGGAGAAATCAAAAAAGGAGAAGCGGCATGACCTAGTGATGATGATGTTGGTATATGTTAAGTTCTTACTATGTGCATAGCACCGTTGTAAGCGCCGGGGCAGATACAGGGTAATCAGGTCCCATGCGGGGCTCACAGTCTTAATCCCCATTTTCCAGATGAAGTAACTGAGGCACAGAGAAGTTAAGTGACTTGTTCAAAGTCACACAGCTGACAAGCGGCGGAGCCGGGTTTAGAACCCATGACCTCTGACTCCTAAGCCTGTGCTCTCTCCACTGAGCCGGGCTGCTTCTCTATGGAAGCAGTGGAAAGAGCCTGGTCCTGGGAGTCAAAGGACCTGGATTCTACTCCCGGCTCGGCCAACTTATCTGCTGTGTGACCTCAGGCGAGTCATTTAACTTCTCTGTGTCTCAGGTCCCTCAGCTCCATAATGGGGATTCAATATCTGTTTTCCCTCCTATTTAGACTGTGAGCCCAATGTGGGACCCAATTATCTTGTATCTACCCCAGCGCTTAGTACAGTGCCTGGCACTGACTAAACACTTAACAAATAAAATAATTTTTTTTTGGTTTTATTTACTGTATTTGTTAAGCACTTAGTTTGTGCCAGGCACTGGGCTAAACGGTGGGTTAGATAATAAGGTTTATCAGGTAGGATGCATTCCCCATCCCACATGGGGCTCACATTTTATCCCCATTTTATAGACTTACCCACTAGGACACGCTGCTTCTCATATTATCATCATCATTATTAGTAGTAGACCCAACTGTCTGAGATGACTTCAGAACCAACAGAATCTAGGGAAATGACTCCATACCAAACCGTGCCCCTGGGGTTCATTAGAACCACATTTATTTACGATACGATCTCCCAAATGCTTAGTACAGTGCTCTGTACACAGTAAGCACTCGATAAACACCACTGATTGATCAGTTGACTGATTGAACCAGTAGCAGGGAGCAGGGAGTGCCTGACTTTGCTCAGGGAACTAAGGCATTCATTCATTCAATCATATTTATTGAGAGTTTACTGAGTGCAGAGCACTGCCCTAAGCGCTCATGGTTCAGTGGAAAGAGCCCGGGCTTGGGAGTCAGAGGTCATGGGTTCTAATCCTGCTCCTCTGCTTGCCAGCTGTGTGACTTGGGGCAAGTCACTTAACTTCTCTGTGCCTCAGTTACCTCACCTGTAAAATGGGGATTAAAACTGTGACCCCCACGTGGGGCAATCTGATCACCTTGTATCCCCCCAGCGCTTAGAACAGTGCTTTGCACTTAACAAATATCACCATTATTATTATCATTATTGTGTCCAGCCTGATTATCTTGAATCTGTGGCACTACGTAACACAGTGCCTGGCACATAATGAAAACTAACAAAAACCATTAACAAATGCATGCTCTGTGATCAGTCAATCAATCAGTGGCATTTATTGAGCACTTACTATAAGCAGAGCACTTTACTAAGTGGTTGGGAGAGTGTAACACAAAAGAATAGGTAATCAGGTTCCCTGCCTTGGGTAAGTCCTTTATTTCTCTGGGCCTAAATTTTCTCATCTGTAAAGTCGGGATTAAATATCTGTTCATCTTCCTACTTAGTTTTTAAGCTCCAGGGACTGACAGGGCTTGTAACTGACCTAATTACCTTATATTTACTCCAGTACTTATAACAAAGCTTGGCGCATAGTAAGGTCTTAACAAATACCACAAGCATTATTATTATTATTATTACTGGGAGAAATAACGATGCCTGTCGCTTGGTTGTGGTCTTGTGTTGAACTCATATAATTTTCCAGCCAAGCAGCGCTCTGGGCTGCCAATTTGAAAAATTAATGGAAATAAGTCCGCCTGGCATAACTCAGCTTCTCTGTACTGTTTGGGCACGGCCTCTGGGTTCTTGTAGTTAGCTCCTCTCGAGATATAAGTTCACGGCAAATCTACCTCCAGCTATACCACTCCGAGCTTCTAATTTATATGTTTCCCCAGACATTTTCTCCCATCTTTTTTGTCCTGAATATCGGTTCTTGGCTGTCTGCTGATATAGATAGGATATCAAGCCTGTTCCTACAGACTTTGTAAAAGTAAAGTTCTAGTCAAATAACAACTGCAGTGCTTTTTTCGTACTCACGTTATGCTCTGATAATAATAATAATAATGTTGGTATTTGTTAAGCGCTTACTATGTGCAGAGCACTGTTCTAGGCGCTGGGGTAGATACAGGGTAATCAGGTTGTCCCACGTGAGGCTCACAGTCTTCATCCCCATTTTACAGATGAGGGAATTGGGGCACAGAGAAGTTAAGTGACTTGCCCACAGTAAGTGGCAGACAAGTGGCAGATCCGGGTTTCGAACTCAAGACCTCTGACTCCCAAGCCCGTGCTCTTTCCACTGAGCCACGCTGCTTCAATGCAGTCTATGGACTGTATTGAGTTCTGGGGTAGATACAAGATAAACAGGCTGTGCACAATCCCTGTCCTACATTGGCTGACAGGAGGGAAGATGGTATTTAATCCCCATTTTACAGATGAGGAAACCGAGACACCGAAAAATTAGGTGGCTCATTCAAGGTCACACAGCAAAGTGGCCGAGCCGGGGGTAAGTTTATCCTCTAGACTGTAAGCGCTTATCCTCTAGACTGTAAACTCATTTCGGGCAGGGAAGGTGCCTGTTTATTGTTGTATGGTATTCTCTCAAGAGCTTAGTACACTGCACACAGTAAGTGCTCAGTCAGTACTACTGAATGAACGAATGAACAAATGAATGGATTAGAACCCATGTCCTCTGATTCCCAGGCCTGCGCTCTTTCCAGGAGGCCAAATAGCTTCTTTTAGTAGGGAGCTGTTGTTCTTTAATGGTCTTCTTTCACATCTCCCCACTCTTTTCACCCTCGCTCTCCTAAGCCCGTCAATGGGCAGGGATTGTCTCTATCTGTTGCCGAATTGTACATTCCAAGCGCTTAGTACAGTGCTCTGCACATAGTAAGTGCTCAATAACTACTACTGAATGAATGAATCAGCTACACACTTGAGCTGTGCTTCATAAGCATTTTGCTATTTACTTTACTCCCAGTTCCATAGCACTTCTGTACATAACCTTACACTTTGCTGTTTCCTCTGTCTGTAATTTATTTTATTATCTGTGTCCCCCACTAGATTGTATTCTCCTTGAGGGCAGGGATCCTGTCTAGCAACTCTACTGTATCAATCCATCAATCCATCTTATTTACTGAAAGCTTACAGTGTGTAGGTCAGTGTACTGTCCCAAGTGATTGGTGCAAGCATTGCAAATAGTAAGTGCTCAATAAATAATACTGATTGACTGATTGCTCTCCTTACTTATTCCTTCTCTTCTCTGCCTTTCCTCTCTTTTTTCTGGATGAAAATCCTTTTTTAAAAAATGGTACTTCTTAAGTGCTTACTGCATGCCAAGTATTGTACTAAGTCCCGGATAACTCCACGATAATTAGGTTGGGCACAGTCTCTGTCCCACATGGGGCTCACGGTCTAAACTGGAGGGAGTGGGATTTGATTCCCATTCTACAACTGAGGAAACTGAGACACAGAGAGGTTAAGCACCCTGCCCAAAGTCACACAGCGAGGAAGAGGCTGAGCCAGAATTAAAACTCAGGCCCCCAATTCCCAAGCCTGTGCCCTTTCTACTAGGACATGCAGCGTGGCTCAGTGGAAAGAGTCCGGGCTTCGGAGTCAGAGGTCACGGGTTCGAATCCCGGCTCTACCACATGTCAGCTGTGTGACCTTGGGCAAGTCACTTCACTTCTCTATGCCTCAGTTACCTCATCTGTAAAATGGGGATTAAGACCGTGAGCCTCATGTGGGACAACCTGATTATCCTGTATCTCCCCCAGGGCTTAGAACAGTGCTCTGCACATAGTAAACGCTTAACAAATACCAACATTATTATTATTATTATTATTCTCTTTCTCTCTCTCTTTCTTTCTTTCTCTCTCTTCCCCTTTCTTCTTCCTTTCTTCTTTCATTCATTTCTTTCTTCCTTCTTTTTTGTTCTTTCCTCCTTTCCTCCTTTCTTTCTCATTCTCTCTCCCCCCCGCCCCCCCATATCTCCCCCTTCCACCCTCTCTCCCTCTTTACCATTGCACCTTTCTTACTTGGCACCACTTTAATTTTTTTTATTATGAAGAAACATCTCCCCATAAAGAGAAAGAGAATTGATAAGAATCATTGCACAGGAACAGATCTCCATGTCACCTAGTTCAATCCCTGGCCCCTCCTCCCCTCCAACCCTGCCAGGTTCCTCCAAGCGAAAATGAACAATTGATACCCACTGCTGGCTTGCTGCAGGATGATCCCAACATATTCTAAAGGGTTTGGTGAGATTCCATATAAAGAAGTGTATGGAGGAATTTCTGATTGTATAGTTGCTAACCTTTCTTTTTAAGATTAGGGGTTTTGTTGGGATGGATTTTTTTAATGGTACTTGCTAAGCACTTACTATGAGCCAGTCACTATACTAAGCAATGGGGTAGACAAGCCAATCAAGTTGCACACAGTCCTTGTCCCGCATGGGGCTCAAAATCTTAATCCCATTTTACAAGTGAGGTAACAAAGGCCCAGAGAAATGAAGTGACTTACCCAAGGTCACACAACAGACAAGTGGCAGAGGCGGGATTAGAACCCAGGTCTTTCTGACTCTCTGGCCAATGCTCTATTCACTAGACCATGTTAATAATAATGATGTTGGTATTTGTTAAGCGCTTACTATGTGCCGAGCACTGTTCTAAGTGCTGGGATAGACACAGGGGAATCAGGTCGTCCCATGTGGGGCTCACAGTCTTAATCCCCATTTTACAGATGAGGTAACTGAGGCACCGAGAAGTGAAGTGACTTGCCCAAAGTCACACAGCTGACAAGTGGCTGAGGCGGAATTCGAACCCATGACCGCTGACTCCAAAGCCCGTGCTCTTTCCACTGAGCCACGCTGCTTCTCTGCTTTTTCTGTTTTAAAGGACTTGCATTTGAGAAGGACTGAAGCCTTTTCCTGGCTTCCAGGGTTGTCACAAAACGCCCCGGCTAATACTGGCTTGGCCCTGGGCCCCTAGTTGGTGTGTGTAACAAACCCCGGCACCGGCTCGAGAGCCTGGAGGTGCTCAGCAAATCCATCTAAATGTGACAGCCAGCACGGCCAAGAAAATCCCCCTGCTTGGCTTTGGAGATGAACCAGAAGTGAAGATAAAATCTGGGGGCTCCGATTCTGGTTCTCCACAATCCGGCTTTAAATTTTCTTTAACAGTCAATCCAACAGTATTGATTGAGCAATTGTTGCATTCAAGTGGATGATGCGGAAGAACACATGGGTAAAAATTAGACAAATTAGACATACTCCCTGACCCTCAAAGGGCTCACGATCTAAGTTTGAAGGGGGAAAGGAGATTGGTGACGGAGGTAGAGGGACAGAGTTCTACAACAAAAGGATCGCTGCCCCTTGTTCTTGAGGATCTAGAAATATTTTAACTTTAAAGATTTTTCTATTTGTAATATATGAAGAGAATGACTTTCTGTTCTTCATTCAAAATGCATTTTTGATGCTAAATGATTGAAAATGAATTTTGCTTCTTTTCCCCCAAAAGGCAAAATATGTCAATGCTCTGATCAAATGGGTAATAATCTTGATAATGACAAATAATAAATGCTAAAGTGTCCAAAATTTCACCTAAAATCCACTTCAAAATAATCATGCTATTCCTTACTCTCCATTTGATGAATCGCTCAGTGTTGGTCCAAGAGACTTTACTCAAGGTGGCGAGTCCTTTCTAAAATTTCCTTCTAAAAGGTTTTAGTTGTCCAAAACATTCTAGGAAAAAGCTGTCTCAACATCTTTGTAATGTTTATGGCTTCAACCTTGGTGATTATTTAGCCTTGAAGGGTTTGTACTAGAATACTATACTTTTGTTACCTTCTTGTTTCTCTTCTGAACTTTGAAAATTCTTGTTTGATTTAACAGCAAGAAAGCTTTCTCCTTTTTTTTCTCAGAAAGGATAAAGAAGTCTTAATTTTTCATCTTCGTTTATTCTCTATTTATTGTCCCATTGTGCCACTTCAGTGACACGGTGATTTGCAGTCATAATGATCGTAAGCTTTATTTTCTATCCAAAATATTGTCATGAAATGGAACTTCATATGAAATGAAGTCTTCTGGTCCCTTTGAAGAAATATTTTATTGATTTATTTTTTGTCAGAAGTCTATGTCAGGATGTTGTTTTTGTCTTTCAAAGTATGGTTTGTTTAGATGAGTTTATCAGAAAACATAAAATGGGGAAGGTTGTTCTAGATAGAGAACAGCTGGTTGCAATTCTATCTCCACTGAGGGATGAACAAAAAGAAATGGATTTAAAATGAAGTGTAAAGGTTTAAGATGGGTAACAGATTTCCTGCCCCTGAAGAGTGAACTACCAAGCAAGATTTGGGGCACTGTCCCTTCTTATGAGGTTTGAAAAATCAGGATGGATTGGTTTGGTTAAAGGGAGGCTTTGGCATAGACCATGCTGGGTTGGATTAGATAACCTCGTAAACTTCCCTCCTTTACTGTGTTAAAGAAGTCTTAGACTGAAATTCCATTCAGCAGGCGCCAGGGTTCACGCATGGGTGAGAACTCTAGCTCTGGAAATATGTTGGGATCTGGCCATCATTTCTGGCTGCGGTGATCATCTTATTCATCTAGGAAATGTGACTTTGGCAAGAACTGACATTCACTGCTCAGGCTGTATCTCTAACAACAACCCGAAGAAGAATATAAAGTCACTGATATGAATAGGTGCATTCCAAATAGAAACACAGCTCATCATTCTGGGTGGTTGAATAGGGGCTACAAGGAAACTCTCTTAATGACATACTGAAAAGGACAATGCCAATCGATCGATGGTGTTTATTGAGCTCACGGTGTACCAAACACCTTGGTAGGTGCCTGGATGAAAACAATAACTGTACTGTACAACTGTACAACTGTACAATAACTGTACAACAATATCCATTTGCTTGAATCCATCCCAACACTTAGTTCAGTGCCTGGCACAGAGTAAGTGCTTAACAAATACCATAACCCTACATTTCACCCTTAGCATTTGTGGATTTATTTCCAGTATCTGCAGTTATGTAAGTTCACATATATACTATATAAGCACTTAGAAGAGCACAATATAACAGAGTTGGAAGATATGTTTCCTGCACATAATGACTTTATGGTCTATAGACAGTATTGTACTTTCCCAAGTGCTTATTACAGTCCTCTGCATACAGTAAGTGGTCAATAAATATCATTGATTTGACTGATTGATCCCCTAACTGCCAAATCTGACTCCAGTTCTGAGCCTCTAGCCCCTTGTGAGCCCCATGTGGGGCAAGAACTGTGTCCAAACCAATTTTCTTGTATCTCCCCACAGTGATTAGAACAGTGCCTGGCACATAGTAAGTGTTTAATAAATACCAGTCTTACTATTATTATTATTATTAATCTGCATCAACAGGGAGGACTCCAGGTTTTCCAGAATTCCACTGGTCACTCAGTGGGCAACATTCCTCACTAAGGAGCACTTCCCCCTTGAGTCTGGAGCATGGAGCAGGAAGTCCAGAAATTGCGGACGAGAGGTTCTCTGAGTTTCATTTTTGCTGCAACTGATCCTGTTGCTCTAATCATTGTCCATGAAAAACCACTAGGTGAGTGTGTGTTTGTGTGTTTGTGAGTGATGTGTGTGATTTGTGTGCCAATATCTTCGTGTCTGGCCTTCTTGTCCTGTCTTCTGGCTGCCACTCATCTTTACGTATCTATCTCCCTGTCTATCACCATACCTTTTTTTCTACCTTCCTCCACAGACTTGTACTTGTGGCTCTGCCTACTTCGAGGCCCCCCAACTAATGCATCGGTCAATCAATCAATTGTGTTTATTCATTCATTCATTCAATTCATTCAATCGTGTTTATTGAGCGCTTACTGTGTGTAGAGCACTAAGCTAAGCACTTGGAAAGCACAGTTCAGCAATAGAGAGAATCCCTGCCCATGTCAGGCCTACAGTCTAGGAGGGGGAGACAGATATCAAAACATGTAAACAGGTATCAGTATAAATAAACAGAATTATAGATCTATACTCATCAAGAGGTTCCTGTGCCCAGAGCACTGTACTTGGGAGAGTATAATGTAAACAATAGACACATTCCGTGAGTCAGTCAATCGTATTTATTCAATGCTTACTCTGTGCAGAGCACTGTACTAAACGCTTGGGAGAGTATGATATCACAATATAAGAAACACATTCCCTGCTCACAACAAGTTTACAGTCTCCAAGAAAGGCCAATTTCATTTCCTGCATTCCATTTGCATCAGGCTACTGCTCATGGCCTAGTGGGTAGAGCATGGGACTGGGAGTCAGAAGGTCATGGGTTCTAATGACGCCTCCTCCACTTGTCTGCTCTGTGACCTTGGGCAAGTCACTTAACTTCTCTGCACCTCAGTTCCTTCATCTGTAAAATGGGGGTTAAGACTGTAAGCCCTGTGAGGGACAAGGACTGTCAGAGGTTATGGGTTCTAATCCCAGCTCTGCCACTTGTCAGATATGTGACTTTGGGCAAGTCACTTAACTTCAATGTGCTTCAGTTACCTCAACTGTAAAATGGGGATGAAGACTGTGAGCCCCATGTGGAACAACCTGATTACCTTATATCTACCCCATTGCTTAGAATAGTACTTGGTACATAATAAGCACTTAACAAATACAATCATCATATCAACCTAATTATCCTCCACTCCTCCACTTATCTACTGTGTGACCTTGTGCAAGCCTCTTAACTTCTCTGTGCCTCAGTTACCTCATCTGTAAAATGGGGATTAAGATTGTGAGGTCCACGTGGGACAACCTGATTACCTTGTATCTACCCCAACGCTTAGAACAGTGCTTGGCACATAGTAACCGCTTAACAAATACCATTATTATTATTACATGCGACAGACCAACACTCTCCCCTTCTTCCAAGTCCTACTAAAATCACATCTCCTCCAGGGAGTCTGTATCACTTGAGTCTGTACCCTCTAAGCACTCAGAGGCAATCTAGCCGGGCAAACACTACAATAAATTTATTTTATACAACCACTTTGCTTCTTGGTTGTAATTAATTTTAGTGTCTGTCTCCACCTCCCTAAATCGAATGTTCCTTAATAAAATAAATGTTCGTATTTGTTAAGTGCTTACTATGTGCCGAGCACTGTTCTAAGCGCTGGGGTAGACACAGGGGAATCAGGTTGTCCCACATGGGGCTCACAGTCTTAATCCCCATTTTACAGATGAGGTAACTGAGGCACAGAGAAGTTAAGTGACTTGCCCACAATCACACAGCTGACAAGTGGCAGAGCCGGGATTCAAACCCATGACATCTGCCTCCAAAGTCCGTGCTCTTTCCACTGTGCCATGCTGCTTCCTTAAAGACATGGATCTTGTCTACTTACTCTGTTGTGGTCGTTCGAGCACTTACTACAGTGCTCTGAACACAGTAAGTGTTCACTTCATCGATTCATTCATTCAATCATTTATTGAGCGCTTATTGTGTGCAGAGCACCGTACTAAGCGCTCAGAAAGTACAATACTGCAATAAAGAGAGACAATCCCTGCCCACACCGGGCTTACAGTCTAGAAGGGGGGAAGCAGACATCAAAACAAGTAAACAGGCATCAATATAAGTAGAATTATAGATATATACACATCAACACAAGTAAATAGGCATTATTATAAATGAATAGAATTATAGAGATGTGCGTATATATGCAAGTGCTGTAGGGTGGGGGTAGAGCAAAGGGAGTGAGTCGGGTCGATGCGGAGGGGAGGGGAGGGGGAGTTGAGGAAAAGTGGGGCTTTGTTTTTGGCAGGGAGGGCCGGATGAGGTAGTAGCCAGTGCCGGGGCCCCGGGGAGATTGGTTGCCTGTTCTGGGGCGGCGGAGGAGAAGTACATCAGCGACGACAGCACCAGGGACCACATTCCAGGGAGGATGGCCACGTGTCCGGTGGGACACCGAGGTGACCGTCCGCCCGCACCCGGCACTGGGACTGCACTGCATGCCTTCGTCTCCACCTGGAGATGGCCAACCTCCCGTGGCCAACCTCCCTCGGACATCACTGGGAAGTGACGCCTACGTTCGTGGGGAGAGTCTGGGGCAATGGGTGGTCCGTGCCGGGTCACCGCGGGAGAGTCAGGGATGTTAAATTCCATCGATTGATCCTCACCACGACTACCGTCAAAAGTCTTGTCCTTCTTGTAATGGCTCCCACCACCACCACCATGGCTCTCTAAAAGATGGTAAACTCCTCGAGGACAGGTATCACGCCGTGGGCAGGAATATGTCTGTTTGTTGTTTCTGTGTACTCCCCCAAGCACTTAGTACAGTGCTTAGCACACAGTAAGCGCTCAATAAATACAGTTGAATATGTTCCTCAAGCACACTCTACAGTAATAACTGTGGTATTTGTTAAGCGTTTACTGTGTGCCAGGCACTGTACTAAGCGTTGGGGTGGATACAAGCAAATCGGGTTAGACACAGTCCCCTGCCCCACCCGGGGCTCACAGTCTCAGTCCCCATTTTACACATGAGGTAACTGAGGCACAGAGAAGTGCAGTGACTTTCCCAAGCTCACACAGCAGACAAGTGGCTGAACTAGGATTAGAACTCTTGACCTTCTGACTCCACTCCACTATGCTGCTTCTCCAATACTCTGCACACAACAGGTGCTTAATAACTAGTGATAATCATGACACATATGTTCTCTTCAAATAAACTTATGGTGTAAGAAAAGAACGACAGAGAGAAAATGGAAATGCCAAAGATTAAACCTCTTATTTTCCTTGTTTTTCATTATTCTCGACCCATTTTTCTTGCCAGAAGGTTATTCAAATGCACCATGACTACGAAGCTGTAGTTGGTAACGCTTGCAACGAGCAGCATAGCCTATTGAAGCAGCGTGGCTTAGTGGAAAGAGCCCCGGGCTTGGGAGTCAGAGGTCGTGGGTTCTAATCCCGACTTTGCCACTTGTCAGCTGTATGACCTTGGGCAAATCACTTAACGTCTCTGTGCCTCAGTTACCTCATCTGTAAAATGGGGATGAAGATTGTGAGCCCCACGTGGGACAACCTAATTACCTTTTATCTACCCCAGCATTTAGAGCAGTGCTTGGTACAGGGTAAGCACTAAACAAATACCATTATTATTATTATTATTAGTGACAAGAGCATATGACCGACAGTTTCCAGGCTCTAATTGCGGCTTGGCCACATGCTTGCT
This sequence comes from Ornithorhynchus anatinus, assembly GCF_004115215.2. Classification (NCBI taxonomy): domain Eukaryota; kingdom Metazoa; phylum Chordata; class Mammalia; order Monotremata; family Ornithorhynchidae; genus Ornithorhynchus; species Ornithorhynchus anatinus. Next base: position 152,323,876 of record NC_041729.1, on the reverse strand, counting down.
TTGTGACCTTGGGCAAGTCACCTTCCTAATTTAGCCCTCAGTCTCCTCATCTGTAAGATGATATCTGCTTTCATTCATTCAGTCAGTCATATTTATTGAGCCCTTACTGTGTTCACAGCACTGTACTAAGCACTTGGGAAAGTGCAATACTGCAATGAACAGTGCTATTCCTTGCCCACAGCGATATCTGCTTTCCCTCCCCCTTAAACTTTGAGCCCTATGTAGAACAGACCACATATGATGTTATTGTATTACATCTATCGTAGCACTTGTTCCATAATAAGGCCTTAAAAATAACATTATTATTATTATTATCATCATGCCAGTCTTCTTCTAAGTGAACCAAAAATCGAGCTTAATGGTTCTGCTGCCTTAGGTGGTTTTTTGTTGACTTTTTTGCCTAGTGACCTAAATCCTCCTCTCCTCTTTGCTACTGGAGAAGGGCCACTGGTGACTTCCTCCTCTTTCCCATGAGACATGCCTGTTCAGATTTGGGGGCCCCCTGTCAGTTTCTACCCACCCTGTCCAACGGATACGGGACAGGGTTTGTGGGTGGTGGAGTCGTAAACTTGATTACTAATAAATGCTGCACTCAGTAGATGCTCAATCAATTGCTACTATTACTTCATGAAAGAAGTGGACTCTGAAGATTCCCAAAAAGTTGCATGTTAAGCCATAATAATAATAATAATAATAGTAATTGTTAAGTGCTTACTATGTGCCAAGCACTGTTCTAAGCACTGGGATAGATACAAGTTAACTTGGTTGGACACAGTCAGTGTCCCACATCGGACTCACAGTCTTAATACCCATTTTACAGATGAGGGAACTGAGGCCCAGAGAAGTTACGTGACTTGCCCAAGTTCACATAGCAGGAAGGGACAGAGCCAAGACTAGAACCATGACCTTCTGACTCCCAGGCCCGTGCTCTAGCCATTAAGCCATGTTTCTCCACTAGTCCATGCTGCTTTAGAAGAAATCATTTCCTCTGAAAGTGACTATAGCTCAGTTCTGTTTTTGCAAATTCCCCAGGGAAGTCAGCTGACAATTCCTACCCATGTCAACCCACCCTACTTCCTGGTTATTGCCGCTTTCCTGGACCCCAAGTCCACACCCTAAATTCACCCCCTCTAACGCCCCCATTACAATCTGCCTCTTCCCCCCTCTCTATTTTATATCTCTTCCTTTTTCGTGGGAGGGTTGGGAGTGAGGATTAGAACCCAGGTCCACCACTTGCTAGTTGTGTGGCTTTAGGCAAGTCACTTAACTTCTATGTGACTCACTCACCTCCTCCGTAAGCAGGAATTCAATATCTATTTTCCCTTTTATTCATTCATTCATTCAATAGTATTTATTGAGCGCTTACTATGTGCAGAGCACTGTACTAAGCGCTTGGGATGAACAAGTCGGCAACAGATAGAGACAGTCCCTGCCGTTTGACGGGCTTACAGTCTAATCGGGGGAGACGGACAGACGAGAACAATGGCACTAAACAGCGTCAAGGGGAAGAACATCTCGTAAAAACAATGGCAACTAAATAGAATCAAGGCGATGTACAATTCATTAACAAAATAAATAGGGTAACGAAAATATATACAGTTGAGCGGACGAGTACAGTGCTGTGGGGATGGGAAGGGAGAGGTGGAGGAGCAGAGGGAAAAGGGGAAAATGAGGCTTTAGCTGCGGAGACGTAAAGGGGGGATGGCAGAGGGAGTAGAGGGGGAAGAGGAGCTCAGTCTGGGAACGCCTCTTGGAGGAGGTGATTTTTAAGTAAGGTTTTGAAGAGGGAAAGAGAATACTGTGAGCTCCATGTGGGACAGGGACTGATTCCAACTCTCATGTATCTAATCTAGTAGGAGACCTACACTTAGCACATAGTGAGCACATAAAAATTACCACTATTACTATTATTATTATTACATTTTAATGCTTCTGGGTCCTATTGGGGCACCTCTCTGCTTCTGCTCTTTCTGAGTTCTGCAGTGAACAGTCTCCTCACCCTCTTTCCTCTCTGCAATCTTGTGTCCCAACCTGTCTTCAGGGCATTTCTTCTTGGATGTCCTGCTGGCACTTCAAGGGCAACACATCCATAACTGAACTCATCATCTTTCCAAATCCTCTCACCCATCACTTTGACAACTTTTCCATCTTATTTATCTTTCAAGAGCAGAGGCCTGGGAGTCAGAGGACCTGGGTTCTATTCCTGCCACTTCCATCTGTCTATGTGACCTTGAGTAAATCCCTTAATTTCTCTGTTCCTTGGTTACCTCATCTGTAAAACGGGGATTAAGACTGGAAGTCCCATGTGGCATATGGAGTTTTTCCAATCTGATTAGCTTGTATCTACCCCAAAACTTACTACAGTGCTTGGCACATAGTAAGTTCTTAACAAATACCCTAAAAAAATGAAGTTTTCCAGAAGAAAGTCTACAGTGGGTTGATTACAATTTCACTGAGATCCCTGGATCAACCAGTTTGGGAAACAATTTTCCTCTAAAATATATTTTAGCTAAAGAGCTTCAAGATACAGATACAGTAGAACTTGATTAAAGAGATGAATAATTAATCATCATAAAAAGCAAAGTACTACATTTTTATTTTTATTGTTCTACACTGCAGAGAATGTAGTAGGCAGAGAATGTGTCTGCTTTGTTGTGATATCTACTCTTTCAAGCACTTAGGACAGTGTTTTGCACACAGTAATTGCTCAATAATTATGAATGAATGAATGAATGAATGAATGAATGAATGAATTTGCCCCAGATCTTTGATTAACCCATTCATATAATACGTATTGAGCCTGTGATAGATCTGTGAAAAGCTTTACAAAACAAAATTCTATCAAAATGTGTAATTCTAAAGCTATCTTCTTGATAAACTTTATTCTCAATTAGTCCTATCTTTATAGGAATGGTGGATTATTATGCTTTTGATTGTGGTATGCTTTTTCACTGTGGCATTGAATGTTTAATTTTATGCAGTTTTAATTTGCATTTACTGTGTTATCAAAATTGTGCTGAATACCAGGAAACAATGAATATTTAGACAACTTACATCATGATAATTCTTAGCAAAATAAAAATAGCAGCAAAATTCATTTCATAGTGATACCCTGTTAAGTTTTCCCCCCGGGCTCCTGCAGACTGTAAGTCACTATGGACAGGGAACGCGTTCTACCAACTCTGTTATACTGTACTTTCCTAAGCACTTAGTACAGCACTTTGCATATGTAAGTGCGCAAATAATACAATTGATTGATTGATTGACAAATTGGTCATCTGGTGGACGACCAGAGCAGGGTGAGTTTTCTGGAAAACCGGAACCTCCCTTCGCAAATGATTTGCTTCCAGCTCCATTAGTGCACAGGGCAGATTATTTTTTGAAGGTAATGGCCTTGTGGAAGGTCAATTTGGGGCCCAAACGGACACAAGATAAAGCTAAATTTAAGGGAAAATCTAATACATATGAAGACTGTATTTTGCAGATGGGGTCAATATTTTAAAGTCACTTAGTCACGCTTTCAAGTCCCTCCCAGCAATCTGATATCTGCTTACTGTCCTATGACTCTGAAACATTTGTAGTCAATCAATAGCATTTACTGAGTGCCTAATATGCAGAGAATTGTATTAAGTGCCAAAGAGAGTACAGAAGGTAGAAGACATGGTCCCTGCCCTCCAGGAACTTATGCAGCATGGCCTAGTGGATAGATCTCACAATCTAATAGGTGCACACAATTTACGGCTATTCCAGAGTTAGAATCAGAAATTGGAACAAATGGTAGATGAATGCTGAAGTAACAGATGATATAGCAAGTTTGGGAAGGTCTGGGGCTAATAGGGGATGACGGAGAAGATGACTTTGTAGGAGAGTGCCGAAAGAAAGGACGATGAAGCTGATGGGTGCCTGATTCTGGGCATAGGGAGGCTGTGAGTAATGGGTTGGAGGTGGAATAATAATTATAAAAATAATAATTGTGATATTTGTTAAGTGCTTACTATGTGTCAGTCACTGTACTAAGCACTGGGATAGATACAAGTTAATCAGCTGGACAAAATCCCTGTCCCATATGGGGTGCCCAATCTTAATCCCCATTTTACAGATGAGGTAACTGAGGCATAGAGAAATGAAGCGACTTGCCCAAGGTCGCACAGCAGACAAGTGGCAGAGCTGGGATTAGAATCCAAGTCCTTCTCTCTTCCAGGCCCATATTCTATCCGTGAGGTTATGCAGACCGGTCTCACCTCTACAATATCGCCAAGATCCGCCCTTTCCTCTCCACCCAAACGGCTACCTTACTATTACGGGCTCTCGTTATATCCCGGCTAGACTACCGTGTCGGCCTTCTCTCCGACCTCCCTTCCTCCTCTCTCGCCCCGCTCCGGTCTATTCTTCACTCCGCTGCCCGGCTCATCTTCCTGCAGAAACGATCTGGGCATGTCACTCCCCTTCTTAAACAACTCCAGTGGTTGCCTATCGACCTCCGCTCCAAACAAAAACTCCTCACTCTAGGCTTCAAGGCTCTCCATCACCTTGCCCCTTCCTACCTCTCCTCCCTTCTCTCTTTCCACCGCCCACCCTGCACGCTCCGCTCCTCTGCCGCCCACCTCCTCGCCGTCCCTCGGTCTCGCCTATCCCGCCGTCGACCCCTGGGTCACGTCCTCCCGCGGTCCTGGAACGCCCTCCCTCCTCACCTCCGCCAAACTGATTCTCTTTCCCTCTTCAAAACCTTACTTAAAAATCACCTCCTCCAAGAGGCGTTCCCAGACTGAGCTCCTCTTCCCCCTCTACTCCCTCTGCCATCCCCCCTTTACCTCTCCGCAGCTAAAGCCTCATTTTCCTCTTTTCCCTCTGCTCCTCCACCTCTCCCTTCCCATCCCCACAGCACTGTACTCGTCCGCTCAACTGTATATATTTTCGTTACCCTATTTATTTTGTTAATGAATTGTACATCGCCTTGATTCTATTTAGTTGCCATTGTTTTTACGAGATGTTCTTCCCCTTGACGCTGTTTAGTGCCATTGTTCTTGTCTGTCCGTCTCCCCCGATTAGACTGTAAGCCCGTCAAACGGCAGGGACTGTCTCTATCTGTTGCCGACTTGTTCATCCCAAGCGCTTAGTACAGTGCTCTGCACATAGTAAGCGCTCAATAAATACTACTGAATGAATGAAAGAGTCAAGAGGAAGGGACAATTAAGAGAGAAGAGCATGAACTTGTGGGTCATGGAAATAGTAATTTACATCCAATGGGTTTAATACATTGCACTAGTGGCAACAGTGCTTAGTACAATGCTCTGCACAAAGCAAGGGCTCAGTAAATTCCCTTGATTGATTAATAGTATTGCACGATCAATCGGTGCAATACACTGCAAGTAGGGATGAAGTAAAAAGAGAGAAGTGACTTGTTACTCACCCAGAAAGATCTTACATTCTAAAGGGCTAGTGGGAGAAGAGAATAGGAAGGAAGAAAGAGTGTAATTGGTGGAAGACTTAGATAACAGAAATATTTCAGGAATTTGGAAAGGATAATAAGCAGTGAGATTTTACCAGTGTTTGTGAATGGGATTCTTTAAATTGGTGCAATTGGTTCCTAAAACCATTCTTTTCCACATCAGATACACAGGTAATTCCCAAATCTACCTCTCTAGCCCCACCCTGTCTTCTACTCTGCTGTTTCACATTTCCTCCTGTCTTCGGGTCATCTCTACTTGGATGACCCACCAACACTTCAAACTTAGCCTCAAACAGAGCCTCTCATCTTTCTACTCAAACCCTGTCCTACCCAAGACTGTCCCAACTCTTTTGACAATATTAACATCCTCCCTGTCTCACGGACCTACACCTTGACATATCCTCGACCCTTTTTTTAATGGTATTTGTTAAACCTTTATGGTGTGCCAGGTACTGTACTAAGCACTGGGATAATAATAATGATAATAATTTGTTAAACGCTTACTATGTGCAAAGTACTGTTCTAAGAGCTGGGGGAATACAAGGTGATCAGGTTGTCCCATGTGGGGCTCACAGTTTTAATCCCCATTTTACAGATGAGGTAACTGAGGCACAGAGAAGTGAAGTGACTTGCCCAAAGTCACACAGCTGGCAAGCAGCGGAGCCGGGATTAGAACCCATGACCTCTGACTCCCAAACCCGGGCTCTTTCCACTGAGCCACATAGGAACAAGATAATCAGGTTGGTCAAAGTCCATGTTCCACATGAGGCTCATGGTCTTAAGTGACTTGCCCAAGGTCATACAGTAGATAAGTGGCAGAACCAGGATCCTCTGACTCCCAGGCCCGCACTCTTTGCACTAGACCAAGCTGCTGCTCTTTTCTTTCATTCAACCCACCAAATCCTGTCGGTTCTACCATCACCACATCTCTAGAATCTCCCCTTTGCTCTCCATCTCTACTGTTAGCATGCTGATCCAAGCACTCATCATATTCCATCTTGACTACTGCTTCGGTCTCCTCACTGACCTCCTTGCATCCTGTCTCCCCTGCACTCCAGCCCCACACTTCATGCTACTGTCTAGATCATTTTTTGGAAAAAAACTCTTCCATCCAAGTTTCCCTACTCCTCAAACCTCCAGTGACTGTCCATCCACTTTCTAGTCAAACAGAAAGTCCTTACTACTGGTTTTAAGGAACTCGATCAGCTTTCCCCTTGCTACCTTACCTTGTTGATCTACCATACACTTTGCTCCTCTAACCTCAAAATACTCAAAAAACCCCGATGTCATCTGTTTCACAGACAAACTCTCATCCACACTGTCCCTCTGGTCTGGAACTTCCTCTCTATTCATATCTGACAGACCACCACTCTCCCGACTTTTCATTATTAGTATTATTAAGCACTGTCAAGTTGTTTTTGATTCATAATAATAATAATAATGTTGGTATGTTGGTATTTGTTAAGTGCTTACTATGTGCAGAACACTGTTCTAAGCCCTGGGGTAGATACAGGGTCATCAGGTTGTCCCACGTGAGGCTCACAGTCTTAATCCCCATTTTACAGATGAGGGAACTGAGGCACAGAGAAGTGAATTGACTTGCCCACAGTCACACAGCTGACAAGTGGCAGAGTCGGGATTCATAGCAACTCCATGGATATAATTTCTCCAGAACCTCCTGTCCTCTGCCATAATCCATAACCTTTCTAATGTTTCTTCCATTACCACTGTTATGGTCTCTATCCATCTAGCTGCCGGTCTGCCTCTTCCATGTTTTCCCAGGAGTTTTCCTAGCATTAGTGTCTTCTCCAGAGAATCAGTCCTCCTGATGATGTGTCCAAAATATGCTAATCTAAGTCGAATCATTTGGCTTTCCAAAGACCACTTTGGTTTCATTTGCTCCAGAATCTACTTGTTTGTCTTTGGAGCAGTCCATGGGATTCACAAAAGTCTTCTCTGATAGCACATTTCAAAAGAATCAATGCTCTTTCTAGCCTATTTTTTCACTGTCCAGCTTTCAGATCCATGCATTGTCACTGGAAACACCATGGAGTTGACAATTTGTATTTTTGTGGCAATTGTTACATCAGCTCATTTCCTGACGTTTTCCAGGCTCTTCCTAGCAAGTCTTTCTAACATTAATCTTTGGCGTATTTCTTGGCTACTAGTTCCTTTATTATTGATTATCGATCCCAGCTCTACTGAAATCATATCTCCTCCAAGAGGCTTTCACTGACTTCCTTTAAGCCTTCATTTCCCCTACTCTACCTCCCTTCTGTGTTGCTTATGCTCTTGGGTCTGTACCCTTTAAGCACTTGTTATTCACCCCACGCTCAGCACCACAGCACTTACCTACATACCAGTAATTTATTTAAATATCTGTCTCTCTCTCTCTAGACTGTAAGCTCCTTGTGGACAGGGATTGTGTCTCTCAACACTATTTTATTGTACTCTCTGAAGTGCTTAGCACTGTGATCTGTATAGGGAAAGCACTCAAAAATACCATCAGTTGATTGATAGATTAATTGACCGAATCTGAATCCTTGCTACTCAAGTGCCGGATATCTGCAGGACCCAAAGCTGTTTTCATTCATTTCTCAATAAGGAGCAGAAACAAACAAAGCCAAAAGAAAAAAAAAAACTAAAGATAAATGAAAGAATGTCTCATTACTCAAGATTTAGAACATTCTGTTATCTCAACATATGCTAAGCAAACACTGAATAAGGTTCATCAAAAGGATCTTACCTCTCCTTTCTTAAACAAGACGAATTTTCAAAATATACCCAAAACAGATGAAGAATCCAGACAAAAACAGCTTTTAAGAATCTTCAGCATCAGATATCAGATAAAGTAAAAAACGAGATGATGATAAAACTCAGCAAAATCTGACATTCAGACAGAATTTTCATCAGTACTAAACAGTGTTCATGTTAAAGGCGACGAGGTCAAATGCTTTTGTTTCTGAAGTCATATATTTCCACTTGTACTCAAGTGATAAGAAAAATTGTATATCTAATTTATCCTAAAATACTTTCTAAAGTTATCAAATTACCTTTTGTACTAATAATAAAATGAATGAGAAAATTCAATTTTAGAGTTTAAAATCAGTATCTTTACAGTGGGAAAAGATACTTGTGTGGTTCCCTCTTTAGTATTTTGATTCGATTAAAAAAAATACTGTCCTGTGCAGTTTCAGGGCAGATTTTTTGCAGTTTTATTCTAGCATTTTCCATTATCTCTGACCTAAATCAGCGAAGGTGGTTATTTGGCTCACATTTCAAAGGAATCACTTCAAAACAGGTAAAGAGCAAGGACAGCAGTAAAATATGCAGATTTAACCTTTGATCCATCCTGTAGGTGAGAGGCAAAGATGACTAAGTTTGATTGTTATATTGAGTCCCTAAGAACTGGGCTCAAATGACACGAATGGTTTAACTTAATAGAAAAAATGTCAAGGCAGTTGAAATTAATACATTTCCACTGTGTTATGTCTGGGAATAAACCGTCGTGGACACTTTTGAAATGTGTGCACGTCAGTCCTTAAAGAGCAAGTTGCCTGTTTCAATACCTAGGAATGACAATGAATCTGTTTCTGGTTTTCTCTCTTAGAATCTGGAGGCTGTGGGACCAAGTGGTATAATGAGTTACGCATGAGAATACAAGTCTGATCATCTGGATCCCCAGTCCTGGCTCCACCACCTATTCACTGTGTGACCCCAGGAAATTTCCTTTACCCATCTGTGATCATGATTTTCAATCAATTGATGGTATTTATTTTTCTTATTTTATTATTCTTTTTTATTTATTCAATGTTATTATATTATTTACAGTCCTCTAGATTATAAGATCCCTGTGGGCAGGGAACATATCTATCCACTTGGTTACATCGTACTTTCCTAAGTGCTTAGTAGAGCGTGTTTCAGTGGAAAGAGCACGGGCTTGGGAGTCAGAGGTCATGGATTTGAAACCCGACTCCACCACTGGTCAGCTGTGTGACTGTGAGAAAAGTCACTTAACTTCTCAGTGCCTCAGTTACCTCATCTGTAAAATGGGGATGGAGCCTGTGAGCCTCACATGGGACAACCTGATTACCCTGTATCTGCCCCAGTGCTTAGAACAGTGCTTTGCACATAGTAAGCACTTAACAAATACCAACATTATTATTATTAGAGTGCTCTGCACACAGTAAGTGCTCAGTAAATACTATAGATTGATTGATTGAGCATGTGCTGTGAGCAGAGCACTGGACTAAAGGCTTGGGAGAGTACAGTGGAATTGATAAACACGATTCCTGCCCTCATAGAGCTCACCATCTAGTTGGGGAGGCAGTCATTTAAAATTAAATTCTTGATACATGTTGAGCACCTACTATGTATCAAACAGTGCTCCAAGTGCTAGAGTAGGTACAAGTTAATTAGGCTGGAGACAGTCCCCATCCCTCATGGGGCTCAAAGTTAAGTGGGAGGGAGTACAGGTATTGAATCCCCATTTGACAGTTGAGGAAAGTGAGGCACAGAGAAGTTAAGTGACTTGCCCAAGGTCACCCAGCTAACAATTGGCAGAACTCACGTTAGAATCCAGGTCCTCTGGCTCCCAGACCCATGCTCTTTCCACTAGGCCAAGCTGCTTCCCTATTACAGGTAAGATCCAGTGATTAGAACAGTGCTTGGCACATAGTAAGCACTTGACAAAAGCTATCATTATTATTATTAGGAATTGACTAAGAAGACATGCACCCAAGTGGTGTGAGAGTAGGGTCCGGTGAGTATCTAAGTGCTTATTGAGATGAAGTGCCTGGGTGAGGCGGCAAGGAGGGAAAATCGGTAGGTGAGGAGGGATGAGGGTTACTCAGGGAAGGCTTCATGAAGGAGATATGATTTTAGTAAGATTTAAAGAAGGAGAGAGGGCTGATCTGTCAGATATGTAGGGGAGGAAGTGCCAAGAGAGAAGGAAGGCTTGAGCAAGGGGTCCCCAGGGGGTGAGGATGGAAGCCAGGGACTGTGGCGTTAGACAAGTGAAATACGCTGGCTGGGTTGAAGCCAGAGAAGAATAAAGAGCAGGGAGAAAGCTGATTGCCTTGAATCTGTCCGTAGGAAACTCTATTTGATGCAAAGACAAATGGGAAATCATTGGAAGTTTCTGAGGAATAAAGAGATGTATGCAAAACATTTATTTATCTATTTATTCTTTCATTTATTCAATCATATTCATTGAGAGTTTACTTTATGCAGAGCACTGTACTAAGCACTTGGGAGAGTACAATACAACAATAAACAGACATATTCCCTGCACACAAGGAGCTTACAGTCCTAGAGGGGAGGAACCAGGCATTAATATAAATAAATTACAGATAGATGTACATAAGTGCTATGGGGCTGAGAGAGGGACGAGCAAAGGGAGCAAGTCAGGGTGAAACAGACGGAGAGGGAGAAGAGGAAAGGATTGCTTAGTCAGGGAAGGCCTTTAATAATGTTGGTATTTGTTAAGTGCTTACTATGTGCAGAGCACTGTTCTAAGCACTGGGGTAGATACAGGGTAATCAGGTTATCCCATGTGAGGCTCACAGTCTTAATCCCCATTTTTACATATGAGGTTACTGAGGCACAGAGAAGTTAAGTGACTTGTCCATAGTCACACAGCTTACAAGTGGCAGAGCAGAGATTCTAACCCATGACCTCTGACTCCCAAGCCCAGGCTCTTTCCACTGAACCACACTGTTTTTTGGTAGATGTGCCCTTAGTAAGGCTCTGAAGGAGGGAAGAGTTTTAGAAAAGCCATGCAGGCAGCAGAGCCAAGTATGACCTGGAGAACAAAGACAGTATCTGTTAAGCACTTACTATATTCATTCAATTGTATTTGTTGAGCGCTTATTGTGTGCAGAGCACTGTACTAAGCACTTGGAATGTACAGTCTGGGAACAGATAGAGACAATATGCCAGCCACTGTTCTAAACACTGGGGTGGATACACGAAGATTGGGTTGGACTCAGACCCTGTCCTACATGAGGTTCACAATCAATGCCCTTTTTACAGATGAAGTAACTGAGGTACAGAGAAATAAAATGACCTGCCCAAGGCAGACATGTGGCAGACCTGGGACTAGAACCCAGATCCTTCTGAGTCCCAGGCCCGTGCTTTATCCACTAGGTACACTGTTTCACTGGAGAAGGAGAGTTTGGAGTCAGAAAGGTCAGAGAAGAGGCTGAAGATGCAGTAGTTGAGACAAGATATGGCAAGTGCTTAACTGAGAAATCGTGATCGATTCTAAAATTGTAGTTTCATCCCTTGGTGAGAATGATGATGATGATGATAATAATACTTGTTAATCATTTATTATGTGCTAATTACTGTTCTAAGCACTGGGATAGATGCAAGTTAATCAGAGTGGACACAGTCCCTCTTCCATATGGGGATCAAGTTTTAATCCCCGTTTTACAGATGAGGTAACTGAAGCACAGAGAAGGTAATTGACTTGCCCAAGATCACACAGCAGATAAGTGGCAGAGTGGGGGTAATTCAGCAGAAGGACCAAACTCTTTACTCATGAGGGGAGAACTAATATAAATACCTTTTCATTTAATATAATCAATCAGTGATACTTCATTCATTCATTCATTCAATCGATTTATCAAGCACTTACTATGGTGCAGAGCACTTGGAGAGTACAATTCAGCAACAGAGAGAGACAGTCCCTGCCCACAATGGGCTCATGGTCTTGTTGAGCACTTACTTTGTACAGAGCACTGTGCAAAGTGCTTGGGATTCTTTCCCTCGAGGAGCTTATAGTCCAGTGGGGCAGACGAACCTTAAAATATATTACAGGTAGAGGAAACAGCAGATAATAAGTGCATAAGTGCTGTGGAGATGTTTTGGGAGAGAATCAAAGGACTTAAAGGTTACAGACTCAAATGCATAGACAATGCAGACGTGTTGATTATATGCCAAGTACTGTCCCAAGCACTAGGACTGAAACAAGATAATCAGGTTAAATACAATCCCTGTCCCACGTGGGGCTCATAGTCTAAGAGGAAGGGAGACTAGGTAGTTAATCTCCATTTTCCAGATGATGAAACTGAGCCACAAAGAAGTTAAATCATTCGTCCAAGGTCCCACAGCAGGAAGTGGCAGAGCCGGGATTAGAACCCAGGTCCTCTGATTTACAGGTCCATACACTTTCCTCTAGGCCACTCTCCTATGCACAGTGGCCAACCACAGGAGGTTTTAAATGACTGGGGAGACATTTTATTTGTTTTGCCGTCTGACTCCCCTTTTGAGACCGTGAGCCGGCTGTTGGGCAGGGATTGTTTCTATCTGTTGCCCAATTGTACATTCCAACTGCTTAGTACAGTGCTCTGCACACAGTAAGTGCTCAGTAAATACACTTGAATGAATTGAATGAATTTTAGATAAATGTCCCAGGCAGCTGGGTGAAGTATGGACGCGGTAATGAGAAAGTGTGGTTTAGTGGAAAGAGCAGGGGTTTGGGAGTCAGAGGACGTGGGTTCTAATCGAGGCTCCGCCACTTTTCTGCTGTGCGACCTTGGGCAAGCCACTTATTTTCTCTGTGCCTCAGTTTCCTCATCTGTAAAATGGGGATTAAGACTGAGCCTCACATGGGACAACCTGATTACCTTGTAACTACCCCAGCCCTTAAAATAGAGCTTGGTACATTGTAAGCGCTTAACAAATACTGTAATTACTATTATTATTAATAATGATATGGGTTCTACGATACAGGGAAAGAGAAAGTCCTTTCACAGTATAACCTTAGTTTAAAGAGTTAATTAGGACCATGGCTAATTTGGTGATCTAAATTAAATTATGTGACCTTTTTATAATTATCCAAATTTGTCTTAGTTCATTCATTCATTCAATAGTATTTATTGAGCACTCAGTCATTTTCTTGTAGTCACGAGTAGGTTCAGATAACCAACAGAGAATTGTCTGGCCATGGAACTTGGTTTATATGAATTCTTGCATCCAAGGAGCCAAATATTTGAAGTGCCAGCTTTCAAAATTACCTCCTGAAACCAGGCAACTGCAAAAAAAAGAAAAGAATCATTCTTCACAACTCAATGAACTATAATGATGAAGGCTTTTTAAAAGAAACTCTAATATATGTTCTGTGGAATTTTATCTTGAAACTGAATAGTTTTTTGTTTTCATGAAAGACCCTGCTGGTAAATGAACTCTCATGTTCTATAATTCTTAAAGATAAAATTGATCCCTCATAATTTGAACTGAGTAATTAAACTGATTTTTTTTTGCCTATCACTGTCAATCCTTAACTCTTCAACAAAGCGAATGATAGTCTATTAAACTTTCTGCTCCTTTTAATCCATCTCCTTTGGGCCGTAGTAGGCTCAGCCTACTAGTTTCCTAAGCATGAAAGCGATTTATCTTGATTCTTGGTTATTCACATTTCTTGCTTGGCCTGAGAAACCAGTGCTGAAAGAAAGTTGGCAAGATGGCCTGCCAGCAAACTTAGCTTCATAATTCATCCAAGACAAGCCTGATGCTTGGCAAGCGCTTATCAATCCTTGGATGAGCACTTTGGCTTCAATCATCTTTTGGGCAAAGATGGTAAGAAAATTTCTTCTCTCACTTTCCACTCACTCTCTTGCGGAGCCCATCCACTCCCATGGCTTCAGTTCCATTTCTATGAGGATAAATATCTCCTTCAACAGCTCCGACCTCTCACATCCTCTGCAAGCTTGCATTTCCTCTTCCCTCCAGAATTTTTCCAGGTTTCTAGCCAGCCCCTTCAGTTCAATATGTCTAAAACAGAGCACCTCATCCTCCTTCCCAAATGTATTTCTGCACCTAACTTCCATTCATTCATTTAATTGTATTTATTGAGTGCTTACTGTGGGCAGAGCACTGTATTAAAAGCACTTGGAAAGTAGAATACAACAATAAAGAGAGACAATCCCTGCCCACAACAGGCTCATACTCTAGAGGGGAAGAAGCCACTGTAAGGTACCCACACTACTGCTGTATGGAGAGCTGAAATTGGAAAACCAAAAGTGAAGAGAGCTGAAACAAGCATTTTAAGACCCAGCTAAAACAAAACCTCAAACAATGCTCCTTCCCTACTGAAAACAGGAAATCTACTCCTGGGGTCAGACCTGCATGATCTTCTGCCATCCCGAGTAAAATCTCTGTACTCAATCAGTCAATTAATGGTATTTATTGAACACCTACTATACACGGAGGACTGTACCAAGCACTTGGGAGAGTACAAATGTCAGTCAGCAGACATATTTCCTGTCCACAACAAGCTTTGTAAGAAACAAACGATGAGGAAGCAAAAGAAAAAAAACAGTCCTAGCTGCTGCGAATTTTAAGAAGGTAATAGCACAAGTGACAACCCTTTTGTGTGCTCAGTGTGGCCCCGGACTGTGGACACTACACTGGACTTGTCAGCCACATATACACCCCCAACAAGTGAACTGCACCACCAGAGCTGTTTTTGAATATGAAGTACATGCGTGGCGCAGTGGAAAGAGCACGGGCTTTGGAGTCAGGGCTCATGAGTTCGAATCCCAGCTCTGCCACTTGTCAGCTGTGTGACTGTGGGCAAGTCACTTAACTTCTCCGTGCCTCAGTTCCCTCATCTGTAAAATGGGGATTAAGACTGTGAGCCCCACGTGGGACAACCTGATTCCCCTGTGTCTATCCCAGCGCTTAGAACAGTGCTCTGCACATAGTAAGCGCTTAACAAATACCAACATTATTATTAAGTACATACAATATATGTATGGCTATACATATATATGGATATGTATGGAATATAGGAAATCTATATTTATTTATAAAGCCTATCATCTTCAATGGTATTTATCGAGTACTAACTATGCATAGGGCACTGTACTAAATCACTTGAGAGAGTACAAGAGATGGAAAACACACCCCTTCCTCATCACTTGCCCAAGACAACAGTTTCCCTTTAGAGTCACTGGAAACCAAGACCACTGAAACACCTTCATCCCTGACCTTCAGGTGATTATAATTAGTATGACCTTATGGGCAGAGAGAGGGGAAAGTACATCTGAATGATTAAAGTGCTGACACTGTGCCGAGCTCTGCGGTTAATACAAGATTAGTAGGTCAGATTCAGTCCCTGTCCCACGTGGGATTCACAATTTAAGGGAGAAGGATAATAGGTATTTATCTGGAAACTGAGGCACAGAGAAGTTCGGTGTCATGTAAGGTCAAACAGCAGGCAAGTGGGGAGCAGAAATTAGAACAGGTCTCCTGACTCCCAGCACTGCACTCTTTTTGGCCATATCTTCTTTCCAGATTCTAAATTTGAACTGGACACAGGTCCAGTTTGTGGAGATAAATGCTCCTGTGAACTAATTGTGCTTACTGTTGCTGACCACACAGGTTTCCTGCTAACTTCCCAGGGCCTGGATTAACTGAGAGTGAGGCACAGGGCAACCAGCTGCAGGGAAGGACAATGTACATTCAACAGCCAGGCCAGATTTGGGCCCGGACACTTCCCAAGAAAAGGGCTGTGGGATTTTGTTGGGAAAGGAGTATTGACGGAGTTTCTCGGTGAGAACAGTCTGACTTCCATCCTGAGATTTCATGACCAAGAGAGCTTGTGAGAAGGAATTCTGGGGGCAGACTTCCTCCTTTCCTGCCACCACTATCTTTCTTTGCAACTAATGGTGCCATTTTTGCTATGACCTCTGGGTTTGTAGCAAAAATGACCACGAAAGTTAAAGTTCCTAGAGAAAATAGTGAAGGCAGGGAAGCCACGGGAGAGGTTGCATCATGATGAAGTAATCAATCATTAATAGTTATTGAATACTTACCCTGGGCAGGGAAAATGCTAGCTCCTGGGAGGGTGCAGTGGAATTAGTAGACACAATTATAAAACCTTCTATGGTTTTATAATATAGTGGGGGAGACAAACGCTAAATTGTTTCCTCTTCCTGTCATTCTCTCCTACAAATCAGTGCCGTATTAATTGCATTAATACGGAACAGGAGGCTACAATAAGAACAGAATATGGAGAAACAGATTGGGTTCCCATTAGTAAGGGCGTAAGACAAGGTTGTATCTTATCGCCTTATCTGTTCATCCTTTACACCGAATACCTAATGAGAGAAGCTGGATCGGATGGAGGCGAACAGGGAGTAAAGATTGGAGGAAGGAATATAAATAATCTTGGTTTCGCTGATGATACAACCTTACTAGCAGAAAGTGAAGAACTCTTGAAGGGTTTATTATTAAAAGTTAAGGAACAGAGCAAAAAGATGGACCTTCATTTGAATGTCAAAAAAGCAAAGATCATGACACCTGGAAGCTTTAATACATTTGTAGTGGATGGAGAGAAGATTGAAATAGTTGACAATTTTTCCCTTCTGGGATCGATAATCAATAATAAAGGAACTAGTAGCCAGGAAATATGCCGAAGACTAATTTTAGGGAGACTTGCTATGAAGAGCCTGGAAAAAGTTATGAAATATACTGATGTAATAATTGCCACACACAAAAAAAAATTGTCAACTCTATGGTGTTCCCAGTGACAGTGTATGGATCCAAAAGCTGGACAGTGAAAAAACAGGTTAGAAAGAACATCGATCCTTTTGAGATATGGTGTTGGAGAAGGCTTTTAGAAGCAGCATGGCCTAGTGGCAAGAGCACAGGCTTGGGAGTCAGAGGATGTGAGTTCTAATCCCGGCTCCTCCACTTGTCTGCTGTGTGACCTGAGGCAAGGACAAGTCACTTACCCTCTCTGTGCCTCAGTTACCTTATCTGTAAAATGGGGATAAAGAGTGTAAGCCCCATATGGGACAACCTTTCATTCATTCATTCAATAGTATTTATTGAGCGAATACTATGTGCAGAGCACTGTACTAAGCGCTTGGAATGAACAAGTCGGCAACAGATAGAGACAGTCCCTGCCGTTTGACGGGCTTACAGTCTAATCGGGGGAGACGGACAGACGAGAACAATGGCAATAAATAGAGTCGAGGGGAAGAACATCTCATAAAAACAATGGCAACTAAATAGAATCAAGGCGATGTACATTTCATTAACAAAATAAATAGGGTAATGGAAATATATACAGTTGAGCGGACGAGTACAGTGCTGAGGGGATGGGAGGGAGAGGGGGAGGAGCAGAGGGAAAGGGGGAAAAGAGGGTTTAGCTGCAGAGAGGTGAAGGGGGGGTGGTAGAGGGAGTAGAGGGAGAAGAGGAGCTCAGTCTGGGAAGGCCTCTTGGAGGACGTGAGTTTTAAGTAGGGTTTTGAAGAGGGGAAGAGAATTAGATTGTCGGAGGAGAGGAGGGAGGGCGTTCCCTCCCTCTATTTAGGGCAGAGCCAGAATTAGAATCCAGGTCCTTCTGACTCCCAGGCTCGTGCTCTATCCACTATACTGTGCTGCTTCTCATCCTGCTTATCAAATACCAACATTATTACCATCACTGCACTAAATCAGCGTGGCTCAGTGGAAAGAGCATGGGCTTTGGAGTCAGAGGTCATGGGTTCGAATCCTAGCTCTGCCAGTTGTCAGCTGTGTGACTTTAGGCAAGTCACTTCACTTCTCGGTGCCTCAGTTACCTCATCTGTAAAATGGGGATTAAGACTGTGAGCCCCAGGTGACACAACCTGATTCCCCCGTGTCTACCCCAGCGCTTAGAACAGTGCTCGGCACATAGTAAACACCTAACAAATACCAACATTATTATTATTATTATTAAATGCTTGGGAAAGTGAAATATAGCAATATAACAGACATGTCTTCTGACCAAACTAACTTACACAGTTCTCATTCCTACCTGGGCTGTGAGCTCCATTTGGGACACGCACTGAGCCCAATCTGATTATAGTGTGTGTCTACCCTAGTGTTTGGCACAGAGTTTAAGCACTCACCAAATACCCCAGTTATTAAATATTAATAGGGTGAGGAGATGATAGATTAGCCAGAGTGGACTTCCTGGAAGAGATGTGATTTTAGTAGGGCTTTGGAAATGGGGAGAGTGCTGGGTGGTCAGCCAAGTAGAGAAGCAGCCTGGCCTAGTAGATAGAGCATGGGGCTGGGAGTCAGAGGAACCTAGGTTCTGATCCTAGCTCCGCTGCTTGTCTGCTTCGTGTCCTGGGGCTAGTCACTTCACATCTCTGTGCCTCAGTTACCTCATCTGTAAAATGGGGATTAAGACCATGAATTCCATGTGGAACATGGGCTGTATCCAACCTGATTTGCTTGTATCCACCCCAGTGCTTAATACAGAGCCTCACACATAAAGTACTTAACAAATACCACTACTGTTATGATGTAGGGAGAAGGGAGTCCCATGCAGGAGGGAGGGCCTGAGCAACAGGGTGATGGTGAGAGGCACCAGAGCGAGGCACTGTGAGTAAAATGGGGAGGGGAAGGGACTGGATTTCCTCTACCAGCTGTTGCTGGGCCTTCTGAGCTGTGGGTTGCCTCGGGAGCAGGCTTCCCTTTGTGACCACAGAACCATCTCCAAGGGCGTAATCCTTTGGTCCGCACCGAATTTTGTGGCAGACAATTACTCCCTCCCCCTTCAAAGCCTTATCGAAGGCACATCTCCTCCAAGAGGCCTTCCCTGACTAAGCCCTCCTTTCCTCTTCTCCCTCTCTCTTCTGCATCATCCTCACTTGTTCCCTTTGCTCATCCCTGCCTCCCAGCCTCCCAGCACATAGCTGTTATTTATTTACTTATTTAATTATATTAACGTCTGTCTCCTCCTCTAGAATATAAGCTTGATGCGGGTAGGGAACGTGTCTGTTTATTGTATCGTAAACAGATATCACAGTGCTTAGTACAGTCCTCTGCACACAGAAAGCACTCAATATATTACTCCTTCCATCGAATTCAGTGAGTGATCACTGTGTGCAGAGCATTGTTCTAAGAGACTGGGAGAGTACACTATAACAATAAACAGACACATTCCCTGCTCACAACGAGTGAATGAATGAAGTTAAATCTACAGGGAGCAGTTGTGTTTTTCATTGGGAAAGGAAGATGTCGGTGCCACCGAAGATGATGTTGCGCAGGACTCCAAAATTGCCCGACTGAGCTCTTTCCCTCCTCTCCCACTCCCTTCCACATCGGCCTTTGAATCTGCATCCTTGATTCACCCCTCAGCCCCACAGCACTTATATACGTATCTGTCATTTATGCATTTATATTAATGTTTGTCTCCCCCTCTAGACTATAAACTTGTTATGGGAAAGGAAACCTGTCCACCAACTCTGTTTCGCTGTACTCGCCCAAGCATCGGATAAAGTGCTCCGCTCACAGTAAGCCTCAATAAATACGACTGATTGACTGACTGGTTGAAGAACTGCAGAGGGACAGAAGAAAAAGTGGTCCCATGCCACTGTGGGCAGCTGCATTCATTCATTCATTCAATCGTATTTATTGAGCGCTTACTATGTGCGGAGCATTGTACAAAGCACTTGGGAGAGTACAATATAATGATCGACACATTTTCTGCCCACAGTGAGCTTACAGTCTAGAGGGGGAGACAGACAATTAATATAAATAAATAAAAGACAGATATGTCCATAAGTGCTGTGGGCCTGGAAGGGGGGATGAATAAAGGGAGCAAGTCAGGGTGACGCAGAAGGGAGTGGGAGAAGGGGAAAGGAGGCCTTAGTCAGCCACGTTGAAGGCGGAATTCCGGAAGCAGGTAGGTGTGTCCCAAGACCTGATGGGTTGTCCAACCCTAATTCAGGTAGTTGGATGAGGGGCAAAACTCCGTAACAGTCTGCTCATAAGAGTACACTCGCTCACTTTATGGAAGAATCATTAGAAGGGCAATTCTTGGTGCTCAAGAAATTTGAGTGTGGATTTATGAAAAGAAGAAGCAGCAGCATGGCTCTGTGGAAAGAGCATGGGCTTGGGAGTCAGAGGTCATGGGTTCTAATCCCGGCTCCGCCGCTTGCCAGCTGTGTGACTTTGGGCAAGTCACTTACCTTCTCTGTGCCTCAGTTACTTCACCTGTAAAATGGGGATTAATAAACTGTGCGCCCCACTTGGGACAACCTGATTACCTTGTATCGCCCCAGTGCTTAGAACAGTGCTTTGCACATAGTAAGCGCTTAACAAATACCATCATTATTATTATTATTATGAAAAGCCAAGATATTTACAAAGTAGGTGGAGCAGCTTTTTTTCATCTCATTTGTGAATTGAATTGCTTTACCTTTGTAACCTTAGCTATCTTTTAAGGAATATTTTGTTGAAGGAATGAAAAGGTTGACACAAGAGTTAAAATTGAGGTGCCCCCAGTGGGGAAGTTTGTATTTCCAAGGTAAACTTCTTCCCAAGGTAACAGGTAGTAAATAATCAACATTATCATCATCACTGAGGTGGCATTTTATAGTATTTGTTAAGCACTTACTATATGCCAGGAACTGTACCAAGTGCGGGGGTACACTATCAAGCTAATCAGGTTGGACCCAGTCCCCGTCTACCATGGGGCTCACAGTCTTAATCCCCACTTTACTGATGAGGGAACTGAGGCACAGAGAAGTGAAGTGACTTGCCCAGGATCACACAGCAGACAAGTGGTAGAGTCACTAGTAGAACCCGTCCTTCTGACTCCCTGGCCCATGCTCTATCCACTAGGTCACACTGCTATGTTAAGCCCTTCTTATGTGCCAAGTCCTGTTCTAAGCCCTGGGGTCATTAGAAGCTCAAACCCAGTCCCTTTCCCAGATGGGGCTCACAATCCAAGTAGTAGAGAGAAAAGGCACTGAATTCCCATTTTACAGATGAGGAAAATGTGTCTGTTTATTGCTGTACTCTAGAAGCACTTAGCAGTGTGACTTAGTGGCAAGAGCACAGGCTTGGGAGTCAGAGGATATGGGTTCTAATCCCAGCTCTGCCACTAGTCTGCTGTGTGACCTAGGGCAAACCACTTTACTTCTCTGTGCCTCAATTACTTCATTTCTAAATTGGAGATGAAGACTGTGAGCCCCACTTGGGACAAACTGATGACCTTGAATCTACTCCAGCGCTGAGAACAGTTCTTGGCACATAGTAAGTGCACAAAGTAAAGTGCTCAGTAAATACGATTGAGTGAATGAATGTTAAGTGATTTGTCCCAAGGTCAAAAAACAGGTAAGAGGCAGAGCTGTCCATTAAAATTCATGCTGTAGAAGTGGACTGCTTATTCAAAGAACTAAGGATGCCTTAAGACAATTGCAGGAAGATACTAGGTGATGCCAGTTGGAAATTGACAAGAAGGCCAGCAGAGACCTAGGCGATTCTGACTAATAATAATAATAATGTTGGTATTTGTTAAGTGCTTACTGTGTGCCAGGCACTCTTCTAAGCACTGGGGGAGATACCAGGTCATCAGGTTGTCCCACATGGGGCTCACAGTCTTAATCCCCATTTTACAGATGAGGTAACTGAGGCCCAGAGAAGTTAAGTGACTTGCCTAAAGTCACACAGCTGACAAGTGGTGGAGTCGGGATTAGACCACGACCTCTGACTCCCAAGCCTGTGCTCTTTCCACTAAGTCATGCTGCTTCAACTATCTAAAAGCTGACCCACAACTTCAAATGCACGATGGAAGAGATGAAGACTTTTACATCACATGAAACTCATTTGAATGATCATGCCAAGTGATCAAACCACCCAGTGCTTAATACTAAGGAGTCTCTGGCACATAGTAAGCTCTTAACAAAGAATACTAATAATAATAATGACCGCATTTGTTAAACACTTACTATGTTCCAAGCACCATTCTAAGCACTGATACAAGGTAATCAGGTTGTCCCACATGGGGCTCACAGTCTTAATCCCCATTCATTCATTCATTCATTCATTCATTCAATAGAATTTATTGAGCATTTACTATGTGCAGAGCACTGTACTAAGCGCTTGGAATGTACAATTCGGCAACAGATAGAGACAATCCCTGCCAAATAATGGACTCACAGTCTAAACAGGGAGACAGACAGCAAAGCAGAACAGAACAAAAACATCATCAAGATAGAGGAATGGAGATATACACATCATTAACAAAATGAATAGGGTAATAAATAATATATACAAATATGCACATTTTACAGATGAGGTAACTGAGGCACAGAGAAGTTAAGTGACTTGCCCAAAGTCACGCAGCTAAGTGGCGGGTCCGGGATTAGAACTGAGGACCTCTGACTCCCAAGCCCGGGTTCGTTCCACTAGGCCATGCTGCTTTATTATAAGCGTTCACTAAACCTATGCAGTTGGCTGTGTGGTTGGGAAGTGATCAACATCATCCCTGTTCTGAGTGGTGCTCATAGAACCAAGGAGCAGTAAAACTCTAGAGAGAGAGAAATAGAGAGAGAGAGGTCTGCAGTGAACCAGCCAATAAACTCAGCTCTCTACTGGAACAGAGTTTGTCCCTTGCTATCGGATAACCTGAGGAGAAGTTGGGGGAGTTGAGCTAACTTGATCTGGTCCATGTTCAGGGTAAAACCACAGGCGCCGATTTTCTGAGATGAAACTGGAAAGGAGCTGCCTTGGGTTCTGGTTGATGTATTTTTTCTTTCATTTTTAGTATAATTTGTCATTTTGTTCAAGCCTTTTGAGTCTGAGGCTCCTGGCTTTGCAAAAGAGCATCTGAAAATTACAAGGGGCAGTAAAATAATTATACATTGCCTCAGGATAATTATGCCTGGACAGTCAAGACAGAGACAGAAAGTGATACAATCAATAGCTGTTAAATCTCCTAATCTAAATGCATCTTAATAGAAAGTTTGCCTCGTTCAGCATCTGGCTAGAAAGCTATCTGACCATTCAAGGGGCCAGATTGCAAAACCAAAAATAAACAGTTTCAGGAAATTGAATTTCTCTTGGTTAATTATCAGATTTTCCATCAACTCAAATGAAACACAACTTAAAGAAGTGAAGCCAAAGAAACTATATTGGGTTTTAAAAGAATATGAGATTAGAATTTTTCAAGCTATGGAATATTTTTCTGTCTCTGGAAATCTGAGCAAAACAATTTTATAATTTTTAGTGTTTATTTGAAATAAATCAAAGGGAAATCAACTTGTTAGTGAAGGTTAGCAAATTTCAGACAATTCCTCTTAGGTTTCATTTAAGTAAGTCCCATGGAAAAAAATCTATGATGATTATTAGTTTGCATAATAGAGTTGAGAATATGTGGGGTTTTTTTAAGGGGGGTTTGTATCTGTTCCATATTGCTAACTTTTCATGTGGAGCATGGAGCCAAACTTGGTGTAGAGCTTCAAGTCTTAGAGATAGGAGAAAATTCTGTGAAATTCTGTGAGGAAATTGAGCTGAATAATCAAATAATCAATCCGTGGTATTTATTGAGTGCTTATTGAGTACAGAACACTGTACTAAGAGCTTGGGAGAGTATAGTTCAGTAGAGTTGTTAGACACACTCTCTCTCCAAAAGTAAGGATTCTAGAGAGGGAACATAATAATAAATAATAATGATGGTATTTGTTAAGCGCTTACTAAGTGCCAAGCACCGTTCTAAGCACTGGGGTAGATACAAAGTTAACAGGTTGTCCCACGTGAGGCTCACAGTCTTAATCCCCATTTTACAGTTGAAGTAACTGAGGCACAGAGAAGTGAAGTGACTTGCCCAAAATCACACAACTGACAAGTGGCGGAGCCAGAATTAGAACTCATGACATCTGACTCCCAAGCCCGTGCTCTATCAGCTGCTTCTGCTGATATAGTAGTAATAGTATTTATTGAGTGCTTACATTGTGCCAGGTACTGTACTATGTGTTGGGAAAGAGTATTGAAGTGGAAATTAGACACTTGCCTTGTCCCTCGAGGGGCTCACAATCTATGGATAGAGGAAGGGGCCGATCTAGGAAATATGAAAGAAAAGGCGGACTGATTGGGAGTCAACCAAGCTCAAGTTATTGGAGCTGCTGGAAGACAACCATGAAAGTACCATATCAGTTAAATCAAGGTCAGAGAGATTTTCTAGGATGATGGAGAGGTCAACAAAATGAAAGGCAGCTGAGAGGTCAGAGAGGATTAGGACAGAGTACAGCCCATTAAACTTGGCCAGAAGGGGGTCACTGGAGAGCCAGGGAACGTGATCTCTCTAGAGAGAAGGGGGCAAAAGTCATACTGCAGACATCTGAGAAGAGAGTCTGTGGAGAAGTTAAGGTAGCGGTCAGGTATTGTCTGGTCAAGGAGTTTGTTTAGGATTAGGAAGGGGAAGATGGAATAATAGAAGGAGGTACAGTGGCATTAAGAGTCAGCTTTTTTAGTACAAGGAAAATGTGAACATGTTATTGAGCATATGTGTAGAGCATTGTAATAAGTGCTTAAGAGAGTGTTACAGTAGAGTTGGAAGGCATGTTTCCTGCCCACAAGGACTTTACAGTCTAGAAAAATAATAATAATGTTGGTATTTGTTAAGCGCTTACTATGTGCCAAGCACTGTGCTAAGCGCTGGGATAATACAGTCTGATAAGGTTGTTCCACATGAGGCTCACAGTCTTAATCCCCATTTTCCAGATGAGGTAACTGGGGCACAGAGAAGTGAAGTGACTTGCCCACAGTCACACAGCTGACAAGTGGCAGAGCCGGGAGGCGAACCCATGACCCCTGACTCCAAAGCCCAGGCTCTTTCCACTGAGCCACGCTGCTGACTGGGGAGCTTGGAATCCAATTCTAGAAGAGAAGCTTGGAATCCAAGGCACTGGGAAGCAGATCGATTTTTAACAAAAGCTGGGAGATGGTCTCAGGGGAGAGCTGGGAAAGAGAAGAATAGCAGAGTAGAGAGTAGGAGAACATTGCAAAGGTGGGATTGAATCTCTCTCTTTCAACCAAAATATTCAATCTGTCACTAAGACCTGTTGACTCTAAACTCACACTATTGCTAAAATCCACCCTCTCCTCTCCATCCAAACTGCTACTGTGCTGATCCAGGTACTAAGCCTCTCTTGTTTTTACTACCGCAAAAGCCTTCTTGCAGACCTCCCTGCCTCCTGTCTCACCTCCCTGTCTCCTGCCTCTCCCCTCTCCAATCCTTACTTCACTCTGTTGCCAGGATCATTTTATTACAAAACAATTCAGTCCATGTTTCCCCATTCCTCAAGAATCTACAGTGGTGGCCCATCCCCCTCCAAGCATCATACAGAAATTCCTTACCATGGCTTTAAAGGATTCAATCAACTGGCCTCTTCCTATGTAACTTCTCTAATTTCCTACTACAATCCAACCTGCTCATTTCACTCCTCTACTGCCAACCTACTCACCGTACCTCCATCTTGTCTATCTCTCCACTGGCCCCTTGC
The DNA here is from genome assembly GCF_004115215.2 of Ornithorhynchus anatinus. Classification (NCBI taxonomy): domain Eukaryota; kingdom Metazoa; phylum Chordata; class Mammalia; order Monotremata; family Ornithorhynchidae; genus Ornithorhynchus; species Ornithorhynchus anatinus. The sequence continues at coordinate 152,298,148 of NC_041729.1, read as the reverse complement.
CCATATTTTGCCTCTGGCCTGCAATCCCCTCTCGCTTTATATCAGGCATCACTCTCCTCACCTTCAAAGTCTTATAAAACTGCATCTTCTCCATAAGGCATTCCCTGACTAAGCCCTCATTTCCCTTCTGGGTCACCTTTACATTTAAAGCTATACCTTTGATGTTCACCCCACCGGAGGCCACACAGCACTTATGAACATATGCGTAGTTTACTTGAATGTGTATCTCTTCCTCTAGGCTCTAAGCTCCTTATGGGCTAGGAACATGCTACACTCTGTTAAACGCCGTATTCTCTGAAGCACTTAGTACAGTAAACACTCCATAAATATGATTGATTGAGAGAGTTTATGTCTGATGTCTTAATAATGATGATAATGATCATAAAAATAATTTTTGATATTTGTTAAGCACTTACTCTGTACCAAATGTAATGAGTGTTGGGGTAGATATTAGATAATCAGACCCCACAAGGGGCTGACAGTCTAAATAGGAGGGAGCACAGATACTGAATTCCAATTTTGCTGATGAGGTAACTGTAGCAAAAAGAAGTGAAGTGACTTTCCCAAGGTTACACAGCAGATAAGTGGTGGAACCAGGATTAGAACTCAGGTTCTCTGACTCCCAGACCTGTGCTGTTTCCACTAGGCTAGACTGCTTCCCTAACTTTCCAAGAACACAGTGAAGCCATCAGGCCTAAAGAAAGGAGGAGTTAGGGTCCACGGAGATCTTCAACAAGGAGTTAAAGGTCAGAAATCACTAGTGGGGTCTATGGGCACGGACACTGATGCAGGAAGCATAGGAACATCAAAGAAGAGTTGAAAGGGTAGTTGTACAAAGAGTCTATTTTCTAAATTTCCACCAGTGTTTAAGTCTATTTTCTACATTTTCACCAGTTTAAGCAGTGTTTACTTGTACCAGTGCTGGTTTCTGGATTTCTACCAACAGTGCTTGTCTGCATGAGTGCTAATTTCTGGATTTCCATGAACCATGCTCACCTGTACAAGTGCTGGTGTGGGGGATTTCCACCAATTGTGCTCACCTGTGCAAGTACAGGAGCAGAGAGTATGGACTCCTGGGGTGATCCCAGAGTTCTAGAAAGCTTTGGAGACAAGAGCGCAAGGGAGGTGAGTTTGGTAGCGAGGGCAAGTTGAAAACCTTGTTTCTTGGGAGGGAAGGGTCATTAATAATAACTATGGTATTTTTTAGGTGTTTACTATGTGCCAGGCACTTTACTAAGCACTGGGGTGGATACAGTCTCCAATCTCCAATCTCAATCTCCAATGGCTCCTTCCCCGCTGCCTTCAAACATGCCCACGTCTCCCCCATCCTAAAAAAACCCGCTCTTGACCCCACTTCCCCCTCCAGTTATCGCCCTATCTCCCTACTACACTTCCTTTCCAAAATCCTAGAACGAGTCGTCTACAATCGATGCTTAGAATTCCTTAACTCCCATTCTCTCCTAGACCCCCTCCGATCTGGCTTCCGTCCCCTCCACTCTACCGAGACTGCTCTCTCTAAGGTCACCCGTGACCTCCTTCTTGCCAAATCCAATGGCTCCTACTCCATTCTGATCCTCCTTGACCTCTCTGCTGCCTTTGACACTGTCGACCATCCCCTCCTCCTCCATACCTTATCTCACCTTGGCTTCACGGACTCCGTCCTCTCCCGGTTCTCCTCTTACCTCTCTGGCCGGTCATTCTCGGTCTCCTTCGCTGGCGCCTCCTCCCCCTCCCATCCTTTAACTGTTGGAGTTCCTCAAGGGTCAGTTCTCGGCCCTCTTGTGTTCTCCATTTACACTCACTCCCTCGGTGAACTCATTCGCTCTCACGGCTTTGACTACCATCTCTACGCAGATGACACGCAGATGACACGCAGATCTACATCTCCGCCCCGTCCTCTCCCCCTCCCTTCAGGCTCGCATCTCCTCCCGCCTCCGGGACGTCTCCACCTGGATGTCGGCCCGCCACCTAAAACTCAACATGAGCAAGACTGAGCTCCTCATCTTCCCTCCCGAACCCGGTCCTCTCCCAGACTTCTCTATCACCGTGGATGGCACGACCATCCTTCCCGTCTCTCGGGCCCGCGATCTCGGTGTCATCCTTGACTCGTCTCTCTCGTTCACCCCACACATCCTATCCGTTACCGAGACCTGCCGGTTTCACCTTTACAATATCTCCAAGATCCGCCCTTTCCTCTCCACCCAAACGGCTACCTTACTGCTACGGGCCCTCGTTATATCCCGGCTAGACTACTGTGTCGGCCTTCTCTCTGACCTCCCTTCCTCCTCTCTCGCCCCGCTCCAGTCTATTCTTCACTCCGCTGCCCGGTTCATCTTCCTGCAGAAACGATCTGGGCATGTCACTCCCCTTCTTAAACAACTCCAGTAGTTGCCTATCAACCTCCGCTCCAAACAAAAACTCCTCACTCTAGGCTTCAAGGCTCTACATCACCTTGCCCCTTCCTACCTCTCCTCCCTTCTCTCTTTCTACCGCCCACCCCGCACGCTCCGCTCCTCTGCCGCCCACCTCCTCACTGTCCCTCGGTCTCGCCCATCCCACCGTCGACCCCCGGGCCACATCCTCCCGCGGTCCTGGAACGCCCTCCCTCCTCACCTCCGCCAAACTGATTCTCTTTCCCTCTTCAAAACCCTACTTAAAACTCACCTCCTCCAAGAGGCCTTCCCAGACTGAGCTCCTCTTCTCCCTCTAATCCCTCTACCACCCCCCCTTCACCTCTCCACAGCTAAACCCTCTTTTTCCCCTTTTCCCTCTGCTCCTCCCCTCTCCCTTCCCATCCCCTCAGCACTGTACTCGTCCACTCAACTGTATATATTTCCATTACCCTATTTATTTTGTTAATGAACTGTACATCGCCTTGATTCTATTTAGTTGCCATTGTTTTTACGAGATGTTCTTCCCCTTGACGCTGTTTAGTGCCATTGTTCTTGTCTGTCCGTCTCCCCCGATTAGACTGTAAGCCCGTCAAACGGCAGGGACTGTCTCCATCTGTTGCCGACTTGGTCATTCCAAGTGCTTAGTACAGTGCTTTGCACATAGTAGGCGCTCAATAAATACTATTGAATGAGTATTGAATGAATGAACCATAATTATTACTCTTATTAGTAGTAGTTTTCTAGACTGTAAGCTCAATGTGGGCAGGGAACGTGTTTACCTATTCTGTTTTATTGTATTCTCTCAAGCACTTTGTATGGCACTCTGAACAAAGTAAGCACTCAATAAATATAATTGATTGATATTTTGGTCCTAATATCTTCTATAAATTAAAATACTTACCAAAGAGTATCAGTATTGAAAACCTCACATAAATACAAGCATCTCTCCAATTATTAACATGTGTTTTTCTTTGTTTTTGAAGGGGATCTGTGAACTCCTCAGTGTAGATTTTTCTCCACTACTACGTGATCAAGTGGTTAATCTTTCACCAGGCATAGTTTTGCTGTATGGTTAGAGAAGCAGCTTGGCCTAGGGGCAAGAGCTTGATCCTGGAAGTCAGAAGGACCTGGGTTCTGATTCCAGCTCTGCCACTTGTCTGCTGTGTGACCTTGGTCAACTCACCTAACTTCTCTGAGCCTCAGTTACCTCATCTGTAAATGTGCGCCCTCTGTGGGACATGGACTGGCTCCAACCTGATTAGCTTATAACTAGCACAGTGCCTGGTATGTAGTAACTGTTTAAAAAATGCCATAAAAAAGAAAATCTCATTCTGTTGGTATGATAATATTATTGCTTCCCCATCATACATTGGTCCTGTTGTTGGATATATATCCCCATTTTACAGATGGGGTAACTGAGGCACAGAGAAGTTAAGCGGCTTGCCCAGAGTCACACAGCTGACAAGTGGCAGAGCCGGGAGTAGAACCTGAAACCCCTGTCTCCCAAGCCCGTGCTTTTTCCACTAAGCCACACTGCTTCTCTAATGACAGTAAACTTCAGCGGGCAATTTATTGGAAGGAATGGAATGAGAAATGGTTGTTCCTTCAACCATTTGTGCCTTGTGGTCCTCTTCTAAGAAGTTATCAAATTATCTTTTGTTTTTCATTTGTGGGCTGAATCAGCCCTTCTGAAAATTGGGCTTGAAAAAGTATCAACCTCAAGGCACCCCCAAACTGTTGGTTCTTATTTGAGTACTTCTCATCACATAATTGTAGAGGAATTTTATTTTTACACATGAAACCCTTGACAGATGTTTTCAGATTTAGCTGTATTTAACCAACCTCCATTACGTTCCTAGCCTTTGATCTGAAAGCTTCCTTGTCTGTGATCAATGTAAAATGAATTCAAAATCATTCCCTTTCATCTCACCGAGCAAGATGTGTGAACCATTTCCTCAACTCACTCCTTTTTGTGATGAGTGGTGTCCTCCTTGTTCCTGGGGTGGGTCTTCTGGTGTTTTTCTAAGAGCTAGTTCTTTATTGGCTTTTTACAAAAGGCCCTGGAAAGAATGTCACTTCGCATTTGTCAAACTCAGGCTACACAACCTTTGTGAACAAGTGAAATTTTGCAATCACCTGATTCACTTTAATTGGCTCCTCTGAAATAGGCTAAGTAATTCAACAGCCCCAATTTATGAACTTAATCTAAAGCCTTTGGAAACAGAAACTTGGAGCACTGAAGCTCTGACTTGATCACTTTCCTCTACCTGGAAACCATGTCTCGAGGATTCTGGGAACGCTTCCAGAATCTATTCTAGAAATAAAGCAAGATCAAAAAAGAGTTTGAGTTTAAGCTCTGAAATCTAGGGAGTCTATGTGTAAGCAATAGCTCAGGGAATTTTATGGCATTCCAGTGTATAAACAACAGTTCAGACATTACAGGAAGTCAGTCTTGGAGTATTATTTGAAGACGGTTCTTTGTCAGGATGTTAGATCACTGTGCTTTTACGGGAGATAGTATTAATCATCTAATATTCAAATATATTAGGAACATTTATTTAAACCAGCTGAAACCTTGTATCGCATAGGGACTCTAATTGCTTCTTCAGAGACCATATGATTTGTCCTTTAAAGTGGTTCAAAGTCTTGGGCAATCTTAAAATCAAACTACATTATACTTTAAAACTTTTAGGAATTAAATGATTTTGTCAGTTCTGAGTTCAAAAATTTCATTTGGTTAAGCTTTCCGGTAACCTCTTCCAAGTAACAAGCTGATTCTTTTAACATATTTTTTAAACAAAGGCTTCAAAGCCAACCTCTTTGATAAACAAACTGAGCATTGTTTGTGACAACAACAAACCAAATTGTGGTTTTTTCCTTCAGTGTTCACGTAACAAACTTCCCTTAGGTGACTGTTCTCTGTTTTGTATACAAGGAATAAAGGGAATTTATGAAAAACCTTCTTCTGAAGTTATTTTAAGTGGAATTTATCTAAAACAGCAAAGGGTGCAGCCCATTTTAAGAGATGACAACCTAAAAATATTCATCACCACTTCAAAAATAGCAATCAAAAATGACAATATTTAAAGACTTAGAGGACTTTTAAGAAAACTGCACGTGCTAGTAAATTTCAAATCATCCTGCTATCTGTCACTTAAATAAAGTATACTTTTTTTACTCATTTTAAATTATTTGCCTTCCATTTCAAGTTCTGGTTAAAAGTAAATTTTTCTGATCAAGCCATTAACCCCTAAATATATAGATTTAAAAGGTAATTAATAATAATAATAATAATTATGGTATTAAGCTCTTACTATGTGCCAAGTACTGTTCTAAACACCCGGGTAATCAGATTGTCCCACGAGGGGCTCACATTTTTTAATCCCCATTTTACAGATGAGGTAACAGAGGCACCTAGAAGTTAAATGACTTGCCCAAAGTCACACAGCAGAAAAGTGGCAGAGCTGGGATTAGAACCCACATCCTTTGACCCCCAAGCCCGTGTTCTTTCCACTAAGCCACACCGTGCTGGCAACACCTCAGTTCTGGTCTAATTACAGAATAGTTTTATGTCTCCAGTTCTATAAAATTTTAGGGGTTTTTTTCATTTTTCAAAACACACATTTCCAACACATTTCCATCAGCTCTCCCAGAAATATGTGTTGATCATGATCACACTGGTAAAGTCAAGACAAGGCACCATTTCTGAATTGCCTGAAACAAGTGTTAAAAGGAATAAAGGATTAAATCCCACTCAACTGTAAACTCTTTGAGGGCAGGAGTCATGTTTACTGACTATATCTTACACTCTCAAATGTTTAATTCAGAGCTCTCCACAAGGTAAGTACTTAATAAATACCAGTGATTGATTGATTGATGGGAAGCCTAAAGGTTCAATCAATCAATCATATTTATTGAGCCCTTACTGTGTGCAGAGCACTGTACTAAGCAGTAGAGAGAGCACACTTAAGCAGTTAGGGTAGTTGGGGAAGTCTTCTTGAAGGAGATGGGATTTCAGAAGCCTTATTGCTTTCTTGACTAACCCCTCCTTTCCTCTTCTCCCCTCCTTTCCTCTTCTCTCTCTTCCTTCCGCATCTCCCTGACTAGCTCCCTTCATTCATCACCTCCCCCCCCAGCCCTACAACTGTAATTTATTAATATTAATGTCTATCTCCCTCTCTAGACTGTAAGCTCATTGTGGGCAGAGAATATGTCTCTTTATTATTATATTGTACTTTCCCAAGTGCTTAGTACAGTGCTCTGCACACAGTAAGTTCTCAGTAAATATGATTAATTAAGGGAAGAGAGAGTATTAGAAGAAAAGGGAATTCTGAATAGATAGCAACAATATTTCAACATTTTCCTCAACACACCTATTTTAGAAGAGCAGAGCCTTCAGAACACTGAAGATTTTGCAACATGTGGAGACAAGTCATTTTCCCCATATATCGAGGAAGTCAATGCCGCAGTTAGAGCCCAAGAAAATGGAAAAACACCCAGACCTGCCAGTTTACCTGCTGATAACTATAAGCAGGAAAGAGAAACTCTACTTAAACACTCACACAAACTCTTCCTCTACGGATGAATTGCTGAAAAAATAGCAGAGGACCTTGAAGATCACCATCTTTATGGAGAAAGAATATCAGAGTTCAACAAGACTAGTTATGCAACTCCTCTCCTTTCCTCTCCATCTAAACTGGTGCCACGTTAATACATTCACTAATCCTATCCCATCTGGATTACTGCATCAGCCTCCTTGCTGACCTTCCAGCCTCCTGCCTCTCCCTGCTCCAATCTATAATCTGTTACCTGGGTCAATTTTTTTCCTGCAAGACATGTCACCCCATTCCTAAAAAAACCTCCAGTATTTTCCCATCCACCTCCACATCAAACAAAAAACTCCTAATCATTGGCTTTAAAGCAGTCTGCCACCTTGCCCCCTTCTACCTCACCTCACTACTCTCCTACTATAACCCAGCCTGCACAGTTTGCTCCTCTAGTGCTAACCTTCTCACTGTGCCTTGATCTTGCCGATCTCACCACTGATCTCCCTCCTCAAATCTGACAGTTACTCTCCCCCAGTTCAAAGCCTTATCGAAGGCACATCTCCTCCAGGAGGCCTTCCCTGGCTAAGTCTCTTCCCCCCCTACTGCCTTTTCCTAAAATTCCACTCCCAGGACCCTGCTCTGGACATTAGGCAACAATGTTTCCCATGCTGCTTTGAGAGTCTCTGACTTGTTTAATATTTTTTACGAGTTGGCTCAAACCAGCCTCTGCTTACTTACCTTACTTACCTTCTTCATAGTCTCTCCACTGTCCTGCGATGAACGTTTTGCTCCATCGAGTCTGGTTTTCTTACTTTCCTAATATTCCACCTTCAAACCTTGGCACAACTGTCTCACATGCCTTCCATTAAAGATTTAATCTTTCAGGGTCACATTTGATTTCTAAAACAGTTCCATCAAGACCACATGAACTCCAGACTTAAAACATCGTTTCAGGACAGGATGGTGAACATTGATGAGCTGGAATGCAGTCAGACACCAGAATGGAAGCAAAACTCAATTAATTTACCTTTGCTGGATGGGACATTCACTCATTCTTTCAGTTGTAATAATAATAATAATAATGATGGAATTTGTTAAGCACTTACTATGTGCCAAGCACTGCACTTAGGGCTGGGGTATACACAAGGTAATCAGGTTGTCCCACTTGGGGTTCACAGTCTTAAGCCCCATTTTCCAGATGAGGAAACTGAGGCACAGAGAAGTTGTGACTTGCCCAGAGTCACCCAGCTGACAAGTGACGGAGGCAGAATTAGAACCCACGACCTCTGACTCCCAAGCCCGGACTCTTGCCACCAAGCCACGCTGCTTCTGTGCACTGTGTGCAAAGCACTGTACTAAGTGCATGGCAGAGTACACTAGAAAAATAAACACACATTCCCACTGTACACGCAAAGAGAATGGAGGACCACTGGATACCCAAACAACTGCTCCATGGTGACTGTAAGCTCTCTGTGGGCAGGGATTGTGTCTACCAACTCTGTGGTATTGTACTCTCCCAAGCGTTTAGTACAGTGGTCTGCACACAGAAAACCCTCAATAAATATCATAGATCATTTGATTGAGCTTAAATGGAGTGATAGAAGTACAGATGGACTGAAGAAACTCTTTAAAGAGAGAAGGAAATCAAGCTTCAAAGACTGTGGGCCAGCAGAAGTCAGTTGGGACAAAGAAGCTGAGCTCAGGTCAGGCTGACATGCAGCAATCAGTAATTATCTGGGAGAGTTATTTATCTATTTTGCTTCTATTGATATCTACTTGTTTTGTTGTCTGTCTCCCCCTTCTAAACTGTGAGCCCGTTGTTGGGTACGGACTGTATCTATCTGTTGCCAAATTGTACTTTCCAAGTGCTTAGTACAGTGCTCTGCACACAGTAGGCACTCAATAAAGACTATTGAATGAATGAATGAATGAATGTCAGTAAGCTCCTTGTCTAGACTGCAAGCTCGTTGTGGGCCGGGAATGTATCTGTTTATTCTAATGTGGTACTTTCCCCAAGCACTTAGTAGAGTGCTCTGCACACAGTAAGCACTAAATAAATACGACATTGAATGAATGAGCAGCAGCTTCAGGAAAATTGTACCACCAAGAGCACAGTCCCATGCACGATGGGTCCTATGCAATAATGCAAAAAGAAGAGATCTTTATATAATAATAATAATGATATTTGTTAAAGTGCTTACTATGTGCAAAACACTGTTCTAATATACTGACCGTGACCCTCTTTGGGAACAGTAAGTGAGTTTCATCCTGAGACTTCAGGACTATGTGTGAAGAAATTGATTTTAGTACTATTGGTTTGCAGAGTGCAACTCCCACTCCCTCTTCCCTGTCAGTCATGTTCCCTATGCAGCAAACAAGGAGTTGGGTAGATGTGCCAGCCCACTGTTAAATGTTCATGGTTTTTTTTATGAATAGGACCCATAAATCAATCGATCAGTTGTAATTATTTAGTAATAATAATAATAATAATGTTGGTATTTGTTAAGCGCTTACTATGTGCAGAGCACTGTTCTAAGCTCTGGGGTAGATACAGGGGAATGAGGTTATCCCACGTGAGGCTCACAGTCTTCATCCCCATTTTAAAGATGAGGGAACTGAGGCACAGAGAAGTGAAGTGACTTGCCCACTGTCACACAGCTGACAAGGGGCAGAGTACTTCCTTTGTGCTGAGCACTCCGCAAGTGCTTGGGAGAGTGCAGTACAACAGAGTTGGGAGACAGGAGTCTTTCCCCGAAGAAGTTTACAATCTAGTCGGGGAGAGAGTTAAATTACAGGTAAGAGATAAAACTGAGTTTAAGAGAAAATACAAATATTCTGGGGGTTGTCTGCTCTGTGACCTGTGGCAAGTCTCTTAACTTCTCTGAACCTTAATTTCCTCATCTGTAAAATGGGGATTAAAACTGGGAATCTCATGTGGGTCAAGGACTGTGTCCAACGTAATTAGCTTGTATCTATCCTAGGGCTGAATACAAGTACCTGGCACATAGTAAGCATTTAACAGGTAAGATTTCGCAAATTGAGAGCTTAGTTCAGAAATGGCCAATTTTCTGGCTCAGCATTCTGCTGCCTTGGGGATCTCTGGAGTATTTGCTGATGATATTGGTGAGTTGTATTTCAGGATACCTACTGCACCTGTCCACCTCTCAGAATAGCCACATCAGTTGTTCCTCTGTCAGAAAACCTCACGACTGTGGCATCCTTCATTCATTCATTCATTCATTCATTCATTCAGTCATATTTATTGAGCATTTACTGTGTGCAGAGCACTGTACGAAGCACTTGAAAAGTACAATTTGGCAACAGATAGAGACAATCCCTACCCAACAACGGGCTCACAGTCTAGAAGGGGGAGACACACAACAAAACAAAACAAGTAGACAGGCATCAATACCATCAAAATAGATAAATAGAATCATAAATATATATATACATCATTAATAATATAGGGTAATAAATACGTACAAATATACACAAGTGCTGTGGGGAGGGGAAGGAGGTAGAGCAGTGGGAGGGAGGTGGGGCGATGGGGAGGGGAGGAGGAGCAGAGGGAAAGGGAGGGCTCAATCTGGGAGGGCCTCCTGGAGGAGGTGAGCTCTCAGTAGGTCTTTGAAGAGGGGAATAGTTTGGCAGATGTGAGGAGGGAGGGCATTCCAGGTCAGCGGTAGGACATGGGCCAGGGGTTGATGGCAGGACAGGCGAGAATGAGGCCCAGTGAGGAGGTTGGCGGCAGAGGAGCAGAGTGTAAGGGGTGGGCTGTAGAAGGAGAGAAGGAGTTGAGGTAGGAAGGGGCAAGGTGATGGACAGTTTTGAAGCCAAGAGTGAGGAGTTTTTGCTTCATACGAAGGTCGATAGGCAACCACTGGAAGTTTTTGAGGAGGGGAGTGACAGGCCCCAAGCATTTCTGCAGAAAGATATTCTGGGCAGCAGAATGAATTGTAGGCGGAAGCAGGAAGAGACAAGAGGATGGGAGATCAGAGAGGAGGCTGATGCAATAATCCAGTCGGGATAGTTTGAGAGTTTGTATCAGCAAGATAGCAGTTTGGATGGAGAGGAAAGGGCAGATCTTGGCGATGTTGTGAAGGTAAGACCGGCAAGATTTGGTGTTGGATCGAATGTATGGGGTGAATGAGAGAGTGGACTCAAGGATGACACCGAGGTTGCGGGCTTGTGAGATGGGAAGGATGGTAATAATAATAATAACGTTGGTATTTGTTAAGTGCTTACTATGTGCCGAGCACTGTTCTAAGCGCTGGGGTAGACACAGGGGAATCAGGTTGTCCCATATGGGGCTCACAGTCTTAATCCCCATTTTACAGATGAGGTAACTGAGGCACCGAGAAGTGAAGTGACTTGCCCAAAGCCACAGAGCTGACAAGTGGCAGAGCCGGGGTTCGAACCCATGACCTCTGACTCCAAAGCCCAGGCTCTTTCCACTGAGCCACGGTAGTGCCATCCACAGTGACTGCTGCTGTTGCATCTGAAATAAGGCAATTGCTCTTATGAAATTTGGAACTATACAAATGTGGATGTATGCTTGAACATATTATCTTTTTCTACATTGTCTATCAACATGGTACTTAAACACACCCAAAATGTAAATGAAGCAATCCTGCATTCAGTTTTCAGCATTCCCTGAGAATGGGCACAGGAAGCAGAGGTGAAGAGGAGGCCACACCTTCTTCTAAGGTTCTCACCCACTCATAGGATCTTATCCTGAGGGAACAGAAAGACTGAGCTTGCTGCTTCTGAGAACTTTATTCTTGTATTCGTATTTTCTCCTACCTTCAGGACATCTCTTCTTGAATATCCTGCTGACACCTCAAAATTAACACATCCAAAACAGAACTCTTTATCTTCCAACCTAGACCCTGCCCTCCCTCTGACTTTCCCATCACCGTAGACAGTACCACAAGCCCATAACCTTCTGCTCATCTCTCTCAAATAACCCACATCCTGTTTCCAAATCCTGTCAGTTCAACCTTCATAACATTGCTAAAATCTGCCCTTTCTCTCCATCCAGACTGCTGCCAAATTAATCCAAGCCTTCATCCTATCCCGCCTTAATTAATGTATCAGCCTCCTGACTGACCTCCCTGCTTCCTGTCTCTCCTCACTTCAGTCCATAGTTCACTCTTTTGCCCAGATCATTTTTTTATAAAAACATTTAGGTCATGCTTCCTCACTCTTCAAGAACCTTCAGTGTTGGCCCATCCACCTCTGCATCAAATAGAAACACCTCAACATTGTCTTTATAACCCTCAATCGCCTTGCCAATGCCTACCTTACCTCTCTGATTTCCTACTACAACCCAGTCCACCCACTTGGCTCTTCTAATGCCCACCTGATCACTGTATCTCTGTCTCATTTATTTTGCTCTGACCCCACATCTGAATCCCGCCTCTGACCCGCATCTCCTTCCCCCTCTATATCTGACAGGTGATCACTCTCCTCACCTTCAAAGCCTTATTAAAAGCATATCTCCTCCAAGAAGTCTTCCTCAACTGAACTCTCATTTCCTCTTTTCCCACTCCCTTCTGCATCCCCCTTCTACCTGGGTTTGCAGGTTTGCACCCTTTATTCACCCCACCCTCATTTCAGTGGAAAGAGCCTGGGCTTGGGAGTCAGAGGTCATGGGTTTGAATCCTGGCTCTGCTGCTTGTCAGCTGTGTGACTGTGGGCAAGTCACTTCACTTCTCTGTGCCTCAGTTACCTCATCTGTAAAATGGGGATTAACTGTGAGCCTCCGTGAGACAACCTGATTACCCTGTGTCTACCCCAGCGCTTAGAACAGTGCTCTGCACATAGTAAGCGCTTAACAAATACCGACATTATTATTATTATTATCTGTACTTTATTTATATAGAGAAGCAGCATGGCTCAGTGGAAAGAGCATGGGCTTGGGAGTTAGAGGTCATGGGTTCTAATCCCAGCTCCGCCACTAGTCAGCTGTGTGAATTTGGCCAAGTCACTTAACTTCTCTGTGCCTCAGTTACCTCGACTGTAAAATGGGCATTAAGACTGTGAGACCCATGTAGGACAACCTGATCACCTTGTATCCCCTCCCAGCGCTTAGAACAGTGCTTTGCACATAGTAAGCACTTACCAAATACCATTATTATTATTATTATTATTATATCAATGTCTGTCTCCCTCTCTAGACTGTGAGCTTGGTGTGGGCATGGACCGTGACTTTCAACTAGGTTATATTGAATTTTCCCAAGCATTTAGTTCAGCACTCTGCTCACACTAAGTGCTCAGTAAATAGAGTTGCTCAATTAATTGAGACAGCTCAGACCAAGCTCTCTACTACGTCACTGTTTGAAAGGACTTGAGAGTAGTGTGTTCAAGAGATTATGCCCGCTAGCCAGAGTGCATTTCATTTACATGAGATCATTTTCTTATGGAGATGATACTAGAACATTTTCCTTGCTGTTATTCTGAATTATAGCCTTCCATGGGAGAAAGGATGGTGGTACTAGGGTTTTGGTGTTTGGGGATTTCCAGACTGCTTCAGTGAAAGAACAAAATTTATGCACTCCATGTTAGAGTTGAAAAAGAAAAGAGTTAATCAGAAGCTGCTGCTGCTAGGTCTAAGATTTAATCATTTACTAGAGACTGTGAAGTTACGGACATGATCTTAGAAGATATAAATGCTGATAAAGTTACTGACATGAACTTAGAAGAGCCTTTCAACTATTACAGAGTTAAAGATAGCCACTTTTATCTTCATTACAAAAAAAGGAGAAAATTTTAAGTTGGAGTCACCAAACACTGTACTTAGGAGCAGCCTGAAATTATCTTTAGTAGAAGGACTTTATTTAAAATAAGAGTAGAGTAGTTAAAATCCTCCAGTTTTATACCTTTGTGTACAGTAATCAGTAATGTGAACTGCTCGGTGTAATTTGACATTCTGTGTTGCCTTCCTTTCATTTGGAAGAAAATATGTATTAAATTTGAAGTAATCATATTCTCTGGAGGCCCAAAAGGTATAAGGGACAGCTTCCATTGGGTGGGGCCTACAAAGAGGAAAAGAAATGATAGTGAAAGGTGACGTGTGTGGGTGTGTGCCTCTTTTTTTAATGGAAATTGTTAAGCATTTACTGTGTGCCAAGCACTGTAATAAACCCTGGGGTAGTTATTAGATGTTCAGGTTGGGGACAGTCTGTGTCCCACATGAGGCTCACAGTCTTGGTTCTCATTTTACAATTGAGGCAACTGAGGTAGAGAAAGTTAAATGACTTGCCCAACTTCACACAATGGACTAGTGATGGAGCCAGGATTAGAACCTAAGTTCTCTGACTCCCAGGCCCTTGTTCCTTCCATTAGGCCACGCTTCTTCTCTTTCCCTGGTTTCAGTCAATTGATCAAATGCATTTATTGAGCGCTTACTGTTGGCAAAGCACTGTACTAAGCTAGTGGGAGAGTAAAATGTAGCAGAACTAGTAGACATGTTTCTTGCTCCCCCAAAATTTAGAGTCAAGACTCCCTCCTCTTTTCTTCCCTCCCAACTACATAAAACACTCATAATAATAATAATGGTATTTGTTAAGTGCTTACTATGTGCCAAGCTCCGGTGGGTATGTGATCAGATCTGACACAATCCCTGTTACACATGAGCCCACAGTCTAAATAGGGAGGGAAAACAGATATTTAATCCCCATTCTATAGACAAATGAAGTGACTTGCCCAAGGTCACACAGCTAGCAACCTGCAAAGCCAGGATTAGAACATAAATCCTCTGATTTCCAGACCTGTGCTCTTTCCGTTAGTCACGTGGCACCTTTTTCCTCACATATTCTCTCACCCATCCATTCACATTCTGATTGCTTCCCTTCAACTGTCACACAAATCTGCTACACACCTACAAAGAACTACCCTTAATCTCTAGCACTGTCTGTATGGGATACCCATCAACACCACCTGAAGATAAGACAAAGTGATTTAACTTTGAACTACACAGTCATCCGAGTTTCCTTCTCTGCCCTCTTAATAATTTGAAGCCAGAGGAAAAGCCAATGGGACTATAAACTCACTATGGGCAGGGAAAGTGTCTGCTAAGTTTATGCTCAGCACTTAGAACAGTGCTTGATACATAGTAAGTGTTTAACAAATACTATCATTATTATCATTATTGCGTTGTTCTCTCCCAAGGACTTAGTACCATACTCTAAATACAGTAAACACTCCATAAATATGTTGATGGATTGAATGAATGAACTGTAGGCTAATAATAGTTTATAAAGGAGGAATTTCTTAAGCACTCACTGCGTGCCAAGCACTGTAGTAAGTGCTAGGGTAAATACGAGGTACATACATGGGGCTCATGGTTTAGGTAGGAGGGAGTAGGTTATAATCCCCATTTTACAGATGAGGAAACAGAGGCATAGAGACGTTAAGAGACTTGCACAAGATCACACAGCAGATAAATGGCAGAGCCAGGATTAGAACACAGGTCTTCTGCTTCCCAGAGCCATCATCTTCCCACTAAGGCCTGCTGCTTTCCAGAATGGTGACAAGAGTGAAACTGACTGCTCCAAAGCAGAGCTGTACTGCTTAAACCCTTACTTTATGGTTTTCTTAAGTGTTCTCCCAAATAGCATCCTTTCTTTTTTCATTAAACGTTTTAAGTCAAAAACTGATGGCTTCTCATAAGATGTAAGAATATGTTCCTTCCAAGATTTTACTTATGTACATCAACTCATTAAACAACAGGCTTCTGAAGGTAGCTTCTTAGAAAACCTCTTCACTCAATACGGCCTGGTGGAAAGAGTACAGGATTATGAGCCAGAATACCTGATTTTTGCCAGTTGCCTGTTGTGGGACCTTGGGCAAGTCACACAACTTTTTTGTGCCTCACAATTCCCATAAGCAAAATGGAGATTAAATATCTGTTCAATACATCAGTGATGTTTATTGAGCATCTACAGTATGCAGGGCAGTAGTATTAAGAACTTGGGAGAGTATGATAGAGTAAGTAGACACTCTCCTTGTCCTCAAGAACCTTACAATCTAGTGGGAGAGATAGACATTAAAATAAAGTCCAGATAGGGGAGGCAACTGAGTATAAGAAGATGCACCTAAGGAATGTGACGACTGCCTAAGTGTTTTGGGGGTAGGAATAAATGCACAGGTGACACAGTAGGGAGGGAAAATAGAGCAGCAAGATAAGGGAATAGTCCAGGAATTTGCCTGGTGGAGATGAGATTTTAGTAGGACTTTGAAGATGGGGTGAGTGGTGGACTGCCAGCTATGAATGAGGAGGGAGTTGAAGGCATAAGGAAGTGCGTGAGAAAAAAATTGAGAATGAGAAACTTGAGAGTGAGGCACAGTGAGTAGGTTTGTATTAGGTTCATTCAATAGTATTTATTGAGCGCTTACTATGTGCAGAGCACTGTACTAAGCGCTTGGGATGAACAAGTCGGCAACAGATAGAGACAGTCCCTGCCGTTTGACGGGCTTACAGTCTAATCGGGGGAGACGGACAGACAAGAACAATGGCACTAAACAGCATCAAGGGGAAGAACATCTCGTAAAAACAATGGCAACTAAATAGAATCAAGGCGATGTACAATTCATTAACAAAATAAATAGGGTAACGAAAATATATACAGTTGAGCGGACGAGTACAGTGCTGTGGGGATGGGAAGGGAGAGGTGGAGGAGCAGAGGGAAAAGGGGAAAATGAGGCTTTAGCTGCGGAGAGGTAAAGGGGGGATGGCAGAGGGAGTAGAGGGGGAAGAGGAGCTCAGTCTGGGAACGCCTCTTGGAGGAGGTGATTTTTAAGTAAGGTTTTGAAAAGGGAAAGAGAATCAGTTTGGCGGAGGTGAGGAGGGAGGGCGTTCCGGGACCGCGGGAGGACGTGACCCAGGGGTCGACGGCGGGATAGGCGAGACCGAGGGACGGCGAGGAGGTGGGCGGCGGAGGAGCGGAGCATGCGGGGTGGGCGGTAGAAAGAGAGAAGGGAGGAGAGGTAGGAAGGGGCAAGGTGATGGAGAGCCTCGAAGCCTAGAGTGAGGAGTTTTTGTTTGGAGCGGAGGTCGATAGGCAACCACTGGAGTTGTTTAAGAAGGGGAGTGACATGCCCAGATCGTTTCTGCAGGAAGATGAGCCGGGCAGCGGAGTGAAGAATAGACCGGAGCGGGGCGAGAGAGGAGGAAGGGAGGTCAGAAAGAAGGCTGACACAGTAGTCTAGCCGGGATATAACGAGAGCCCGTAATAGTAAGGTAGCCGTTTGGGTGGAGAGGAAAGGGTGGATCTTGGCGATATTGTAGAGGTGAAACCGGCAGATCTTGGTAACGGATAGGATGTGTGGGGTGAACGAGAGGGACGAGTCAAGGATGACACCGAGATTGCGGGCCTGCGGGACGGGAAGGATGGTCGTGCCATCCACGGTGATAGAGAAGTCTGGGAGAGGACCGGGCTTGGGAGGGAAGATGAGGAGCTCAGTCTTGCTCATGTTGAGTTTTAGGTGGCGGGCCGACATCCAGGTGGAGACGTCCCGGAGGCAGGAGGAGATGCGAGCCTGAAGGGAGGGGGAGAGGACAGGGGCGGAGATGTAGATCTGCGTGTCATCTGCGTAGAGATGGTAGTCAAAGCCGTGAGAGCGGATGAGTTCACCGAGGGAGTGAGTGTAAATGGAGAACAGAAGAGGGCCAAGAACTGACCCTTGAGGAACTCCAACAGTTAAAGGATGGGAGGGGGAGGAGGCTCCAGCGTAGGAGACCGAGAATGATCGGCCAGAGAGATAAGAGGAGAACCAGGAGAGGACAGAGTCCGTGAAGCCAAGGTGAGATAAGGTATGGAGGAGGAGGGGATGGTCGACAGTGTTAGTGAGGTGTGTGGGCTTGATTGTAGTGGGAGAGGAGCAAAGATAGTTAGAAAGAAGAAAGATGATTAATGTCTTAAAAGGTACTGTGAGGAATTTCTGCTTGACCTTTGTACAGTGTTCTACATACAGTAAGTGATCAGGAAATACAATTGATTGATTGATGAAGTCTTAGATGGGAAACGACTGGTGGCTTTGGAGGAGTGGGAAGACATGCACAGAATGATAGACTTAATAAATACCAATGATGGATTGATTAACTTTTATGTGCCTCAGTTTCCTCATCCCTTAGATTTGATTACCATACGGGACTGGGGTAGCGTCTGACCTGATTATCTTGTATTTACTCCAGAGCTTAGTACAGTGTTTGGAAGCCCCCCTTTTCCTCAGCTGCCCCTCCCTTCTGTGGCACCTCAACTTGCTCCCTTTCTCTTCCCCCCTTCCCTGCCCCACAGCACTTATGCATATATATATATGTAATTCTATTTATTCATATTGATGCCTATTTGCTTGTTTTGATGTGCATATTTCTATAATTCTATTTATTTATATTGATGTCTATTTATTTGCTTTGATGTCTGTCTCCCCCCCGGCCCCTTTCCAGACTGTGAACCCATTGTGGGCAGGGATTGTCTCTACTTGTTGCTGAACTGTACTTTCCAAATGCTTAGTATAGTACTCTGCACACAGTAAGTGCTCAACAAAAACGATAAAATTAACTTGATTCTATTTATCTTGATTCTATTTATTGCTATTATTCTTGTCTGTCCGTCTCCCCCGATTAGACTGTAAGCCCGTCAAAGGGCAGGAACTGTATCTGTTACTGATTTGTACATTCCAAGCACTTAGTACAGTGCTCTACACATAGTAAGCGCTCAAAAAATACTATTGAATGAATGAATGAACTTAATATATACCATTATTATTAATTATTATTATTAAATATTTAATTATTATTATTATTATTATTATTATTAAAATGATTTCGGGATTAATTAAAATTATTGGCAGCTGAGTGGAGCATGGACTGGTGTGGGGAGAAATGGGAGACAAGGCGGTCAATGAGTAGGCTGATGTAATAGTCAAGGTGGGCTATGATAAGTGCTTTTGCCAGTCTGTTAGCAGACTGGTTGGCGAAGAAGGGTGAGATTCTAAAAATGGTGTGAAGATAGAATTGACGGCATTTGGTGATTGGCCAAATATGAGGGTTGAAGGAGACTTGTCAGACAGGGAGGATGGTCGTGGTGTTGACTGTGATGATAAAGTTTAGGGAACGGAACGGTTTGGTTGGGAGGGTGTAGCTCAGTTGTAGAGCACATGCTTTGCATGTATGAGGTGGCTTAGTGGAAAGAGCATGAGCTCAGGAGGCAGAGGACGTGGGTTCTAATCCCAGCTCCGCCACTTGTCTGCTGTGTGACCTTGGGCAAGCCGCTTAACTTTTCTTGCCTCATCTGTAGAATGCAGATTAAGACCGTGAGCCCCACATGGGACAACCTTGTAACTATCAAAGTGCTTAGAACAGTGCCCTGTACACGGTAAGCTCTCAATATTCATTCAATCATATTTACTGAGTGCTTACTGTGTGCAGAGCACTGTACTAAGCTCTTGGAATGTACAATTCACAATAAATACAATTGAATGAATGAATGGGTGAAAAGAGGAAATGCCAGAGGGTAGAGAAGGAGGCCATTTGGAGTTGAAGATGTAGATTTGAGAGTCATTACCCTAGAGGTGGTAATTGAAAGGTTGGAAGCAAATGAGTTCTCCAAGGGAGTGGGTGTAGATGGAGAATAGAAAGGGACCCAGAGAGAGGCTTAAGGGACTTCTGGAGTTAAGGTGTGGGAGACCAAGGGGGAACTTGCAAAAAAAGAAGGAGGAGGAGAACTAAGAGAAGACAGAGTCAGAGAAAACGAGGGTAAAGAGTGTTTCCTGAAGGAATCGTGTCACATGCTCAGATGCCACTGAGAGGCCTAGGAGAATTTGTGTGATGCCGTCAAGTCATTTTCGACCCATAGCAACACTATGGACACATCTTTTCCGAAACACCCCCCTCTTCATCTGTAATCGTTCCAGGAGTGTATCCATAGAGTTTTCATGGTAAAAATACGAAAGTGGTTTACCACTGTCTCCTTCTGGGCGGTACACTTGAGTCTCCTCCCTCTACTCTCTCCCATGCCATTGCTGCCCAGCACAGTTGAGTTTTGACTTGTAGAAGGTGACCTTCCACTAACTAGCCACCGGCCAAACTAGGAATGGAATGGGTAGGCCACTGCTTGACTCTCCCTCCTATAGCCTAGACTGGTAGAGTACTGGAAACTCTCCAGGTATGACCCTGAGAGGGGGCAAGAAGAATTAGGATGGAGTAAATCCCTCCCTCTTAGGCTATGAGCCCCAAGGAGGACAGGGACCCTGTATGATCTGATATTCTTTTATTTATTTCAGTGCTTAGCACAGTCCTTGACACACAGCAAGAGTTCATCAAACTCCACTATTACCATTATCATATGAGAAGGAGCATGGTTTAGAGGAAAGAGCAGGGGCTTGGGAGTCAGAGGTCATGTGTTCTAATCCCAGCTCCACTGCTTGTCAGATGGGTGACTTTGGGCAAGTCACTTAACTTCTCTGTGCCTCAGTTACCTCATCTGTAAAATGGGGATTAAGACTGTGAGCCCCTCGTGGGACAACCTGATTATCTATCTAGTCCAGAGCTTAAAACAGTGCTTGGCACATAGTAAGTGCTTAACAGATACCATTATTATTATTATTTTCATAATTATATTATGACTCAACTGATCAATCAAACAATAGTATTTATTGAGTGCTTTATGTGTGCAGAGCCTTATACACTCTTGCGGTGTCTATTGGATCTGGACTTTCTAAATATTCTTCATTTTTGCTTGATCTCTAGATCCTCTGGGTGGCAGTGAAAAGATGGATGAGACCAGGATTGTCTCCAAACAGAGGATATTTGTGTGCCGCATTGTGTTACCCAGTACGTCACCCATTGTGAATTCCAAAGTGTTGTGTTAGCTTTAAATAATACATTAGTGAATTACGGTCTTAGATTATAACATTCCATTCCTACACAAATATTTATGACCTCCACTTTTTATTAATAAACAGAATCTTCCTGGCACATATACAGTACTGAATGCCATAGTCATGCTGGTATCATTAGAAACGAAATGAATTATGGAATGCCGCACATAAATTTATCGAGACTCAGAGGAAGTTAGCGTTCCAAAAGTGGGTTTCTTAGCAGAATTAGTAATTAATTACAAATCTCCACAATGAACTCAAATGTGGAAGAGTCTTATGAACTGGAATTGAAAAGCGAATTCGGCATTTGGCCGTTAGACCTGGATGATATGAATACACAGAAGCTATTCTGCAGCTGTGGAAAGGATTACTAATAGTTTTGTTCTGCCAACAGCTTGCAGCTTGAAAGGGCATTAAGTCTTACAGTGCGTTGCTCTGTGAGAGCATAATCATATTATACTGAAGGCTGTTATAAAGAACTACGGCCTTTGAACTGTGGGGATAGGGGTGGAGGGGGCTTGGGTCCCTTGACATCAGTTTTGAAATTAATTCATCAAAGTGTGGAAAAAAAATGAAAAAAAGTTAAATCACATTCTTCGTGGATTCTAGAAACTGGATAAAAATGACCAGGGTTTTGATTTTTCTGTCAAATCCTAAATTTCCTCTTCTGGAGCTAGCACTAACACCTAGGATTCTGTTCCTTTTCTCTCTATTGATCCTATCCATAGAAGAGCAACTGGGAAAAAAAGAGAAGGAATAAGGCGTGCTCCATCCCAGCTGCTGGTGTGTTACCGGTTGGATTTTAGCCTCCTTAGACTTGGCTCTAAGAAGGTCCTTGGTTGGAACAGACCATTGAAGTTCCTTTGCTTTCTTCAGAGAGTTGTTCTAGGTTAGAACATTCCACACAGGCATCTCATCAGGACTTTCCCAGTATTTCAATGGTTCAGTACAGCCACACTCTTATTTATGATACTGATTTGGTATTGATTAAAACACTATTTATCAAGCTCTGTTCTAAGCACTTTAGTAAAGTACAGGATAATCCAGTCAGATGTGGTCCCTCACCCCCACAGGAAGAAGCTATAGGCCCTAGTGGAAAGAGTACAGATTTTGAAGTCAGGAGACCTGAGTTCTAATCATGACTCTGCCACTTTCCTGTTGTTTGAACTTGGAAAAATCATTTAGCTTCTAGGCAACTCAGTCCCTTGTCTGTCAAGAGGGTATGAAAATACCTGCTTTTGTTTGTTTCTGTTTTATGATATTTGTTAAGCACTTACGATGTGCCAAACACTCTTCTAAGTGATGAAGTACAAGTTAATTAGGTTGGACACAGTCTCTGTCCTGCATGAGACTCACAGTCTAAGTAGAGAGGAGAACAGGTATTTACTCCCCATTTTGCAGTTGAGAAAACTGAGGCACAGGCAAGTTAAGTGACTTGTCCTTAGACTGAACCCCATGTGGGACCAGCACTGTGTCCAGCATAATTATCTCATATCTATCTCAGTGCCTAGTATAGTGCTTGGCACAGAGTAAGCACTTAAATTCCACTATTGTTGTTATGATTATTATTAGGGATCTCAGTCAAATAAATAGGAAAGCTGTTTTTCATCCCCATACTGAAGATTACGAAACTGAGACCAGAGAGGTTAAGTGAGAGTAAGGTCACATGGCACCTCAGTGGCAGAAAGGGCTTTATACGAGGCTTTGCCCATAGTAGACATTCAATCAATAATGATAATTAATAATCGTGGTATTTGTTTAGCCCTTACTACGTGCCAAACACTGTCCTAAGCACTGGGGTAGAAATAAGTAAATTGGGTTGGACAGAGTCCCTGTCCCTCTTGAGGCTCACAGTCTTAGTATTGTTTGATTACAAGGATTGATTTGGAGGTGGAGGCAAAGGGAAGGAATCAGGATTGAAAATCCCAGCCCCTCTGCCAGGACAAATTGAGCACTGACGGCATCAGCCTATGAAGCTTCATCTCTGCGGTTCATTGTCTCTGGCGATCCCTGCCGCTTCAGAGTGTTCAGCACTTCCCAGAAAGAAAGCTGACTTCAGCTGCTGAAGAAGCTTCTTCCAGGAGAATAAGTTCACCTCTTCGACTCTAGCACCTACGTTACACAAGACAAGGAGAGAGTGTTTCCAGCTCAATGCGGCACCGTTCGTAAATAGATTTACTCTCACAGGACAGTACGGAGCAGCCCTTTAAAATGTTCCAGCGGGGCTTTGGCTTTTGTATCTTTGGCAGGAAATGTACTATTACCGAGGCGTTTAGAGAGGAGAGCAGACCAGGTCCCAAATTTCCCTAAGCACAATCTGTGCAAAATGCAGCTCCTACCACAGGCTTGACACATAAAGCATCTCATGTTGGCAAATAGACATTTCTAAATAATGAACCAACTAATTAGCTGCAGCAGACCATTCATTCATTCATTCAATTTTATTTATTGAGTGCTTACTGTGTGCAGAACACTGTTCAAAGCGTTTGGAAGAGTACAATATAACAGTAAACCAACACGTTCCCTGACCACAATGAGCTCACAGTTCTGGCCTTACTCTGGGCCACAGAGAAGATAGAAGATAAAGGTCACCATCATGCTTTCCAGGTTGCTCCCTGAATGTCTATATGGGACCAGTGACATTGTCTTAATTTTTATTTCACTGACTACATCCTCCAGGGGGAAATTTCACTCCTGGGAGAGGCACATATTAAGCTACCAATGCTGCAACATGTCATTTCTTTATTTGAGGATCATCAGTAATAATAATAACAGTCCTTGTTAAGTACTTACTATGAGCCAAGCACTGTTTAAAGTGCTGGGGTAGATACAAGTTAGTCAGGTTGGACACAATCCTTGTCCCACAAAGGGCTCACAGTCTTAATCCCTGTTTTACAGATGTGGTAACTGAGGCCCAGAGAAGTGAAGAGATTTTATGTCACCCGTCACCTGGGGACCGGTTCGTTCGGGAATTGGTGAGAGAGAGAGAGACAGAGAGAGAGATGAGGGACAGAAAGGCTAAGTTTTATACAAGATTTATTCTGCGAGGTGAATTGAATTATTTGATTATTTTGGACACGGGAACTGAACCTCCCTTTCAGGAGGAATATGATTATTTAATGATGTTGGAGCTTCCCTATGAGGAGGATTATACTTATGTGTTACTTGCATGTGGCAAAACCACCCAGATCCCACCCAGAAGGAAATCACTTATGGTTTGTTTGCATGTGCTGAGGCTGCTAGCTCCCATCCACTAGCACTTCCCACTCGGGAGGAATCCACTTATGCGTTACCCGCACGTGGGGAGGCGGCTAGTTCTCACCCACGTGCACTTCCGGCCGAGGAGGAATCCATTTATGCGTTACACACCCTTGGTGAAGCAGCTAGCCCCCACCCACGAGTACTTCTCACTTGGAAGGAATTCATTTATGCGTTGCACACCCATGGCCAAGTGCCTGGCTTCAGCCCCATGAGCGTTCAGCAGGATGGGACGCTCACCCATCCCACAGCTCCTCACTCGGTGTAGTCAGAGTGGGCTTCTCAAGCTCATACATAAGATTGATACAACTCTGAGCTTGATCTGTTATTTCAGAGGTGACCTGGAGCTGGCTGCTGAGAGCCTCAATCCCGTTGCACAGAAGATCAGAGGCCGCAGGTATTTATCACCTTTGCTCCTAGGCCATTCCAGCTTCTGCCCTCAGTTTAATAACAATAATAATAATAATAATGTAGATATTTGTTAAGTGCTTACTATGTGCAGAGCACTGTTCTAAGCGCTGGGGTAGATACAGCGTAATCAGGTTGTCCCATGTGATGCTCACAGTCCTCATCCCCATTTTACAAATGAGGTAACTGAGGCACAGAGAAGTGAAATGACTTGCCCACAGTCACACAGCTGACAAGTGCAGAGTCTGGATTCGAACCCATGCCCTCTGACTCCCAAGCCCGGGCTCTTTCCACTGAGCCACATTGCTTCTCTAATGTTGGTATTTGTTAAGCACTTACTATGTGCAGAAGACTGTCCTAAGCACTGGGGGAGATACAGGGTAATCAGGTTGTCCCATGTGAGGTTCACAGTCTTAATCCCCATTTTACAGATGAGGGAACTGAGGCACAGAGAAGTGAAGTGACTTGTCCACAGTCCCACAGCTGACAAGTGGCAGATCTGGGATTCAAACCCATGACCTCTGACTCCCAAGCCTGGGCTCTTTCCACTAAGCCATGCTGCTTATCTGCTCTTCCCCCCTACTCCATACCAAATTTGATTGGCATGGGTATGAGGGACACCTTATGTATTCCAAGCTTGGGCTGTCAATCTAGCGGTTTTGGTTGTGGGGGCGAAATACCACCCACACTTCCGAGTTTTGCCTTGCTGACTTGGTAGCATTTGATCTTGGGATGGTGGGTACCCCGGGGTCACCCTAGGACACTTGGCAAGGTCACACACTAGACGTGTGGCAGAGCCGGAATTAGAACCCACAACCTTCTGACTCCCCCGACTGTGCTCTATTCACAAGGCCACCCTGCTTCTCCATTACCGAAGTGAATATGGATCCAGATTACCTGGTATATGCCTGGACAGATTAATGTAAGATTGGTACAACTCTGAGCTTGATTTACATTTATCGTCTCATTTCCCAGTCTACATAGTAGAGGAGAAGCTCCTACATAAGAGTGAAAAATGTGGTTTTGTTATTTCCAAATGCTGGTTCGCTCTTTTGCAAATGGGAGGTTCTCAATAAATACATTGGTTAATGGTCATGATCATAATGAAGAAAGTGATGATAATAATGACTGTGGTAATTGTTAAGTGCTCACTGTATGCCAGGCACTTTACTAAGCACTGGGGGGGATACGAAATAATTAGGTTGGACACATTGCCTGTCCCAAATGGGACCCACAGTCTCAATCCCCACTTTATGGTTGAGATGACTGAAGCACAGCGAAGTGAAGTGACACAGCAGAAGATGAGTGGTGGAGTTGTCTGCTGTGTGACTGGGCAAGTTACTTAACTTTCCTGCGCCTCAGTACTTCAGATGCGAACTGGAGATTCAAGATTAATTAATTAATTAATTCATTCATTCATTTGTATTTATTGAGCGCTTACTGTGTGCAGAACACTGTACTAAGCATTTGGAAAATACAATTCGGCAACAAAATAGAGACAATCCCTACCTAACAATGGGCTCACAGTCTAGGATGGGGGAAGACCTGTTCTCCCTCCTTTTTAGACCATGAGTCCCATCTGGAACCTGATGATCTTGTACCTACCTCAGTGCTTACTACAGTGCTTGGCACAGAGTAAGTGCTTAATAAATAGCACAATCATTAAATCCTCTATTTGGACAATGAGCAGGATGAGAGCCAGAGCGAGTGGGTTTGAGCCTGGGATGTAGGACATGCAAAGATTCTCAGTCATGTGAACAAACATACCTATGGGACCAACATCGAAAAATAGTTGAGGACTAGAAGGTATCCAAGAAAACTCACTATGAGCCTTAATGGAACATGTATAGCAAGTACACAAATTGAAAAAAAATCCATGCTTTGATTCAATAACTTGCAATAGGATGAAAAATTAGGCAGAATCCCTGGAAGTTTGGCAGCCTAGCTAGCCTTCAAATATTTTCTTTTGTGTTCCTAGTTATGTGAATAAAATCTGAGAATTCCTTTGTTAGAACTAACATCCCTCTCTTTGTGCCTATCTGCAGGATCTCTGAAATGGAATGCCAGTGAGATTCCACTACAACAAACGTGGAGTGTCATCTTGATTACATTCTTCTTTTTCCTTTCCCTCCTCTTCTTCCTCTCCCTCTCCCATATTTGATGGGTATTAAGAAGATTTTATCTGTGGGTGGCAGAGGATGAAAGATTACTGTAGAAATCACAACAATTCTACCATGATCCTAAGCAAAGACTGGCCTTTTCTGTATTGTTCTTTATGCTACTTGCAATTCTTGGCACTGTTAGTTGATCCACTGATAGTATTTCTTGTCTTATGCCGCCGAGTCGTTTCCAACCCATAGCGACACCACAGACACAACTGTCCCAGAATGTCCCGCTTGCCATCTGCAATTGTTCTGGTAGTGAATCCATAGAGTTTTCTTGGTCAAAATATGGAAGTAGTTTACCACTGTCTCTTTCCGCGCAGAAAACTTGAGTCTCTGCTCTAGACTTCACACATTAAGCACTCACTATTCATTAATTCAATCATATTTGTTGAGTGTTTACTGTACTAAGTGCTTGGCAGAGTACAATATAACAATAAACAGAGACATTCTCTGCCCACAATGAACTTACAGGCTAGAGGAGAGGCAAACATTAATATAAATAAAGAAATGACAGATATGCACGTAAGTGCTGTGGGGCTGGGAAGGGGGATGAATAAAGGGAGCAAGTCAGGACGATGCAGAAGGGAGTGGGAGAAGAGAAAAAGAGGAGTTTAGGGAAGGTCTCTTGGAGGAGATGTGCTTTCAATCAGGCTTTGAAGGGGGGAGAGTAATTGTCTGTGGGATTTGAGGAGAGAGGGCGTTCCAGGCCAGAGGCACGATGTGGGCGAGGGATCAGTGGCGAGATAGATGAGACCTAGGTACAATGAGAAGGTTAGTATCGGAGGAGCGAAGTGTGAGGGCTGGGTTGTAGTAGGAAAGCCCTGAGGTGAGGTAGGAGGGGGCAGGGGGTTTGAGTGCTTTGAAGCCAATGGTGAGGAGTTTCAGTCTGTTGCAGAGGTGGATGGGAAACCACTAGAGTTTCTTGAAGAGTGGAGAAACACATCCTTAATGTGTCTGTAGAAAAGTGATCTGAGCAGTAGACTGAAGTATGGACTGGAGGGGGAGAGACAGGAGGCCGGGAGGTCAGCAAGGAGACTGATGTGGGAATCAAGGTGGAAGAGGATGAGTGATTGTATTTACGTTGTAGCAGTTTGGATGGAGAGGAAAGGGCGGATTTTAGAGAGCTTTCACTAAATACCATTGATTGAGAGAGCAAAATAGAGTTAACAGACACGATGCCTATCCTCGAGGAGTTTATAATCTCGTAGGGTAAAATTGGAATAATAATAATCGTAATAATGATGGTATTTGTTAAGCGCTTCCTATGTGCCAGGCACTATACTAAGCACTGGGGTGAAAACAGGCAAATCGGGTTGGACACAGTCCCTGTCCCACATGAGTCTCACAGTCTCAATCCCCATTTTACAGATGAGGTAACTGAGGCACAGAGAAGTAAAGGGACTTGTTCAAGGTCATAAAGCAGACAAGTAGTGGAGCTGGGATTAGAACCCATGACCTTCTGAAGACTAATCTGGAATGACACGGGGGGAAACTTTTGGATTCTGTCACTAGACACCAAACCTTTCCGAAGCCCCCTTGTCATGCTAAAGCTCACCTCCTCCAAGAGGCCTTCCCAGACTGAGCTCCCCTTTTTCCTCTGCTCCCTCTACCCCCCTTCACCTCTCTACAGATAAACGCTCTTCTCCCCCCTTTCCCTCTGCTCCTCCCCCATCATCCCATCCCCTCAACACTGTACTCGTCCGCTCAACTGTATATATCTTCATCACCCTATTTATTTTGTTAATGACATGTACATCACCCTGATTCTATTTATTTGCTATTGTTTTAATGAGATGTTCTTTCCCTTGATTCTATTTATTGCCATTGTTCTTGTCTGTCCATCTCCCCCGATTAGACTGTAAGCCCGTCAAAGGGCAGGGACTGTCTCTATCTGTTACCGATTTGTACATTCCAAGCGCTTAGTACAGTGTTCTGCACATAGTAAATGCTCAATAAATACTATTGAATGAATGAATGAATGAATGAATGAATGCTATCCGGATACTTCGTAACAAGCATTTCTGTCCTCCCTGCTGCATCCTAGCAGTTCTCAGGAAGAAGATGTTCTTAACTCACTGTTGTGTTTGCGATGCCTGATGGGTTTGTTTCCTTGGTGCTGTGTTCTTTGCATCAGATCCTTGGTGTCATATCCTTCATGAGGCCTCTGCTTGACAAACTCAATCAGTATTTGATTGCTGTAGGCCAGGATGTCTTGCCTTCCGTTGCTCTGCCTCTCAAAGGTCTACTGCTCTATGCCAAATCAATGAAGGTTCAACCCCCAGCAGAGTGGCGATTTGGTTTTCTTGATATCTGAGGCTCCTCCCCACAAGTCCTGTCTGGTTAAAGGATAATAATGTTGGTATTTATTAAGCACTTACTATGTGCCAAGCACTGTACTGAGGGCTGGGGGGGATACAAGGTAATCAGGTTGTCCATATGGGGCTCACAGTCTCAATCCCCATTTTACAGGTGAGGTAACTGAGGCACAGAGAATTAAAGTGACTTCTTCAAGGTCACACAGCTGACAAGTGACAGAGCCGGGATTAGAACCCATGACCTGTGACTCCCAAGCCCGGGCTCTTTGCACTGAGCCACGCTGCTTCTATTGTATGTTGGGACATAGGTTACCTATCACAAGTAACAAGTAACAAGTAATCTGCACACTGTCTGTTATGATAAATATTGCTTCAATACCAGTGGACCTTGCTCAATATGTCTTGCCACTCTTTTGAAATGACAATTAAGTGCTTACTTTGTGCCAGACCCTATACTAAGCACTGGGGTAGACACATGCTAGTCAGGTTGGAAGCAGTCTATGTCCCACATGGGACCCACAGTCTCAATCTCCATTTTGCAGAGAAGGTAACTGAGGCACCGAGAAGTGAAGTGACTTGCTCAAGGTCACACAGCAGACAGGTGGAAGAGCTGGGGTTATAACTCAAATCCTTCTGACTCCCAGACCTGTGGGATAAATAATTGATATACGTATGATTGATTGATTGATATCAAGTAGGGCAGTGGTGGAACCGCTCAATAAATTGAGTGGGTGTCTTAATAAGACCTAGATCTCACAGTCTTTAAGGATGTTGGACACTGCAGTTCTCTCACGCACCTTTACATTGGCCTGAATCTTTCCTCTAAACTAACTTTCCTCCAATTTTCCCACCATAATCGATAACATCATCATCTTCTCTGTTCCAGAAAATTGAGATCTTGCCATCATCTTTGACTCCTCTTGGTCTTTCACTGTCCACATTCACAGTGCCTCAAAATACTCTCTTTTCTGTCATTTACAATATTTCACAGATCACCCCTTCTTCTCCACCTTTATGATCACATCCCTGGTTAAAACCCTCCAAGAGGCAGCATGGCCTAGTGACAAGAGCATGAGGCTGGCAGTCAGTAGATCCAACTCGACTTCCAGCTCTGCCACTGGCCTGCTGTGTATCCCTAAGTAAGTCACTTTACCTCTCTGAACCTGTTTCCTCAACTGTAGAATGGGAATAAGACTGATTATAATCCCCTTATGGGACAGGACTGCATCTGAGATGGTAACCTCAGTCTGCCCCAGGATTTAGCAGAGTGTTTTATAGATATCATCATTGTTATTATTGTTATCTTTCAGCCCAAATACTGCATCAGTTTCCTGATCAATCCCTCTGTACCTGTCTCTCTCCTCTACCTAAACTCTGCAACTCAGATCAGTTTCCTTAAATGCTGTTCAGAATGCTCTGCTTCCCTCCCCTGGCAAAAAACCTCCAGCATCCTTCTGGTTCTCTGCTCATTCAACAGCAACTCCTAAGTCTCCAAGGCTCTCTGTAGCAATCTCCTTTCCTTTCCACTCTCTTTTTCTGCTTCCCCACTGCTCATGTTCTTCATCTTTCATAAAGTGACTTCCCAACTTCATTCATTCAATCAATCATATTGAGTGCTTACTGTGCACAGAGCACTGTACACAGTGCTTGGAAGAGTACAATATAGCAATAAACAGACACATTCCCTGCCCACAATGAGCTTACAGTCTGGGGGGAGACAGATATTAGTATAAACATATAAATAACAGATATGTACATAAATGCTGTTGGGCTGGGGAGGGAGGACAGGAGGAATAGAGGGAGGAAGCCAGGGCGATGTAGAAGAGAGTGGGAGAAGAGGAACGGAGGGCTTAGTCAGGGAAGGCCTCTTGGAGGAGATGTGCCTTCAAAAAGACTTTGAAGCGGGGAGAGCAGTTGTCTGTTGGATATGAGGAGGAAGGGCATTCCAGGCTAGAGGCAGGATATGGGTGAGACAGGCGAGATCAAGGTGCAATCACCTTTTCCACTCTAGAGTCTCCTATCTCCAACCCATTTTCCATTCCCTTCCTTTTTCTGGAACTCCCTCTCCCAACTAATCTGCCAAGCCACATCCCGCCTAATTCAGTTTTCCTTACAGCAGTTGTCCGGGTATCCTGCTGTCACTCATTTGCCGTCCTAAATAGAGCTACTTGGAGTTCCAGAGTGCTACTGGGCGGTGCGCTATTGTTTGCGAGCTGAGTCACCGTTACTCTGGGCTGCCATCTTGCCTGGGCTTTTGAGTAGGTTTCCGGTAGTGGTAATTATAATGTTGGCATTTGTTAAGCACTTACTATGTGCCAAGCACTGTTCTAAGTGCTGGAGTAGATACGAGGGAATTAGGTTGTCCCACATGTGGCTCACAGTCTTCATCCCCATTTTACAGATGAGGTAACTGAGGCCCAGAGAAGTTAAGTGACTTGCCCAAGCTCACACAGCTGACAAGTGGCGGAGCCGTTGTGCTCAATTGTCCTTATGCTTTCTTTTGCATTTCCCCATGACTAGCAACATATATCTTGAAACTGGGCTTAAGGTTGCACTCTGCTCTGCAGAGCACACCACCAACAACGCAATCCCTCTTTTCACCACATTCTCCTCTGTCCACAACCCCTTTTAGCCCTACTGGCCTATGGCTTTCACTTCTGCTGTAAAATCAATTGGGGGTTTTTCAATTTTTTTTTCTAGTGTTGGAAAAAATCTTGGGTTGGTTTCAGTGGGAAAGCTCACAGAAATACAGATGCAGCTTGGCCTACTGGCAAGAACACAGGCCTGGGAGTCAGACGTCATAGGTTCTAATCGCCATTCTGCCACTTGTCTGCTGTGTGACCTTGGGGAACTCACTTCACTTCTCTGTGCCACCGTTACCTCATTTATAAAATGAGGATTAAGACTGTGAGCCCCATGTGGCACAGTGACTGTGTCCAACCTGATTGCCTTGTATTTACCCCAGCCCTTAGAACAGTGGTTGGCACATAGTAAATGCTTAACAAATACCATAATTATTATTAGTTGTAGTAGTACTTAATGGTTGTTATTGGGTACCCCTTGTCAGAATGCACTGTACCAAGAGTTTGGAAAAAGTGAAATAGTAACATGGATCATTTTCCCTACTTAGCAGGAACTTTCATAAATTATTTCATAAATATGTATAGAAAATACATATAGATAATGCAAATGAGAATGTCACATTATTTGCAGAGGTGTATTCTTTTATTTTGAAACCATTTTGAAACCATCAAAAACCTTTGTGTCATATCAATACAAAAATTGGAGAGGGAGTGTGTCCTGACTACCACTAAACTCTCAGTCTAGGACAAAGTTTATCCAACACTTCGCAGTTCAATCAATCAGGGTTATTTATTGAGCATCTACTGGGTGCAGAGCACTGTACTAAGCACTCATGAGAGTACGACAGAACTGAAAGAATCAACAAGTTGATAATGAAGTGGAAAGACAGACACAAAATTGATGCATATGGGAGGAAAAGAGAGTGAAAAGAAGGTAACATTCCAAGATCAATACTAAAAATGGATCATAATGTCATACTATCTGCATTCAGCTGACCCACTAATTTCAGGCTCTGTTCTCTTTATTCAAACATCCCATTACCACAACGTTGGAGGGGCAGAAGAAATTTCAGCAGCAAAGTTTGCTCCTGGGATAAGACTGCTAGAAGAGAAGCTATCCTGGGGTTGAAAAAGGATCTAAAATAAACAGAGCCTTTCAATAGAAGATCCTTGGAGCGATGGTCATCTCAAATTTCTTTAAATGCTTTAGGTCTAGAGATGGTGATTAAAAGAGCCCTTTAGATCAACTCTTTCTCCCTGAGCTCTAATATTTCATTCCTACTGCTTACAGAAACTACAGAGATTTCCTTCTTTTCATTCCAACACTGCAGCCTGGTCATGGAGAACTAAATAATTTAAGAATCCTGATCATAGAGAAGCAGCATAATTAGAAGGCAATCCCTGAACTTTCATATGATGCTTGGAAACTTTATACCTGTAGCAAATGTGTGTATCTTGAGATTAATGAACCCAAATCATCCTCATTTACCAGAATCACCATACACAAATTCCTGAACCTTATGCAGAACAGACAAAAAATTAGGTGAATTAGGAGAATAATGAGCATGCAAAAGAATGTAAATGCTGCATAAATACAGCAGTCATTGATTAGATGTTGTTTTATTGGGCAAAACTGATTTTTCTCCTTATTGGTAAGGAGGTATGTCCTTGTGTTTAATAGAAGTAGATGATAGCCAAAAGGATCCTAATTACCTTAGTTGATTGCAGATAAAAAAGGGGTCTGATCATTATTACTTCAGAACAAAGTAAACAAATTATTGTCTTTTTCTGGTTGGTCAAGAAGACCTAAATAGATTGAAACAAGAAATGTATTTAAATGACTATCCACTTGCTGATACTTCAGATAGCCACTTCAGAAGCTTGAGAGACAGCGTCCAGTTACATTCTGGCAGCTGGCCAGTACTCTTTATTTCTTCACCAACATTTTATTTCACTGGTGTGTAAAAGAAGTGACGGGTTATTTTGGCTACAGTGGGGGCTCTTTCAACTTCAAAAATCTTTCTGTGATCTTAAAAGCTTATAATTTGTTCATAATTACAAGTTAATGCAAGCCCCGGGCAGCATCAGTGTATCGGTTTAGCAAAGATAGAACTTGTAATCAGTCTCCAAGTAATTTCATTAGAAGTATAAAAAGGCTGTAAGCATTATAACAACTTTACTGCAAATACAGAAGCACGTGTTCTCATAGTTCCAGTGTAGATCTCTCCCAAGAACCCAGTATAGTGATCTGGACATAGTAAGCACTCATTAAATATCACTGAGTGATCACTGTGGAAACTTCTCTGTGGGTTACTGACAGGTTATAAAAACGTAAACCCTCCTCCATATGGTGGTACACTACACTTTCCCATTTGTAAATTCAACTCAGATCCAACATTCTGTCCTACTCGGGTTTTTTTTTTCTAATGGAATTGGTTTAGTGCTTACTATGTACCAAGCATAGTAAGAGCTGGGGTAGATACAACATTATCAGGTTGGACACAGTCCCTGCCATTCATAGATTCATTCATTCAATCATATTTATTGAGCTCTTACTAGGTTCAGGGCACAGTACTAAGCGCTTGGGAGAGTACAGTAGAACATTCATTCATTCATTCATTCATTCATTCAATTGTATTTATTGAGCTCTTACTGTGTGTGGAGCTCTGTACTAAGTGCTTGGAAAGTACAGTTCGGCAACAAATACAGACAATCCCTACCCAATAACGGGCTCACAGTCTAGAAGCTGGGAGACAGACAACAAAGCACAACAAAACAAGCAGGCAACAAGACAAGTAGACAGGCAGAAGACAACAATAAACAGACACAATCCCTGCCTACAGTGAGCTTACGATCTAGAGCAGGGGAGACAGGCATCAATACAAATGAATAAATTAGAGATATGCACATAAGTGCAGTGGGACTGGGAGCAGAGAAGAGCAAAAGGGGTAAGTCCAGGCAACGCAGAAAGGAGTGGGAGATGAAGAAAGTTGCGGGGGGGCACTTAGTCTGGGACGGATTCTTAGAGGAGATGTGCCTTCAATAAAGCTTTAAAGTGGGGGAGAGTAGATTTCTGTCACATTTCAGAGAGAGGGTATTCCAGGCCAGAGGCAGGACATGGGCTAGTGGTGGACAGTGAGACAGGCAAGATGGAGACATAGTGAGAAGGTTAGCACCAGAGGAATGAAGTGTGCGGGCTGGATTGTAGGAGAGAAGTGAGGTGAGGTAGGAAGGGGCAAGGTGATGGACTACTTTAAAGCCAGTGGTGAGGAGTATTTGTTTGATGTGGAGGTGGATGGGCAACCACAGTCTGGTTAGAAGGGTGTAGGATCTAATCCTTACTTTACAGATGAGGAAACTGAGGCTCAGAAAAATTAAGTGATTTGCCCGCGGATGTGGCAGACCTGGGATTAGAATCCAGGTTTTGTGACTCTCAGGTTTGTTTTCCTTCCACTAGACTATGCTGCTTCTCCAGTGGCACTGTGACAATAATGATAATGTAGTGGTTGAGGCACTGTCTGCTAAGTCCTGCTTAATAAATGCAAGACAATCAGATGAAAGTCTTTATTCTAACCGAGGCTCAGAGTCTAAGGGGGGGAGGAAAAACAGGTACTTAATCCCCAGTTAACAGATGAGGAGACTGAGGCACAGATAATTTAAATGACTTATCCAGTCATACAGCAGGTAAGTGGTAGAACTGCAATTAGAATGCAGGTCTCCCAGAGTTCTAAACCTGCCAGGGACTGAGCAAGTTTGACACAAAGAATGGAAATGAAATAGCAAAGTTAGGCACTGGAAAAGATGAGGAGACTATACTGTCAGAAAAGGCATTGAAAGTATCAGTTGTAGTTGTCAATGCCTGATTGGGTAGCAAGAATGATGGCGAGAAAAGTGAGCACCAGGTAGGAGCAGTGATCTAAAAATTACAGTTCTGATCTCCTTATTCTTTCCCAGGCAGATAGCCAGAAATGGCAAATGAAATCAGTCCATCAATTAATGGTATTTATTGAGGATTTACTGTGTGCAGAGCTCCGTACTAAGCTCTTGGGAAAATTCAAGACGATAGAAGATGTGGTGATATTTTGTAGAGATCCACTGAAGCGGAGAGGAAAAGGAAGTGAGAGAGAGCATTGCTGAAGGGAGGATGTTGATGGGAGGAGGAAAAACCAGGAAGAGAGCCAGCTAGACTTCAGGGATGAAGCTGGAGGCCAAGGCCATGAGGAGGGAAAAAGGGAGTTCCTGATTTCCTCTGGTAGCAACAAAGTTTGCCTTGAGCTGTGGAAAAAAAAAGATATTAGACTTGCTGGATCCTGTATGATTTAACTCTGGATAGCGTAAGAGTTGAAAGGAAGATGTTTCTTTTTATTCTTAATGTTTGTGTCCTTTCCCCCACCCCACCCCCCCACCCACCAAAACTTTGATCACTTTCAAGTTCTGGTTCTTGCCAGCTCTTAGTGGAGAGTAGAATCACAGGCCCTTTGTGTTTGGGGATTCCTAAAGGAGTGTAGCAATCGGACTAGCAGTGGAAAACAATGCTTCTGTTTATCTGTTTCCAATTCTCACAGTAGAGTTGGAATCCAGAAAATTTGCTGCCTTGGATAATTTTACTTTCAAATCATTGGAATTGCAAGGCAATTTGGTTTCATTTTCCTCAGCTCCTTAGTCCCTTCCTTGCTTTTATTCTCAATTCTTGCTGCTATCTTGAAAAATACTTGTCTTCCGTTAGTAGGAATGGCCCTTCTCAATTATGCTCACAACTCTGCCTATCTTTTAAACATATTCTACAATAACTTGGAAATTGTCAGCAAAGTTTTTGTGGTTCTTCCAACACTCTCCGTTTGACATCTGCAGAAGAACTTCAAAGGGTGCTTCTTTCCCCAAATCTCCTCTGCAGATACAGGGCTTGGCATACTTTGAATATTTACAGTGATCCACTGAAGTGTTATCAAGAATGATGCACTTTCTGTTGCTGCTTTTCTGAACTGTTTCTACCTCCACCAGCTTTGAAATATTATTTCCATAGTGGTAAGTAGTACACACGACAGGGAAATGAATGTATTTTCTACTCACAGGGAGTTTATGGATCAAAAAGTGAAAAAATAATTCCCAAAATATTTGACATTCAGAGAGTGGTATTTTAAAGTCACGCTGCTTTTTTGTGGTACTATTCTATTTGATATGTCTACCAACTCTGCTGGACTGTACTCTTCCAAATGCTTAGTATGGTGCTCTGCATACACCCCCGTAAGTGTTCAATAAATGCCATTGACTGATTCATATATAGGGAAAATCTGGGAAGTCAAAGAAGGGAATATAAAGAGAATGGGAATTCATTCATTCATTCAATAGTATTTATTGAGCTCTTACTATGTGCAGAGCACTGTACTAAGCACTTGGAATGAACAAGTCGGCAACAGATAGAGACAATCCCTGTCCATTGACGGGCATACAGTCTAATCGGGGGAGACGGACAGACAAGAACAATGGCAATAAATAGAGTCAAGGGGAAGAACATCTCATAAAAACAATGGCAACTAAATAGAATCGAGGCGATGTACATTTCATTAACAAAATAAATAGGGTAATGAAAATATATACAGTTGAGCAGACGAGTACAATGCTGAGGGGATGGGAAGGGAGAGGGGGAAGAGCAGAGGGAAATGGGGGGAAAAGAGGGTTAAGAGGGTTAAAAGAGTCAATCTCGGTGTCATCCTTGGAATCTCAGTGGAATGTTAAGGGCTGAATGGGAGGGACATTGAGGAAGAGCTCTGTTATTCAGAGATATCAATAATTGTGGTATTAAGGGCTCACTATGTGGCAAGCACTGTACTAAGCACTGAGTTGGATCTGATAATCAGGTCAATCAATCAATGGTATTTATTGAAAGCTTACTATATGCAGAGCACTGTACTAAACTCTGAGCTCTGTATTAGGGTCATTCACAATCCCCTGTCCTACAAGTCCCATGTAGGCAGGGATTGTCTCTCTTTACTGCTGAATTGTACAAATGCTTAGTACAGTGCTCTGCACACAGTAAGCACTTAATAAATATGAATGAATGAATGAATGAATGGAGTTTACAGTCTAACGGGGAAGGAGAATAGTAATAACCCCCATTTTGCATATGAGGAAACTGAGGCACAGAGAATATAAGAGAAGCAGCGTGGCTCAGTGGAAAGAGCCCGGGCTTGGGAGTCAGAGGTCTTGGGTTTGAATCCCGCCTCTGCTACTTGTCAGCTGTGTGACTGTGGGCAAGTCACTTAATTTCTGTGGGCTTCAGTGACCTCATCTGTAAAATAGGGATGAAGACTGTGAGCCTCACGTGGGACAACCTGATTACCCTGTATCTACCCCAGCGCTTAGAACAGTGCTCTGCACATAGTAAGCGCTTAACAAATACCAACATTATTATTATTATAAGTGATTTGTCCAGTTGTAGAGCAGGCAAGTGATAGAGCTGGGATTAGAACCCAGGTCCTCTGACTCCCAGACCTATCCTCTTTCCATTAGGTCAAGCTACATCTCTGTAAGATATTCCTGGAAGACTGTGGCTAACCTGATTTTCTTGCATCTGCGCTAATTCAAACACATCAGTGCATCTGCACTAATGCTCAACTCAAAGAGTGCCCTTAATACATATCAAAACCAACTTTTGAGAAACATGAGAAGCAGCGAGGCCTACTGGAAACGGCAGGGGCCTGGGAGTCAGGGGACCTGGATACTAATCCGGATCCTACTATTTGTCTGCTTTGTGATCTTTAGCAAGTCACAACTTCTCTGTGCCAGTTACCTCATTTGTAAAATGCAGATTAAGACTGTGGGACGTGGACTGTGTCAATCTCATTTATCGTGCATCTACTCCAGCACTTAGTTCATGCGTGGCACATAGTAAGTGCTTAAAAATGCAATTAAAAATTAGAAATGATTAAATTAATCATATTTATTAGTAACAATAACGATAATGGTGTTTGTTAAGTGCTTACTATGTGCCAGGCACTGTTCTAAGCGTTGGGGTGGATACAAACAAATCGGGTTGGGTACAGTCCCTGGCTTCTGTGGGGCTCACAGCCTCAATCCCCACTTTGCAGATGAGACAACTGAGGCCAAGGGAAGTGAAGTGATGTGCCAAGGCTACCCAGCAGCCAAGTGGCAGAGCTGGGATTAGAACCCATGACCTTCTGACTCCCAGTCCGTGCTTCATCCACTATGCCGTGCTGTTTCATCAGTCTCCTGTCAGGCAA
This sequence comes from Ornithorhynchus anatinus, assembly GCF_004115215.2. Classification (NCBI taxonomy): domain Eukaryota; kingdom Metazoa; phylum Chordata; class Mammalia; order Monotremata; family Ornithorhynchidae; genus Ornithorhynchus; species Ornithorhynchus anatinus. The sequence continues at coordinate 152,259,355 of NC_041729.1, read as the reverse complement.
ATGTCACTGATTGAAGTGGCCATAGTATGGCCAAGGGATTGCAGAGATACCTCAACACAGGCACTTACTGATATTGCGGCATCCTCTTTCTCTTCTGAAAAAGCGATCAATTATAACGGGAGATGAAGCATGCATGTCTGAAAAGCCACTCAACCTCTTTGTCCTTGCTCCATCCTGCCCCGATGAGTCACTCAGTTATTCGTATTTATTGAACACTTACTGGGTGCAGATCACTGTACACACTTGCTTGAGAGAGTACAGTATAACAATATAACAGACACATTCCCTGCCTACAACAAGTTTACAGTCTAAAGGGGGAGACAGACACTCATAAAAAAGTGAATTGCAGATAGTTACTTAAGTGCTGTGGGGTTTGGAGGGGGGATGAACAAAGAGAGCAAGTTAGAGTGATGCAGAAGGGAGTGGGAGAAGAGGAAAGGGGAGGCTTAGTCAGGAAAAGCCTCCCAGAGAGATGTGCCTTCAAAAAGGCTTTGACGGCAGGTAGAGTAATTGTCTGTCGGATATGAGGAAGGAGAATTCCGCTGTGGCTTCTGCTTCTGTTGACTTTTTCAGGTTGTTCTCATTCTCCAAGTCACTGAAGCGGCATGAAAAGAATGCAGACCTGGAAGTCAGAGGATCTAGGTTCTAATTCCACCTTTGCCACTGCCCTACCGAGTGACCTAGGCAAGCCATTTAACTTCTCTGTGCTGCAGTTTTCCTCTCTGCGAAATGGGGATTCAATACTTGTTCTTCCAAGACTTCCAGCCCGCTGAAGGACAAGTACTGTGTCCAACCAGATTATCTCTCATCCTTCCCAGTGTTTAGTGCAGTTCTTGGCCCATGGTAAGTGCTTAACAGATGCCAAAGCTATCATTTTTAGGAGAGCTAGTGTCATTGTCAAAGGACAAGAATGTAAGCAAGAACCTGTAATCGGCTCATTTACTCAGTCAACCAGTATTAATCGACAGTATTTTCTGAGCACTTTCTGTGTGCAGAGCACAGGACAAGAACTGGAAAGCGTTCAGTTCAGTAGGTCGATGCAATCCCTGCCCACAAGAAGCTTGCAGTCTTGTCGTGGGAGGGGGCAGACATTAAAATAAATTACCCTTCCCTTCCTACTTCTATTACATGTGGTATCATCTCTAACTTTTCCTCTAATTGCACAAATTTTCCTCTTGCTGTTTCTGCCTCAGAAACATTCTGCTTTTAACACAGACCAGATCCATTTCCGTGGCTCAGTGGAAAGAGCACGGGCTTTGGAGTCAGGGCTCATGAGTTCGAATCCCAGCTCTGCCACTTGTCGGCTGTGTGACTGTGGGCAAGTCACTTAACTTCTCTGTGCCTCAGTTCCCTCATCTGTAAAATGGGGATTAAGACTGTGAGCCCCACGTGGGACAACCTGATTCCCCTATGTCTACCCCAGCGCTTAGAACAGTGCTCGGCACATAGTAAGCGCTTAACAAATACCAACATTTATTTCCTTACCGTCGGATACAGCACCATTGGCAAAGAGAAACCGGGTGAGGGTGCGGGTGGCTCAGGGTATATCATCTCCCGTATTGCAATTATTGTGTACAGAACATGGTACTAAGCATTTGGGAGAGTGCAGTTTAGCAGAGCTGATGGAAATATACTCTGTCCTCAGTGAGCTTACAGTCTAGAGGGGGAGAAAGACTTTAATATAAATAAATGACAGATATGTACATAACTGCTGTGGGTCCGAGGGATGGGTGAATAAAGGGTGCAAATTTAAGTGCAAGGGTGACACAGAAGGGAGTGGAGGAAAGAAAATGAAGGCTTACCATCTAAGGAGGAGAGAGAACAGGTATTTATTCCCCATTTTGCTGCTGAGGAAAGTGAGGCACAGAAAAGCTAAGTGATTTACCCAAAGTCACACACTAAGCAAGTGTCTGCACCATGGTGAGATCCCAAGTCCTCTGACTCCCAGGCCTGTGGAGAAGCCATCTGGCCTATTGGGACAGGCCTCGTAGTCTGAGGATCTGGACTAATCCAGGCTCTGCCGTTTGTCCGCTGTGGGACCTTGGTTAAATCACTTAACTTCTCTGTGCCTCACTTTCCTCATCTACAAAGTGGGGATTAAATCCTCCTAATTAGATGGTTAGCCCCATATGGCTCGAGTACTGTGTCCATCCTGATTATCTTGTAACTACCCCAGCATTTAGTGTAAAGCTTGGAACACAGAAAGTCTTAACAAATACAATCATGAAATAATAATAATATTGGGGAAGCAGCATAGCTTAGTGGATAAAGCACAGGTCTGAGAATCAGAAGGACACAGGTTCTAATGCCAACTACACCACTTGTCTGCTGGGTGACTTTGGGCAAGTTACTTAACTTCTCTGTGCCTCAGTTACCCCATCTGTAAAATGGGGATTAAGACTATGCCCAGTCTAATTAGCTGGCACCTAACAGTGCTTGACACATAGTAAGTACTTAAATAACATGTTATTAGTTATTATCATTATTAATAATAATAATGATAATTTTCACTAGGCCCAGTTTCCTTAGCACTGTGCCTTGATTTTGAGAGACAGCATCTTCCAAAGAAGTCTATTATCAGCCCAGCAGACCCCCTGGATCCTAGACAGTAATAATAATAATGGTATTTGTTAAGCACTTACTATGTGTCAAGCACTGTTCTAAGCACTGGGGTAGATACAAGGTAATCAGGTTGGACACAGTCCCTGTCTCACATGGGGCTCGCAGTCATAACCTCTATTTTACAGATGAGGTAACTGAGGCACAGAGAAGTTAAGTGACTTGTCCAAGGTCACACAATAGACAGGTGGCAGAGTCAGGATGAGAACCCACCTCCTCTGACTCCAAAGCCCATGCCCTCGCCTCTAGGCCACACTGCTTCTTAGACAAGGCCAATGGCGATCAGAGATGGCCTTTCCCATTCTTAACACCTCCCTTAGGAAGAAGGGGAAACATAGAGCCTCAGAAGATGTCTTGATATCCTGGGGGGATTCACTAGCAAGAGAGAGAGAGAGGACCTCTAGTCAGCCTTCATAAAGCCCTTCTCACGGGTAAAACGAGACCATCTGCCCTGTGAGCTCTCTCCCTCTCCCCTTTTAAGCTGAACCATCGTGCAGCAAAAACAGAGACCCAGGAGCGCAAGGGGATTTAAGGCTGTTCACAGTCAGTGCTTTGGGGCAGTAATTACTGGCAGGTGGTGCCTGGTGGGCCAGGCTGATTAGCTGGGGTTGTGGTTTCCATGGTGATGGTGCATCCAGCCCTTGCTCTCTCCACCCGGCTGCCGTCACCCTCCACCTCCAATCCAGCGCAACCCATATTTGACAGCAAGAGACACAAACATTAATGAAACTCAAGCATTTTAATGAAGGCAGTTGAGCCGTGGGGCTCCGAGGCCAAGAGCAGCATGGACAAGAGCAGATTTATCTAACAGCCCCCACCCCCGCAAGCAGGAATTTATTACACAGCACACGAAGACATCCATTACGGTTTTAAGTTCTCCGTCTCGATCGGGCATCGGCGCCTGGAAATGCCGATCCGCATATTTTTGTAATTGGGCCGGGGTACCTCCTCCTTCTATTTTGTGGAAGTGAGTTCTAGAGGGAGCTAAAGCCTTGGGTAAAGTATCACTTGGGTGTCTTTGAATTCCTAGGGGGAATTGCTCTTTGAAACCTCCACACCTTGAGTAGTGAGACATCAAGCCGGCAGGTGAACAGATGTGCAGCTTGGCCTAGTGGCAAGAGAGGACGTGGGTTCTAATCAGAGCTCTGCCACATGTCTGTTGTGTGACCTTGGACAAGTCATTTCATATCTCCGTGGCTCAGTTACCTCATCTGTAAAATGGGGATGAAGACTGTGAGCCCCAAGTGATTGCCTGAGAGTTTGATTTCCTGTCATGGGTTACTGATTCAGTCTGAATGATCAGAACCATCCCGACAGGGTGCTGGATCCGTTGCCTACTGCGTGATCTTGGACAAGTCATTTCACTTCATTGTGCCTCAGTTCCCTCCCTTAAACTGTGAGCCCCGTGTGGGATAGGGACTGTATTTTTCAGTCAATCAATCAGTGTCATTTATTGAGTGTATACTGTGAGCAGAGCCATCAATTCATCCACCAGTGGTATTTTTTGAGCACCGACTGTGTGCCGACTACTCACTAAGTGCTTGGGAGAGTACAATACAACGGAGTTGGTAGGCATGTTCCCTGCCCACAACGAGATAACAGTCTAGAGGACTGTACTAAGCTCTTGGGAGTTCAAAAAACTAAGTTGGTGAACAAGTCGATTATCTTGAATCTATCCCAATGTTTTGTATAGTGCTTGGTACGTAGTGCTTAACAAATACCATTATCTCAAGCCTGAAACTCCCTCTCTGGTCTAGAGTACCCTTGATATATCCCACCTTCAAAGCCTTATTGAATAATAATAATAATAATGTTCATATTTGTTAAGTGCTTATTATGTGCAGAGCACTGTTCTAAGCGCTGGGGTAGATAGAGGGTCAGCAGATTGTCCCTCGTGGGGCTCCCATTTTTTAATCCCCATTTTTGCAGATGAGGTAACTGAGGCCCAGAGAAGTGAAGTCACTTGCCCACAGTCACACAGCTGACAAGTGGCAGAGCAGGGATTTGAACCCATGACCTCTGGCTCCCAAGCCCACACTCTTTCCACTGAGCCACACTGCTTGAAGCCACATCTGCTCCAAGAGGCCTGGCTCCCTCTCCCTTCTGCTTTGTCCATGCATCTGTGACCTTGGGGCATTTGATATTTGCTCCACAGTACCTATACCAGTGTGGTATAGTGGATAGAGCATAGGCCTGGGAATCAGAAGGTCAAGGGTTCCAACCCAGGCTCTGACACTTGTCTGCTGAGTGACCTTGGGCAAGTCATTTCACTTCTCTGAGCTTCAGTTACCTCATCTGTAAAATGTAGTCTTCCTTGTATTGAGGAATTTTTTGCAGTTTAACCTGTACCCATGGAAAAAAGGCACTTGGATAATCTAATTTGCAATTATTTCAGTTAAAACATCAGCATGTCCCTTCATAAAAAAAAGTCTTAGGTTTCCCTTGTGAATGCATTTTTGACTGCAGCAAATACTCTGAGTTCCCCCAGATATACTAATTCCCAGGACAATATTAGAAGCGGGAATAAAAACTAGAGCATGAGTTGGCTCCTTTCGTAAGACTTTCTGCCCAGTTTCCTTTAGGCCACGGCTATGGGTTACTTTAACTCAATCAGCCGGTCAAGGTATTTATTGAATGCTTACTGTATGCCAAGCATGAAACTAAGTGCGTGGGAGAATACAACAGAGTTGGTGGACACCTTGTGTGCCCACAGGCAGTTACAGTCTAGAAGGGGAGATATACAGTGGATACGTACTGAAGCGCTGTGGGGCTGAAGGTAGGATGACTAGAACAGTGTTTTGCACATAGTAAGTGCTTAACAAATGCCATCATTATTTTTACGAAGTGCTTAAAAGAGTACTGATACAAATCCACAGGGGACACAGATGGGAGAAGAAATAAGGGAAAGGAGAGTTTCACTGGGGAAAGATTTTAATTAGGCTTTGACAGCAGGGAAAATGGTGGTCTATCATTCATTAAATTGTATTTATTGAGCACTTACTGTGTGCAGAGCTCTGTACTAAGTGCTTGGAAAGTACAATTCAGCAACAAATTTCTACTAGGCCATGCTGCTTCCCAGAAATGCATGAAATTCTAGGTATTAGGACAGCGTCATCTTTATATAATAATAATAATTCATTCATTCATTCAATAGTATTTATTGAGCGCTTACTATGTGCAGAGCACTGTACTAAGCGCTTGGAATGAACAAGTCGGCAACAGATAGGGACAGTCCCTGCCATTTGACGGGCTTACAGTCTAATTGGCGGGGGGGGACACAGGCAGACAAGAACAATGGCAATAAATAGAGTCAAGGGGAAGAACATCTCATAACAACAATGGCAACTAAATAGAATCGAGGCGATGTACATTTCATTAACAAAATAAATAGGGTAATGAAAATATATACAGTTGAGCAGACGAGTACAGTGCTGAGGGGATGGGAAGATAGAGGGGGAGGAGCAGAGGGAAATGGGGGGAAAAGAGGGTTAAGCTGCGGAGAGGTGAAGGGGGGGCGGTAGAGGGAGGAGAGGGAGAAGGGGAGCTCAGTCTGGAAAGGCCTCTTGGAGGAGGTGAGTTTTAAGTAGGGTTTTGAAGAGGGGAAGAGAATTAGTTTGGTGGAGGTGAGGAGGGAGGGCATTCCAGGACCGCGGGAGGACGTGGCCCAGGGGTCGACAGCGGGATGGGCGAGACCGAGGGATGGTGAGGAGGTGGGTGGCAGAGGAGCAGAGCGTGCAGGGTGGGCGGTAGAAAGAGAGAAGGGAGGAGAGGTAGGAAGGGGCAAGGTGATGGAGAGCCTCGAAGCCTAGAGTAAGGAGTTTTTGTTTGGAGAGGAGGTCGATAGGCAACCACTGAAGGTGTTTAAGAAGGGTAGTGACATGCCCAGAACGTTTCTGCAGGAAGATGAGCCGGGCAGCAGAGTGAAGAATAGATTGGAGCGGGGCGAGAGAGGAGGAAGGGAGATCAGAGAGAAGGCTGACACAGTAGTCTAGCCGGGATCTAACGAGAGCCCGTAGCAGTAAGGTAGCCGTTTGGGTGGAGAGGAAAGGGCGGATCTTGGCGATATTGTAGAGGTGAAACCGGCAGGTCTCGGTAACGGATAGGATGTGTGGGGTGAACGAGAGAGACGAGTCAAGGATGACACCGAGATTGCGGGCCTGAGAGATGGGAAGGACGGTCGTGCCATCCACGGTGATAGGGAAGTCTGGGAGAGGACCGGGCTTGGGAGGGAAGATGAGGAGCTCAGTCTCGCTCATGTTGAGTTTTAGGTGGCGGGCCGATGTGCAGGTGGAGACATCCCGGAGGCGGGAGGAGATGCGAGCCTGAAGGGAGGGAGAGAGGACAGGGGCGGAGATGTAGATCTGCGTGTCATCTGCGTAGAGATGGTAGTAACAGCCATGACAGCGGATGAGTTCACCGAGGGAGTGAGTGTAAATGGAGAACAGAAGAGGGCCAAGAACTGACCCTTGAGGAACTCCAACAGTTAAAGGATGGGAGGGGGAGGAGGCGCCTGCGAAGGAGACCGAGAATGACCGGCCAGAGAGATAAGAGGAGAACCAGGAGAGGACGGAGTCCGTGAAGCCAAGGTGAGATAAGTTATGGAGGAGGAGGGGATGGTCAACAGTGTCAAAGGCAGAAGAGAGGTAAAGGAGGATCAGAATGGAGTAGGAGCCATTTGATTTGGCAAGAAGGAGGTCACGGGTGACCTTAGAGAGAGCAGTCTCGGTAGAGTGGAGGGGACGGAAGCCAGATCGAAGGGGGTCCAGGAGAGAATGGGAGTTAAGGAATTCTAAGCGGCGATTGTAGACGACTCGTTCTAGGATTTTGGAAAGGAAGGGTAATAGGGAGATAGGGCCATAACTGGAAGGGGAAGTGGGGTCGAGAGCGGGTTTTTTTAGGATGGGGGAGACGTGGGCATGTTTGAAGGCAGAGGGGAAGGAGCCATTGGAGATTGAGTGGTTAAAATCATCATCATGTTATTTGTTATGGACTTACTATGTGTCAAGCACTACTCTAAGTGCTGGGGTGGATAAAGCTAATCAGGTTGGACACAGTCTCTGTCCCACATGAGGCTTACAATCTCAATCCTCAATTTACATATGAGTAAACTGCAGATAATTTAAGTGACTTGCCCAAGGTCATACAGCAGACAAGTAGCAGAGCCAGAATTAGAACCCATGACCTCTGACTCCCCAGCCCAAGCTCTTGCCACTAGGTCATGATGCTTCTCTGGAGAAGCTGCTTATGTGGAGTGGGAGGAGTTCTGGGTGCGGGGAGAACGAGAGCAAGGAGTCAGTGGTGAGATAGATGAGGTCGAGGTAAAATCAATAGGTTGGCATTAGAAGAGAGAAATGTGTGAACTGTGTTATAGTAGAAAATCAGTGAGGTAAGAAGGTGGAGGAATGGGGAGAGGTAAGCTGATTGAGTTCTTTAGTGGTTGTTAAATCTGTTTAATCTGCTTAATCTTTTGCCGAATTTTATATTTCAAGCGCTTATTACAGTGCTCTGAACATAGTAAGCGCTCAATAAATGCTATTGAATGAATGAAGGAAGGAATGAATGAATGGTTGATTTAGAAATTAGGACTTGGCCTTCAATCTTTGAGTTTATAGGATTTGTTTGAGTTAGACCAGGGCAAATATACCTCTATTACCAGGAAAACTACTCTCTTAACCTTTATTCTGCGTGTAAATAATGATGATGATGATGATGGTATTTGTTAAGCACTGACTATGTGCCCAGCACTTTTCTTTTGGGGCTATCTCCCCCATTACTGCATTAACTCCTTGTGGGAAGAGAACATGGCACTGTCTACTTCCCAATGCTTAGTTTAGCGTCTTGCAATTAGTGGATGCTTAAATACTATTACAACTACTGCTGCTCCTCTGGACTGTTAACCTGTTGTGGGCAGAGAACATGTCTGTTTCTTGTTCTATTGTACTTTCCTAAGCGCTTAGTACAGTGCTCCGCACACAGTAAGCTATCAATAAATACGACTGAATAAATGAATGAACGTCACTGCTGCTGTTATGGCTACTCCTCCTACAACTCCTACTATTCATTCATTCATTCATTCAATAGTATTTATTGAGCACTTACTATGTGCAGAGCACTGTACTAAGCGCTTGGGATGAACAAGTTGGCAACAGATAGAGACAGTCCCTGCCGCTTGACGGGCTTACAGTCTAATCGGGGGAGATGGACAGACAAGAACGATGGCAATAAATAGAGTCAAGGGGAAGAACATCTCGTAAAAACAATGGCAGCGGGGAAGGAGCCATTGGAGATTGAGTGGTTAAAAATAGAAGTTAAGGAAGGGAGGAGGGCTAATAATGTTGGTATTTGTTAAGCGCTTACTATGTGCCAAGCACTGTTCTGTTACTACCACCACCACCAAGCACACAGTGAGTAGATTTTGGTATTCAAGCCATCAGGCTTTGCATTTGCAACATTAAATATCATTCAGTAAATCTCAATCCTTGCCTCTCCCAGTTTGCATTCTTTACAGTCTGCAATACTGGTTACCTCTCTACTTCGCCGATTATTCTGCTTAGGAACCTGGTTCAGCAGTGATTACCGGGCCTTCGCAAATTCAGCAGAACGATCTTGGCCATACCCATACCCTCCCTCCCTTATTCTTGGTGCAGCGATCTACAATGAGGGGCCCCAATTTCAATCTCTCAAGCTGGATTGGGCGTCCCACAGGTGAAAGGGAAGTCCTCCGGAGGCTGCCGGTTCCCACATCTTCCTTTTTCCCCTCAGAGAGATGGGTGTATGTGGGGGATCTCCTTCTCTTGGCAGTAATAATACTGTTGGTATTTGTTAAGGACTTACTATATGCAGAGCACTGTTCTAAGTGCTGGGGTAGATACAGGGTAATCGGGTTGTCCCTCGTGAGGCTCACAGTCTTAATCCCCATTTTACAGTTGAGGTAACTGAGGCACAGAGAAGTTAAGTGACTTGCCCACAGTTACACAGCTGACAAGTGGCAGAGCAGGAATTCGAACCCATGACCTCTGACTCCCAAGCCCGGGCTCTTTCCACTGAGCCACGCTGCTTCTCTTTTCAGGGGACCCCTCAGCCAGGCGGAGGCAGATCCAAAAGTCCATCGGGCCCTGGATGTCTAGCTGTATTTGAGGCCTGGTGGATCTGGACACCAGGAGGAACCAGGTTTAGTTCTCTATGTTATTATTATTATTAGCACTATTATTAGAGAAGCAGCATGGCTCAGTGGAAAGAGCACAGGCTTGGGAGTCAGAGGTCGTGGGTTCTAATCCCTACTCCGCCGCTTGTCAGCTGTGTGACTTTGGGCAAGTCACTTCACTTCTCTGGACCTCAGTTACCTCAACTGTAAAATGGGGATTAACTGTGAGCCTCACGTGGGACAACCTGATTACCCTGTATCTACCCCAGCAAATAGAACAGTGCCCTGCACATAGTAAGTTCTTAACAAATACCAACATTATTATTATTACAATATAGCAATAAACATACATTTCCTACCTACAACAAGCTTACAGTCTAGAAGGGGATACAGACATTAATCTGGATAAATATTTGTAATAAATAAATTACAAATATGTACATGAGTACTATGGAACTGGGAAGGGGATGAATAAAGGGAGCAAGTCAGGGTGATTCAGAAGGGAGTGGGAGAGGAGGAAAGGAGGACTTAATCAGGAAAGGCCTCTTGGAGGAGATGTGCCCTCAATAAGGTTTTGAAGCGGGGAGAGTAATTGTCTCTCAGGTACGAGGAGGGAGGGCATATCAGGCCCAGGACGGGATGTGGTCTAGTGTTGGTCTGTGAGATAGATGAGATTGAGGTACAGTGAGTAAAGGAGTGAAACGGGCGGGCTGGGTTGTAGTAGGAGAGTATCAAGGTGAGTTAGGAGGGGGCAAGGTGATTGAGTGATTTAAAGGTCTGGATGCCCCTTCCTGTTTTCTAGTGGGGAGGGATTTCACCAGAGATAAAATTCAGCAAATGAGGGAAAGGGATAATGGAAAGGCAGTAAGAGAGGTCCTGACTTCAGGGAGGAGAGGGAGAAGGATGAAGTGCAATGATGTCATTATATTGAATCATAATGTAATTTTCATGCCATGGGCCCCCTCCCCGTATAGAACAACCACAAGGACCAAGGAATGTAGGAATCTTAACCCAGCCCCATTCTATTCCCATTTTAAAACCTTCATATATTGGCTTTCAAAACTGAAGAGTCCAAGTTTCCACATCACTATCTCAATTGATATGTAGAGTTTCCAGCCCATCTTAATCCTGAAAACAAATTATATGGAAAGATGGTGGTAACATCTGGCCTCCATTCTGAGAGCGTCTCAGAAATTGGGTGCCATCTGCCTTTGGATCCTCAAACTCGCCAGCACCTTCGGAGTAGAGCAGTGGCTTCTACAACAGAGATAAGTTAGAACAGCCTCACTACATCGTGAAAATAGAAGGCTTTTCTTAGATTTCCATATTTTCTGAGTAATAAATATTTTTCATTTGATCTAGACAACTGTCATCTTATTAAATAGCCCTGTAGGCTTTTCTTTTTATGCAGAAACACAGGTTTTATTGATCAACGTCTTGAATAAATCTAGATTAATGCTTTCTGGAGCTCATATGTTCACTTGGCTTTCTCTCAAATATCCCCTCCCCACCCCCACCCAAGTTGCTCTCTTTCATTTAAGAAAGGTAATAATCTTCATGTATCTCTCCAGTTCTTTCAAGTATCTCTCCAGTTTCAGAATAGCCATGCTTGGTATTCCTTTCATTTCCCAAACTTTTAGTTAAAGGGGTTGGGGGGGAAGAGAGAGAGAGTCAACTTCTATCTTTCTCTTCTGCCACTCTCTCCTTGGCATAATCCACCAAAGACTCAGTCGCCTTTTTCACCCCTGGCTGTGAGTGTTCCACCTTATTTGGCATTCAATCAGGCCACTGGGGTACACTCCAGGCTGTTGAGCTCTCTGATCTCTTTCCAGTTTTCTTTTTTTCTTGCCAAGAAACTAAGCTGGTTAAGTGCCATGCAGTGTCCATTTATTTTTTTAACACCTCCTGTAAGAGGAAATTATTCTGGATGTATCTAAATTTAGGGCATTTCTGTCTTATTTTAATAGAAATCTTTCAGGTAACAATTATTTCCTCTTCCTCACCCTTTGTTTAACAAGTAAGTACCGTGATTACTATTATTATTACTTTATGACTGTATTGGATTCATCAGCTTATTGAATGACAAAAAGCAGTATTGGATTCAGGAAAACCTAATAAGGAGATGTCCTCTTTTGGATGGCAACTTGCCTGAAAGGCTAAGTTTTCCTATCACAACAGATTTTAGACTACAAGAAGGACCACTTTTCTGACCTCCTTAAACAAGATTAACCCTATGTTGCTTTTAATAAATGCATAAAAAACAGCAAAGAAGGAAATATGCTCTAATGGCTTGTGGAAATATTCAGGTTTTCAAGCAGTCCATTCTTCGATAACATTTAAATTCTCTATGAATATTAACCCTTCAAACAGAAAATTATGAGGATGTGTTTTCAGTAAGAAACCATTGAAAAGCCAGAAGAGAGTTCCAGTTGACAGGATCCAGAAAACTCAGTTCCTTACAAAGCTATAATCTCTTGCCTCTAGAGAAACATATAAGGAAGATTAGTGTCTATCTGTAAGACATTCTTTGTCTTCTCAGGTTTTGCAATCATCAGGTATGCTTTCTAAATACTGAACTCGAAATGCCATGTCAAAATTATGAGGGGAAGTAGACTGCTTGTGATTATACAGGTTTGCTGAAGAAGATTCTAAATTCAGATTTCTACACATTTAGATGACACTGAATTCTATCTTTGAAGTCCTGAATATTTAAAATCAAGTAGGAATGGCAGAGAAGTAGCGTGGCTCAGTGGAAAGAGCACGGGCTTTGGAGTCAGAGGTCATGGGTTCGAATTCCGGCTCGGCCACTTGTCAGCTGTGTGAATTTGGGCAAGTCACTTAACTTCTCGGTGCCTCAGTTACCCCATCTGTCAAATGGGGATTAACTGTGAGCCCCAAGTGGGACAACCTGCTTCCCCTGTGTCTACCCCAGCGCTTAGAACAGTGCTCGGCACATAGTAAGCGCTTAACAAATACCAACATTTTTATTTATTTTATTTATTTCTTAAGTGCTAACGATGTGCCAACCACTGTGAGAAATGTTGGGTTGGGTGCAAGGTAAGCAGATTAGACATGGCCGAAGTGGAGCTTAATGTAAATGAGGTGAAATTGATTGTAAGGAAGTTAGCTTATGAAGTAAATGCCTTTAGGAGGCACTGGATTGTCTTTGAATAGTCTAACAGTATCTTAGAAGTAGGCATTATTTCTTTTTTTCTTTTGTGGTTCAAGAATTTGCCAATAGCCATGAAAGGCCTATTTGTTATAGACTTCCTTTAACTGATTTATGGGGTCCTCCTACAGCTCTGAAGCCATAGGAAAATACAGATTCGCTTAGAGATTAGTTTGCCTTTTAAAGTACTTAACTATAAATTAATCTAACTTTTAGAGTAATGATTAACTGGACTTTCATCTTTTTTCTAAGTCCTGTACCAAATTCTCTCTCTTCCCATATCAGTGCCCTGTACCACGGGAAAAAGAAATTGTCTCTGTGATCTGGTAGAGCCTTGCCAATTTAAACCCTGCTATAAGTATATAGTATACATATATGTGTGTATATATATAAGTATTTATAGTGTAGCAGCAGGTTGTGGGTTCTTATCCCTGCTCTGCCACTAGTCTGCTGTGTGATCTTGGGCAAATCACTTCACTTCTCTGGACCTCAGTTACCTCATCTGTAAAAGGGGGATTGAAATTGTGAGCCTAAAGTGGGAGAGGGATTGTGTCCACCCCGATTTGCTTGTATCCACTAAAATGCTTAGAAGAATACTTGGCACATAGGAAGTGCTTAACAAATACCATAATTATTCATTATTATTATTATTATAAGTATCAGGGTCTCAGATACCCAGGAGGGCAATCCAACCCAGAAACATGAACAGCAACACTGGGGCGGACCCTACTTTACATGTATGCCAGCCAATCAGTCAATTATATTAATTGAGCACTTAATGTGTGCAGAGCACTGTGTGAGAGTAAAATAGAACAATGTAACAGAGACAGTCTCTTCCCACAATGAGCTTACAGTCTAGAAGGGTAGACAGACATTAATATAAATAAATAAATAAATTAGAGATATGTACAAAAGTGCCATGGGGCTGGGAGGGGGGTGAATAAAGGGAGCAAGTCAGGATGATGCAGAAGAGAGTGGGAGAAGAGGAAAGGAGGGCTTGATCCGAGAAGACCTCTTGGAGGATGTGACTTCAATAAGGCTTTGAAGAGAGGAAGAGCAGTTGTCTGTCGGATATGAAGAGGGAGGGTGTTACAGCCCAGGTGCCGAAAGGGATAGGTGTACATTAGTAAACCTGGTTTCAAAAACCAGTAACGACTGGTTTGGAAGACTGCAATAGAATCGGATATGGTACAAACCACATGCTGGAACAGATAGAGGGTTGAGCAACAGTCCTGGGATTAAAATCCCTGACCTCAGGGAGGAAAGTTATTACAAAGTAAATGCTTAAATCCCTAAACCTTCCCTTGTAGCTAAAATAAGAAATCACACGCCTAAACTGCCAGAATGCTCAGGTGCAATCCTTTTTGGAAAGTAATAGCGTGCTTCACTGCCTACCCAGTAGTAGTCAAATAACAGATTTAGTGTGATTTATGTAGATTAGAACTGTAAGAATGTAGGAGGAAAATGAATATTTTGGGTAGAGAGTAGAAATTTTTTTGTGGTATTTGTTAAGTGCTTAGTATATGTCAAATGCTGTTCTAAGATTTGGGGTAGATGAAGGTCAATTAGGTCAGACACAGTCCCCGTGCCTCTTGGGGCTCACAGTCTAAGTAGGAGGGAAAACATGTATCAAATCCCCATTTTACAGTTGAGGAAACTGAGGCACAGAGAAATCAAGTGACCAGCCCAAAGTCACAGAGCAAGCAATGGGCAGAGCTGGGATTAGAATCCAGGTCCTCTGACTCTGTGCTCTTTCCACTGGGCCACGATGCTTCTAAGCTAGAAGCTACCTCTGAGCAGTGATCTGGTCTACCAACTCTACTGTATTGTACTTTCCCAAGCACTTAGTCCAGTGCTCTGCACACAGTAAGCACCCACTAAATATGATTGATTGATTGAGTGAATAAATACCATTGATTGCCTGATTGGTGAAAAGTATGTGATTGCATCGCCACATGAGTTCAGAGTAGTCAGACTTTCAGTCCGAACCTATGAGCCCTGCATTTCTGTTAAGTCAAAGAGATGTTCCATTTACAGAGCATCCTTTTATCGGAAGGTGGAAGGTAGGTGGAAGTGCTTTCAAGCCGATATTGTGTCAGTCGGTGATGTTTAATTTGCCAGCACTAGAGAGAAACCGAACCCAAAAAGAAGATTTCCATCAACACCATTGGATTTGATGCTTGCCTGACTTCTGCTACTTAGGCAGTATAGTTTCTAAAATTGTAAGGATAAAACAACGGAAAATTGAATCAAAGAAACCAGAATATATTTTGAGAGGCTGACAGAGTGTGACAACATCGAAGCTTCAAGCTGAACTATTTGCTTTAAATACATGTAGAACTATATAAAAATAGCAGATGAGGCCAGAGGTGACCAGGCAAAGTCATTCTGCAGCGAATTCAGTAGCTGCGGCTACTCCAGAAGCTACTGATATTATTCTCTGGGCTTCAAACATAGTGTTTCTCTTTAAGAAGCAGCTGCTGTGCCATTGCTCCGTTTCACTCTCGGTTCCCTAATCAATCCATCGATTGATCAGTTATTCATTCATCCATTCAATCGTATTTATTGAGTGCTTACTGTGGGCAGAGCACTGTACTATACGTTTGGGAAAGTACGATATAACAATGAACAGTGACAGAGCACTGTACTAAACATTTGGGAAAGTATGATACAACAGTAAACAGTGATATTTCCTGCCCATAACGAGTTCACGGTCTAGAGTATATTTATTGACGGTTACTAGGGGCAGAGTAGTGCTTAGAAGAGTATGAGAGGTCTCATAACTTCAGTCCAGTTGTACCTGGGGGCAAAGTCCTGGTGTTCCAGCTACACTGGTGCCCTCTTCTTTGAGCACAAAGGACAGCTAGAAAACCATCATAAATTCTAGTCCCCTCCCCATTTCCTCTTTTCCTCCCTCTCTGACTCCAACATGGAAACAGAGTCTCTGGCCCAAGCCTGGGAAGATATTAATAATGATAGTCGTATTTGTTAAGCGCTTACTATGTTCTAAGCACTGAGATAGATAAAAAAGATAATTATGTTGGACACAGTCCCTGGCCCACAAGGGGCTCACACTCTTAATCTCCATTTTACAGATGAGGTAAATGAGGCATAGAGAAGCTGAGTGACTTGCCCAGGGTCACCCAGCAGACATGTGGCGAAGCGGAGATTAGAACCCATGTCATCTGAGTCACAGGTCCCTGCTCTTTCTGCTAGGCCATGCTGCTCCTCAATTGGCAGCAGCATGGCCTAGTGGAAAGAGCATGGGACAGGGAGTCATAGGAGCCAAGTTCTAGTCCTAGGTCAACCATTGGTCTGCTGTGTGACCTTGGGAAAGTCACTTAACCTCTCTGTGCCTCAGTTCCCACAGCTGTAAAATGGGAATTAAATACCCCTCCCCAGGTCTACACCACTCATATAAATATCTTTATACTCTACGATTTCCCCTATCTGTAATTTGTTTGAACTACTGTCTCCCCTTGGAGACTGTAAGATCCTGTTGACATCCATCAATTCTATTAAATTGTACTTTCCCAAGTGCTTAGAGCAGCACTAAGCACTCAATAAATACCACTGATTGATTGATTGATTGATTATTTGAAAAAATATCCCTTCTCCTTCTTGCTTAGGCAGGAACTAGCTTTGAGTTGATTATCTTATGCCTTCCCCAGAGCTCAGTAGAGTGTTTGGCACATAGTAAGCTCTTAACAAACACTATTGTCATTATTATTATTTTGATTAAGCACTATCCACCCCAGTCATTCAGTCAGTCAATCGTATTTATTGGGTGCTTACTGATTGCAGAGCATTAAGCCAGGGGGAGAGTACAGTGTAACAGTATAACAGACACATTCCCTGCCCATGAGCTTACAGTCTAGAGGGGGAGAGAGACATTGATAAAAATAAATAAAATTGCAGTTATGTACATAAGTGCTGTGGGGGTGGAAGGAGGTATGAATAAAGGGAGCAAGTCAGGGGAATGCAGAAGGGAGTGGGAGAAGAGGAAAGGAGGGGTTAGTCAGGGCAGGCCTCTTGGAGGAGATGTGCCTTCGATCAGGCTTTGAAGTTAGGGAAAATAATTGTCAGTTGGACATGAAGAGGGAGAACTTTCCAGGCCAGAGGCAGTACCTGGGTGAAAGGTCGGCGGTGAGATAGTCAAGATGGAGGTACAGTGAGATGGCTAGCATTAGAGAAGCTAAGTGTGGGGACTGGGTTGTAGTAGGAGAGTAGCAGGTGAGGTAGGAGGGACCAAGGTGATTGACTGCTTTAAAGCCAATTGGTGAAGAGTTTTGTTTGATCCGGGGTTGGATGGACAACATCAACCTGATCCCCCTCACCTGCTTTCTTCTGAGTAGTGGGATCTCCGTGAGGGAGGAGTCATTAACTACCCAGCCCGAGATGGAACCGAGTGCAACTCAAGTGAGTCAGCAGTCGATGCTGGAACATTTGAGATGCTTCATTTGCCGAGTGGCCAAGTGGATAGAGCATGGACCTGGAAGTAACAGGCACCCCCGAGGCCAACTGACTTTCTGGTAGCCTGAGATCAGTCATAGTCGCCATAGGCGGTAAGAACGCAGCTTTGGTCGTCGAGAGACCCCAGTTCAGCCTGCTGTGTGACCTTGGGCCAGTCACTTCACTTCTCTGTGCCTCAGTTACCTGTCTGGTTGTTTTGTTCTGCTGTCTCTTTCTCCCTTTTAGACTGTGAGTCCGTTGTTTGGCAGGGATGGTCTCTATCTGTTGCCAGATTGTCCATTCCAAGCGCTTAGTACAGTGCTCTGCCCACAGTAAGTGTTCAATAAATACGATTGTATGAATGAATGAATATCTATGATTCTATTTATCTATTTGGATGGTATTGAGGCCGGTCTACTTGTTTTGCTGTCCCGCTCCCCCTTTTGGACTGTGAGCCTGTTGTTGGGCAGGGATGGTCTCTATCTGTTGCCGAATTGTCCATTCCAAGCGCTTAGTACAGTGCTCTGTGCACAGTAAGTGCTCAATAAATAAGATTGTAAGTCAGAAGGAACTGGGTTCTAATCCCACCTCAGTTACTTGCCTGCTGTGTGACCTCAATCATTCAATAGTATTTATTGAGCACTTACTATGTGCAAAGCATGTACTAAGCACTTGGAATGTACAATTCAGCAACATATAGAGACAATCCCTGCCCAATAATAATAATAATAATGTTGGTATTTGTTAAGCGCTTACTATGTGCAGAGGAATGTTCTAAGCGCTGGGGGAGATACAGGGTCATCAGGTTGTCCCACATGAGGCTCACAGTTAATCCCCATTTTACCGATGAGGTAACTGAGGCACAGAGAAGTTAAGTGACTTGTCCACAGTCACACAGCTGGCAAGTGGCAGAAGCGGTATTTGAACCTATGACCTCTGACTCCCAAGCCCGGACTCTTTCCACTGAGCCACGCTGCTTCGGGCTCACAGTCTAATCGGGGACCTCGGGCAAGTCACTTAACTTCTCTTTGCCTCATTTGCCTCATCTGTGAAACAGGAGGGGTGTCCCCTGTGGGTCATGGACTGTGTCCAATCTGATTTGCTTCTACCTACCTCAGTGCTTAGTATAGTGCCTGGCACATAGTAAGCGCTTAACAAATGCCATTAAAAAACAAAGATGTATCTTTGTGATTAGTGGGAAAAATGCCGATGCAGTCTAGTGCCTTTTGGTGGTAGATAGAAATACCTTTAAAATGTTTATGCTACGCAATGCAGAACAAGAGACTGAAAGTCAGGAGACCCGGTTTCAAGTCCCCGTTCCCCCATTTGCCTCCTGTGTGTCCTTGGCATGGCTTAGTGGCAAGAGCACAGGCCTGGAAGTCAGAGGTCATGGGTTCTAATCCCTGCTCTGCCACTTGTCAGCTGTGTGATTTTGTGCAAGTCTCTTCACTTCTCTGGGTCTGTTACCTCATCTGGAAAATGGGGATTAAGAGTGTGAGCCCCATGTGGGATAGTCTGATTACCTTGTATCTACTCCCGTGCTTAGAACAGTGCTTGGCATATAGTAAGTGCTTAACAAATAC
Organism: Ornithorhynchus anatinus; assembly: GCF_004115215.2. NCBI lineage: Eukaryota > Metazoa > Chordata > Mammalia > Monotremata > Ornithorhynchidae > Ornithorhynchus > Ornithorhynchus anatinus. Next base: position 152,240,388 of record NC_041729.1, on the reverse strand, counting down.
CACCATTATTATTACTATTACCCATCCTTAACCCTAACTAATCAGTTGTATTTTTCAAATGCTTACTGTGTGCAGGGCAGTGTATTAAGTGGATTAAATGTACCAGAATTGGTAGACACGTTCCCTACCTAATTTTATCTCTTTCTCTCCCCCTTAGACTCCCTCAGTTTCCTCATCTGTAAAATGGGGATGAAATCCTTTTTTCCCTCTCTGCCTTAGTCTGTGAACCCCTTGTGGGTCAGAGACTGTGTCTGACCTGATTATCTTGTATCTACTTTGTGTGCAGCGCATAGTAAGTTCTTAATAAATACCAACATTAAAGCCTGGAGGGGGGCGGAATTTGATTTTTGCCAGAGAGAGAAACTTTAGGTGCAAAAATGAAGAAACACCACCCTCTCTTAAGAATTGGCTATGTTTGGGTCCTTAAAAATGGCCTCAAAAAATGGTCATTAGCCATAGACCCACTGAAATGATCCAAACGACTTGCAATGATAGCAGATCTACCTGAGTTATGGGGTTGAAGCCAGGAAGAAATTCAGTGTTAGGATATATTTCCCAATACTCCAGGCTGAAGCACTCAAGATCTTAAGCTCATTTTGGGCAGGGAATATGTCTGCTTATGGTTCTACTGCACTCTCCCAAGCTCTTAGAATAGTGCTCTGCACACAGTAAGTGCTCAATTAATTTTGATTGCCTGAGTTTAACTGCAGATTACCAATGTAATAATAATTATTATTATTATGGTACTTGTTGGGCGCGTACTCCATGCCCAACACTGTGCTAAGCGCTGAGGTAGATGCAAGTTAATCAGGTTGAACACTGTCCCTGTCCCACATGGGGCTCAGAGTCTTAATCCCCATTTTCCAGATGAGTTAACTGAGGCCTCAAGAAGCGAAGTGACTTGCCCAAAGTCACCCAGCAGACAAGTGACAGAGCTGGTTGGTATTCAGACCCAGATCCTTCTAACTCCCAGGTCGTTCTCCATCCACTAAGCCATGGTGCCTCCTATGTACGTAAGTACTATGGGACTGAGGATGGAGTGAATATCAAGTGCTTGAAGGATACGGATCCATGTGCATAAGAAGCAGAATCCAAAGCTATGGTCCACGTATTATATGTGAGCAGGGCAGGACCATGGATTGGATTAGCAAATTCATACCGAAATATGGCACCGGAGTATCATCCCACCCCACAAGGAGATCAAAACCCTGTACATATTTCCTAAATAATCATGTCTCTGGGAGTCTGAGGGGCTTATAAAACATGCCAGACATATGTGGAACAGATGGGATAGAAAGCATCTCTTTCCAAACACAGAGGCACATCGCTGAAGGAAGAAAAGAACCAGAGCATCCGTGTGAGCCCAGCTGAAAGCCCACAGGAAAGGGGGTAGAACCTTAACTTAGAACGAGTCTGGGTGATCAATCGGATAAACCAGCAGAGAGGCAGGGTGATCAGGTAAATCATCGAAATTGAAAGGAGATCAACTTGCCTGAATAGGATAGGTGATGGCCAGATACACTCCCTTATCTGAAAATCTCTCATGGACCATCCGGACCTTTAATTTTATGATTATCATTATTGTTAACAGTAATAATATTTTAAAGAACCTATTATAAGCCAAGTATTGTACTAATTGCTTGGATAGAGCAAAGGTCATCAGGTGCAACAGAGTCCTCGTCTAACATGGGGCTCATTGTTTAAGTTATTGAATTGAAACCCCATTTTACAGATGAGAAAATTGAGGCATAGCGAAGTAAATCGGCTTGACTAAGGTCACACAGCAGGCAGATGGCAGATCTAGGATTAGAATGTCAGGTCTTCTGATTCTCAGGCCCGTGCTTTTTCCACTGGACCATTCTGTTTTTAAAAATTATCAGCATCCCATATGCTTCAGCTACCCCAGCTCGCATATGCTTATTTGTATTTATTTGCTACTACTCTATATATATGTTCATATTTTTATTTAATATGCAGTTCTTTGATTACCAAAGCACTTTCACATAATGTGGCTCATTTTTTGTCCTCACAACATCCCTGGGAGGTAATAATAATCATTAATATAGTATTTGTTAAGCGCTAACTGTGTGCCATTCATTCATTCAATAGTATTTATTGAGCACTTACTATGTGCAGCGCACTGTACTAAGCGCTTGGAGTGTACAAATCGGCAACAGATAGAGACAATCCCTGCCCATTGATGGGCTTACAGTCTAATCGGGCCTGGCAGGCGTTGATCTAAACACTGAGGTAGATACGAGATACTCAGGTTGGACACAGTCCCTGTCCCACATAGGGCTCACAATCTTAATGTGATTTGTTAATGAGGTGTCCATCCCCTTGATTCTATTTATCGTGATTAAGTTGTCTTGTTTTTGTCCGTCTGTCTCCCCCTATTAGACTGTGAGCCCATCAGTGGGCAGGGATTGTCTCTATCTGTTGCCGAATCATACATTCCAAGTGCTTAGTACAGTGCTCTGCACATAGTAAGCGCTTAACAAATACCAACATTATTATAGTAAGTGCTCAGTAAATACTATTGAATGAATGAATGAATGAATCTTAATCCGCATTTTGCAGATGAGGGAACTGAGACACAGAGAAGTGAAGTGACTCGCCAAGGTCACATAGCAAACAAGTGGCAGAAACAGGATTAGAACACATGACCTTATGACTCCCAGGCCTATGCTCTGTCCACTAGGCCACGCTGATAATGGGAAAGGGAGGTACTATTAGATTGGAGAAGCAGCGTGGCTCAGTGGAAAGAGCGCGGGCTTGGGAGTCAGAGGTCATGGGTTCTAATCCCGGCTCTGCCGGTAGTCAGCTGTGTGACCTTGGGCAAGTCACTTAACTTCTCTGTGCCTCGGTTACCTCATCTGTCAAATGGGGATTAAAACTGTGAGCCCCACGTGGGACAACCTGATCACCTTCTATCCTCCAGCGCTTAGAACAGTGCTTTGCACATAGTAAGCACTTAACAAATACCACAATTTATTTTATTTATCCATTTTGTAGGTAAAAACTGAGATGTACAAAGTTTAAGTCAATTGACCAGAGTTATACAACAGGCAAGTGGCAGAGCTTGGGAATGGAACCGAGGTCCTCCAACTCCCAGACCTTGGATCATTCCATTACACCACACTGCCTCTCATTTTTACTTGGGCAGGGAGCATGTCTCCCAACTCCACTGTACTGTACTCTCCCAAGCACTTAGTACAGTGGTCCTCACCCAGTAGGTGCTCAAGTAATACCACTGCTTGATTGATTATGCCCTCTTTCGATTTTGTTTTGGCAATTTATGCTGACTTGCCTTCCCCATTAGAATGTAAGCTCCCTGAAGGCAGGGACCGTGTGTTTTACTTCTCTAAGTGTTCAAGTGCCTTCTCTAGTGCTGTACATGCTGTGGACCACCAACAAGAAATATTGAGATAGGTGATGATGTACGTATGCCTCTCCCCAACAGACAGGGCTGAGCTTCGAGGTTCACACCATGCCTGACGTGAACATCAAAATTAAATCCATTGGAGAACATTCTGATCTAGGATTCTCACCACAACCCACGGGACTGTTATTCCTCCCTAGATTATAAACTCCTCAAAGGCGGGGATTAGGGTTAAAAACTCTACTGTTTGAACTCCCAAGTGCCTATTACAGCACTGTCTATCCAGTAAGTGCTCATTAATACCACTTATAACAATCTACGTGAAGCAGTCAATCAGTGGTATTTTTGAACTTTTACTTAGGGCAGAGTACTGTACTGAGCACTTGGGAGAGTACAAAAGGGTAAATAGACAAGATCCTGAAGGAGTTTACAATCTAGTGATGGAAGGCTGACTTTAAAATAAAATACCAGTAGAAGAGTAACTGAGTTTATAATTATATACATAAATTCTGTGGAGGTGGAGGGCATGATAAGGTGAGTGCCTAAGGACCTAGCGGGGAATAATACTATTACTACTACTAATAATGATAATATTTGTTAAGTGCTTACTATGTGCCAAGCACTGTTCTAAGCGGTGGGTTAGATACAAGATAATCAGGTCATCCCACGTCGGACTCATGGTCTTAATCCCCATTTTACAGATGCGGTAACTGAGGCACGGAGAAGTTCATTCATTTATTCATTCAATAGTATTTATTGAGCGTTTACTATTTGCAGAGCACTGTACTAAGCGCTTGGAATGTACAAATCAGCAACAGGTAGAGACAGTCCCTTCCCATTGACGGGCTTACAGTCTAATAGGGGGAGACAGACAAAAACAGTAGCAATAAATAGAATCAAGGGGATGAATATCTCATTAAAACAATAGCAATAAATAGAATCAAGGTGATGTGAAGTGATACGCCCAAGGTCACACAGCAGACCAGTGCCAGAGCCTGGATTAGAACCCATGACCTTCTGATTCCAGGCCCGGGATCTACCCACTTGGCCATGCTCTGATGCATCCATTTGGGAGGATAAATTGGATGGTAAGATGAGATAGTAATCAGGGAGGTCTTCCTGGAAGAGATGCAATTTAAGTAAGCCTTTGACGATGGGGAGAGTAGTGTTCCATCAGATGTGAAGCTGTGTGGGCTGAGTTGTAGTGGGAGAGGATCTGTGATCAGTTGGTGAGGGGACAAAGCTGGAGTGCCGTAGAACACATAGTCTAGTCACGGCAGTGATTCACTGATGCCTTAGACTCTTTTACGGGAACTGAAACCAAGAAGAAGATAAGGCTGCACAGAGAGCAATCCTGAAAACATCTTTGAAATTTGGATGAAATGTCAATCGAAAGAGCTAAATGAGGAGAAATCCTCACGTAGCCCACTCTGGAAAACTGTGACGCTACTGTGGTGGTGTTAAATTTAGCACTTCATGTTCATTAGGGTCAATTCTTTTGGATTTCATTGTTCACTGACTCATCCTTCTCCCTCCCCACCTGGATTTTATCTTCTCTTCTCTGCCCCTGGCACTTCCAAGGTCTGGTGAATTAAAAAAAATATATATAATAATAATTGTGGTAAAGAAAATCAGTCTTAAGGGGGAGGGAGAATGGGTTTTGCATATTACATTTTACAGACATGGCAACTGAGGCATAGAGAAATGAAGTGACTTGCCCTCAGTCACATAGCAGATTAGAACCTGTGTTCATTGACTCCTAGGCCTGTGCTCTTTCCACTAGGCCTTGTTGCTTCTCTCAACTGCCCTAATTTCAACCATTCCATGGCTCCAGTGCCCAAGTCTCTCTCTCTCTCTCTCTGGTCCTCCCAAGACTTCCCCTACCCAATTCCCTTGCATTAATAATGATAATAATAATAAATTATGATACTTGTTAAGCACTTGACTGTGTGCCAAGCACTGTACTAAATGCTGTGGTAGATGCAAGTTAATCCGGTTGGACACAGTCCCCGTCCCACATGGGGCTCACAGTCTTACAGTGTGGCTTAATGGGAAGAATACGGGCTTGGGAGTCAGAAGACGTGAGTTCTGATCTCAGCTCTGCCACTTGTCGCTGTGTGACCTTAGGCAAGCCACTTCACTTCTCTGTGCCTGAGTTACCTCATCTGTAAAATGGAAATTAAGACTGTCAGCCCCAAGTGAGACAATCTGATTACCTTGTATCTACCCCAATGCTTAGAACAGTGCTTGGCACGTAGTAAGTGCTTAAATACCATTATTATTGTTATTTTACAGTTCAGGAAACTGAAGCCCAGAGAAGTAAAGTGACTTGCCCAAGATCACACAGCAGACAAGTGGCAGAGCTGGAATTACCCTCCCCAGCCTGGGGTCTTTCCACTAGGTCACACTTGGCTCCATTGAAAATGATAGTAGTTATGATGAATTTGATGAAATACTTTTTAAAAAGAAGAAAGTGAAAAATGTACACCGTTTTTCCCTTTCTTTGTGTTCCACACTTTGAAACCCTTTCAACTCTTCAGAGGAAACTACTTAGATACAAACACTGCTATCGCAAAGTTACTTTAGTTGCATGACATCCTTTGATTTTAATAAAATGCCTCATTTGTTCTCCATAGATGCACTGCTGTTGTCCAATTAAGAAAGAAGAAAACTTGTAAGTTTTAGTCAAGTTCTCTATTTTTCCTGCATGCAATGCAGTACACACTTATGGCTTAGAGCAACATACCATCCTATGTGTGTGTATGTGTGTGTGAGAGAGAGAGAAATAATGTTATATACTGAAATAAGTAGATTTGAAAGTTCTTGAGCATTAAATATCAGTCTACTATGTTTATAAGCTGTAGTTAAACTAACCTGAGATTTTCTTAGGTTTTATGTTCTGTGTTCATCTTGTGGGTTCTCCCTTCATGGCATCTCTAGAATTCCCCCCTTTTCATCATAGTATAGTGGATAGAGTATGGGTCTGGGAGTCAGAAGGTCATGCGTTCTAAATCCCAGTTCCACCACTTGTCTGCTGTGTGACCTTGGGTAAGTCATTTCACTTCCTCTGTGCTTCCGTTACCTCATCTGTAAAATGGGGATTGAGAATGTGAGCCCAATTTTGGATGGGAACTGTGTCAACTCCTATTTGCTTTGTATCCACCGCTGAGCCTAGAACAGTGCCTGGCACATAGTAAGCCCTTAACAAATACCTTTTTTATTATTGTTATTCTAATTATTGCCATCAAAACGGCTACTATACTGATCCAAGTACTTATTTTCCTCCTTGGCTACTGAATCAGCCTCCTCAGTGATCTCCCTCCCTCCTTTCTCTTCCCTCTCCAGTCTATACTTCACTCTGCTGACTGGATAATTTTTCTGAAAAACCATTTATCCCATATGACCCCAACTCCTCAGAAATCTCCACTGGTTGCCCATTAGGCTCCACATTAAACCAAATCTCCTTGTCACCGGTTTTAAGCCCATCAATCAGCTCTCTCCCTTCCTAAGCTCTCTCATGTAATAATAATAATGGTATTTGTTAAGCACTTACTGTCTGTCAAACACTGTTCCAAGAGCTGGGAGAGATACAAGGTAATCGGGTGAACACAGTTCCTGTCCCGCATGGGGCTCAGAGTCTCAATCCTCATTTTACAGATGAGGGGACTGAGGCCCAGATAAGTTAATTGACTTGCCCAAGTTCACAAAACAGACAAGTAGCGGAGCTGGGACTAGAACCCATGACCATGTGACTCCAAGGTGACTCCATGTGACTCCACTAGGCCATGTGATTTCCTACTACAGTCCAACATACCCAATCTGCTCATCTAGTAATCACCAATTTTCTGTACAATGATTTTATCAATCCTGCCAATGAGACCTTGCCCGCATTCTCTCTTATATCAGGACTTCCCTTCCCCTTCATATCCAACAGTCCAAAGCTCTCCCCACTTTCAAAGCCCCCCTAGAATCAAATCTCCTCTGAAAGGCCTTCCCAGACAATCCTTCATTTCCCATATCCCACAAATTTGGCTGTATACACTTTAAGCCCTTTGATATTACGTAAATTTTCTTATACTCTATTCTTTCCAATTTCCAGGATATATTTTGATGTCTTTCTCCCCCATATAGGCTGTAAGATCCTTGTGATAACAATGATAATTAACTGATAATTAGTATGGACAGGGATCATGTCTACCAACTCTGTTGTATCATAGTTTCCCAAACACTTAATAGAGTACACAGGAAGTGCTCAATAAATACCTTCGATTTACTTATGTAAAGTAAATGTAAATTTTATTTTAAAGGTGTCCCTGTGAGCTCAGGGATTTAATAAGTATCTAAAATCAATCGATGGTATTTTGGAATAATCCTTGACTCCTCCCTCTCATTCAACCTTCACATTAAGTCCCTTGTCAAAGACCTTTGGTGCATCCTTCATTACATTTCCAGCCTCTCGCTGATCTCCCTGCTTCCAGTCTCTTCTCCAGTCCGTATTTCACTCTGCTGTCAGGATCATTTTTCTAAAATGATGAAGCTCTCCTCTCCTCTTCTCCCACTCCCTTCTGCGTCTCCCTGACTTTCTCCCTTTATTCACCCCTTTGCCCAGGCCCACAGGATTTATGTCCATATTTGTAATTTATTCAGATTAACATCTGTCTCCTACTCTAGGCTGTAAATTCACTGTGGGCAGGGAATGTATCTGTTTATTGTTATATCGTACACCCCCAAGCACTTATTACAATGCTCTGCACACAGAAAGCGTTCAATTAATACAATTGACTGACTAAAACATTCTGAACAAGTTTCCCCATTCCTCAAAATCTTCCTCCAAGCTGTGTATTCCTTTCTATCTCCATGGGCTAGAGTGTAAACTCCTTGAGGTCAAGGATCATGTTTATTAATTCTATTGTAGTCTCCCAAGTAGCTAATACAGTGCTCTGCACATAGTAGGTGCTTAATAAATGCTAGTGCTTGACTGAGAATCTGACTCTATTATTTATTAGCTTCTGTTAGACTTTTGTGTGGGAATCCTAAGCATGTTTGCCACAGGAAAATAGTAATGGCAGAGGGAAATGACTGTAGGTATGACCTCAAGAAGGAAGAGGTGTTTCCGCTGAATATTTTATCCTTAAAAAATGAAGGCGCTCTTGGGCAAAAATTGCAGGATTTCGGTTTTGAAGTAACAGCAAAGTGAATAAACCAGGCAACATCCTTTCCAGCATAAGTAAACTTTTCTCTGGTCAAAATAACAGCTGCGCCTCGCTGGTGCATACAAAAAAATTCCAAAAAAATGTTCTTTGGCAGTACGTATCCTCAAGCATTTAGACCTTACAAATTAGAGTGAAGATTTATTTCTACAAAATTACTTTCACAGAATCATCCCGAGTTTTTGTGCTAGAACTTTTGTTTTTCTGGCACCCTCCCTTATATCCCCTCCTCTGGTGCTAGTTGCTACCAAAATTCAGTTTCTTTCCCCTTGACGTTCACATTCCCACCGGTAGACATAACTGCCTTTCTGGAACTCCAAAACAGGGTGAAGGTCTTGTCCACAGTTGCCGCTTTAGGCTTGACGGACTGAGAAGCCAAGGATTCTGATAGATTCTCTTCCTGTGGAATCTGCTCACATTACTTCTGTGGCAATTTACCTAAAACTAACCCCTTTACTTCCTCGGTGATTTGCGTGACACTGACAAGTAATACCTTGGAACTGAGTACTTTCTTTTCATTGTCCTGCCTTGGAGAAGAACTTTTTGTATCTCTACTCAAAGAGACTTCTGTGCACTCAGTCAGCACTCTCTCATGAGTGGAGGAACTCAGTGATAATACTGATTGTGATATTTACCAAGCATTTTGTTTGTGCTAAGCACTGTACTCAGCATTAGGACAACTATAGGATAATTAAGTTTGACACAGTCCCTGTCCCATAAGGGGTTTACAGGCTAGGGGGAGGGAAAACAGGTATTGAACCCCCATTTTGCAGATGAGGAAACTGAGGCACAGCTAAAGTGATGGGCCCAAGGTCACACAGCAGTTCACTTCAGGCAGGATTAGAACTCAAGGTGTTTGTTGTTGTTGTTTTAGGTGTTTTATAGAACTCAGGGCGGTTTTTTTTTCCTTTTTTTAGGTATTTGTTAAGCACTTATTATGTTTCAGGCACTGTACTAAGCGCTAGGTTCAATACAAGTTAATCCGGTTGGACACAGTCCCTGTCCCACATGGGGCTCAGTCTTAATCCCTATTTTATAGATCAGGTAACTGAGGCACAGAGAAGTGCGGTGACTTGCTCAAGGTCACACAAGAGAGTAGTGGTGGAGCTCAAATTAGAACCCAGCTCCTTTAGGGTCCCAGGCCTGTGGTCTTTCCATCAGGCGACACTGCCTCTCTCAAGATTATTAATTTTAACTAGTTTTCATTAGATAACCCACTAAGCAGATAACTTTTTTAGGATCCATGAACATCACTGTTCGAGGTGCTCTTGATATTCTTGAGGTCTTTCTGGATAGTTCACTTCTGCTCATAGCCTCCTTGAACTCTTGTTTCTAGGTTGCATTCCGGGTCCTTCTCAGGAACTCCTTTCTTAACGTCCGAGGAGCTTAGAGTTGAATATTTACTATGGAACATTTGCCCTCTGGAAAACTTTCTTGTCTTTGTTCATCAGAGCTCAAATTAGCTGGATCGAGACCGATGTGCTCAGGCAAGAATTTATCATATGAGTCCCAGTTAACAGATATTTAAATCTTGGCTTTGTTTTTGTCCATCTACCCAGAAATAACAACAGATGGTTTCAAAAATGCCATCAGAAATGGCAACAATTTGGAATGCTTCAGACCCAGCAAAAAATCAATTTAGCTCCAGTTTATAGGCTCATTTATCAGACAATAGAAAAAAGCACATCAAGGAAAACTGTTGAGGTTTCCTGACCATGCCTCAGGAAAGGTTAAGGCTGATAAATTGGAAGTTTGTATGAAGTAAAATAACTGAGTTATTGGAGAAACTGTTGTTAAATTAAAAATATTTCTGGAGGTAGGGTTGGGCACCAGTAATTTCTAATTACTTTGTATCTGAACAGCAATGGAAAGGTTTTACTTTGGCTTGTGTCAGGATTCTTTGCATCCTTCATGGATGTGTCATTTCCTTTGCTACTTTCATACAGTATGAAAAAATAGTTTTGGTTCATGGAAAGTAAAACTAAAAAAATAGTTTTGGTTCATGGAAAGTAAAACTACAAAACCCATGTGAAAAGGACCACACAAACGCGTGCGCACACACACACACACACACGTTTGTAGGGTCCTAAGTAACTAAATTTCTGGCAAAGAAGTGGCTTGGATTCATTAATTCTTTCAAATATTTTTTTAAGCACTTACTGTGTGCAAAGCACTGTACTAAACCCTTGGGAGAGGAAAATGTAACAGTAAACAGACACATTCCCTGTCCACAACGAGCTTGCAGTCTAGAGGGAGCTTACAGTCTAGAGGTATCTCCTAAATGTGGAGTTCCTACTCTAGGAAATGAAATATCGTCTCTGAAGAGCGTATTGCTATTTCAGTGTCTGTTTAGGAGCAGGACGCAACTCTTTGCCTCTTGGAAAATGTAGTCTCTTAGGGAGGGTGCTTAGTAAACTCATGTTCGTCTCAGTCCTTTAGCTCCTCCTCCAACGAGAGGTTTTGAGTGGCTCTTTGAAGACCATTTGCCTAATCTGAATGTGCCTCAAGGACATAGTGGTAAGCATACATCATTTCTTGGATAACTTTGTCAAAGATTTGATCATCCTTGGATCCTCTTGAATTGTTTCCTGGAAGATCAGAAGTGCATTCTGATTCCAGCTTCCAGGTCCCTAATTGCATCTTCAAGCCTGATGGTATGACAGAAATCCGTCCTCCTGTCACCCGCGGACATTACGTTTACTGCTTCCTCAAAGTTTAGTCATTAAAATTTTACATGACATAAAATTGGCATTATTTTAAAAGTGGTTGTCTACTGTGTGCAAACCATTGTTCTAGATGCTTGAAGAAGAACCATAAAAGTACCTGACAATCTCCTTGAGGACGGGATAATCTAATGGTAGATGATCTTTAATGGATCATGAATTGAATTTGATATTTGCATAGCTAGCTACCAATTGTGGCCAGCCCACAACAAGCTGCCTTTCTAGAGACTGTTTGTGATCCCGCGAACAACTACAACAAGGGAGAGACGCTGCGAAGGCACTGATGGGCTCTATTTGAGACAGGTGATGGTGGGCCTGTGGGGGTGGACCATGGAGGAAGTTGGGGCTTTCTCTCCCTGTTCTACCCAGTATTGGGCTGATCAGTGGCTGACACGCAGAGCCACAGCTGCGACGCCTAAGATAGATAAAAGGCGGTCTCTTTGAGTCACAAAGGGAGGGGCAGTGCAGGGCATGGCATGGCATCTGGAGGAGGTGGCAGCGGCATGCAGAAAGAGTAGGAGCATGCAAACAGAGGCACACTGAGATGCAGACAGAAGTGTGCTGAGGGCAGCAGGAGAGCAACACTTGAAAGCAGCAGCAGGCAGCAGCACTTGGAAGCAGAAAGAAGAAGCTCCTTTGACCCCAAACTGGTATTGGACCCTTGGGTGGTGGAGTGAGTGGAAGTGTACGTATGTGTCACTCCCTGGTACGTTGGTAAAAACTAAGTAAAAAAACTTTTCCCAGCAACGTTGGTGATCAGAGATGTGGTTTGACTTCTAGTATGGGTCACGGAGGCTCCCCTGGTCTAGGAAGTCCTGGTTGGTAAGAGCTGGGGGCTCGTGACATCAATCAACAATGAAATATATACAATTTTATCACAACACATTTAATGCTTTTATCTTTCACTAGTCTTCTGTTTTGAGCAGTCCTTACGTGTCCTTTTGGAGCTTCCTTCAATTTCATAGATGATGCTTCTGATAGTGGCATTCTATCCAAGTCAATCAATCAATGGTATATATGGAGCACTTACTGTGTGCAGAGCACTGTACTAAATGCTTGGGGAAAAAACAAAACATTAGTTTTGGTAAACATCATCCCTGGCCATAAGAAGCTGACCGACACCCAAGAAGACTAGAGAAGCAGTACGTTTAATGGATAGAGCACAGATCTGGGAGTCAGAAGGACCTGAGTTCTAATACTGGTTTTCTGGTGTGTGACCATGGGCAAGTCATTTACCTTCTCTGTGCCTCAGTTACCTCATCTGTAAAATGGAGATTAATACTGTGAGCCCCATGTGGGACATAGACTATGTAAAACCTGATTAACTTGTGTGAATCCTGCCGCTCAGTACAGTGTCTGGTGCCTAGAGAAGCAGCGTGGCTCTGTGGCAAGAGTCCGGGTTTAGGAGTCAGAGGTCACGGGTTCTAATCCTGGCTCCGCCGCTTGTCAGCTGTGTGACCTTGGGCAAGTCACTTCACTTCTCTGTGCCTCAGTTACCTCATCTGTCAAATGGGGATTAAAACTGTGAGCCCCACGTGGGATAACCTGTTACCTTGTATCCCCCTAGCGTTTAGAGTAGTGCTTTGCACACAGTAAGCACTTAACAAATACCACCATATTATTAGTAAGCACTTAACAAATACCGTTAAAAAAAGACTTGTAAATGATTGCAAACTGCTTTTTTGAATTATTCAGGTGTTGTAGGCCGGCTAAATCTAATGAAACTGCACCAGGAAAACCATGCACAGCACCAAAATTTTGTGTTGGCAACACAGACCTAAACGCTATTATTGAATTCTGCTACCAGGGTTAGGGCGTACTGACCAGTGATGCAAGGAGAGATGAGGAAATGGTAAACAGAAAGGAAGCCAGCATACCCTTTGGTAGCCTGTCAAACAAAGGGTGGTGGGAGAATGGTATGAGACTCTCAATCAAACCAAAGGGCTACAGAGCAATACTATTATTCAACTTTATGTCTGTGAGACCAGTACTCCACAAAGGTGCTTCATTTGATCTTTGACCTGTTTCATCTGTGTCATTTTCAGGTCAGGCTCAGTATCAAATGGCAAACGAGATCCCGGAAATTGTAGTTCTGGAACCAAATCTGACTTCTAGGTCTTGCCGCCTTAAAATAATGCTGCTTGGTGGAGCACGTGAAAAGAATGAATGGCAGCACTATACGTAAACAACTTCTGTAGGGAGAGCTGAAGTTGGGAAATGGAAAGTGAAGAGGGCAGAAGACACGGTGAAACAACTTCGAACACTGCTCTAATCCCAACTGATAACTGGGACTCAATCGAGGAGGATAGGCAAGCACACTGCTATCAAGAAAGGAATGTCTCTCTCGGAGCAAAACCTTCGTGAGGCACAAGACACAAGGAATCAAAAGAGAAAACAGTACCAGGGGCTACAAACATTAAGCGTGACAATATTAAAAGGGACTGACTTTTTATGTGCACAATGTGGTCAGAACTATGGGTGCCATGTTAGCCTTTTCAACCATGCATTCACTCAAAGGTGATAGTCATCTTCACTTGTTGTCTTTTTTCGAATGCACAGCTCATCTTATAATAATATTGGTATTTTTGTTAAACGCTTACTATGTGCAGAGCACTGTTTTAAGCGCTGGGGAAGATACAGGGAAATCAGGTTGTCCCACATGAGGCTCACAGTCTTCATCCCCATTTTACAGATGAGGGAACTGAGGCACAGAGAAGTTAAGTGACTTGCCCAGTCACACAGCTGACAAGAGGCAGAGCCGGGATTCAAGCCCGTGACCTCTGACTCCCAAGCCTGTGCTCTTTCCACTGAGCCATGCTGCTTCTAGCCATGTATATTATATTGCGAGGTTGACCATGTTCATTCAATAGTATTAACTGAGCACTTAATATGTGCACAGCACTGTACTAAGTGCTTGGAATGTACAATTCGGCTGGTAGCTTGTCCAGAAAGATTCCAACAAGACTCTGGCTGGCAATTGAAAGCAAAGAGAGGCCCTGGTAGTTTCCACGGTTAATCCTCTTTCCTTTTGAAGGCTGTGATTGTAATGACATTTTTCAAAGTCTGGGCAAGTTCATTCATTCATTCATTCATTCATTTGATTGTATTTATTGAGTGCTTACTGTGTGCAAAGCACTGTACTAGACGCTTGGCAGTCTACTAACTGCTTAAATTTTCGTATGGTCCAGAAGAACCTGGGCAGATTTCTGAGCATCAAGTCAAATCCTTTTCTGCAGAAAAGAGAGAGGCTTAGGATGCTTGCAAATAGCACAGAACTAGAATAAGAGGAGCAGTGGAGAAAGCAGGAAAGTGTAGAACCTGTCACATTTGCAGTTTAGTCTTTTGCTATAAGTGCCACCTTTTCATTTTGAAGGTGGGGGATGACCTGGAGGTGGGGAGGGGAGGCAGATTTCTAGAGGTGGAACAAAAAAGGGAGGAAAGAGACACACCCAGGGATCCCAAGGGGCACAGTCAGAAAGGCAGCTAGAGACACACCCAGAGACCACAGCTGCAGAGCTTTAGAAGCCTGGGCAGAGAGGCAGTCAGAAAGACCCGATCCCCTGGGACAAATTACCTCAAAGGCTCAGAGGAGAGAGACCCAGAGAGAGAGACACCGACAGAATCCATGAGACAGGAAAGGAAGGGGGAGCCAGGAGGAAAGAGGGGGAAGGAGTAGAGTAGAGGACACTAGAGTAGAGTACAGTGCGATCTAGTGAAAAGAACAAAGAGGTTGGATCTCAGAGAACTGGGTTCTTGTCCCAGCTCTACCCCTTTGTCTACTGTGGATCACTTTGGTAGCAAAAAAGTACTCAAGTAGGAAGTGAAGAATATAAGGGAGGGAGATGAGAAATTAATTGGGAGATAAAAATAATGACACCTGCCTCTTCCAGGGATGTAAGCAGATATAAGGAGATTGATGTGAAAACATTTCAAAACAATGAAAGTCCTATACAAATATTACAGAGCATTTAGAGAAAAGGAGACAGAGAGTATTTCAGAGAGGAGAACTTTAGAGAAGGATGTATGAAAGAGACAAAGAGTCAGAGGGGATAGAGAAGGCAGAGAGACCCATGTAAGCTTGTTATGGGCAGGGCATATGGCTAATTTGCCATTAGAGAAGTGGGGTGGCTCAGTGGAAAGAGCCCGGGGTTGGGAGTCAGAGGTCATGGGTTTGAATCCCGGATCTTCCACGTGTCAGCTGTGTGACTGTGGGCAAGTCACTTCACTTCTCTGGGCCTCAGTTACCTCATCTGTAAAATGGAGGTGAAGACTTTGAGCCTCACATGGGACAACCTGATTACCCTGTATCTACCCCAACACTTAGAACAGTGCTCTGCACATAGTAAGTGCTTAACAAATACCAACATTATTATTATTATTACTATTATTAATTCTGTTATATTGTACTCTCCCCAATGCTTAGTACAGTGCTCTGCACATAGTCAGTGCTCAATAAATAGCACTGATTGAATGATTGATCCAGTTGTCCTTGACTCCAGGGGTAGATAAAGCTTGTGGTCCCATCTATCCTTTTGAAAGGTAATTCTGAAATAGGCTGAAATCAATAAAGAATGTGTGGTCTAGACAAAAGAGCCTGGAACTGGGAACTTTTCCCACACCTCGTATGACCTACAATCAATCCCAATAATTAATCACTGGAAACACAATCTCTGTTAAAACCCTTAAACCTTTCAGCCTCACCATGTTCCCATAAACCTTTCTCTGTCCTTATTTCCCTTGGCTGTCTCATACACCATACTCGCTTCACCTGCCCCCATCAGCTAACTCCCATCCAACTCTTCTCCACCTCTCATATTATTCCTTTTCCCCACCCAACCCCACAGCCCCAGCCTAGGATGGCCTGGGGAACCCTCATCCCATCATGGGAAAGCTTCCCTTCATCCTTGACCCGTTCCTGAACCAGTGATTGCTCCTCCTTGCCATCACTGAAACCTCAATCACCCCAGAAGATATTGTCTCCCCCGCTGCTCTTCCAGAGGGGGCCTCATCTTCTCCCACTCTCCGAGACTCACTAAGACCGAGGAATTGAGTTTCTTCTTTCCCGCCCATGCCACTTTCACACCATCTCACCCCAATCATCTCTCAGTTCCAGTCTCTTACAGACACCCTCTACCCGTCAAAACAATTACCTGTCACCTTCGTCTAATAATAATAACAGTGGTATGTGTTAACTGCTTACTATGTGCCAGGCACATTACTGAGTGCTGGGGCGGATATAAGCCAATAGGATTGGACACCGTCGTTGTCCCACGTGGGGCTCACAGTCTCAATTCCCATTTTACAGAGGAGCTAACTGAGGCCCAGAGGAAGTGAAATGACTTGCCCGAGGTCACACCACAGACAAGTGGCAGAGCTCGGTTTAGAACCCATGATCTTCTGACTCCTAAACCCGTGCTTTATCTACTACGCCATGCTGCTTCTGGTCTGCTGATCCCTTCTCTCCTCAGGCCCCACCTCCAACTTTCTGAACCACTTTGATCCCTTTTCATTCCTTCTTGTGTTCTATGTCCCTACATTGATCCTTGGCGACTTGAATTATCCATACGGATGATCCCGACGACTTCCTGCTGCCTTCTTCCCCTCATTCATCAAGTCCACGGCTACTGTGTTTGAGACGTGGTGTGCTGTGGTGGGATTCCAGACACCAGACCAACCTCGTCCATCTCAAACTCATCCTCACTTGCTTTTACTCCGCCTTAAATCTCTTGTCCCTGATGACCTTGCCACCTGTTTCATCAACTAACCTCTTACTCCACCTACCTCATCCACTCACCATGCTTGATTTCATTATTTCTAGTCATTGCACAATCTCTAACCTCACCAACTCTGAAATTCCACTCTCTGACCATAATCTTCTTACCTGCCTTCTTCCACCATCCTGCAAAACTGCTCTCCCAAAAGGACATCTGATCTCTCTACCCTCCCTCATCCCCCGAGCATTTACGTTCATATCCATAATTCATTTTTTCATATTCACATCTGGCTTCCCTTCTAAATTGTAAACTTGTTGTGGGTGGGAATTAGTCTACCAATTCTGTTATATTGTACTTTCCCAAGCGCTTAGTAGGGTGGTCTGCACACAGTAAGCACTCAATAAATAATAATGGTATTTGTTGAGCACTTATTCAATTCATTCAATAGTATTTATTGAGCGCTTACTATGTGCAGAGCACTGTACTAAGCGCTTGGGATGAACAAGTCGGCAACAGATAGAGACAGTCCCTGCCGTTTGACGGGCTTACAGTCTAATCGGGGGAGACGGACAGACAAGAACAATGGCACTAAACAGCGTCAAGGGGAAGAACATCTCGTAAAAACAACGGCAACTAAATAGAATCAAGGCGATGTACAATTCATTAACAAAATAAATAGGGTAACGAAAATATATACAGTTGAGCGGACGGGTACAGTGCTGTGGGGATGGGAAGGGAGAGGTGGAGGAGCAGAGGGAAAAGGGGAAAATGAGGCTTTAGCTGCGGAGAGGTAAAGGGGGGATGGCAGAGGGAGTAGAGGGGGAAGAGGAGCTCAGTCTGGGAAGGCCTCTTGGAGGAGGTGATTTTTAAGTAAGGTTTTGAAGAGGGAAAGAGAATCAGTTTGGCGGAGGTGAGGAGGGAGGGCGTTCCAGGACCGCGGGAGGTCGTGACCCAGGGGTCGACGGCGGGATAGGCGAGACCGAGGGACGGCGAGGAGGTGGGCGGCAGAGGAGCGGAGCGTGCGGGGTGGGCGGTAGAAAGAGAGAAGGGAGGAGAGGTAGGAAGGGGCGAGGTGATGGAGAGCCTTGAAGCCTAGAGTGAGGAGTTTTTGTTTGGAGCGGAGGTCGATAGGCAACCACTGGAGTTGTTTAAGAAGGGGAGTGACATGCCCAGATCGTTTCTGCAGGAAGATGAGCCGGGCAGCGGAGTGAAGAATAGACCGGAGCGGGGCGAGAGAGGAGGAAGGGAGGTCAGAGAGAAGGCTGACACAGTAGTCTAGCCGGGACCAGACAGTGTTCTAAGCACTGGGGTACATATAAGGTAATCAGGTTGTCCCACGAAGGGCTGACAGTCTTAATCCCCATTTTACAGGGGATTTCCTTTTAATGTCCTTTTAAAAGGTTTTCCTTTTAATGTCACTGTGTTGTGCTGGGAGTTTACTCACTGTAACTGTGAGTTCCTATAGAGCAGAAGGAGACAGAAGAAATGGAGGTCTTCTAGATTGTCAGCTTCTTGAGGCACAGAGAAGTTAAGTGTCTTGCCTAAAGTCACACAGCTGAGAAGTGGCGGGGTCAGGATTAGAACCCATGACCTCTGACTCCCAAGACCCTGCTCTTTCCATTAAGCCACGCTGCTTCTCCTAAATATGATTGATTGATTGATTGACCCCCTCCAATTTTCCAAAGTGATTGTATCCCATTTGGTCTCCATACACAAAATACCTGCTCTGGTGGCATAAATACACACTTTCAACTCCATCCTCTCCCCTGAACTCAACTCTCTCGCTCCCCTTACTCTTCATCCATCTCATACCACCAACCCGCAGCCCCAAATCACTTCCATAGCCTGCTTCCTCTGCTCTCGTTCTTGAGCCGTAGTGTGCTGTGGTGGCCAACCTTGTCTGTCTCAAACTCATTGTCACTTGCTATACCTCTGCCTTCATCTCTTGCCCCTATGATCTTACCACCGATTTCACTTGAAGAAGCAATGTTGCCTAATGAATAGAGCATAGGCCTGGGAGTCAGAAGGACAAGGGTTCTAATCCTGGCTCTGCCCCTTGTATGCTGTATGACTTTGGGCAAGTCACTTACCTTCTCCATGCCTCAGTTGCCTCATCTGTAAAATGATGATTAAGATGAATATTAAGACTGTGAACTCTATGTGGGACAGGGACTGTGACCAACCTGATTAACTTGTGTCTGCCCCAGCACTTAATACAGTGCCCAGCCGATAGTAAGAATTTAACAAATATCATTAAAAAATTGAAGCCATTAGGCCTTATTTCCTTAAAATTTCCCCTGCACCTCTCCAGTCCCACCCTCCTCCTGCCCCACTTTGACTCTTCCATCCTTCCCAGCAGTGTCTCAAGAGGCAAGCCCTTCTCCTCTTAAAATCTGCCTCCTCCACCTATGCCTCTTATCCCATCCCTTGTCATCTTGTCAAATCAATCCCTCCCCCGCCCATTTTACCTCCCTGACCACCATCTTTAACCCCTCACCCTCCAGGGGCACCTTCCCCATTGTTTTCAAACATTCCTAGGTAGACCCTACCCTTAGAAAAGTCTCAACCCCACAGAACACTCCAATTATTTCCCCATCTCCCTCCTACAGTTTCTCCCCAAACTCCTTGAGCAAGTTATTTATAGCCTCTGCCTCCACTTTCCTCCAAATCTCTCTTTGATACCCTGCAATCTGGCTTCTACCCCATCTACTTGATTTAAGCTGACCTCTTTGAGATCACCATTGATTTCCTTCTTGCCAGATCCAATGGCTTCTACTCCATCCTGATCCTCCTCAACCTCTCAACTGCCTTAGACACTATGAACCTCTCCCTTCTCCTGGAAACATTATCTAACCTTGGTTTTACTGCCACTGTCCTCTCCAGATTCCCCCATCTCTCTGGCTGCTCATTCTCAGTCTCTTTCCCAGGCTCCTCTTCTGCCTTCCAACTCCCTTACCATGGGTGTGCATCAGGACTCAGTTCTGGGTCCCCTTCTATTCTCCATCTACACCCACTCCCTTGGAGAACTCACTTACTCCTATGGCTTCATCTCTACACAGATTCCCAAATCTGCCTCTCCAGCCCTGACCCCTCTCCTTCTCTGCAGCTTTACCATTCTTCCCATCTTCAGGACATCCCATCTTGGATATCTCACCACCAACACCCCAAACTTAACATCTCCAAAAAAGAATTCCTCATCTTGCCAATCAAATCCTGACCTAGTCCAGACTTTTCCACCGCCATAGACAACACCATCACCCTGTCTCTCAAGCCCATAACCTCGACATTATCCTCAATTCACCTCATTCATTCAACCCACATATTTTGTCTGTCACCAAAACCTGTTGGAGCTACTTTCACATCATCTCTAGCATCTGCCCTTTCCTTCCCATCCAAACTACTACCATGCTGATCCAATCATTTCTCCCATTCTGCCTTTACAGCATCAGCCTCCTCAATGAACTCTCTGCCTCCCGCCTCTCCCCTCTCCAGTCCGTATTTCGCTCTGCTGCTCCGATCATTTTTCTATAAAACTATTCAGTCCAAGTCTCCCCACTCCTCCAAAACCTCCAGTGGTTGCCCATCCATCTCATCCATCTCCGCAACAAACAGAAACTCTTTACCGTCAGCACTGTAGATGCACAACCAGTTCTCCGCCACCGATCCTACTTAGCTGATCTACTGCAACCCAGCCACTTCACTCCTTCAAAGCCAATCTGCTCACTGTACCTCGATCTCACCTGTCTGGCCTCTGACACATTCCCCTCGTCCTCTCTCCTCGCTCCAGTCTATTCTTCATTCCACTGCCCGGCTCATCTTACTGCAGAAACGCTCTGGGCATGTCACTCCCCTTCTTAAAAACCTCCAGTGGTTGCCTATCGACCTCCGCACGAACAAAAACTTCTCACTCTGAGCTTCGAGGCCTTCCAACACCTTGCCCCCTCCTACCTCTCCTCCCTTCTCTCTTTCTACCGCCCACCCCGCACGCTCCGCTCCTCTGCCGCCCACCTCCTCAACGTCCCCCGTTCTCGCCTATCCCGCCGTTGACCCCCGGACCACGTCCTCCCGCTGTTCTGGAATGCCCTCCCTCCTCACCTCCGCCAAACTCATTCTCTTCCCCTCTTCAAAGCCCTACTGAGAGCTCACCCCCTCCAAGAGGCCTTCCCAGACTGAGCTTCCTCTTTTCCCTCTGCTCCCTCTGTCCCCTTCTACAGCCCCCTTCACCTCCCTTCAGCTAAGCCCCCTTCCCCCCTTCCCTCTGCTCCTCCCCCTCTCCCTTCCCCTCCCCTCAGCATTGTGCTCGTCTACTCATTTGTATGTATTGTTATTATCTTATTTATTTTGCTAATGAGATGTACATCACCTTGATTCTATTTATTGCTACTGTTTTAATGAGATGTCCATCCTCTTGATTCTATTTATTCCTATTGTTCTTGTCTGTCTGTCTCCCCCGATTAGACTGTAAGCCCGTCAATGGGCAGGGACTGTCTCTATCTGTTGCCGATTTGTACATTTCAAGCGCTTAGTACAGTGCTCTGCACATAGTAAGCGCTCAATAAATACTATCGAATGAATGAATGAATCCTCCTTCTGGCCTTAAATTCCATCTCTCTTCATATATGAAATCACCACTCACCCTATCTTCAGAACTCTACTTAAATCCCATCTCTTCCACGAGGCCTTTCCTGATTAACCCCTTCGACCGCCCATCTGCATTGCTTATGCACTTGGATCTATACTCCTCAAGCACTTTGATATTCACCTCACCCCAAACCGCCCAGCACTTTTGCCTTTATCTCTGTAGTCTGTCATTTCCCTTATCTTTAATTCTATTTAATAATGTTGGTATTTGTTAAGCGCTTACTATGCGCCGAGCACTGTTCTAAGCGCTGGGGTAGAGCCAGGGGAAACAGGTTGTCCCATGTGGGGCTCACAGTCTTCATCCCCATTTTACAGATGAGGTAACTGAGGCACCGAGAAGTGAAGTGACTTGGGACAAGTGGCAGAGCCAGGATTCAAACCCATGGCCTCTGACTCCAAAGTCCGTGCTCTTTCCACTGAGCCACGCTGCTTCTCTTAATAAGCCCGTCAAACGTCAGGGACTGTCTCTATCTGTTGCCGACTTGTTCATTCCAAGCGCTAAGTACAGTGCTCTGCACATAGTAAGCACTCAATAAATACTATTGAATAATGTTGGTATTTGTTAAGCGCTTACTCTGTGCCGAGCACTGTCCTAAGCGCTGGGGTACATACAGGGTAATCAGGTTGTCCCACGTGAGGCTCACAGTTAATCCCCATTAGACAGATGAGGTAACTGAGGCACAGAGAAGTTAAGTTAGTTGCCCACAGTCACACAGCTAACAAGTGGCAGAGCTGGGATTCGAACTCATGACCTCTGACTCCCAAGCCCGTGCTCTTTCCACTGAGCCACGCTGCTTCTCTATTTAATCTCTGTCTTCCCCTTTAGTCTATAAATTCCTTGTGGGCAGAACAACAATAATAATAATAATAATGATGATGATGATGAGTGTTAAGCGCTTACTATGTGCAGAACACTGTTCTAAGCGCTGGGGTAGATACAGGGTAATCAGGTTGTCCCACGTGAGGCTCACAGTCAATCCCCATTTTACAGATGAAGCAACTGAGGCCCAGAGAAGTTAAGTGAATTGCCCAGTCACACAGCTGACAGGTGGAAGAACCGGGATTCGAACCTATGACCTCTGACTCCCAAGCCCAGGCTCTTTCCACTGAACTACGCTGCTTCTCTATAGCTAACCACTCTGTTGCTCCCAGTTCTTAGTACAGTTCTCTGCACACATTAAGGTCCCCCCATTGATTTATTGATTGACTGAATGATTTATAAGTTCCTTCTGTGATTCTATTGATCTTTATTCATTCAATAGTATTTATTGAGGGCTTGCTATGTGCAGAACACTGTACTAAGCGCTTGGAATGTACAAATCGGTAACAGATCTTGATGATATTGATGCCAGACTAGTTTTGTTTTGTTGTCAGTCTCCCCCGTTTAGACTGTGAGCCCCTCGTTGGGCAGGGATTGTCCCTACCTGTTGCCGAATTGTACATTCTAATCGCTTAGTACTGTGCTGTGCACATTGTAAGCGCTCAATAAAGACGATTGGATGAATGAATGTTTACCAACTCTGCTTTATTGTATGCTCCCAAGAACTTAGTACAATGCTCTGCACACAGTAAGCGCTCAATAAACATGATTGAATGAAAGTAAGCACTCAATAAAGATGATTGTTTGAGTGCCCGATTGATTAATCAGGACATCCAGATCCTAATTCCTGTTCTGCTACTTTATGGCTGTGTGACCTTGGGTAAGTCACTTACCTTCTCTTTGCCTCATTTTTCTCATCTAGAGAATGGGGATAAACTATCTGTTCTCCCTTTAGAGTAGCCTGTGAGTCCCTCATGGTACAGGAACTGTGTCCTGTCTGATTATATTGTATCCACAACAGCACCTACCACAGGTCTTGGCACATAGTAGACGTTTGCTTAATGCCAATATGATTATCGGTAAAGGAACGGAAAATTGTTTTCCGATGGAGGTTAGTCTTTTCCGCTTTCATCCCTTTCCAGGTTGTTTGCAGTATGTAGTTTTCTTTTTGTCACCCTTTTCTCCATGACAAAGTAGTACTCAAAGAAATAACAGTGTTCAAAGTATGTAAATCTAGTCTTAACAAATTAAAAAGGTGTTTCTGTTGATGAGAGCCGATAGAGCATTGATAGATTGGAACACACTTCAGGCTTCAAAATCACCTTCACGTTTCATTCTTGACACTTGCCTTGGAAAGAGAAGTGGATGGAGAAATGAACAGGTTAGGTTATAATTTGACTATCTCCTTTTTATTTTAAGTGGTCTTTTACTAGCAGGTTCTAAGGCTTACACATTTCTTAAAGCAATGGCTGAATGCCGACAGTCGAACTGTCCTTTGGGAAAGAAAGATGCTTCTTGGTGATAATTGTACATTTGGCTAAATTAAAAATAGCTATTTTACCTGCAGTCTGGTTTCAAACAGGCAGGTACTGTATTTAACAGGTGCCTGTCCATTTTCTATTATTTGTTCAGGAGGAGGCTTGGTTCATTCATTCAATCGTATTTATTGAGCGCTTACTGTGTGCAGAGCGCTGTACTAAGCTCTTGGGAAGTACAATTCAGCAACAAATAGAGACAATCCCTGCCCACCACAGGCTGAACTGTAACATGTTTTAACTTAGTGGAAGAATCACCACATGCCCCTCATTCTGCTGTGAGGCAAATGACACTTGTAAGGGGGAGGGGGATGGGTGATTCCCCACTGCCCAGCTGGGTAATTTCCTCAGGAGATGTAAGTTTAAACTTTCCTTCCTTGACCAAGATTGTTCCACTTTGTAGTGAAGACCAGATGGACCGAGCTTTTGGTATAAAATTGAGGAAGTATGCCGTCAGGGCTCAATTCAAAGGAGTACAGAATTGCCATTGTTAAGTGCCTAGAAGAGGAAAGGAAGAGAGAAGCTCTCCGTTAAAAAAAAAAAAAAAAGTATTCCTTTGTGTAAAGATTTGCCTACTTTTTCATCTCCTCTCCTTCTCTCCTTCTTTTCTTTTTCCTTTTGCAGATTTTATAGCTCTTTTTCCCGAGTTCTCACTGGTCCGCACACAGGAAATACCGAGGATGAAAAATCCCGTAGAACAGGTGGATCGAAAATTGAGAAAACAGTTCTGAATTCCGACTAGTCTGGCGTAGCTATACAAACAAGACAGTCATCATCGTCGTCAGGGTTAGTAACAGGAGGACCAGGAGAAACAGTCCACATGGGATCAGAACGAAGAATGTCAGGGACCAGGTTGAGAAAAGAGGGTCACTTCCATCATATTTGAAAACCCTGCCCAACTCGGCGTGCAGGTGGTTTTAACCAGGAGTCCAAGTTATACTTTTTGAAAAATGATCCATATTCTCCTTTCATTCCATTATATTTCAGATACTTTATTTTAAATTTTACGTGACTTCTAACTTTGATTTTGTAACCATCACTCGCAAGGATACATTTAAGAATCCCAGAGGTTTAAATCTATAAAAGTTTTCGAATTTACTCCTTGGGTCCCTTGAGGAGTAGCGTGGCTTAGTGGAAAGATCCCGGGCTTGGGAGTCACAGGACATGGGTTCTAATCCCACTCTGCCACTTGTCTGCTCTGTGATCTTAGGCGAGCCACTTCACGTCTCTGTGCCTCAGTTCCCTCCTCTGTAAAATGGGGATTAAGATGTGAACTCCACAAAGGACAGCCCGATTACCTTGGATCTACCCCAGCGCTTAGAACGGTGCTTGGCACTTAGTAAACGATGAACAAATATTTAACTATTATTATTAACTGGGGTGGATGAAATCTCAGGGGTAGGGCCGGGGGGGAGGGGGGGGGGGAACGGGGACGAATAAAAACACCTCTGGATTGAAAGTGTGAGTGGCAAACATTGGGAGATTGTGTTTTATCTGTCATTGGTGGGTTATCGATGTGTTGTACATATGCCTATGTGCATATATGTAACTATATGCCAAGCACTGTTCTAAACGCGGGGGTAGATGGAAGATAATCCGGTTGGACCCAGCCCTTGTCCCACATGGGCCTCCAGGTCTCCCGATTAGACTGCGAGCCCGTCATGGGGCAGGGACCGTCTCTATCTGTTGCCGACTTGTCCATTCCAAGCGCTTAGTACAGTGCTCTGCACACCGTAAGCGCTCAATAAATACTATTGACTGACTCTGTTCTCAGCGCTGGGATAGATACAAGGTAATCAGGTTGTCCCAAGTAGGGCTCCCAGTCTTCGCCCCCGTTTTCCAGATGAGGTCCCCCGGGGCCCAAGAGAAGCGAAGTGACTCTCGCAGGGTCCCGCAGCAGACCAGCGGCGGGGTCGGGATTAGAACCCACGCCCCGGACCTCCCGGTGTCCACCCCCGTTTTGCAGATGTGGTCCCTGAAGCCCAGAGAAGCGAGGTGACTCTCCCAGGGTCCCACAGCGGACCAGTGGCGGGGTCGGGATTAGAACCCAAGCCCCGGACCCCCCGGTATCCACCCCCGTTTTGCAGAGGAGGTCCCTGGGGCCCAAGAGAAGAGAAGGGAGTCCCCCAGGGTCCCACAGCGGACCAGTGGCGGGGTCGGGATTAGAACCCACGCCTCGACCCTCCCGGTGTCCACCCCCGTTTTGCAGAGGAGGTCCCTGGGGCTCAGGAGAAGAGAAGGGAGTCTCGCCGGGTGTCACGGCGGACCAGCGGCGGGGCCGGAATTAGAACCCACGCCCCGGCCCTCCCGGTCTCCACCCCCGTTTTGCAGATGAGGTCCCCCGGGGCCCTAGAAAAGCGAAGTGACTCTCGCGGGGTCCCGCAGGCGACGAGCGGCGGGGCCGGGATTAGAACCCACGGCCCGGCCCTCCGCGGCGTTGGGAGGGGCGCGGGAGGGGGGAGCGGGCGGCAGTTGGGAGGCGGCGGCGGCGGCGGCGGCGGGAAGGGACAGACGGACACGGACACCGAGAGAGGGAGAGAGGGAGAGAGGGGGGTTGGCCGGCTGCGCCGCTTGGGGCCGGATCGGGCGGGCCCGGGCCGGGGGGCGGCCGGACGATGGAGCCCCGGCCGGCGACGGCGGGGGGCGAGGGGGGCGAGGGGGCCCGGGCACCGGGGGCCGAGGGGGGCCGGACCCGCCGGGCCCGCCGCTCCTGCCCGTCCTGCCCGTCCTGCCGGTGCCTCCGGCCCGTGCGCCCCGCCCGCCGCCCCCCGGCCCGCGGCCCCCCGGCCCGCGGCCCCCCGGCCCGCCGCCCCCCGGCCCGCCGCCCCCCGGCCCGCGGCCCCCCGGCCCGCCTCCTGCTGCTCCTCTGCCCGCTGGCCGGCCTCATCCTCCCCTCCGCGCAGCTACGCTTGCACCCCCGCCAAGGTAAACGCCCCCCACCCCAACACCCCCGGCCCGAACCCCGGCTGGCCCTCCGGATGACCCTCCGGCTGTCCCCCCTGCTGGCCCTCCGGATGACCCCCCGACCCGACCCCCGACTGTCCCTCCGGATGACCCTCCGGTGGACCCCCCGACCCGGCCGACCCCCCGACTGTCCCCTCGGCTGTCCCTCCGGGTGACCCTGCGGCTGACCCCCCCGGCCGTCCCCCCGGATGACCCCCCCACCCCTCGACTGTCCCCCCGACCCGGCTGACCCCCCGCCCTCCCTCCTCGGAGTTTCCCTTCCCCCCCTCGCCTCCCCTCGCCTCCCCTCGCCTCCCCTCGCCTCCCCTCGCCTCCCCTCGCCTCGCCTCGCCTCGCCTCCCCGCTTCTAGGTTGGAAGTCCGGGCTCGCTTTCCCACGGGTCGGGCCAGTGGTCTGCACGCACAGAGCGCTCGGCAAATAATGATTCTAGTGACGGTGGCGTCTGTGAAGCGCTTACTAGGTGCCAAGCGGGCTGCTAAGCGCTGGAGAGGAGAGAAGGTGATCGGGTCGTCCCGCGTGGGGCTCACGGGCTTCACCCCCATTTTAATAATAATAATAATAATAATCATGTTGGTATTTGTTAAGCGCTTACTATGTGCCCAGCACTGTTCTAAGCGCTGGAGTAGACACAGGGGAATCAGGTTGTCCCACGTGGGGCTCACAGTCTTCATCCCCATTTTACAGATTCAGGTTGTCCCACGTGGGGCTCACGGTCTTCATCCCCATTTTACAGATGAGGTAAACTGAGGCACAGAGCAGTGAAGTGACTTACCCACAGTCCCCCAGCTGACAAGTGGCAGAGCTGGGATTCGAACTCACGATCTCTGACTCCAAAGCCCGGGCTCTTTCCACTGAGCCACGCCGCTTCTCTACAGATGAGGGAACTGAGGCACGGAGAAGAATAAGTTAGCGCTCAGGAAATACTACTGAATGAATAATAATGATAAGGGTGGTATTTGTTAAGCGCTCACGAGGTGCCAAGCACTGTTCCGAGCGCTGGGGCAGATAGAAGGTGATCGGGTTGTCCCACGTGGGGCTCACGGTCTTCATCCCCATTTTAGAGATGAGGGAACCGAGGCACAGAGAAGAAGAAGAAGAATGATGATAGTATTTGTTAAGCGCTTACTAGGTAGCAAGCGCTGTTCTCAGCGCTGGGGGAGATAGAAGGTGATCGGATTGTCCTCCGTGGGGCTCACGGTCTTCGTCCCCATCTTACAGATGAGGGAACCGGGGCACAGAGAATAATAATAATAATGATGATAGTATTGGTGAAGCGCTTACTAGGTGCCAAGCACTGTTCTAAGCGCTGGAGAGGCTAGAGGGTGATCGGTTTGTCCCACGTGGGACCCAAGGTCTTAATTCCCATTTTACGGAGGGGAGGTCACTGAGGCACAGAGAAGTTAAGTGACTTGCCCAGAGTCATACAGCTGACAAGTGGCTGGGGCGGGATTTGAACCCATGACCGCTGACTCCCAAGCGCGGGCTTTTTCCAGTGAGCCACGTGGCTTCTCTGCGATTGAATGAGTGAATGAGTGAATGAATGAATGAATGACACCCCCCCTCCCCTCCCCCCCGGCCCCTTCCCCCGGCGGAGCGTCTGATGTGGGGCAAAGTTAAATGACTTGGCCAGGGTCACTCAGGGTCACAGGGGGCTCGGTGATCTGGGCTGCTGGGATGGGGGAGTCCACAACCCTCAGGACCCGAGGCGTCGAAACAGGGGCACATATATCGATGCCTGTTTGCCTGTCTTGATGTCTGCCCCCTGCCCCCCCATAATAATAATAATAATTCTGGTATTTGTTAAGTGCTTACTGGGTGCGAAGCACTGTGTTCTAAGCGCTGGGGCTGTGAGCCCGTTGTTGGGCAGGGTTTGTCTCTTTCTGTTGCTGACTTGTACATTCCAAGCGCTCAGTACAGTGTTCTGCACCTAGTAAGCGCTCCGTAAATACGACTGAATGAATAGTGAGCAGGTTGGCCCACGTGGGGTTTACGGTCTTCATCCCCATTTTTACAGACGGGAACTGAGGCACAGAGATGTGAGGTGACTTGCCCAAGGTCACACAGCAGACAAGTGGCGGAGCCGGGATTAATTAATTTTGGTATTTGTTAAGCGCTTACTGTGTGCAGAGCACTGTTCTAAGCGCTGGGATAGATAACAGAATAATCAGGTTGTCCCACATGAGGCTCACAGTTAATCCCCATTTTACAGATGAGGGAACTGAGGCACAGAGAAGTTGAATGACTTGCCCACAGTCACACAGCTGACAGGTGGCAGAGGCGGGATTCGAACCCATACCTCTGGCTCCCAATCCCAGCCTCTTTCTACTGAGCCCCGCTGCTTCTCGTCCTTTGACTCCCAAGCCCAGGCTCTTTCCACTGAGCCACGCTGCTTCTCTAGACTGTAAGTGTTGCGGGCAGGGATGGTCTTTCCCTTTAGTGCTGTATTGTACTTTCCAAGCGCTTAGTACAGTGCTCTACACACAGTAAGTGCTCAATAAATACAGTTGACTCGAGCGAATGAATGAACGGGCCTGGGAGGCAGCGGGACCTGGGTTCTAATCCCGATTCGGCCGCTCGGGTTTCCCTGGGCGAGTCACTTCGCCTCTCTGCACTGTGTCCAACCCGATTTGCTTGTATTAATAATGATTGGGGTATTTGTTAAGCGTTTACTATGTGCCAGGCCCTGTACTAAGCACTGGGGTGGAAAACAAGTAAATCGAGCTGGACACAGTGCCTGTCCCATGTGAGGCTCTCGGTCTCAATCTCCATTTTACAGATGAGGTAACTGAGACCCAGAGAAGCGAAGTGAGTTAGTTGCCCAAGGTCACCCAGCAGACCAGTGACAGAGCGGAATTAGAACCCAGGACCTTCTGACTCCCAGCCCTGTGCTCTATCCACTGAGCCATGCGCCTCCCCAGTGCTTGGTACACTGCCTGGCACATAGTAAGTGTTTAGCAGATAGTGTTATTATTATTATTATTATTATTGTGCTCTGTACCTCTGTTCCCTCATCTGTAAAATGGGGATGAAAACTGTGAGCCCCATGTGGGACATGGACTACGTCCAGCCTGATCAGGCAGCATCTACCCCCGCATTTAGCACAGTGCCTGGCACATAGTAAGCGCTCACCAGATGCCATAATTATCGTTATTCTCTGGACCTCTGTTCCCTCGTCTGTAAAATGGGGCTGAAGACTGTGAGCCCCATGAGGGACGGGGACTACGTCCAGCCTGATTAGCCAGCATCAATCCCAAGGTTCGGCACAGTGGCTGGCTCCTAATAATAATAATAATGTTGGTATTTGTTAAGCACTTACTATGTGCAGAGCACTGTTCTAAGCGCTGGGGGAGACACAGGGGAATCAGGATGTCCCACGTGAGGCTCACAGTTAATCCCCATTTTACAGATGAGGGAACTGAGGCCCAGTGAAGTGAAGTGACTTGCCCACAGTCCCACAGCTGACAAGTGGCCGAGCCGGGATTCGAACTCATGACCTCTGACTCCAAAGCCCGGGCTCTTTCCACTGAGCCACGCTGCTAAGCGCTAAACAGATTACCCCCCCCCCCCCACCCCCCACAGGTCGGGGGTCCCGGAGCCCGGTCGGGGGTCCGAGGGCCGGCGAAGGCTTCGAAGCGGGGAGAGGCCTTGTCGGTCTGTGGCATGTGAGGCGGGACGTGGGCCGGGGGAAAGTGGGCATGTGAGCCCCACCTGCGACAGGGACTGACCGTCTCCACCCCGCTCTGCTCGTCTCCACCCCGGCGCTTAGTACAGCGCCTGCCACATAGTAAGCGCTTAAGGAAGATCATCATTATTATGACTGTGATTATGGAGCGAGGGTCGGGGCTGGAGGTGGCGGTGGGGGGGCGGCGCAGGGGGTGGAGGCGGCAAGAAGGGGAGGAGGAGGAAGAAGAAGAGGAGGAGAAAGAAGAGGAGGAAGAGGAGGAGGAAGAGAAGGAGGAGGAAGAGAAGGAGGAGGAAGGGGGGAGAAGGGGAGGAGACAGAGGAGGAAGAAGAGGAGGAGGATAAGGGGAGGAGGAGGAAGAGGAAGAAGAAGAAAAGGAGGAGGAGAAGGCGAGGAGGAGGAAGAAGAAAAGGAGGAAGAGAAGGAAGAAGAGGAGGAGGAGAAGAAGGGGAGCAGACAGGAGGAGGAAGAGAAGGAGGAGAAGGGGAGGAAAAGGAAGAAGAAGAGGAGGAGAAAGAAGAGGAGGAAGAGGAGGAGGAAGAGAAGGAGGAGGAAGGGGGGAGAAGGGGAGGAGACAAAGGAGGAAGAAGAGGAGGAGGATAAGGGGAGGAGGAGGAAGAGGAAGAAGAAGAAAAGGAGGAGGAGAAGGGGAGGAGGAGGAAGAAGAAAAGGAGGAAGAGAAGGAAGAAGAGGAGGAGGAGAAGAAGGGGAGCAGACAGGAGGAGGAAGAGAAGGAGGAGAAGGGGAGGAAAAGGAAGAAGAAGAGGAGGAAGGAGGAGGAGAAGGGGAGGAGGAAGAAGAAGAGGAGAAAGAAGAAGAGGAGGAAGAAGACGAAGAGAAGGAGGATGAGGAGAGGAGGAAGAAGAGGAAAAGGAGGAGGAGAAGGAGAGGAAGGAGGAAGAAGAGGATAAGGGGAGGAGGAGGAAGAAGAAGAGGAGGAGGAGAGAGAAGAAGAGGAGGAAGAGAAGGAGGAGAAGAGGAGGAGGAAGAAGAAGAAGAGGAGGAGGAGAAAGAAAAGGAAGAGGAAGAGAAGGGGGAGGAGGAAGAAGAAGAGGAGGAGAAGGGCAGGAGGAGGAAGAAGAGACGGAGGATAAGGGGAGGAGGAGAAAGAAGAAGAGGAGGAGGAGGATAAGGGGAGGAGGAAGAAGAAGAAAAGGAGGAAGAAAAGGAAGAAGAGAAGGAGGAGAAGGGGAGGAGACAGGAGGAAGAAGAGAAGGAGGAGAAGGGGAGGAGGAGGAAGAAGAGAAGGAGGAGGAAGAGGATGAGAAGGGAAGGAGGATGAGAAGGGAAGGAGGAGGAGGGGATGTGTAGGAGGCGGAGGTTGGGGAGGTCAGCTGCTGAGGGTGGTGGGTGTGTGGGGTTTGCATCGTGGCTCAGTGGAAAGAGCCCGGGCTTGAGAGTCAGAGGTCATGGGTTCAAATCCCGGCTCCGCCACTTGTCAGCTGTGTGACTTTGGGCAGGTCACTTAACTTCTCTGGACCTCATTTCCCTCATCTGTAAAATGGGGATGAAGACTGTGAGCCCCACGTGGGACAACCTGATTACCTTCTAACCTCCCCAGCACTTAGAGCAGTGCTTTGCACATAGTAAGCGCTTAACAAGTGCATCATTTTTGAGAAGCAGCATGGCTCAGTGGAAAGAGCCCGGGACTCAGAGGTCATGGGTTCGAATCCCGAGTCTGCCATTTGTCAGCTGTGTGACTGTGGGCCAGTCATTTCACTTCTCTGGGCCTCAGTTTCTTCATCTGGAAAATGGGGATGAAGACTGGGAGCACCACGTGGGACCACCTTTCATTCATTCATTCAATAGTATTTATTGAGCGCTTACTATGTGCAGAGCACTATACTAAGCGCTTGGAATGTACAAATCGGCAACAGATAGAGACAGTCCCTGCCCTTTGACGGGCTTACAGTCTAATCAGGGGAATCACCACCTGGTGACCCTGTGTCTCCCCCAGCGCTTAGAATGGCGCTGTGCACATAGTAAGCGCTTAACAAATGCCAACATGATTATTATTATTAAGAGTGTGAGCCCCACGTGGGACCACCTGATGACCCCGGGTCTCCCCCAGCGTTTAGACCAGGGTTGTGCACAGAGTAAGCGCTTAACCAACATGCCGATTATGGTTGGCATGTGTTAAGGAAGCAGCGCGGCTCAGTGGAAAGAGCCTGGGCTTCGGAGTCAGAGGTCATGAGTTCGACTCCCGGCTCTGCCACTTGACAGCTGTGTGACTGTGGGCAAGTCACTTCACTTCTCTGGGCCTCAGTTCCCTCATCTGTCAAATGGGGATGAAGACTGGGAGCCTCACGTGGGACCACCTGATGACCCTGGATCCCCCCCCCCCCAGCGCTTAGAACAGTGCTCCGCACATAGTAAGCACTTACCAAATACCAACATTATGATTATTAGCTGGGTGACTGTGGGCAAGTCACTTCTCTGTGCCTCCGTGACCTCATCTGTCAAATGGGGATGAAGCCTGGGAGCCTCACGTGGGACCACCTGATGACCCTGGATCCCCCCGCCCCCCAGCGCTTAGAACAGTGCTCCGCACGTAGTAAGCGCTCACCAAATACCAACATTATGATGATTACGTGTGTGTGTGTGTGTGTGTGTGTTTCAGAAGCGCTGGTGAGGCGGCTGTCGTCGTACGAGGTGGTGCGGCCGGCCCGGGTGGACGAGTTCGGGGCGCTGGTCCCGCAGAGCCGGAGGCGGCGCGGCGCCCGGGCCGGGGGCCACCCTGGAGGAGGAGGAGGAGGAGGCGGAGAGCCCGGAGGCCGGCCCGCAGGAGGCGGCCAGCCCTTAGCAGCAGGAGAGCCCGGAGGCCTGCCCGGAGGAGGCGAGGCCGGGGCGGGGCAGAGGACGCACTACCGCATCAGCGCCTACGGGCAGCTCTTCGCCCTCAACCTCAGCGCCGACGCCGCCTTCATCGCGCCGCGCTTCGCCGTGCTCCGCCTGGGCGGGGCCAACGCGGGGGGCGGGGCCGCGGACCCGGCGCCGCCCAATCGGAGAGCCCCACACGGCGCGCCCGCCGGGGCCGCGGCCAATCCGGGAGCCCCACACGGCGCGGGGGGCGGGGCCGGGCCGGGCCCCGCCCCCTCCGACCTCCGCCACTGCTTCTACCGCGGCCGCGTCAACGCGCAGGAGGCGCTCACCGCCGTCTTCAGCCTCTGCGGGGGCCTGGTGAGCGAGCGGGACCCCGTCGTCGTGGTCGTCGTGGTCGTCGTGGTCGTCGTCGTGGTCGTCGTCGTGGTCGTCGGGACGACGGGGCTAATTCTGGAGCCCTGACTAAGTGCACGGCGCTGTTCTAACCCCTGGGGGAGACCCGGGGTCAGCAGGGTGGTCCCACGGGGGGGGCTCACCCTCTTAACGATGTTGGTATTTGTGAAGCGCTTACTCTGTGCAGAGCACTGGTCTAAGAGCTGGGGGAGACCCGGGGTCAGCAGGGTGGTCCCGCATGGGGCTCACACTCTTAATAATGATAATAATCATGTTGGTATTTGTGAAGCGCTTACTGTGTGCAGAGCACTGTCCTAAGCGCTGGGGGAGACCCGGGGTCATCAGGTGGTCCCACGGGGGGCTCACACTCTTGATGATAATAATAATGATAGTGTTGGTTTTCTTAAGCTCTTACTATGTGCAGAGCGCGGTTCCAAGCGCTGGGGGAGACCCAGGGTCATCAGATGGTCCCACATGGGGCTCACACTCTCCCCCAGCGCTTAGAACAGTGCTCTGCACCTTATAAGGGCTTAACAAATACCAACATTATTATTCATTCAATAGTATTTATTGAGCGCTTACTATGTGCAGAGTGCTGTACTAAGCAATTGGAATGTACAAATGGGCAACAGATAGAGACAGTCCCTGCCCTTTGACGGGCTTACAGTCAAATGGGGGGAGACGGACAAAGACAATAGCAATAAATAGAATCAAGGGGATGAACATCTCATTAAAACAATAGCAAATAAATAGAATCAAGGTGATGTACATCTCATTAGCAAAATGAATAGGGTAATGAAAATATATACAGTTGAGCGGTTGAGCACAGTGCTGAGGGGAGGGGAAGGGAGAGGGGGAGGAGCAGAGGGAAAGGGGGGAAAAGAGGGCTTAGCTGATGGGAGGTGAAGGGGGGGTAGGGGAGAGCAGAGGGAGCAGAGGGAAAAGGGGAAGCTCAGTCTGGGAAGGCCTCTTGGAGGAGGTGAGCTCTCAGTAGGGCTTTGAAGAGGGGAAGAGAGTTAGTTTAGCGGAGGTGAGGAGGGAGGGCGTTCCGGGACCACGGGAGGACGGGGCCCGGGGGTCGATGGCGGGATAGGCGAGAACGGGGGACGGTGAGGAGGCAGAGGAGTGGAGTGTGTGGGGTGGGCGGTAGAAAGAGAGAAGGGAGGAGAGGTAGGAGGGGGCAAGGGGATGGAGAACCTCAAAGCCTAGAGTGAGAAGTTCTTGTTTCGTGTGGAGGTTGATAGGCAACCACTGGAGGTTTTTAAGTAGGGGAGTGACATGCCCAGAGCGTTTCTGCAGGAAGATGAGCCGGGCGGCGGAGTGAAGAATAGACTGGAGCGGGGAGAGACAAGAGGAAGGGAGATCAGAGAGAAGGCTGACACAATAATCCAGCTGGGATATTATGAGAGCATGTACCAGTAAGGTAGCCGTTTGGGTGGAGAGGAAAGGGTGGATCTTATAAAGGTGACACCGGCAGGTTTTGGTGACGGATCGAATGTGTGGGGTGAACGAGAGAGGCGAGTCAAAGATGACACCGAGGTTGTGGGCCTGAGAGACGGGAAGGATGGTCGCACCGTCCACGGTGATAGGGAAGGCAGGGAGAGGACAGGGCTTGGGAGGGAAGATGAGGAGCTCAGTTTTGGACATATTGAGTTTTAGGTGGCGGGCAGACATCCAGGTAGAGACGTCTTGGAGGCAGGAGGAGATACGAGCCTGAAGGGAGGTGGAGAGGACAGGGGCAGAGATGTAGATCTGTGTGTCATCTGCATAGAGATGATAGTTGAAGCCGTGAGAGCGGATGAGTTCACCGAGGGAGTGAGTGTAGATAGAGAACAGAAGAGGGCCAAGAACTGACCCTTGGGGAACCCCAACAGTTAGAGGATGGGAGGGGGAGGAGAAGCCCGTGAAGGAGACCGAGAATGACCGGCCAGAGAGATAAGAGGAGAACCGGGAGAGGACGGAGTCCGTGAAGCCAAGGTGAGATAAGGTGTAGAGGAGAAGGGGATGGTCGACAGTGTCAAAGACAGCTGAGAGGTCGAGGAGGATTAGGATAGAGTAGGAGCCATTGGATTTGGCAAGAAGGAGGTCATGGATGACCTTAGAGAGAGCAATCTCGGTAGAGTGGAGGGGATAAGGTCTGGGACTATTAACTGTGAAGCAGCATAGTCTAATGGAAAGAGAACCTGGGAGCCAAAAGGAGCTGGGTTCTAATCTCAGCTCTGCCACTTGTCTGCTGTGTGACATTGGGCAAGTCACTTCAGTTCTCTGTTAGTCACACAGCTGACAAGGGGCAGAGTCGGGATTCGAACCTGTGACCTCTGATTCCCAAGTCCGCGCTCTTTCCCCTGAGCCACGCTGCTTCACTTCTCTGGGCCTCAGTGACCTCATCTGGAAATTGGGGATGAAAACTGTCAGCCCCACTTGGGATAACCTGGTCACCTTGTATCCCCCCAGCGCTTAGAACAGTGCTTAGCACATAGTAAGCGCTTAACAAATACCACCGTTTTTATTCTTATTATTAATCCAGCCCCTTCTCTTGTCTCCCTCCTCCACCCAGCGCTTCCAACAGTGCTTGGCACACCATCATCATCATGTTGGTATCTCTTCATTCATTCAATCGTATATTCATTCATTCATCCATCCATTCATTCTATATTCATTCATTCAATAGTATTTATTGAGCGCTTATGATGTGCAGAACACTGGACTAAGCGATTGGAATGAACATTTGGGCAACAGAGCAGAGAGAGACAAATCCCCGCCCAATGACGGGCTCACAGTCTAAACACAGGGTCACAGTCTAGAGAGTGCTTACTATGTGCAGAGCACTGGACTAAGTGCTTGGAATGTACCATTTGGCAACAGATAGAGACAACCCCTTCCCGCTTACTATGTAATAATAATAATGATGGTGTTTGTTAAGTGCTTACTATGTGCGAAGCACTGGACTGAGCGCTCAGAATGTACATTCGGCAACAGGTAGAGAGAACCCCTGCCCGCTTACTATGTAATAATAATAATAATGATGATATTTGTTAAGCCCTTACTATGTGTGAAACACTGGACTCAGCGCTCAGAATGTACATTCGGCAACAGGTAGAGAGAACCCCTGCCCGCTTACTATGTAATAATAATGATGATATTTGTTAAGCCCTTACTATGTGTGAAACACTGGACTCAGCGCTCAAAATGTTCCATTCGGCAACAGAGACAATCCCTGCCCGCTTACTATGTAGTAATAACAATGATGATGGTATTTGTTAAGCACTTACTATATGGGAAGCACTGGACTAAGTGCTGGGGGGGGATACAAGAGGATCAGATTTTCCCACGTGGGGCTCAGTCTTCATCCCCATTTTGCAGATGAGGTCACTGAGGCACAGAGAAGTCAACTGACTTGCCCAAAGTCACACAGCTGACAAGTGGCGGAGCCGGGATTAGAACCCACGACCTCTGACTCCCAAGCCCGGGCTCTTTCCACTGAGCCATGCTGCTTCTAGCACTGTTCTAAGCGCTGGGGTAGATAGACGGTAATCAGGTTGTCCCATGTGAGGTTCACAGTCTTCATCCCCATTTTACAGATGAGGTCATTGAGGCACCGAGAAGTGAAGTGACTTGCCCAAAGTCACACAGCTGACAGGTGGTGGAGCTGGGATTAGAACCCACGACCTCTGACTCCCAAGCCCGGGCTCTTGCCACCTAGCCACGACAAGTTAAGGCACTAAGGCACCGAGAAGTTAAGTGACGTGCCCAAAGTCACACAGCCGACAGGTGGTGGAGTCAGGATTAGAACCCATGACCTCTGACTCCCAAGCCCCTGTTCTTTCCACTGAGCCACGCTGCATACTGTGGCTAGTAGAGCAGGATTTCAGGATCCTCCAATTTGTGCCTCCAATTCGCCTGTCCTGCCTTCGATCCCTTGCCCACATCCTCCCTCTGGCCTGAAACGCCCTCCCTCCTCGAAACCACCAGACAATCACTCTTCCCCCCTTCAAAGCCCTACTGAAGGGGCTCGTCCTCCAAGGGGCCTTCCCAGACTAAGCCCTGCTTCTCCTCAGCTCCCCCTCCTTTCTGCATCACCACGACTGGCTCCCTTTGCTCTTCGTCCCTCTCCCCGCCCCACAGCGCATATGTATATGTGTATATAGATCTATAATTCTGTTTATATTGATGCCTATTTACTTGTATTCATGTCTGTCTCCCCCCTCTAAATTGTGAGACTGTGATTGTCTCTATTGCTGAATTGTACTTTCTAAGTGCTTAGTATGGTTCTCTGCACACAGTAAGCACTCAATAAATATGCTTGAATGAATTTGCTGAGTGCTTACTGTGCAGAGCTCTGTACTAAGTATTTGGGAGAGTACAGTGCAGTACAGTTGATAGACACTATCTCTGGCCATGAGGAGCTTCCAATCTATATATGGATTGAGTGATTATATAACTTTTGAAATTCTTAAAGTGGAATAGAGTAGTGTAGCTATGAGCTCTCTAGACCTTGAGTTCTTTGTGGGCAGAGATTGTCACTTTGGATTGTTGAATTGTACTTTCCAAAGTGCTTAGCACAGTGCTCTGCACACAGTAAGTGCTTAATAATACTATTGAATGAAGGAATGAATGAAAGAGCAGCTCAGCACGTTCTTCTCAGTATCCTCACTCCCTTCCCTATCTCCCCACCTGAGGACATAAGAATTAAGGAGAGAATACCAGTCTCATGTGTAAAAGAACAAGTATCTTGTGGCTATACAAGAGTTATAAGTTATAATACAGAAATGTCACAGATATAATATGCAAAATCTTAGCCATTTACAGATGTTTTATTAGGTAGTTTGATACAGTTTCAGGTAGATGTTAAAATGTGTTTAAGACTATCAGTGTGATAATAAAAATGAGTAGTTTTTATCAAAGCAGAAAGAACTCAGGACTGGGAACTAGGAAATCTGGGTTCTAGTCCCACACTGCTATTTCCCTCCTGTGGCTCTGTGGGTCCTGTGTAAACCCAGGGATTGTGTCCCACCCGATGATCTCGTTTCTACCCCAGCACTTAGCACAGTGCCTAGTTGGTAATATATGCTTAAAAAATACCAGCAAAACCACATTCACATGCAGTCATGTGGCACAAGCTTGGGATGCTTTTTAAAGAAAGTCTTTAACTGCTCACTTTCTGGGACACCTGAAAGAGCTAGCTAAAATGAAAGTTTTCACGGACTAACATTCCTTACCATTTACAATTGTAGTCTCCCAAGTGCTTAGTTCAGTAGTCTGCACACAGTAAACTCTTAATAAATAACTATTGATGGATTGATTGATTGATTGAAATTAAGGAATTTTGTGTAAACAGTATCGCTGTACCACATGATTTTGGTTCAGGGGTATATTAGCAGGAGAGCCCTGACTATCTGACTGTTTGATTACTTGAGAAGAAGTGCGGCTGAGTGGAGAGAGCGGAGGGAGTCAGGAGACGTGTGAAGCAGCGTGGCTCAGTGGAAAGAGCCTGGGCTTGGGAGTCAGAGGTCATGGGTTCAAATCTTGGCTCTGCCACTTGTCAGCTGTGTGACTGTGGGCAAGTCACTTCACTTCCTCTGTGCCTCAGTTACCTCATCTGTAAAATGGGGATTAACTGCCAGCCTCACGTGGGACAACCTGATTACCCTGTATCTACCCCAGTGCTTAGTACAGTGCTCTGCACATAGTAAGCGCTAAACAAATATCAACATTATTATTATTATTAATCCTGTCTCCCCCATGTGCTTGATGTGGGAACTTTAAGTTTCTCTCTACCTCGTCTTTAAAATGGAGCGTAAATATCTGTTCTCCATCTTAGATTGTGAGCCCCTTGAAGGACAGGGATGTGTCTGCCTGATTACCATCCCTGTACCTGTAGGGGAAGCAGCGTGGCTCAGTGGAAAGAGCCTGGGCTTCGGAGTCAGAGGTCATGAGTTCGACTCCCGGCCCTGCCACTTGTCAGCTGCAAGTCACTTAACTTCTCTGTGCCTCAGTTACCTCATCTGTAAAATGGGGATTAACTGTGAGCCTCACGTGGGACAACCTGATTACCCTGTATCTACCTCAGAGCTTAGAACAGTGCTCTGCACATAGTAAGCACTTAACAAATACCAGCATTATTACCTTAGAGTTTAGCACAGTGCTTGACATATCATAAGCATTTATCAAATATCACAATTATTTGGCCAAGGGAAAAACACTAATTTTTTCTCATTAGTATTAAGGGCTGTTGAGTCGTTTCAGTTCAAAGCGACTCCGTGGATATACTTTCTCCAGAGCGTCCTGACCTCTGCCATAATTCGCAACCTTTCTAATGGCTCTTCCGTTATCGTTATTATGGTCTCTATCCATCTAGCTGCCGGTCTGCCTCTTCCACGTTTTCCTGGACTTTTCCTAGCATTAGTGCCTTCTCCAGAGAATTAGTCCTCCTGATGATGTGTCCAAAATATGCTAATCTAAGTCAAGTCATTTGGCCTTCCAAAGACCACTTTGGTTTAAATTGCTCCAAAATCCATTTGTCTTTGAGGCAGTCCGTGGGATTCGCAAAAGCCTTCTCCAACACCACATTTCAAAAGAATCGATGTTCTTTCTATCCTGTTTTTTCACTGTGCAGCTTTCAGATCCATACATTGTCACTGGAAACACCATAGAGTTGACAATTTGTATTTTTATGGCAATTGTTACCTCAGCACATTTCATGACTTTTCACTGCTCTTCATAGCAAGTTGTCCTAACATTAATCTTCGGTGTATTTCTTGGCTACTGGTTCCTTAATTATTGATTATTGATCCCAGGAGAGAAAACTTGTCAAGTATTTCAAATTAAAACCACCAACCCACCTGGGCCTCTATGCTTATTTTTTTCATAGAATGCTACAAATAAGCATAGAGGCCCAAATGAATTGGTGGTTTTAATCCCCTTATGAAATAACTTCCAGCCTTAGGCATTCAAGAACTTCAATTTTCTAAAATAGCAAAACCCTATTTTGCTCCACCACATTAGTAACTTGATTATCCTTATTCTATTATGATTATGTTATGATTCTTTTCTAGGTTATATTGTGCAAAGCATGTTGAACTAAGCACCAGGGGGAAAGTAAAAGGAGATTTAATCAGACATGTTCAGTGGCCTCAGTCTCAAATGCAGGGGAGGGGAAGGGCAGGCACCCTGGGAAAGAACTAAAACAGGGCAAATGAGGTAAAAAAAACCACAAAGCACCCAAAATTTGAAAATCACAACAAGAAAATTCAGAGGGCGCTTCTGCTAGGAGAGCATAATCTTCTGGTTTACCAATCAGTGAGTTATATCTACTGAGCATCTCCTCTCTGCAGATCTCTGTGCCAAGCATCCAGAAGGACACAAACTAATTTATTGACATGATCCATGCCCTTAAGAAGTTTACAATTGTATTTCTCAATCAATGAATTGTATTTTTTTGAGCATTTACTATGTGCCAAGCACTGTCCCAAGTGCTTCGGAGAGTACAAAACAGAATTAACAGATACGTTCCCTGCTCATAACGAACTTACAGTCTAGAGAGAGATTATTGATAAAAGATATGCTTAAGGTAAACAGCAATATCAGTTTGATTCCAGAAGCCCTAGTGCTGAGGAATTGACTATGTCAGTTTTGTAAATAGGTTTGAAAGTAGTCCTCAAGCACCACCAATCTACCTCTGAGACTGTAGTAGAAATTAGGCATCTCTTTCTGGACCTAAGTAGGCCTTTAGGTCTCTGTTCTAAGAATAATGATAATAATAATTATGGTATTTGTTAAGCGCTTTCTGTGTGCTAGGCACTGTACTAAGCTCTGTGTGGGTACAAGCAAATCAAGTTGGACACAGTCCCTGTCCCGCTAAGGGCTCACAATCTTCATCCCCATTTTATAGTTGAGGTAACAGGCACAGAGAAGTGAGGTGATTTGCCCAAGGCCCACAGCAGACGAGTGGCAGAGCCGAGGGTTAGAACTCATGACCTTCTGACTCTCAGCCCTGCGCTCTATCCGCTACGCAGTGTTGTTCTGGTCTTCCACTGTCCACACAGGTCTCCCTCTTTCTTA
Source organism: Ornithorhynchus anatinus (assembly GCF_004115215.2). NCBI lineage: Eukaryota > Metazoa > Chordata > Mammalia > Monotremata > Ornithorhynchidae > Ornithorhynchus > Ornithorhynchus anatinus. The sequence goes on along the minus strand of NC_041729.1, from coordinate 152,198,440 downwards.
ATCAGCAGGAAATGACAAGCTGGGCGTGAAGAGTGAATCAGAGTTGCTACTTAGTGAAGAACTGGGGAGACTAACTGGGGAGAATGACCCCACATAATTTGCTCCCTCTTGGCAGGGCTGTTGGTGGTATAAACCAATGACAATCTTGAACATTAAACAAGGCATCCACCCACCTGGCCCTCTGCTGGGGGTCACAGCTCTCTGGGGATGGGTGCGGAGTTTGTGGTGAGGCCCTGGGTTGTCAGGAGCCTCCCTGTGGACCCTGGAGTCAGATTGGCCTGCGGTCCCCCAGAAGGATTTTAAAATTTGGTTCTGAGGGATTTCAAGGACATACGTGTTATAGTGATTTGTCCTTTGAGTATGAAGATAACAGTATTGCTAGTTCCCCCTCTAGACTGTAAGCTCACTGGGGGAAGGGAAAGTAATAATAATGTTGGTACTTGTTAAGCGCTTACTATGTGCCGAGCACTGTTCTAAGCGCTGGGGTAGACATAGGGGAATCAGGTTGTCCCACGTGGGGCTCACAGTCTTAATCCCCATTTTACAGATGAGGGAACTGAGGCACAGAGAAGTTAAGTGACTTGCCCACAGTCATACAGCAGTCTACAGGTGGCAGAGTTGGGATTCGAACTCATGAGCCCTGACTCCAAAGCCCATGCTCTTTCCACTGAGCCACGCTGCTTCTCCAGCAAGTATCTACTGGCTCTGTTATGTTGTACTTTCCCAGTCCTTAATACAGTGCTCTGCAAAAAGTAAACTCTCAATAATTGATGATGATGAAATTTATCACTGTGGGGTATGATGGAAAAGATCGAATAGGGTCAACACAAATAATATCTTCTTCATTGCTGATATGCTAGCTGTTTGTAGCCTAATGGTAGTATAATAATGGTGGTATTTCTTAAGCCAAGTACTGAATTAAGTTCTGAGGTTAATACCGTGTAAGCAGATCAGATATAATCCCAGGTCCACATGGGGCTCACAGTCTAAATGCGGCGAGAATATTCAGTAAATCAATTGATTGGATTTGAGAGCTCACTCTGAGCTAGGCACTTGGGCGAGTAGATTGTAACACAGTCGGTAGACTTGTTCCCTGACGACGAGGAGTTTGCAGTCTACAGGGGGAGACAGGCATTAAAATATATTGTAGATTTGTACATAAGTGCCATGGGGCTGAGGGTAAGGTGAATACCATGTGCTTAAAGGGTACAGAACCAACTTCATAGGCAACGCAGAAGGGAGAGAGAGTTAGGAAAATAACAGCTTAGTGGTAGGAGGCCTTTTGGAGGAGATATGATTTTAGTAAGACTTCGAAGGTAAGGAGAGTGATGGTCTGTCGGAAGTGAATGAAGCGGAGGGAATGCCAGGCCAGAGGGAGGACATGGGCACCGGGTCAGCGGAGAGATAGATGAGATCGAGATACAGGGGATAAGTTGGTGTTAGAAGATCGGAGTGTGTGGGCTGGGTTGTAGTAGGAAATCAGGTAAGATTGGAAGGAGCAAGGCAATTGAGTGCTTTAAAGCCAATAATAATGTTGGAATTTGTGAAGCGCTTACTATGTGCCAGGCACTGTACTAAGCTCTGGGGTGGATACAAGCAAATCAAGTTGGACACAGTCTCTGTCCCACGTGGGACTCACAGTCTCAATCTCCATTTTCCAGCTGAGGTAACTGAGGCCCAGAGAAGTAAAGCGACTTGTCCAAGGTCACCCAGCCGACAAGTGGCAGAGCTGAGATTAGAACCCATGGCCAGTGGAAGGAGTTTCTGTCGAAGTTGTCAGAGACTGTACTTAAACTGTCACCTCTCCCTTTCCAGTTTTTGCTTCCTTCCTTTCAGCTCCCTATAGAACAGCTGGCTGGTCCATGCATTTAAAACTGGATTGAGGAGACTAATAGTTTCACGGCTGGTAGTTTGACTTTGTCCCAGGTTCTGGTTGTTTGTGATCTCGCCTTGGCGCTTGATGTCAGTTATAGCACATAGGTGACATTGTTGAAATCACTCAAGTGGTTTAGATGTGGCATGTATGGCAACTCCAGTCTCAACAAAGAAGGTTTGTCAGCACTACACCTCTGTAAATCTTCAGTTTGGTGTGAAGTTTGTTGCCTTGTTAACACCACACTCTGCCAGGAAGAAATAAATGGCAAGCATACAGGAATAAACACAGTCGCATTCAAGTTTATGACATCTTTTCCTCACACAACCCCAGGTAGCTGAATTTTCATCCTCATCAGAATGGGAAAATATTCTATCACAAGTCTTCTTCAACTCTGGGGTTGCACTGATGTCACTTTGGGATGTGTGTGGAAAAGTCAGAGACCTGTGTTCTAATTCTAGCTCTGCTCTTGCCAGCTGTGTGGCCTTGGACAGGTCATTTAACTTTTTTGTGTCTCAGGTTCCTCATCCTAATATGGGGAGTAAATATCTGTTTTTTCCCATACCTCCCTTTAGACTGTGAGTCCCTTGTCCAACAGGGACTGGGTCCGATCTAATTATGTTGTATCTACCCCAGTGTCTAGCACAATGTTTGGCACATGATGATGATAATAATGATGATGGTATTTGTTACTTATTGGATTACTTTGTACCAAGCACTGTTCTAAGCGCTGGGTAATTCCAAGGTAATCAGGCTGTCCCACGTGGGGCTCACAATCTTAGTCCCCATTTTACAGATGAGGTAACTGAGGCACTGAGAAGTGAAGTGACTTGGCCAAAATCACAACAGCTGACCAGTGGTGGAGCCGGAATTAGAACCCATGACCTCTGACTCCTAAGGCTGTGCTCTTTCCACTAAGCCATGCTGCTTCTCAATAAATGCTTAGAAAATATGATGATTATTCTTCATTCATTCATTCATTCATTCAATAGTATTTATTGAGCGCTTACTATGTGCAGAGCACTGTATATTAATTAAATGGGAAGACTAATTAATGCCAGTGATTCTGGAGTGAACTCAGAAGTAGGCAAGTGATATATGGCTCCAAAACAGGTCTTTTTCATTTGAGTGTGCAATTTTAAACGTGCACCTAACATAAAGCTTGCTCTGCTTAGAGCTAGTCGGACAGTTTACTTTGCTTGTAATGTAATTTCTATATTATTAATGTAATTACCAATTTCTGATCTTACCTGTTGTTGTTCCCAAAGGCCTTGACATGTATTACTAGCTAAATTTCCATGCAGGGAATGGGTATGTTATGTCATTATATTGTACTCTCCCAAGTATTTAGTAAGAGCTCAATAAGTAAGATTGATTGATGACTATCAGATCACACTTTACAAAGATATTTGTAGTGATATAGAAGTGGGAACAGAAAAAAGAGTCTATCAAGTTTTCTTTTATGTATTAGTGACACCAAAGGCAGGTTAGCTTTCCATTTACTAGGTCTGTTTAGTTTTAATTCATTGATGAATTTTGCTATTGCCAGAGTTTAGTAATTTGTTTTGAATGGTCATGTGCTCCTATACTTATTTACTAGCTAATGACCTGGTTCCTAACATGGAGAAGTGTTCTGCACACGTGAAGGAGGTGCATTAACTAGTTCAAACCATGAAGGCTGTGTTCAGCGAGGTAGTTTATTAAATGGAAATGTAAATGAAAGAGTTAATATGTTCCCACAATGTGAACAGCATTTATCAAAGGACGAATAGGATCATGTTGCAATATGAGCCTCTTGGATTTTGCATTAATTCTTTAAATTAATTAATCTGAAGAGATAGCTTATTATCTTCCAGTTTGGAAAATGATGTTGAGTTTGGTGTTGTAAGGATAGGTTTTCAGCAACTTGTACTAGCAACTAGTTTGGGTTTAATGGTTAATAAGAGGTACTTGATTCTGTCCCTCCAAATCAGGACCAGACTCTTTAAAAATCTGGTTTAGCTGGATTAGCAAATGTGTTTTTTTCTCATGAGTTAACTACCCCAGTTGGAAGCAGATAAACTATATGCGAAACATTTACCACTGAAACTTTTGTCATAACAATAATAATAATTGTGATATTTGTTAAGCGCTTACTATGTGCCAAAGCTCTGTTCTAAGTTGGTGGATACAAGGAAATCGGGTAGGACACAACCCCTGTTCATAATCTTAACCCCCACTTTACAGGTGAGGTAATTGAGGCACAGAGAAGTTAAGTGACTTGCCCAACCAAAGTCACACGGCAGACACGTTGTGGAGCTGGGATTAGAACCCACATCCTTCTGACTCCCAGGTCCGTGCTCTATCCTCTCGCCCATGCTCCTTCTTTTGTGGTGAGGCAGAGCAGCGGCTAGTCTTTTTGGGGCCTCAGCACCCACAGCATAATCTACAACTTCATGGCCTAATCTCTCCTGCTCCTTCTCCCTGGCTCCATCTTCCTTTTTCTGGTTCCATGACAGATTGGCACATTTCACTCTGTGAATCTTTAAAGAGGAGAAATCCTTCAAGATGATTGCATAAAAGAGCGGTTTTTAGCATCTCCCGTTTTGGCTGTCTGCTTACTTTAAACTGTGAAGTCGCCTAACCTTCCAGTCGGTGAGGCGTGGAGGGGTGATGCCAGGGAAGAGAGAGGAAAGACTTTCTTCTGGCTCTGACCCTCCTGGCAGCGGCAGGAGAGAATCCAGTGTAGGCCGGAGCAGCCAGGGGTTTAGAGATGCCACTCGTGTCACCTCCACTACTGGTGCGCTCAGGATTGCAAGAGGGGTCGGAGCCCAGCTGTGTTCTCCCAGCGCTGTACTCTCCCGAGTGCTTAGTACAGTGCTCAGTGCATAGTAAGGTGCTCAGTAAATACCACTGATCAGAAAAGTAGGGGAGTCTGTCCCATCCTTCCTGGGACAAGTAGTTGCTTCTCTCTTCTGTAATTCCCTTGCTGACTTTAACCAGATCTCTATTTAGGTAGTTTGAAATTGTACTGTAACAGTGGAGTCTAGCATGGTCATTAACTAGGAGCCACTTGTCAGCTGTGTGACTGTGGGCAAGTCACTTAACTTCGCTGCGCCTCAGTTACCTCATCTGTAAAATGGGGATTAAGACTGTGAGCCCCACGTGGGACAACCTGATTCCCCTGTGTCTACCCCAGCGCTTAGAACAGTGCTCTGCACATAGTAAGCGCTTAACAAATACCAACATTATTATTATTAGGAGGTTTACCCTATACAGTGAAATTAACAGACGGTTGAGCAGTTGTTTGTCTTTAGTCATCTTTTTCAAAAGCCAGTTTTGAATCCTAAAGTACTACTCATTTGCCTTAAATATATATGAAGAGGAGGAAGCGTGACCTAGGGGAAAGGGCTAGGGATGAAGAATCTAATCCCGGCTCCTCCACTTGCCTGCTGGGTGACCTAGGGCAAGTCGAGGATTGTGTCGGACTGTGTCTGATCTTATTATCTAGATTAAACCCCAGAGCTTGGCACCTAGTAAGTCCTTAATAAGTGCTACCAACAAAATCATGATGGACTGGACTGGCAAAGAGGAGTTTGATTAAGGAGTGGATCTTAAAATCGTTTTGAAATTCACTTTTCAAGTGTCTAGGTTCAAGAGATTCAGTACCCTTCCCTGACTTTTGAGTAAAAACTGGTTAGTTAGTAGTCACTGTGTTGTAAAAGAAATACATTTGTAAGTAAAGAAAGTAAATATTGGATGTAGATTTTCCCCACCTGATAACACAAAATCTTTTCTGATAATGTCTCAGTGTGGATTTTTCAGGATAAATTTAACCGAACTCTACACGAATTGGTAACGTTTTCCAATTTTTTCTGCCTCACTGAAGGTTCGTGAGTCTTCTTTAATGCTGGGTTCATCCCACTGGGCCAAGGCATGTGCATCCAACCTGATTTGCTGGTATCCACCCCAGTGCTTGGTACAGTGCCTGGCACATAGTGAGCTCTTAACAAAATACCATTATTCTATCACATTATTAGAGGTAACTAAAATGGGTTAATGATGATGACTGTGGTATTTGTTAAGTGCTTAGTATGTGTCAAGCACTATTCCAAGCACTGGGGTAGCTATGTGTTAATCAGGTTGGACAATCCCTGTCTCCCACGGGGCTCACAGTATAAGTAGGAGGGAGAACAGGGATCGAATACCCAATTTTTAGTTCAGGAAACTGTGGTACAGGCAACTTATGGCTTCTCCAAGGTCACAAGATAGATCTAGATAAGGTCTAGATAAGAGCTAGGATTAGAACCCAGAATCTCTGACTCTTAGGCCCGTATTCTTTCTGCTAGGCAGCAGGGCCTAGTGCATAGAACACAGGCCTAGGAGTCAGAGGGACCTTGTTTCTAATCCTGGCTCCACCACGTGCCTGCTGTGTGAACTTGGGCAAGTCATTTAACTTCTCTGTGCCTCAGTTCCCTCTTCTGTACAATGGGGATGAAGGCTGTGAGCCCCATGTGGGGCAGGGACTCTGTCCAACCTAATTAACTTGTGTCTACCCGAGGATTTAGTACAGTGTTGGCACCTAATAAGCACTTAACACATACCATTAAAACCAATATAAAATGCTGCTTCTCAATATATCTGCAGGAGGTCTGTATTTGCATCTTATTTTCTGGGTGGGAGTCTGGGCAGGTTAAAGAAAAGGAAAGAGGAAAAGGGAAACAAATAAAATCATGTGTAATAAATTGTACGAGCTTGACATTAACTCACAGAGGGAAAATATGAAAAACAAGTTATTTGCAAATCGTGAGAGAATGGATGACTCAGTTTAATTTGAGGCCTGTGGTGCTGATAGAGACAGAGACAACTTCTCCCTTCTCTCTAGTAGAGAAAATGAAAGACTTTATTGATTAGTTTTTAAAAATACAAATTAGAGGAGCAGTATCCTCAGCACATTTCAGAACCCGTAGTCCTCTCGTGCTACTTAAAAGGAGGTGTTGACTGACTCTGGAAATAACCATATCCAGTCTCCTGCACCTGGAAGAACAGCTTAAGCCCAGGTGGGGCCTTTATTGAAGAATAAAACAGAGAATTTTAATGCAGATTCTATCTGAAAACACACTCTAACAAATGATCTCTTGGGAAGTCCTCATATCCTTTACAAGAAGTGCTATTCACTTAAAAGTGGTTTCATGGGAACACGTAGTTGAGAGACAATAGTGACATCTCTAGTACCGTTAGTATCACCTTTCCTGTCTGGAGCGCTTACTTTTGAAAAGGACGGGACTTCCCACAGATCAGCTTATGAGGGTTTTAAAAAGTTGTTGTGTCCTCCACTTATTGTAAGTGCAATTGTGGTTTGTTTTCTTGGAAAGCAGACGGTTTCTTGGGTTAAGCAAAAAAAAAAAAAAAGCATCCTCTTTAACGACCTTGAATTGGACCTCAGAAAGCCTGGCCGAATCTGCTCCTAATATCAGCCGGGGAACTTGGGATGGTTTTTGAGAGACTAGAAGGATTCATAACATTTGCAAAATTTCAAGTTCTGTAGAATTGCAAATGCTCATAGGCAAGTAGGCCTGTCCCCCTTTAACTGGTTTCAGAAACAATTGCATTCAATCATTAAGCAAGTTAGTGAATTTCTCTTTAATTGTAACTGGCGAACTGCCTAGGAAAGTTACGTCCTATACTGAAGAAAGAGATAGGTTTGTAGGTAGCCCGGGCAACCCCCTAAGTTACTGTAACTTAGCATCCACGGTCTTTGACAAGGGCTAGGGAGGGACATGAAAGAAATGGAAATTAGAGAAGAAAAGAGAGACCAAAGCATTTCATCCCAGTGGTTGCAAGTTATGTTAATTTTACTAGGTGTGGTTTTTCTAAACGGACCAGCCGAGCACCAAAATATAAGGGTAGATGGGGTTTAATTACTGTCACTATAGAAAGATTCTTAAATAATTCCTTTAGCGAATTAACCCTTAAAGAATAATGGTTTGATAAATTTGGTTCTAAATTAACTTGCTCTTTCAAGACAAATAATGGTTTTATTTATATGTTTGGTTTTACCATCATCTATGTACAGATATTTTACTTCTTCCTTTGCATTTGAAGACGATGCCACTGATGCTAGATATAGATGTGACCGAAAAGACAATCAATAATCTCCAAACTCTGCACATAATGTCATCCTTTGATGTTCTGTTGCATTTGCTAAATTTCAGTTCCTGGATCTGTTTCCAATTTGGCTTCCTCCTCTCACCATCTTTCCAAAGCAAAAGAGCCAATTTATTGAAAGAGCCAACAGAAATTTATTTTCTGATGCCACAACCAGACTGGTCTATCATCAGTCATCAGAGATGATAGATCATTTAAGGTTAAGGTACAGAGTTCTGTGGAAGTAAGAAATTATGTACTTCTGAATTGACCCACTGCCCCATTTTAAAATCAATCAAATAGGAGATTCATTCATTCAGTTGTATTTATTGAGCACTTACTGTGTGCAGAGCACTGTACTAAGCACTTGGAAAGTACGATTCAGCAGCAAATAGAGACAGTCCCTGCCCACAATGAGCTCACACTCTAGAAGTGGGGAGACAGTAAACAGTCAGTAAGCAAAGATCAGCAGAGCATTGAGGTTGGCAGAAGAGAATTCCAGGCTCTTTGTGGCTCACTAGAAGCAGTCTCACTTAATGGATAGTGCATGGGCCAGGGAGCCAGAAGGACCTGGGTTCTAATTCCAGCTTTGCCACTTTTGTAACCTTGGGCAAGTCATTTAATTTCTCTGTGCCTCAGTGCCCGCATCTGTGAATGGGGATTAAGACGGTGAGCCCCATGTGGGACAAGGACTGTGTCCAATCTGATTACTGCTTTGTGACTCTGGACAAGTCACTTAACTTCTCTGTGCCTTAATTACCTCATCTGTAAAATGGGGATTAAGACTGTGAGCCCCACATGGGACAACCTGATTACCTTGTATCTACCCCAGTGCTTTCGGAGAAGCAGCGTGGCGCAGTGGAAAGAGCACGGGCTTTGGAGTCAGGGCTCATGAGTTCGAATCCCAGCTCTGCCACTTAGCTGTGTGACTGTGGACAAGTCACTTAACTTCTCTGTGCCTCAGTTCCCTCATCTGTAAAATGGCGATTAAGACTGTGAGCCCCACGTGGGACAACCTGATTCCCCTGTGTTTACCCCAGCGCTTAGAACAGTGCTCTGTCTGCTCCTCCACCTCTCCCTTCCCATCCCCACAGCACTGTACTCGTCCGCTCAACTGTCTATATTTTCGTTACCCTATTTATTTTGTTAATGAATTGTACATCGCCTTGATTCTATTTAGTTGCCATTGTTTTTACGAGATGTTCTTCCCCTTGACGCTGTTTATTGCCATTGTTCTTGTCTGTCCGTCTCCCCCGATTAGACTGTAAGCCCGTCAAATGGCAGGGACTGTCTCTATCTGTTGCCGACTTGTTCATCCCAAGCGCTTAGTACAGTGCTCTCCACATAGTAAGCGCTCAATAAATACTATTGAATGAATGAATGAATAGTAAGCGCTTAACAAATACCAACATTATTATTATTATTATTGCTTGGCACATGGTAAGTGCTGAACAAATACCATCATCATTATTATTGTTATCGTTATTACTTTGTATCTACCCCAGTGCTTTGGACAGTGCTTGGCACATAGTAAGTGCTTAACAAATACCATCATCATTATTATTATTGTCATTATTACTTTGTATCTACCTCAGTGCTTAGAACAGTGCCTGGCACATAGTAAGCACTTAACAAACACCATAAAAAACAAACAAACAAGAAACAGTCACAGTGACCACGACAGCAGCAGCCGCCACAGCCTTCCGGAGGAGCTCGATTTTTTGTGACCCTCATTCCACACTTGCTTCCGGCCCTTCCTCTGGGGTGTTACAAGGCAGGTTTCCCGGCTGATGCAAAGTGGTGCCAGTTTAGGAGGGAGCAGAGTTGAGTATGGGCTTGGAACTCAGAAGGACCTGGATTCTAATCCCAGCTCTGCCACATGTCTGCTTTGTGACCGCTTATCTTTCTACAGAAAAGTTCTGGGCATATCACCCCCCACCCCACTCCTCAGAAATCTCCAGGGGTTGCCTATCAACCTCAGTCTCCAGCAAAAACTCCTCATTATTGGCTTCAAAGCTCTGCATCCCCTTGCCCCCTCCTTCCTCACTTGCCTTCTCTCCTTCTACAGCCCAGCCCAAACACTCCGCTCCTCTGCCGCCGCTAACCTACTCACTGGGCCTCGTTCTCGCCTATCCCGCCGTCGACCCCTGGCCCACGTCCTACCTCTGGCCTGGAATGCCCTCCCTCCTCACCTCTGCCAAACAATCACACTTCCCCTCTTCCAAGCCCTACTGAAGGCTCACCTCTTCCAAGAGCCCTTCCCAGACTAAGCCCCCTTCCTTTTTCCTCAGCTCCCCCCCACTCCCCATCACCCCAACTCGCTCCCTTTGCTGTACCCCCACCCCACTCCACAGCACTTGTGTATATATGTACATATCTATCATTTTATTTATTTGCACTAATGCCTGCTTACTTGTTTTGATGTCTATCTTCTCTCTTCTGGACTGTAAGCCTTTTGTGGGCAGGGATGGTCTCTATTGCTGAATTATACTTTCCAAGCGCTTAGTACAGTGCTCTGCACATCGTAAGTGCTCAGTAAATATGACTGAATGATTGAGTGAAGTCAGTTCACTTCTCTGGGCCTCAGTTGCCTCATCGGTAAAATGGGGATTAAGATTGGGAGCCCCATGTGGGACAGGGGCTGTAACCAACCTGACTAACGTCTGTCTACCCCAGTGCTCAGAACAGTGTTTGACACATAGTAAGCAATAACAAGTACCATAGTTATTATTATTCATAGTCAGGTGTCTGATGGGAACGGTATGGGGAGATGACAAGGGCACATCGCCATTGCTTCTGTTTTATTTTGCCGAAGTCCTCCCCAACCCAGAGCACTTCCATAATGCACCTTCTCACTTCATACTCGATCTGATACATATCCTCTCCAGATCCTTTTGGAAACAGTAACTGCTTCCAAACGAGGGAACTTGACTACAAGAGCCAAGGCAAAAGGAGACTGGACACTTTAAACCAAAATAATGATAATAATTACTAATAATAATCGTGGAATTTGTTAAGTGCTTACTATGTGCCAAGCACTGTTTTAAGCACTCTTTTAAGGTAATGAGTTTGGACACAGTCCCTGTTCCACAGGGGCTCACAGTCTTAATCCTCATTTTACAGATGAGGGCACTGAGACACAGAGAAATGAAGTGACTTGCCCAAGGTCACACAGCAGACATTATTATTATTATTACCATGGTGTTGGTTAAGCACGTACTATATGCCAGGCACTGTACTAAGTGCTGGGGTGAATATAAGCGTATTGGGTTGGAAACAATCCCTGTCCCACATTCATTCATTCATTCACTAGTATTTATTAAGCACTTACTATGTGCAGAGCACTGTACTAAGCGCTTGGAATATGCAATTCGGCAACAGATAGAGACAATCACTGCCCAATGACGGGCTCACAGTCTAATCGGGGGAGACAGACGGACAAAAGCAAGGCAACGTAATCACGATAAATAGAATCAAGGGGATGTACACCTCCTGTTTGCGCGTAAACCCCTATGCAGAGGGGCAAGGCCCAGGTAATCTTGCTACGCATTATTTATTCATTCAGTCATATTTATTGAGTACTTACTGTTTGCAAGAGCACTGTGCTAAGCGCATGGGAGAGTACAATATAGCAATACACAGACACATTCCTGTCCATAACGAGCTCACAGGCAAGGGGTATGGACCACCCCCCCGTGAGGATCACCAAGATGCTATTGATGCCTGTCTACTTGTTTTGTTTTGTTGTCTGTCTCCCCCTTCTAGACTCTGAGCCCGTTATTGGGTAGGGATTGTCTCTGTTGCCAAATTGTACTTTCCAATCACTTAGTACAGTATTCTGCACACAGTAAGTGCTCAATAAAAATGAATGAATGAATGGGGCCAGGAGCCTTCCTCAGAAGTATTTGAAGAAAATGATGAGGATTTGATCCCTTGGAGCAGACATCAGTGCATGACATTTATTCTGATATTTGGACGAGCCGTGTTGGAAAAGTTTCTCAGGAAACTCCTCTGTACTTAGAGCGATTCTCCAAGAGATATTAAACATTCATTCATTCATTCAATAGTATTTATTGAGCGCTTACTATGTGCAGAGCACTGTACTAAGCGCTTGGAATGACCAAGTCGGCAACAGATAGAGACAGTCCCTGCCCTTTGACGGGCTTACAGTCTAATTGGGGGAGACAGACGGACAAGAACAATGGCAATAAATAGAGTCAAGGGGAAGAACATCTCGTAAAAACAATGGCAACTAAATAGAATCAAGGCGGTGTACATTTCATTAACAAAATAAAGAGGGTAATGAAAATATATACAGTAGAGCAGACGAGTACAGTGCTGAGGGGAGAGGAAGGGAGGGGGGAGGAGCAGAGGAAAAGGGGGGAAAAGAGGGCTTAGCTGAGGGGAGGTGAAGGGGGGTAGAGGGGGAACAGAGGGAGCAGAGGGAAAAGGGGGAGCTTAGTCTGGGAAGGCCTCTTGGAGGAGGTGAGCTCTACGTTTTGAAGAGGGGAAGAGAATTAGTTTGGCAGAGGTGAGGAGGGAGGGCATTCATTCATTCATTCATTCATTCAATAGTATTTATTGAGCGCTTACTATGTGCAGAGCACTGTACTAAGCGCTTGGGATGAACAAGTTGGCAACAGATACAGTCCCTGCCGTTTGACGGGCTTACGGTCTAATCGGGGGAGACGGACAGACAAGAACAATGGCAATAAACAGCGTCAAGGGGAAGAACATCTCGTAAAAACAATGGCAACTAAATAGAATCGAGGCGATGTACAATTCATTAACAAAATAAATAGGGTAACGAAAATATATACAGTTGAGCGGACGAGTACAGTGCTGTGGGGATGGGAAGGGAGAGGTGGAGGAGCAGAGGGAGAAGGGGAAAATGAGGCTTTAGCTGCGGAGAGGTAAAGGGGGGATGGCAGAGGGAGTAGAGGGGGAAGAGGAGCTCAGTCTGGGAACGCCTCTTGGAGGAGGTGATTTTTAAGTAGGGTTTTGAAGAGGGAAAGAGAATTGGTTTGGCGGAGGTGAGGAGGGAGGGCGTTCCAGGACCGCGGGAGGATGTGACCCAGGGGTCGACGGCGGGATAGGCGAGACCGAGGGACGGTGAGGAGGTGGGCGGCAGAGGAGCGGAGCGTGCGGGGTGGGCGGTAGAAAGAGAGAAGGGAGGAGAGGTAGGAAGGGGCAAGGTGATGGAGAGCCTCGAAGGCTAGAGTGAGAAGTTTTTGTTTCATGTGGAGGTTGATAGGCAACCACTGGAGGTTCTTAAGAAGGGGAGTGACATGACCAGAGCGTTTCTGCAGGAAGATGAGCCAGACAGCGGAGGGAAGAATAGACTGGAGTGGGGAGAGAGATGAGGAAGGGAGATCAGAGAGAAGTCAGGAAGAGGACAGGGCTTGGGAGGGAAGATGAGGAGCTCAGTGTTGGCCATGTTGAGTTTTAGGTGGCGGGCAGACATCCAGAGAAGCAGTGTGGATCAGTGGAAAGAGCACGGGCTTAGGAGTCAGAGGTCATGGGTTCTAATCCCAGCTCTTCCACCTGTCAGCTGTGTGACCACCTGTCAGCTGTGTGACTTTGGGCAAGTCACTTGACTTCTTGGTGCCTCAGTTACCTCATCTGTAAAATGGGGATTAAGACTGTGAGCATCATGTGGGATAACCTGATTACCCTGTATTTACCCCAGCGCTTAGAATGGTGCTCACCACATAGTAAGCGCTTAACAAATACCAACATTATCATTATTATGCATAGAATGATGTCAGAGAAACAGCATGGCTAGTGGCAAGAGCATGGGCTTGTGAGTCAGAGGTTGTGGGTTCTCATCCCGGCTCCGCCACTTATCAGCTTGTGACTTTGGGCAAGTCACTTAACTTCTCTGTGCCTCAGTTACCTCATCTGTAAAATGGGGATTAAGACTGTGAGCCCCACATGGGACAACCTGATGACCTTGTATCTACCCCAGTGCTTAGAACAGTGCTTTGCACATAGTAGGTGCTTAACAAATACCACAATTATTATTAACAGTGCTTGGCACATAGTAAGCACTTAACAAATACCATCATCATTATTATTATTACTGTTATGTTTTAGAAAAATGATCTGGGCAGTGGAGTGAAGTATGGACTATAAAAGGGTGAGAATGGAGGCAGGAAGTACCATGATGAGGTTAATGCAGTAGTTGAGGCATCATAATAGTAGTCCTTCTTGTAATAATAATAATAATTGCAACAACAATAATAATGATAATAAAATAATGGTACTTGTTAAATGCTTACTTTGTGCCAAACATCACTGTAAGTGCTGGAATAAATATGTTAATCAGGTTGGACACAGTCCCTGTCCCACATTGGGCTCACAATCTAAGCATGAGCGGGTAGGATTGAATCCTCCTTTTTAACAGATGAGCTAACTGAGGCACTGAAAAGTTAAATGACTTACCCAAGTGGTGAAAATTGGCAAAGCTGGGATTAGAACCCAGCTCCTCTGACTCCCAGGCTTGGGCTCATTCCACTAGGGCATGCTTCTTCTCTAATAGTCTAATTTCACTCCATGCTGCAGTGTACACTCTCTAGCCAATTTCGGGGCTACAGGTGCTGTCTTTCTGTTTTCATCATCGGGTAGTTTCCCGGTGGATATTATCTTAGTGTTATTTCTGTTGTAAGTTTTAGTACTGCAGGTGTATAACTCATCAGACACGGCCTCCTGCTGAATCCAGCTGGATTCGAAAATAACATGTGCCAGCCCAGCAAAATCTGGTCTTAGTCAAAAAAACCCCAGGACCTCTGACCACCTCCATGCACCTCATTTACTCCAGGAGTTTACAGCATAGTAATACAATAGTTCCAATGCAGACTCTCTCACATATGCACCCCAAATACTAGCAGGGAAACAAAAAGAACTAAAGAACAGTGCAGACCTGTCAAATAAAGGCATGCTAACATTCTATCCTTGATACTTCTGTTATTGAGCCTTCTGATAGAAATTCACAATGGTTTTAGGAAAACTTTATGTTCACTAGATGTGTATATTTACCACATCTATCTTGCCCTAGTAGCAGAGTGACACTAATATACCTTTTGTACCATTTGATCACATACGTAGGTAAGATGGCATTGGGTAATTTAGAGAACTTTGAGAAGCAACATGGACTAGTGGAAAAAGCACAGCCCTGCGAATCAGAGATCCTATATTCTAATCCCTGCTCTGCCAAATGCTTGCTGTGTGACCTTGGGCAAGTCACAACCTCTCTGTGGCTCGGTTCTCCTGTTCCCCCTCCTACTTAAACTGTAAGCCCCATTTGAGACAGGGACTCTGTTCAACCTAATTAGCTTGTATCTACTGCAGCGT
This sequence comes from Ornithorhynchus anatinus, assembly GCF_004115215.2. NCBI lineage: Eukaryota > Metazoa > Chordata > Mammalia > Monotremata > Ornithorhynchidae > Ornithorhynchus > Ornithorhynchus anatinus. The sequence goes on along the minus strand of NC_041729.1, from coordinate 152,183,088 downwards.
TTAGAAGAGTGTTTGATGCATGGTAAATGCTTAATAAATACTGTTAAAAAAAACAAGCCAAAAGAAAACAAAAACTCTAAGCAGCGTCAGGAAAGATCAGTTCCCATTTCCTACCATGATAGAACGCCTGAGACCCAGGTTGCAGAAATTGCTTGGTCAAATACAGCTGCTCACATTCTCTGGGCGGATTTATACAGCAAAGGCAAGTGGTGTCTGCAAGTTAGCCACGGGTTTGGAAAATCTTATAATAATGCTAATGCGGATCATTTGGGCCCCTCTGAATTACACTGCTTAAATAATTTGTCCTCTTGTTTAATAATGTTGGTATTTGTTAAGCGCTTACTAAGTGCAGAGCACTGTTCTAAGTGCTGGGGAAGATACAGGGTAATCAAGTTGTCCCACTTGAGGGTCACAGTTAATCCCCATTTTACAGATGAGGTAACTGAGGCACAGAGAAGTTAAGTAACTTGCCCACAGCCACACAGCTGACAAGTGGCAGAGCCGGGATTCAAACCCATGGCCTCTGACTCCCAAGCCCAGGCTCTTTCCATGGAGCCATGCTGCTTTCTAGGGTGCCTTTAATTTCAAAGGTAACAAGTTAGAAACAAATGACCAGAAAAGATGTAAGAAGCTTGGGTCCAGGAGAGAGCTATTCAAAGGAAAGCTCTTTCTCTTTCTGTATATCACCCGAGTAGGATGGCCAGTGACAGCAGGCAAAAAAAAAGGAGAACAACTAGAATCTGCATTGTAAGTGACAACACATGCATTACTCTATCATCCAGATGCAATTTGGCAGTTACCCACCCAAGTTTGTCCAGATCTGCGCCATCCCCCAACTCCCCTAATTCCTCGAGAGCCACTGCTTTGCCTTCCCAGGTTCTCTAAATTCTGATGCTGCTTTCAGGCCATGACGCTCAATGTCAGGAGCTGAGCTGAAGACAAGATGGGTGGTAGAATTATGAATACCGGGCATTAAGGTATCCAGTGCTGGATGCTACCTTAGAGGGGATGGAGCAGAGCAACTGTAAACTGGACCCGCTGATAATGATCAGTGGTATTAACCGAGTGCTTACTGTGTGCTGAGCGCTGAACTGATCACTTAGATGTAATACAGAAAAACTGGCCACCCTGTATAAGAGGTCTTTCCACAAGAGGCTACCTACTGCTGAATTCTTAAAATCTTTCGATGTTGATAAGTTAAATCTGTAAGCTTCCATAAGGCCGGGGACTCATTCAATCGTATTTATTGAGTGCTTACTGGGTGCAGAACACTATACTAAGCGGTTGGGAGAGTACAGTAACAATAAACAGATACATTCCCTGCCCACAACAACCTTATAGTCTAGAGGGGGAGGCAGACGTTAATATGAATAAATTACAAATATGTACATAAGTGCTTTTGGGCTGGGGGGATGAATAAAGAGAGCAAGTCAGGGCAACGCAGAAGAGAGTGGGAGAAGAGGAGAAGAGTGCTTAGTTTGGGAAGGGCTTTTGGAGGAAATGTGCCTTCAATAAGGCTTTGAAGGCCGGGAGAATAATTGTCTGAGGAAGGGCATTGCAGGCCAGAGGCAGGACGTGGCGAGGGGCTCAGTGGTGAGATAGACAAGACAGGTTGTAGTAGGAGAGGAGCGAGGTGAGGTAGCAGAGGGCCAGGTGATTGAGTACTTTGAAGCCAGTGGTGAGGAGTTTTTGTTTGATGAGGAGGTGGATGGGCATCCACTCGAGTTTCTTGAGTGGGGGAACATGGCCCTTTTGGAAACTGGATATTTGATGTTCTTTCCATTATTTTCAGATGGGCACGTTCAAAGCACCTGATGGTGAATATTTTCTCGAGCCTCTGTTGAATGCAGATGGTAGTGAACCCGAAGACGGTCATAACAAACCGCATCTCATCTACAGGTATGAAGAGCTCAGAAATGATCATTCTCAGGCTCTGCCCAGACCTTGCGACGTGTCAGGTAAAATAGTACTTTACATTCTGTGTGATTTCACTACCCCAAACCCTGGACCTGTGTTTTTGGGGATGACGTTTGAGGGGTCATCTTAGTTATGCTTTTTCTGCAAGTCTTGGGTCTTGTCCAGATCCCCTTCCAGTGCCAACCGGTGGGCTCCCACTGACCTCATGGAACATGGGGCAGTTTTGGGCATCCCCCTCAAATCTATAGGGGGGCACGGGGGACTGGATCTAGAGGGACTCTTTTATTTGGGGAACTAGGGGAAGACTTCAGTTTGCCTTCTTTCATGAGTTACCTGCTGCCTAGGACACATATCTTGTGCCTATTTACTTGTTTTAATATCTGTCTCCCCGCTTCTAGAGTGTGAGCCTGTTGTTGGGTAGAGATTGTCTCTATTTGTTGCTGAATTGTACTTTCCAAGTACTTAGAACAGTGCTCAGCACACAGTAAGTGCCCAATAAATACAATTGAATGAATGAATGAATGAATGAATGAATGAATAGCCTCAAGGTTGCCCTGAGCCTCTCTCAGTCCTAGGGCCTCTGACTTATTTTTGGTTTTATTAGGGGGTCATGGGATTTTGAGCCTAGGGAACACCAGTGCTGTGGCTATATGATCCTAAGAACATGGAACCAGGTAACATCTAAGTTTTTAAGAATAAAGGGCCTAAAGATGATGATAATAATAATAATGAAGAATTATAGTCTTATTTAGCACTTACTATGTGCCAAACATTGTATTAAGCGCTAGGATAGATACAAATTAATCAGGTCAGACACTATTCCTGTCCCACATGGGGCTCACAGTCCAATCAATCAATCAGTGGTATTTCTTGAGTGCTTATTGTGTGCAGAGCACTGTACTAAGCGCTAGGGAGAGTACAGTGTAACAAATCATAATAAATATACACCAATACAAATAAATACAATAAATAGACACATTCCTGCCCACAGTGAGGTCACAGTCTAGAGGGGGAGACAGACATTAATATGAATAAATACATAGAATAAATAATTGTATTGCCCACATTAAGCGGGAGAGGGGTTTACTTCTCATTTTACAGGTGAGAAAACTGTGATTATGGTATTGGCGAGGTGCTCACTATATGCCAAGCCTTCTACCAAAGTGCCAGTGTAGATAAAGTACAATCATAGAATCGCTGTCTAAGTGACAGAGGAGGAAACTGAGGCACAGAGAAGGTAAGTGACTGACCTGAGATCACTCAGCAGGCAAGAGGTGAAGCCAAGATCAGAATTCAGTTGCAATTAGGAAGGGTCTTCCTGGACAGGAAGAACACTGTCACTTCTCCTCTCGCCATCACCGAATGGTGATGTCCCGGCTCCTTTTTCCCTAGATAAGAATTCATACACCCATGTTGCAGCCTTCAAAAGATTAAGCACATCTACAGGGGACCACACCATAATGCAGATGTTTTCTTTCTCCCTAAATAATGAGAAAGCTCAGTGAAATTTCATTTTCTCATTCTTTACAGATGTAATCGGATTTACCATCATATAGGCTACTAATGCATTTGAGGTTCTGACAAAATAGTCTAAATTTACTTGAACAGAGAATTGATGGGAACTATTAAAGAAATGAACAGATTTTGTATTTCATTCATGCCATCGTATCATCGGGGGACAGAATACATTAGAATACAGCTTCAATTTGGAGGTGTAATTTTAGAAAAAAATGCAGGTATTCTGCAGCTTTAGCCACTGAAAGTAGTTAGAGCAGAGGATCAGATATTTAATTCAAGTAAGCTATAGTTTTGAAGGATTAGAACTCAGAAATAATAGGCATAAGGTTAATTTTGAAAAAAAAAACTTATTTAATCGGATAAGGACTGAATTCACGTTATTCCAAAATTAGTTTTAGAAGTTAAGGAGTTTCAAAATCAGTGCTTCTGAGTGAGTGTGTATCTGCTTGAATCTTCACCGTTTTTTGAATGACAGTAATGATGTAGTAGAAAAAAGGCACCTGCATTTATCATCAAAGTACAAAATCTAGACAAAAGAGTGGGATTAGAAAGGATTTATTTGAGATTGTAGGTGTCCATAAACTATAGTTCCAAACAGTGAATACCATCTGTTTTGAGATATAATGATATGTAAGCCTTTGAAGATTCTGCCTGGGTAATGCACTTCTTAACCCTTGCTATTATAGGAGTGCCATTTTAGAGTGTTTCTCGCTGTTTCTAAGGCAGTGTTTTAAAATCTATTGACATAATAGGTGCCTTTCTTGTGCTTTTAATATGAACATAAGGGTTTCATTTTTTTGGCTTCAAAGAAAGCACAAATGGGTAGAGCTTCACAATAGGGTGTTAGAGAAAGAAGCTAATGCTTGATCTAATCTAACATTTAGAAGCAATTTATTTAATGAATTGTTCAGCACCTTAAAATGAACCCCCTCAAATAGATATTCTGAATGCATATTACATGTCAGGAAATTTGTGCAATTCCCTTAGTTTGAAACCCCCCTGCCCATTAACAGGGAGAAAATGGTGAAAGAAAAACTGGACATAGCATTTCTTTTTGGAAAAAGAATTTTTTCCTTTGGTTTGCAAACAGGAAATACAGTATAATGGTGTGGACATTTTATATGTATTCATTTTTCCCCCCAGAAATTCTGTTATATGTTTAAATCCAAATATTTGAAAGACAGCTTCTTTTTTCAAAACTTCATTTGTGAAGTATGATATTGGTATTTAATAAGGAGTTTTGCATTTAAATCCAAATATTTAAAATCCACTTCTTTTTAGAGCATCAATTATGAATTATAATTATGGTATTCAGTAAGAAGTCTTGCATTTAAATTCAAATATTTAAAAACAATTTAACAAAACTTCCATTACGAATAATAGTTATGGTATTTATTATGGGCATACTACATGCCCAAGTATGGGACTAACTGCTGAAGTAGATGCAAGAAATCAGATCTTTAATTCACCCTAAGCTAAAATACAAATAAGGTATTTTCTTTCAAACGTTAACAGTGGCTGTTAGCTAATCACTGAATTAATCATTTGTTCCTCATTTTTGTGGATATAATTGGACAATTATTCATCCAGCTAGGGAACTGAAGACAGAGTTTTTATTGCATACACATTTTGTTGTTCACAAATCCTTGTCGATTCAGACATAAAAGGATATGGCAAAAAGGCTTTTAAATAGGCTTTCCTTAAAAGTAAACACTTAAAATCAAAACGGAAAGCAAAGAAGCATTTTAAATCTCTGACATTTCTGAATATCCAGTTGAGAAGCAGCGTGGCCTAGTGGATAGAACATGGGCCTAGAAGTCAGAAGGACCTGGGTTTTAATCCCAGCTCTGCCACTTTCCTGCTCTGTAACCTTATGTAATTCACTTAACTTCTCTGTGCCTCAGTTAACTCTCTGTAAAATAATAATAATAATAATGGTACTTGTTAAGCACTTACTGTGTACTAAGCACTGTTTTGGAGATTTAGATTGTAATTCTCGTGTGGGAGAGGAACCGTGTCCAACCTAAGTAACTTTTTTCTACCGCAGTGCTTAGTACAGTGCCTGGCTCATAATAAGTGCTTAACAAATACCATTTAAAAAAAAAGAATCTAAGTTGACTTAAAAAAAGTTGCAATTTCTACAGCCGTATTATTCACTCTAATCCTATTATGTAACCTCCTATTCTGATCTTTGTGGGATAGTCACAGATTGTCCCTCCTGCCCCTGACAAGATGTACAAAAGTTTTGAATGAATGCACCCTGTTAATGATTAAGCTCCTTGTAGGCAAGGAATATTTCCCGTTTTCATTCTGCACCTCCCGAACTTCCAGTATATTACACTCCACCAAATGGGAGCTCAATAAATACGACTACACAGTGGAGCAGCAGCAGTAGTTGGAATTAAGTTACAGCTGAAGCAGTTGAAGCCATGTGTCATGGCCATCTTTAGCAGCCCCCAAGTTTAAAAAATTGCATTCTTTTCTAGCAACAAATGGAAAAAAAAGAAAGGTTGTATCTGTTGGAATGTGAACCCCTCTGCTGTTTTAGATACTTTACCCTATTTTTTTGTTTGTTTGTTTTAACTCAGTATCTATCCTGGTCTTATGGTGTTTTAGTGTTTTTATTGTTTCGTCCGGACTTTTGTGTTTGTTGCCAATCCCCTCTCCCTGCTTTTATCTCTTGAGAGCTGGGGACCGTGTCTACTTGCCACGTGTTTACTCTTTCCCAGCACTTAGTACAGTGCTTTGCACAGAGCTGGCACTTAATAAATTCCATTTGTGTTTCATAAGTCAAAAGCTTCCACCTGGGGCAGGGAGTAGGAGGGGGGAGATGAGAGCAGACAAAGAGGAGCAGAGAGACCAGAGGAGAGGCAGAAGAAAAGCCCAACTCTGTGCTACCCACTGTTCGCTACTACAGGTGAAAGTTACATTTAGAGGACTTTGGACCGTGTCGAGTCAGATGCTGTGCTGGACTCACATGGCCCTGATGCCTCTCTTTAAGGGATTCGCCAGATAGCAACATCACTGTCCAGAAAGGAGAATAACTTTTGTGGAATGTAACTGTTACTATTAAGAAGTTATAAGTAATGGTTCATTTTATCAGATGAATGTTACCATATCAGATGGATATACTCTAAAAATCTTTCCTCCTACCCAGATCCCTCTTTGAGCACCAGTTGTGAGAAAATTAGTCACTCACAACCGACTTTAGCTTATTCTAGAGTAAGCTAGCTTACACTAGACTGTAAGCTCATTGTGGGCAGGGATCATGACTGTTTATTGTTACTTTGTACTGCCCCAAGTACTTAGTACAGTGCTCTGCCCATAGTAAGCGCTCAGTACATACTGTTGAATGAATGAATGGCTTCTAAAAGTCCAAAGAGAATGATTCTAGATCTTCTAATGTCCTTGAGAGAAGGGAGCATGTCTAACCAACTGTATTGCTTTGTCCTCTCCCATGTGCCTTAGTACAGTGTTCTGCCCAGAATAAGGGCTCAGTAAATGTGATTCCAAATGATCTTCTTACCAAAGAAATGGGGAAAAGTCAAGTATAATGTAATAGTTTCTCCAGCTATCATTCAGCACGGGAACCCCCTCTATTTTTACTTCATAGAAGCTAGGTCCCAGTAACCAACCTTTGCTAGTAGTTTTGGGAAATTTGTAGGTCTACAAAATATTCTATTTGCCCTAAAATGTATGACTTGGATCCACACTTATTTACTAAAAGCACCTGGAACCTCTCCTTTCTGTTGCCATCTCCATGCTTGTCCGTCTCAGTAGATAAAGTACACAAGCATCTGCCTGGCTCAGGTACACTCCCTGTTGCATTCCTGACAAGATCCATTAAGCAGACTTTTCCCCAAAGCCCCTGGGTGGCAGGGAACTTGGAAGAGAGACTAGAGAAGCCTGGTTTCCTTGTTCGTGAAGTGAAAATGGCTTCTATGGGATTTTCTCCCTAGAACCACCACAGTGGGGAATATCTCTGAGGAAAACCTCAAGAAGCAGTTCCTTCCATCTGTCGTCCACCTCAAATTCACCACCACAGTGGCCAACATACTAAAAAGTCTTCATAACCCAAGAGACAGATTACTTCTGCCCACTCACTGCCCTCTGCCCCTAAGAAATTTCTAAGAAATCTAAATGAAAAAAATGGGCCTCATTTTTTAGGCTCATTAGTTTTTGCTTTTTTTAGGGACTGGATTATTGGATGGGGCTTCTTTTCATTTCAGTAAGAATGGTTAAGAACTGAATATTGCAGTTTTCTGTATGGCCACATTTTAGTGATAGCAGTAATGATAGTGGTATTTGGTAAGTACTTCTTACTAGACTGTAAGTTTGCTGGGGACAGGGAATGTGTCTGTTTATGGTTGTATTGTACTCTCCCAAGCACTTAGTACAGTATTCTGCACACAGTAGGTGCTCAATAAATATGATTGAATGAATGGATCAAGCACATTACTAAGCAGTGGGGTTAATCAGGTTGGACACAGACTCTGTTCCACATGGAGCATACTGTCTAAGTTGGAAGGAAAACAGGTTTTTAATTCTTACTTTACAGATTGGGTTACAGAGGCACTGAGAAGTTAAATGACTTGCCTCACAGTTTCACAGACGTAACTGGAAGATCTGAGATTAATAATAATGTTGGTATTTGTTAAGCGCTTACTATGTGCAGAGCACTGTTCTAAGCGCTGGGGTAAACACAGGGGAATCAGGTTGTCCCACACGGGGCTCACAGTCTTAATCCCCATTTTACAGATGAGGGAACTGAGGCACAGAGAAGTTAAGTGATTCGCCCACAGTCACACAGCTGACAAGTGGCAGAGCTGGGATTCGAACTCATGAGCCCTGACTCCGAAGCCCGTGCTCTTTCCACTGCGCCACGCTGCTTCTCCGATTAGAATCTAGGTCTTCTGATTCCTAGGCCCATGTACTTTCCACTAGACCACATTGCTTTTCAAAGTAATGATCCCTGGGTTAGAAATTGTTCTTGATATACTTGTAAGAGAAGAAACTATTTTCTCATCTTTTAACTCCTAGAGTGAATTCAAATTGAGATTCCTGTTCTATGAAGTCCCAGCACTTGAGACATTGTGAAACTAGTATCAGTTGATGGAAACTCATCTATTATGCCTCTATAGCCAGAAACTCGTATTTTCATGTAATAACAACTAGGGTACTTTATATGATATTTGTTATGCCTTCACTTTGTGCAAAGCACTGTACTAAGTATTGGGAATTATACAGTGTAAAGAGTTTGGATATAGCCCCTATCCCATGTGGGCTTCATCAATCAGTAATATTTATTGAGTTCTTACTGTGAGTACTGAGGTGGTAATAAGTGCTTGGGAGAGCACAGTACAGTACAATAATAATAATAATAATTGTGGTATTTGTTGAGCATTTATTATGCGCCAGGCACTGTAATAAACTTCGGGGTGGATACAAGCGAATTGGGTTGGACACAGTCCCTGTCCCTCGTGGGGTTCACAGTGTCAATCCCCACTTTGCAAATGAGGTAACTGAGGCACAGAGAAGTGAAGTCACCTGCCCAAGGTCATGCAGCAAAAGAATCGTTGGTAGACGATCCCTGCCCTGAGGGAGCATACAGGCTAGTGCTTCAGTGGTGAGCAGATTTGGGGTGTAGAGAGTTGACATCTCTGTTTCCAGAACTTTACTGAATAGATAGGGTCAATTCATTTGGGGTGATAGTGACAGCATGCTTTTCCCATTCTGGTTGTATTTGATTATCTCCCACTGTTTTGTAAGTTTCGGGCTTCCTGTTTGCTGTCTGCCTTTCTGCCGTCTCCATTGGATTGGTTTTATTGTCAAGTTGTTCTGGTCCATATGTTTCATCAAAATCTGGGGTTGGCGAGGAGCTGATACTTTTGAAAATGTCTTTGAAGTTTTCTGTGCATCTGTTTTTCTGTTCTTCCTCTGTTACAAGCATTTTTCCATCTTTGCCACTGATTGGCCTATTTCCTGTTTTGAAATTTCCGCATAGGGATTTCGTCACTTTGTCGCTTGGTATATGTCAGTGATTTCTCATGTGCTGGAAGTTTCAGCTTTGATTTTGGGACCTTTCATACCCCCATTTACCTTTCCTTGTTTTACTTTTAATTATTTTTCAGGCTTTTTTACTCCTCATTAATTTTCTAATATCTTGTCAATTTTTGCTTCTGGAATGTTTTAACTACTTCTCATTTCTGAGTGGGGCATTAAATCCTTAGAAAATCTAATTCTTACTCTTGATTCTGATTCTTACTCTGTTTTGTATTGTCACAACATTTATCCTGCTATATCAGTGGAGTGAGGAAAGACTCAAAATCTTGATATTTGTAATATTCAGAGTGAAATAGAAATTCAATTTGTGATGTTGCCATGAACTGCTTTCTAGTTCATTCAGTTATATTTACTGAGTGCTTACTGTGTGCAGAACACTCTACTAAGTGCTTGGAAAGTACAATTCAGCAACAGATAAAGACAATCCCTACCCAACAATGGGCTCACAGTCTAGAAGGCAGAGACAGAAAAACAACACAAAAAAAAGTAGATAGACATCATAGTTCCCCAGATTTCCAGTTGCCAGCAAGAACTGGAGTGGAGAAAGAACTTCAGAATTGATGGGGTTAAACAAGAGAGCCAAGACCTTGGTTATCTGGTGACATTACAAAATTGGATGGAGTTAAGCTTGCAAAGTGAAATGAAGGAAAATCTAACTGAATAAAACACCATTTAATATTTGGAAATGGGAAATTTAGATTTTCAAACAAGTGTCCTCCATATTCAGTTAAAAGCCAGGTGATAGCACCTTAATAATGTTGGTGTTTGTTAAGCGCTTGCTATGTGCAGAGCACTGTTCTAAGCGCTGGGATAGACATAGGGGAATCAGGTTGTCCCATGTGGGGCTCACAGTCTTAATCCCCATTGTACAGATGAGGTAACTGAGGCACAGAGAAGTTAAGTGACTTGCCCACAGTCACACAGCTGACAAGTGGCAGAGTGGGATTCGAACTCATGACCTCTGACTCCAAAGCCCATGATTTTTCCACTGAGCCACACTGCTTCTGTCACTCTCTTGATTATAATTGAGAAGTAGCGTGGCTCAGTGGAAAGAGCATGAGCTTTGGAGTCAGAGGTCATGAGTTCAAATCCCAGCTCTGCCACTTGTCAGCTGTGTGACTGTGGGCAAGTCACTTCACTTCTTTGTGCCTCAGTTCCCTCATCTGTAAAATGGGGAAGAAGACTGTGAGCCCCACATGGGACAACCTGATTCCCCTGTGTCTACCCCAGTGCTTAGAACAGTGCTCTGCACATAGTAAGTGCTTAACAAATACCAACATTATTATGATTATTATTAATTAGCCATCATCAAACATTTGTACAGGCATGTTGCTCTGCTGCCTACTCCATTCATTCAGTCGTATTTAGTGAGTGCTTACCTTGTGCAGAGCACTATACTAAGCGCTTGGAAACTATGAAGCAGCATGGCTTTGTGGAAAGAGCCCAGGATTGGGAGTCAGTCATGGGTTCTAATCCCGGCTCCGCCACTTGTCAGCTGTGTGACTTTGGGCAAGTCACTTAACTTCTCTGTGCCTTAGTTACCTCATCTGTAAAATGGGGATTAAGACTTTGAGCCCCTCATGGGACAACCTGACTACCTTGTGTGTACCCCAGTACTTAGAACAGTGCTTGGCACATAGTAATAATAATAATGTTGGTATTTGTTGAGCGCTTGCTATGTGAAGAGCACTGTTCTAAGCGCTGGGGGAGATCCAGGGTCATCAGGTTGTCCCACGTGGGGCTCACAGTCTAAATACCATTATTATTATTATTATTATTATTACAATTCGACAACAGATAGAGACAATCCCTACCCAACAATGGGATCACAGTCTAGAAGGGGGGAGACAGACAACAAAACAAAACAAGTATACAGGCATTAATAGCATCAAAATAGATAAGTAGAATTATAGTTATATACTCATCATTAACAAAATGAATAGAATAATAAACGTACAAATATACACAAGTGCTTTGGGGTGGGGGAGGGGGTAGAGCAGAGCCCCAGCGCTTAGAACAGTGCTCGGCACATAGTAAGCGCTTAACAAATACCAACATTATTATTATTAGAGGAGAGAGTCGGGGCAATGGGGAGGGGAGGAGGAGTAGAGGAAAAGGGCTCAGTTTGGGAAGGCCTCCTGGAGGAGGTGAGCTTTCAGTAGCGCTTTGAAGTGGGAAAGTGAGCTAGTTTGGCGGATGTGAGGAGGGAGGGCATTCCAGGCCAGAGGTAGGACGTGGGCCAGGGGTTGATGGCGGGGCAGGTGAGAACAAGGCACAGTGAGGAGGTTAGCCGCAGAAGAGTGGAATATTATGGGGTGGGCAGTAGAAAGAGAGAAGGGAGGTAAGGTAGGAGGGGGCAAGGTGATGGAGAACTTTCAAGCCAAGAGTGAGGAGTTTTTGTTTCATGCGAAGGTTGATAGGCAATAGGCAACGACTGGAGATTTTTGAGGAGGTGGGTGACATTCCCAGAGGGTTTCTGTAGAAAGATAATCCGGGCAGCAGAGTGAAGTATAGACTGAAGTGGGGCGAGACAGGAGGTTAGGAGATCAGAAAGGAGGCTGATGCATTAATCCAGTGGGGATATGATGAGAGGTTGTACCAACAAGGTAGTGGTTTGGATGGAGAGGAAAGGGCGGATCTTGGCCATGTTGGGCAGGTTTTAGTAACAGATTGGATGTGTGGGGTGAATGAGAGAGCAGAGTCAAGGATGACACTAAGGCTGCGGGCTTGTGAGATGGGAAGGATGGTAGTGCCGTCCACAGTGACGGGAAAGTCAGAGAGAGGACAGGGTTTGGAGGGAAGATAAGGAGCTCAGTCTTGGACATGTTGAGTTTTAGGTGGGGGGCGGACATCCAGGTGGAGTTATCCTGAAGGTAGGAAGAGATAACGAGCCTGAAGGTAGGAGGAGATACGAGCCTGGAGGGAGGGAGAACAGGGGTGGAGGTGTAGATTTAGGTGTCATCTCTGTAGAGATGATAGTTGAAGCCATGGGAGCAAAGGAGTGCACCAAGGGAGTGAGTATAGATGGAGAATGGAGAACAAAAGGAGACCAAGAACTGACCCTTGAGGAACCCCTACAGTTAGGGATGTGAGGGGGAGGAGGAGCCTGCGAAGGAGACTGAGAATGAATGGCCAGAGAGATGAGGAGAACCAGCAGAGGACGGAGTCCATGAAGTCAAGTTTGGATTAACATGTTGAGGAGAAGGGGATGGTCTACAGCGTCAAAGGCAGCTGAGAGGTAGAGGAGGATTAGGATAGAGTAGGAGCCATTCAGCAATAGAGACAATCCCTGCCCACACTGGGCTTACAGTCTAGAAGACTCAAGAATATCATTGTTTAGACACTTCCCTTTCCCACTGGAAGTTCACATTTAAAAGGTGATGATGCCATTGCAGAGGCACAGATAAGCAATTTGACATTCTTCAAGACTAAGTACACAAGTAAGATGTGTAAATCTACCGTTTACAAAAGTGTTACCTTGTTTAGCCCTTTGGAGTAAAGAGTTTAACATTAATCAGTCACTCAGCAGTATTGATTGAGTGCTTACTTTGGGCAGAGCATTACTGTGGGCAGAACATCGTACCAAGTGCTTGGGAAAGTATAGAGAGGTGATAAATGTGATCCCTGCCCTCAAGGAATAGTCTACAAAGGGAGACCCCTATTAAAATAGATTATGGATTGTGGAAATGGAGTATAAGAATATTGACAAAAGAGTCAGAAGGACCTGAGTCCTAATCCTGGCTCTGCCTCTTGTCTGCTGTGTGACCTTGGGAAGGTCACTTCATTTCTCTCGCCTCAGTTACCTCATTGTAAAATGAGGATAAAGACCATCAGCCCCATGTGGGACATGGACTGTATCTAAATTGATTAGCTTGTATCTACCCCAGTGCTTTGAAAAGTACCTGGCACATAGTTCTCACCTAAGAAATATCATAAAAAAGTTCTGTGGATTTGGGTTGAGGATCAAAACGCTTAAGAGGTGTATGACCAAGGTCAGAGTTGGCACAGAGGGAAGGGTGGATAGGGGAAATAAAAGTCTTAGTCTGGGAAGGTCTTTTGGAGGTGATGTGATTTTAGGAGGGTTTTGAAGATGGGGAGGGCGGTTCTTCTGTCGGATATAAAGGGGGAGGGAGTTCCAGGTCAAAGGGAGAATGTGGGAAAGGGGCTTGCTGTGGGATAGACAAGATCAGGATATAAAGTAGGTTGGCATTAGAGGAGTGGAATTTGTAGGGTGGGTTGAGGTAGGAAATCAGCAAGGTAACATAGGAGGGAAAGAGCTGATCGAGTCCCTTAAAGCCGATAGTAAGGGGCTTCTCTTTGATGTGGAGGTAGATGAAGGTGAGAGAGGAATCCTTGCATTTTCTGAGTTGGGGATGTTACTATGGAAGACATGAATTTCAGGATGCCTTTGAAAGGGGAGTGAGACAAAATACTTTGGACTTTGGTGAAGTAGGGAATCTGCACCAGAAATTCAGGACCAGAGTTATACCAAGTAATGTATATAATGGGAGCAGGAAGAGGTGCACGGTATGGAAAAGGGAGAGGTTGAGTATTCTGGATTAGCTTGATGCGAGGTTATTGAAACAGTCCACAAGAAATTTGCATCTTTGCTTAGGTTGAGAGACCAAGAAATGATTTATCTCTGGGGAAGTTGCTAAGTGTCAGGCTCGCTGCCCACAAAAACTCACCTCTTATCACTATATTTTTGTGTCTCATCTCTTTGATTTTTGCTTTGGGAGCGTTGGGTGATAAATCTGTTACAGCATCCCAGGGAAGAGTAGTCAGTATTCCCACTCCTCTGAGACAGATATGAAGATATTGAAACGTTAGTGGAGGTTTTAGAACACTTCTTGGGAAGCTTTGGGAGTCATTCAGTTGAATTTGTTGAGGGCTTTCTATGTGTATAGCACTGTATTAAGTGCTTGGGAGAATACAATATGCAATCCTTTCTACTCTGAGGGTCATTCTGAAAAATGTCTTTCAGAAATAGGTGAGCACACAGTGGTGTTTGGTGTCATAGAGGTGTCGGAGATACTCTGTTCTGCCGTCTTAGACTGCGCATGTTCTGTCTCTCCCAACCACATCACAATGTGTTTGTACGTGTTTGTGTTTGCTTGGCTCAGCACGAAACACCACCATTACTTCCAACACAACTCAAGCCAGCGTGTGTTATGCTGGCTATAGTTCCCACCTTTCTCCTCTTTACCAATCAGTGGCGTTTATTGTGTGCTTCCTCTGTGCAGAGTGCTAAGTGCTTGGACTCAATCAATCAATCATACTTATTGTGCACTTACTGTGTGCAGAGCACTGTATTAAGCGTTTGGGAGAGTACATCTTAAAGAGGGACCAATATTTACAGTTCCTCACACAGAAGTTTAATTCACAGAAGGACAGAAATTAACAGAAAAAGGGGAAACTAACATAACTTTCCAAATCCCCAGTGCCTCATTTATTTCCTCTCACTAATTTACATGTTAAACAGGGTTGGGGAAAGACATTCCCAAAGACAAGAGCAACTTGGCTTCCAGCAGACTCTCCTCAGGCACTAAGGGACGAGAAAAGAGTCACTATATTTGTACTTAAAAATTCTGCCCCTGTGAGGTTAGGAAGTACAGTTTAATATCTTTTGGGAGGTGCCCTCTGAAGCAGAGGCCTTGCTATTTCTGGTTCCTCTTTTAAGCGTAGGAAACACCTTTTGCTTCTTGGAAAATGAAGTCTCCTTAGGGAGGATTCTCTTCTCAGTTTCAGAGCTCGAGCTCCGAAAGAAATCTGAGTGTTTGCTTATAAGACAATGATATCCAAAGAACATTGCACTCGTCTTTTCTTTCTTCATTCTTTCTCAGATTCTCTATCTTTTTAAGCTTTTTTTCTGACCTTGACCTCCATTTATCACTACCTTGTCAATCTTCTGTTCTGTTCAGGCAATTAGAGGGTAAGATTCCCCCTTGAAGCACCTTGTAAAGCCTTCAGAATTAGCGAAATTGGCCAAGACTATACAGCCCTAGTTATTTCAAGATGTGGTTGGTTTTTCAGGTGATACAGTTAAATTTGGAAGCTGATGTCACTCTTCTACATGAACTTGTTCCTCTTGCTGCGTTAATGCTGATGGGAACTGACTGCATTCCAGGATCTCAGTGGTGGTAATCTTGTCCTGCCATTTGATATGGAGTGTTGTCATAGGAGAAAATAGTGACATTGCTTAAGAAACTGGATGTTTCTTCTGAAGTAGGTCAATTGAGCAATTGGACAGTATGCCAGAGTAGTGTACCTTCGAAAGCATAATTCAAATAGCAGGAGTTTCTAATCCAATCTTTGGCCTAAAAGATCGGGCAGTATTATAAATCTTCAACTTGGTGTGTTCACGTTACTACAAACCATGCGATATGATAAGTTTAGAACTGACCATTTATCTAAGTGCTCCAAATGAGCTATCAATAATAATAATTGATAATCATGGCATTTGTTCATTCATTCATTCAATAGTATTTATTGAGCGCTTACTATGTGCAGAGCACTGTACTAAGCGGTTGGAATGAACAAGTCGGCAACAGATAGAGACAGTTCCTGCCGTTTGACGGGCTTACGGTCTAATCGGGGGAGACGGACAGACAAGAACAATGGCAATAAATAGAGTCAAGGGAAAGAACATCTCGTAAAAACAATGGCAACTAAATAGAATCAAGGCGATGTACATCTCATTAACAAAATGAATAGGGTAATGAAAATATATACAGTTGAGCGGACGAGTACAGTGCTGAGGGGATGGGAAGGGAGAGGAGCAGAGGGAGATGGGGGGAAAAGAGGGTTAAACTGCGGAGAGGTGAAGGGGGGTGGTAGAGGGAGTAGAAGGAGAAGGGGAGCTCAGTCTGGGAAGGCCTCTTGGAGGAGGTGAGTTTTAAGTAGGGTTTTGAAGAGGGGAAGAGAATCAGTTTGGCGGAGGTGAGGAGGGAGGGCGTTCCAGGACCGCGGGAGGACGTGGCCCAGGGGTCGATGGCGGGATAGGCGAGACCGAGGGACGGTGAGGAGGTGGGCAGCAGAGGAGCGGAGCGTGCGGGGTGGGCGATAGAAAGAGAGAAGGGAGGAGAGGTAGGAAGGGGTAAGGTGATGTAGAGCCTTGAAGCCTAGAGTGAGGAGTTTTTGTTTGGAGCGGAGGTTGATAGGCAACCACTGGAGTTGTTTAAGAAGGGGAGTGACATGCCCAGATCGTTTCTGCAGGAAGATGAGCCGGGCAACGGAGTGAAGAATAGACTGGAGCGGGGCGAGAGAGGAGGAAGGGAGATCAGAGAGAAGGCTGACACAGTAGTCTAGCCGGGATGTAACGAGAGCCCGTAGCAGTAAGGTAGCCGTTTGGGTGGAGAGGAAAGGGTGGATCTTGGCGATATTGTAAAGGTGAAACCGGCAGGTCTCGGTAACGGATAGGATGTGTGGGGTGAACGAGAGAGACGAGTCAAGGATGACACCGAGATCGCGGGCCTGAGAGATGGGAAGGATGGTTGTGCCATCCACGGTGATAGGGAAGTCTGGGAGAGGACCGGGTTTGGGAGGGAAGATGAGAAAATGTTAAACATTTACTATGAGCCAGGCACTGTACTAAACCCTGGGGTGGATACAAGCGAATCAGGTTGAACACAGTCCCTGTCCCACATGGGGCCCACAGTCTGTCCCTATTTTAAAGGTGAAGTAACTGAGGCCCAGTGAAGTGAAGTGCCTTGCCCAAGGTCACACAGCAGACAAGTGACAGATTTGGGATTAGAACCCATGATCTTTCATCCAGTTTTATTTATTGAGCACTTACTGTGTGCAGAGCACTGTACTAAGCACTGTACTTGGGGTAGTACAGTTCAACAATAAACAGACATATTTCTTCCCACAACAAGCTTACAGTCTAGAGCCGGGGAGACAGACATCAATACAAATAAATAAAATGACAGATATGTACATAAGTGCTGTGGGCTGAGAGGAGGGAAGAGAAAAGGGAGCAAGTCAGGGCAATGCAGAAGGGAGTGGGAGATGAGGAAAAGTGGGGCTTAGTCTGGGAAGGCTTCATGGAGGAGATGTGCCTTCAGTAAGGCTTTGAAGGTGGGGAGAGTAATTGTCAGATTTGAGGAGGGAGAGCATTCCAAGCCAGAGGCAGGACTTTGGCTAGGATTTGGCGGTGATATAGCCGAGATAGAGGCAAGGTGAGAAGGTCCACTACACTGTGCTGCTTCTTATAAAGCCTATGTATCAACAAGTTTCTTGTGAACCATTAAGAAGGCTCATATCAAGTCCTACTGGGACACAGACTGCAGCTACAAGTTCTGACATGGGCACTGAAAAGGGGCCCTTCTCTGTCAGATGGTCATCCAGACAGTGGGATAGAAACAAGATGGAAATGACTCAGAAATGTTAAAAAAAAAAAGCTTTGCGTTAAGTCTAGTCTTGTTCAAACAAAACTGCTTAAGGGATTTGAAAACTGGAGTCAGAATATGCTTTTCGATCAATTCTTCCAACTCTGTAGACTATGCGTATCATCCAAAGTCTCAGAGATAGGAGATGGTCCTATAACATGTTGACAACTGTATTCTTGAGGCTCATATAGGAGAAGACATGCAAATAATTATAAGTGATAGAGTTAGCCCAGTGTACTCTATAGACATTGAACTTGAATAAAGCCGGAGTTATGTCCCATCTTAAACATTATTGAAGATTTTCATCAGCGACACAGAACTTATCACCAGATTCTGCTACCTAGGTAGTACACTGCCGACATGAAGTTGGTAATGACAAGGAGATATTATAATTAATTTTGTGGTATATGTTAAGCGCTTACTATGTGTTAAGCACTGTTCTAAGTACTGGGGTATATACAAGATAATCAAGTCAGGGAATGTGTCTGATGTTATATTGTACACTCCCAAGTGCTTAGTAATAATAATAATAATGTTGGTATTTGTTAAGCGCTTACTATGTGCAGAGCACTGTTCTAAGCCCTGGGGTAGATACAGGGTAATCAGGTTGTCCCATGTGAGGCTCACAGTTAATCCCCATTTTACAGATGAGGTAACTGAGGCACAGAGAAGTTGTGACTTGCCCACAGTCACACAGCTGGCAAGTGGCAGAGACGGGATTGGAACCCATGACCTCTGACTCCCAAGCCCGTGCTCTTTCCACTGAGCCACACTGCTACAGTGTTTTGCACATGGTAAGCGGTCAATAAATATGTTTATTATTAATAAAATATAATAATAATAATGTCAGAGACCATAGTTGTCCCATATGGGGTCCACAGTCTAATTAGGAGTGCAAAGAGGTATTGAATCCACATTTTGCAGCTGAGGAACCTGAGGCACTGAGAAGTTAATTTACTTGCCTGAGGTCACTCAGCAAGCAGGTGGCGACCCAGAATTAGAACCCAGGTTCTCTGGCTTTCAGGCCCCACCTTTTCACACCAATCCATGCTGCTTCCTACCTTTGCCTGCCTAGGCATTAATCCGATTCATGAACATTCAATAGGACAAAACTTTGTCAAAGTTTTGGTTCTGTTCCCTAAATCCCCTCTGTTTCTGATTTGGTTATTTCATTCATTCATTCAATTGTATTTATTGAGCGCTTACTATTTGCAGAGCACTGTACTAAGTGCTTGGAATGTACAGTTCGGCAAGCAGAAGGGCACATAACACCCGCAAACAGCATGGCCTAGTAGAAAGATGCCAGGATTAGGAGTCAGAAGAGGCAGGTTCGAGTCCCTTATCCATCTATGACCTGCTGTGTGATCTTGAGCAGCTCATTTAACCTCTCTGAACCTCAGTTCTTCACCAATAAAATATAGATAAGATAGATTTTGAGCCCCTTGTGGGACAGTGATGGTGTCTAATATGATATCCTTGTGTCTTCCCAGAGCTTAGCACATAACAAGAACTTTATTAGTATTATTGTTATCTTTCCTTTCCTCCAAGCTCTTCGATACTCCTTTCTCCAAAGTCTCTGACAGTAACATAAACTTGAGGAAGAAAGGAAGGAAGCATTTTGCTGCTACTAGGTCCCAGGTTTTTGGATTTCCATCCTGACAGCCTTAACTCCTCATGGCATTTGTCTGCCATCCTCCTCTCCCCTGCCTTCCCAGCACTGCCCCTCATCCCACTCCCCCTGGACTCCCCATCAGCTCATTCCCATCCAACCCTTCCCCACCCCTCATGCCGTCCCCTCCCTGCCACTCCTCTCACACCACCCGCATCATTATTTCTCCATCCTTATCGTCTTCTGTGCCCATTGCCCTCCCTAGTTGTTTCAGATATTTAGCACCTTTTTCAAACCCTCTGTCTCCCCTCCCCCGGCTCTTTTTCCCCTAATTCAACTCAGTCATATTTATTGAATGCTTAATGTATGCAGAGCACTGTACTAAGTGCTTGGGAAAGTACTATACAGCAATAGAGACAATTCCTGTAAATAAAGAGAGATCATCGCTAATGATCTGCCTATGTACCTCATTGATAAAATTGAAACCATTAGTTGTGATTTCCCGTATATCTCTCTTGCTCTTCTCCAGTCTCTCCAATCAATCGATGAGCAGGATTTATTGAGTGTTTATCATGTGCAAAGCACTGAACTAAGCACTCGGGTATTCAATATAAACAGAATTGGTAGGCATGTTCCCTGCCCAAAACGAGCTCCCTCCTCCTGCATCTTCTTTTATCCAAAGGTTCAAGAAATAGGGGAACATATTCCTGTTCTAGGATAGGACTGAACATCTAAAGTGCCCTAGCCTCTTGGTGGCCTGGGCGTGAAGTGGCGTACCTGCCTTCTCAGGACTCAGTTCCACCTGGTAGACACTACCACTTCTCCCTGTCCCCACTTCTGAGAGAAGGAGTTCTGTATAATTGTAGTTTTTCATTAAATTCACACCATTCTTCCTTTTTGTCGGCAAAGGTCGTAGAAGTAATTTGGTCCAGAAGATAAAAGGACCAACTGGTATTTACAAAGTATCGATTCATTTCCTAATTTTGTCAACTTGGGCATTTCATTCATTCATTCAATTGTATTTCTCGAGCGCTTTCTGTGTGCAGAGCACTATATTAAGTGCTTGGAAAGCATGTCATTAAATCTCTCTGGGCCTCGAGTTTTCAAAATGTAAATGTGGATAATGATACTTGATAACTTCTTTATGGAAATATTAGTTCATTATATTATATTACATTATAAGATAATGGTAGCTGCTCTTTTTACATCTGGGCTAGTTGTAGGTACATGCAAAATCCCTCCTTAGCAATCCTTTGTAGTCTGTTAAGAACATACTTATTAACTCGACACGTAATGCTCTTGGAAGTAATGAATCAAAGCTGAAAGGCAACATAACTTTATATTTTGATTAATAGAGAACAATATGGTTTGGAATGTGTGTCAGGGAAATTGTTATATAAGTGGTCAAGACATAATACAGTGTTGCCAAAAATATTTTTCCAGAAAATACTGAGTCTACAAAACATTGGCCAGCTTTCAAAATTTGATCTCATCTATCTTTATCAGGGCTACTCTTGCCATTCTGCCCACTAGCTAAAAAATAACCTGTAAATCTTCCCATAACTAATTAACTGAGTCCTTTTTCCTCCCCATTTCCAGACCCACAAATGACAGAGATCCCTTGAACAAAGCAGAAAGATATATGGCTTAGTGGAAAGAGCCCGGGCTTGGGAATCAGAGGTCATGGGTTCTAATTCCGACTCCACCACTTGTCAGCCATGTGACTTTGGGCAAGTCACTTCTGTGTGCCTCAGTTACCTCATCTGTAAAATGTAACCTATAACATTCAAGGCATGCTTTCAAGGGTTTTTTTACTATGTAGTAGAAGTAACAATTATTGAGTGCCCATTGAGTTTAGTGAACTGTAATAAGCACCGGGAAGGTAAAAAACAAGGAAATGGCACATTCCCTGCCCATGAAAATTTTCACTGAAACAGGGGGCACAGACAAAAAAAAAAATTGAACAGTGAGATAAGGATAAGTAACTCAAGTGAATATTCAATTGAGAATATACATATACACACATATACACACACATACATACAGAAATGGTGCGAATGGCTAAAATAAATCCAATTGTAACTGCAAGAAGCAGCTGTTGCCTCTCAATATAACTTGGGTTGTAGGTAATTAGGCAAGATTTGTGGAAGAGGTGGAATTTTAGGAGAGTGTTAAAAGGTGGGGAAGACTGAGGTTTGTCACCTTTGCGGGGAGGAAATTCCAGTCAGTGAGGAGAATTCCTAGCCTGAAAGGCATTGTTTTCTAGATATTTTTATAATGGTCATTATAGAAGTAGTAATAATAGTCATAGTAGACTGTATGCTTGTTGTGGGCAGGGAATGTGTCTGTTTCTTGTTATATTGTACTCTCCCAAGTGCTTAGCAGAGTGCTCTGCACCTAGTAAGCACTAAATAAATATGATTCATAGTATAATAGCAGTAATAGAAGTAGTAATAATATAGTAGTTGTGGTGTTGGTGTTGATGATAGTAATAGTATTTATTGTGCATCTATTAGGTGACATGCACGGAACCTTATAAGCGAAGGAGCTTATGCTCTTACAGTAGAAACAAAAATATCTACAAGAAGAGTAATCAGAATAAATTATTGACTGTGCCTACAGATGAACAAACATATATACTTCTTTCAGTAGTATTTATTCAGCGCTTCCTATGTGCAGAGCACTGTACTAAGTGCTTGGAATGGACAATTGAATGAACAATTCAGCAACGGATAGAGACAATCCCTGCCCAGTGACGGGCTCACAGTCTAAACGGGGGAGACAGACAACAAAGCAAAACAGAACAAAACAAAAACAACATCATCAAGATAAACAGAATCAAGGAGATGTACACCTCATTAAAAAATGAATAGGGTAATAAATAATATATACAAATGAGCACAGTGCTGAGGGGAGGGGAAGGGGGAAGAGCAGAGGATGGCGGGGGAGGGGAGGGAGTTGCATACAAATGTGCAACTATATCCAAATAATTAGACAAAATGTTTCAGTCAAAGAAAACTTTATATGTTGAGCATTTTGGGGATGGCTATTATTCTTCATCAGACTTCTGCATCTGGGAGGTACCAACCATATGTAAAGTCAGACAGATTGAAGAGCTCATTTAAGGAGAGTCATGCCAATTCACCAGTGCAGTCTGGCACAAAACTAAGCATCAAGTCAACATTAACTTACTTTTTAAAACAACAAACAAATCTGACTTAGCTTGTATTATAATACAATCCCAAGATGATGACTCTACTCATTGTAAAAGTTGATTCATTTGTTCAATGTCTTTATTGCCCATTGCGGTGTTATCCCAAATCTCATATAAAAGTCTGCTTTATTTGTATAAACTCAGGGTTGGATTAAATCCTTTCACTAAAACAGATTTGTGGTAGTAAGACGCAGTCAGGTTTTCATATCCTAGTGCATTCTATTTTAATACAGTTTTTTGACTTACTGTGTATCGTGTTACTTAATGCCTTCCTAAAATAAGTAATATTTATTCAATGGAACTTAAAAGTCTCTGGTATTTAGAGTAATTTTATTTTGGAAAGATTGATTATCATGGATGTGGGGCTGAATTACTTCTAGGTTCGATTTCAACTTAGTTTGGCCTTGTAATATGCATGAGCCAGTCATTGACAAAGGCATCATTCAGAAGACCATTTGACTCAAAGGAAGCCAGATTGGTAAAATATTCCATGGGAGTGATGTCACTCACACTTCACATGAGCTCTTAATTGAATTTAAGTCCTATGCCAATGTTGTGGAGTGGTCCTTGTTCATTACCAGTTGTTAACACCTCCCAGCCTCCTGTCTCTCCTCACTCTAGTCCATACTACACTCTGCTTCCCAGATGATTTTTCTACAAAAGCGTTCAGGACGTGTCACTCCACTCCTCAAATCACTCCAGTGGTTGCCCATCCACCTCCACATCAAGCAAAAACGCACCATTGGCTTTAAACACTCCATCACCTTGCCCTTTCCTACCTCACCTCACTACTCTTCTTCTACAACCCAGCCTGAACACTTCTCGCCTCGAGTGCTAACCACCTCACTGTGCCTCGGTGTCCCTGTCTCGCCGCCAACCCCTCGCCCACATCCTGCCTCTGGCATGGAACACTCTCCCTCCTCAATTTCTACAATTACTTTCCCCCATCTTCAAAGCCTTATTGAAAGCACATCTCCTTCAAGAGGCCTTACCTGACTGAGCCCCCCTTTCCTTTTCTCCCACTTCCTTCTTCTTCCTCCCTTTGTTCTTCCCCACAGCACTTATGTTGATATCTGTAATTTATTTATATTGATATCTCTCTCCTCCCCTCTAGACTGTAGACTCATTGTGGGCAGGGAATATGTGTGATTATTGTTATATTGTACTTTCCCAAATGCTTAGTACAGTGCTCTGCACACAGTAAGCACTCAATAAATATGATTGAATGAATGAGAATCATGAAACAGATATCTGCAATGTGTTTGAAGAGTAACTTATTCAGCCATTGAAAAAAGTTGCTCTGAAAACATTTGAACAGTCGAAGGATGGAATATCACCCTTATAATTCTTGAGTTAAAAGATTGCTTTTGCTTTTATATTTAGGATTATAATTTATTTAGGTCGATAGGAAGGGCATAGGAGAATTGACAGGAAGCAACATACGCTTTTATTATAAATTTTCACGGGTAAATTCCTGAGTTGAGAAATTGGCTAATAATTGATTTTGACATTTTATTTATCTCAAACTGTAATATCTAGCTCTTACAGATAACATGGCCCTAACGTATTCAGTCATTCATGCAATCACCTAAACAGATTTAGTAACTGTTCTCAAGCATATGATAACTTTTATAAGGAGAATGGTGAGTAGTTATTTTTCCTGCAAGTAGAAGAGCGAACATGAGAAAATGGTATTATTTTTATATTATTATATTTATGGTTTTTGTTAAACACCTACTAAGTACACGTACTATTCTAAGTGCTGGGTTAAATATAGGTTAATCAGTTAATACGGAATCCATGCCCCACATGGGCTTCACAGTCTAAGTAGGAGGGAGAATGGATAAGGATGCTGAGGCACGGAAAAATTGTTACTTGCCTAGGGACACACAAGAGACAAAATAAGAACCCAGGGCTTTTACTCTGCCAGACCCGTGCTCTTTCTACTAGACTACACTGCTTGTAAGGAAGACCCTGGTGATTATTGGGTAATTTAGTGCCAACTGAATGTCTCTATTTTTAGAGATTCCTTAGAAAGCTTTGGCTGTTTTTAACACACAATTATTCCTTGTAATTATTTAGAGAAAAACTAGAGTTCGTAGAAACCCTAAAATTTTTATTAAAATGGTCAATGTAATAATAATGATGGTATTTACTAAGTGCCAAGCACTGCACTAGATTTAAAATATTGAGACTGGATACAGTCTCTATCCCACACAGGCCTCACAGTCTGAGAGAGAGAGAGAATACAGGTCTTTTATCCTCATTTTACAGATCAGGAAACTGAGGCACAGATAAATGAAAGGGCAGTAGGCAGCTAGCAAAACTGGGACAAAACTCCTTGTCTCCTGATTTGCAGTCCTGAGCTCTTTCTATTGGCCCACACTTCCTCCCAAGACATGGAAATTTGTTGAGAATACTCTGGTGTCTGAAATTATGATTTTCAGGTCTATCCATTTTAAAGTTTCACCAAAATGACTACGTATGCATTTCTCTAAAGCCTTGATAACAGACTGTTTCAATTTTGGAATTATTTTAAACAAAGCATCATTCATTTCTTTAAGAATGAGTTTGAAAGGATGAAATTGGATTGGTGATGGGTATTTTGACCTTAGTAGTCCCGCAGTCAGTCAATCATCAATCAATCAATCCTATCTATTGAGCACTGTATATAGAGCATGGTACCAAGTCTTTGAGTGATCCCTGCCCCTGAGGGTAGATGCTAAAATAAATTGCAGATAAAGGAGGTAAAAGTATATAAAGTAATTTATAAGAGATTTCAGTAGATAGGGAATGAGTACCCAAATTGCACCCAATTGATTAAGTGCTGATGTGGAGGAATCTAGGCTGGGAAGATTCATTCATTCATTCATTCATGTTTATTGAGCACTTACTGTGTGCAGAGCAATGCACTGAGTGCTTGGAAAGTACAATTCATTAATCGAGAGAGATAATCCCGGGAGAAATGTTGTCATCCAGTTCTGTGCTCTTGCTGATGCAGCCTGTTGAACAAGGGGTTCTCACCTGGCTAAGCACAGAGTAACAGCAATGGCATGATAGAAGTCTTATTACCCAATCATTTGTGTTCTTTGAGATTTTGAAGGTTAAGTGTGTGTCTATTATGTGGACTTGAAATATTCGAAAATGTAGAAGTTTACTGTTATAAACTTGCAATTAATTTTCATGAATTCAAATGATTCACTTATAATGATAATTGATTTTTATCCTTTCATTGATTTGCACGAGAGAGAAGCTTGTAGGTACTACAGTTTTATGACATTTCCCAATTTGAACTATGTTTTAGTCTCCTATGATTCACTAATATTTTCCGGATGGTAATTGCTTCTATCTTACAGAAAATGAAACAAAGGGAAGTAATCTACCATTTCAAAACTACGGCAGCCTGAAGGAAGATATTAATGCGCAAAAGGAAATGGTTCTACAATATCTCTTAAAAAATGGATCTTTAGCAGATGAAAGGAGTAAAACGCTTAACCGGAAAAAGCGTTTTCTTTCGTATCCAAGATACGTGGAGGTTATGGTTACGGCAGATGCTAAAATGGTTCGCTATCATGGACGAAACTTGCAACACTACATATTAACCCTAATGTCAATTGTAAGTAAAACTAAACAATGCTGCCAAAATTCAATGACTTTGGTGATGGTTTCTGACTGTAATGCCTTCAATATTTCAGGGAGATTCTGTTACCATGATTTGATGGAAACTAGGAACAATGCTGAAAGCAAGAACATTTCTGTAGACAAGTATGGTACAAGAATACGTATATTTTAAACTCCTCACAAAAAGGTCATTTTTAAATTTTAGTTTAAGCAAAGAGGCTAGTTTAGGACAGGTCAAATTTCAGAAACCTTTTCTATCTCTGACCAGACTAATGGATAATGAGAAGCAGCGTGGCTCAGTGTGGGAAGAAAACGTGCTTGGGAGTCAGAGGTCATGGGTTCTAATACCAGCTCCGCTACTTGTCAGGTGTGTGACTTTGGACAAATCACTTAACTTCTCTGTGCCTCAGTTTCTTCATCTGTAAAATGGGGATTAAGACTGTGAGCTCCACATGGGAAAACCTGGTCACCTTGTATCCCCCAGTGCTTAGAACAGTGCTTTGCACATAGTGCTTAACAAATACCATCATTATTATAATTATTATTATAATACCCGAATTCAACATAACGAATTCAAGCCCGGACTCATCCTCAAAGCACATAATATGAGCCAGTAGTCCCCTAGCACCGGAGATAATAGTAATGATAATAATTTGGTATTTGTTAAGCGCTTACTGTGCGCCAGGCACTATACTAAGCGCTGAGGTGGATAAAAGCAAATCAGAGCAGACGCAGTCCCTGTCCCACAGGTGGCTCTCAGTCTTAATCCCCATTGTACAGATGGAAACTGAGGCACGGAGCAGTGTAGTGACTTGCCCAAGGTCACACAGCAAAGTGGCGGAGCCAGGATTAGAATCTGTGACCTTCTAACTCCCAGGCCCATGCTTGATCCACTCACTGTACCATGCTGTCTCTTAATCTGTTTTTTCTTTCAATTTTTATTTTCTGGGGGTGGGGAGGTAGGTGGAGAGGAGGAAGAGCTCTCTACCTAGATTTGATGAGGTTTTTCTGGTTTTATCCCAGGTGATTTTTCTGCCACTAAATGAGTGGTTCATTATCAGATCTCTTTCCCTCAGGAGGAGCAGAGCCCTGGGGAATTCCTGGAGAGAAAGTGATGGAATAGAGATTTTCATTACTTTTGGGGGACCTTGGGAAAGGCTCCAAAGCCTCTCCAAAGTGGCAAGGAAGCCTTGTGTTACAACTGCCTGCCTGGTTGGGAACTGATTTTCAGTGCAGGTTGACCGCCGAAACTCCATGGAGCTCTCTCCACTGACTCCAAAGGCCTATGGGACAGGATGGTCTTCATTCTTACCTCCACTGAGATATGACTGTATAAAATCATTTTCTTGGAGTCTGTGGTATAGATAAAAATTTCCATCAAGGAACTATTTAGCAAATTACACTATATATTTATATAAAAAATGCATATCATTTGCTATTTTAAAATGCCATATGATTACACTTGAAAGATCATAATTTTAGGTGTACTTTGGAAAGCTATGTCTTCAAATTGCCTTGAAATTGTATCCAATATAATCATTCTGTTAAAGGGTGGGTAGCAATGTCTTCTTTGACTACAGTGGGGAACCTTTTTTCAATTAAATTACTACAAAAAATTGGGATAGCTATTTATTTCTTCGGGGACTCTAGTATTTAGAGAATCCCAGGCATGCTATACCAACACATCTAATCTTATTCAATTAAAAACAGATCTCATGTGCAATCTTTTAACTTTGGGAGTTTCACAGAGATACGTTTATTTCTTCAGTAAATCCATAATTCATTTATAAGCTTAACAGGCAAAATCCTATATGTACCTATTCTGGAATTTACATAATCCTACGGCTTCTGTCAGAGGAAACAGCATGGTCTAGGGGCAAGAGCATGGGCTTGGAAGTCAGATGACATGGATTCTAATCCCAGGTCCCCCATCTATTGGTTGTGTGACCTTGGGCACATCCCTTCACTTCTCTGTGTCTCAGTTACCTCATCTGTAAAATGCGGATTAAGACTGTGAGCCCCATGTGTCCAAACTGATTACTTTGTATCTACCCCAGCTCTTAGAACAGTGCCTGGCACATAGTAAATGCTTAACAAATGCAATTATTATTATCATTGTTCTGTGGGGTTCAAACTATTCTCACAGAAGTACAATTCAGAAACATATTTCTTGAAATCCCAGAAGTCATTTCTTTTTATGGAGCATATTTAGTGGAGGACAAAGAAAAGAATAACATGACTGTTGGAGAGCATTGGTTAGTGAGTAATGGTTTAACATGCATCAATTTGAAAATATCAGTGAGTCTTATAATATCACTTTCCTCACCAAATATTTTAGTGAAGCAGCGTGATCTAGTGGAATAGAGCATGGGCCTGGGAGTCAGAAGGTCATGGGTTCTAGTTCTCGTTCTGCCATTTATCAGCTGTATGACTTTGGGCAAGTCACTTGACTTCTCTGTGCCTCAGTTATCTCATCTGCAAAATGGGGATTAAGACTGTGAGCCTCACGTAGGAGAACCTGATTATCTTGTATGTATCCCAGTGCTTAGAACAGTACTTGGCACATAGTAAGCAATTAACAAACACCATTATTATCATTATTTCATTTTCTGTAGTGAAACAAATAAGTGAAATATGTATGCTGATCTCCTCATTAATCAATCAGTAGTATTTATTGAATACTGTTGTGTACAGAGCGCTAAATCAAGCTTTTGGGCAAGTACAAATAATTGGTTGACAGGATCCTTCCTTCAAGAATTTACAGTCTAGGGAGAGAGACAAATCAATTACGGAGAGGGGGAAGTAAAGCAGTATAAGCATATATATGTCTGTAAGTGCGACAGAGGGTGGTTGTGAGTACCCAATTGCTGAAGATGAGAAATTAATTGGGCCTCTTGGAAAACATGTGGTTTTTAAGAAGGGCTTTAAAGATGGAGAGAGGAATGGCCCGCCTAACCTTTCCAATTGATAAATTAATAGTGTTTAACTGAGTACTTAATCTGACAGACCACTTGGGAGCATACAGTAGATTTAAAAGACATAATTCCTTTCCTCAAGGAGTTAACATGCTAAAGGGACTGTAAATAGGATTTACTCATAGAAGTTAGAAAAGTATGGAAAAATTTTCTTATATTTCCATTTCATTTTACATAATAATAAAATAATTGTGGTGTTTGTTAAGTGCTTAAATGGTGCCAGACACTGTACTAAGCACTGGGGTGGATGCAAGCAAATCGGGTTGGACATAGTCCCTGTCCCATTTGGGACTCACAGTTTCAATCCTCATTTTTTAGATGAGGTAACTGAGGCATAGAGAAGTGAAATGACTTGTCCAAGGCTATACAGCAGACAAGTGGCAGATCTGGGATTAGAACCCATGATCTTCTGACTCCCAGGTCCATGGCTTTCTATTTGTCCTTAGGACACAAACAAGGAAAATGGGTTTATGCTCCCTTTCACATGTTAATATTTGATAAGAGGAACATTTTAGAGGAAACTGTTGTAATTTTCAAACTAATAAACATAACAAACTAATAACATTTTGGTCCTGTAGGATCGCGACGTATTTTTGGCTAAACCAAAATCCCCATCCATAAAATGGGGATTGAGACTGTGAGCTCTACGTGGGACAAGAGACTATGTCCAATGCAATTTGCTTGTATCCACCCTAGTACCTAGTACAGTGCCTGGCACATAGTAAGCGCTTAACAAATACCATATTCATAATAATATAGTAAGCACTTAACAAATGCCATAATAATAATATAATAATAATAATTAGTATTGTTTCAATCCCTTCCCCATTTTATTCAGGCAATTACAGAGTTTTCTCATCCTGCCCTTTAGACTGTAAACTTGTTATGAGCAGGGAATGTGTCTGCTAATTCTGTTGTATTGCACTCTCCCAAGCTTTTAGTACAGTGCTCTGTGCATAGTAAACACTCAATAAATATGATAGATTGATTGCTCCCTACTCCAGCTATCATGAGATCCCACTGAAACAGAATCCTGTGAGTCACCTTTATCATTTGTACAAAGCCGAAGCAGTAGGGAAATGGATAAAGGAATTATGCTTTACTAGTGGAGAAAGCGTTATGGAAGGTCTGCACTTTTTCTCTTTCATCATATGCCACAGCAGTTAGATGGAAGGGAGAGAGGAGTGCACAAGTGATACTTGGGGTTTTGTGTATTTCTTTCTTTCTTTTTTCCTTTCTTTCTTTCATTCATCCGTTTATTTAACCATATTCATTCATTCATTCAGTAGTATTTATTGAGCGCTTACTATGTGCAGAGCACTGTACCAAGCGCTTGGAATGAACAAGTCGGCAACAGATAGAGACAGTCCCTGCCGTTTGATGGGCTTACAGTCTAATCGGGGGAGACGGACAGACGAGAACAATGGCAATAAATAGAGTCAAGGGGAAGAACATCTCGTAAAAACAATGGCAACTAAATAGAATCAAGGTGATGTACATTTCATTAACAAAATAAATAGGGTAATGAAAATATGGAGTTCCTCAAGGGTCAGTTCTTGGCCCTCTTCTGTTCTCCATCTACACTCACTCCCTCGGTGAACTCATTCGCTCTCACGGCTTTGACTACCATCTCTACGCAGATGACACGCAGATCTACATCTCCGCCCCGTCCTCTCCCCCTCCCTTCAGGCTCGCATCTCCTCCTGTCTCCGGGACGTCTCCACCTGGATGTCGGCCCGCCACCTAAAGCTCAACATGAGCAAGACTGAGCTCCTCATCTTCCCTCCCAAACCCGGTCCTCTCCGAGACTTCTCTATCACCGTGGATGGCACGACAATCCTTCCCGTCTCTCGGGCCCGCGATCTCGGTGTCATCCTTGACTCGTCTCTCTCGTTGACCCCACACATCCTATCCGTTACCGAGACCTGGTGGTTTCACCTCTACAATATCGCCAAGATCCGCCCTTTCCTCTCCACCCAAACGGCTACCTTACTGCTACGGGCTCTCGTTAGATCCCGGCTAGACTACTGTGTCAGCCTTCTCTCTGACCTCCCTTCCTCCTCTCTCTCCCCGCTCCGGTCTATTCTTCACTCCGCTGCCCGGCTCATCTTCCTGCAGAAACGATCTGGGCATGTCACTCCCCTTCTTAAACAACTCCAGTGGTTGCCTGTCAACCTCCGCTCCAAACAAAAACTCCTCACTCTAGGCTTCAAGGCTCTACATCACCTTGCCCCTCCCTACCTCTCCTCCCTTCTCTCTTTCTGTCGCCCACCCCGCACGCTCCGCTCCTCCTCCGCCCACCTCCTCACCGTCCCTCGGTCTCGCCCATCCTGCCGTCGACCCCTGGGCCACGTCCTCCCGCGGTCCCGGAACGCCCTCCCTCCTCACCTCCGCCAAACTGATTCTCTTCCCCTCTTCTAAACCCTACTTAAAACTCACCTCCTCCAAGAGGCCTTCCCAGACTTAGCTCCTCTTCTCCCTCTACTCCCTCTACCACCCCCCCTTCACCTCTCTGCAGCTAAACCCTCTTTTCCCCCTTTCCCTCTGCTCCTCCCCCTCTCCCTTCCCATCCCCTCAGCACTGTACTCGTCCGCTCAACTGTCTATATTTCCATTACCCTATTTATTTTGTTAATGAATTGTACATCGCCTTGATTCTATTTAGTTGCCATTGTTTTTACGAGATGTTCTTCCCCTCGACTCTATTTATTGCCATTGTTCTCGTCTTTCGGTCTCCCCCGATTAGACCGTAAGCCCGTCAAACGGCAGGGACTGTCTCTATCTGTTGCCAACTTGTTCATTCCAAGCGCTTAGTACAGTGCTCTGCACATAGTAAGCGCTCAATAAATACTATTGAATGAATGAATGAATGAAAATATATACAGTTGAGTGGACGAGTACAGTGCTGAGGGGATGGGAAGGGAGAGGGGAGGAGCAGAGGGAAATGGGGGAAAAGAGGGTTAAGCTGCGGAGAGGTGAAGGCGGGGTGGTAGAGGGAGTAGAGGGAGAAGAGGAGCTCAGTCTGTGAAGGCCTCTTGGAGGAGGTGAGTTTTAAGTAGGGTTTTGAACAGGGGAAGAGAATCAGTTTGGCGGAGGTGAGGAGGGAGGGCGTTCCAGGACCGCGGGAGGATGTGGCCCAGGGGTCGACGGCGGGATAGGCGAGACTGAGGGACGGTGAGGAGGTGGGCGGCGGAGGAGCGGAGCATGCGGGGTGGGCGGTAGAAAGAGAGATGGGAGGAGAGGTAGGAAGGGGCAAAGTGATGTAGATCCTCGAGTGAGGAGTTTTTGTTTGGAGCGGAGGTTGACAGGCAACCACTGGAGTTGTTTAAGAAGGGGAGTGACATGCCCAGATCGTTTCTGCAGGAAGATGAGCCGGGCAGCGGTTTATTTATTGAGTGCCTACTCTGTGCAGATCACTGTCCTAAGCACTTGGAAAGTACAATTCAGCAATAGAGACAATCCCTGCCCACACCATGTTTACGTTCTAGAAGGGGGGAGATAATTATGGTACTTATTAAGCACTTGCTATGTGCCAAGCATTATTTTAAGCACTGGGGTAGATACAAGTTAGTCTGGTTGGAAAGAGTCCCTGTCCCACACAGGGCTCACACTCTTAATCCCCATTTTACAGATGAGATAACTGAGACCCAGAGAAATGAAGTGACTTGCCCAAGGTTACACAGCATACCTGTGGCAGCCTCGCGATTAGGACCCATGACCTACTGACTCCCAGGCCCGTGCTCTATCCATTAAACCAAGCTGCTTCTAATCCCTGCTTTCTTCTATTTGCTCTCCTCAAAGATGGGAAGGGGCAGCAGGGAGACCACATGGAAGAAGAAGAAACTCTTCTTTCAAAGCATATGGTAATTATGTAGCATTTGTTACCACAAGAAATTATAAAAGCCAAAATTTCATCTCATGAAAAACAGAGGTTTTGATAATGTTGTGATTGTGAGGTTCACATTGAGTTATTTGAGGGAAAGGTAAGATTGTAGAGGATAAAGTTGGGATGTTAGATGGTGTACCTCTAATTCCTAGAATGATGATGATAATCATGGGCAGGAATGTCTCTACCAATTCTGTTGTATTGTACTCTACCAAGCACTGAGTACAGTGATCTTTATTCAATAAGACCTCAGTAAATACCATTGATGATGATGTACCTAAGTGCGATTTTTAGAAAGGGGATGAGGTAAATGAATTCTCAAGGGATTATGGAGTAAGTACTAAAGTGCATAGGAGGAAGAGTCGTTTTGAAGTGTTAATACAGGATGAAGTAGGGTGGGGAGATGAGAAATTAATCCGGGAATGCCTTAAGGAGGAGATGTGATTTTCAAAGGACTTGAATACTGAGAGAATAGAGGACTGTGAGGGTGGAGGGAGTTCCAGGCAGTAGGAAGGGTGAGAACAAGTGATTGATGATGTTCACTGTAATGCTGGTAATATGCCAATTTTGTTACATTGAATCACCAAAGAAGGGATACTGAGTTGAAGAGTCAGGGGCAGTATGAGAGTTATATCAGCTGAAAATTTTCATCACAGGTTTCATTCAGGGGACAGGAAATGTGACTCATCTGAGTCTCGTAACCTCCAGTGGTTTCCAGTAGGGGCACGTTAATGAATTGATTGGGGAAGCTAAATATGGAATTCCTGGGACTGAGCTATTTTGACTTTAGGAGAGTAGCACACCAGAAAATTTGATTTATTTTGAAAGATTAAAAAAATCTAATCTGCCTAATTTAAATAAGTGAAGAAAGGCTGAGATGGGTTGAGACTGTTTGGAGAAATCTATTGCATTTAAAGAAGATATCTAGCAAATTTACTTAGGAGAATTTATTGTGGTAGTGGAGAGTATTATCAAGAATGATAGGAGAGAATTTTGTTAAGAATTGGAATAATTTTCATGGCATCCAATTGCTTTAATGGCATTTGTTACACGCTTACTGTGCATCAAACACTGTTCTAAGTACTGGGGTAGGTATAAATTCATTAGGTTGGACACAGTCCCTTTCTCACATGGGGCTCACAGTCCAAGTAAGAGGGTGAACAAGCATTTAATCCCCATTTTCCCATTGAGATAACTGAGCTTAACTTAAGATAACTTAAGAAGTTAAGTGACTTGCCCAAGCTTACCCTGCAAGTAATTGGCAGAGCCAGGATTAGAATCCAGGTCCTTCCTACTCCCTGGCCCATACTCTTTCCACTAGGCGATACTGCTTCTGACAATTGTGTTGACAGTGAGAGCTGTTAGATAATGAGGAAAGTGTTAAATTCTAAATTTTTATTCCAGTTAGTGTTAAGAGAGGCTGGATTGGTCTCAAGGACTTTCTCCCAAGCCATGGCATTCTATAGTTGACCTGGAGATCTTGGCTCAGTGGAAAGAGCACGGGCTTTGGGGTCAGAGGTCATAGGTTCGAACCCCGGCTTGGCCACTTGTCAGCTGTGTGACTTTGGGCAAGTCACTTAACTTCTCGGTGCCTCAGTTACCTCATCTGTAAAATGAGGATTAAGATTGTGAGCCCCACGTGGGACAACCTGATTCCCCTGTGTCTACCCCAGCGCTTAGAACAGTGCTTGGCACATAGTAAGCGCTTAACAAATCCCAACATTATTATTATTATTATTAATTTTAGTGTACTCCCCCAAGCATTTAATACAGTGCTCCGCACACAGTATGTGCTCAGTAAATACAATGGATTGATCTCTGGACTGTATAGATATTCTGTAAAATGACTAAAACTACCAGGAAGCATCCCATAAGTGTTCTGTCTCATCTGGGACTTTGAGATTTGGGACAACCTAGGGCTAGTTTGGATCTATTTTGGGGTGGTAGTTTGGCATGATGGACAGAGGATGGGTCTGGGAATCAGAAGGTCATCTGTCCTAATCCCAGCTCTGCATGTGTCTGCTGTGTGGCCTTGGCCAAGTCACTTCACTTCTCTATGCCTCAGTTACCTCATCTGTAAAATGAGAATTGAGACTCTGAGTCCCATGTGGGACAGGGATTGAGTCCAACCCAATTTGCTCATATCCACCCCAGCTCTTAGGACAGTGCCTGGAACATAGTAAGCACTTAACAAATGCCATTATTATTATTATTATTATCCTCTCAGACTCATACCTGGACCGTCTGTGAAAAAAAGAGCTGCTTCAGACATACGGAGTGGAACAGTTGTCCAAAATGATTCATTCTTCTTTCAGGAATCCAGGTCACTGCAGAACACAGATATTCTGCAGGAAAATATTTCTACTTTGTGATTCTTCAGGTTTTAATTTGTATTCTACATGCACTTGGACTTATGCTATTGTGTCAGCAGTTATGAGGTGGCCATCTTGATCCAGTTTGCTTCTATTTTGAATATCAGTAAGATTGTGAGAGCCTTGCCCAAGTGGAATTAAGTGGCAGTTTTGACTCTGGTTCATCAAAGTAAATTGTTATCTAAATATAAGTTCTCCCTGACTGATCCTTGATCTGGGTTTTGGTCTTCTCTTCAAACTACTAATCAGAGGAGTGCTACAGACTGACACATAACAAAACACTCATAATTTCTCCCGTGTCTGCTTGTGCACACTGTGCAATTGGTAAACTACCAGTATATTACCTTTCTAACTGCCCAGGCTAATTTTACAATAAGCTTATGAATTGTAGCTCTGCAGGGCTAATCATGTGCTTAGTTTGGGTAACAGAAGGATATGCGCATATTTCCTAGACGACAGGTTCAACAGGCATGAGCACAGGGAAGGAATCCCAATGATGATCAGCAAGAGGAGCAGCATGGCGCAGTGGACTGAGCATGGGCCTGGGAGTCAGAAGGTCATGGGTTCTAATCCCAACTCCACCACTTGTCTGCTGTGTGACCTATCCAATTCCCTGCCTACAATCTTGCCTAATTCCAGTCCATACTTCACTCTACTGCCTGGACCACTGTCCCTTCCTCAACCGCAAAATCCTTCAGAAGTTACTCATCCACCTCTGCTCCACCACTTGTCTGCTGTGAGACCTTGGGCAAGTCACTTTACTTCTCTGGGTCTCCGTTACCTCATCTGTAAAATGGGGATTGAGACTGTGAGCCCCACATGGGACAGGGACTGTGTCCAACCCAATTTGCTTGTATCCACCCCAGTGCTTAGTACAGAGCTTGGCACAGAGTGTTTAATAAATATCTTAATTATTATTATTATTATTATAGTGAGCATGAGGAGCCCTTATTAAAAGGAAGACATTTTCCCTTTCCTTAGAAAATTTTCAATATAGTAGGAGAGACAGATCCTGTGAACATGTAATGTCAGCTGTGTGACTTTGGGCAAGTCACTTAACTTCTCGGTGCTTCAGTTACCTCATCTGTAAAATGGGTATTAAGACTGTGAGCCCCACTGGGACAACCTGATTCCCCTGTGTCTATCCCAGCGCTTAGAACAGTGCTCGGCACATAGTAAGGGCTTAACAAATACCAACATTATTATTATTATTAGTCAGTCAGCACTATTCATTGAGTTCTTATTCCTTGCAGAGCACTATATCAAGCTCTTGGGACAGTGCAATGCACTAGAATTCATAGCTATGATCTTTGTCCAAAAGGAGTCTGTCTGATATTGAAGGAGGAGGGAGTTCCAGGCAACAGAGAGGACATAGTAATTGTAGTATTTGTGAAACATTTACTCTGTCCCAGACACTATACTAAGCACTGGGGTAGATATAAGATTCTCAGGTCCCACATGGGGCTCACGGCCTAAGAGGGAGAACAGGTATTGAATCCCCATTTTGCAGGTGAGGGAACCGAGGCACGGAGAAGTTAAGTGACTTGTCCAAGGTCACACAGCAGGTACGAGGAGGAGCCAGGGTCTGACCCAGGTCCTCTGACTCCAGGCACTTTCGGCTAGGCCACGCTGCTTCCCTGGGCAAGGGAGCCCTGGCAAGGACATGGGCAAGGGGTCAGCGGTGAGTTAGATCAGATTGAGATACAGTGAGTAGGCTGGCATTAATCGAGTAAATGTTAACTGGGTTAAAGTAATAATAATAATGTATTTGTTAAGAACTTACTATGTGCAGAACACTGTTCTAAGCGCTGGGGTAGATACAGGGTAATAAGGTAATCACAGTCTTAATCCCCATTTTACAGCTGAGGGAACTGAGGCACAGAGAGGTGAAGTGACTTGCCCACAGTCACACAGCTGACAAGTGGCAGAGCCAGGATTCGAACCCATGGCCCCTGACTCTATATCAAAGAGTTAAGGCAGGATAGGGAGAGTTAATCGAGAGCCTTAAAGCTTAGGGTAAGGAGTTTTTCTTTGGTGCTGAATAATAATAATAATGATTATGGTATTTCTTAAGTGCTTACTATGTGCCAAGCACTGTTCTAAGCACTGAGCTAGACACAAGGTAATCAGGTTGGATGCAGTCCCTGTCCCACATAGGGCTCACAGTCTTAATCCCCAGTTTTACAGATGAGTGAACTGAGGCACAGAGAAGTTAAGGGACTTGCCCAAGATCACACAGAAGACTTGTGGTGGAACAGAGGTGGATAAGTCACTTTTGGAGGATTTTGTGGTGCGGGAGACAGTGATCCAGTCAGTAGAGTGAAGTATGGACTGGAATTGGGAGAGACTGAAGATAGGTTGGTGAGGAGGCTGAGGCAATAGTCAAGGCAGGAAATGGATAGTGCTGTTTTATTAACATAGTAGCATTTTGAATGGAGAAAAAGGGGCACATTCTAGAAATGATGAGAGGGTAGAACCAACAGGATTTGGTGACAGATTGAATGAGAGGAGTAGAGGAAAATGATAAAGTTACAGGTTTATGAGACAGGGAAGATGATGGTGTTGTCTACAGCGATGGGAAAGTCAGGGAAAGACACAAGGAAGTATGTTTATCCTATCCTGCTGCAAATAGAATACCAAAAAAAATCCCAGCCCTAAAACATCACCGCTAGGATCACCAGGGGTTTGAGGAACCTTTGAGCTGGCAGTAGAGTAGTTATGTGATTTAGTAGAAAGAGCATGAGCATGGGAATTAGAGGACCTGGGTTCTAATCCCAGCTCTGTTACTTATCTGCTGTGTGACTTGGGGAAGTCACGTAACTTCTTGTTGCCTTAGTTTCCTCATCTGTAAAATGATGATTAAATCCTACTTCCTCCTGTTTAGACTCCGAATCTCATGGGGGACAGGGATAATCCAATGTGGTTATCTTGTATCTAGCCCAGCTCTTAGCACAGTGCTTGATATATAGAACTTAACAAATTCAACGATGATAATAATAATGGTAATAATAATAATAATAACACTTGCTAAGCAATTCCTCTGTGCAGAGCATTTACTAAGCCCAGGGAAAAAATACACAGGTGGAAATTAAACATCATCACTGCTCCTTGTGGGTCTCATAATCCAGAAGAGAAGTGGGAAGGAGAAGTGGCAGGTTTACTAAGCCGCCACAGTTGCTTTCAACCCCCCTTCCTAATCAACAAGCAAATCCCTCCATAGTTTTTCACCATGATCACTTTGGATTGAGAAAAAGAAAAAAGAACCTAAAACAGAGAACAAGATGGATTCCAGTGGTAGAGATAAAGCAAAGCCCTTTGGTAGTAATCATATTAATAATAATGATGATATTTGTTAAGCACTGACTGTGTGTCAAGCATGGTTCTAGGTACTGGTGTAGATACCTCCTAATCAGGTTGGTCACAGTCCCTGTCCCATGTGGGGCTCACATTCGTAATCCCCATTTTACAGACGAAGTAACTGAGGCCCAGGGAAGTGAAGTTACTTGCCCAAGATTACACATTAGACATGAGGTGGAGTAGGGATTAAAACCCATGACCTTCTGACTGCCAGGCCCGGGGTCTAGCCACTGTGCTATGCCGCTTTGGTAGAACAAGACAGAGTCATATCCTGAGCCAGTGAGGAATGGGGCTGAGTGATGTGGGAAGGAACCAGTTCAAAGTGGAAGACTTAGAGGGAAAGGAAGGCCGAACTGGAAAATTTTAGGCAATTGGGAGCTCTGGGACTAAAATAATAATAATAATGATAATGATTATCAGTATTATTATTATGGTACTTGTTAAGCGCTTACTACATGCCAAGCATTGTTCTAAGTGCTGCTGTAGATACAAGTTAAGCTGGTCCCAGTCCCTGTTCCACGCGGGGCTCACATTCTTAATTCCCATTTTACAGAAGTGGTAAACGAGGCCCAGAGAAGTGAAGTAACTTGTCCAAGGTCACAGAGCAGACATGTAGTGGAGTCGGGATTAAAACCCATGACGTTCTGACTCACAGGCCCGTCCTCTGTCCACCACACCACTGTGCTTCTCAGAGATTCAGAGATGCAGCAGGGCCTAGGTGAAAGGGCACAGGGTTGGGAGTGACGAGGTCTGAATTCTAGTCCCAGCTCTGCTTCTTGCTTGCTGCTCTGCTTCTTGCTTGCTTTATGACCTTGACCAAGTCATTTAACTTCCCTGCACCTCAGTTTCCTCATCTGTAATACAAGAATTCAATGCTTGCTCCCAGCTTCCACTTATACCGTGAGTCCCATGTGGGACAGGTCTGTGTCTGACTTTACTATTTTACATCTATCCCAGTGCTCAGTAAAGTGCTTGGCACATAAAATGTGCCTAACAAAACCAACTATTATTATTAAAACGCTTATAGACATACACGTACACATACCAACATATAGGACACATATGAATATTGAACCCCTCTTCCACAGAGCTTGAAAGCAGATGATTTAGAACAAATATAAAACATGCTTTCTCATAAAGCAGGTGGCAAGTTTTGAGTAGAAGTCATTTCTAGACTAAGTTGTTCAAGCCCAGAATAGCAATAGCCTTAAAAGTAGTTTGAGAAACTTCAGGAGTAAAAGGTCCGGAGTAGATTATTGATCAATTAATCAATCAATGGCATTTACTGAGCACTTATTCTGTGCAGAGAACTGTACTAAGCAGATGGGAGAGTGGAATACAATTGAGTTGAATGCAAAGGTGAAGGTTTGACATGCAAAAAGGCTCAAGAAGGGATAAATAGGGATAGATTCATGGTAGGTTATTGTGGGGGAAATTCCAGGTATGTCAGGATTATCAAAAAATAGAATATCTGCTGTTGGGTATTTGAGAGTTTACAGTGTGGAAGTGTATTGTATTTTGTCCTTTTCATTTGAAGACGATGATCCTGATGGTAGAATTCTAACCTTGCACATGAAGATACCCACAAAAGGGAGAATTTCTGCACTTTACCCAAATAAAAGTAAAAAGGCATCTTATCAGGCGCAGTGCCAATCTACGGTTAGTACAATGCTCTGCACACAATAATCGCTCAGTAAATGTGATTGAATGAATGAGTTTGCAGTGCTTAGCGTGATATGGCTGTTAAGATCTCAAAGGTTCTTTGAAAAGGAAGCCACTTAGTTCTGCCAGAACATTTTTATTTCTAGAGGCTTGGGATAGAACATAATGGCAGATTTAGGGAACATTTTTCCACAATGCTCTTCACTCTAAAACAGTGTTGAAAGAAATGGTTTCGTGTATGCATGTAGCCTCCAAACATAGGTAGCCTTCAAACAAGTGCTTTGCATACAGTAAACACTCAATAAATAAGATTGAATGAATGAATGAATGATTGAATGAATGAACAGGAGTTTTAATTTAATATGGGGTCCTGTGCAAACACAACCACCATCTTACAGCACTTAGTTCAGTGCCTGGCAAATAGTAAGCGCTTAACAAATACCATTATTATTATTATAGGGGAACTAGATGTACAGTATATTCACCCCACCCTCAGCCTCATAGGAATTATGTACAGAGCCAGAATTTATTTTAATATCTATTTCCCCTGTAGACTGTAAGTGCCTTGCCATTTCTTTTGAGAGTCTGTCAACTCTTTTCTACTGTGCTCTCGTAAGCACTTGATATAGTGCTCTGCACACAGTAAGCACTCAATAAATAATGATGGTATTTGTTAAGCACTGTACTAAGCACTGGGCAGATGCAAGCAAATTGAATTGGACACGGTCCCTGTCAGCCTCAGTCCCTCTCTGACAGTTGAGGTAACTGAGGCACAGAGAAGTGAAGTGAATTGCCCAGGGTCATACAGCAGGCAAGTGGTAGAGCCGGCATTAGAACCCGTGACCTTCCAACCCCCGGGCCCGTGCTCTATTCACTAGGCCGGGCTGCTATAATTGAAATAAAATCCAAGGTTGGTTTACTTTATGCGTAGGGCTTTAGTTTAGGATGCTGAGATGGGCAAGGGAGATCTACTCTACTCTCCGCTGGGTGTGCTTTCGATCTGTTTTTTAAATAGTGACAGTAGTTTTAAATACTCATCTGCCTTTTCTTGCAAGATGTCTGGGGGAGTGGTTATGGTCTGAGGTCATGGAACAGATAATATCAGTGGGAATTTATCTGCTCCAGATACTGCTATATTTTCATCTGCTTCATAGCCATCGTTGTACATGAGAGCATTTCAGAAAATATCTTTTTGAAAGATTTACAAAACTAAGATTTAAACTATGTAATGGATCCTTAGCTGTTTGTAGTGAAATATACAGTTTTAATAATAAGAATCCCACAAAATATGAGCTCAAAAATTATGCTCAAATTGATTGGCTTGTAAAGAAAATGATGAAAGTACATACTACTCTTTTTATGCTCCCTTTTAATATATCATTCAATAGGAACCATACGTATTGCTCCATATGGTGCATCTGTTACTTTTGATTAAAGGATTAAAAATAGCCCAAAATATTCTTTTTTTTAGAGTATTTTTCATGGAATTGCATGATGTAGTGTAATGAAAAATATGTGACATCTTAAAGCTGAGAAGCTGACGTTCTGCACCGTAGAATAAATTGATCACATATCAAATGAAGGTACTGGATCTGTTTTCCTGTACCTTCATAGTCCGAAATTGTTCAGCAATAACTGAGAAACTGTATAAGCCCCAAATACTCTCTGGCAATTGACAGATGTGCTTTTAGTGTTCTCCAGGAGGACTCTGGGACAGGATTTGTGGTTGGTGGCTCTCAAATTGGTCGTTCTAAGAGCAGATACCTCAACTGGATCATTCGGGCTTCATTTGATGATCACAGCATATTTTGGTTTGTTGGCTTTCATTCTTCTCTATAACTTCAGTTATTTCTGTTCCTTTTTTCAACTAAAAGGCATAGGTTCAGAGGTCATGCCAAGAGGAGGAGGAGGAGGAGGAGTAAATTGAAGTCACTGTATGCAAAGCACTAAACCCAGCTCTGGGCAAGAATATGCATGTGGAAATTAAACAAAATCCCTGGTCCTCAGGGGGTTCACATTCAAAAAAGTAGGAGAGAGAGGAAAGGAGTTAGATATATATGGAGAATACTGGCAACAAAACATGAACAAATTCACAAAATAAATATATCCCATGTGAATTCTTTGGTTTTACTTTTAGGTGCTGAATCCTTAAACCCCAATAATAGTTCTGTGGGCATCTCAGAGTTGCTTGTTAAAACCACAAAACCAGGGCATACTTCAGAGGAACTCTAACTCACTTTGATTATTTCCATATAAGTTCCTTGTGGGCCGAAAATGCTTGTTTTGTTCTTCCATAGCACTTAGTGCAGTTCACTAATAATAATAATAATAATTGTGGTATTAAGTGTGCCAAGCTATGTGCCAAGCATGGTTCTAAGCACTCGGGTAGATAGGAGGTAATCAGGTTGTACCACCTGGGGCTCACAGTCTTAATCCCCGTTTTTCAGGTGAGGTAACTGAAGCACAGAGAAGTGAGGTGACTTGCCCAAAGTCACACAGCTGATAAGTGGTAGAGCTGGAATTAGAACCCATGACCTCTGACTCCCAGGCCTGGTCTAGAAGCAGCATTGCGTACTGGATAGAGCATGAGTTTGGGAGTCAGAAGGATCTGAGTTGTAATTCTGAATCTGCTACTTGTCTGCTGTATGACGTTGGGCAAGTCACTTAACTTTTCTGTGTCTCAGTTACCTCATATGTAAAATGGGGATTGAGACTGAGAGCCACACGTGGAACCAGACTGTGTCCAACCTTATTAGCTTGTATATATCCTAGCATTTAGTACAGTGCTTGGCACATAGTAGAGTTTAAGAGTTAGTAGGTGACAGTTAATAGTTTAACAGAAATTCCCCTATTTCACCTCCTTTGTTCTCAGTAGACTGTACCAGTTGCTTTCATGGATTGGCTCTTTTGAACTTTGAAGCTATGCCTTTCCATTGTTCATCTTAAAGATATTTCAAACAAAGATGCCAAGTTCCTAAGAGGATCTCTTATCCTATTGGAGTAAGGATGACATATGTTGACATAATGTCTTTCCTGAGAGACTTTAAGGGCAGGGAGCATGTATA
This sequence comes from Ornithorhynchus anatinus, assembly GCF_004115215.2. Taxonomy (NCBI): domain Eukaryota; kingdom Metazoa; phylum Chordata; class Mammalia; order Monotremata; family Ornithorhynchidae; genus Ornithorhynchus; species Ornithorhynchus anatinus. The sequence continues at coordinate 152,139,440 of NC_041729.1, read as the reverse complement.
CTGTTTTTTGTTTGTTTGTTTTATGGTATTTAGTAAGAGCTTACTATATGTCTGGCACTATACTCGCCCTGGGGTAGGTACGTGGTTGTGTCAGGTTGAACATAGTCCCTGGCCCGCATGGGGCTCACAGTCTTAATCCCCGTTTTTCAGGCGAGGTAGCTGAAGCACAGAGAAGTGAGGTGACTTGCCCAAGGTCTCACAGCAGATCAGTGGAGGAGCTGGGATTAGAACCCAGGTCCTTCTGACTCCCAGGCCCGTGCTCTATCCACTAGACCAAATTTATTCTCATCCTAGTTTTTATTTTGTTCTCCCAGACCCATAATACATTAATCCTTATCTTCCCACCCAAACCCTATTGTCCCCCTTGACTTTGCCATCACCGTAGACTGTACCACCATCCTTTCTGTCTCACAGGCCCATAACCTTGGCCTTATCTTTGAATCCTCTTTCTCATTTAACCCACATATTCAATCCTAAATCTTGTCGGTCCCACCTTCACTACACAGTTAAAATCCACCCTTTCCTCTCCATCCACACTACTTCCAAGTTAATACAATCACTCATCCTATCCTGCCTGAAGTACTGTATCAGCCTCCTTACTGACCTCCCATCCTCCTGTCTCTTCCTACTCCAGTCCAAACTTCACTCTGCTGCCCAGATCATTTTGCTACAAAAACGTTGAGGACCTATCATCCCACTCCTCAGAAAACTCCAGTGGTTGCCCATTCACCTCCACAGCAAACAAAAACTCCTCACCATTGGCTTTAAAGCACTTCTTCTCCTTGACCCCTACTGCCTCACCTCCCTTCTGTCCATCTGCAGCCCAGCCCGCACACTTCACTCCTCTAGTGCTACCAATTTCACTGTACATAGATCTCGCCTATCTTGCCCCAATCTCTACCCCACATCTCTCCTCTGGCTTGGAATGCCCTCCCTCCTCAAATCCGACAGACAATTACTCTCCCCCACTTCAAAGCCTTACTGAAGACACATCTCCTCCAAGAAGCCTTCCCTGACTAAGTCCCCACTTTCCTCTTTTCCCACTTCTTTCTGCATGGTCCTGACTTGCTCCCTTTGTTCCTCCCGGTTCCCAGCCCCACAGCACTTAGGCACATGTCTGAAATTTATTTATATTATTGTCTCTCTCCTCCGACCTAGACTGTAAGCTCATTGTGGGCAAGGGATATGGCTGTTTATTGTATTATACTCTTCCCAACACTTAATGCAGTACTCTGTACACAGTAAGCACTCAATAAATGCAATTGAATGAATAGATGAATAATCTGGACATAGGCACTCAATAAATGCCATTAATTGATTGATGGAGAAGCTCTCCAAAAAGAATGTGCTAAGAGGCAGTTTACAGATATGGGTAAAGAACGGTCTGTCTACTTGTTTTGTTGTCTATCTCCCCCCTTCTAGGCTGTGAGCCCACTTTTGGATAGGGATTGTCTCTATCTGTTCTTGAATTGTACTTTCCAAGCTCTTAGTACAGTGCTCTGTACACAGTAAGCACTCAACAAATACAATTGAATGAATGAATGAATGAACGGTGTAGCTGAGTGACTTCATAAAATTACTGAATGAGTAAGGGTCATAGGTGGGAAATGAATTTAGTTTTGCACTCGGTCTCCTAGCCTGGAAGGAGCAGGAACAGAACACAGTGTAGTACAAAACTAAATGAAAAATATGGGGATAAAAAATATTGCTGTAGCTGAATTGTCTTTGCATCATCCTGGTAACTCAGTTTATCTTTCTAACATTCATTTCCTAATGATATAATCCAGATTTCCTCATTCAGTTTTCCAGTTATTTGCCCAAAAGTTCTCAGATTGTATCTTTTGCAAATATCTCTCCCTGGTTTAGACAAACAATGGGAAAGTTCACAAAAGAAACAATCCTACTGAGCGGTATTGTGACTTTAATGACAAGACTATAAATTGTATTCAGAAAAATAATAGCACATCTTTTCACATTTTTAAGAGTTCTTATTTTATTTTGCCCCTGAGTTTTGGTTTTACACTCACTGTGTGGTAATAGAATATTTTCTGCTTTCATACAGTATGAAAACCAGAATAAATAAGTGATTGATAAATATACAAAATATACTTATTTTATTGTAAAAGAGGAGCAGAGAGGAGGTAGGTGAAACAGGACAATATGTAAAATAAAGACTATGAAGAACTACTGGATCACAGCCTGGCTGGATGTATCATATTTTTTAACTGCTTCCTATGTGCCAGGCACTGTACCAAGCTACAAGATGATCTGGTTGGGTACAGTCCAAGTCCCACATGGCACTCACAGTCTTCATCCCCTTTTTACAGATGAGGTAACTGAAGCTCAGAGAAGTGAAGTGATTTGCCTAGGACACAGAGAAGACAAGTGGAAGAGCTGGGATTAGAATTCAGGTCCTTCTGACTCCCAGGCTTGTGTTCTTTCCACTACGCCACGCTACTTCTCATAAGGGAAAACCTAGGAAAATCGAATACAAATGCTATATGAATGTAGAGAATAATTGCTATAATGTTACTGATATTTACCTACTATTTGTTTATTGATAGATATATTCCTAGAAGAGAAATTTTCTTGAAACCACCCATATCAGGACTAGCTATAGAGTAGTCTTGAAATGAATGTGACTAATGAAAAGGAAATTTACATTTTTGCTAGCAAATACCATCAAACACTTCATTCTAGCTATACTACTAATAATAATGGTGGTATTTGTTAAGCGCTTACTATGTGCAGAGCACTGTTCTAAGCGCTGGGGTAGACACGGGGAATCAGGTTGTCCCACGTGGGGCTCACAGTCTTAATCCCCATTTTACAGATGAAATAACTGAGGCACAGAGAAGTTAAGTGACTTGCCCACAGTCACACAGCTGACAAGTGGCAGAGCTGAGATTCGAACTCATGACCTCTGACTCCAAAGCCGGTGCTCTTTTCCACTGAGCCATGAGAAATTTAGAATGTGTACATATATGTATATATACATATATATGTATATATATATAAAACATTGTTTCGTATATGTGTTTTTGATTAGACTGTAAGCCCGTCAAAGGGCAGGGACTTTATCTGTTGCCGATTTGTACATTCCAAGCGCTTAGTACAGTGCTCTGCACATAGTAAGTGCTCAATAAATACTATTGAATGAATACTAAAGTACCCATTTGGGGTAAGAACTGTGCCAGATAAATGAATTTGCCTAAGGAAATGAAAAAATGATCCTTAATCTGATCTTTTTTTTTTTAGGTTGCTGCAATTTACAAAGATCCAAGTATTGGAAACCTCATCAATATCGTGATTGTAAAATTAATTGTAATTTACAATGAACAGGTAAAAAAAATAGGCGATTTGACCTGTGAAATTTATTAAAAACATATTTTAAAGACCACAACATTTTATGATTTATGTTTGGGAAAAAAAAGTAACTGAAGTGCTAAAGGCCAGAAAAGAATGGGTTTGTAAAACTGCAGGGCCAAGAAAACCTTTTCTTTTTTTTTTAGTCTAAGGAAATAGGAAATAAAATTAATGAACAATTTAGGCCATCTTTTTACTAGTAAATTTTCCAGATAATTTATATCAAGGATACAGCTTGGTTATGATAATAATAATTGTTGCATTTAAGTGCTTACTCTGTGCTAACCTTGTGCTAAACATCGAGATAGATACAAGATAACCAGATTGGACATAGTCATTGTCCCACAAAGGGCTTACTGTCTGTAATCAAGATATTTAGGGTAAAATTTACTTTTGGTCCAGTTTTAAGGATATTGTGCTAATGACTAGATAATAAGTGTGGGGAGAACATAGCAAGTCCCTCATATTTTTATAACTATAGGTAATAATAATTATTAGCAGTAATAATTTTAGTATTTAGTATTTGTTAAGTGCTATGTGTCAAGCACTGCTCTAAGCACACTTCCTGTCACACAGGGACTCATAAGGAAGGAGAACAGGTATTGGAGCCTCATTTTACAGATGAGGCGACTGAGTCATAGAGAAGTAAAGTGACTTGCCCAAGGACACACAAATCCACCCAAACGGCTACCTTACTATTACGGGCTCTCGTTATATCCCGGCTAGACTACTGTGTCAGCCTTCTCTCTGACCTCCCTTCCTCCTCTCTCGCCCCGCTCCGGTCCATTCTTCACTCCGCTGCCCGGCTCATTTTCCTGCAGAAACGATCTGGGCATGTCACTCCCCTTCTTAAACAACTCCAGTGGTTGCCTATCGACCTCCGCTCCAAACAAAAACTCCTCACTCTAGGCTTCAAGGCTCTCCATCACCTTACCCCTTCCTACCTCTCCTCCCTTCTCTCTTTCTACGCCCACCCCGCACGCTCCGCTCCTCTGCCGCCCACCTCCTCACCGTCCCTCGGTCTCGCCTATCCCGCCGTCGACCCCTGGGTCACGTCCTCCCACGGTCCTGGAACGCCCTCCCTCCTCACCTCCGCCAAACAGATTCTCTTTCCCTCTTCAAAACCTTACTTAAAAATCACCTCCTCCAAGAGGCGTTCCCAGACTGAGCTCCTCTTCCCCCTCTACTCCCTCTGCCATCCCCCGTTTACCTCTCCGCAGCTAAAGCCTCATTTTCCTCTTTTCCCTCTGCTCCTCCACCTCTCCCTTCCCATCCCCACAGCACTGTACTCGTCCGCTCAACTGTATATATTTTCGTTACCCTATTTATTTTGTTAATGAATTGTACATCGCCTTGATTCTATTTAGTTGCCATTGTTTTTACGAGATGTTCTTCCCCTTGACGCTGTTTAGTGCCATTGTTCTCGTCTGTCCGTCTCCCCCGATTAGACTGTAAGCCCGTCAAACGGCAGGGACTGTCTCTATCTGTTGCCGACTTGTTCATCCCAAGCGCTTAGTACAGTGCTCTGCACATAGTAAGCGCTCAATAAATACTATTGAATGAATGAATGAATGAACCAAGGGGCAGAGCCCGGGATTAGAACCCAGGTTTCTGTTGCCCATGCCCACGCTCTTTCCACTAGGCCATTAGGCCTATTATCAATCTAAGATCTTATAAAAAATGATTTGCAATATATGAATTCAGTCTTCTATTATTTGATTCCAATTTTTGCTTTCTTATCCATATCTTAAGGATTTTTCTTAGAACCGGCGCAATCTGCGTATTTGATTAACGGACAGAATGAAGCCTGTCACTGTTCCACAGATATTCAAACTAGACGATGAATGTGCCCGAAATAAATGGTGCGATTATTTTAACTGACAATATGATGTAATAGAGTTAACATCTATTTCTTGGTTATTCTTCTGCAGGAGGGACCAGTCATCAGTTTTAATGCAGCTACCACTTTACGCAACTTTTGTTTATGGCAACAAACTCAAAATACATTGGATGATTCCCATCCTTCCCATCATGACACTGCTGTTCTTATCACTCGGTATGATATAAATAATGAACCTACCACAAAGTACATATAATTCATTTCATTTTTTAATTGGGTTATTTGAATTTAGTGAGTTTTTGCTCTGAAATTTTAAAAGCTTAGCTGACCTAACAAATAAGTATGTTATTTATTTAAGTGCTTCCTTAAAATGAAAAGGACTATGCTAAGACTGGGATAGGTAGAGGATCATTAGATCCAACATAGCCCTGGGACTCCCAATCTATTAATGATGTGTATGTATCTATAATTCCATTTATTTTTATTGATGTTACTGATGCCTGTATACTTGTTTTGTTTTATTTTATTGTCTGCCTCCGTCCTAGACTGTGAGTCTGTTGTCGGGTAGGGATTGTCTCTATTTGTTGCCCGAACTGTACTTTCCAAGCGCTTAGTACAGTACTCTGCACACAGTAAGTGCTCAATAAATACAACTGAATGAATGAATTAAGGAGAGGAGGGATCTCATCCCCATTTTTCACATGAGGATTCTGGAGGCCCAGAGAGGATCGGTGATTTTCACACACCGTGTCAGTGGCAGAGATGGGATTAGAAGACAGATCTCATGATACCCAGTTCTGGGCTCTTTCCACCTACCCATGCTTCCTCCTCATCAAATGAAGAAAATTTACCCACATAAAATGACAAGTCCTATAAAATAAAAAACAAATTATCAAGTCCTTTCACTGGCAGGGTAATGATGGAATTTTAATTGCTACTAAGGAATAGATATTTCTCCTTAGTTAATGATAATGGGCTTCATAAAATGAGGCACGAATGTCTAGAGGTATTGATACTTATTTTCCTTTGGGAGTAAAGAACAATTACACTGCCAAGTTGAATTTATAATTTTTTCCCCTTTTCTCCCTCATCTTACTGTTTCTATTTCACAAGTAAAACCAATGATTTGTCTTCTGACCTTTGCATCAGAGGAACAGAAGATCTTGTGCATTGTTTTTTTAAAATTTCCCAAATGTGGGTGAGATTTTTATTTCAGGCTAACAAGGAGATAATTATTGCATTTCCCCAAAATCTAAGTCATGTGTGTGTGTGCGTATAGTCCAAATTCTGTGCCGCTTTAAAAAAATTCCAAATTCACAAGTTTCTTAATGAGAAAGTCCTTTTTTTCATTTAAACCAAAAGGGATTGGCAAATACCAATTAAAGCCACTGGGTTTAGCCCATGCAGACATGGAATTTTGGCCTTGTGATTGGGTTCTTCTGTGTATCTTCCCTGCAGGCTTGGATAGGAAGATCCAGTGGCCCTATGCCAGGAAAAAAATCAGGTCTTTTTGGGACACAATCCAAGAAGTAATCTTAAGAATTTCACTTTTTCATGTTCTGACAGTTCATAGTTATGTAATTTATGATTTTTTAAAAGCAACACAGATCTGCCTGGCACCATTTTTCTTTCTAAAAGAGTTTTAAAACAAATAGTTCAATGAAAAATTTGAAGAAAACTTTATCAATAAAGTTTCCATTTAATACAAAAAATTATAAAATGGGAAATACAATTTGGAGATATCTGCCATGCCCCCCCCCCCCCCCGCATGATGGAACTGGGAGCTTCAACCCTACATCCAGCCTGAAAGAGCCTCTGGAAGTTGTCTGGATTGCAGAATTAGAGTCTGATGGATTTTAAGGACTCCCATATTCTCCCTTTCTTTTCACACAGAGTTGGGGTGTCCTATTCACTGCTCCCCAAGTATCTGCACCACTATAGCTCTCCCCACTCTACGGCTGAAGCTCAGGCATCTCCTTGAAGTCATAGAGGTCATCGAGGACTTACCTTCCACTTCTCCTCTCCCCTTACCAGGATCCTTTGTACTTCCTGGTCAGCATCCAGTGGCTCAAGCTCTTCTCGTGCTCAGAGGCAGGGGACTCATTCTGGCAGAATCTTGGTTGCCGGACTTTGGATCTCTAGGGATCTTCTCCTATCACTACCTGTACCCTGTGTCCGTCTAGGGTCCATAATAATAATAATAATGTTGGTATTTGTTAAGTGCTTACTATATGCCAAGCACTGTTCTAAGCACTGGGGTAGATACAAGGTAATTAGTTTGTCCCACATGAGGCTCACAGTCGTAATCCCCATTTTACAGATGAGGGAACTGAGACACCGAGAAGTTAAGTGGCTTGCCCAAAGTCACACAGCTGACAAGTGGCGGAGCTGGGATTAGAACCCATGACCTCTGATTTCTAAGCCCGTGCTCCTTTCACTGACCCACACTGCTTCTCATAGCACGAGCTCTCCAGTGTCCTGCTCTCCCAGACACGTGGCTTGTCTCCTTTTCCCCCAACTTGGCCCCTCTACTTCCTCCTCAATTTCTGTCCCTGGTCTGATCAGCTATGATTTCAGAGAGGGCCCCCAAGGAGCCACTCTTCTGGTTTCCTCCTCCCTCTCCTAAATATGGGGGACAGTGGAACGAGTCATCACACCCCCAAATTGGAATGTCTTGTTGACACTCTTGAATCCAGGCCTGCCTCTTGTTGGTCTAAGAATCCTGCTGGTGAAAACTTGCTGGCCTGCCTTGCTTTTCTGTATCAGGGCTTGATGATGATGCTTGATGATGGTATTTGTCAAGCATTGTTCTGAACACTGGGGTAGATACTAGCTAATCAAGTTGGACACAGTCCCTGTCCCACATGGGGCTCACATTCTTAATCCCCAGTTTATAGATGAGGTAACTGAGGCACAGAGAATTTAAGTGACTTGTCTGAAGGTCACATAGCAGACAAGTGTCAGAGCTGGGATTAGAACCCAGGTTCTTCTGACTCCGAGGCCCGATCTCTATCCATTAGGCTAAAGGCCGTTTGTTTTGGGGGTACTTTCATGGCGGTGCAGTCATCCTTTGGACTGCTATCAGTCAGGAAGATATGCTAATATTAGCAAATCAGGGTGGGTATGGGGGAAAAAATAGTGATTAATGACCTTACCGTCATATCGCTGTCTGTACTGATCACCTTACGCGTGGTGGTTTGCAGTGGTATTTCCATTTTTCCCCATGCACTGGACTTGTAAGATAAATTTTCTTCTAGAAAACTCTAAAAATAAGCCTTTATATTATACCATAATTGAGGAAGCATTCATTTTAGAATTTCAAAATGCTTGTCCTCTGCCATTCATCATCTTTGGGTTGGGAGTTGTTTGTATCTGTAAATGTTTTGAATTCAATTCTGTGTTTCTTCAAGGGAAGACATCTGCAGAGCTAGAGAGAAGTGTGATACACTAGGTAAGTTGTTTCTGAAAAAGAGCGAAGGGCGCTAATTATTCTGTAAATAAGAATTTTCTTTTGTAACTCCTAGTTGAGAGGGGAAAAGGGGTTTACACGGAAATATTTTTCAATCTGCTGTTACACTTTTTAACCACAGTCTTGCTCCGTGGAAAATCATTCTTTTGGTTTGTTAAGGAGTTTGGTCCTCCTATCTTTGGGTGCACAATATGTCCTACTTTACAGAAACTATCCTGTGGATAGGAAGGATAGTCTGTGGAGATTATGTAGATTAGAAGGGCATATCCTCATGCATTCTGGATGAATACAGTCCTCTAGATTTGTAAACTAGATTCTTAGACACATTGACTGTCCACAAGTGGCTTCCTTTCTAACAGGGGAGACCTAAATAATTTGTTATTTAAAGATAAGAGTGATCGTATGATATCTGGTTGTGATATATACATTGCCTCAACAATTTTTGTGTTTTTAAAGAAGAAAATCTAAGAAAATACATTTATTACTAAACACCTTCTTTCATTGGTTCACCTTCTTAAGCTAATGCGATTCATATACTCCTATCATAGGCAATTCCTCCTTGTCTTTCAGTCACTCACCCTGAGGCTTTTCCCTCAAAGCGAATTCTCTGTAGTTATTTTCTAGGGAAAAACACTCCAGGAAGTATTTAGTAACAAATGTAATAAAATATTATGACCAAAACTTTATATCAGGATATGCAGCAAATCGTATTCATAATTTAAAAATGAATCATGTTTTTTGTTGAAGAACACTGTTTTAAATATATTTTTTTAAAAATAGGCAATTAGCATCATGGGATGAATTAAATAAATAATAAAGCCTTCTTTTTGATGGAGGGCCTGCTTTTATAGAAAATGCCAGAGTAGAACATCATTTGTTTCTGTGCCTCTTTGACGTTGAGAGAGAGAATTGTTTTCATCCTTTAACTTCTATTGTTTAAATTTATGTTACATAGTAGCGATGCTGTTCATTGATTTCCTGCCAAGTACAATGACCGTTCTAGCACTTGGGGAGCAAACCAGAAACACAAGTCACGTTCACCGCCCACAAGAGGCTTACGAGGCCAAATACACAATGACTACTTTAATGATGAGGTCTTTGATGCATAATTATGATATTGTCACGTTTGTGCAAAGCTTCATTTTTCATATGTGAATGACATTTTTCAGGATTGGCAGAGTTAGGCACTATGTGTGACCCTCTGCGCAGCTGTTCTATAAGTGAAGAAAATGGACTAAGTGCAGCTTTCACTATAGCACATGAACTTGGCCACGTGTAAGTATTATTATTATTGCCTCTTCAAGATGTGTATGACAATGCTAGACTGTAAGCTTGCTGTGGGCAGGGAATATATCTGTTTACTGTTGTATCGTGCTCTCCCAAGCACCTGGTACAGTGCTCGGCACATAGCGCTCAATAAATACGATTGAATGAATGAATGAAGGTAATTACCTAGGAAAGCTTAACTGATTTTCATTTTTCTTTTTATGGTATTTTTAAGCATCTGCTATGTGCCAGATATTATACTGAGCCCTGGGATAGATACAAGATAATCATTCATTCATTCATTCAATCGTATTTGTTTAGTGCTTACTGTGTGCAGCGCACTGTACTAAGTGCTTGGAACGTACAATTCGGCAACAGATAGAGACAATGCCTGCCCAACAATGGGCTCACAGTCTAAAAGGGGGAGACAGACAACAAAACAAAACAAGTAGGCAGGCAGGCAGGCAGGAATCAGGCTGGGCACAATCCGTGTCCCACGTGAGGCTCACCGTCTTAATCCCCATTTTACAGATGAGATAACTGTGGTCCAGAGAAGTGACTTGCCCAAGGTCACACAGCAGACAAATGGTGGAGCCAGGGTTAGAACCCAGGGAGGTGCTTCTGACTCCCAGGCCCATGCTCTATCCAGTAGGCCACCCCGCTTCTCCATGGTTTTTCATGACATTACAAAGGTGTCCCATAATTGCCTTCGGCCCCTTCTCATTGCTTATATAAATGAGGTTTCCACTAGCTGCAGTCACAGTGAAACCCCCCGACTTCCCTTGTTGCTGTGGCAGAAAGATAGCTGTGGGATGTTTTCCACGAGATGGAATTGCTTGCTTTTAGTTTCAAGAGCTGTGCCAACACAGCTAGTCATCTGTCTAGGTATGACTTTGGAGAGGCCATTGACTTTTTTAATAGAAAAGTGCTCAAAATATAGTCCTGCCTGATGTCAGAGGGCTGGATTAGCTGATCTTTAAATTTGTTCACACCATGACTCTGTCCTTAAAAGAGGGCATAGGAATCTCTTTCACTGACTGAAGAGATAGTTTTTTATTGGGTAGGAGATGGCTTATTAAGATTATAATTACATACCGCTTGGCAAGCATATTTTTCCAAACCAATTTTACGAGAGGTATAGGCTGCATGACATTATTCTAGATACCCTGGACCAATTATATGGGGAATGGAAGAGACAGCTCTTTCCACGTAGGAGGTTTCTAATTTAGTATTTTTTTCATGGAATTTGGTAAATGCTTACGATGTGCCAGACACTGTACTAAGCTCTGCAAGCAGTGTGGCTCAGTGGAAAGAGCACAGACTTGGGAGTCAGAGGTCATGGGTTCAAATCCCGGTTCAGCCGCTTGTCAGCAGTGTTACTTTGGGCAAGTCACTTAACTTCTCAGGGCCTCAGTTACCTCATCTGTAAAATGGAGATTAAAACTGTGAGCTCCACGTGGGACAAATTGATCTCCTTGTATCCTCCTCAGTGCTTAGAACAGTGCTTTGCACATAGTAAGCACTTAACAAATGCCATAATTATAATTATCATACAAGCTGATTAGGTTGGGCACAGTCCAAGGTACCATATTGGGCTCACAGTCTTAATCTCCATTTTACAGTTGAGGTAACAGAGGAACAGAGAAGTGAAGCGATTTGTCCGAGATCACACAGCAGACAAGTGGCAGAGCCAAGATTAGAACCCAGGTCCTTCTGACCCCCCAGGTCCTTCTGACTCCCAGGCCCATACTCTTTCCACTAGGCCAGTCTGCTTCTCGAAGACTGTTTAATCGAGAAAAACACCCTGATTATCAGGTCCATTCAAATGCGTATGTCATGTGGTGGGAGAAAGCACAACAGGGAGACAGGCAGTCTGGTGGGGGATTGTTCTCCCTGAGAAGCAGCCTGTCCTAGCAGAAAGCCCCCGGGCCCTGGGAAATGAAGGACCTGGGTTCTAATTCCGGCTCTGCCACTTGCCTGCTGTGTCACCTTGTTAAGTCACTTAACTTCTCTGTGTTTCAGTTTCCTCATCTGCTAAATGGGGATTCAGTACATATTCTCCTTCCTACTTAGACTAGAAGCCCCAAGTGGGACCTGATTATCTTGTATCTGCCTCAGCGTTTAGGACAGTGCTTGGCATTTAGTAAGCACTTAACGAATACCGCTATTATTAACAATAATAATAATAATGATTATGATAATAATGATGATAATAATAATAAGGGCTTTAAGTAGATTGGGTTACTAACAGACATATACAGAAACACTGAAAGGAGTTTCAACCAAGAAATGAATCTGTGCAGTAAAGGACAGTGTTGTCATACACATAGTATGGAATGGTTTGTCAGTTGTCCATGGTCTTTTTCAGTTACACCCTTTCCGAGGTGTGACTCTCCCTCGTGCTTATTGAGCGCTTACTGTGTGCAGAGCACTGTGCTGAGCTCTTGGAATGTACAATTCAGCAATAAAGAGAGACAATCCCTGCCCGTAAAGGGCTACAAATGAGAAGGATAGATCTATATATGGTGAAAATGGCTACTGCCTTGCACTTGGCTATGACCTCAGTTCTCATAGTGACCTCTGCTCTGCACATAGTAAGCATTCAATAAATGCCACTAACTGATTGATCTACTGATGTAGTGCTTTAGAAGCAGAGTTGGCTTTGCTTTCATGGATGGGCAAGAAGTAGATTAGTGGATGGGAGAGGGAAAATATTTTCTGGGAATTGCCAATAGTTGAAAGAGCATGAGCCTGGGAGTCAGAAGATCTGGGTTCTAATCCAAGATCGCTGCTTGTCTGCACTTTGTCCTTCAGCAAGTCACTTAACGTCTCTGAGCCTCATTCCCTCATCTGTAAAATGGGGATTCAATACCTGTTCTCCCTCCTGCATAGATTGTGAACCCCATGTGGGACCTGATTATCTTGTATCTACCCAAGTGTTTAGTACAGAGCTTGGCACATAGTAAACACTTGACGAATACGATTATTGTTTTCAATAATGATGTTTATAGATCGTATTCATGACTTATTAAAGGCTAAATATGCATGTTAAAGTTTTTGTGTTTTATTTTTAGATTTAACATTCCTCACGATGATAGCTTTAAATGTAAAGAAGCAGGAATCAAGCATCAGTATCATGTAATGGCGCCGACTTTAAATTATCACACGAGCCCTTGGACCTGGTCAAAATGCAGTCAAAAATACATCACTGAATTTTTAGAGTAAGTCTGAATTGGAGCTGCCTTTATATCTTGATTTTTAAAAAATTTTTGTTTAAACAGTATGCATATTTTCTTTATAGTTTTTCCATTTATTTCATTCATAAGGGTATTCATATACACTTACGTTTCGTTTCTACATGTAACGGAAAGAGCATGGGCCTGGGAGTCAGGGGATCTGAGTTCTAATCTTGACTCTGAAACTCATCTGCTGTATAACGGTGGGCAAGTCTCTACACTTCTTTGTGTCTTAGTTTTCTCATCTGTAAAAGGGAGATAAACTATTGGGATTTTGTTCCCCAAGTGGGACAGGGTTTCTGTCAGATCTGATTATCTTGATAATCTACCCAGAGCTTAGAATAATACTTAACACATAATACCTGGTTTAAAAATACCATCAGTGTTTTTATTGTTAAAGGAAGCATAAATAAATTCATTTACTCTTTTTGCAGTGGAAAAAATACTATTATATGTTTGTCACCTTCTTGAGTTGTTGCTTACAAGGAGTCAAAAAAGGGTCAGTGCCCCGTGACCTCTGCTTTTTGTTAACCATCCTTATACCATACGAAAATCCTAGGAATGCACTTGTGGTCCCTGTTTTGGCTGAAAGGGTAGAGCGATACCATTCCTACTTGTTTTCCAAGGGAAATCTCTGGGAGACTGTGGGAGTCCTGGGAATAATCTGAGTTCTGACATCCCAGGGAATAGAAGAAGGACATGATAGGGGATGGGCTGGGTTTCCTCTCCTCCCCCAGGAGAGCCATAGGAGAGATTTGAAAACACCAATGTTCAGAGGACCCAGGAGCTTCCACCCCTCTAGAGAACCTGCTGGGGCTCCATATTTAGGCTAGAGTTGGGGGCGAGGAGAGGGGTTACCCATAGTGGCTTAAAGTTGCATAGCCAGCATCAGGGACTCCAGTTGTACTGCCTAATTCCCTTCCCATAGGTCCTTTCCCCGAAATAAAGCTGAAGCCAATCTTTCTGGGGAAGTAAATGTTTATTTCGGGTCAGCAGAGACAGACAAACATTATCACAAATATTGTCAAGAGGGTTCAGGTACAAATAAGCATGGTGTCAAAATATTATAAATATGTGAAGTCTGCATAAACATTATTTCAAGTAGCACAATGTTTCTAACAACAGAGAGATTACCGATATAGCCTTTGTGCGAAGACTTTTATGCAGTGACTGCTTAGACATTTAGCCTAAAGAAGATTTTATAAGGAGTAGATGTTGGAATCAAAATTAGGGGCAATTTCTATTTCCAAACCACATTTTGAATAATGTTTCTACAAATCCTCTATGGGCTTTATCTTTGCATTGTTGATCCTTTCCTTGTATTAGAAAAACAATTAGAAATATTTTTTGAAGAATGTTGTTTTAAAATAGTTCCAGGTATGTCCGTTTAATCATTATAATTATCATTTTCTGTAGTACTGGTTATGGGGAATGTCTCCTTAATAAACCGAATGGAAGAACGTATGATTTGTCATCACAGCTACCTGGATCAGTGTATGATGTCAACAAACAGTGTGAATTAATGTTTGGAGCTGGTTCACAAGTATGTCCGTATATGGTAAGGAAATTCTCTTTCTGTTAGGAAAAATTTCAGTGTCTTCCAAAATCTGTCAACAATATTTAATGAAATAGAATACTAGACAGTGGAGGCAAAATCTTGTGAACTCAATCCATCATTCAATCAGTGGTATTTATTGAGAGCTTACTTTTTAAAAAGTGTTTTCTTGGAAGTGCTTATTATGTGCCAAGCACTGTATTAAGCACTGGGGTAAATCAGCATGGCTTAGTGGAAAGAGCACGTGCTTGGGAGTCAGAGGTCATGGGTTCTAATTCCGCCTCCGCCACTTGTCAACTGTGTGACTTTGGGCAAATCACTTAACTTCTCTGTGCCTCAGTTACCTCATCTGTAAAATGGGGATTAAGACTGTGAGCCCCACATGGGACAACCTGATCACCTTGTATCTACTCCAGCAGTGCTTGGCACATACTAAGTTGGTACCATCATTATTATTACTATTATTACAAGCTGATCAGACTGGACACAGCTCATGTCCCACATGGGGCTCACAGCCCTAATCCTCATTTTACAGATGAGGTAACTGAGGCACAGAGAAGTTAAGTGACTTGCCCAAAGTCACACAACAGACAACTGGTAGAGCCAGGATTATAAACCAGGTTGACTGACTCCCAGACATGGGCTCCTTCCCCTAGACCACACTTTTTGGGAGAGTAAAAATATGTCTGGTAGACATGATCCCTGCCCTCAAGGGGCTTAGAGTCTCAAGGGGGAGGCAGACATTAAGATAAATTACAAATCAGGGAAGGAACTGAGTGTAAGGATATGTGCGTAAGCGTTGTAGGGGTGGGGATGGAAAGGAGTACCTGAATGCTTAAGGGGTGAGATTAAAAACATGAGAGGAGCAGTAGGAAAGGAAGTTAGGGTAAGGGGATGAATGTGTAATCCCAGAAGACTTCCTGGAATTGATAAAAATTTAGCAGGGCTTTGAAGATGGGGTAAATGCTGTTCTGTTGGATAGTTGGGGAAGGGGGAAATGAGGGAATGAGCAAGGGGTTGAGAGGAGGGTGAGGTGAAAGCAAGAGATAGTGAGTAGCTTGTTATTAGAGGAATGAAGCCTGCAGGCTGGGTTGTAGTGGGAGAGGAGGGAGGATAAGAAAGAGGGAGAAAGCTGACTGACTCCAGTTTATCGCGGAATCCTCTTAGATCAAAGGGTTTGGGTGCTAATTTAAAGTTAATGGCGATGAGGAGGGAAAGAAGATACAGCTGTTTTCTGATTTCTGAGGTTTGAAGGAGTTTCATGTCTGATTAAAAACTGTGAAACAGGGAATGTGCTCATCTAATCTAATAGTAAAGGAAAATATGTAATTCATTTTCTTATGAATACAGATTTGTCATATTTCTTAGAAAACATCTTATTTCATGCTCATCACTCACAGTGAGATGGAAAGAACACAGAGCCATGTGATAGCCCTTTTACTTTAGAACCTTAAGTACTAAAAATTGCCTTTGATGCTGGCCCTAAAGTACCAATGAATGTGGTTATCTACATTAAAACCCTTTTTTTGATTTTATTTTCCTGAATTCTGATCCAAATTCTTATCATCTAATTTTAAAGTGAACTGGAAGAAATCCTTTAAGTTTAGATTTCAGGATGTGTAGATAAACAGTTTATATCTTTGAATAAATGAGAACTTTCTCTGAAAAGAAGAATTTTAGCTAGGAATCCACATTTCTGAGAAGCAGCCCCATTGCAAATAGTCATCATAATAATTGAGGTATTTTTTTAAGTGCTTTTTATGTGCCAGAAACTGTACTACACTCTAGGGTGGATATAATAATAATGTTGGTATTTGTTAAGCGCTTACTATGTGCAGAACACTGTTCTAAGCGCTGGGGTAGATACACGGTAATCGGGTTGTCCCCCGTGAGACTCACAGTCTTAATCCCCATTTTACAGATGAGGTAACTGAGGCCCAGAGAAGTTAAGTGACTTGCCACAGTCACCCAGCTGACAAGTGGCAGAGCCAGGATTCGAACACATGACCTCTGACTCCCAAGCCCGGGCTCTTTCCACTGAGCCACGCTATAGAAAATTGGGTTGGACACAGTCCCTGTCCCACATGGGGTCACAATGTTTGATCCCCATTTTGCAGGTGAGGTGACTGAAGCACAGAGAAATGAAGTGACTTGCCCAAAGTCACATCGCAGACCAGTGGTGGAGTCAGGATTAGAACCCAGGTCCTCCTGACTCCCAGGCCCGTACTTTTCTTGGACCATGAGTTGGATTTTGCAGCAGAGAAATCACTCAGTCAATCATATTTATTGAGCACTTACTTTGTGCAAGGCACTGTACTAAGCGCTTGAGAGAGTTCAGCACACCAATATAGCAGAGACATTCCCTGCCCTGTTCAGAATAGCCAGTTGTCAGGATTAACATGTAATATAATGTAGTTAAGATGTAATTCATTTATATTAATGTCTGTCTCCCTCTCTATTATTATTATTATTTTTATAATAATAATGGCATTTGTTAAGTGCTTACTATGTGCAAAGCACTGTTCTAAGCACTGGAGAGGATACAAGGTGATCAGATTGTCCCACAATTGTTATGGTTCTTGTTAAGTGCTTATTGTGTGTCAAGCATTGTTCTAACCTCTGGGGTAGATATAAGTTAATTAGGCTGGACACAGTCCCTGTCTCACAAGGAGGTCATGCTCTTATCCCCATTTTACAGATGAAGTAACTAAGGCACAGAGAAGTTGATTGAGTTGCCCAAGGTCACACAGCATATATGTGGGGGAGCCAGGATTAGAAACCAGGTCCTTCTGACTCCCAGACTGATGGTCTATCCACTAAGTCACGCTACTTCTACAAAGTCTCTGGACTTTAAACTCATTGTGGACAGGGAATGTGTCTGTTATGACATTGTACTCTCTCAAGCGTTTAGTACGTGCTTTGGATACAGTAAGCGCTCAATAAATTCGATTGAATGAATGAAAATATGGGATGTTTGGGCAGGAATAGCTATGCCCCCAACAAGGGGTACATCTTAGCAGCACCCCATTGAGAGCTGGCCCTTTAAGCCTGTGAGCGGAGGCCTGCGCCCATCTGAAGGCCTGGGGTCTGGGCAGCGGGAGCGTTATGAGAGCTTCTGCCCGTCTTAGAATTGCAGCTAGCTTGCTAGGAATGCCTCACTTCTGACAGGGCTAAAACAGCTGGTCCTCTATTTCAGGGAATGCTGCTAAGAACTGTTCCTCAAAATAGGGGCCAGCTGCACTCCCCCTAATCCTCTGGAGGGCTGAGATCCCGGAGAGGTCTCCCCCTTTAACCGAGTTCCTGGAAGACCTTAAAACTCTGGGGACCCCGAGCTGTAGGGATCCCAAGTGTGTACCCCATAGGGCTGTACAACTGGGGTGAAGTATCCAGAGGTAATAATAATGATGGGATTTGTTAAGCGCTTACTATGTGCAGAGCACTGTTCTAAGCGCTGGGGTGGATACAAGGTGATCAGGTTGTCCCATGTAGGGCTCACAGTCTTACTGCCCATTTTACAGATGAGGGAACTGAGGCACAGACAAGTTAAGTGACTTGCCCAGAGTCACCCAGCTGACAAGTGGCAGAGCTGTGATTTGCACCCATAACCTCTGCCTCCCCAGCCCGTGCTATTTCCACTGAAAGAGGCCTGGGACATCTTTGTTCTAGGTGGGGAAGCAACATGGCATACTGCGTAGAGCACGGGCCTGGGAGTCAGAAGGTCATGGGTTCTAATCACAGCTCTGCCCCTTGTCTGCCCAGTGATCTTGAGCAAATCACTTCTCTGTGCCTCAGTTTCCTCATCTGTAAGAAATGGGAATTGAGAATGTGAGCCCCACGTGGGACAGGAACAGTGGTCAACCCGATTTGCTTGTATCCACCCCAGTGCTTAGTGCCTGGCACGTGGTAAGCGCTTAGCAAATTCCACATGGTTTGGTGACATTTAACCTGACTGGTCAATCTCAAGTAAAGCCCGTTAAGGAGGCTGATGGAACAGCTCAGAGAGTCAGATATGTTGTATGAGCAGAGTCCAGGATGTAAGGATCATTCGGCAGTACGATGGTTCTAGGAACCTTTAGTTTGAGCTGCAGCCTAACACCACACTACTGCCATACTCTGCCTGATAGTCCTGAATGGATGTTTTGCCTTTTAATTTGATTATTTTTAATGGAATTTGCTAAGTGCTTACTCAATGCCAGGCACTGTACCAAGCAATGGGGAGATACAAGTTAATTAATTAATTCTTTCATTCGTATGTTTTGAGCACTCACTGTGTGTAGAACACTCTTCTAAGTGCTTGGAAAGTACAATTCAGCGACAAATCGAGACAATCCCTGCCCACAACGGGCTCACGGTCTAGAAGCGGGGAGACAAGAATCAAAACAAGTAAACAGGCATCAATAGCATCAGTATAAATACATAGAATTATAGATACATATATATGCATCATTAATATCAATAAATAGAATTATAAATACGTATATACACCAAGCTAATCAGGTCCATGTCCCACTTGGGGACCACAGTCTTAATCCTCATTTTACAGATGAGAGAAGCGAGGCCCAGAGAAGTGAAGTGACTTGCCTAAGGTCACAGCAGGCAAGTGGCTGAGCTGGAATTAGAAACCAGGTCTTTCTGATGCCCAGCCGTGTGATCTACCCTCCAGGCCGTGTTGCTTCTCATTCTATTCTATTTCTATTTGTTTGTCTACCGTTGTATCTTCGGTCAGTCTACTGATTAGGTAACGGCATTTAACTCTGAAATACCAGTCAAAAGATTTTTGGTTTTATGTAGAGCTTCCCAAGTAAAGGCTGGGAAAGTACATTAGTAAAGTACGTTAGTTTAATTTATCGTCAGCTTTGTAACATCTGGCTGATTTGGCAAACCAGTTTGCAATCATTTGCATACTCTTCTTGGGTGTGTGCCTCCAGGGCATACGCACTCATCTCCATACAGCAACTTTTAATGACTACATTGAAAGATGTTTAAAGTTGATTGATTTGGAAGAGTCTCTTGGAGAAGTGGGAAGTTCTCTAATAACCTTGTCCAGGTCTCTTGTTGCGTTTTTCAAAATGGCTGCCTAGAATAAATTGGGCCCACCGAACTTTATTCCGCTGGCAATAGGAAATGAACCAGAGAGGATATGCCCAGCTGTGATCCAAATAAGCTGTGTCATCAGGATACAGAGTCCTAGAATCTGCTTGGCCTAGTGGAAAGAGCACAGGCCAGAATCACAGTGTGGCTTCAGCTTGCAGCGTAGACCAGAATGATGACAATTACAGTCTTCGACTTGTAAGATAAGTGCAGGGAGCAGTTCCAATACTGTTCATGGAAGCTTACAAAAGCATTTGGCAATTTGAATAAATCTGGTTCCTGATGGTGGTTTAATAAGTTACATTGTACTTTCCCAAGTGCTTAGTTCGTACCGTTTTCTGCACACAGTAAGCACTCAATAAATACGCTTGAATGAAGGAATGAATGAAGTTTGGCAGTCTGGAGAGGTCGCCAAGATTCTGGGTCTGCTTCATGATAGCCCGGATAATAATAATAACAATAATAATGATAACAATAAAATTAATTGTGGTATTGGTTAAATGCTTTCTATGTGCCAAGCACTGTTCTAAGTGCTGGGGTAGATTCAAGTGAATTCAGGTTGGACACAGTCCCTGTCCCATGGCGCTCACAGACCTAATCCCCGTTTTCAGCTGAGTTAACTGAGGTACAGAGAAGTGAAGTGACTTGCCTAAGGTCACACATCAAACAAGTAGCAGAATCTGAATTAGAACCCAGGTCCTTCTGACTCCCAGGCCTGTGCTCTATCCACTAGATCGTGCTGTCATCTCAGTGTAGGAAGCCGTGTCATATCCGGACTCCATCACCAATGTAGTAAAACAGGGCAACTGAAGGCCACCATTCAATTTTTCCCAGATTTCACATTGAGACTTTTTTTCCACCATCCTTAGAAAGTCCTTTTTTTTTCCCAGTTTAGGTTTCCTCTTTGGCCAACTGGAACTTATGTGCTTCATTACCAGTGAGCCATAATGCTGAAAGCCAGTCTTATTGAGCTATTTGCATTGATTCTTTCTTCTGAAACATTGTTGAATTGATTCTAGCATTCAATTTTTTCTTTCCACCCAATTCCTCTTGTTTGACTCACAGTCTTAATGGCAGGGTCTAGCCAAATCTGAACTGTGAATGTATTCATCTTGGACCATGATCTCATCTGCCTATTCTTCTAAGGGAGGAAGGAATATTCTGTCATGAAATAGAGTGAAATCAGCAGAAAATATAGTAACTAAAATCTTTTTATTAGGGACAGGGGGTCCAATTTTTCATTTGCGTGAGGGAGTGAAGTGGGTTGGGACTTTGGGAGGAAGACAGAATATCAAGCTGGTGGGGAAATGAGGGTGAAGCCTCTAGGGGATGGACAGGAAAGAGAAAAGGAAGAAGAAAGGGAGAAAGGAGAAAGGGGGAGACAATAGAGGACTTAGAGGAGAGGATGAAAGGGATCTGGGAAGAATGGGAAGAGAAGGAAAGGGAAAAAAAGGGGAAGTCCAGTGTCCCACTGCCCCTTCAACCCCATAGCTCTGTAATGTCAAGTCGCCTATCTACCTCACCCTGTTCTCCCCAATATTTTGGGGGATCCCTGATGTAAAGAAACAGTGTGGCCAAATGGAAAGAACACGGGCCTAGAAATCAGAGGGCATGGGTTCTAATCCCAGCTCCACCACAGGACTGTTGTGTGACCTTGGGCAATTTAACTTCTCTGTGCCTCAATTCCCTCCTCTGTAAAATAGGAATTAGGATTGTGAGCCCAAGTGGGACAGGGATTTTGTCTGACCTGACAACCTTGTTCTTACCCCAGTTTTTAGAACAATGCTTGGCGCATAGTAAGTGCTTAAAATATTATTATTATTATTATTAATGATTAATCTTAATCTTAATGATTAATATTAAGGCCATGATGTCACAGTCTTTGTGCTACTTTGTGCTTCTTGTGGGGAGGGAGTTTGTCTACTAACTCTGTTGTATTGTGGTCTCCTTACTGCACGCAGTAAGGGTTCAATAAATAGGCCATGCTGAGAAGCAGCCTGGCTTAGTGGAAAGAGCCTACCACCCCCCCTTTACCTCTCCGCAGCTTAACCCTCTTTTACCCCCATTTCCCTCTGCTCCTCCTCCTCTCCCTTCCCATCCCCTCAGCACTGTACTCGTCTGCTCAACTGTATATATTTATTACCCTATTTATTTTGTTAATGAAATGTACATCGCCTTGATTCTATTTAGTTGCCATTGTTTTTACGAGATGTTCTTCCCCTCGACTCTATTTATTGCCATTGTTCTTGTCTGTCCGTCTCCCCCGATTAGACCGTAAGCCCATCAAACGGCAGGGACTGTCTCTATCTGTTGCCGACTTGTTCATTCCAAGCGCTTAGTACAGTGCTCTGCACATAGTAAGCGCTCAATAAATACTATTGAATGAATGAATGAATGAATGAATGAAAAGAGCCTGGGCTTGGGAGTCAGAGGATGTGGGTTGTAATCCCGGCTCTGCCACTAGTCTGCAGTGTGACCTTGGGCAAGTCACTTGACTTCTCTGTGCCTCAGTTACCTCATCTGTGAAATGGGGATTAAAAGTGTGAGCCCCAACATGGGACAACCTGAGTACCCTATATCTACTCCAGCACTTAGAACAGTGCTTGGCACATAGTAAGCGCTTAACAAATACCATCATTATTATTATTAAATAGCATTATTATTATTATATTAAATAGCATTCCTTGATTGAGCCGAGTGGCTCTTAACTGCCATTCCATTGCTTCTCACAAGATGGCAGGAAGGTATGCAGGGCTGAGAAGCCGTGGGGTCCCACCTGGAGGACCAAGAGGTGGAGTCAGTATATCTGCTCTTCCTCTTGTTCCGTTCTGCCTCCATGGGACCCAGAATGCTCTGTGGGAAAACTCTCGCTTATCCTCCTGGTAATGATGCGTATGGTTAGGGGAATGAGGTAATTGTATGAACTGTTAATCCGGTTAAAGTTGCTTTAAGAACTTAGTTTGTACAAAGTACATTTATGTAGACATTTTCATCCATTTATTGCAAGATGTTTGCATTCATTCATTCAATCATAATTATTGAGCGCTTACTTTGTGCAGAGCATGTTTTGTAAATATTAAGTGATCCTTCACTATTCTCATTAATTCATTTTTAATAGCATGTTCAAAAGAAAGAAAGTGATTGGATCACACCCCACTTGAAATCCGGTTTTTCAACCAGTACTATAACCAATCAATCAATCAATCAATGGCATTTATTGAGCGCTTACTATGTGCAGAGCCCTGTACTAAGTGCTAGGAAGAGTACAATTCAACAGAATTAGCAGACACATTCCCCTCTCATAATGAGTTTACAGTCTAGACAAGACACTCAATATTTCCTATGTTTCACAACCCCTGTGTTGACATATAGAACTCCCTACCAACGACATCTTTTTTACACCCCTGACCAGAAGAGGGGTCATCCTCCTTGCCACATCCAGAAGGTGTGTAGTCAAGGGTGGAAAAGGGGGAACAGAGGCCCCGCGAAGGACCAGAACCCAGGATCCCTGGCTTCCAGAGAGTGCTCGGGCCTTCCAGCCTGTGGCTGGCCTCCGATTTTGCCAAATCAGTTTGAGAGGCCAGCAGGTTGGAGGAAGTACCAGGACATGTGCATGGGACTTCGAACGCTAAAGACGGTAGTTACCCCAAAATAGATACCAAACCAATAAGTAGGCGGGAGATAAAGAGCAATGTCTCCAAGACTAATTAACGATCTAGTTTAAGTTGGTCATTTCAGAGGGAAGCCTCACAAACAATCTTAGATTAGAATGTTTTGGATTATGCTTCAGTTAAATTGATATTCTCAATCAGTAATAAATGACTCTAAAGAAATATATGTAAGCAAACAAATATAGTCTTCCAGGTGTTTGGTACCATCAGTTTCTTTGCTTGTCAAGTAAAAGATTATATTAAAACTTCTTAATAGTTTAATCTTTTATATGTAGTTTTTGTATAAATGCTTAATGGAAATTAATACTGTCCTAGGAAGTACATCAGAAATGAAAACCTTGATTCAGTACCTAAAAAGTTACACTCTCATATAATTAGCACTTTAAAAAAAAGTCTAGTGTAACCATTATCCAAAATATACCTAATCTCTACTATGTCATTTCATTTTTAGCACTAATATTTTCCTTCAAAATTAAGAATCATATAAGCAAAAAAAAAAAAATCAAGACACTCAATATTTCCTATGTTTCACAACCCCTGTATTGACATATAGAACTCCCTACCCAACCTTTCTCCTGTTTATTTAGAAACTTTTGGTAAACTATTTGAACAGGTCCTACCTCCTTTAATAATAATAACTGTGGTATTTTTTAAGCACTTACTATATGCCAAACACTATACTAAGTGCTGGACTAGATATAAGTAATCACGTCCTACAAGGGGCTCACAGTGCAGGTAGGAGAGAGAATAGATATTGAATCCCCATTTTGCAGATGAGGGAACTGAGGCAAGGCGAAGTAAAGTGACTTGTCCAAGGTCACACACAGCAGGTTCGTAGCGAAACTGGGATTAGAACCAAAGTCCTCTGATTCCCAAACCCTGGCTCCTTACACCAGGCCCTGCTGCTTTTCACATTTTACTTCCAATACTGTGTTCCCTAGCATCCAGTACAGTGTTTGACCTTAGGCGTGAAGCAGCATGGCATAGTGGAAATAACCTGGACTTGGGAGTCAGAGGATGTGGGTTCTAATCCCTGCCCCGCCTCTTGTCTGTAGAGTGACCTTGGACAAGCCTCTCATTTTCTCTGTGCCTCAGTTACCTCATCTGTAAAATGGGGATTAAGACCGTGAGTCCCATATGGGACAACCTGATTAACTGGTATTTACCCAGTGCTTAGAAAGTGCTTGGCACATAGTATGCACTTAACAAATACCATCATTATTAATTATTATTAGTTGCTCAATAAATGCCATTGATGATGCTATTAAACTTGCTTTTCTTCTCAACAACCACTTTTTTTCCACTTTTCACATCCCAATCTGAAATGTCAGATAAATATTAAAGCTCAGTGATAGGTGCATAATTGCCTTCCATTGGAAACCAAGATATGTTCCCAGATATCATTAACCATTTTTATTAAGCTGTATCGTTTTGGTTTTTTTTCCCTCCAGAAGCAATGCAAACGTCTTTGGTGCACAAGTTCTGAAGGAGTTCACAAGGGCTGTCGTACGCAACATATGCCATTGGCTGATGGGACAGAATGTGGTTCTGGAATGGTAAGTCCACTATAGTGATATCTGTAGTATGCAAAGCCACATTGCCCATGTTTTGAATCCTCCCTTTCACGTCATGCTTATGTCTACTTCTTCTTTCCTTCAGTGATATTTACTGAGCGCTTACTGTGTGCAGAGCACTGTACTAAGAGCTTGGGAGAGAATTATTATGATTAAATGCCGTCGAGGCATTTCCGACTCTTAACAACTCTATGGATATATTTTCTCCAGAATGTCCGGTCCTCTGCTGTAATCCTCAATCTTTCAAATGGTTCTTCCGTTATCGTTGTTATGGTCTCTGTCCATCTAGCTGCTGGTCTGCCTCTTCCATGCTTTCCCTGGACTTTTCCTAGCATTAGTGTCTTCTCCAGAGAATCAGTCCTCCTGATTATGTGTCCAAAATATGCTAATCTAAGTCATCATTTGGTCTTCCAAAGACCACTTTGGTTTCATTTGCTCCATAATCCATTTATTAGTTTTTGGGGCAGTTCACGGGATTTGCAAAAGCCTTCTCCAACACCACATTTCAAAAGAATCGAAGTTCTTTTCTAACCTGTTTTTACACTGTCCAGCTTTTGGATCCATACATTGTGACAGAGAGTTGACAATTTGCATTTTTGTGGCAATTGTTACATAAGCACATTTCATGACTTTTTCCAGGCTCTTCTTTGCAAATCTTCCTAACATTAATCTTCAGCATATTTCTTGGCTACTATTTCCTTTATTATTGATTATTGATTCCAGGAAAGAAAAATTGTCATCAGAGTACGATACAACAACAAACAGACATATTCCCTGCCCACCGTGAGTTTACAGTCTAGAGGGGGGGACAGGCAGTAATCTGAATAAATAAATTACAGATATGTACATTAAGTGCTGTGGCACTGGGACCGGGGTATGAATAAAGGGTGCAAGTCAGGGTGATGCAGAATGGAGTGGGAGAAGAGGAAAGGGGGGCTTAGTCAAGGAAGGCCTCTTGGAGGAGATGCACCTTCAATAAGGCTTTGAAGGGGGTGGAGAGCGATTGTAGGATTTGAGGAGGGAGGGTGTTCCAGGCCAGAAAGAACTGGCCTAGAACTTATTCTTATGCTTCATATTTTAGTAAAAGAGAAGAAACATGGCCTAATGGAAAGAGCACAGGTTTGGGAGTCAGAGGACCTGGGCTCTAATCCCTACTTCACTACGTGCCTGCTGCGTGACCTTGGGCACGTCACTTTGCTTCTTTCTGCCTCAGTTACCTCATCTGTGAAATGGGGATTCAATACCTGTCCTCCCTCCTACTTAGACTATGAGCTTCATGTGGAACAGGAACTTGTGTCTGACTTGATCATCCTGTATCTTCCTCAGCGCTTAGAACAATGCTTGACACATAGTAAGTGTTTAACAAAAACCACTGTTCTTATTAGTAATATTTTTTGAGTTCTCACTATGTGCCAAGCACCATGCTAAGTGCTAGAGTGGATACAATACAGTCATCAGACGCAGTCCCTTTCCCACATGTTGCTTGCAATCTAAGATGTAGGGGAACCAGATATTTTAACCCTGTTTTGAAGATGAGCACATTATAAGCACAGAGAGGTGAAGCGACTAGTCCAAGATCTCAAAGCAGTCAGTGGCAGAGCTGGAATTAGAACCCGGGTCTCGTGACTAACAGCCCCAAGTTCTTTCCATCAGAATATGCCACCCGCCTCCATCAGAAAAGTCACCAGGGGAGGGAAAAATCATTTTTAGCTGCTAGTTACAGCACCGTTAAATTTGTTGGAAATTTGGAAGCTATTAAATGAAATTAAATATTTATCTCATCTGCACTGCCTTTTATCTTAGTCTTCCTTTATCATAAATAATTGTGTGTTTATGTGGTAGACCACTTATGTGGTGAAACATAATGATTGCAAGAATCAAAAATGATGGAAATTATTTTTAGGCCAGATGGTAACAAGAGGGACTTCTAAATAATGTAATGTATTATAACAATCTATTTGAATTGTAGATTTAAATTTTCATTTAATGCCATGGTTAGAAGAAATAGGAAATAGATGTTTACTTGAAATGCACAATTGAAATGAAATATCTAATATCTAATTTAAGGCTGGCTGACAGTCCTTGAGATCCTGCTGGAATAAATCTATTTAAATGAGCTTTCCTACTAGATTATGCAAGCATGGCATGTAAGGATCTTGGTATCCTTATGTTCAGTCGAAAGCTACTAATGTAGTGACGGGGCATTTTTTCCTTCATAGGCTATCTTCACATGAGTATCCCATCAGCATCTTAAACTCAGTATGGGTAAAACATGAGAAATGGTGTGGCTTAGTGGATAGACAGTGGGCCCGGGAGTCAGAAGGACCTGGGTTCCAATCCCAGCTCTGCCACATGTCTGCTTTGTGATCTCGGGCAACTCACTCAACTACTCTGAGCTTCAGTTACTTCATCTGTAACGTCGGCATTAGCAGTGTGAATCCAATGTGGGACAGGGACTGTGTGCAACTTGATTAACTTGTATGTACCCCAGTGCTGAGAACAGTGCTTGGCACATAGTAAACACTTAACAAGTACTATTGTTATTATTACTATTATTATTATTAATAATAATGAAGCTTGACTCCACATCCTCCCTCCCAAATCCAGGTTTTCTAACTTGCCTATCACAGTTGGCAATACTACTACTAATAATGATAATAATAATATTAGTAGTATTTGTTAAGTGCTTATCACATGCAAAGCATTGTGCTAAGTGCTGGCACAGATATAGTGCAGTGAGATCCAACAGAATCCCTGCCCAATGTCCCCCCGAAAAATATTATTGTATTTGTTAAGGGCTATGTGCCAAGCACTGTTCTAAGCACTGGGATAGATACAAGGTAATCAGGTTGTCCCACATGGGGTTCACAGTCTTAAGCCCCATTTTACTGATGAGGTAACTGAGGCACAGAGAAGTTGAGTGGCTTGCCCAAGGTCACATAACAGACGGGTGGTGTAGCTGGGATTAGAACCCACGTCCTCTGACTCCCAAGCCCTGGCTCTTTCTGCGACCTCACGCTGCTTCTCTGTCCAGCTCACAGTCTAAATCGACTGCCACCACCCAACCTGTCTCTGAAGTTTTCAATCTTGCTGTCATCTTTTAACCATCACCTTCAGCCCACTGTAACATTCCCTGCTTCTTTGTCTACAGTATTCATCCACTCCACTCTATCCTTTTTTGTCGAAGAAATTCCACCCAAGGTCAGCCTTTATCTTCTCCCTATTAGACTACTGTATCTGGCACTGTTCAAAATATGTTACACTCTGGGCCCTGGATTATAATAATGTTGGTATTTGTTAAGCGCTTACTATGTGCAGAGCACTGTTCTAAGCGCTGGGGTGGATACAGGGTAATCAGGTTGTCCCACGTGAGGCTCACAGTTAATTCCCATTTTACAGCTGAGGGAACTGAGGCACAGAGAAATTAAGTGACTTGCCCACAGTCACACAGCTGACAAGTGGCAGAGCCGGGATTCGAACCCATTATCTTCTGAAATCATCATTCAGCACATATAATAATAGTTGTGGTATCTGTTAAGTGCTTACTATATCCCAGACACTGTACTAAGCCCTGGAGTGGATACAAGTAAATTGGGTTGGACACAGTCCCTGCCCCTGTGGGGGTCCCAATCTCAATCCCCATTTTCCAGATGAGGTAACTGAGGCCTAGAGAAGTGAAGTGACTTGCCCAAGGTGACACAGCAGACAAGTGGCAGAGCTGGGATTAGAACCCATGATCTTCTGACTCCCAGGCCCATCCTCTCTCTATCCACTGCGCCACGCTGACCTCCTCCTCCCTCCCTCGTCCTCCACTGAAGTCTCACACATCACATCCCCTTCATTCTATTTATCTTGTTGATGTTGTCCTGTTTTTGTTTTGTTCTGTTTTGCTTTGCTGTCTGTCTCCCCCATTTAGACTGAGCCCGTCATTGGGCAGGGATCATCGCTATCAGTTGCCGAATTGTACACTCCAAGCGCTTAGTACAGTGCTGTGCACATAGTAAGTGCTCAATAAATAGTATTGAATGAATGAATGAATATCTTCCCCCTCCTCAAAACCTTCCAGTTCTTCTCATTCCTTTCTGCATCAACTTCAGAATTCTCTACTCACTTTCCCCATTGTTTCAATCAGTCTGTAGTGTTTCCTGAACACCCATTGTGGGCGGAGACCACAATTTCTACTGAGTGAATGGAAGGGTACAGTAGAGTCAGAAGACACCATCCCTGACTTCAGGAAGCTAAATGTCTGTCTGCTGTCTTTCCCCACTCTTCCCCAGTCCTCTCTCTTTGTTCCTCACAATGAATCTTCTAACCGCACCTCCATCTTGACTTTCTCACCTTCCTCCTTTAACTCATGCTATTCCCATGACCTAGAACCTCCCTCTTCTCGAATCTGGCAATAATATTACTAATAATAATTATGGTGTTTGATAAGTGCTTACTACATGCCAAGCACTGTTCTAAGCGCTGGAGTGGATACAAGATAATCAGGTTGTCCCACTTGGGGCTCACAGTCTTAATCCCCATTTTACAGATGAAGTAACTGAGGCACAGAGAAGTTAAGTGACTTGCCCAAGGTCATACAGCTGACAGTGGCGGAGCTGGGATTAGAACCCACGACCTCTGACTCCCAAGCCTGTGCTCTTTCCACTAAGACACTCTGACAGACCGTAGATTCCCCTTCATCCAAAGTCTCCTTAAAATTCCATCTCTTCAAACAAGCTCTCTTCAAATAACTCCCCGTACTCCAAGTCGTAGCATTGCATCAAGTGCTTAGTAAAGTGCTTGCTAAAGTCCCTCCTTCGTTCCATCCCTCCTTCCCTCCCTCCTTCCTTCCTTCTTCCCAGATGTATTTATAAGCACTTATTGTGTGCAGAGCACAGTACTAAGCGCTTGGGAAAGTACAGTGCAACAATAAACAGTGACAATTCCTGCCCACAAGGAGCTCTCAGTCTGGGGGGGGAGACAGACATCGGTACAAATAAACAGACATCAGTACCAATAAAAAAAATTAGTTCCCTGGCCACAGTGAGATTACAGTCTAGAAACAAGTTTATTCATTCATTCAATAGTATTTATTGAGCGCTCACTATGTGCTCTCCACTGTACTAAGCGCTTGGAATGTACAATTCGGCAACAGATAGAAATAATCCCTGCCCAATGATGAGCTCACAGTCTAATCAGGGGAGACAGACAGAAAAGCAAAACAGAACAAAACAAAAATAAGACAACATTATCATGATAAATAGAATCAAGGGGATGTACATCTCATTACAGTTCAGAGAATCAGTCAAAAAATACCTCGCCATTAACTTCAAAGGCACTCCAGTAGTTTTTCTCTGATGTACCTGCCCTTTTCAACTGCTACCACAAATCACACTGTTGGCGTTTCCCAAACAAAGCTTTTCACAGGCCCTGGCTGTTATTTCTGCTTCTGCCCTCTTGTTCATTCCCTTTCTTGGATCTCTACCCTTAAAGCAATTGACATTCCCTCCACCTTCAGCCCCACAATAATTATTTAAGTAGCTATGATTTATTCATTTATATTTATGTCGCTTTCACCCTCTAGACATTCACTCATTGTGGGCACGGAACGTGTCTACCTAATCT
Source organism: Ornithorhynchus anatinus (assembly GCF_004115215.2). Classification (NCBI taxonomy): domain Eukaryota; kingdom Metazoa; phylum Chordata; class Mammalia; order Monotremata; family Ornithorhynchidae; genus Ornithorhynchus; species Ornithorhynchus anatinus. The sequence goes on along the minus strand of NC_041729.1, from coordinate 152,108,762 downwards.
ATCATATTGTGCTTTCCCAAGCGCTTCGTACAGTGCTCTGCATACAGTAAGTGCTCAATAAATGCCATTGATGGACTGATTTCTCCAGCCTTCCCTCTCCAGATACATCAGACCATGACTTCTCCACCATTTTAAAGATAATTTGGCCCCCTTGTCCAATTATGCTAATCACAGAGGTGATCGGGAAACATACTTAACCAACACAAGAAAGTGATCCCTCTGCGTACCGGGGAAGTGTTCACCCCTGGATCGGGCCCCAGAATTTACAGATCAGAATTTTACAGATCAGAAATGCAGTAAGATAGAAGCTTCTCTGTGTGCTCAAAGAAATAAGTGGGCTTTGTGTGACTTTTCTGGGAAATGGGTAAGGCTTTTTATACCTGGCACTGCCTGAAAGTGGCGGGGAAGTAGATACAGCCACAGGCTCCTTCGAGATGCTTCCACCACTGGTAGGTGTGGAGGTGTAGGTAACCCTGTGAAGACGGGAAGCGGCATCAGCCATTCTGGGAAGCTGGGGCTCAGAGCTGCCCTCACTCACATTCCATTGTAACTTTTCTCTTTCTGCTGCTGAACCTCAGTTGCTGCCTGCCAAATCCCAGTTCCCAGCTCTGTGCTCCATGGAATTTTTGCTCTCACCACAGCCATGACTGCCGTAGCCAAGCAGTCTGTCCCATGGATTTCCTGGCAGAGGGTGAGACCAGGCAGCACAATGCAACACTGTCCTACCCGAAGTTGCACGTCAGGCTCATATTTTTTCTGGGAAAAATTCAGTATAACCAGTATTCTTCGACACTGCCATAACCAGATGCCTTGGATACTGTGGAGTACCTCCTTCTCCTTGACTTCAGTGATACAGACTTTTCTTCGTTCTCCTCATCTCTCTTCGGCCGCACTTTCTCAGCTTCTCTCACTGGCTCCTCATCTGCTTCCCATTCCCTAACGGTGGAAGTGCCCCAAGCCTCAGTTCTGGGTCTCCTTCTATTCTCTGTCTACACCAGTGCTTAGAACAATGCTTGGCACATAGTAAGTGCTTATCAAATACCATAATTATTATTATTACCCACTCCCTTGAAGAACTCATTTGCTCCCATGGTTTAAGCTACTGCCTCTGCACAGATTATTCCCAAATCTACCTCTCTTATCCACAATCTTTCTCTTCTCTGCAGTCTCTTAATTTCTCCTGTCCTGAAGGACATCTCTTCTTGAATGTACCGCCAAAACCTTCAATTTAGTATATCCAAAACAGAACTCCGCATCTTCCCTCTTATCTCTCTGATTTTCTTATCACTGTATACAGAACTGTTATCCTCCTTTTCTCAGCTTCTCCACTTCCTAGTGTTCCCTAAATGTTCTTATCGAAATAATCTTTTCAAATGGTGTTCAGAATGCATATCCCATACCTTGAGAAGCTGGCATTACCTAGTGGTTAAAGCACAGGCCTGGGATTCAGAAGGACCTGGGCTCCAATTCCGGCTCTGCCACCCATCTGCTGTATGATCTTGGGCAAGTCACTTAACTTTTGTGTGCCTTAGTTACTTCATCTGTAAAATGGGGATAAAGACTGTGAGCCCTATTTGGAACATGAACTGTGTCCAAGCTGATTACCTTGTATCTACCCCAGCTGTAAGCACAGTTCCTGGAACATAGTAAGCACTTTAACAGACACCATAAAAAGAAAATAACTCCCCTGCTTAAAATCTCCCAAGAGTAATCACTTCTCTCCACATCAGTCCAAGCTTGGACCACTGAAGTTATGTCTCTCAACCAGCTGCCTCTTATTTTACAGTGCCACTCTTCCCTCCTGCTACATCCCAGTTGACACTCTCTGCTCTCCCAAGTTAACCTCTCTGTTAACCTCTCACCTCTTTACTCACTTTACTTGCCCAAGGTCCAACCTACCAAACCATGGCCTTCCAAAATCCAAGCCCTTCTAAAATTATTCCAGTTCCAACTAGTTAATCGATAGAATTTATTGAGAGCTTACTGTGTGCAGAGCACTATGCTAAGCATTTGGGAGAGTACAGTTACTCTTCCCCCCTTCAAAACCTTATTGAAGGCCCATCTCCTCCAAGAGGCCTTCCCAGACTAAACCCCACTTTTCCTAATCTCCCACTCCCTTCTGCATTACCCTGATTTGCTCCCTTTGCTCTTCTCCCCCATCCCGAGCCCCACAGCACTTATGTATAGATCTGTAATTTTAGATATTTATATTGATGTCTGTCTTCCTCCCTCTAGACTGTGAGCCCGTTGTGGGTAGGGAATGTCACTGTTTTTTGTTGTATTTGACTTGTCCAAGCGGTTAGTACAGTGTTCTGCATACAGTAAGTGCTTAATAAATGTGACTGAATGAATGAATCCAGTACAACAGAGTGAGTATACAGGTTCTCTCTCCTCAGCAAGTGTGCTACCTAGAAGGAAGGTAGACATTAATATAAATAAATAATTTACAATATATAATTTTTAGATACAGACATAAGGGCTGTGGGGTTGAAGGTGGATGAATGCCAACAAATGCCCGAAGACCATAGATCCGAATACATAGAAGATGCAGAAGGAGAGGGAGTTGGGGAAAGAAGGGCTTAATAGGCGAAGGCTTCTTGGAGGAGATGTGACCTTAATATGGCTTTGAAGTTGATGATGATAGTACTTATTAAGTGCTTATTATGTGCCAGGCACAGTATTAAGCACTGGGGAGGATGCAAGCATATCAGGTTGGATACAGTCCCTGTCCCATGGGGTACTCACGGTCTCACTCCCCATTTTACAGATGAGGTAACAGAGGCACAGAGAAGTGACCTGCCCAAGGTCACATGGCAGACAAATGGTGGAGCCGGGATTAGAACCCATGACCTTCTGACTCCCAGGCCTATGCTGTGTTTATTATGCCATGCTGTTTGGTGGGGAGAGTGGTGGTCTGGTGTATATAATAATAATGGTACTTGTTAAGCACTTACTCTGTGCCAGCACTGTTCTAAGCACTGGGGTGGATACAAGTTAATCAATTTGGACACAGTCCCTGTCCCACATTGGGCTCATACTCTTAATTCCCATTTTTTACAAATACGGTATTTGAGGCACAGAGAAGCTAAGTGATGTGCCCAAGGTCACACAACAGACAAGTGGAATCGGGATTAGAACCCATGACCTTCTGACTCCCAGGCCCAAGGGAGGGAGTTCCAGGCCAGAGGAAAGATGTAGGGAAGGGCTTAGTGAGATAGACGATTGAGATCAGGGCACAGGGAATAAGCTGATACTAATCTTTACCTTCCCTGGTCATGTCATCCTATCAGCCAACCCTAATATCTCTTTTATATTCAAGCTGAGAAGCAGCGTGGCTTAGTGGAAAGAGCATGGGCTTGGGAGTCAGAGGTCATAGGTTTTAGTTCCGCTTCCACCACTTGTCAGTTGTGGAACTTTGAGCAAGTCACTTAACTTCTCTGTGCCTCAGTGACCTTATCTGTAAAATGACGATTAAGACTGAGCCCCACGTGGAACGACCTAATAACCTTGTATCTACCCCAGTGCTTAGAACAGTGCTTGGCACATAGTAAGAGCTTAATAAAAATACTTCATTATTATTATTAATTTTATACATTCTATTCATTTAATGATTTTGTCATCACCATTTGTACCTGTGTTTTTTACTGTTCTTTTTGTTAATACCTAATTGGAGTCTTCTGTGTGCCTCATGATATTGTAAATGCCTCAAGGACAGGCACCTTGTCCTCTAATTCATTCATTCAATCGTATTTACTGAATGCTTAGTGTGTGCAAAGCACTGGGCTAATCGCTTGGGAGAGTACAATACAATAACAAATGGGTAGAGCTCACAGTCTAGAGGGGGAGACAGACATAAATAAATAAGTTACAGATATATACATATGTGCTGTGGAGATGGGGGGGGATGAATAAAAGGAGCAAGTCAGGGTGACGCAGAAGGGAGTGGTAGAAGAGGAAAGGAGGGCTTAGTCAGGGAAGGCTTCTTGGAGGAGATATTTTTATTATGCTATCATAATACTAGTAATAATAATAGATATTATTATTATGTGCTCTAGTATCTAGTCTTAGTGTTTGATATGCAGTAGAAACTCAGTAAATGATGATGGTGGTAATGATGATCTTCTTTCGGGCACATAATTACATTGTTTTATCATTGCTATTTCCATAGCACTGTCGTCATGGACTCTGTGTAAGCAAAGATATGGAAACCCGTCTCGTCGATGGTCAGTGGGGACCTTGGGGACCTTATAGTTCATGTTCAAGAACGTGTGGAGGTGGAATCAAAAGCACAGCAAGACTCTGTAACCGGCCTGAGTACGTCTTTCTCATTATCATATCACTACATATTAAAGACCCTCTCGGGATCACACCTGGAGAATTTCCAATACTCTACCAGTCTCGCCTACGGGAGGGAGAGTCAAGCGGAGGCCTATCCTTCCGTTCCTAGCTTGGGCAGTGGCTAGCAAGTGGCAGGCAATCTGCTACAAGTCAAAACTCACCTGTGCTGGGCAGCAGAGGCATAGGAGAGAGTCGAGGGTAGAGATTCAAGTTTACTGCACGGAAGGAGGCGATGGTAAACTACTTCCATGTTTTTACCGAGAAAACTCTACAGATCCACTACCAGAACGATTGTAGATGGAGAGCAGGGCATTCTGGGAGAGATGAGTCAGTAGTCTCTGTGGGTCACAAATGTCTTGACAGTATAAGTCGAGAAATATTAAGGTGCTCTCCAGTCACCCCAAGCTAATTGTCCATTTCATTCAGTTTTCAGACTTGTGGTTAGCCCTCAGGTCTCTGTTATTCCCCAAATTTCCTGTTCCTTTAAGGCATATTATGAATTTCAAATTTCAGATGGCACTTAATTATAATCATGGGCTTGATCCTAATCAGAAGACTTTTCCTTTGTTGACATTTTCTAATTTGTTTTGAATTGAGAAATCAATCAATCCATTAATCAACCATATTTATTAAGCACGTACTGTGCACAGAACCCTATGCTAAGCCTTTGGGAGATTACAGTATAACAGAATTGGTAGACATGTTCACTGCCCACAAGTATATTTGGGTAACATTAACAAAAATAATAACTTTAGTATTGACTGTCCCTTTAATCAAACATTTAGTTTAATTGTGATGATAATAATAATTGTTCTCCCTCCCGTTTATATTGTGACTGTGTCTGTCTGATCTGCTTAAATATCCCAACACTTAGTACAGTGCTTAGCCCCCAGCAAGCATTTAACCAGTATCACAATTGTTACTATTATTTGGGGGTTTATTAAGCACTTATTGTATACTGACCAGTGGGGTAAGTACAAGATTATGAGTTTTGTCACAGTCCTTTGCCCTCATGGGTTCACAATCTCTCACATTCCCAATGTTCAGATAAGAAATCTGAGGCCCAAAGGTGTTAAATGACTTGTCCAAGGTCACACAGCAGACCAGTGGTAGAGCTAGGACTCCTTTCCAGGTTTCTTGACTCCTAGTACTCTGCTCTTTCCTGTAGGTGAAGCTGCCTTCCCCAGTAAGAAAAAAAACAAACAAAAGTAAACATTATGTCAGAATACAAGTTCCATCTGTTGTAATGGCTCAGCCTACTACATCAATCAATCGATCCTATTTATTGAATGCTAACTGTATGCAGAACACTGTTCTAAGAACTAAATAACAATAATAATAATAATGATGCTATTTGTTAAGCGCTTACTGTGCGCCAATCACTGTCCTAAGCGCTGGGGTAGATACCAGCTAATCAGGTTGACCCACGTGGGGCTCAACATCTTAATCCCCATTTTACAGATGAGGTAACTGAGACATAGAGAAGTGAAGTGACTTACGAGTAAAGTATAACAGAGTTGGTAGACACATTCCCTGCCCACAGGGAGCTTACACAAGTAGAGCACACCCCTTTTACCTAAAATTCAGGAGTCATCTTCTTGCCAAAATCCATTCTTAGGAAAATTCACACTTTTTAATTCATGTTATCCGATGCTGTGCAGACACACTCAAGTTGTTCCATTGGACACTGCTATCTGTACCCAAATGGACTGAGGTTCACAGATGAGCATTCCCTAATTTCCTAACATTTGTAGCCAAAATGAATAGTAAAGACACAGGTTCTGGCAAAAGCATTTAGCACTTACTACAGGCTATGGATTCTATAATCTTTTCTTGAATTTCTTTTTTAAGAGACATGGTTAAGTGTCCTGCTTCTACAGAACAGTTGAAGACCCTGATCAGAGTTACCGTGTCTTCAAATGACAAGCAGATAGTGCTTTTGTTTCCTTATCTATGAGATGAACTTCAGGTAGAAATATTAATTCAGTGGGCTGGATGAGAACCATAGTTCTTTTTCCGGTACATAAGCTTATTTTTTATGGCATTTGTTAAGCACTTACTGTGGATCAAGCACTGTTCAGAGCACTGAGGTAGTTGAGTCTGTCAGGTTGGACAGAGTCCCCGTCCCACATGGGGCTCACAGTCCAAGTAGAAGGGAGCATAGGCATTGAATTCCCATTTCACAGCTGAGAAAACAAAGGCATAGAGGAGTCAAATGACTTGCTCAAGATCACACAGCGATTTGGGATTATAACCCAGTTCCCCAGGATTTCCAAGCCTGGGGATTGTGTCTTCAGACTTTATTGTACTGAACTTTCCCAAGTGCTTAGTACAGTGCTTTGCACACAATTAGCATTCAATGAATGCCATTTATTGGTTAACTACCTTGCAAATACAGTACAATTCAACCGGGCCATAGCATCCTTACATAGGCTGACAGTTTTGCAGAACCCACAGTTTACTTTGTTATTATTTTACTATGTTTTAGTGTTCTGACTTGCATCATCAAGATCTTCTGTGGCATAAACAAATTAATTCCGTGTGCTTACTAATTTCATACCAAATTAAAGAGAGAAAATGTCATTATGAACTAGCAGTGCTCAATTTGTTGTTACCTGCCTAACTGTTCAGCTGTAACAGATTTGGGTCAGCTTTCGTCGGTTGCCATGGAGTTGTCCAAAGCCCAGCTGAACATTCTAGTTGTCCTTGGGGTACCTTTAAATCTTCCTGAGGTTGGGCAGGAGGACTTTTTGGTATTGCCCAGCTGTCTCAGCAGGTGAACTATTCTTAGCTTTCAGCAGAATGTTACAATGAAAAGGAACATATTTTTATCCCAATTTCACCAGACCTGCAGAACAAAAAATGAGAGCTAATGGAACTGTAGGTTTTCACAGGCTGATGGAAGAAGAAGAGGGTTTCCTCCATTTATGACATAAATATTTTACTATTTTTTTCGTATGAATTTAATTGCTACAAGATGATGCTATTATATGCAATTTGTGCATTATAGTCTCATTAGGTTATAATATATACAACTGTAAAATTATATCTCTTTGCTAATTGCATACTTAAACACTACCTCGGTTTGTATATGTATCCTGTCATAAACCTCTCGGTTCTATCGTGAAATTATAATCAAATTAAGCTCTATCTCTATGGTTTTAATTAATTTAATAGTTGGCAATATGTTTTTTGAATTAACCGACATTGTTTTCCTCTGTTTGGTCATTCAAAAATATCTTTAGTGCCATTTATCTCAGAATGAGAATGCAAATATTGTAGTTGAGGAGAAGGTTTGATCCCTGGATAATAGATCATTTGTGGAGCTCTTATATTAGTCATAGAGATATTAAGGAATCCAAAGGCCAAACTATGTTTCAATTAGTTTCAATGGTTGGTTTTGAGGCAAACCAATGTTGGTAGGAGGAGGGTCAAATTTAGGGGGTCCCCAAGCCATTAAACAATAATAATAATAATAATTATGGTATTTGTTAAGCACTTAACTATGTGCCAGGCACTGTACCAAGTGCTGGGGTGGATAAAAACAGATCGGGTTGGACAGAGTCCCTGTCCCACGTGAGGCTCACATTCTCAATCCCCATTTTATAGATGAGGTAACTGAGGCCCAGGGAAGTTAAGTGACTTTCCCAAAGTCACACAACTGACAAGTGGCAGAGCCCGGATTAGAACCCACGACCTCTGACTCCCAAGTCCGGGGTCTTTCCACTGAGCCACACTGCTTCTTAAATGCACAAGTGAGCTGACTCCAGGGGTTGGGTTTGAGAGAATTATTATAGGGAGAGTGGGTTTCTCCCAGTGCTTGTTCTCTAGTGCGGAGTCTGCTTGTAAATTCTTTCAGTTGTATTTACTGAGCACTTAATATGTGCAGAGCACTGTACTAAGTGCTTGGAAAGTACAATTCAGCAATAAAGAGAGACAATCCATGCCCACACCGGGCTCTCAGTCTAGAAAATCACCTGGGATCGAAACCTCTCCAGTTATTCCTCTAATCATATCTATTGAACGCTTACTGTGTGCAGAGCACTGTACTAAGCACTTTGGGGAACAATAGACACATTCCCTGCCCACCACAAGCTTACAATAAATTACCCTTTCCTTTGGGAAGAGAAGAACGCTAAAGCAGGATCCTACCTTGGGTGTTAATAGAACGTATTCCTTCTACTGTGTAAGTCGAATAAAATATGCTTTAGAGAGACATGCCAACGATAGCCCAGGGATTCCAACAAGGTAGTGAAGACTTTTCCAGAAGGATCTCGTGCACTGCATTTAGAAAAGTGGTACAGGTTTAGAAGTAATGGCAGAAGTATAATAACTGATGTGCTTTAAAATGTAATGAATTTGACTAGGCCAAGAAACGGAGGAAAGTTCTGTGTGGGCCGCAGGATGAAATTTCGATCATGTAACACTGATTCATGTCCAAAAGGCACACAAGATTTTCGTGAGGAGCAGTGCTCTAGTTTTGACGGTAAACATTTCAACATCAACGGTCTTTCACCTAATGTGAGATGGCTTCCAAAATACAGTGGCAGTAAGTAACTGGACTTTATTCCATGGGTATTTGGAATTCTCTTTAAAAGAAATTGTTATCCGGATATTATAGGAGGCAAAAATCAAGTCGTGTTTCTTTGCAGTCGCCATGAAGGATCGCTGTAAACTCTTTTGCCGGGTTGCTGGGACTACCTACTACTACCAGTTGAGGGACAGGGTTGCCGATGGTACACCTTGTGGAACCGAAACCAATGATCTATGCGTTCAAGGCTTGTGCAGGGTAATTAATTATATTTTAATTTGAATCCTAACTGGGAGTCTGATGTATATTTTTTTTCCAGGGAAATGGCATTGAATTGCAAATTAAGCAAATTTTGTCAGGAATGATAATTCATGTTATTATAGACAGTAGGTTTGGTGATTCAGAGAGCTCTTTGTATTAATAATGGTAGTATTTGGTAAGCACTTACTATGTGCAAAGCGCCTTTCTAAGCGCTGGGGGTGATACATGGTGATCAGGTTGTCCCATGTGGGGCTCACAGTTTTAATCCCCATTTTACAGATGTGGTAACCGAGGCACAGAGAAGCTAAGTGACTTGCCCTAAGTCACACAGCTGGCAAGTGGTGGAACCAGGATTAGAACCTATGACCTCTAACTCCCAAGCCCAGGCTCTTTCCACTGAGCCACGCTGCTTCTCTTTGTACAGAAGAGCAGCCTGGCCTAGTGGAAAGAGCATGGGTCTGGGAGTCAAAGAACCTGGGTTCTAATCCCAGCTCTGCCACTTGCCTGCTTTGTGACCTTGGGTAAGTCACTTGTCTGTGCCTCAGTTCCCCATGTGCAAAATGGGGATTCAACACCCTTTCTCCCCCGTACTTAGACTGTAAACCCTAGGTGGGAGTCGGACTTCTTGTACCCAACCAACCGCTTAGTACGGTGCTTTGCACATAGTAAGCGCTTAATGAATACTTCAGTTATGATTATAATGATGGCATTTGTTAAGTGCTTATTATGTGCCAAGCACTGTTCTAAATGCTGGGGGAGGGGAAACAAGGTAATCAGGTTGTCCCACGTGGGGCTCACAGTCTTAATCCCCATTTTACAGATGACATAACTGAGGCACAGAGAAGTTAAAGTGACTTGCCCAAAGTCAAACAGCTGACAAGTGGCAGAGCCGGGATTAGAACCCGTGACCTCTGACTCCCAAGCCCGTGCTCTTTCCCCTGAGCCACGGTGCTTCAATTATTATTGTTTACTACACTGTTTGAATGCTAAATTTAATTCTTTGCCTCCATGAAGTTGGGAAATGAGCAGGGATATGAGAGATAGAGAACTCAACTATGAAGGGTGGTTAACCTTAGAGTTGTTAATTTTTCCATGCCACCAGACTAACTATTAAATGGACCGAAGCTGTAATTACTAAATGATATCCCTATAATATTCTTTGCATCCACACCTCTCTGTCTGAGGTGAGAGTTCCATAACAAATCAGTGTAACATAATTGGAAATCTCCTCAAGAGTGATGTGTTAGCAAAAACCCAGGCAGGAATCCTGGTATATTGGAAAGGTATTTGTCAAGCAAGAGGAAAGAAGTTGGGAACAGCTGAAGAAGCAGAAGGAAAAAAGGAAGGTAATAATAATAATAATACTTACAGTATTTGTTAAGTGCATCCTATGTGCAAGGCACTGTACTAAGTGATGGGGCAAATACAAGCACATCCAGTTGGACACAGTCCCTATCCCACGTGGGGCTCACAGTCTTAATCCCCATTTTACAGATGGGGTAATTGAGACACAGAGAAGTGAAGTGACTTGCCCTAGGTCACACAGCAGACAAGTGGTGGAGCTGGAATTAGAACCCATGACCTTCTGACTCCCAGGCCCTTGCTCTAGCCACTAGGCAGAGTTGCTTTTAGTGGCCTCAGTATCAACAGGGTTGCAGGAATTGCTCCCCTCTCCCTACAGCTCCCCTTCCTCCCCCCCAAAAATGCCAGCTCATACCTACTGCCTCATACAAACCTCAGTAAATCACCAATCTCCCTGGATTTGTGCTAGTGAAGTCTTATAATTTGGTACTTTCCAAGTTACAGTCTGTCGTCATGATGAGTGGATGTGGTACAGTGATATATAATGCATTTGTCTATAGAACAAAGAGTCTTGGACCAAATCAAGTTGGCAGTGAAAATTATTTTGATGATTCAAATATTGTCCTGTGCTTCTTAGGCTAGATGAGCCATTCTGTGTTGCCCCAGGAAGTTACGATTTCTAAGAATTTATCCTCAGTTACCGTTTCAAAATACACTGAAAGTTCTCCATTAACACAAAAAGAATGGAGTATTCTTATCTGTAAAATTTCATTTGCCAAAGTCATGTTATTGGCTGAACTTGATATTGTGTTTCTAGAATTTGGTATCGAACTGCTAATTTACCAGCTCTGTTATATAGTACTTCCCCAAGTGTTTAGTAGAGTGGTCAACACACTGTATGCACTCAATAAATGCCATTGATTGATTGATTAAAGAATATTCATTATGTCCCTTATATTTATGTAGCAAGCTGGCTGTGATCATGTATTGAATTCCAAGGCAAAGAGAGATAAGTGTGGAGTGTGTGGAGGTGATAATTCTTCGTGTAAGACAATGGCAGGCACTTTCAACAGCGCTCAGTATGGTAAGTAGAGGGATTTTAAAGAATCACATTCTGCTCTTTCAGTTTCATTCGGTAACTTCATTGCAGATTTCTTGTGACGATAAAGTGCAAGAAAATGGTATTCTTCAAAAAGCTATACTACTAGATCCTGCAGATAATGTTATCGTTTGTACCTGAGCAAATTTCATGGTTTTGGGCTTAAATTATTGTCTTCCCTTCGAGATTAGTTGCATTGACTTTAAAAATCCTCCGTCTCTAATTGAAATTGGAAGACTGTTAAAGGCTCAAGTGAGGGAATATCCCATCGTGAATGAAGACCCAGTCATTAAGAGACAGAGACGGAAAATCTGTGTGCAGGAGTCGATTTTGGTGTTTGTGTTGTGTGAAGGGCCACTCATATACCGTTGTCCCTGCGCACGATGGCACACAATTTCTGTGGGTGCAGAAAACTCAGTAGACCAGAAAGGCTTCAGCCTGTTGTGCAGCTCACAAAGTGAGAAGCAGTGTGGCTCAGTGGAAAGAACCCGGGTTTGGGAGTCAGCGGTCATGGGTTCTAATCCCCACTCCGCCATTTGTCAGCTCTGTGACTTTAGGCAAGTCACTTCACTTCTCTGGGCTTCACTTACCTCATCTGTAAAATGGGGATTAAGGCTGCGAGTCCCACGTGGGACAACTTGATTACTTTGTATCTCCCTCCGCTCCCCCGCACTTAGAACAGTGCTTGGCACATAGTAAGCACTTAACAAATGCCATCATTATCATTATTATTATTATTTAAGTGCCCACAACCTTGTGTCAATTTGCTGCCACAAACCAGCATTGGTCATTGCGTGACGCCAGCCTCCTTCGGCACACAAGATATGGGTCATTCATTTATTCAATAGTATTTATTGAGAGCTTACTATGTGCAGAGCACTGTACTAAGCGCTTGGAAAGTACAAATCGGCAACAGAGAGAGACAGTCCCTGCCCTTTGACGGGCTTACAGTCTAATCGGGGGAGACAGACAAAAACAATAGCAATAAATAGAATCAAGGAGATGAACATCTCATTAAAACAATAGCAAATAAATAGAATCATAGTGATGTACATCTCATTAACAAAATAAATATCCTCTTATACAAGTATCCTCGAACACATCTCATTAACAAAATAAATATCCTTTTATATAAGTATCCTCTAACACAGCCAGCTCAGGAACTGCAGGTACAATGACAGGTCTGAGATGTCCATTCGAGAGAGAGAGACACACACACACACACACACACACACACGTGAATGTTAATACACAAGCACATGCTCTCTCTCTCTTGCTCCACCCCGTCACTCGGCCATCACCTGGAGATTCACGCAAGTCCTCGATAGTGATATTTCAGTTCCCAAGTCCAGCAAATTATAGCCATTAATGCAGGGTTGTTCTGCCTCGGCTCTCCCCTCTCAAAGAGGACTTGGTATTTCTAGTTGCACAGAATAGCAGGGTGGGAACTCTGGGGCAGAGTGTGGAGTTATACAAATAGGCAGCTTTTAACCTGAAATCCAATCATTAAAATTGATTCATTGACCAAGCGCAGTCTTTCGTTCATCCGGCAGCAGAAGCAACATGGATTAGTGGATAGAACATGGGCCTGGGAGTCAGAAGGACCCAGGTTCTAATCCCAGCTCTGTCATAGATCTGCCGTGTGACTTGGACAAATCACTTCATTTCTCTGTGCCTCAGTTACCTCATCTGTAAAATGGGGATTAAGAGTGGGAGGGACTGAGTCCAACCTGATGAATTTGTATCAAGCCCAGCACTTAGAACAATCCTTTCATTCATTCGAGAAGCAGCATGGCTCAGTGGGAAGAGCACGGGCTTGGGCGACAGAGGTCGTGGGTCTAATCCCGACTCCACCACTTGTCAGTTGTGTGACTTTGGGCAAGTCACTTAAATTCTCTGTGCCTCAGTTAACTTCGTCTGTAAAATGGGGATTAAGACTGTGAGCCCCACGTGGGGACAACTTGATGACTTTGAATCTACCTCAGCAATTAGACCAGTTCTTGGCACATAGTAAGCGCTTAACAAATACTATTATTATTATTATTATTATTATTATTATTCATTTGACTCATTCAATCGTATTCATTGAGTGCTTACTGGGTGAAGAGCACAGTACTAAATGCTTGGGAGAGCACGGTATATCAATCAACAGACACAATCCCTGCCTGCAATAAGCTTCCCTTTGAAAGTGCCATAATTATTATTAATCAAAACTCCACTCAAAGAGTTGCCAAATTGATAAGGGCTAGGGTTTGGATTTGAACACAGTCTATGGTTAAGAATTAGAATTAAGGTTCAGGCCAGACATTATAGTTAGGGTAAAGGATGTGTGACCCCTCTGAGTCGCACCTGGAGAGTTTCCGGTAATCTACCAGTCTTGACTACCGGAGGGAGAGTCAAGCAGAGGCCTTCCCCGTTCCGTTCCTAGCTCCCTCCCAAGTTAGGAACGGAATGGACAGGCCTCTGCTTGACTCTGTCTCCTGTAGTCGAGACTGGTAGACTACTGGAAACTCTCCAGGTGCAACCCTGAGAGGTTACCCTATTTAATTAGCAAAGTAAATGGGAAGGCACATTTGTCTTCCAAGAAGCCTTCCCTGACTAAGCCTTCACTTCTTTTTCCACTCCCTTCTGCGTTGCCCTGACTTTCTCCACCATCCCCATCCCCAGCCCCCAACACATATTCCTAGTTTATTTACATTGATGTGTGTCCCCCCCTTCTAGACCGCAAGCTTGTTATGGGTTGGGAATGTGTCTAAATATGGTTCTGTTGCACTCTCCCAAGTGCCTAGTACAGTGTCCTGCAAACCGCAACTGCTCAATAAATACGTTGGATTGATTCGGATCGGAGCCGATCATCCGAAAATTGGAATTTTAGTGTGCTCTTCTGAGGCCCAACAACATGTAACAAATTTGACTACTTTTTGCTTCACTTAACAGATAATGTCCCTACTATAAAAGTGACCTGCAAGAGATGTTAGGAAGAGATCTTACCGATTCTCAGCTTGTTATGGGCAAGGAATGTGTCGGCTAATTCTGTTGTTTTGCTCTCTCCGGGCACTTAGTAAAGTGCTCTGCACTTAGTAAGGACTCAATAAATACCCTTGATTGATTATTCCATATAGAGCTGCTGCAGCTAAATCGATAATCCATAAATACTATTGAATGAATGAGTGAATATCTCAGCCCAAGTGTAAATCTCAGATTGCGGAGTGTGGGAGAATTTAAAGCCTATGCTGCCACCTTGTGGGAATCCAGTGTCCCTACTGTTACATATAGCACACTTTGAAATCAAAACTTAATAATAATTAATAATAATAATAATAATAATAATGTTGGTGTTTGTTAAGCACTTGCTATGTGCAGAGCACTGTTCTAAGCGCTGGTAGATCCAGGGTAATCAGGTTGTCCCATGTGAGGCTCACAGTCTTCATCCCCCTTTTAAAGATGAGGGAACTGAGGCCCAGAGAAGTGAAATGACTTGCCCACAGTTACACAGCTGACAAGTGGCAGAGCCGGGATTCGAACCTATGACCTCTGACTCCCCAGCCTGGGCTCTTTCCACTGAGCCACGCTGCTTATTTTTATGATATTTGTTAAGCACTTAATGTGTGCCAGGCACTGTACTAATGCTCTCTGCACATAGTAAGCGCTTAATAAATACCAATATTATTATTATTATTACTAAGTACTAGGGTGGATATAAGCTTATCAGGTTGGACACAGTCCCTGTCCAGCATAGGGCTCACGGTCTTAATCCCCATTTTTCAGATGAATGACTGAGGCACCGAGAAGTGAAGTGACTTGCCCAAGGCCCCACAGCAGACAAGGGGCGGAAGCTGGGATTAGAACCCATGACCTTCTTACTCCCAGGCCCGTGCTCTATCCAATAGGCAATTCTCATGTTGATTTTGTAGACCTCATCCTATTACATTATTTCATTTTGAGTGTTATATATGGACTAAATATTTTGGTAAAACACATTGCTTAACAAAGATAATGAGGCTGCCCCATAGACTGAAGCTCATTATGGTCAGGGAACAGGTCTCCTAATTCTGTTGTACTCTCCCAAGCGCTTAGTACAGTGCTTAGTATGCTTAGAGAAGCAGCATGGTGTAGTGGATGGAGCCCGGGCCTGGGAGTCAGAAGGTCATGGGTTCTAATCACAGCTCCACCACTTGTCTGCCGAGAGACCTTGGGGAAGTCACTTAGAAACTTAGAACAGTGCTTGATGCATAGTAAGCGCTTAACAAATATCATTATTATTATTATTAACTTCTTTGTGCCTCAGTTACCTCATTTGTAAAAAATGGGGACAGAGACTGCAACCTGGTTAACTTGTAACTGCCCCAGCACTTAGAACAGTGTTTGGCACATAGTAAGCACTTAACAAGTACTATTATCATTATTACAGTGCTCAGCACATAGTAAGTGCTCAATACAATTGATTGATTAAATAGTCTAATTAGCATAATGCAACAGTGATCCATTAATTTTACACTAACTTGTCAGGGAGGCCCCAAATTCCTAATAAAGCCACTACAGTAGTTATATTTTAGTAGTATATAGTAGTTATATAGTCACATAAGCACATATACCATGACGTAAAGGGAGAGGTAGTAAGAAGCCCGATATCTGGAACAATGAAATTTTCCCAAGTTCATATTAAGAGGCTTTCCTCGATATCTAAATATTTGAACAATCATACAGTTGACTTAAGTGGAAGGGCTTAATTTCTTGCTTCATTTAATCCTCATTTTCAAAAGTGCTGTTATTTTCTAAATTTTGAAAAATTAATGAAATTGTGATAATGGTAACATGTAAGGGGAAAAGGTATTTTGGGGAGGAAAATAAGCTTATCCTGCTATGTAAAATAATCTGTTTTGGGGGGAGTAATTACATTTATTTTAAGTTCATTAAAAAAGTATAGAATGTAATTTGCATTCATTCATATTCCAGGTTATAATATTGTAATAAAAATTCCCAGAGGAGCAACAAATGTTGACATTCAGCAGCACAGCTATTCAGGAAAACCAGAAGATGACAATTATCTTGGTAAACAATTGTAGTCAACAACAGCTGATATATGGTTCATATATTATTTCATGAGAGTGCCGTGATGAATTATGAGAAATCTAAGAAAGCTTCTTGAGCAGACGTAATTTTTTTTTCACTGAGCTTGTAATTTGGTGTCCAGCACAAGAGTTTTACCCCAGCCAGAAGTACAGTTTCCTCTTTAATTTATTGGAACTCTGAAGCTCTATTTATTGAGTGCTACTGTGTGCAGAGCACTGTGTTAAGCACTTGGGAGAATACAGTAGAAGAGAAGTAGTATGGCCTAGTGGAAAGAACATATGCTTAGGAGTCAGAGGACTTGGGTTCTGATACTGACTCCACTACTTGCTTGCTGTTTGACCTGGGGCAAATCTGTGCCTCAGTTCCCTTATTTGTAAAATGGGGACCCCTTCTCTCCCTTACTTAGATCGTGGGCTCCGTGTGGGACAGGAACTGGGTCCAACTTGTTTCTTGTGTCTACCCAACACTTCAATACAGTGCTTGGTACATAGTAGGCACTTAATAAATTCCTTATTATTATTATTAGACATGCTTACTACCTCAAGGAGCTTACAATTTATATTGCAAAAATATTCAGAAGCTTTATTATATATTATTGTATGTGTGTAGGAGTCTGTATAAGTATGTCTGATTTTAGGTTGACTTTTTAATGTGGAAATATTTGGGAGAATAGGAAGAGGATGTATTATTATTATTACCATTATTATGGAAACAATATGGTCTAATGGAAAGAGCATGGGACTGGGAGCCAGGGACCTGGGTTCGAGACGCAGCATGGCTTAGTGGCAAGAGCCCGGGTTTAGGAATCGGAGGTCACTGGTTCTAATCCCGGCTCCGCCGCCTGTCAGCTGTGTGACTTTGGGCGAGTCGCTTAACTTCTCAGTGCCTCAGTGACCCCATCTGTAAAATGGGGATTAAGACCGTGAGCCTCACAGGTGACAACCTAATTACCTTGTATCTCCCCCAGCGCTTAGAAAGGTGCTCGGCACATAGTCAGCGCTTAACAAATATCAACATTTTTATTATTATTATTCTAATTCTGCCTCTGCCACTGGCTTGTTGTGTAACTTGGGAACAGTCCCTTGACTTTCCTGTGACTCCGTTTTTGCATCTTTAAAATAAGAAATGGTCGTTTCTGCCTTGCTCTCGGAGTGTGAGCCCCCTCCCCTGTGGGACCGGGATTGTGTTTCATCCGATTGTAGCCTATCTACTCCTGTGCTTAGTAGAGAAGCAGCGTGGCTCAGTGGAAAGAGCACGGGCTTTGGAGTCAGAGGTCATGGGTTTGAATCCCGGCTCGGCCACTTGTCAGCTGTGTGACTTTGGGCAAGTCACTTCACTTCTCTGTGCCTCAGTTCCCTCATCTGTAAAATGGGGATGAAGACTGTGAGCCCCACGTGGGACAACCGGGATTCCCCTGTGTCTACCCCAGCGCTTAGAACAGTGCTGGGCACATAGCAAGTGCTTAACAAATACCAACATTATTATTATTATTATTACAGTGCCTAGCACATTATAAACTCTTAGAGATGCAGCGTGATGCAGTGGATAGAGCACGGGCCTGGGAGTCAGAAGGCCGTGGGTAATCCTGGCTCTGCCACTTGTCTGCCGTGTGACCTTGGGGAAGTCACTTCACTTCTGTGTTCCTCTGTTACCTCATCTGTAAAATGGGGGTTGAGATTGTGAGCCCCATGTGGAACAGAGACTGTGTCCAAACTGCTTTGTTTGTATCCAACCTAGCGCTTAGTACAGTGCCTGTCACATAGTAAGTGCTTAACAAATACCATTATTAATACTTACACCCCAATATTTACTGCAATATTTACTGCACAGTAAATATTATTTATTGCAATATTTACTGCACAGTTCTGGACATGACCTTTTGGAGGCTAAGTTTCTTATTCAAAGAAGGAAAATGTCCCTTTTCAACTCTATCAGGGACGCCCACAGGACTGAAAAGGGAGGATCTCATTCATTCATTCATTTGATCGCATTTACGGAGCGCTTACTGTGTGTAAAGCACCGTACTAAGCGCTTGAGAGAGTATAATAGAACAATCAGCAGACATTTTCTACCCACATTGAGCTCACAGTCTAGAGGGTTCTAGAGGGATCTCCCTACTCCATCTTTTCCATAAACCCTGCCCGAAGTCAAGCTCAGGTTTGGTTGTTACATGGTTCCAGGGAGCAACCAGAAGCCCTCCCTCCCTATAAAGGTTAAATGGGAAAATAAAAAGAGAGGAGAGCAGAAAGGTCAAAATGGTGACCCTAGGGAGTGGAAGGAGAGAGAGAGCACTCATAGTCTTTGAGTCCAGTCTGACTTTGGCCACCTCTGTAGCCATCCAGAAATGAACCCCAGTGATGCTCTTGTGCAGAGGTGAGGAAGAGCGGTTCTGAATAGGCACATAGTAAGAAGAGGCTTCCGTCCCTTCTCTTTCCTGTTGTGGCCTTGTGGAAAGGGCAGGGGGATTGGGATTTTCAGTCACTTGGCTTCTCTGTGCCTCTGTTTTGTTTTTTTTAAATGATATTTATTAAGTGTTTATTCTGTACCAGGCACTTTATAAGCACTGGATGGATATAATAATGGTGGTATTTGTTAAGTGTTTACTATGTGCAAAGCACTGTTCTAAACACTGGGGGGATACAGGGTGATCAGATTGCCCCACGTGGGGCTCACAGTTTTAATCCCCATTTTACAGATGAGGTATCTGTGGCACAGAGAAGTTAAGTGACTTGCCCAAAGTCACACAGCTAGCAAGCGGCAGAGCTGGGATTTGAACCCATGACCTCTGACTCCCATGCCCAGGCTCTTTCCACTGAGCACGCGCTAATCAGGTTGGACATAGACTGTGTCCTGCATGGGGCTCACAGTCTTAATCCCCATTTTACAGATGAGGGAATTGAGGCATAAAGAAATTAGGTGACTTGCCCAAGGTCACAGAGCAGGCAAGTGGTGGAGCCGGAATTAGAACCCAGATCTTTCTGACTCCCAGGCCTCTGGTCTATCCACTAGGCCATGCGGCTTCCCTCTGTATCATCATTTGTAACGTGGATAAAATATCCATTCTCCGTCCCTCTTAAATTGTGGGACAGACAGTGCCTGTTCTGATTTAATCTTGCACCTACCCCAGTGCATGGTAGATATTAAGTAATTAACAAGTACCGTCATTATTATCATTGTCCATATTGATTAGGTGGACTATTGCGTACTTACTGATAGTGGAACTATGCAGTAAAGGTTAAATAATCTAACCTTAGCTAATGTTACATGACCAATTTTGGGTTTTTTTGCATTGTGATAGCACTGTCTGACACACAAGGACATTTTATTCTAAATGGGAATTACGTTGTAAGCATGTCTAAGAAGGAAATCAATGTTCAAGGAGCCATTTTTGAGTACAGTGGATCAAACAACTCCATAGAGAGAATCAATTGCACTGATCGACTTGAAGAAGAAGTTGTTTTACAGGTAAGTTCTTAGTATCTAAATTTCTGATTTTTAATAAAATTCAAGATTTTTGTGTCAAGTTTATGATTGAGGCCAAAAAGGTAATGCTGATTGGGTAACTTATGTGGTGCAAATAAATTCAACAGTAAACAACTTAATGTTTTTTGGGTTTTTTTTCTCTGAAGGTGTTGTGTGTGGGAAATTTATACAATCCCGACGTGCGCTACTCCTTTAGCATCCCAGTGGAAGAAAGAAATGACTTGTTTATCTGGGACCCCTATGGTCCATGGCAAGATTGCAGCAAAATGTGCCAAGGTACACTTGATGCCCCCAATAAAGGAAAAAAGAAAGAAATCAGGGTATTAATTGATAAGTGTATTCTTTGCCTAACATAGTTTCTTTCATTTTATGAAATGATTTTGCTTTTTTCAAGGCCTTGTCTATAAAATAGAACCAGGGAGCAAAAAATCAAGATAGTTCAAGCACAAAAAGTATCTTTTTGCCCACATTCACCAGATCTGTGGTGTAGATAATCCTGAGTTAATAGAATGTCAGTTAAACTTTTGCTTAATTTTTGCTGGGTGGAATTGTTGTAAAGACAGGGCCTCGAAACTTGGAGGAAAAGCCCAGGAATCTTTGTGGTTTCTAGAAGTGGGGGCCTCCCAAACAATGAAAATATAAACTTACAGATAGATATCCTTGTTTATTTTGTTTCCCAACCTGGGTTTTTCCTTTTCATTCCTCCTTTTTCTTATGAGACACAGCATTGCCAAGTGGAAAGCACATGGGGCTGGGCGTCAGGAGACACTACCTCATCCTTGCTGTGTCATTTACCTGCTGTGTGACCTGAGCAAGTCTCTCAACTTTGCTATGCCTCCTTTTCCTCACCCGTAAAATGGTACTTATTAAGCGCTTACAATGTGACAGCACTTTCTAAACGCTGGAATAGATACAAGTTAGCTTGGACACAGTCCCTGCCCCACATGGGACTCATACTCTTAGTCCCTGTTTTACAGATGAGATAACTGAGGCCCAGAGAAGTTAAGTCACTTCCGCAGGGTCACACAGCAGACAAATGGCAGAGGCGGGATTAGAATGCAGTCCTAATCCCTATTTTACAGATGAGGTAACTGAGGCACAGAGAAGTTAAGCGACTTGCCAACTCCCTCCCCATCTTTCCCTGGACTGGCCAACAGGGCAACCAGTCAAACACTAGTATCTATTGAATGCTTTCTGTGTGCAGAGCACTTTATTAAGTGACTGGGAGAGTAGCATACAATAAATTTGGTAGGCAAACTCCCCACCCATAAGGAGGGGAAGCACTGTTCCTAGTGGATAGAGCACGGGCCAGATAGAGCAAGGTCAGAAAGACCTTGGTTCTAGTCCCAGCTCTACCCCTCGTCTGCTGTGGGGCCTTGGGGAAGTCGCTTCACTTTTCTGTGCCTCAGTTATCTCATCTATAAAATAAGGGTTAAGACTTAGAGCCCTGTGTGGGACGGGGACTGTGTCCAACCTAATTAGCTTGGATCTACCCCAGAGCCTAATATAGTGCGTGGCATAAAGTAAGCACTTAACAAACGTCATAGGGGAAGAAAGAGCTTACAAACTACTGTGGAGACAGAGACTAAAAGAAATTATGAGTAGGGGAAGCTACAGAGTATACCAGTTATCTATATATCTATGTTTTGTGGGAGTTGGGGTGGGAGGGAGTATCAAAGTTGTTGAGGGGTAATGGATTTAAGTGCATTCTTTCCTTTTCTTCATCCGGGGAAGTTGAGATTTACCTGGGCCTCTCAACAAGTATTCCTAACTTTGTTCATTTTAATCCCTTTTGGTCAAGGTCTTCGAAGAAGAAAGATTTCCTGCATCCGTAAAAGTGATCGGTTGGTAGTTTCTGACCAACGATGTGAGCATATGCCTCCTTCGTCGGTAGTGACCGAAAGGTGCAATACAGACTGTGAACTAAGGTAATGGGAAAAGAATGCCAAAGGCAATGAATAATATAGGCCTATTTTTCTCATTTTAAAAACAATATTGTTTAGACAGGTCAAATTGCTTTATAGTAAGGATTTTCGGCTTGATTGTTTATAATGATAACCTTATATCCAACTCTTTGACTTAGTATTCTCAAAAATAAAATTACTGGGGTTTAATCACTCAAAATGCTTTCATTTTATGCGGGAAAAGAGGAAACTTACTTTTGTGTAATTTCTATGCAAACCATCAGAATCCTGAATTGTTTTCCATGAAGAAATGATCTGATCATACAAGGATACATGATTCTCCTATAACAAAGAGCTTACATCCCCCGCAAACCCCACTTTAAGGAAATTTGTGCCTCAAATGGTCTTGTGTGCATGGATGCAGTCATTTTATCTGACATTGTAATTGTGTTCTATCCAGATAAAGCTGCATCGTCAGAACAACATTCTCTAATTCCCGCCCAGCATTCGATCCCAAAAGCATAGTGTAGGCATGCATAGTGGAAGTTCGATCGATCAATCATTTATCGAGTGCTTACTGAGTGTGAAACATTCAACTCTTACATTACCATAGAAGTACACACTAACCAGGCCTTCAAGAAGCTTTTTTCCCATTCTTCCTTCTCCTCCTCCTATTCCTCGTCTTCATTACTACATAATAAAATAATGCTTTGTTGCCAATTCCCCCCATTACGCCCTTGTGTCTACCAACTCTACTGTATTGTAATTTCCCAAATGTTTAGTGTAGTGCCCTGCACACAGAAAGCGCTCAATAAATACCACCGATACGCACGTGGCAATTCCTAATTTTCCCTCGATAGCATTTACTCGATGTCAGAGATGAACCACACCCATAGTTTTATATAACAGTTTGTGTTTTCAGGTGGCATGTCATTGGCAAAAGTGACTGTACATCACAGTGTGGCCCAGGGCACCGGTCAATAGATGTCCAATGCTTGAAGTATTCTGTTAATAAAGGACACAGCATCCCAGTAGAGGATAAATACTGTGGCGATCAACATAAGCCTCCACTGAGAGAACTCTGCCATGGTGACTGTCTCTTAAAAAGCTGGCATTACACAGAATGGTCACAGGTACACCTCTGAATTTTTGCTACATGTTTTCGATTCTGATTAAATGCTCAGATTCTAATGATGTATTTCTCTGGACATCACTGGGTTTTTCTTCTCCTGTTGGGCTAGAATCAGTCCTTGATATGTCTTTCCCCTTCCTCACGATTCGTTTGCCCAGTGTTCGAGGAGCTGTGGCAGAGGCGGGAGAGGCCGGGAAGCCTACTGTATGAACAACCTTGGCCGCCGTCTTGCTGACCAAGAATGCCAAGAGCTGCCCAAAGTGGTGACGGAAAGCTGCAACGAATTCTCCTGTCCCGACTGGGCCACTAGTGAGTGGAGTGAGGTAACAGTAAAAACACACAAAGACATAGAACCCTTGTAATAATTTGGCTGGTAACTTCTCCTCTCCCAGGTACCACTTGGTAAACAGTTGTTCATACCCCAAACCAGATAAAACTTTCGAGTTGCGGGACACTCTGAGTACTTTGTATTTCTCCTTGCCACAGATCTCTATCGGATTTGGCCAACGTCAAAAGACGCTAGAAGTTGAGAAGGGCATTTGTTTACAGATTCTTTTTATTTACTGTGTATAGGCCGTCACTCATGGTGTCGGTAACTTACCGTGCTGTGCCTTCACAATTTCTAGCCTTATGCTAGCGGTATCTTCAAGTTTGTAGCTTATCACTTAATATTTGATCTCTCTATGTATTGTTTTTATACCCCAGGTAACCAAATCACTCATCAGAGTCTGTTAAATCCCCCAAAGTTTTTTTGTTTCCTAAGCTTTTTCATTTCAGTGGTAAATTTTTCTTTGCTTCATCTTGTTTGAAAACACACGTGAAGAAGTTGTGATTACACATCATTCCTTGTTAGAGGCATATTCTTCTTCAGGTTTTTTTATGGTATTTGCTGTTTACTATGTGTCAGGCACTGTACTAAGCACTGGGCTAGATACAAGATAATCAGGTTATACTCAATTCAGTATTAATCCCCATTTTATAGATGAAGTAACTGGGACTCAGAGAAGCTAAGTGACTTTCCAAGGTGACACAGCAGACATGTGGCAGAGCCGGGATTAGAACCGAGATCCTTCTGACTTCCAGGCCTGTGCCCTATCCACTATGCAACACACCTTTTCAATATTTTTGTAATTTACATAATTTCACCTTACGCGAATTTGAAATTTTTGAAAGTCTCTAGTGCTTCCTTATGACATGCAAGAAAATGGAGACTTTCAAGTTCCACAAACCTTCCATCACTCAAACAATAAATACTACTGTACCAAGCACTTGGGAGAGTGCAATAGAGTTGGAAGACAAGATTCCTGCCTTCGAGAAGCTTGAAATCTAGTGGGGAGCTTTCAACCTCAGACCCCCTCCTTTTCCATTTCAATTTATTCCATTGCCTTAATTTCTTCCATTTTATTTTTAATATTTCCTGACCATCTAAGTTTAGATGGGGTTGTGAGAGAGTCACATTAGCCAAAAATTGAGATACTGGGATCTAATTAATGGCTGCAGGCCTTTCTTTTCCTATTTCTTTCTCTGTTTTTTTTTCCTTTTGAGTCCTGTCTTATCTCTCTTCTTGATCACCTATAAACATGTTAAACAAAATCAGTCTTTATAGCAGTCTCAGGGAGGCCTCAATATTTACACTTCTCTTCTGAAAACATCCATCATTTTTAGCAATTTTATATTCATAAAGTGCACTATGTTATGTCACTTTGCCGATGTTTCTTTAGAATCCTAATTATGCCTAAGATAGTATTTGTTGGTTGCTACAGGGCATGTTTACCTGTCCTTTGGATTAGACCATGATGATTTTGATAATGAACTTAGACTGCGAGCCCCACATGGGACAACTTGTATCTACCCCCGTGCCTAGGACAGTGCTTTATGCATAGTAAACACTTAGGAAATAGAATAATAATAGTAATTATTATTATTACTACAATAATAATGAGACATCAGTAGGTATGAGTAGGTATTGTAAGTCCCTTGAGGGCAGGGATCGTTGTTGTTTTGAGCTTTCCCAAATAAAAAGTCCAGAGCTCTGTACCCAGAGACAATTGATTATGATTTGATGTTGATATTTCCAATATAGAACCACGCATCCCATCCACATCATGTGTATATAAAGATGACTGTTGACTTTACCTTCTTCACTGTAGCCCTTATACACATAACTTTAAACTCTGTTGCGTCCCTCTGCATTTTTTATTAACACCTGCCTCCTGGCTTGGTTATAAGCTTTTTGAAAGCAGATATGGCATCTACTAACTCTATTCTGCTCTCCTAAGTGCTTAGTATAGTGCTCTGAATAGGTAAACGCTCAATAAATATGACTGATTGATTTTCCCCAAGCCACCCACAATGCCCGCCTCGCTTTCTCTTTTGGTGTCACCGTCTCCCCGAACTTAGTTCCGTGGCAGCTACCCCATTTTTGTACACTGTTGCCAGGCTCGTAATTATGATCGGGATGGTATTGGTGAAGTGCTTACTATGTGCCAAGCACTGTACTAAACATCGAGGTAGTGGTACAGGATAACTAAGTTGGCCACAGTCCCCGTCCCCGATGGGGCTCTCACAATGTAAATAGGAGAGAGAACAAGTATTGAATCCCCATTTTTTTAGGGATGAAGAAACTAAAGCTGTGGAGAAGTGAAGTCACTTGCCCAAGGTCTTCTGACTCCCACATGCTCTTTCCACTAGACTGCTCTATTTCCACTAGACTACGGTGTCCTGATTTCTGCCATTTCACAAGGTTTCCAGTTTGATTTCACTACATCCTTAAAATGTTTGTTCTGTGCATCCTTTCTGTGGTGACCCCATTTCCCCAGAACAGCTGCCTAGGTGTCCATTTCTTCTCCCATGTGACACCAAGCAAAAATAATAATAATAATAACTGTGGTATTTGTTATACGCTTACCGTGTTCAAGGCACTGTACTAAGCACTGGGGTAGATACAAGATAATCAGGTCAGACATAGACCCTGTCCCACTTAGGGCTCACAGTCTTAATCCCCATTATACAGATGAGGCATAGAGAAGTAAAGTGACTTGCCTGAGATCACACGGGAGACAAGTGGCAGAGCTGGGATTAGAACCCAGGTCCCCTGACTTCCAAGTCCTTACTCTTTCCACTAGGCCATTGACAAGCATGGCTTCGATGCTGGCGGTCTGACCGTATTTCAGGATTCCGTCCGATCAACAACGGAGTGGTCATTGTATTCCCATAGTGCCTGGTGACATGCGGAAAGGGAACAAAACATCGGCAGGTGTGGTGTCGGCTCAACCAAGAGCAGCTGGATGAAGATTTCTGTAATCTGGGCAGTAAACCGGATTCCGTGAAACCCTGTCAACTTCATGAATGTGCATTTTGGCAAGAAGGATCATGGGGATCTGTGAGTCCACGATGATTTCTTTAGTAGATTAATATCTGTCTTCCCCTCTAGATTGTCAGTTTACTGTGGGCAGTGAATGTGTCTGTTATCTTATTGTCCTTTCTCACATGGTTAGTACAGTGCTCTGCGCACAGTAAGTGTTCAGTAAATACAATTTACAGACTGGTTTTATGCAAATCTTCGATCCTCTAGTTTCCACTTCTTTCATGTAAAACCTGATTTTATGGTAGTTCATTGCCGTTTCTTATTCGCTTTACCAAAATTAACTAAATCCTCCAAAATAGCGATATCAAAAGTGCTGAAACTAAAAGTTGAAAATAGATGTAAACAGATAAACCCAGTTATGCAGTGAATATTTTCCTTTTCAAATTGATGCTTACAAAAAGGAGGGGAATGATTATAAGAAGGAAACCAACCTTGAAACGATTATGATGTTAGGAAGAAAAAAGGACATTACTGGACTGGTTTTTTTTTAAAAAAGTTCTCAAAAGCAGATATTGTATCTACCAACTCTACTGTGCTCTCTTAAGTGCTTAGTATAGGGCTCAGCATAGGTAAATGCTCAATAAATACAATTGATTGATTTTCCCATGCTACCTGGGGATTAAGATTGTGAGCACCATGTGGGATGACCTGATTACCTTGTATCTACCCCGGTTCTTAGAACAGTGTTTGGCACATAGTAAGCACTTAACAAATACCATAATAATTATTATTATTTATATCTTCAACAGTGTACTGCAACCTGCGGACGAGGTTATCAGGTGCGTGCTGTTAAATGTGTCCTCGCTGCATATGGGTCTGCGGTTGATGAGAGAGAATGCAGTGCAGCTTCTCGCCCATCAGTACTTCGGGTATGTAACAACTTTTTATTCCAAGCAAGAACTCTTTTCTGTTCCAGAAAAAATCTTTTACTGAAATGACCACATTGAAGAATACCTGAGAAGCACTGAGAAACAGTGTAGCCTAGTGCAAAGAGCTCAGGCCCGGTAGTCAGAGGACCAGGGTTCTAATACCATTCATTCAATCATTCAATCGTATTTATCGAGCGCTTACTATGTGCAGAGCACAGTACTAAGCACTTGGAATACCAGTACTGCCTCTTGTGTGCTGTGTGACCCTGGGCAAGTCACTTAACTTTCCTGAGCCTCAGCTCCCTCTCTGCAAAGTGGGAATTTTCACCTGTTCACCCTCCTACATAGACTGTAAGCCCTGTGTGGGACTCAGTCGTCTCGTATGTATCCCAGTACTTGACACATACTAAGTTCTTAATAAATACCACAATGATGGTTATTGATTATTACCCTTTTAAACAAAACTTTGATTCCTTCACAACGGGAAACCATTTGTTTTCTGTAGCAATAATAATAATAATAATGTTGGTATTGTTAAGTGCTTACTATGTGCTAGGCACTGTTCTAAACGCTGGGGTAGATACAGGGTAATCAGGTTGGCCCATGTGAGGTTCACAGTCTTCATCCCCATTTTATAGATGAGGTAACTGAGGCACCGAGAAGTGAAGCGACCTGCCCAAAGTCACACAGCTGACAGATGGCAGAGCCGGGATTAGAACCCATGACCTCTGACTCCTAAGCCCGGGCTCTTTCCACTGAGTCAGTGGCTAGTGGTTAGCATTTGTACCTTGAAATTGTTTGACAGCAGTGTGGCTCAGTGGAAAGAGCCCGGGCTTGGGAGTCAGAGATCATGGGTTCAAATCCCGGCTCCGCCGCCTGTCAGCTGTGTGATTGTGGGCAAGTCACTTAACTTCTCTGTGCCTCAGCTACCTCATCTGTAAAATGGGATTAAAACTGTGAGCCCCATGTGGGACAACCCGATCACCTTGTATCCCCCCAGTGCTTAGAACAGTGCTTTGCACATAGTAAGCGCTTAACAAATACCACCATTATTAATTTAATGCTTTTGTTAATCAGCCTGTTTCTGAGGTAGCCTCATCTCGAACATAAAGAATGGAATCGGAAGCTGAAAAGTTTTATTACTAGATCCCAGTTACCGGTTGTTCAGTGGCTTCAGGGGTTCACTTCAGATGTAATTTTGGTTTCCTTACTATCAAGGAAAGGTAACACAATCTCCCAGATGGGGCCAAATTGACTCTGAAATCACTGATGGAAAATCCAGCAAGAACATTTAAGGGCAGTGTGTAATTTAGTGGAGTGAAAACCAAATTAATCAATCAGTGGTATTTATTCACTCATTCAATTCATTCAATCGTATTTATTGAGTGCTTACTGTTTGCAGAGCACTGTACTAAGCGCTTGGAATGTACAGTTCGGCAAAAGATAGAAACAATCCCTGTCCAACAATGGGCTCACAGTCTAAAAGGAGGAGACAGACCACAAAACAAGAAGTCAGGCAACAAAACCATCAAAATAGATAAATAGAATCATAGATATATGCATCATTAATAAAATGGAGTAACAAATAATAAATACAAATATTCATTCATTCATTCAGTAGTATTTATTGAGCGCTTACTATGTGCAGAGCACTGTACTAAGCGCTTGGAATGTACAAATCGGTAACAGATAGAGACAGTCCCTGTCCTTTGACGGGCTTACGGTCTAATCGGGGGAGACGGACGGACAAGAACAATGGCAATAAATAGAATCAAGGGGATGAACATCTCATTAAAACAATAGCAAATAAATAGAATCAAGGTGATGTACATCTCATTAACAAAATGAATAGGGTAATGAAAATATATACAGTTGAGCGGACGAGTACAGTGCTGAGGGGATGGGAAGGGAGAGGGGGAGGAGCAGAGGGAAATGGGGGGAAAGGAGGGTTTAGCTGCAGAGAGGTGAAGGGGGGGTAGAGGGAGCAGAGGGAGAAGGGGAGCTCAGTCTGGGAAGGCCTCTTGGAGGAGGTGAGCTTTAAGTAGGGTTTTGAAGAGGGGAAGAGGATTAGTTTGGCGGAGATGTGGAGGGAGGGCGTTCCAGGACCGCGGGAGGATGTGGGCCAGGGGTCAACGGCGGGATAGGCGAGAACGGGGACGGTGAGGAGGTGGGCGGCAGAGGAGCGGAGCGTGCGGGGTGGGCAGTGGAAAGAGAGAAGGATGGAGAGGTAGGAGGGGGAAGGTGATGGAGAGCCTTGAAGCCTAGAGTGAGAAGAACCTAGAGTGAGAAATATACACAAGTGCTGTGGGGAGGGGAAGGGGGTAGAGCAGAGGGAGAGAGTAGAGGGAATGGGGAGGGGAGGGGAAGCAGAGGGAAAGGGAGGGCTCCATCTGGGAAGGCCTCCTGGAGGAGGTGAGCTCTCAGTAGGGCTTTGAAAAGGGGAAGAGAGCTAGTTTGGCAGATGTGAGCAGGGAGGACGTTCCAGGACAGCGGTAGGATGTGGGCCAGGGGTTGATGGCAGGACAGACAAGAATGAGGCACCGTGAGGAGGTTAGTCAAAGAGGTGCGGAGTGTACAGGGTGGGCTAGAGAAGGAGGGGGTGTGGTGATAGAGAGCTTTGAAGCCAAGAGTGAGGAGGTTTTGCTTCATGCAAAGGTTAAAAGGCAACCACTGGAGGTTTTTGAAGAGGGGAGTGACATGCCTAAGCACTTGGGAAAGTTTGATAAAATAGAATTGGTAGACACGATCCCTGCCCACCAGAAGCGTACATTCTACACCTCCATTATCTCTGGCCACTGCTGTCCAACTGGCTGCAAATAGCTGCTTCCTTGTTCTCAGCTATGAGCCAGAAAGGTGTTACTTGGAGCCAGAAGAGAACTAGTTAGCCCACTGAGACAGTCCAACTTTGATAATGTATTAAATGCCCTAAGTTTCTTGAGGAAAAAGTATCCATGATTATTATCAGCAGCAGAAGCAGCATTTACTGAACACTACTATGGGCAGAGCACTGTCCTAGTTGCTTGGAAACATAAAATCAGTGTAAAGGATATGGGGTGTATAAGTAGATAGAAATTGCAAACGACAAGAGGTAGCAGTGTAAAAATGTAGGCTCAAGTTATATCTAGACTTTAAGCTCACTGTGGGTAGGGATCATGTCTATAAACTCTGTCACATGGTACTTTTTCAAGCGTTTAGTACAGGAAGCGGTAAGCACTGAATAAATACTATTGATTAATTGACTGACTGATAATGAACTGGAAAGTGGCCAGACAGATGTGACCAGGAAAGTTGGTATGCCATTTGCTGGAGATTATTTTGTCCTGTCGTACTTTCCCAAGCACTTAGTACAGTGCTCTGCACACAGTAAGCGCTCAATGAATACGACTGAATGAATGTCATTTTAGAAGGTGTGTGAAGGAGGGGAGGGATGCACTTTGGCAGATTTGATGGGGAAGGGAGTTTCATGCCAGGAGAAATTCATGAGCAATAGATTGGATGTAGGAGAGTTATATGGGTGGTTAGTGCTCAGTAAATTCCATTGACTCATTAGAAGGTCTTCATATCAACCAACCAGGTAGAAAGTGATTCAAGTGCTTTTTAATAATAATTATAGTATTTGTTAACTGCTTACTATGTTTCAGGCACTGTACTAAGTGCTGGGGTGGATACATGCAATTTGGGTTAGACACAGTCCCTGTCCCACATGGGGCTCACAGACTCAATCCCTATTTTACAGATAATAACAATAATAATAATAATAATGATGATAGTAAGTGCGTGGCTCAGTGGAAAGAGCACGGGCTTAGGAGTCAGAGGTCACGGGTTCTAATCCCGGCACTGCCACCTGTTAGCTGTGTGACTTTGGGCAAGTCACTTCACTTCTCGGTACCTCAGTTACCTCTTCTGTAAAATGGGGATGAAGACTGTGAGCCTCACGTAGGACAACCTGATTACCCTGTATCTACCCTAGCGCTTAGCACAGTGCTTGGCACATAGTAAGCGCTTAACAAATACCATCATTATTATTATTATTTGTTAAGTGCTTCCTAGAGAAGCGGCGTGGCTCATTGGAAAGAGCCAGGGCTTTGGAGTCAGAGGTCATGGGTTCGAACCCCGGCTCTGCCATTTGTCAGCTGTGTGACTTTGGGCAAGTCACTTAACTTCTCGGTGCCTCAGTTCCCTCATCTGTAAAATGGGGATTAAGACTGTGATCCCCACGTGGGACAACCTGATTCCCCTGTGTCTACCCCAGCGCTTAGAACAGTGCTTGGCACATAGTAAGCGCTTAACAAATACCAACATTATTATTACGTGCCGAGACCTGTTCTAAGTGCTGGGGTAGGTACAAGGTAATCAGGTTGTACCATGTGGGGCTCACAGTCTTAATGCCCATTTTACAAGTGAGAGAACTGAGGCCCAGAGCAGTGAAGTGACTTGCCCAAGGTCACAAAGCAGATAAGTGGCGGAGCCGGGATTAGAATCCATGCCCTCTGACTCCCAAGCCTCTGCTCTTGCCACTAGGCCGTGCTGCTTCTGCTTACTTGATTAAATATTACCAGCCTGAATCATATCTACCCATCGGGACCCACTATCATTTATGTATTCATTTATAATATTTCTGGGCACTTGTGTGTAATATGTATATTTGATCACACATTCAGTGGATTAATTCTCACTCCATTGTTTGTAAATATTTTATGCTTGTCTTATCTGCTAGGGTTTAAGCTCACTGGTTGCAAGGACTGTGTTTCTTTGCACTTCTGTTGCACTCTCCCAAGGATTTAGTATAATGCATTGTACTCAACTTGCCCTTCGTGTCATCAAAGGCATATTAATGATTGGGGCCTGAATGGCATAGTAAGGTGATTATCAAATAAGCTCTATGTGGGTTAGTCTGAAAGGGAGAGACTTGAGGCAGGAAGACCAGTAAATTGAGGCCATAACACTGAATTCTTTCAACTTTAAAAATTTGAGTCTTAAAGTTTGATGTCAAGCCTGAAGGAGCGATACCACGTAACAAATCCCAAAATGTGAAAAGTATAAGAGCAGCAGACAAATTTTAAGCGTGGGGCTAGAAGTCAGTACCTCTGTGCGCTAGGGATCCCGGTTCACGCAAAGGGGAGAAGGGTATCCGAAGGAAAGAGAAAAGGGTCTTTGAAAAATGCAGTTCTTCCTTTGAACAGGACTGTGAAGCAAGCCCATGCTCACATCTCCCAGAACCTCAGGTGACTTCACTGCCTCCAACTCACATAGGAAAGATGACACAGTGGAGATATGGCTCTTGGACACCTGTAAGTAAACTGCTTTATATCTGTAATTTATTATATCTGTAATAATTGAGTTATTTATTTTAATATCTGTCTCCCCATCTAGACTGGAAGCTAGTTATTGTACTCTCCCAAGCGCTTAGTACAGAGCTCTGCACGTAGTAAGTGCTCATTAAATATGATTTAATTAATGATTGAATGAATCAGTCTCCGTAGAATGTATGTATGTATTTCAAAATTCACTTGTCTGATAACTGTGTTGAACTTATAGCCTTTAGTGACTGTTTTGCAACCTCTCAGTTTTCCTTTCTTGAATGTAAAGCTAATGCCCCACTTTCATCGTATTTCTTACCCATAAATTTCTACTTCGTGTTCTTGCATTAGATCAAGTCACCCGTATACATAATTAGAAAGCCCTAAAATACTTTCCTCATAAGGATAACTTTCCTGAGTTTATTCGTTTGGGAGAATAATTTTAGCTAAGGATGGACTGTAAGAAAAAAGTTGCTGTTTCTACTGTAGTTTCCCTTAATAGGTAATACAACTGGTAATAATATGAGTTTCATTCTATCCTGTTTGCAAGAACCTGTAGGCTGGGATCAATGAAAGACAAGGACAGATATCCAAAATCAAAACCAAAGCCAGTAGGGTCCCAGAGAAGCAGAGTTTCAGACTCCTCGTGTCTCAGAGTCCAAGGAGCACCAGAAGCCACAGCCACCGCTCCAGCAGCCGCCACTTTTCCCAGGGGTTTTGTGGAGGCCTCATGCTGTGGGTGCTGTTCTCTTTCCTGCTGAGGAGATGATAATAGTAATAACGATGATGATGATGATAATGATGGTATTTGCTAAGCGCTTACTATGTGTCAAGCACTGTGCTAAGCGCTGAGTAGATACAAGCTAGTCAGATTGGGCACAGACCCTGTCCCGCTAGAGGCTCACAGTTTTAATCCCCATTTTACAGATGAGTTAACTGAGGCACAGAGGAGTGAAATGACTTGCCCAAGGTCTCACGGCAGACAAGTGGCGGAGTCCGGCTCAGAACCCAGGTCCTTCTGACTCCCAGGCCCATGCTCTATCAAATAGGCCAAGCTGCTCCTGGAGCCTCTTTGATGGAGCAGAGGAGAGCCGGTGTTTGTTGTTGGGGAGGGGGCATGGCTGGCCGGCGTGGGCGACTCTGAGGATGGATGCCCCTGTAGCATAAATCCCCGCAGCTCAGTGCTCAAAGAGCAAGTCAGGAGCAAGCACCCCAGGGGGAGGTTCAGCTCTGCCACGGTGGAGGCCCGGTTGTTGGGTTTGTACAGCTTCCAGGTGATTTGGTTTTATTTCGCTTTTGTTTTTGGTATTTTCTAAGTGCTTACTATGTGCCAGACAACGTACTAAGTGCTGGATAGATACCAGTTCATTCATTCGTAGTATTTACTGAGCGCTTACAATATGCAGAGTACTGTACTAAGCGCTTGGAATGTACACTTCGGCAGCAGATAGAGACAATCCCTGCCCAATAACGGGCTCACAGTCTAGACAGTAATGATGGTATTTGTTAAGCGCTTACTATGTTTTACCAAGCACTGTTCTAAGCTCTGGGCTGGGGGGGAGATACATGGTAATCAGATTATCCTATGTGGGGCTCACAGTCTTGATCCCCATTTTACAGATGAGGTAACTGAGGCACAGAGAAGTGAAGTGATTTACCCAAAGTCACACAGCAGACAAGTGGCGGAGTAGGGACTAGAACCCAAGACCTCTGACTCCCAAGCCAGGGCTCTTTCCACTAAGCTGTGCTGCTTCTCTGAAGAGAAGAAGAGAGACAATCCCTGTCCACAATGAGCTCATAGTCTACAGGAGGGGAGACAGACAATAAAATAAACAAAATAAACAAAATTATTGATATATTTTGTTTTGATATATAAACAAAATTATTGATATATTGATCATTATATATTTATTGATATAAATATAATGTTGGTATTTGTTAAGCGCTTACTATGTGCAGAGCACTGTTCTAAGCGCTGGGGTAGATACAGGGTAATCAGGTTGTCCCACGTGAGGCTCACAGTTAATCTCCATTTTACAGATGAGGTAACTGAGGCACAGAGAAGTTAAGTGACTTGCCCACAGTCACACAGCTGACAAGTGGCAGAGCTGGGAGTCGAACCCATGACCTCTGACTCCGAAGCCCAGGCTCTTTCCACTCAGCCACGCTGCTATAATTGATATATTATTGATATATATATATATAAACAAAAATATTGATATTATTGATATATATCTACTGCTTTTTGTATTCTCTTGGCAACAACTGGGTCATAAGCCAATCATTGCATTCTTGGCTCAGTGGAAAGAGCCCGACCCAGCGCTTAGAACAGTGCTTTGCACATAGTAAGCGCTTAACAAATGCCACCATTATTATTCTTGTTGGCCATAGTGTTCAGCAGCAGAACAATCAATTAATTAAGAGAAGCAGCATGACCTAGTGGAAAGAGCACAGGCCTGGGAGTAGAAGGACATGGGTTTTAATCCAAGCTCCACCACTTTTGAGCTGCATGACCTTGGACAAGTCACAATCAAATTTATTGATATATATTGATATGAAGAGTTCTGTCATAGACCGCCGATCGGCGAGCCCACGGGGCGCGGGGTGACCGAGGCAGATTGCCTTCCATGTGCTAGCCCAAGCTAGGATTGGAAGGGATATACCTCTTCTTGACTCTCCCTCCTATAGTTGAGACTGGTAGAGTACTGGAAACTCTCCAGGTGCGACCCTGAGAGGGGTCCCAAGCGCTTAGTACAGTACCTGTCCGTCAGGAACTACTGAAGAAGCACCATCAGTCGATTGCGGGATAAACTTCT
The DNA here is from genome assembly GCF_004115215.2 of Ornithorhynchus anatinus. NCBI lineage: Eukaryota > Metazoa > Chordata > Mammalia > Monotremata > Ornithorhynchidae > Ornithorhynchus > Ornithorhynchus anatinus. The sequence continues at coordinate 152,073,287 of NC_041729.1, read as the reverse complement.
GGTCAGCTGGGAGTGATTCAGGCGTGTGCACAATCTTGTCTTTCTTCGTTTCAGTGCTCGGTGTCCTGTGGCCGGGGAACCCGGGCTCGATACGTAAGTTGTTGGGATCCACACTCTGGAGCGGCCGAAGAGTTCTCGTGCGCACATTCACCGAGGCCGGTCGAAATTTCAAGCTGCTTTAGTCCTTGTGGAGAATGGCAAGCCGGAAGCTGGTCGCCCGTAAGTAATTTGGATAGAAATGGGCCTCGGTTGACCTTAGAATGTAAGAAGGACTTCGGGGTGTCTCGTACTTGACATAACGAGTGTCGGCTGAATTTTCGACCAGTGTTCCGTGTCCTGCGGTGCCGGAGTGAGGACGAGACAAGTCGTCTGTATCAACTACCATCAACACATCGATGAGAATTACTGTAATCCCGAAAGCCGCCCCAGGGAGGAAGAAGAGTGTGACCTGGCAGCGTGTCCTGTCGTGTACAGCCACTTTCCTAATTCTTACGATGAGCCGAGCCGTTCTCCAGGCAGCAGTTTTCCACAGACTCAGAAGCCAGAAGATGACCGCGATCACCCCAGTCGTTCGTCGGAAGCGGGAAACCAATGGAGAACAGGACCGTGGGGATCTGTAAGCGGATTCTATGAAAATCTACTAAACCGACCATCCTGCTCTCTCGTGTTTTTGCTCTCTCCCCTGCTCTCTTTTTTCCCCTCTCTCGACGAATATTGTATATCTTTGTTGAAGGACCACCGTGACATGGGATGTGTCTGGGGTTTTAAAAGGCAGTTTTACAACTTGCAGATATAACTTGGAAAAGATCTAGAGGCTGATTTTTAATCTGAAATGAAAACTTTTAAAGGTTAAATGGAAATTAAAATTTCGATTTAGGTAAGGTGAAGATTTTTAATTATTTTATAGAGCTGAGGGAGAGGTTGCACCTGCCTGCTCTGTGAGCTTGAGTAGGTCACTTAACTTCTCTTTGCCTCAGTTTCCTCATTTTTAAATGGTGATTCCATCCCACTAGACTCTGAACTCAATGTGGGAGGGGGCTTGTGTCTAACATGATAATCTTGTATGTACCCCAGCCACTTAATTTATTGCTTGGCCAACTTAATAAGTATCACAGTAATGCCGTTATCATTACTTATTCTTATTCTTTAGCTACACATCCTCATAAGCTTTTCAAAGAGAAGAGTCTACCTCTACTCCATCTTATATTCTCTTGGCAACAACTGGGTCAAAAGCCCATCATTGCATTCTTGTTGGCCATGGTGTTCAGCAGCAGAACAATCAATTAATTGAGAAGCAGCATGACCTAATGGAAAGAGCACAGGCCTGGGAGTAGGAGGACATGGGTTTTAATCCAAGCTCCACCACTTTTGAGCTGCATGACCTTGGATAAGTCACTTAACTTCCCTGTGCCTCAGTTACCTCATCTACAAAATGGGGACTAAAACTGTGAGCCCCAGGTGGGACATGGACTGTGTCCAATCTCATTAACTTGTATCTACCCCAGTGCTTAGTACAGTGCCTGGCACAGAGGAAGCATTGAATAAATACTATTAAAAAATTGAGTGCTTAGTATGTACAGAACACTGAACTAAGTGTTTGAGAGAGTACTATACAACAGAGTGGGTAAAAGGGATCCCTGCCTACAAGTAGCTTGCAGTCTACAGGGGGAATCAGATATGAAAGTAAATCATGGATGTGGGAAATAGAAAAGTATAAGGATATGTGCAAATGTATGGTGGGGCTGGGTGGAGTATCCAAGTGCTTAAGGGGTAAAAAAAACAACCAAACCATCCCTCCCTTAACCCCAAGGGTCCCTCCCAGTTACCACCCCATTTCCCTCCTACCATTCCTCTCCAAACTCCTTAAATGAGTTGCTGCACCCTTAGACTCCATTTCCTCTCCTCCAGTTCTCTCCTCGACCCCCTCCAGTCTGGCTTCCAACCCCTTCGCTCCACAGATACTGCCTCTTTTAGGTCACAAATAATATTGATAATAATTATGACATTTGTTAAGCACTTACTCGGTGTCAAGCACTGTCCTAAGCACTGGCGTACAAGCAAATTGGACAAAGTCCCTGGCCCACGTGGGGTTTCCTTGCCAGAAGCCAACAACTTCCACTCCATCCTAATCCTCCTCGACGTCTCAGAGCCTTCAGTACTGTCGACCAGCCCCCTTCTCCTGGAAACATTATCCAACCTTGGTTTCAGTGACACTGTCCTCTCCTGTCTCCACTACTACTGTCTCTCTGGCCACTCATTCTCAGTCTCTTTCGCAGGCTCCTCCTCTGCCTCTCACTTCTTCTTTGTGGAAGTCCCTCAGAGTTCAGCTCTAAGTTCTCATCTATTTTCCCCCTACACACACTCCCATGGCAGGCTCATTTGCTTCCATGACTTCAACTGCCATCTCTATGGTGATGATTCCCAAATTGAAATCACCAGCACTGATCTTTCTCCTCTGCCGTCTCGCATTTCCTTCTACACTCAGGACATATCTGAGTGCCTTAAAGCCAATGGCGAGGAGTTTCTATTTGCTGTGGAGGTGGAATGGGAGCTATTGGAGGTTTCTGAGAGGAAGTTATGGACTCAACATTTATGTATTATTTGTAGTAATAATAATATTTTCTAAATTAACTGTTTATTCATATTGATGTCTGTCTCCACATCTAGACACTAAGCTCGTTTTGGGCAGGGAAAGTGTCTGCTAATTCTGTAGTATTGTACTCTCCCACATGCGTAGTACCATGTTCCACACAAAGTAAGGGCTCAATAAATGTGATTGATTGATTGCTTGGTAATAATAATGTCATTTGTTAAGTGCTTACTATGTGCCAAGCACTGTACTTAGCACTGGCAGAGATTCCAGATACTCATGTTGGGCACAGTCCCTGTCCGGTGTGAGCCTCACAGTTATAAGTAAGAGGGAGAACAAATATTGAACCTCCATTTTAGAGGTGAGGGAACTGTGGCACAGAGAAGTGAAGTGACTTGCCCAGGGTAACACGGAAGACAAGTGGCCAAGCTGGCATTAAAATTGAGGTCCCTGCCTTCCTGGCCCTTGCTCTTTCCACTAGGCCACGCTGCTTCCTTCCTTCCTTCCTTCCTTCCTTCCTTCCTTCCTTCCTTCCTTCCTTCCTTCCTTCCTTCCTTCCTTCCTTCCTTCCTTCCTTCCTTCCTTCCTTCCTTCCTTCCTTCCTTCCTTCCTTCCTTCCTTCCTTCCTTCCTTCCTTCCTCCCTCCCTCCCTCCCTCCCTCCCTCCCTCCCTCCCTCCCTCCCTCCCATCCTCCCTCCCTCCTTTCCATCCTTTCCATCCTTCCATCCTTCCTCAGAAAAATGATCCAGGCAACAACTCCAAGCAGCATAGTCCTCTAATCTTTATTGTTGAGTGTCTAGGAATTGCAAAATGCCCAGAAATGAGCATCAATATATACTGTATATAGTAGTGCCTTGGCTTAGTGGAAAGAACACGGGCTTGGGAGTCAGAGGTCGTGGGTGCTAATACTGGCTCCGCCACTTGTCAGCTGTGTGATTTTGGGCAAGTCACTTAACTTCTCTGCGCCTCAGTTCCTCATCTGTAAAATGGGGATTAAGACTTTGAACCCCAAGTGGGACAACCTGATGACCCTGTATCTACCCCAGCACTTAGAACATTGCTTGTAACATAGAAATCATTTAACAAATACCAACATTATTATTATTATTATCATTATCATTATTATTTTATGGAGTGAGTGTCCCTTCTTAATGAACCTAATCCCTTTTTGAGATGTATAGTCATAGTTTAACATAGGTATTGTAGCAATGTAGTTTAGTGTCTAAGGAAGATTGGTTAATCACAGGAATGAGATATTTTCTCCTTTTTTCTCCTGTTTGAAAAATCATGGTGGGGATGTGCATAAACTTTAATAATTGAGAAAGTAGAGCATTTTCCCCATTCTCCTTCCCCATCCTGGGATAGAGAATTGTATTGAACGTTTTTGATGCATTTCTCTTTCATAGCTAATAATGGTGTGTTTTGGGTTTTTATTTTTCCTTTTCATCATTGACAGTGCTCCAGTACTTGTGGTAGTGGATTTCAACGAAGGGTTGTGGTGTGCCAGGATGAGAATGGAAGAAGTGCCAGTTATTGTGTGGAAACTGCCAAACCACCGGAATCTAGGGACTGTGACATTGGGCCATGTCCAAGATGGAACTATGGAAGCTGGGGAGAAGTAAGATGTCTTCCAAATCCATTCTTAAATATTTTTGAATGCCCCTAGATGTGAAAGGCAGTTAAATTCATTCCTGAAGAAAGAGAGGAAACCTATCATTCTGTCCTATCTGAGTGAAATTGAATTTCGTAAAGCAAAGCCATATCATTTTATTTGATAATACCAGCTTTTATTTAAGTAGGTTTAATGCAAATAACTTTCTTTGGCAATTGATAATGAAAAGGGACTATCAGATGCAGGTAATGCAGCCATGCTATGAAACACCTGTTGTTTACTTAAAAAAATTGTTTTACAACATTTAAAAAATATTTTGAAAATGTATTTCATTCTGATTTTCTGAAATTCCCAAACAATTAGCCCATTATAACTCTATATTTCTAGATTCCTTTCTAGTTAATCTTTTTCCTTTTTTAAAAAAATTGTTATTAGAGATAATACGGTTCAACCAACCATTCCAGAAAAAGTACCCGCTAAGGTGTTGTCAATGCCACTGAATTATTTCATCTATTTGACTAACTTTATTACTAAGACTAAATAATAATAATAATGATGGTATTTGCTAAGCACTTACTATGTGCCAAGCATTGTTTTAAGTGCTGAAAATAGAGTGCTCTATAAAGTGGGGTAAATAATATTGAAATGATGTTTTCTCCTTATAAAAAGGTGGAGTTGTAGGTAAAAAATATTAGAGTGGGATAGAGATGTAGTGAGAACAGATTAAAATTAGATAGGTAGGAATACATACTGCATCTGGTTTCATTACTTTCTGTAAGACATTTTTATTCTTTGGGCAGTGTGGAGTAAGTGCTTAAGTACCATAAAAACAAATAAATAAGTGTATTAGTTAAATGGAAATGCCATTTACATCGAATCAATTTGGGTTCTGCTTTCCCTTTTATTATTTTTTCATCATTCTTAGGGAGGAACTCTTCTAAATAAAGTGTAAACCTAACCCCACCACCTATTACCATTCCCCTAATTTTAAAATGGATCTTGAACTGAACCATTTCCTGTTTAACTTAAAAACAGATGGTAGACATTTCTATGAAGTTGCTAATGAAAGGAAATGAATATCTTACCTGAACAAAGCAAGGAGGGGGTAAACCATGTCATTTCTTTCCTATATTCATGTTTTTAGTGTTCACAAACCTGCGGAGGAGGAATAAAAACAAGATTAGTGATATGTCAGCTTCCTAATGGTGAAATGTCAAGCGATCAAAACTGTGAAATCCTAGATAAGCCACCTACTATGGAACAATGTCAAGTGCATGCTTGTCCCGATGGGGCTTCGTGGTATCGGGGACCATGGAAATCGGTACGATAGCATGAAGTTTTTGTTATGTGTCTTTGCTTTCTCCCTTTAACTCAGCCTTCTTTGTGAAACGGAGTGTTCCTGTTTGATTACAGGGGAATAGAACTGCTTGGAGTATATGAATTATAGCTTCTTTACCATCTTTAGAAGAAGCTTTCAATTTTTCAGCATTCTGTGAGTCAATTTGGCTTCTAGTATTCAATAGTATACTTAAATCAGTTTGAGATTCAAATTTCAAAGTACTGTAATTTATACAGTAGCAATATGTACATTTATATTTATATGTATAAAGGGATTCTTGATGTGCATCCATTACACTGTATATATTTGGATTACCCTGTAATCAATCAGCAATATTTTTTTGTATATTTGTTTTTCGAGTTAATATTTGTGCCTATGTGTTTGGTGAATTAAGGCTGTTTTTGTTGAATTGTTCATTTAATTATATATTGCTTCTGTCTGCATCAATGTCTTATTAACTGGTACAGGTCAGATAACATGTTTAAATATTTTTCAACTTGGTGCTTTTGTTAAACAATGTGAAAATATTTTGTCAAGAAAAAATTCACTCATTTCAAGTCAAGTAATTATTATAATTTTTTACATATCAGCAATGAACATTGATAATTTATATGATATTTTAATAATATTTATTCCTTCCACTGTGTGGACATCATATATTTTTATAGCCACAGATTAATCCGTGAAATATTTTTCATAGATATTTTATCAAGGCTAGGGTTTAGGTGCTGAATATTCTACTGAAAAGGGAGCCTTAAATCATGAAATACTTTGACAAGTATTTCTGTAGTTGTTCTTTGAATCTATAGGCAATGAGGCTTTCCTCCAGCATTTACTGCCAGATTCTAAAGCCACCAACCTCCGCAGTGTGCCATTTAGTGTTCTGCAAAATAATGCTCTTGTGGTTGGAGATGGAGCCCAAATTTGAAAACCTCTCAAAACTATTAATGAAGGCAGTGAATATTTTCAATGTTAAGAAATAGTTCAAGCCAACATATTCCTTATTTTATGGTTTCCTTTACAAATAAATTTAAATAATTGAAATAAATGAACAGCTATGTCAGGAGTATGCATTTTAAACCCTTAGTATTTTGAAATGGCTTTGACTGAATGCCCTTCCTCATTTTGTAGAGTATTTGCAGAATTCCGTATTTACTCCTGCCACCGTTTAATTTTTTTTTAAATGAAGAACATTTGTTAAGTACCTACTGTGTGCAGAGTCCTGAACATAGCATTTGGGAAAGTACAGTAGGGTCAATAGATAATGGCATGATCCCTATCCTCAAGGAGTTTACAGTGTAGCAAGGCGAGAGACACTAAAATAATTTACAGATAGGAGGAAGAAGAAAACGAGGGATATGTACCCAAGTTAGTGCTTATGTACACAAATGCTCAGCGGAAAGGCCACAGGCCGGGGAGTCAGGAGATCTGGGTTCTAATCCCCGATACATCACTTGCCAACTCTCTGACCTTGGGCAAGTCACTTAAATCCTCTGTGCCTCCATGTCGTAATCTTTAAAGTGGGGTTTTTAAATACCCACTCTCACTTCCTGTTAGACTGTAAGCCCCATGGGGCAGGGACTGTATCTGTCCTGATCATCTGTATCTACCTCAGTGCCTAGTATAGTGCTTGGCACATAATGAGTACTTAACAAATATCACAATCATCATCTTTACTATCATTATGATCATTCTTAAGTCCTACAAAAAGTTGTGAGTGCACCAGTGATTTGATAGTGCAGAAATAGCAATTTTGGAGATTCAACCTAAGGAGTATAAATAATGGAATTGCCAATTGTTTTCCATTTAGAAAGTCTATTGGATATATAAACAAAGTTTTAAATTTCAAACATTGGCAGCTGGAGAATGCATTGATAAGCTTAATAGTATAACTTCTGTCAATCTTGTAAGGCTGATAGTAACATGTATTACTGAATACTTTGTGTCTCAGAAATGTTACACTGCGGTTTACTTTTGTTACGGCAGATAGCCGTCACTTCATTTCAAAAATCCTAATATTTAGCTATGATAAAGTCAGTGCATGTTAAACTCATTTAGGGCAGGAATTGTGTCTACTATGCTCTATTGTACTTTCTCCTAAGTGCTCACTCCGGTGCTCTGCCTACAGTAAATTCTCAATACCGTCGATGGATAGGTTGAAGAAATTGTGTGAAGTCTGTCAATTTATTAAAGTTACATTTACCTAGTAATTATACCCAGCTGTACTAGGAGCTGTTTGAAAATACAATCCTATCTTTACTACATGACCAATAGGATGCAAAGTCTCTGGCTGTTTTGAAGCCAGTGAAGCGAGATCAGGTAATTTAGCGCTCAATAAATACGATTGAATGAATGAATGAATAATTTGCATATTCCCTTTACTTCCCCTCTTCACACTTATGCAGCTACAGCAGCCCATGGTAAAGCCATTACAATCCATCAAAATGCAGATCTTTTAGGAAATTCATAATGTTCAGGTCATTTTATATTTGATTGTTTTCCCAAGGTTATTTTAATGGCTAGGGAAGGCCCGTTTGAATTATTTGAATAATTATCTTACACTGGATTCAAAGTGGATTAAGCTACCAGAACAGACCATAGTGCTGTTGGAGACTTACAGTAATCAATACCGAGATTGAGAACAATCACAATTCAATGACTCAATGATATCTAACCTCAAGAACAGTTAAGTCATCCATTACCAGCTTGAATTTCTTATCTTGACTATTATCAAGTTTTTAGTATAGTACTAAGTATCCTTTGAGGAAACTAGGATGTAGTATAATACTCTGTACTGTGCAAATGCTCAATAAATACTTGAAGAAAATGTTGTGCCTACCAAAACTCTGCAATTAATGGATTAGGTACCATCATAACAACACACCATTAGAAATTTAGAATTTTTTTTTTACTTGGAGTCATATAAAATGATTGTTGGGGGAAAAAACCCAAATTACTGAGTTCTTGCACTATTTTTCTCTTTGCTTTAGCAGTGTAGAATAACCATGGTGTAAATATGAAAAAAAAAGATTTGGAAATTTCCAGATAATTTTAGTGGTAGAGATAAATGCTTAGTTCCTTGTTAGAACATTTGTTAAGCGCTGGGGTAAATTGAAGTTAAAGCAGGCAAAGTCCCTTTAGCATATGAGGTTCACAGTCTAAGTAGCAGGGAGAACAGGTATTCGATCCTCATTTTACAGATGAAGAAACGGAGGCACAGAAAAGTTAAATGACTTGCCCAAGGTTATAGTGTTGCTACTTTCCTCCCTGGAGCTCAGGCAAGGTCCAGATCCACCGTAGGAACCCTGGATTCTCTGGGGTCTACTGGGGACAACTTGATTTTAGAAGTGAACCCCAAACTTTGGATCAGTCTAAATGAGGTTGGAAAGACTGAGACATTTCCAAACCCAGAGTGGCGCCCTGGGATCTGAACCAAACCGATTCTTTATTAATGCAGAATAGGTTTGGTCCCAAAATATGATATTGGAGTAGGGCATACTCTGTGAATTCAGCACATACCAGATTGAGAGGGAAAAAAAATACATCCTTTTCGCTCTCGGTTCTTTTTTTTTTAATGTGTAAGTAACAGTAGAGACGTAGTTCCGTGCACAGATTTTCAGTGTAAATTATACCAGGGTTTGAAAGATAATTGGTCTCAATGGTTTTTCTGAGGTGCTAACGCATAGATATTTTTTAATTGGGTAGATTCCTAATTTTCCTAAAAAACTAAACTTGCAGAGAAACCTTGATGACTTCCTCTTTGGTGCTAATCATCTCTGATCTTTGTAAAGTAATAGCTCAACCTACTACTTTGTACAAACATGTGAGACACTTGATTTTAAATTTGTAACTCCAAAACAAAATTTAACCAAGTCGGCAATATTTCACATTACAAAATATGCAAACTTCTAAGCCCATAGGCACATACGTTAGCCTGACGGGGTCAATCTGAGTTTTGTCATGTATGTAATAAATATACTGCTTAGTGAAAATATTTTCAAGTTCCTTAAATTTAAAATTGATGTATTTTAAATATAATTTGAACATACAGTTTTAAAATGCACCAGTAAATTCTGTCATTTTTAACCTTCCCTTTAGTATTTTAAGATTCATAGAGCTATATCTAGATATGTAAAATACCCTGGAATGCTATCTGTATCAGTGAGTGAGTATTGTTTAAAAAATACCCTTGGTGTCCATTAAATGTACACATCATCACAGGTACACAAGAGAAGGCATCTTGTAACTAGATATTTTTCCAAAAGATTTTAGTAATACTTGTCAAAAAATTATCAGATTACAAAGTTTTGAGAAAAAAGTAGCAGATTTCTTTAGTGTTTCAGTATGTTTCCTTGAATTATAAATTCCAGAAGAACTTGGTCTTTGAACAGTGGATGAAATGTAAAAAAAAAAAATCAAAAGGAAGTTTTAAAATATAATGAATTTTTACATCACTTAAAAAAAGGCTTTATTTGCATTCCTGTAAATTTCAAGATCAGAGCATATGCCATTAAGTGCCTGCAGTTTCATTCTATAAGAAGACTGTTTATACTTAAACTTTTAAAAGAAAAGGGATTAGGGAATCAGAAGTCGTGATTTTCAAACCAAGTACAGCTTTGTATCATTTTCTGGGCTTCTGTGTATTTGGCTGAACATCAGAATGAACCATAGGAATTTTGTTACTAAACCAACATGTTTATACTGCTGCAGAGACAAAACCTTTCAATAGGGCATCAGAAACATCTCCATTTTGGAATATCGTTTATTTTGTGCAATTACTTTTAAACAAAAATGACAGATAATGTATTAAAAACAGAATTAATATCCCAACAATATGTTATAAATGTGTACTTTTTCTGCTGCATTCTAAAATTGTGTATTATAACCCTGTCTTCTTTCTTGCATGGTTTTTAAAAAAGAGTTAATCATTTTAAATTTGTGTCTGTTAATTTAATTCAGCTATTGTGCTGTGATTATTCAGTGTGAAATTGTATTTAACCCTTGTTATGGACATGTTTTGTTGTTTCGTGCTGTGTATAATAGGCGCATTTTTAATCCATTGTCATAATACACAAAGAACTGTGGAATTAACCATCCAATGCAGAAATGTGTATAATCACTGCATGAACTTTGTATTGCAATGAATTTCATTCCAGGATTTCAGTGGCACATTTTTTCAGGGGAAACTGTTCAATTCTTTTGCTTTACTATTAAAATAATTATTATAGATGCTGTCCTGGATTTTATATTTTACTTGAATAATACCTGCAAAAAATAGCAAATGCAGGAAACTGGGCCAAATTGTAATTTCATATTTTAAAACTATAAGATATCTTAGGCTTTCTCGTAAATATTGAAAATATAGTTAAGCAGGAGAAAAAATGTATTAAATTAAGAAGATTGTGGAATGGCATGGAGCTGTTTAAAAGGTGAGTAAAATTCTGCTTTTTCTTAACTTATATTTAGTGATTTTTCAAGAAAACACAGTAATAAATCAACACCTTTTCATTCTTGTTTTGGGTTTAGACCTTTGAGTTTTAAAATGAAACCTGTAAAGTCTGAAGGAAATTCAAATAAGCATTGAAGTAATATCTCACATTCCATTGGTTTTTTTATGTTTGTGATGAATATTCCTAAATGAATGAAATCACCCTTTTTATAGTATTTGTTAAGCCATGTGCCAGGAACTGTACTAAGCACAGGGGTAGAAACAAGGTAATCAGGTTGAATACAGTCCCTGTCCCACTTGAGGCTCACAGTCCTAATCCCCATTTTACAGAAGAGGAAACTGAGGCACAGAGAGGTTAAGTGGCTTGCCTAAGATCACACACAGCAAACAAGTGATGGAGTCAGGATCATAACCGACTCCTAGGCCTCTGCTCTAAATCCTAAAGAGGACAAATTTGTTCTCTTCTGTGCATCCTCTCCACGGAAGCCTTGCTCTGGGAGATCATTCATGGGGTGAAGGAAACTAAGATGAGGCAGATATTTAGCCTCTTGGTTTCTTTCAAGTAAAAAATGAAGCGTTGAGTCATGGAGATGGGAAGCTATTTGGTGCTGGATGTCTGTCAGAAAACCAAAGGATTCCAAGTCTTGTTTTTATTGGCTGCCGCAGACTGTGTCAGTAATTAGACTGTAACAAACTGCCATTTCTACGCTTAGTAAGTGAAATACGTTTGCAAGATCTCCTGAAAATAGGGCATTTCCCATGTGGGCATATTGGAAAATATGAGTTTTATATATCACCCTTCATGTCTGAAGGTGAAAACCTTTCATCAGTTTTGTTATTTTTTTTTCTTTTGAGTCTGGCTGGGAGGGATTTGGCACTAAAATATGTAAAGAGTTCCAAATTATTTCCGTTTCAAAAAGCCTTCTTTGACAAATCTCTCATCACCTCATCCTATTTTTCCTCCCTACTGCATCATCTGTGCATTTCAGTCCATATGCCCACCCCGAAGCACTTATGTCCACGTCATAATATTTGGTTGCTTCACCTACCTGTCCTTGATTTTAGTGTCTGTCTCCTCCACTGAATTGTAAATTCCTTGAGAGCGGGGATCGTACTTTCCTGAGGGTTTTCATTCATTCATTCATTAAATCGTATTTATTGAGCACTTTCTGTGTGCAAAGCACTGTACTAAGCGCTTGTGAGAGTACAACGATAAACAGACACATTCCTTGCCCACCACAGGCTTACAGTCTAGAGGGTTTAGTACAGTGTCTGTGTGCAGTAAGCACATAATAAATGTAATTGCTTGCTGGATTGATTCGAAGAGAAATGGTTAACTAAAGGCATTTCCCCACGGAAGTAGGGCCAGGGTGAGCCTCAGGTATTTGGCCACTGAAGTGGAAAAAAAAAAAAGATTGACTCCCTCCACTCCACTCTTAGAATGACTATCCTGAGCCCTGTGAACATTATGTGCATCTCAACTGGAGATGCAGAGCAACGAAATGACAACATTTAGAAATCCATTCAGGCCCCTGAACCTCAACCATTTTTCTAGGTATTCTTGACCACCTCCTGGCTCTATAATAAAAATAATAATTGGGGTAGTCGTTAAGTTCTTACTATATGCCAAGCAGTGTATTAAGTGCTGGGGTGGAGTCAAGATAATCAGATCTCACCTGAGGCTCACAGTTTTAGTAGGAGGGAGAACAGGTTTAACAATAATAAAAAATAAATACTTGTTAATTCATTCAGTCGTATTTCTTTGAGCACTTAATGTGTGCAGAGCAGTGTACTAAGCACTTGGAAAGTACAATTCAGCAATAAAGAGAGAGAATCTGTGCCCACAGTGAGCTTACAGTGTGGAAAAGGGAAGACAGACATTTAAACAAGTAAACAGGCATCGATATAAATAAATAGAATTATAGATATATACATATATACATAAGTGTTGTGAGGCAGGGAGAGGAAGGGACGGGCAAAGGGACCGAGTCGAGGTGACCTGGAAGAGAGGGGGAGCTGAGGAAAAGGGGGGCTTAGTCTGGGAAGGCCTCTTGGAGGAGGTGAGCTTTCAGTAGGGCTTTGAAGCGAGGAAGAGTGATTGGAAGATTTGAGGAAGGAAGGCGTTCCAGGCCAGAGGTAGGACGAAGGCCAGGGGTCGAAGGTGGGACAGGCGAGAACGAGGCACAGTGAGCAAGATAGCACGAGCGGAGTGTGTGGGCTGGGATAGAGAAGGAGAGAAGGGAGGTGAGGTGAGAAGGGGCAAGGTGATGGAGAGCTCTGAAGCCAATAGTGAGGACTTTTTGTTTGATTCAGAGGTTGATAGGCAACCACTGAAGATTTTCGAGGAGGGGGGTGACATGCCCTGGTCGTTTCTATAGAAAGATAATTCGGGCAGCAGAGTGAAGTATGGAGTGAAGTGGGGTGAGGCAGGAGGTTGGGAGATCAGAAAGGAGGTTGATGCAGTAAGCCAGTCGGGATAGGATGGGTGATTGTTCTAACGTCGTAGTGGTTTGGATGGAGAGGGCAGGGTGGATCTTGGTAATGTTGTGAAGGTGTGACTGGAAGGATTCGGTGATGGATTGGATGTGTGGGGTGAATGAGAGAGCGGAGTCAGGGATGAACCGAGGTTGCGGGCTTATGAGACGGGAAGGATGGTTGTGCCATCCACAGTGATGGGAAAGTTAGGGAGAGGACAGGGTTTGGGAGGGAAGATAGGTAGCTCTTGGACATGTTGAGTGTGATGTGGCGGGAGGACATCCAACTAGAGATGTCCTGAAGGCAGGAGGAGATACGAGCCTGGAGGGAGGGAGAGAGAACAGGGGAGGAGATAGATCTGGGTGTCATCGACATAGAGATAACAGTTGAAGCCATGGGAGCGAATGAGTTCTCCAGGGGAATGAGTGTAGATGGAGAATAGGAGGGGACCAAGAACTGAACCTTGAGGTATCCTTACAGTTAGGAGATGGGAGGCGAAGGAGACTGAGAATGATCGGCCAGAGAGATAGGAGGAGAACCAGGAGAGGACGGAGTCAGTGAAGCCAAGGTTGTTAAGTGCTTACTATGTACCGAGCCCTTTTCTAAGCACTGGGGTAGATACAACTTAAGTTGTATCAAATCAAATCCTCAATCACGTCCTGTCTCACACTGGGCTCACACTTTTAATCCCCATTTTACAGATGTGGTATCTGAGGCCCAGAGACATGAAGTGACTTAATGATAATAATAATGATGGTATTTGCTTACTATGCACCAAGCACTCTTCCAAGAGCTGGGGTAGATACAAGGTAATGAGGTTGTCCCACATGGGGCTCATACTCTTAATCCCCATTTTACAGATGAGATAATTGAGGCACAGAGAAGTTAAGTGACTTGCCCAAAGTGGCGGAGCTGGGATCAGAACCCACAACCTCCTACTCCCAAGCCTGTGCTCTTTCCACTAAGCCACGCTGCTCACAGCAGACATGTGGCAGGGCCGATATTAGAACCTAGAACCTTCTGACTCTCAGGCCCATGCTCTATTCACTAAGCCACCCTGCTTCTGAACCTCCATTTTGCAGATGAGGGAACTGAGGTACAGAGAAGTTAAGTAAACTGCCCAAGGTCACAGAGCAGGCAAGTGGCAGAGCTGTGATTAGAACCCAGGTCTTCTGACTTCTAGGCCCACGCTATATCCACTAAACCAGTTTGTTCTCCTTCCAGTTTCCTGTTTGCACAGATCCCACCTACAACTTAGGCATAAAGGGGCTGGGAGCTTTCAAACTCTCAGTGCTATTCAAGAAAAAATGGATTTGGGGGAATTGAATCATACAGTTTGCCATCAATATTCATCAAATCGCCCCCACCCCCAGACTGTAAACTCTGTTATATTGTCCTCTCTCAAGCACTTAGTACAATCCTCTGCACGGAGGAAGTGTTCAGTAAATACAATCGATTGATCAAATTAACCAGATAACTGTTCAACACTTCACTCTGCCTTTTCAATGCCAGAAAGTCACTATTTTCTGTATTAATGAATGATAGTATTAGCCTCACGAAGCCAAGGACCTTGTTGAATTCCCACCTGTGTGTTTTCTCGTGGTGCTAAGTGGAGTGCTTGGCACACAGTAAATTTTTAATAAACAATCTATTACTATTACCATTAATGGTATTTATTAAGCACCCACTGGGTGCAATGGATCTTACTAAGTATGGAAAGTACAACAAAAAGAAGTGACGTATACCCTGCACGCAAGGAGCTTGGACTGTAACAGGGTAGGTGGGACTAAAAGCACTTACCAATAGAGTAATTGGAATCAACAGTGGAGTGTAAAATTGAACTAAGTGTATGTACACAACGTACCCAGGAGAGGAAAAAGAAAGTGCAGAAGATTGCTGGTGGGTTTGTGCTCTTTGGAATGCTGGAAAATCAAATGGCAAAGTCCTGTTGGAGGAAGTTGGATTTTAGGACATATATGAATGTGAGCAGAGCCAGTGGTCTGTCAGATTTGGGAAGGAGATTTCAGGCTGGGAGAAGATACCGTGAGCAAGGGAATGGAGGTAGTAAAGATGAGAGTTGAGACGTGGCACAGCCTAGTGGATAAAGCGTGGGCCTGGAAGTCGGAAGGACCTGGGTTCTAGTCCCGGCTCCACAATTTGTCTGCTCTGTGATCTTGGGCAAGTCACTTAACCTCTCTGTGCCTCAGTTACTTCATCTGAAAAATGGGGATTAAGACCGTGACCCCCCCCCATGTGGAACATGAACCGTGTCCAGACTGATTACTTTATATCTACCCCAGCACTTAGAACAGTGCCTGGCACATAGTAAGCACTTATTGTTGTTATTAAATGTCTTCGAGTCATTTCCGATTCATAGCGACTCCATGGATATACTTCCTTCGGAGCGTCCTGTCCTCTGCCATAATCTGCAACCTTTCTAATGGTTCTTCCGTTATCATTGTTATAATAATAATTACGGTATTTGTTAAGCACTTACTATGTGCAAAGCACTGTTCTAAGCACTGAGGTTGGATACAGGGTAATCAGATTGTCCCACGAAGGTCTCACGTTTTTTAATCCCGATTTTTACAGATGAGGTAACAGAGGCACACAGAAGTTAAGTGACTTGCCCAAGGTCACAAAGCGGGCAAGTGGCAGAGTCGGAATTAGAACCCACGACCTCTGACTCCCAAGCCTGTGCTCTGTCTACTAAGCAACGCTGCTTCTCTAACCATGGTCTCTATCCATCTAGCTGCCGGTCTGCCTCTTCCAAGTTTTCCCTGGACTTTTCCTAGTATTAGTGTCTTCTCCAGAGAATTAGTCCTTCTGATAATGTGTCCAAGTAAGCGCTTAACAAATACCATAAAAAATGCATGGGAGAGTCAGATGTAGTTTAGAAGGATAACATGAGGGAACAAAGAGAGTGAGCAGAAGAATTACAGGTAAAGAGGGCAGATATGTAGATTGGAGAGTTTGGAATGTGCCAGTTATATTGTTTTGTTGCACTCTCCCCAGTGCTTAGTACAATGCTCTGCACTCAGTAAGCGCACAATAAATATGATTGATTGATTGGAGAGTTTTGAAGCTAATTGTGATGAGTTTTTGCTTGATGTGGAGAGAAATGTTAAACCAATGAAGGTTATTGAGGAGAGATGTGTGTTAGGAGACTATTTTTTTAATGGTATTTGCTAAGTGATTACTATGTGCCAGACACTGTACTGAGCACTGGGGTAAATACCTGATAATCAGGTTGTACACAGTCCAGGTCCCACATGGGGCTGTCAGTATTAAGCCCTGTGTTACAGATGAGGTGACTGAGGCAAAGACAGGTGGCAAGGCTGGGGTTCAAATCCAGATCCCTCTGACTCCCAGGCCTGTGCTCTATCCACTAGGGCTTGCTGCTTTTCAAGCTGCATAATAAATACTTTGATTTCCCCAGAGTGAAGCTAGCCTTGGATCAAACCCAGTCTAGCCACAAGTCACCCAGCTAGTGTGAGGACCCTCAGTGACAAACTAGGTTTTGCAGTCCCTGTGGGACAAGTATTATGTTCAACCATATTCATTCAATCGTATTTATTGAGTGCTTAAAATGATAATAATAATAATAATAATGGTATTTGTTAAGCTCTTACTGTGTGCCAAGCACTGTTCTAAGTGCTCGGATAGATACTAGGAAATCAGGTTGTCCCACATGGGGCTCACAGTCTTAATTCCCATTTCACAGATGAGGTAACAGGCCCACAGAAGTTAAGCGGTTTGCCCAAGTTCACACAGCAGGCAAGCGGCAGAGCCGGGATTAGAACCCAGGTCCTCTGGCTCCCAAGCCCGTGCTCTTTCCACTAAGCCACATTGCTTTTCCTCAAGCTGTTTATTATGTGCAGAGCACTGTACTAAACCACATTATCTTGTATCAAACCCAGCACCATCAATCAATCAATGATATTTATTGAGTGCTTACTATGTGAAGTGTATTGTACTAAGGTCTTGGAAAAGTTCAATATGACAGAATTGGCAGAGGCAGTCCCTGCCCTAATTGAGTTTATAGTTTAGAGAGGGAGAGTAAGCAGCATAGCTTAGCGGATAGAGCACGGGCCTGGACGTCAGAAGTTCACGAGTTATAATTCCAGCTCCACCTCTTGTCTGCTGTGTGACCTTGGGGAAGTTAGTTCATGTCTCTGGGCCTCAGTTACCTCATCTGCAAAATGGGGATCGAGACTGTGAGCCCCACCTGGGGTGGATACAACCCCAGAGTTTAGTACAGTACACATATTAAGTGCTTAACAAATATCATAATTATTATTATCCACAACAACTGACTCCCAGTTTTCAGCTGGAATACAGCATTCTCTGAGACTCTTTTACCAGGTCCTTATAAAAGCTCAGGGATAAACACAGGTCTCAGTCCCATTCGGGAACACTCTCCAGAATGAACCTTCCCACTTCCCACCGGGAAACACTGAACAGACTGACAGGTAGTGGACCTAGGATTAGAACCCAGGTCCTCTGACTCTCAGGCCCATGGTCTTTCCACTAGGTTACTTAAGTAGATGCTGCACAATCAATCGGTCAGTCAGTGATTCATATTTATTGAGTACTTTTTCATTCCTTTTTATTCATCCATTCAATCATTTTTCATTGAGCACTTACTATGTGGTATTATGGCATTTATTAAGCGCTTACTACGTGCCAAGCACTGTTCTAAGCACTGGGTGGAAAGCACTGTACTAAGTGCTTGGCAGAGTACAATATAACAATAAACAGACACATTCCCTGCCCACAGCAAGCTTATAACCTAAAGGGGGAGACAGACATGAATATAAATAGACTGTGGGTATGAACAGAAGTGATTTTGGTCTAAAGGAGTGGTGAATGTAGGGTGCAAATCCAAGTGTGAAGGTATTTGTTAAGCGCTTACTATGTGCCCAGCACTGTTCTAAGCGCTGGGGTAGTCACAGGGGAAATCAGGCTGTCCCACTTTGGGGCTCACAGTCTTCATCCCCATTTTACAGATGAGGTAACTGAGGCACCGAGAAGTGAAGTGACTTGCCCAAAGTCACACAGCTGACAAGTGGCCGATCCGGGATTCTAACCCGTGACCTCTGACTCCAAAGCCCGGGCTCTTTCCACTGAGCCATGCTGCTTCTCGAAGTGTGTGAAGGTGACACAGAAGGGAGTGGGAGAAGGGGAAATGAGGGCTTGGTCAGGGAAGGCCTCTTGGAGGAGATGGACTTTTAATAAGGCTTTGAAGGTGGGGAGAATGATCGTCTGTTGGGTATGAAGGGGAAGGGTGTCTATGCCAGAAACAGGATGTGGTCGAGAGGTCAGCAATGAGATAAATGAGATTGAGGTAAAGTAGGGAGGTTAGAGGAATGGAATGTGCTAGCTGGGTTATAGTCAGAAATCAGAGAGGTGAGGTAGGAGAGGAGTAGGTGATCAAGTGCTTTAAAGCCTATGGCAAGATGTTTCCGTTTGATGCAGTGGACAGCTGGAGGGTCTTGAGCAGTGGGGAAACATAGGTCTGAACATTTTTGAAGAATGACTGAGTGCTATTCACCAACCTATGCACTGAACCTTGATCTCCTCTATTTCCCCACTGATCTCTTGCCCACATCCTACCTCTGGCCTAGAATGCCCTCCCTCTTCATATCTGACAGATAATTACTCTCTCTGCCTTCGGAGCCTTATCGAAGGCACATCTCCTCCAAGAGGCCTTCCTGGACTAAGCCCGCATTTCCTCTTTTCCCACTCCCTTCTGCATTGCTCTGATTTGCTCCCTTTATCCGCCCCTCCTTCAGCCCCAAATTCATTCAATTCACTCAGTAGTATTTATTGAGCAGTTACTGTGCAGGGCAGTGTATTAAGCGCTTGGGGAGTACAATGTAATAATAAACAGACACATTCCCTGCCCACAATGAGCTTACAGTCTACCCATGAATTATTTATATTAATGTCTATATTCATTCATTCATTCAATCGTATTTATTGAGCGATTACTGTGTGCAGAGCTCTTTTCAGCAGAAAAGAGAGACAATCCCAGCCCACAACGGGCTTACAGTCTAGAAGGGGGGAGCCAAACATCAAAACAAGTAAATGGGCATCAAAATCATCAGTATAAATAAATAGAACTATCTATACACATCAAAGCAAGTAAATGGGCATTAATATAGATTTATAGATATGTACATATGTACACAAGTGTTGTGGGGCGTGGAGGGAGTAGAACAACGGAAGCAACTTGGGGTGATGAGGAGGGGAGAGGGACCCGCGGAAAGGGGCGGGGGGGGCTTAGTCTGGGAAGGCCTCTTGGAGGAGGTGAGCCTTCAGTAGGGTTTTTGAAGCAGGGGAGTGTGATTGGCGGATTTGCGGGGGGAGGGTGTTCCAAGGCCGGAAGTAAGATGTGGGCCAGGGGTTGACTGCAGCAGTGAGAAGTTTAGCACCAGCAGAGCGGAGTGTGGAGGCTGGGATGTAGGAGGAGAGAAGGGAGGTGAGGTAGGAGGAGACAAGGGGGTGGGGAGTTTTGAAGCCAATAGTGAGGAGTTTTTACTTGGCAAGGCCCTTGATAACTTGCTATCTCCCCCTCTAGACTGTGAGCTCATTGTGGGCAGGGAATGTGTCTACTAACTCTATTGTACTCCCCCAAGACCTTAGTACAGTGCTCTGCACACAGTATTCAGTAAATGATTGATTGATGGAGTACAGATTGGAATGGGGAGAGGCTGGAGGCAGGGAGACACAGCAAAGAGGCTAATAATAGAGTCTTGATTTGATATGACCTGAGCTTGGACCAGGCTAAAAGCTGCTAGCATGGTGAAGAAGGAAAGGATCCAAAAAATATTGTGTTGGAAGAAATGCTAGGATTTGGTAAAAAAAAATTAATGTAGAGTTGAGAGGCAGCTGGGCGTCGAGGATTACACACCGAGCTCGTGAGCTTCTGGGAGGTATTTGAAAGTTATGGGGATGAGTTTAGGAATATATCATCAAATGCTATCGAATCCTTTATGATTCATATCAACTTTATGGATTTATCCATAGAGTTTTCTTGGTATAAAATACGGAAGGCAAATACCTTTGCCTTCTTTCACGGAGTAAAAACTTTAGTCTCTGCCGTTTTCTTTGATCCACATTTTGATCACTTGATCAGCCGCCTTTGACTCTTTCCTATGCCGCTCCTGCCCAGCACAGGTGAATCGATTTTGTCTGACGCTTCGGCTTTGACCTTTCCATTATGGGTAACCCTGACAAAAGACTATCTCTCAATGGCATAGCTCTCCGCTTCACTGGTGTACGCAAACTCTCCTGCTGAGATAAGGTGTCTGATTCATAGGAGAGTATTAGGAAATATAAGTCGATTCATTTTAGACATGTTGAACCTGATGTTCTGGGGTGGATTTTCTTATGGTATTTGCTAAATGCTTACTATGTGTCAAACACTGTTTTAAGTGCTGGGGCACATACAAATTAATTAGGTCAGACACAGTTCCTGTACTCATGGACCTCACAGTCTAAATAGGATGAGAATGGTTTAAACCCATTTTACAGTTGTGGAAACTGAGGCTCAGAGAAGTTTAAGTGACTGCCCAAGGTCAACCCAGTGAGCAATTGGCAGAGCCAGCGTTAGAACCCAGGACCTCTGACTCCCAGGCTCTTGCTCTTTCCACTAGCAAACAACTGCTTGTCAGGATAGCCAATGTGCAAGTGTTACTGGAAGCTGGTGGATTTCATTTCCTCCTTGCAAATAGGGGTAATCGCATTGTGATTCCTGTATGGGATAGGAGGACTGTGCCCAACCTGACAATTATCTATTTACTCCAATGTTAGTGCATAGTAAGTGCTTAATAAATTCCTTTGTTATTGAATGAGAGATTGCAGGGAAGAACAGTGGTTAAGGCTACAGAAGTAGGTTTGGGAGTCAACCAAATAAAGGTGGTAAGTAAGGCCATGTAAGTGATCTCACTGTGGGCAAAGAATGTGTCTGTTTTTGTACTGTACTCTCCCAAGCACTTAGCAGAGTGTTTTGCATACAGTAAGTGCTCAATAAATACAACTGAATGAACGAATGAATAAATGAGTGCCTGATGGTATGTTATAATTTAACTTTAGTGAATCATACCTTAAAAACTATTATTTCTAGTGTCGTTTTTAAGCACTTTAGGAGGTAGTTTACATTCATTTTAAAAATTGAAAAACAAGAAGAGAATTTTAATTATTTCATTAAAGAGGCACCTTAAGACAGTTTTTTAAATCTATTAAACTCCATTAAACTCTCCAAGTACTTACTACAGTGCCTTGCACAGAGTAAATCAATTGATCAGTGGTATTTAATGAGCGCTGTGTGCAGAGCAATATACTAAGCGCTTGGGAGAGCACAGTATAATAGAGTAGGTAGATGAGTTCCCTTCCCCAAATGGTAACACTCAAATACTATTGATTGATTGAAATAAGGATCCTTGAAGTAAATTGAACAACTGTTTGAAAATATAAGTGAAACTGAGTAAATTTCAGATGATTTTCATAGGTTTAAGCATTAGTCTCATTTTCCAAGCCACTGAAAAAGAACATGGATTAGTGTTTTAGGGACTTGCTATTTATTGTTTTTTTATTTTATGTTAAAGTTCAACACGATGAAACTTGGAAACAGTATACTGAGGTTGACCCACAGTAGGCCATTGTAATATTCCATCACAGCCTAATCTGTACTTCTGATTAGTCCAAGAGCAGAGCATCTTTACCGTGGCACAGGCATTCATTAATTTTTAAAAATCTGTTTTAATATTCCCAGCTATTTTCTGGAAGATGGAACATTTTTTATGACTTTTCATTTTAAAACACACTTTCGTAAGTTTGACAAATTCCCTGAAACATGACAATGATATGTGTGCTTTTATTTCAAACTTCAGTTCTAAATATCTAGTTAAAAACTTTGAAACAATCCATCTTTCATTATTTCTTTCTGATTGACTCTGCATTTTTTCTGCTACACTTTTGTAACCATTTCAGAATCCTTACTAAGCTTCAATCCTCCTTAGTAAAAATCATTGTCTGCACAAAACATTTAAGTATTAAATGATAGATCTCGCTAAATTCCTGGAATTCATTTTTGCAGACCCTGCCTAAGTTACTATGCATCTAAATAGCTTTATCTTTGCCAGGTAGTTTTTCCCGGGGCAAAAATTAATCTCAACTCCTTTCCAGGCCAAAATGCAGACTCGTGTTATTCCAGATGAAGAATCCTGTGAATCCAAGCATGTTTTTATTGAGGTTTCAAACAATCAGTGGTATTTTTTGAGTATATGTTAAAGAGTGCTATACTAAGTGCTTGAGAGAGAGATTAGTACACTGATTGATGCTCTCAAGGACCATGTGGTGAAGTAGATTCTTGTCAGTCCTATATCAGACCTCCTGCAATTTGTGCTCAAAAAGTATTTAAAACAAATAGTCCTCCCTGCAAATATTTTTTAAATTGGACACATTTAATTTCATCCTTTTAGAACATTTTTTTCTCTCCCCTAGTGATATTTGAAGAAAAAGAAATATATTTATATGTATATATATATGTATATATATATAACACGATAGTGCTGGGATAGATAAAAGATGACGAGGTTGGACACAGTCCCTGTCCCACATGGGGCTCACATTCTTAACCCCCATTTTACAGTCGAGATGACCTGAGGCCTCAGAGAAATGAAGTGACTTGCTCAAGGTCACACAGCAGACATGGCAGATCCGAAAATAGAACCCAGGTCCCTTCTGACCGCCCAGGCCCATCATCTATCCACTAGGCCACACTGGAGTTCTGTTTTGTACATTTTAGTTTGAGGTATCATCAGGATATTAAAGTAGAGCTACCCTGAAGGCAAGGAAAAAAATGCATGATATCAGAGAAGGAGAGATCAGGGCTGGAGAGGTAGATTTAGGAATAATCCATGTAGAGATAGTAGTTTGAAGCCATGGGAGAAAATGAGTTCTCATAGGGGAGTGGTGTAGATGGACAATAGGAAAGGATCCAGAACTGAAGGAGTATAAAGAATATTTAAATAAGTATAGTGGGGCTGGGGTTATAAGTGCTCCAGTGTTGCTAGTGGGTAGAGATGGGCCTTGGAGTCAGAAGGACCTGGGTTCTATTGCCCAGATCTGCTGTGTCTACTGTGTGACCTTGAGCAAGTCACTTGAATTTCTCTGAGCCTCAGTCATCTAACTGTAAAAATGGGGGTTAAGACTGTGAGCCCCATGGGGGACAGGGACTATGTCCAACCTCATTTATCTCATGGCCAAGTGCAATGTCTGTCTTTACCAATAATAACTATGGGGACTGCAAAAAATCATTTATTGTACTAAAATCCTCCACTTAAGAAACTGCATATTTCTCTTACTTCACCAACAATGAAACAGAGAGCACTGGATCTGGGTGTCAGAGGACCTGGGTCTTAATCCCGCCTCTGCCGCTTGACTGCCGTGTGACCTTGGAAGAGTCCCAAAACTCCTCTGTGCTTCAGTTTTCTCATCTGTTGAATAGTGATTCATCACCTCTTCTCCCTTCTGTTCCAGTGCTCAGTACAATGCTTGGCACATAGTGCTTAGTAAATACCACGGCAAGTAGCACATCTTAGGGGCACAATTAAACAAAGCCTCACACAATGCTACATTTCAGCTGAAAACTGTGAGTAAACTGTTGAGCGTAGATTAGCGTGACACAGTGCTATGAAGAAAATAAGAAGAAACTAAGCTCTCTGATGGTTTAAATTCTGGGTTACTTTTAACATTTTCTGAATTTCAGATAAATTTCCTCATTTAATTGGAGAAGCAGCGTGGCTTAGTGGAAAGAACACGGGTTTGAGAGTCAGAAGTTGTAGGTTCTTATCCCGGCCCCACCACTTATCAGCTGTGTGACTTTGGGCAAGTCATTTAACTTCTCTGTGTCTCACTTATATCATCTGTAAAATGGGGATTAAGACTGTGAGCCCCATGTGGGGCAACCTCATTACCTTGTATCTACCCCAGTGCTTAGAACAGTGCTTGGCACATAGTAAGTGCCCAAAAAATACCATCACTATCATTATTTAATTATTACTTAATCTATTTGAACTGTTCTGATCGGTCCATCATGGATCTAAGCCACTAGGCAAACTCAAAAGGGTTATTTTTATGTGTGTGTATATTTTGCAAGGCAAACTTCCTTTGGGCTCCTCTATCATATGTGCTACTCCCTCACTTCCTTCCGAATCTTCGCCATCCATTTTGAAGTTGTGGTTTGTTGCCTTTTAAGAGATTCCCAAATACCGGTGATTTGGATGAGTCTCTGATTTCTGCCCACAAGTTATAGAAATAAATCCCATCAATTCCCTGCTTCCTCTTATGTTATTATTATGGGCAGGAAATGTGTCACTTATATTGTTATATTGAGGTCTCCCAAGTGCTTCAAACAGTGCTCTGCACACAGTAACTGCTCAGTAAATATGACTGACTTACTGACATTTGTGCATTTAAAAATCAATTGTATTGACTGTGAGTCCATTGTTGGGCAGGGATTGTCTCTATCTGTTGCCCAAACTGTACATTCCAAGCGCTTAGTTCAGTGGTCTGCACACAGTAAGCGCTCAATAAATATGATTGAATGAATTAATGAATGAGCTCACAGTCTGGGGGGAGACAGACATTAATATAAATAAATAATTAAATTACAGATACATACATATGTGCTAAGGGGAAGGGAGGGAGGATGAATGAAGGAGCAAATATGAGTGGCACAGAAGGGAAGGGGAGAAAGGAGAGGTGGGCTCAGGCAGGGAAGGCTTCCTGGAGGAGATATCCCTTCAACAAGGCTTCGAAGCACGGGAGAGCAATTATCTGTCTGATATGAGGAGGGAGGGCATTCCAGGCCAGAGGTAGGATGTGGACAAGAGGTCGGAGGCGAGATAAATGAAATCGAGGTACAGCGAGAAGGTTAGCGCCAGAGGAACAAAGTGTGTGTGCTGGGTTGTAGTAGGAAGGAAGTGAGGGGAGATAGGAGGGGGCAAGGTGGTTAGGTGCTTTAAAGCCAATGGTGAGGAGTTTTCGCTTGATTCGGAGGTGGGTGGGCAATACTGGAGCTTCTTGAGTGGGGAAACATGGTCTGAACATTTACATCTTACAGTCTAGAGGGTAGACAGACAATAATATAAATAAATAAAATTACAGATATGTACTTAAGTGCTATGGGGCTGCGAGGGGGATGACTAAAGGGAGCAAGTCAAGGCAACAGAGAAGGGAATTGGAGAAGATGAAAGGAGGGCTTAGTCAGGGAAGGCCTCTTAGAGGAGATGTGCCTTCAATAAGGCTTTGAAAGTGAGGAGACAAATTGTCTGTCAGGTATGAAGAGGGAAGACAACCTAGGTCAGAGGGAGGATTCTCCCTCTCTCTCTAGTTGGTAAGCTCCTTGTGAGCAGGGAATGTGTCTACCAACTGGAATGTTGCATTCTCCCAAGTGCTTAGTAAAGTCCTTAGCACACAATAAGCAGTTACAACTATGATTGATTGATTGGTTGAAGCGTAATGATCAATTATTCATGAATTTGAAAAAGTAAGATTTTCCAATGTCATGATTTTTAACCAAAATACTATTGCCAGCCTGGGAAACAAACAACAATTCATATTCATTGAGCACCTACAACGTATAGAGCATTCTACTAAGCATTTGGGATGGGTGAGTTTACAGTTGAGGATTTTATAATCTCGCGGGGAGCTATACAGTAGTCTAGACTGAAATGATTCTCAAGTAACAAATCATTCAATCGCTCAACAATATTTGTTGAATATCTACTATGTGCACAAGTTGTGTCACCTAAGAAGCATTTACCCACACTCCCACAGTCCACTCGAGAGTAGTGCTTCCCTCTACCTATAACGGATTTTAATGTCTGTCTCCATAGCTAGATTATAAGGTCCTTGAGGTCAGGGATCACGTCTACTCATTCTGTTGTATTCTCCCAAGGGCGTAGTACCCTGCTCAATGGGAAGTAAGTGATCAATAAATACTACTGATCGATTGAAATATGCATGAGCACAAATACCATGGTTATTGTTTGTGACTGTGCCATTTAATATAATTTCCTTTTTCATGCTCAATGGGAAGTGATCAGTAAATACTACTGATTGATTGAAATATGCATGAGAACAAATACTGTGGTTATTGTTTGTGACTGTGTCATTAGATATAATTTCCTTTTTCATGCTTGGAGAATTTGGAGATTGTGATTGGAAGACGGTGGGCAGAATGAGATAAAGTGAGTGTGCTTTTTTCCAGTGCTCAGCTTCCTGCGGGAAAGGAATAAAATACCGGGATGTGCACTGTATGAGCAAGTCCCAAAACATATTGGATGACGAGCGGTGCAGCCTATCTTGGAAACCCCGAACCCACAAAGCCTGCAGATCCGGGAGGTGTCCATCATGGAAAGCCAATAGGTGGAAGGAGGTATGGGAATCTTTTATCATTAAAGACACATCTGTGAATCTCTGAACTTCAAAAGAAAGAAGTAACCCATTAGTTATTACCTGCTGATGTCGCTCAGTAAATACCATTGATTGACTGAATGAGTGATCTAAGCAGAATGGTCCCTTGAACAAGTTGCACTTCACATGGCCACCCTGTTGGTTCCACATGAGGTTACTGAGGTACAGTGCAGTGACTTACCCAAAGTCACACAGCAGACGAGTAACAGAGCTGGGAATAGAATTCAAGTCCTTCTGACTCTCAGGCCTGTGTTCTCTCATTAGGCTATACTGCTTCTCAACTCTGTGTACTATCACTTAATGTACCCAGCACTCTGGTCCCAGTAAAAGACCAGTGAATGCCATTGATTGATTAATTGACTGAGGTGGTGGTGGAGAGGAGGGAAAGAAGTGCAGGGAGCGGAAGTACTGGGAAGGGGAGAGAGAAAGGGGAAAGAACAGGAAAGGAGGCAGGTAAAAGGTGTAACAGACAAAAGCACATAAATGACCACACAGCTAAAGGGGCTTTTGCAGGTTGAGAGACACATAAGCTGTTTGTAATAATAAATGCCAAATTCAAAAGAGAAACAGCACGGCCTAGTGGGTAGAGCACAGGCCTTGGAGTCAGAAGGACTTGGGTTCTAATTCCAGCTCTGCCACTTGTCTGCTGTGGCACCCTGGGCAAGTCACTTAACTTCTCTTTGCCAGTTACCTCATTTGTAAAATGGGGATTAAGACTGTGAACCCCATGTCGGACAGGAACTGTGTCCAACCTGATTACCTTGTATCTACCCCATTGCTTAGTACAGTGCCAGGAACATAGTAAGTGCTTAAAAAATACCACAAAAAAAAAGCAAAGGAATGGTTTAAAATTCACAGAAACTCACTAAATGCCCTAACTACCATAACAACATACTTAACGTTTAATACAGCACAGAGCCGGATAGAAATTTACCCTAAGTTTGTCACACTAAACATTTGATACAGCATGGGGCTGGATAGCTTTCGGCCATAAACTCATGTCACTTAACATTCCATGGGACCGGACAGGACTTTGTCACATCCAGAATGGGCCTCTTACCCTCCTCTCTTCTTGCAGTAATGTGTTCTTTCCTTCTGCAGTTCTCTGCCAAAAACAAATGACACTCTTTGTGAAGTGGTATCTTTTGACTTGTTCTATAAAAGGATCCACATGAAGTTGACAATTGTAGGCTGTCACCTCCCCACCACCACACACATAATTACAATTCAACAGAAGTGTAATTTCAGAGGTAAAGAGACAGACACTGGTTTCTGCTTCGCTCAGATTGGGCATATTGCGATATTGGCTTTTGTTGTCATGCAATATAAAATGATTTCATTTTAGTGCCATTTTCCTGATGAAATGTTTCCACTGATCTAGTCAAAAGAGCCAGTGAGGCACAAACTTCATTTGTTTGATATTTTCTTTTACAAAGGCTTGAATATTAATAGGGTCTGCATAGGAAAAAAAAATTCTATCCTTCTCTTCCCGAATGCAGGTAATGAAAGAGTTCTAATCATTTGAAGAGTAGAAAGGATTTTTTTCTCTGGTCCCTCAGCCGTCACAAAATTAGAATTAAATAAATTAGCTTGCCAACTTGGCTTGTCTATTTTCAACAGCCGCAAGGCCTGTATGGTATATTGCCTGACTTCCTGCCCCATTTCAAGAAATCTCACCAGCAAATGGGTAAAAACAATTAAACTCGAATAAAGAAACTGAAAGGAAAAAGGAAAGAGCTACTCAAATGATTTAATTATTCTGGCATTATTCTGAGAAAAATGTGGCTCACTGAAGGAGTATGTCTTTTGTTGCTAATAGATGTGGAGTGAACTCATACATATTGTCATAGAAACATCTTTTAATTTTACCCAAGAAGGGAAAGAGAGTATTCTGGCCTTGTAAGCCCATCAAAGGGCAGGGACTGTCTCTATCTGTTACCGATTTGTACATTCCAAGTGCTTAGTACAGTGCTCTGCACATAGTAAGTGCTCAATAAATACTAAATGAATGAATGGCCTTGTGAGTGCAGTCCTAGGTAGCCAGAGTATGCATTCATTCATTCAATCATATTTATTGAGTGCTTACTGTGTGCAGAGCACTCTACTAAGTGCTTGGGAGGGTACAATACAACAATAAACAGACACATTCCCTGACCACAATAATAATAATAATAGTGTTGGTATTTGTTAAGCGCTTACTATGTGCCGAGCACTGTTCTAAGCGCTGGGGTAGACACAGGGGAATCAGGTTGTCCCACGTGGGGCTCACAGTCTTAATCCCCATTTTACAGATGAGGTAACTGAGGCACCGAGAAGTTAGTGACTTGCCCAAAGTCACACAGTGACATGTGGCCGATCCGGGATTCGAACCCATGGCCTCTGACTCCAAAGCCCGTGCTCTTTCCACTGAGCCACGCTGCTTCTCTACTTTGAGTTGTAGTCAATGAGTTGTAGTCTAGAGGAAGGAGGAAAACGAAGTGGCGCTGAGGCTCTTTTGTGGTTCAAGGAGGCGGAAATAGTCTAGACTTTAAGACTGTACAGTCTGTACCCTCTAGACTGTACCCTCTAGACTGTAAGCTCATTATAGGCAGGGAATATTGTCTACTGACCTGTTATATTGTATTCTCCCAAGTGCTTAATACAGTGCTCTGCACACAATCAGTGCTCGACTAGTACGACTGAATAAATAAAGATGAATGTCATCAGTGTCAAAGGCAGCCAAAGTAGGTATCGAGATGGGCATTTGTGACTTTGGGTGAGTCATCCCAGTAAACAAAAGGGGATGAAATCTGATTCAAAGGGTGGGTAAGAGAGTCGTTAGAGAGGAAGTGCCCTCTCAGGGTCACACCTGGAGAGTTTCCACTATTCTACCAGTCTCGACTAGAGGAGGGAGAGTCAAGCAGAGGCCTGTCCATTCCATTCCTAGCTGGGGCAGTTGCTAGCGAGTGGAAGGTCATCTGCTACAAGTCAAAACTCACCTGTACTGGGCAGCAGCGGCACGGGACAGAGTCGAGGGCGGAGACTCCTTTACTGTGCGGAAGGCAGCAACGGTAAGCCACTTCCATATTTTTTACCAAAAAAACTCTATGGATACGCTGCCAGAACGATAGCAGAAGGAAGTGGGGCGTTCTGGGAGAGATGTGTCCGTGAAGTCGCTATGGGGCAGGCACATCTCAAAAGTATAAGACAACAACAACAGAGAGGAAGTAAAGGCAGAGAGTGAATATGAATGGAAGCTGGAGATGGGTCATTAGCTGGAGGAAGCTGAGGAATCCACAGAAGATTGCTTTGGTCTTGGGGAGACTTGAGCATGTTGTAAGAGACAGAATAATAATGATAATAATAATAATTGAAATTGTGGTATTTGTTAAGCTCTTACTACTGTACCAAACAACGTACTAAGTGTTGGGGCAGATAAAAGTTCATCAGGTTCCACTTGGGGCTCATAGTCTAAGGAAGAGGGGAGAACAGGTATTGAATCCCCATTCTGCAGATGAAGGAACCGAGGTACAAGAAGCAGCATGGCTCAGTGGAAAGAGCACGGGCTTGGGAGTCAGAGGTTGTGGGTTCGAATTCCACCTCCTCCACTTGTCAGCTGTGTGACTTTGGGCAAGTCACTTGACTTCTCTGTGCCTCAGTTACCTCATCTGTAAAATGGGGATTAAGACTGTGAACCCCATGTGGGACAACCTGATTCCCCTGTATCTACCCCAGCGCTTCGAACAGTGCTCTGCACATAGTAAGTGCTTAACAAATACCAACATTATCATTATTATTATTACAAGAAGTGAAGTGAGTTGGCCAAGGTCATCCCACAGACAAGTGGCAGAGCTGGGATTAGAATCCACATCCTCTGTCTCCCAGGCCCGGACTCTTTCCACTAGGCCATACTGCTTCTCTAAAAGAGGTTGAAAATAGCAGTCCATGTTAGAGGAGTAGATAGAGGAGTAAATTTGTATCTGTAGGTACACAAATGGAGTAGTTGGCCTACTGGAACGAGTAAGGGCCTGGTAGTCTGGGGAACAAGGTTCTAACCTGCCACTTGTTTGTTCTGTGTCTTTGGACAAGTCATTAAACTTATCTGCGCCTCAGTTTCCTCATTGTAAAATGGGGATTCGATACCTGTTCTTCTTCCTACTTAGAGAGTGAGCCATGTGGGACAGGCACCACGGACAACCTGATTGTCTTGTATTTATCCCAGCTCTTAAAATGGTGCTTGGTATACAGTAAGTAACAATAATAATAATAATAATAATAATAATGGTATCTGCTAAGTGCTTACTGTGTGCCAAGCATTGTTCTAAGTGCTGGGATAGATACAAGGTAATCAGGTTGTCCTAGGGTTCTTAGTTTTAATCCCCATTTTACAGGTGAGGTAACTGAGGCCCAGAGAAGTGAAGTGGCTTGTCCAAGGTCACACAGCAGACAGATGTCGGTGTCGGAATTAGAACCCATGATCTCTGACTCCCAAGCCTGTGCTCTTTCCACTAAGCCATGCTGCTTCTCTAATGCTTTCCACGATTATTAATATTGTTCCCTAATATTAATTATTCATATTACTAATTATTCCTAAAATTGTGGAAAAATCAGCTATTTTCTGCCAGTAGAAACCTTCCCTGTAAGTGCTAGTGGGTCTATATGGCTACTGACTTGACTTTCCCAATTAAAGGTGGAGAATCAAATTCAATGTTCTTTCTATTCTATTTTCTATCCTTTTTTTGTGGGTTTTTTTTTTGCTCTGTTTGGGGTTTTTTTTGGCAGTGTTCGGTGTCCTGCGGCGCTGGGGTTCAACAAAGAGATGTCTACTGCAGATTGAAAGGTACTGGGCCAGTGACTGAAGAAATGTGTGACGATTCAACTCGGCCTCATAGTAAGAGATACTGTTGGGAGCGTGCCTGTATTGAGTATCGTTGGTTGGCTGATGAGTGGCAAGAGGTAAGAATGGATTTATCAATCAAGCCAAATACTGAGCAAATATAACTAAACCAGATTCAGGCTAATTCCCCCTCCCCTCTCAGGCTTGCACCTGGAGAGTTTCCAGTCCTCTACCAGTCTCGGCTACGGGAGGGAGAGTCAAGCAGAGGCCTACCCATTCCATTGCTAGGTTGGGCAGTAGGCTAGCTAGTGGAAGGCAATCTGCTACAAATCTAAAGTCACCCGTGCTGGGAAGCAGTGGCCTGAGAGAGAGTTGAGGGCAGAGACTCGAGTTTTACTGCGTGGAGGCGGTAATGGTAAACCACTTCTGGATTTTTACCAAGACAACTCTATGGATCCACTACCGGAACGCAGATGGAGGCGGGGTGTGCTGGGAGAGATGTTTCCATGGTGTCGCTATGGGGTGGAAACAACTCAATGGCATAGGACAAGACAAATTCCCCCTATGATCATGATAATAATAATAGTAAGCATGATAATAAAAGTAATAATTTTGGTACTCGTTAAGCACTATGTGCCAAGCACTGTACTAAGCACTGGAGAAAATAATAATGATAAGGATAATAATAATTATGATACTAGTTTAGTGCTCACTATCTTCTAGACTGTGAGCCTGTTGTGGGCAGGGATTGTCTCTATTTATTGCTGAATTGTACTTTTCAAGCACTTAGTACAGTGCTCTGCACACAGTAAGAGCTCAATAAATACGATCGAATGAATGTGCCGAGCACTATTCTAAATGCTGGGATAGATACAAAATTAATCAGGTTGGAAACGGCCCAGTCCCATATGGGGCTCACAATCTTAGTCCCCATATTACAGGAGAGATAACTGAGGCTCAGAAAAGTTAAGTGACTCACCCAAGGTCACACAGCATGGCAGAATGGGGATTAGGACCCAGGTCCTTCTGACTCCCAGGCCCGTGCTCTATCCACTAAGCCACGCTGCTTCTCGAGGTGATCAGGTCCAACACAGTCCCTTTCCCATATGGGGCTCACAGTCTAAGCGGGAGGGAGAACAGGTATTTAATCCACATTGTGATGATGATGATGATGATGGTATTTGTTAAGCTCTTACTGTGTGCAAAGCACTGTTCTAAGCGCTGGGGGGATGCAGTGTGATCAGGTGGTCCCACGTGGGGCTCACAGTCTTAATCCCCATTTTACAGATGGACTGAGGCACAGAGAAGTTAAGTGACTTGCCCAAAGTCCCACAGCTGACAAGTGGCATAGCCAGGATTAGAACCCATGACCTCTGACTCCCAAGCCTTTCCACTGAGCCACGCTGCTCTCATTGTACAATTGGGACACCTAGACTAAAATGAAAGGGACTTTTTCTCAATTTAGGCTTTCTATATTTGATATTTTGGAGATGATTCTGACACCTAGAATTCTATTTGAGGTTCTCTTCCATGCTGGTCCTGGGAAGAGTGCAATTCAATATCTGGTTATAGAATGACTGTCAGCTCGGCGTGGGCAGGGAATTCCACTGTTTATTATTGTGATGTACTTTCCCAAGCACTTAGTACAGGGCTCTGCACACAGTAAGTGCTCAGTAAATATGATTGAAAGAAATAATTGCATTTGTCATAATAACAAGGTCTTAGAATGACACACCACCTTTCTGATATCTTGGAGATGAAAAGTCTTTGTTCTTTCAAGTCAGAACTAGTGCTGAGAAGACCAAAAATATACATTGTTTGGGGTTGCAGTATAAATGTTTTCCATTTAAAAGGTTGACTGGACTTGTGGCTTACAAACAGTAATTCTTTCTGCGTAAACTTGGGCTAGATGTCTTTGTATGCAACTACACAGACTAACATAAATCCAGATCACCACTTTTTAAATGGTATTTGTTAAACACTTATTGTTGGTCAACCATTGTTCTAACCGCTGGGGTAGACACAACTTAATCACACCAGATAAAGTGCCTGTCCCACATGAGACCCACAGTCCAAGTAGGAGGAAAAACAAATATTGAGTCCCCATTTTGTAGTTGAGGAAACTGAGGGACGGAGGTTTTAAGTTACTTGCCCACAGTCACACAGCAAACAAGTGGTGGAACCAGGTTTAGGACCCAAGTCCTCTGGCTTCTAGGCCCTTGCTTTAGCCACTAAACCACACGCCTTCTCTTCTTCTATTCATTCATTCATTCAGCCGTATTTATTGAGCGCTTACTGTGTGCAAAGCACTGTACTAAGTATGCTACAACAACAAACAGACACATTCCCTGATTATGGCCACCTTTCCCTAACCATATTGTATTTCTGTCAGATCCACGATATCCTGACCGTGTAATATTATGTTGCTCGAAGAGGGTGTGTCATGTTTCTGTTCTTTCCACTGTTCAGTGCAGTGAATTTCCCACAGTGTGCACTCAATAAATACCATTATTCCGGTCGCTTCGCCCTCCATGTGATTGAACTTGGGTTGTCACAGTCTTGCCTGCCCGAGCCATCCTATTTTCTGGTTTTGACCTGTGTTTTTCCTCTATCCCACATAGTGTCCAGTGTCATGTAAGAAAAAAGAAATATATCGGGAAGTGAAGTGTGTCGACGAACGGCAAATCCAAGTGAACGAAAGTAATTGTGATGTTTCGACGAAGCCTCTATCTGCCAGGTGGTGCCAGGTCCTTCCCTGCAAATACATTGTGGTCACTGGAGACTCTTCGCAGGTAACTGAAGCCCTCCCAAGGCAGACTGGGGACCTTCCATTTTATCCTCCAGAAGGAAATGATTGCCAAACGTAAAATTCTACAATGGTAAAGAACGGATGAGGCCGATTAATGGCTGATGGGCAAGCAGAGGGCATAAATTTGACAATGCTGATTTCATTCATTCAGTCAACTGTATTTATTGAGTGCTTACTGTGTGCAGAGTACTGTACTAAGCTCTTGGAAGTACAATTCAGCAACAAATAGAGATAATCCCTACCCAACAATGGGCTTTGAAGACGTAACCCCAATGTGGGCCCAGCCCATTCTCTTGCTCCTCATTCTACGTGGCCAGTTTGTGTTGATCACAAACTGGCGATTAGAGTCAGTATCTCCAGTCTTCAGTGGCTTCCCACCCCTACTGGAGATGCCACCTGTCCTACTGGAAAGAGCACAGGTCTGGTAGTCAGAGGACCTGGGTTCGAATTTCGGCTCTGCCAGTAGCTTGCTGTGTGTCCCTGGGCAAGTCACTTAACCTCTGTCTGTTTTCGTGTTCTCCCTGCTACTTA
Organism: Ornithorhynchus anatinus; assembly: GCF_004115215.2. NCBI lineage: Eukaryota > Metazoa > Chordata > Mammalia > Monotremata > Ornithorhynchidae > Ornithorhynchus > Ornithorhynchus anatinus. Next base: position 152,038,178 of record NC_041729.1, on the reverse strand, counting down.
GATTGTGAGTCCTATGTGGGGCAGAACAATAAGAACAATAATTGCAGTATTTGATAAGCACTTTCTATGTGCTGAACGCCAGACTGAGCCATCAGATAGATACAAGATAGTCAGGTCCCATGCGGGGTTCACATTCTAAGTACGAGGGAGCACAGCTATTGAATCCCCATTTTTCAGATGAGGGAATTGAGGAACAGAGAAGAGAAGTGACTTACCCAAGATCACATAGCAGATAAGTGACAGAGCTGGGATTAGAACCCACGTCCTCTGTTTTCCAAGCCCATGCTCTTTCCACTAGGCCATCCTGCTTCTCTAGCTACCCCAGTGCTTAGAACATTGTTTAATGTATAGTAAGCCAGAACAAATACCATTAAAAAACAGTTTTGAGGTTTCTTTCCGATGAGTTTCTGGAAATAATGACTAGGTGTAAACTCTCTCCTTTGGGAGACTCCATTATTGGGAATTTGTTGAATCAAAATTTGTGCTACTGGTAGAGCCTCATTTTAGAATTACAGAATCTGTATGAATATTTCAAATGAAAGGAATTTGGTTAAAAGTGGGTGGGCACAACCTCATTTAAATAAGTTAACTCTTCAGTTTAAATCCGATTCCTCTTCCAGGATTACAAGGAATTATTCCTGAATTGAGAAGGGACCTGTGATAAAGTGGACCTGTCTCCACCTCTTTAGTGAGGAAGAGCTGTGCTCCTAGAGTGGACTGGGCTCCACAGAAACATAAACAGAAAACTACACAGTATCTGGGTTTCCAAAGAATTCATTACCCTACTTCCCTTTTTTGCAGAGGTGACCTATCCAAGGAGTATTAAACGTCAGTTTATACACTCAAACTTCTCATCCTATTATTTCCTGCTGTGGCTTAGATAATAGACACACCACAGTGTTGTCTAAATTCAGAAGATCACCCTTACTTCAGGGGACAACCATGCTTTTCCATGTCCCTGTCCAGAATATACCCTGGCAACTGTGTCCACTTTGAGAAAATGGGCTGGTTAAACATCCGTGGCTTGATCTCTCCTCTCCTGAATACTGAGAAAAGTGGATATTTTTCATTTTGGGGGAGGGAGAACTCACAGTTGCCTTCCCCTGAATTCCCTCAACCTACACCCTACACTGTTGGAAACACTGAAATGTTGAGTGTGACTTATCATTCACTTATTTTCTTCATCTAAGTGAATGATAAGTCACACTCAACATTTCCGTGTTTCCAACAGTGTAGGGTGTAGGTTGAGGGAATAATTCTATGGCTGTTGAATTCAGCATGTGGATTTGTTTTTTGGTGCGTTTTAATGGTATTTGTTAAGTGCTTACTATGTACCAGGCTTTGTACTAAGCACTGGGGTAAATATAAGATAATCACGTTGGGCCCGGCCTCTGTCCCACATGGGGCTCAAAATCTTAAGCTCCATTTTGCAGATGAGATAACTGAGGCACAGAGCAGTTAAGTGATTTGGCCAAGGTTATTCATTCATTCATTCAATAGTATTTATTGAGCGCTTACTATGTGCAGAGCACTGTACTAAGCACTTGGAATGTACAAATCGGTAACAGATAGAGACAGTCCCTGCCCTTTGACGGGCTTACAGTCTACAGCAGACATGTGGGAGAGCAGGGATTCGTACCCAGGTGCTCTTACTCCCAGGCCCATGTTCTTTCCACTAGGCCACACAGCTCCTTTTTTGCAAACAATATGCAAAATGTGTGCTGACAATATGCAGAATTGGATATTTTATTGGTCACTATGCAATGCTGAATTGGGCTCCCGAGCTCAATAAAATTTATGTCCGGGGTGAATGTGTAAGAAAATTAAGTTGAATACATACACTCTTTGAATCCCCAGAAAACTAAAGCTATGTGTCTCTAGAAGACACGTCAGAACACAAGAAAATCTATTTTTAATTCAAAGCACATGTTCTCTAGCTCTAGCTCCTGTTGGACTGGATGGGTACATAAATGCAGCTCTCATACTGGTGAAGGTTTAAAACTATGAGAGTCCCAAACTTGACATGTGAAAATTGAACCAATTTAAATATAATGGCATACCCTTGATTCCTATAAGCAAAAAAGTACATTTTTGGTAATTTTTCTTTTCAGTGTACAGACAAGTGTGGATTTGATTACCGACAAAGAATAACATACTGTATTGGAGTCCAGTCTGTTCAGAGTAACGAGGTGTCTGAGCTTCGGTCTGTAACCTATAAAGAATGCCCCGTCCTGCCTTCTCCGCATATTCATAAGTGCAGTTTCAGGGGCTGCCTTCAAGCAGCTACTTGGAAGGTTGGAAAATGGAGCAAGGTTGGTATAAATGCTTGAATTGAAAATCCTGTAATTTCACCCCATAAAGCACAACAAAATCCTAAGGTCCATAATAATTAATAATGATGGTATTTGTTAAGTGCTTACTATGTGCCTGGGTAGCGCTGGGGTAGATACGAGCTAATTGGGGTGGACACAGTCCGTGTAATAATAATAATAATGTTGGTATTTGTTAAGCGCTTACTATGTGCAGAGCACTGTTCTAAGCACTGGGGGAGATACAGGGTAATCAGATTGCCCCACGTGAGGCTCACAGTCTTCATGCCCATTTAACAGATGAGGTAACCGAGCCACAGAGAAGTCAAGTGACTTGCTCACAGTCACACAGCTGACAAGTGGGATTTGGGATTTGATCTGGGATTTGAACCCATGACCTCTGACTCTCAAGCCCGTGGTCTTTCCACTGAGCCACGCTGCTTCCCACATTGAGCTCACAGTCTCAATCTCTATTTCACAGATGAGGTAATTGAGGCATAGAGAAGAGAAGTGACTTGCCCAAGTTTACGCAGCAGGCACATGGCAGAGCTGGGATTAGAACCCATGACCTTCTGACTCCCAGGCCTGTGATCTATCCACTAAGCCATGCTGCTACATGCTTGTGCATGATGTGCAACCCAGTGTGCTGACATTATTTTGTAATAATCAGTAGTTAAAAAAATGACTGGCAATAATTCCAAGTCTTGTGATGTTCATGTCTAGCCCTCTGCTACATGGGAATGAGCATCAGAGGTAGATTTAGACAATTTCTTTTCATTATTATTATCTCATTTGTTAAGCACTTAACTACGTGCCAGACACTGTACTAAGCGTTGGATTAGATACAAGATTTTCAGATTGGACACAGTCCCTGGCGCACATGGGGCGCACAATCCAAGAAGAGGGAGTAGGATTTACTCTCCATATTACAGATGAGGAAATGGAAGCTCAGAGAAGTTAAGTGACTTGGCCAAGGTCACACAGCAGACAAGGGGTGGAGTTGGAACTAGAACCAGGTCCTCTGACTCCCAGACCTGTACTCTTTCTATTCGGCTGTGCTGCTGCTCATGGGAAGCAGCGTGGCTCAGTGGAAAGAGCCCGGGCTTGGGAGTCGGAGGTCACGAGTTCGAATCCTGGCTCTGCCACTTGTCAGCTGTGTGACTGTGGGCGAGTCACTTAACTTCTCTGGGCCTCAGTTACCTCATCTGTAAAAAGGGGATGAAGACTGTGAGCCCCACGTGGGACAACCTGATTCCCCTGTGTCTACTCCAGCGCTTAGAATAATGCTCTGCACATAGTAAGCGCTTAACAAATACCCACATTATTATACCAGTAATTGTACATGATATATAATAAAATATATTTAATAAATGAGTAGCAGCATGACCTAGTAGAAAGAGCACATGGGAATTACATAACCTGAGTCCTAGCCCTGGCTCTGCCACTTGCCTGCTGTGTGACGTTGGGCAAGACACTTAACTTCTCTGGGCCTCAGTTTCCTTATCTGTAAAATGGCGATTCAATACCCATTCTCCCTCCTACTTAGAGTGGGAGCCCCATGTTGGATAGGAACTGTGTCTGACTTGATTAACTTGAATCTACACCAGTGTTTTGAACAGTGCTTAATAAACAATAAGTTCTTAACAAATACCGTAAGGATAATATACACTGTATTCATTCAATTGTATTTATTGAGCACTTATTGTACTAAGAGCAACTTATTGTATGCAGAGCACTGTATTAAGCTCTTGGGAGAGTAAAATACAACAACAAACAAGACACACTCACTGCCCACAAATATCAATCGATCACTATGTGTAGAACACTGTACTAAGTGCTTGGAAGAACAGAATACAACGGAGTTGGTAGACACATTTCCAGACCACAGTGGAAGTCTAGAGGGGAAGGCAGACATTAATAAGGTGAAACATTTTGGCCTAGTGAAAAGAACTGGGCCTGGAAGTCAGGGGACCTAGGTTCTAACCCCAGCTCTGCCACTTACCTGCTTTGCGACCTTGGGCAAGTCACTTAACTTCTTTGTGCCTCAGTTTCCTTATCTGCAAAGTAAGAATTCAATATCTGTTCTCCTTCCGACTTAGAATGTGAGCCCCATGTGGGACGTGATTGTCTCGTATCTAACCCAGCGTTTGCTACAGTTCTTAGTTTAGCTTAAAGTACCGCACTTGTTAATATAAAGAAATAATTTATAATACACAATTCATAACTATGTACATAAGTGCTGTGGGGCGAATACCAAATGTCAAAGATCCAAGTACACTGACTACTAAGCAGGGAAAGGGAAAGGGAGCCAGGGAAAAGAGGGCTTAGTTGGGGAAGGCCTCTTGGAGGAGATGTGATCTCAACAGTGCTTTGAAGGTGGGAAGAGTGATGGTCTGACATATAATAATAATAATAATGATGACGGTATTTGTTAAGTGCTTACCATGTGCCAAGCACTGTTCTAAGTGCTAGGAGAGATAGAAGATAATCAAGTTGATAATCAGGTTGTCCCATATGGGGCTCACAGTCTTAATACTCATTTTGAAGATGGGGTAACTGAGGCACAGAGAAGTGAAGTGACTTGCCTCAAGCCAAACAGCTGACAAGTGGTGGAGCCAGGATTAGAACCCACAACCTCTGACTCCCAAGCCGTGCTCTTTCCGCCAAGCCATGCCTCTACTCTATGTGGAGGGGGAGGGAGTTCCAGGGTAGGGGGAGGATGTGAGAAGAGGGTCGGCAGTGAAATAGATGAGGTAAGGGCTAAGCAAGCTGGCACTAGAGGAGGCAGTGTAGGAGGGAGGAGTTTTGATTGAGTGCTTTAAAAGGAGTTTCTGTTTGTTATGGAGGTGGATGGGCAATATATATATATAATGAATACACATATAAATAATTGAATCTCTTTCAAGCTATTTATATAGTACCGACCGATAGTTATCGAATAATTTTCTAACTGTGATAATAACACGTAGAAATAAAAATATTTAAACCCCATCCTTCCTTATGACAATTTTCAAGTTGTTTATCTGTTCCCCTCCTACTTAGTGATCCCAATGCCAATTATTTATTTTGATTACTCTCTTCTAAATAATTTCATATAAGTTTTCCCATTACAGAGTACTTTCTCTGGGGCAGGGATTGTGTAACTTGCTTGTTTTAAACTTCTCAAGGATTTTTTCAGGTCCTTGGTAACCCCATGAACACTCAGTAAGTCCTCTTGCTAGGATAGGTCAGACAGGGTAGGCTAAGATGCTTAATTGGGGAAGGATGACAACTTCAGTAACATCTATAGAGAAGCAGCATGGCTCAGTGGAAAGAGCCCAGACTTGGGAGTCAGAGGTCATGGGTTCGAATCGCAGCTCTTCCACTTGTCAGCTGTGTGACTGTGGGCAAGTCACTTAACTTCGCTGTGCCTCAGTTCCCTCATCTGTAAAATGGGGATGAAGACTGTGAGCCTCACGTGGGACAACCTGATTACCCTGTATCTACCCCTGCGCTTAGAACAGTGCTCTGCACATAGTAAGCGCTTAACAAATACCAACAGTATTATTATCTAAAGGGAGGTAAATGGATCAGATATCTTCTCCGCTACCCCAGTTCTATCCATATTCTAATTCCAATTCGCTTATGCAACATCATGCCGACATATATTTTCATTTCTTTTTTCTTATCATCAGCACTTTGAATTATGTTTTTGATATGCATATATATAAATGCTCAAATTTCCAAGTGTTAATCTTCAGAACCTCTTCAGCAAAAAGACATCTTGTGCTTTTACTCAAAGCAAAAACTCACAATTGGCAACTCACCTCGCATCAAATATCTGGTCTTTTCACCTGTCATATCCCAACTCCCTCCCTTTATACTTCACAAGTCAACCTTCTAGCTGTTCCTTGCTCTTGATTCACTTTTTTTTTTAATGGAATTTGTTAAGCACTTACCACGTGCCAGGCACTGAACTAAGTTCTGGGGTAGAAATGAGCTCATCAGGTTGAACACAGTCCAACACACGCTCACCTGTGTCTCCTTGAACACATTATCACTCTTGCCATCCCCCAAATTGGAACTCTTTTCCTCCTCCCCTAAATCCGACAGACCATAACCCTTCCTATATGAAAGTTTTCCTGAAAGCCCACCAACCCCAACGTGCCTTTCCCGATTCATTTCCAGCATCCCAAATTATATAAACTCATCAGCCATCTCTAATGCTTATTTACCAAATTTCATTCATTGTCAGCACTTATGTCAATTAATCAATCAACTGTATTTACTGTGCTCTTTCTGTGTGCAAAGCCCTGAATTAAGCGCTTGGGAGAGTCCATTATAACCATAAAAAGACACATTCCCTGCCCACAATAAGCTTACAGTCGAGAGGGAGTCTTCGCTTGTCTTGTCTTATGCTGCTGAGTCATTTCTGACCAATAGCGACTCCATTGGACACATCTCTCCCCGAACTCCCCACCTTCTTCTGCAATTGTTCCGGTAGTGTATCCGTAGAGTTTTACCATAATTGTGTATATATATTATACATTCATATATATTTTATGTAAAACAAATTATGCATCAATATTTAATCACTTACTTATTTTGATTATCCTGTGAATACTTTTAGACGAAAGTACCTGTCCAAAGTCAATCGATTCATGGTATTTACTGAACAATGTTCCCTGCCCTCGGGGATCTTCAGAACTGAAGGATTTTAATGGAGAAGAGATTTATTTTATATTCGTATGAATCATTAGGTATCAGACTGATTCATCTTCTGATTGTAATCCCCGAATAGTGCTCAGAAACCTGTGGACTTGGCACACAGGAGAGAAGAGTTGAGTGCCTGACCGAAAATGGTTGGTCCAGCGACTTGTGCCTTTCCCGTTTAAAACCAGAAGCTAGGAAGTTGTGCCATATCAGAGACTGTAAGTAAAGGAAATCAAAACTTGATCGGTGTGCTCATCACACTTGGCCTGATGTTACTTAAAATTGGATAATAGAGATCTAAATATGGACATCCTCAAAACTACACTAAGTGCTGAAATTCTGAAATCCAGGAAGTGATTGATTTTATCCACTTTTCCTTGAAGGTGAAATAGTGACAAATTGCAAAGAAATCCAGGTGAAAAAAATGATTAAGGATGATGGCGAGTATCTAATTAACATCGAAGGAAAAAGGATAAAGGTATAACAAGTTTTATTACGGTGACTGGAGTTTGATTCAATTAATAACCGTGTTCTGAAGATTTCATTTCTCTTTTAGGTTTATTGTTCAGACATGCATTTGGAGAACCCCAAGGAATATCTATCACTGGTTAAAGGTGAAGAAGACAACTTTGCAGAAGTGTATGGATACAGGTACTAACTGTCTATTTTTTGGGAGGTCTAATGCTTGGTGGGGGTATTGGTTGCCCACATTACAAGTAAGATGGAAGGAGGAGCAGGAATATGGGCTTGGGAGTCAGAGGACGTGGGGGGAAGCAGCGTGGCTCAGTGGAAAGAGCCTGGGCTTCGGAGTCGGAGGTCATGGGTTCGAATCCCAGATCTGCCACTTGTCAGCTGGGTGACTGTGGGCAAGTCACTTCACTTCTCTGTGCCTCAGTTCCCTCATCTGTAAAATGGGGATTAAAACTGTGAGCCCCACGTGGGACAATCTGATCACCCTGTATCCTCCCCAGCGCTTAGAACAGTGCTTTGCACATAGTAAGCGCTTAACAAATACCATTATTCTAATTCCGGCGCCGCCACTTGACTGCTCTGTGACCTTGGGCAAGTCGTTTCACTTCCTCTGGGCCTCAGTTACCTCGTCTGTAAAATGGGGATTAAGACTGTGAGCCCCACATGGGACATCCTCATTATCTTGTATCCACTGCAGCGCTTAGAACAGTGCTCGGCACGTAGTAAATGCTTAACAAATGCCAGAATTATTATTATTATTATTATAAAAAGACAATAGGACAGTGAGGCTAGATCTCCCCCTCTAGACTTGAAGCTTCTTGTTGGGCAGGGATCATGTCTACCAACTCTGTTGTACTGTACTCTTCCAAACACTTGTAAAGTGCTCAATAAGCACTCAATATATACCATTGATTAACTGTTAGATAGACCCAGTCAGGGATAATAGCCCTGTAGAAGACTGACTCCACCCACTGACTACTGAGAAAACTGGAATTAGATGTCCAACAATCAATTATTCAATCAGTGGTATTTATTGAATACTTTCTGTGTGCAGAGCAGTATACTAAGTGCTCGGGATAGTACAGTTCAGCAGACTTCCCTGCCAACATGAGTTTACAGTCGAGAAAGGGGATAGAAGAAACCAGTGTCTGGTAGCTGCAAGTAGCAAATATTGAAATCTTAAGTCTAGCCCTGCCTGGAAATTCATTCATTCAATAGTATTTATTGAGCGCTTACTATGTGCAGAGCACTCTACTAAGCGCTTGGAATGAACAAGTCGGCAACAGATAGAGACAGTCCCTGCCGTTTGACGGGCTTACGGTCTAATCGGGGGAGACCAACAGACAAGAACAATGGCAATAAATAGAGTCGAGGGGAAGAACATCTCGTAAAAACAATGGCAACTAAATAGAATCAAGGCGATGTACAATTCATTAACAAAATAAATAGGGTAATGGAAATATAGACAGTTGAGCAGACGAGTTCAGTGCTGAGGGGATGGGAAAGAGCACAGGCTTGGGAGAAGGAGGACCTGGGTTCTAGTCTTGACTCTGTCACTTGTCTGCTGTGTGACCTTGGGCAAGTTACTTAACTTCTCTATGCCTCAGTTACCTAATCTGTAAAATGGGGATTGATATTCATTCAACCCTGTTTATTGAGCACTTACTGTGTGCAGAGCACTGTACTAAGAGGTTGGAAAGGACAATTCAGCAACAAATAGAGGCAATTCCTGTCCACAACAGGCTCACAGTTTAGAAGACTGTACTGTCTTTAACTCTAGAGGTTAATGCTGTAAACGCTATGTGGGACAGGGACTGTGTCCAACCCAATTATCTTGTACCTGTACTTGTATCTTGTATCCCAGTACTTAGTACAGTGCCTGGCACAAAGTAAGTGCTTAACAAATACCTTAAAAACTATTCATATATGCAAAGTTTTGGTGAGGATGATTTTTCTAACATACAGCACTCTCGACTGCAATGTAATCTCATTGAGGGCAGAAAATGTGTCTTCCAACTCTGTTGTACTGTTGCATTGTATTCTCTCAAGCTCTTTGTATAGTTCTCTGCATACAGTAAATGCTCAGTAAATATGATTGATTGATTGATACATATGTTACACATTTCATTGTTTACATTCATAAAATTATTGGTATTGCTTTTTGGTCATTTAGTCATATTGCTATATGGTACTGCAATTCAGTCAAGTTAATAGTGTTAACTCTAGGTAGTGCATTTTTTTAGTCACATGAAGGAATAGATTGTTTTGGCTAATTTGGAGGCTCTTAGGCGATAGTCTCCTTCATGACGTAGTGGATAGAGCATGGGCCTGGGAGTCAGAAGGTCCTGGGTTCTAATGCTGACTTCACCACATGTCTGCTTTGTGACTGTGGGCAAGTCACTTCACTTCTCTGGACCTCAGTTATCTCATCTGTAAAATGCAGATTGAGACTGTGAACCCCATGTGCGACAGGAAGTGTAAACAACCTGATTTGCTTGCATCTATTACAGCACTTAGAACAGTACTTGGCACATAGTAAGTGCTTAACAAATACCACAATTATTATCTCTCTTTTAACACTCTATTTTTATAGAACTAATTTAAAGTAGAGGCTAGGGATTTTCAATATTGCATGGCAGTCATTCCAATAACCCCTCCGCTCAGGAGAAAGAAGAGGAATCCAGGAGATTGACTCCTGAAGTATCCTGAATGCATTATACGGTATTAATTTGGAAGCGATCCAGTAAGAGGAAAGTGTTGGGAAAGACAATCAGGGGCCAGATGGATAGGAGGAGAAGCCACTCAGCTATGTGGGGGAAAGTTGGAACTGTGATCCTGGGAGGTGAGGACCAGAGAAGGTTCAGAGCTGTGAACCCTGAAAGACACAGTGGGAAGCAGGAATCAAAGATTTGTTTAATCACATTTATTGAGCACTTACTGTGTGCAAAGCTCTTTACTAAGGCTTAAAGATGTGACTCCAGAAAGTATTCTAGGGGTTCCGAGGTCGGTACTCGCATGAAGTTAGGCTGCGACCCCTGAGGGGGAAAAATGACACTGATCTGCCCTAGCATCCAAAGGACTTGGAGAGGGTAAGGGTGGTCCCTGGCACTCCCTGGGAGCAGAGGGGAAGGACCAGAGAAATGTGAGCCCTGGGACAGCTCCAGAAAAGCACAGAGGGTTCTGAATGGGAAATAGATCAGATCTAGGAAAAAAGCAGCTTGGATCTAAATGTTTCTTATTTGTCACCTGGTTAATATGAAAAGGATACTTGCAGAAAGTCTATTCAAGTTATCTAGAATCTACCTTGCTGTTGTCTGTGGTATGGATAAGAGGAGAAGCTCTGACTACCCAAAAGGCCCAAAATTTGGAAGCCCTTTCTCCCTCAGAATATCCATAGCCAGCCCTGCAATAATAATAATGACGGTATTGTTAAGCACTTAATCTGTGCCAGGCACTGTAGTAAACGTTGGGGTGGATACAAGCAAATCGAACTGGACACAGTCCCTGTCCCACGTGGGTCTCGCAGTCTCGATCCTCATTTTACAGATGAGGTGACTGAGGCACAGAGAAGTAAAGTGACTTGTCCAAGGTCACACAGATAAGTGGAGGAGCTGGGACTAGGACCCATGACCTTCTGACTCTCAGGCTCTGGCTCTATCCACGACACCATGCTGTTTTGACTTGTCCCCAAACAATCCCAATCAATCAGTTAACCAATCAATTGTATTTATTGAGCATTTACTGTATGCAGAGCACTGTACTAAGCATTTGGGAGGGTACAGTATATCAGACTTGGTAGACACAGTCCCTGCCCACAACGAGCTTAAAATCGGGGGGGGGGGGGGGGCAGACGTTAATATTAATAATTAATTAAGGATATGTGCATAAGTGCTATGGGGCTGAGGAAGGGGTGAAGAAAGCGTGTAAATCCAGGTGCAGGACCAGTGCAGACAGGAGTGGGAGAAAAGGACATGAGGGCTTAGTCAGGAAGTCATCTTGAAGGAGATATGATTTTAATAAGACTTTGAAGGAGTGGAGAGGAATAGTCTTCTGGATATTAAGAGGGTTGGATGTGGGTGAAATGTCAGTGGTGAGATAGATGAGATTTAGGTACAATGAGCAGGTTGGCATTACAGGATTGAAGTCTGTGGGCTCCTGGGTTGTAATAGGAAATCATTAGGGGAAGCAGCACGGGCCTGGGAGTCAGAGGATGTGGGTTCTAATTCCTACCCTGCCACTTGTCTGCTGTGTGACCTTGGGCAAGTCGCTTCACTTCTCGGTGCCTCAGTTTTCTAATCTGTATAATGGGGATTAAGACTGTGAGCCCTATGGGGACAGTGACTGTATCCAACTTGATTATCTTGAATCTACCCCATTGCTTAGTAAAGTCCCTGGCACAAAGTAAGTGCTTAACAAATCCCACAGTGATTATTATTATTATTATGTAGGTAAGGTAGGAGGGGCAAGATGATGGAATGTTTTAAAGCATATGATAAAGGAGTTTCTGTTTGATGCCGAAGTAGATGGGCACCCCCTGGAGGTTCTTGAGAAGTCCGGAAACGTGGACTGGATGGTTTTGGAGCAAAATGATCTGGGCAGCAGAGTGAAATATGACTAGAGAGGGGAGAGACGGGAGTCTGGGAGGTCGGCCAGGAGGCTGAGGCAGTAATAAAGGCAGGATAGGTTAAGTGTTTGGACTACTATGGTAGCAGTTTGGATGAAGAGGAAGGGGCAGATTCTAGAATCCTCTGGCCTTTGAAGAGTCACCTTGATTTCAGACACAAGATGGTGACAGCTATAGGGGTCTGGGCACCTGGGGGAAACCAAAGATAGACTTTTCTGGGAATGTGAAAGTGGAGGAAGGGAGTGAATAGTCTAAGCCATAAATTATGTCTTGAAGTCAAATTTACTCAGGTTGCAAAATGACCTCCCAAATGTTATAAAATTTCAGGTCACATAATAATACTCATAATAATTGTGGTACTTGTTAAGCACTTACTGTGTTGCAGGCATTATACTAAGCAATGGATACAGACAAATCGGGTTAGACACAGTCCCTGTCCCACGTGAGGCTCACAGTCTCAATCCCCATTTTACAGATGAGGTAACTGAGACACAGAGAACTAAAGTGACTTGCCCAAGGTCACTCAGAGACAAGTGGCAGAGCTGGGATTAGAACCCATGACCTTTTGACTTCCAGGCCCGTGCTCTATCCACTACACCATGCTGCTTCTCATCCCCTGACCTGATCCCAGTTCTGCCACTTGCCTGCTCTGTGATCTTGGGCAAGTCATAACTTCTCTGTGCCTTAGTTTACACATTTAAATTTGGGAATTAAACACCTAATTTCTCTGGTACTGAGACTATGAGCCCCCTGTGGGACGGGGACTGTGCCCGGCCTGATTATCTTGTATCTACCCTAGCATGTAGAACAGTGCTTGGCACTTAGTAAGCACTTCAGAAATCCCATTATCATGATTATTATTGCCATTGATATTTCCTGCTCTTCATCCCTTTGTCCTTCAATCCATGGTACTGCATTCCTTTCCTATTCATCTTGTTACAATCATACTAGTTAAAGGGTCTCCCATCCTTAAACGCATTCAGCTTATGAGCAAATCCTAAAATATTCAAAAAATTTTGTAGGCTACAAAATCCATATGAATGTCCCTTCAATGGAAGTAGAAGACAAGACTGTGCATGTAGAAATGACTACCCTGCTGCTGGATATACTGTTTTTAGCAAAATTAGAATTGATCTCCTCTCCATGCAAATTAAAAGTAAGTAGTGACGCATTGCAGTAATGCTTTGGAAATGCTGGTCCTCTGGGTGGTACAACTGTCATAGCCGTTCATTTATCATCATCAAAGTTCCTCCCTCAGGGTCTTACTCCCTGTGCTGTAAGACTGCTGGTATTGCTGCTTCTGTCCATGACACTGCCCTTAACTGTAAAATCACTGCACTTCAAAAGTAACATCTGCAATTTGTCCCCTCAGTCTCCCCTTTTAATGTGCGCTTGCAGATTTCAACAATTTCAGAAGGAAAGGCTAAATTTAAAATGTAATTTCATTCCTAAACTCGTTTCAATTGCATAGATGTTTTTATGACACTCAAAGTTGGACAGATTCTTTAATGATGAAAGATGTACGCCCAGGTGAAGAAGATGATTATTGTGCTGAAGTCACACGGGAATCAGAAGTGTCCTATTACGCAAGCGTGGTTTTCTTGAAAGACTTTAGGTTAATGGTGGTGGTGCAATGGGAAGAGCACTGTGCTGGGAATCAGGAGATCAGCGCTTAGTACAGTGCCTGGCACATAGTAGGCACTTAACAAATACCATAATTATCATTATTATTATCTGGTTTCCAGTCCTGGTTCTGCCTGTAGCCGCTGTCTAATATGAGCAAAACCTGCACTGGAAATCTGCCAACTCACTGTGAACAGGGAATTTGTCCATTGTATTGTTGTGTTGTATTCACCCCAGTGCTTAGTACAGTGCCCTGCACATAGTAAGCGCTCAGTTAATACAATCGATCGTACGATCGCATTTTAAGGGAAACATCGTCGTGTCCTTTGTTGCACACAAATACTCAACTGTTCATTTGAATAACCCTGCTGTGCTGTAACCAGATGGGTTTGTGTTACCAGAAAAACATTCTAAAATGTAACTGTTACTTTCTAGTCAAAACATGTCGTGAAACCATGCATTAAGGCAGAACCAGTGGATTGTGGGTTTTTGGATGTGGTATGAGGCCTGTGGAAGCTCTCCAATGGATGTAATAATTATAATAATGATGGTATTTGTTAAGCATTTACTATGTACTATGTACTGGAGTATGTTTACTATGTACTGGAGTAGATATAAGCTAATCAGGTTGGACACAGTCCCTGTCCCATATAGGGCTCACACACTTAATCCCCATTTTACCGATAGGGGAACTGAGGACCAGAGAAGTGAAGTAAAGTGCCCAAGATCATATTCATTCATTCAATAGTATTTATTTAGCTCTTACTATGTGCAGAGCACTGTACTAAGCACTTGGAATGTACAATTTGGCAAGAGAGACAATCCCTGCCCAATAAAGGGCTCACAGTCTAAACATGTCACACAGCAGACATGTGGCGGAGCCAGGATTAGAACCCATGACCTTCTGACTCCCAGGCCCGTGCTCTTTCCACTAAACCACGCTGTGTAAATTTGCCGAGATCAGTTCATGACACTGTAATCCACATCGCTTCCTCGGCTGGTCTTTAATTCAGTGCTTCTTTCATCCGCTTTGGTCTCACGTACTACCCGGAGGAATGATTCACTCTCCAAACGATGAGTTAGCTTCCTTATTTTCAAACTCACAATTATGACAAGTTATGACATAAAGAGAAGACAAAATATCTCATCTCAGAAAAGCAAATGGATATTACTCTTTGATCTTTGCCTTTGATCTTTGTAACCAGGGAGAGTGTCATCTCTCTGCTTTAAAGAATACGTACGGCACTGCTGCAGTTGAATACAGTTTTCATAGTCACGTCCATCTAGGAAACTTCGGTCATGTTGAAAACTCTATCCTTCCTTCGAAAAGGTGGGAAGAAACAAAATCATTCAAATTCTAAAGGAAAGAGAACCTTGATTATTTCCCTGAGTTAATACAAATTTGATGTGCTCATAGTTTTTAGAGAAGCAGTGTGGTTTAGTGGAAAGAACTCGGGCTTGGGAGTCAGAGGTCGTGGGTTCTAATGCCAGCTCCGCCACTTGTCAACTGTGTGACTTTAGGCAAATTACTTCACTTCTCTGGGCCTCAGTTACCTCATCTATAAAATGGGGATTAAGATTGTGAGCCTGCATGGGACAACCTGATTATTTTTTATCTACCCCAGTGCTTAGGATAGTGATTGGCACATAGTAAATGCTTAACAATTATATTATTATTATATTATTATTTGTATAGATGCTTGAAATAGTTTGTTATAAGCCCTCGAAAATTCTGTTTCCAGTACTCAAAAAATGTCCTGTCTGTTTTCTAGTTACAGACCTTCTTTTTGCTCATACCATATTTGGAAAAGCGGTTCCATTCGGCACAGCTGGAGATTGTTATAGTGCTGCACGATGCCCACAGGTATTAAATAAGTCTTTGGTTATTTTTCTCCTTTGAAAATCGTATTTAAGACATCTTCACTTTAATTCAGTTTCTTGGCACAGGATAAGTAAGGTGCTCCACAGGAAAAAATGAAGAGTAAAATAATACTTTTGAATCTAGAAGATTGTACTGTCTCAAGGGTTTAGTACAGTACTCAGCACACAATAAGCACTCAATAAATACCATTGATTGATTACTTTGTGACAGAGCTGGGACTACAATTCCTAGTCGCATGTTCTTTCCTTTAGGTTATATTGACACTCCAAAAGCACTCATGTAAAAGGCTTTTGGAGGTAGAAACAAACCAACAAACAAAATATGCCAATAGATCTCCATATTTGTAATTGTTATTCCTTTGCAAAGAAGATGTCTGGTTAGTGAAATTCAGCCCTGAGTGCGTGTGTGAGTGAAATGCTCGATGCGGCTTGCGTATCCAGGAACAGAAACTATTCCTTGCTCTGTCATTGTTTTGTTTGTAGAGCTTGGTGCTATTTTCACTTCTGTCTCCCTTTTCATCATCTGAATGAAGCTTCAGTTCTTGTAGAATCTCTCCTTTCTTAATGGCAGTCTGGCACCCTCGTCCGTGTGTAACAATGGACTCTCAATTTTAGCTGGGATACAGTGTTGTCTGGGTTCTGATTTCCAGTCCTTGAAAACTTTCCTCTCTTCTTTTTGCTTTCAGTTCCTCAATTTCAGCTTGCCATTTTGCAGCTGATAGGGATCTCTGTAATGTGATTGTAATTTACAGTTGATATAAGAAGGAGAACAAGGAGTAGCATGGCCTACTGGATAGAGCGGGGGCCTGGGAGTCAGAAGGACATGGGTTCTAATCCCAGCTCTGCTACTTGTCTACTGTGTGACCTTGGGCAAGTCATTTCACTTCCCTGGGCCTCATTTACCTCATTTGTAAAACGGAGATTGACTATGATCCCTTTGTGGGACATGGACTGTGTCCAACCTGATTAGCTTGTATCTACTCCAACATTTAGTAAGTGCCTGACACACAGTAAATACCATAAAAATACTATTAAAAGGGATAGAACATTCCTCTTTGTTCAACCCTGTAAAATTATAATAATTAGTTTTGGGAGGTTTCTGTCTTAGTGGAAAGAGTCTGGGCTTGGGAGTCAGAGGTCATGAGTTTTAATCTCGGCTTCGACACTTGTCAGCTGTGTGACTTTGGGCAAGTCACTTAACTTCTCTGTGCCTCAGTTACCTCATTAGTAAAATGGGGATTAAGACCGTGAGTTCCATGTGGGACAACCTGATTACTTTGTATCTCCTCCAGCGCTTAGAACAGTGCTTGGCATATAGTAAATGCTTAACAAATACCATTACTATTATTATTTAAATAAAAAAAATGAAGTTGGGTAATCTTTAGAGTCAATTCTCTCCAAAGATGGTCACACACACTATCAATGAACTTTGCTCCACATTTCTTGAGTAAAATGTAGCCCCTAGAGCATTTGTGATGACCAGAGATCTGCCCTTTGTTGAAGAGAGATCAGACAATTGTTTCCTCTCTGGGTATTCTTGGGACAAGAGAGACTCAACTGGTCATTGAGGGCACAAATTCCCACTTGCGTTTTTTTTCCCCCAGATTCCTGACTCCAGTGCCATGCTCTTTCCATCAGGCCACACTGGTTACATATAAACACCAATCAGAGATTTATTGGCATGGGGGGAAGTTGGCTAGGAGTTGGGGAATCTAGGCTCCAAGAAATTATCTCTGTTGCACTACAAATTATCCTTGAGAGCCCCAGGGAAGCTCTGCTACTCTCTCACATCAGAGACCTTTGCCTCTCAGTCAACAATTCTCTCCCAGACCCAAAGGCAAGGAAGAAAGGAGGAAGTCACAGAGGGGAATGTGGAAGAGCTTGCACCAGTTCAAAGTCTGGTCAACTGGGTAACTTCATTCTTTCCCCTTTCTTTCTTTAAATGTTTATACCCCTGTGTAAAAGAAGGAAGAGTCAGTGACTCCATAGGTGTAAACAAATGTTTCCGAGCAAAAGGAACTCTCGGTGTTTAGATCGTTCATACATTTCACATATTTTTCCATTTTCTCTGGTACCTCAGGGACGGTTCAGTATCAATTTGGCAGGCACCGGGTTGAAGATATCCAGTTCAGCAAAGTGGCTTGCCCAAGGCAATTATGCATCTGTCAATGTGCATAGATCTCTGGTAAGTCCTGTTACACGCGCAATTCATTCAAAACACTTCTTTCCAGATGCTCATCGTTTCTTAACTGCGTATTCCTTTATTGGTAGATTCAGGTCTGTTTGAACTGTGAGATCAACTGCTCTAGTCTCCATTATCTTCCAGGCACCTCAAATCATGATAATCAGTGAACTTGTACATTCAATCTTATTTATTGAGCTTGTGTTATGTGATAGAGAGAAAAAATGTGTACAGTCACCATACTTTTTGTGATATTTATGAAATTTTGTCCAATTGGAACTAAATGCTTTCCTCATGTTCAGGTTCTAGAAGCTAGTCCAATGTCTGTTTTTTTTTTTTAACATAATCAGGCTGTGTTGGGATCAATTTTCAGGTAATTAAAAAATTATTGCCCTGGATTTTTAAGCATATTCAGTTTTATTTCACCACTGCAATTCCTTCACCAAAAGACTGTTGATCTTTTATGGAATGTGTTTTGTAAAGTAACTTAATAGATTGAAAACCCATTGAAATAAACGATTTCCACTGCTTGTACAATGCAGGCTCAAATAATAATAATAATGATAACAATAATGATCATGATAGTACCAGTTAAGTGCTTACCCTGTGCCAGGCACTGTTCTAAGTGCTGAGGTACAAGGTAATCAGGTTGTCCCACGTGGGGCTCACAGTCTTAATCCCCATTTTACAGATGAAGTAACTGAGACATAGAGAAGTTAAGTGACTTGCCCAAAGTTACACAGATGATAAGCAGTAGATCCGGGAATAGAACCCACAACCTCTGACTCCCAAGCCCATGCTCTTTCCACTAAGCAACACTGCTTCCCTAATTTACCAAATAACTTTCTTGTGAATAAATTCAGGGTACTTTTATGCCCCAGTAGGCTGAATTTGTTGTCTGTGAAAAAACTAAGCATGAATCCTTTTCAAAGGCAAGTGAAACAATGGATTTTTCCTAGCTCTGGACACCTTAGCTTTTTATTGCAATTTACTATAAAGCTGAAAACAATTTCTCCAAGTACTTTTGGGCTTAATGCCCAAGCATTCTACTGGGTGACCTTCTCCCTCATCCACATCAATCTCAGGAAGCGTTTGCCAAGCATTTTAATGATTCAAACATGATATATATATATATATATATATATATATATATATATATATATATATGTATTTTAACCCCTAACATGTTCTTCAGTATACCCACCCATATCTGACTGACTCATATTTCTCCCCTTTCTCTCTTCCAGGATGGCACAAAGATATACGGTAGATGTGGTGGGTTCTGTGGGAAATGTATGCCTCATTCAAACATGGGCCTCCCCATCCAAGTCCAGTGAAAATTCCAAGGTGGAATCACCCAAGGAGGGGAACTATGCTCCTGTAGAGCCCGATCACAAACGATTTTCCTTCTGCGATCCTCTGATTCTGGAATGTTGGCATAGGAATATTCTGCTCCCTTTTCTGCAGGGATGCCTACCAGTTTCATTTGGGCGTAAACTTCGAAGAAGACTCCTTTGGTGTATAAACTCAATCAAAAGCCCCTGGGTTTGGTGAGTGAGGTATTCATTCCCGGTGCAGCCTACAAGCTGTTGGATAGGATTAGAGGGGGGTGGAGGAGAAGGAAAATTAGGTGGAGAAAGAGGAGGAGGAGAGGAGAAGAAAGAGAAGAGGAGGCAGAGGGGAACAGGAGGGAAAGAGGAGGAGGAAAAAGAGGAGAGGAGGAAGAGGAGGAGGAGGAGAAGGAGGAGGGGAGTGGACTGGGTGTGGACAACAGGCATTACATTTGACTGAAGAGACCACAGTGCTGTGGAGAGTTTCTGCTTCCTCCAACTGCAGAACAGCCCTGCCATTGGCTCCCTGGCCCTTCAGCCATCTCTGCAGACCGCTTTAGCCCAGATAAGGACTTCCAATGCAGCTGCAAACCCCTCCTAGCTTTGGGGTACCAGTCTTTCCAGACAGGACCCTGGCTCGTGCCGGAGCGAGCTGCAGAGCAGGTGAGAAATTGGGGTCTTCTCTCACCCCAGAGTGAGCCTGTTGCTGCCTTCAAAGACTCCCGAGAAAGGCTCTTCTGGCAGCTTCTACCTGGGCCAAATTTCCACCTCTGCAAGCCTTCCTCGCCCAATAGGATTGTTGCCTCCCAGCGGGAATCCCAGATTCAGGTTGGAGCTGTGTTAATAGCAGCCAATCAGAAAGAATCCCAAGCTCCTCACAAAATTCCAGCCAGTTCTGCCACAGGAAAAAAATGTTACAGTAGTCGCTACTGCTGTTTGGTAACATCTCATGCTGGACCAGAAATTTATACTATGCCAGACACTATCCCTATGCTGTACTGAAATAGCATACACCGTTTGGAGTTTAAGGGTAGAAAATAAAATCCAGAAATCACACTAATCGAAATGACTCCAAATATGGACGTACGATAGTAACTAATGACACCGAACGAGTGCATAGCCGACATCCTCTCTACTGATCCAGATTAGATGCCTTGTTTTATTTTCGTTTTTGTTTCCGTTTTGTGGTGCTCAGCTTTTCATCTTCTGTCAAGAAAATGTGGTACAAATTCAGAATCAAATGATTCCCAATTTGGTTTGATCGCAAAATTGAAATTTTGTGGATACGAAACACAGGATCAGATTATATTTCTGAAATTAATTTTAAAAGCCTACCTCTGAATGAATCGTGCATACCATTGGAGCAGTATCTTTTCTGGGTTGTAACGTCTGTACATTTACTAACCCAGTATGTACATGCAAATACTTAAAAGTCTGGTTTTTTTTCAATGTTGCTTTTCAGTGCAGATTTTAGAGAAGTGATTAATTGGAGATTAGTTGTTGAAATTTCAAAAATCATGCCCTTGGAAGCCCTGTCCAATGGACTTTCCATTTCACTCATTCAGTCAATTGTATTTATTGAGCACTTACTGTATGCAGAGCGCTATACTAAGTGCTTGGGAGAGTACAATATAATATAAAAGTCACATCCCCTGCCCACAACCAACATGCAGTCTAGAGCGGGAGACAGGCGTTGATATAAAGAAAGTACATGTAGGCCTTTTTCAAAGAAATGATGAACACTGGTTTGGGCTCAGGGCAGGCATCAATCAATCAAACAATTGTATTTATTGAGCACTTCCTGTGTGCAGAGCACTGTACTAAACGCTTGGGAGAGTACAATGTAACGATGCAGCAGAGTTGCCAGACACGTTCCTTGCCCTCAAGGAGCTTATTAGAGGCCATTGGTGGAGTCCCTCATACTGGAGGCGTGGGTTGGTCTGTCCCACTTTCTTGCATGCCAGACCCCAACTACACCCACACTGAGCTCTTGTGGTCTGGTCCAGAGGCTACACATCATATAAACCATCACTATTGCTCTCAGGATCAGGTTAACCTTCCCAAGACCCATGGGAAATACAGGGTCCTCTCCCTTTCATTCATTCAATCATATTTATTGAGCGCTTACTGTGTGCCGAGCTCTGGGCTAAGCGCTTGGGAGAGTACAATACAACAGTAAACAGACACATTCCCTGCCCACCACGAGCTTACAGTCTTCTGCAGCAGCGTGGCTTAGTGGATAGAGCATGGGCCGGGGAGTCAGAAAGTTATGGATTCTAATCCCAGCTCCGACGCATCTCTGCTGTGCGACCTTGGGCAAGTCGCTTCACTTCTCTGGGCCTCGGTTACCTCATCTGGAAAATGGGGATTAAGAGTGTGAGCCATATGTTGGACAGGGTCTGTGTCCAACCTAACTCGTATCTACCGCAGTGCTTAGAACAGTGCTTGGCACATAGAAAGCTCTTAACAAGTACCATTGTATTATAGTATTATTATTATTCTGTGTCCTTCTGCCTTGCTGGCTATCAGGGGACTGTCTCACAAGCAGAGACCCAAAGCCCAGAAGGCACGGCAGTCATGATGGTGGGTGGACTCGAACCCAGCTCCTAGAACAGACAGGAGGCCGCCACCCCTGCCATTGCTTCTGGACTGAGACCCATCCCGGCTTCCCAGGACCCCTAAGGGACTATCTGTGGCCACCCGAAGACAAGGAGAGGCCACCCAAGGCAGCTGCGGAGTACTGACAGGAACCAGGGGCCGTGTCGGTCTTGCTTTTATGGCCAAACTACCACTCGATCGTAAGCTCCGTGAAGTCAGGGGTTGTGTTTTCTAACTCCATACTTCTCTCCCAAATGCTTAATGCAGGGCTCTATACAGAGTAAGCACTCAAACCATTCCATTGACTAATCAATCCTTTAATTGACGAGCCAACAATGTGTGTGGCAGTCTCCTTTCTTCCATTGTCTAATATGACAGAATAAGGAGCATTCTTGGTTCACAATTCCTGGTCCTGGTGTGGTTCAAAAATAAAGTGCCAGTTTAATGGCAGTCTATTGCAGGGCAAATTCTCAGGTATTGAAATTTCAAGGTCTTCCGAGTGCTTAAGTGCTTACTCTATATTAATTATAGATAGCCAAATACAGTATTTTTCCATGTTATCTTTTTAAACCAAAAGCATTGTCTACTAATGGTTTTCTTTTGCCAGTTAACGATTGGGGACACAATAATGCAGCTATAAGCTAGTGTTACCCACAGAGGTTCATGTCCATTAGAAATATGTTTCAACTAAGGGGTAGTTTGTAACCACACAAGGCACTAAGATATTTTGTGCTAATACATTTAGAGGGATGTCCTGTGACCTCTGTATCAGAAAAGAAGCATTTTTGCACTATGTGCCTTAAACTCGTTGTAAACATTAATATGAAATACATAACACCTTTTCCTAGAAATGTTTACATTTATAATTAAAATCTAGTAATTTATAAACTATTTATATAATAAAAGTGCCTGAATGAGATACGAGTCTGTTGGCTTTTCTCTTTAAAAAACACCATCTGACACGTGGTGCAAGATGATTTCAGAATCATGAAATTCTTGCATCATCGCCAGAACTGTTTATCATTGGCAAATTAGGTACAAATAGCAAGCTGTTGACAACTTTACTGAGGTTATGTGTAGCAAACACGTTAGTATCTACATTACAAAGAAGATCACACACAAGCTTATCACTTTTAGAATGGGGGTGTAGAATATTATTCTAAAAATAGTGTCACTGGGCAGCATGGGCCTGGGGAAGACAAAACCAAGAGCAGACGGTGTAGAGAGTCAAAGAAGGGGAGTAAAGGTTAATCCTGAGAAGCAGCATGGCCTAGTGGTTAGAGCACAGCCCTGGGAGTCAGAAGGCCCTGAGTTCTACCTGTCTGTTGTGTAGCTATGGGCAAGTCACATCACTTCTCTGTGCCTCAGTTCCCTCATCTGTAAAAATGGGGGTAGAGAGTGTGAGCCCCATGTGGGACAGAGACTGTCTAATCTGATTTGCACGTATCTACCTCAGCATTTATTCATTCAATAGTATTTATTGAGTGCTTACTATGTGCAGAGCACTGTACTAAGCGCTTGGAATGAACTAGTCGGCAACAGATAGAGACAGTCCCTGCCATTTGACGGGCTTACGGTCTAATTGGGGGAGACGGACAGACAAGAACAATGGCAATTTAAAGCGGTGCCTGGCACATTCATTCATTCATCCATTCATTCGTATTTATTGAGCACTTACTGTGTGCAGAGCACTGTACTAAGCACTTGGAAAGTACAATTTGGCAACAAGGAGAGACAATTAATAATAATAATAATAATAATAATAATGTTGTTATTTGTTAAGCACTTACTATGTGCAGAGCACTATTCTAAGCGCTGGGGTAGACGGGAATCAGATTGTCCCATGCGAGGCTCACAGTCTTCTTCCACATTTTACAGATGAGGGAACTGAGGCACAGAGAAGTGAAGTGACTTGCCCACAGTCACACAGCTGACAAGTGGCAGAGCCGGGGTTCGAACCCATGGCCTTTGACTCCCAAGCCCGTGAGCTTTCCACTGAGCCACGTTGCTTCCCTGAGCCACGCTGCTTCCCAATTCCTGCCCACAACAGGCTCACAGTCTAGAAGGGGGGAGACAGACATCAAAACAAGTAAACAGGCAGCAGTAGCATCATTATAAATATAACTATGGATATATACACATCATTGATAAAAATAAATAGAATTATAAATACGTACATATATACACAAGTGCTGTGGGGCAGGGAAGGAGGTAGAGAAAAGGGAGCGAGTCGGGGCAATGGGGTTGGGGGTGGGGGAGCAGAGGAAGAGTGGGGCTTAGTCCGGGAAGGCCTACTGGAAGAGCTGAGCTTTCGGTAAGGCTTTGAAAGGGGAAAGTGTGCGAGTTGGGCAGATTTGAGGAGGGAGAGCATTCCAGGCCAGAGGTAAGACGTGGGCCAGGGATAGAAGGCAGGACAGCTGAGAACGAGGCACAGTGAAAAGGTTAGTACCAGAGGAGCGGAGTGTGTGGGCTGGTCTGTAGAAGGAGAGAAGGGAGGTGAGGTAAGAAGGGGCAAGATGATAGAGAGCTTTGACACCAATAGTGAGGAGTTTTTTTGAAACTGATATTTGTTAAGCTCTTACTGTATGCCAAATACCATAGTAAGAACTGGGATAAGACAAACAAAAGCTCTGTTCCGCATAGGGCTCACAGCCTAAGCAGGAGGAGGAACAGTGTGGCCTAGTAAAAAAAGCAAGGGAGTTGGAGGATCTGAATTCTAATTTTGCCTCCACTACTTGCCTGCGGGGTGACTCTGGCCAGTCACTGAACTTCTCTGTGCCCCAGTTATGTCATCTGTAAAATGGGGATTCAATCCTTGTTCTCCCTCATCCTTACTCCGTGCACCCCGTGTGGGACCTGAACATCTTGTATCTACTACAGTGCTTAGCACATAGTAAGTGCTTAATGCATAACACAATTATGAATCATTACTACTAAGAACCCTCCTCTTAGGGTCACACCTGGAGAGTTTCCAGTATTCTACCAGTCTTGGATATGGGAGGGAGTGTCAAGCAGAGAAACATTCCGTTCCTAGCTTGGCCAGTGGCTAGGGAGTGGCAGGCAATCTGCTACAAGTCAAAACTCACCCATGATGGGCAGCAGCGGCATGGGAGAGAGTCGAGGGGAGAGCCTCAAGTTTCCTGCGTGGAAGGCGGCAATGGTAAACCACTTCCATAATTTTACCAAGAAAACTCTGTGGATACACTACCAGAACGAGTGCAGATGGAAAGCAGGGCGTTCTGGAAAAAAAATGTGTCCGTGGTGTCACTATGGGTAGGAAACGGCTCGACGGCATAGGACAAGACAAGACTATTAAGAGCAAGTATTTCTTCTCCATTTTGCAGATGAGGAAATTGAGGCAGAGAGAAGTTAAATAATAATAATAATAATGTTGGTATTTGTTAAACGCTATGTGCAGAGCACTGTTCTAAGCGCTGGGGTAGATACAGGGTAATCAGGTCATTCCATGTGAGACTCACAGTTAATCCCCATTTTACAGATGAGGTAACTGAGGCACAGAGAAGTGAAGTGACTTGCCCACAGTCACCCAGCTGACAAGTGGCAGACCTGGGTGACTCACCCACAGCGGGACACAGGGTAGAGCTAGAATTGGAATTTGGGTCCTCTGACTCTCTGATCCAGGCCTTTCTAAGAGGCCATGCTGCAGGTCATTAATACCTCTGGCTCCCGATTGCCCAAACCACATATAGGCAGTAGAGAGAGAGCCTTTGTAAGGCAGCGTGGTAGGGAGATAGCTTTTGAAAGGCAGCGTAGGCAGGAAGAGGGAATCGCTGACATTTGATATTTGCCCCACCCAACCCCCCCAGCACTTATGTACATATCTTTAATGTATATATTATAAATTAATTATTACTATATTATATTTACGATATTGATGTATTTACTCTATTACTTAATTATTACCATATACTATCATTACTGTCCATATCTCCCTCTAGATCGTAAGTTCGTTATGGGCAGGGAGTGTGTCGGCTAATTCAGCTGTATCGTACTCTCCTAAGCATTTAGTACAGTACACATAGTAGGCGCTCAATAAATACCATTGATTGAGTGGGTACAAGGAGCAGATTTTTCTGCGATGAATCTCCGACAGAATCACAGTGGAGACAAGAAATTGAAACAAGGTGGAGGGTGAGGAGGGAAATCTTTTCCTTGTGGCCCTGCCTTGGTCATTGATAGTGTGAATGGATTCCAACCAATACCTTTCCTGACTGGTTCTAATGTGTCCCTTGAATACACTAGAACATTTACAGCTGACAACAGTGGCATCTTCTGGCCAATCAGAGTTATCCGGTGAATTCTGCGGAGCCAGCCTATGGAAAGCGGGATATTTTTTCCGCTCCATCTTCTTCAAAGACCGCCATCCCACCCTGTGGAATAATTGCTCTAGGAGCCGACACTAAAGAAGCACTGTTTCCTTCATAAGCAGAGAAGAAGGTTGATTTATTCCAGAGAATCAGTCTAGTTGCCAAGAGGACTGTTGTCCTGGTAAAATTTTGTTTATAATGACTGAAGAGTTCTGGATGGGACTTTGGCAGGGTAAACGGACGTGGGAGTTGGAAGGACCTGGGTTCTAATCCTGACTCTGCCACCTAATAATAATAATGTTGGTACTTGTTAAGCGCTTACTATGTGCAGAGCACCGTTCTAAGCGCTGGGGTAGATACAGGGTAATCAAGTTGTCCTACGTGAGGCTCACAGTCTCATCCCCATTTTACAGATGATGTAACTGAGGCACCGAGAAGTGAAGTGACTTGCCCACAGTAACACAGCTGACAAGTGGCAGAGCCGGGATTCGAACCCCTGAGCTCTGACTCCCAAGCCCGGGCTCTTTCCACAGAGCCATGCTGCTTCTCTGCTGTGTGTCCTTGGGTAAGTCACTTCACTTCTCTGGGCCTCAGTTACCTCATCTGTAAAATGAGGAATAAGAGACTGAGCCCCATGTGAGACAGAAACTGTGATTAACTTGTAATAATAATATTAATAATAATAATTGTGGTATATGTTAAGCACTTACTGTATGCCAGTCGCTGTACTAAGCGTTGGGGGTGGATACAAGCAAATTGGGTTAGACACAGTCCCTGTCCCACCTCGGGCTCACAATCTCAATCCCCATTTTACAGCTGAGGTAACTGAAGCACAGAGAAGTGAAGTGACTTGCCCAAGGTCACACAGCAGACAAATGGCAGAATTGGGATTAGAACCCACGACCTTCTGACTCCCAGGCCCATGCTCTATCCACTACTCCACACTGCTTCTCTCCATCTATGAGAAGCATATGAGAAGCATTATGCGAAGCAGCGTGGCTCAGTGGAAAGAGCACGGGCTTGGAAGTCAGAGGTCACGGGTTCAAACTCCGGCTCTGCCACTTGTCAGCTGTGTGACTATCTAGAGGGAGAGACAGACATTAAAATAAACTATAGATGGGGAAAATGACTGTGAGCCCCATAGAGGACAGGGGCTGTGTCTGACCTAATTAACCTTTACCTACTCCAGCACTTAGAAGAGTGATTGACACACAGCAAGCACTTAAACCCCCCAAAATACTACAAAGATATGTACATAAGTGCTCTGGAGCTGAGGGTGGGGCTAATGCCAGGTTCTTAGAGGGTACAGATCCAAGTGTATAGGTGATGCAGAAAGAAGGTTGAGTAGGAAAAATGAAGACTCTGGAGGAGATGGGATTTTAGGGGGGCTTTGAAGTTGGGGGGAATGATGGACTTTCAGATATAAATGAGGAGGGAGTTCTAGGCCAGAGGGTGGATATGGATAAGAGGTCAGAAGCAAGAAACCGTCGCCCCTTCCCTCCTCCCCTCCTTAACTTCTATCTTTAACCACTCACTCTCCAATGGCTTCTTCCCCTCTGCCTTCAAACATGCCCATGTCTTCCCCTTCCTAAAACCCCCCTCTCTCGACCCCACTTCTCCATCCAGTTATCGCCCTATCTCCTTCCTACCTTTCCTTTCCAAACTCCTAGAACGAGTCGTCTACACTTGCTGCCTTGAATTCCTCAACTCCAACTCTCTCCTGGACCCCCTCCAATCTGGCTTCTGTCCCCTCCACTCTACCAAGACTGCTCTCTCTAAGGTTACCCATGACCTCCTTCTTGCCAAATCCAATGGCTCCTACTCCATTCTAATCCTCCTCGACCTCTCAGCTACCTTTGACACTGTCGACCATCTCCTTCTCCTCCACACCTTATCTCACCTTGGCTTCAGGGACTCTGTCCTCCCCTGGTTCTCCTCTTATCTATATGGCCATTCATTCTCAGTCTCCTTCGTGGACTCCTCCTCTCCCTCCCATCCCCTAACTGTGGGGGTTCCTCAAAGGCCAGTTCTTGGCCCTCTTCTGTTCTCCATCTATACTCACTCCCTTGGTAAACTCATTCATTCCCACGGCTTCAACTATCATCTCTATGTAGGTGACACCCAAATCTACATCTCCTCCCCATTCTCTCCCCCTCCCTTCAGGCTCATATCTCCTCCTGCCACCAGGAAGTCTCCACCTGGATGTCTGCCCACTACCTAAAACTCAACATGTCCAAAATTGAGCTCCTTGTCTTCCCTCCCAAACCCTGTCCTCTTCCTGACTTCCCTGTCACTGTGGACGGTACTACCATCCTTCCCGTTTCTCAAGCCCACAACCTTGGTGTCATCCTTGACTCGGCTCTCTCATTCACCCCACACATCCAATCCGTCACCAACGCCTGCCGGTCTCACCCTTACAATATCACCAAGATCCGCCCTTTCCTCTCCATCCAAATGGCTATCGTAGTGGTACAAGCTCTCATAATATCCCGGCTGGATTATTGTGTCAGCCTTCTCTCTGGTCTCTCTTCCTTCTGTCTTTCCCCACTCCAGTCTATTCTTCATTCCCCTGCCTGGATCATCTTCCTGCAGAAATGCCCTGGGCATGTCACTCCCCTCCTTAAAAACCTCCAATGGTTGCCTATCAATGTCCGCACGAAACAAAAACTCTTCACTCTGGGCTTCAAGGATCTCCATCATCTTGCTCCCTCCTACCTCTCTTCCCTTCTCTCTTTCTACTGCCCACCCAACATGCTCTGCTCCTCTGCCGCTCACCTCCTCACCGTCCCCCGTTCACGCCTATCCCGCCGTCGACCTCTGGCCCACATCCTACCGCTGTCCTGGAATGTCCTCCCTCCTCACCTCTGCCAAACTCTCTTCCCCTCTTCAAAGCCCTACTGAGAGCTCACCTCCTCCAAGAGGCCTTCCCAGACTGAGCTTCCCCTTTTCCCTCTGCTCCCTCTCTGCTCCCCCATGCCCTCTGCTCCCTCCCCATTCCCCCCTTCACCTCCCCTCAGCTGAGCCCCCTTTCCCTCTGCTCCTCCCCCTCTCCCTTCCCCTCCCCTCAGCACTGTGCTCATTTGTATATATTTTTATTCCCCTATTTATTTTGTTAATGAGGTGTACATCCCCTTGATTCTATTTATCATGACTGTGTTGTCTTGTTTTTGTCCATCTGTCTCCCCCGATTAGACTGTAAGCCCATCATTGGGCAGGGATTGTCTCTATATATCTGTTGCCAATTTGTACATTCCAAGTGCTTAGTACAGTGCTCTGCACATAGTAAGTGCTCAATAAATGCTATTAAATGAATGAATGAAAGAAGATTGACAAGATTGAGGAACAGTGAGCCATTTGGTATTAAAAGGAGTGAATTTTAGGTAGGAAGGGGAGAGATTATAGAGTTCCTAAAAGCCATTGGTATGGAATTTCTGTTTGATGTGGAAGTGGGCAGGCAAACATTGGAGGCATTTGAGGAAAGGGGAGAGTGGGATGATTTTTTTTAGAAAATGGATCCAGGCAGCAGAGTGAAGTATGGATTAGCCTGGGGAGAGACAGGAGGCAAGAAAGTCAGCAAGCTGGTTGATATAGTTTCTCAGTGCTTGGATCGGCCTGGTAGCAGTCTGGGCGAGGAGGAAGGGGCAGATTCTAGAGATGGTATTATTGTCTACAGTGGCCAGAGAGTCAGGCCCTGGGGGACAGAGTTTGAGTAGGAAGATGAGGAATCCTGTTTTGGATGTGTTAAATTTGAGGTGCTTGGAGGGGACATAAAAGTAGAGATTTCCCTAAGACAGAAGGCAATGTGAGACTGCAGAGGAGAGAGGTCAGGGCTGGAGAGGAAGATTTGGGAATCTTCAGGATGGTAATGGAAGCCGTGGGAGTGAATAAATTCTCCAAGGGAGTGGGTGGAGATGGAGAATAGAAGGGGACCCAGAACTGAGCCTTAAGGGACTCCCACAGTTAGAGGGTGGGTGACACAGAAAGGGAGCCTGTGAAAGAGACTAAGAAGGAACATCCAGAGAGATAGGAGGAGAATCAGGAGAGGACAATGCCAGTGAAGCCAAGATTAGATGATGTTTCAAGGAGAATGGGGTGGACCACAGTGTCCAAGGTAGCTGAGAGGTTTTTTGGGTATTGGTGCAGTCAACCATCCATATGCCAAGATATCAATTTACCAGGAAGAATTGCAAAAGCATGAAAGAGCAACCCCAATCCTTCACCATCTTAGTCTTGTCTTGTTGTATGCTGTCGAGTTGCCTCTGACCAATAGTGACACCATAAACACATCTCTCCCAGAACACCCTACCTCTATCTGCAATCATTCTGGTAGTGTATCCATAGAGTTTTCCTGGTAAAAATACAAAAGTGGTTTACCATTGCCTTCTTCCACACAGTCTACTTGAGTGTCCACCCTCTATTCTCTCCCATGCTGCTGCTACCCAGCACAGGTGAGTTTTGATTTATAGCAGATTATCTTCCACTCACTAGCCACTGCCCAAGCTAGGAATGGAATGGGTTTGCCTCTGCTTGACTGGTAGAATACTGAAAATTCTCCAGGTGTGACTCCGAGAGGGGAACGTCTTAATAATAATAATAACTTAGTTTTTGCTAAGTGCTTACTATGTGTCAGGCACTGTACTAAGCACTGGGGTGGATACAAGTAAATCAGATTGGACACAGTCCCTGTCCTACATGGGGCTCACAGTCTTAATCCCCATTTTACAGATGAGGGAACTGAGGCGCAGAGAGAAATGAAGCGACTTGGCCGAGGCCACACAGCAGACAAGTGGCAGAGCCAAGATTAGAACTCATGACCTTCTGACTCCCAATCCTGTGCTTATCCACTACACCATGCTGCTTCTCTTCCCCCTCAAAATCCAGAGTCTACATTAGTTTTCCTAAATATCCTGGGAATTCCAATTTGTCTGGAAAAGGAGTTGTGAGATCAGTAGTTTGGACAGTTTGTTATACTACGGTCATGCTTGATTAGAAGAATGATGTGAGATATCTTTGCATTACATCTGTGGCAAACATTCACCATATGTTTTAACTGCCTACTGCAGAACAATATGGTCTACCTGACTCTAAGCATTCTTTGAATTCCATCTTGCCCGGGAATGAGATCATCACATACATCTTCTTAAGTATATTAATGAATCATTATCCTGTGGAATAGGAACAAATGTGAAATCTCTTTATAATTCATCTCCAGAAGCAGGGAAATTTCATAATAAGAATAATAATAACTGTGGCATTTGTTGAGCGCTTACTATATGCCTGGCATTGTACTAAGTGCTGGGGTATATATGTAAACAAATCGGTTGGACACAGTCCCTGTGCCACATGGGGCTCATAGTCTCAATCCCCATTTTACAGATAGGTAACTGAGGCCCAGAGAAG
Organism: Ornithorhynchus anatinus; assembly: GCF_004115215.2. Lineage (NCBI taxonomy): Eukaryota > Metazoa > Chordata > Mammalia > Monotremata > Ornithorhynchidae > Ornithorhynchus > Ornithorhynchus anatinus. Next base: position 152,006,739 of record NC_041729.1, on the reverse strand, counting down.
TGAAATGGCTTGCCCAAGGTCACAAAGCAGACAAGTGGTGAAGCTGGGATTAGAACCCATGACCTTCTGACTCCCAGGCCCATGTACTATCATCCTTCCCGTCCACAGGCCCACAACCTTGGTATCATCCATGACTCTGCTCTCTCGTTCATCCCACGCATCCATTCCATCACCAAAACCTGCCGTTCTCACCTTCACAACATCGCCAAGATCCGCCCTTTCCTCTCCATCCAAACCGCTACCTTGCTGGTACAATCTCTCATCCTATCCCAACTGGATTACTGCACCAGCATCCTTTCTAATCTCCCAACCTTCTGTCTCTCCCGGCTTCAGTCTATACTTCACTAGGCTGCCCGGATTATCTTTCTACAGAGGAATTCTGGGCATGTCACCCCCCTCCTCAAAAATCTCCAGTGGTTGCCTGTCAACCTCTGTATGAAGTAAAAACTCCTCATTATTGGCTTCAAAGGTCTCCATCAACTTGCCCCTTCCCACCTCACCTCCCTTCTCCCCTTCTCCATCCCAGCTCACACATTCCAATCCTCTGCCACCGCTAACCTCCTCACGGTGCTTCGTCCTCGCCTGTCCCGCCGTCGACCCCGGGCCCACATATTACCTCCAGCCTGGAATGCCCTCCCTCCTCAAATCCACCAAACTAGCTCACTTCCCCCCTTCAAAGCCCTTTTGAGAGCCCACCTCTTCCAGGAGGCCTTCCCAGACTGAGCTCCTTTTCCTCTGCTCCTCCTCCCCTCCCCATCGCCCCTACTCCCTCCCTCCGCTCTATCCCCTACCGCCCCACAGCACTTGTATATATTTGTACATATTTATTATTCTATTTATTTTATTAATGATGTGCATATATCTATAATTTTATTTATTTATATTGATACTGTTCATGCCTGTATACTTGGTTTTTTGTCTGTCTCCCCCTTCTAGACTGTGAGCCCGTTGTAGTGTAGGGATTGTTTCTATCTGTTGCCAACTTCTACTTTCCAAGCGCTTAGTACAGTGCTCTGCACACAGACTGAGCTAGTACAGTGCTCTGCACCCAGACTGAGCTCCCCTTCTCCCTCTACTCCCTCTACCGCCCCCCTTCACCTCTCCACAGCTTAACCATCTTTTCCCCCCATCTTCCTCTGCTCCTCCCCCTCTCCCTTGCCATCCCCTCAGCACTGTACTCGTCTGCTCAACTGTATATATTTTCATTACCCTATTTATTTTGTTAATGAGATGTACATCGCCTCGATTCTATTTAGTTGCCATTGTTTATACGAGATGTTCTTCCTCTTGACTCTATTTATTGCCATTGTTCTCGTCTGTCCGTCTCCCCCAATGAGACTGTAAGCCCGTCAAACGGCAGGGACTCTATCTGTTGCTGACTTGTTCATTCCAAGCGCTTAGTACAGTAATCTGCACATAGTAAGCGCTCTATAAATACTATTGAATGAATGAATAAGTGCTCAATAAATACAACTGAATAAATGAATGAATTTATCTACTACTCCACGTTGTTTCTTATCAAAGAGTTTTAGGCTATAGTGTCCATGGTGACCTCGTGGGCACAGGGAATTGTTTTAAAAAGGTTCACAGCATACTGAGAACCATGTCTGAAGTTAGAAAAATACTCTCAATAACTGGAATTGCTATTAAATGCTGAATTTTGTGTGACTTTCAGGTGTCACTCAGTTCAAAGGAAAGCTACTCAAGGTCCAACTATTCTCCAGCCTTCATTGCAGCTCAGGATCTATAGAATACATATTTCTATAATGGTTGCTGGAGTGCAGTAGTCTAGCAGCACACATATACTGAATAATAATAATAATAATAATAATGGTATTTGTTAAGTGCTTACTATGTGCCAAGCACTCTTCTAATTGCTGGTGTAGATACAAGACAATCAGGTTGTCCCACTTGGGCCTCACAGTCTTCAACCTCATTGTACAGATGAGGTAACTGAGGCAGAGAGAAGTGAATTAGCTTGCCCAAGGTCACACAGCAGACAAGTGTCAGAGCCGGGATTAGAACCCACAGCCTCTGACTCCCACGCCCAGGCTCTTTCCACTAAGCCACACTGAAGAAATGCAGCACTAAAGTTGGTTGACAGATGATGTCACCGCTCATTTGTCTTTGTTTTTCACCAGCCCCTAATTCACCTACATCGAGATACCCATTCTCCTCTGCTAATATATCCAAGGATACCTTTGCAGCATTGTTTTTCCACAGTGAGGAGAGAGAAGTTGCCTGTTTTAGTAGCTACTATAAAAGTTCTATGTGGGTTCTGCTGGCTGGCACATGCGATTCCCTCGTCTTCACAGATGGAGCTGTTAGAGCGTCCAAATGGTTGTATATTGAGAAGTGCTTCTAACTTTCTAAATGTATCTTGTCTCTCATGCCTCTGTCCTCACTCATTCTTTTTCCTCATCTTGGAGCTCTCCCACCCCCAAAAAATATTGATAATAATTATAATTCTTATTAGATAATGCTGGTATTTGTTAAGCACTTACTATGTGCAGAGCACTCTTCTAAGTGCTGGGGTAGATACAGGGTAATCAGGTTGTTCCACGTGAGACTCACAGTTAATCTCCATTTTACAGATGAGGTAACTGAGGCCCAGAGAAGTTAAGTGACTTGCCCACAGTCACACAGCTGACAAGTGGCAGAGCTGGGATTCGAACCCATGGCCTCTGACTCCCAAGCCCGGGCTCTTTCCACTGAGCCACTCTGCTTCTCTAATAATGTTGGTATTTGTTAAGCGCTTACTAAGTGCAGAGCACTGTTCTTAGCACTGGGGTAGATACAGGGTCATCGGGTTGTCCCACGTGAGGCTCACAGTCTTCATCCCCATTCTACAGATGAGGGAACTGAGGCCCAGAGAAGTGAAGTGACTTGCCCACAGTCACACAGCTGACAGTGGCAGAGCCAGGATTTGAACCCATGATCTCTGACTCCCAAGCCCGGGCTCCTTCCACTGAGCCACACCCCCCTCCTACCTTACCTTGAGAAGCAGCGTGGCTCAGTGGAAAGAGCACGGGCTTTGGAGTCAGAGGTCATGAGTTCGAATCCCAGCTCTGCCACTTTCATTCAATAGCATTTATTGAGCGCTTACTATGTGCAGAGCACTGTACTAAGCGCTTGGAATGAACAAGTCGGCAACAGATAGAGACAGTCCCTGCCGTTTGGCGGGCTTACAGTCTAATCGGGGGAGACGGACAGACGAGAACAGTGGCGATAAATAGAGTCGAGGGGAAGAACATCTCGTAAAAACAATGGCAACTAAACAGAATCGAGACGATGTACATTTCATTAACAAAACACTTGTCAGCTGTGTGACTGTGGCCAAGTCACTTCACTTCTCTGGGCCTCAGTTCCCTCATCTGTGAAATGGGAATGAAGACTGGGAGCCCCACGTGGGACAACCTGATTCCCCTGTGTCTACCCCAGCGCTTAGAAGAGTGCTCTGCACACAGTAAGCGCTTAACAAATAGCGACATTATCATTACCTTACCGATGCAGGCTCCATCTCAGCCTGTGCATTCCACTTCTCTAAGGCCAGCCTGCTCTCTGTGCCCCATCTCATCTATCTCACCACCGACGCCTTTCCCACATCTTTCCTCAGGCTTGGAACTCCCTCCCCATCCATTTACGCCAGACCACCGCTCTCTCCACCTTCGAAGCTTATTAAGGCCACATCTCCTCCAAGAGGCCTTCCCCTTTGAACCCCTCTTCACTCCATCTCTCTCTCTCACTTCTGAGTCATTTATTCACTTGGATCTGTACCCTTCTGACCGTTTGATATCTGTCCCCACCCTTAGCCCCAAAGCACTTAGGTGGATATCCATAATTTATTTATATGAATAGCTGTCTCCCCCTCTATACTGTAAGCTCACTGTGGATGAGGATCTTGACTACCAACTCTGTACTTTCCCAAGTATTCAGTACAGTGCTCTACACATTGTAAGCACTCAGTAAATACAAGTGATTGGTTATTATTGATGACAATAATAATGACAGTAATAAGGTAAGTGTTTACTCTTCTGTCAAGCTCTTTACTAACCACTGGGGCAGATACACTTTAAGTAGATCTTTCCCTCACAGGGCTCACAGTCTAAGAGGCAGGAAGAAGAGGTATCTTATTCCCAGTTTTACTGATGAGGAAACCGAGGCATAGAAAAGTAAAGTGACTTGCTCAAGGTCGCACAGCAGGCAGGTGGCAAAACCAGGATTACGAACCCAGGTTTTCTGAATCCAAGCCCCGCGCTCTTCTCTCCGGGCTATGCTGCTTCTCAATCCAACGGACCAACTTTGCTCACAATCCCTGCTTCCCCCATCTCCTCCAAGTCATCCCTGATTGAACACAGGTCTGAGAGGCAGAGGACCTGGGTTCTAATTCTGGCTCCACCACTTGTGTGCTGTGTGACCTGGGGCAAGTACTTAACTTCTTTGTGCCTCTGTTACCTCACTGGTTAAATGGGGATTGAGACTTTGAGCCCCATATGGGCCAGGGACTGTGTCTAACGTGATTAGCTTGTATCCACCCCAGTGCTTAGTACAGTACCTGGGACATAGAAAGTGCCTAACAGATACCATAAAAATTAAAAAAAAAAATTAAAACTTCACAAAATTATTTATTGCATGATTATTTATCCATTATTTGTATGTTATTCGTATTGCATAATTATTTATTTACATTAATGTCTGCCTCCCCATTCTAGCCTGTAAGCAGCGTGGTTTAATGAAAAGAGCCCAGTCGGAGGCCGTGGGTTCGAATCCCAGCTCTGCCACTTGTCAGCTATGTGACTTTGGGCAAGTCACTTAACCTCTCTGTGCCTCAGTTACCTCATCTGTAAAATGGGCATTTGGATTGTGAGCTTCACGTGGGAAAACCTGATGACCCTGTATCTACCCCAGCGCTTAGAACAGTGCTCTGCACATAGTAAGCGCTTAACAAATACCAACAGTGTTGTTGATTACCTTGTATCTACCCCAGTTTTTAGAACAGCGCTTGGCACATAGTAAGCGCTTAACAAATACTATTTTTATTATTACTGTAGGCAGGAGATGTGTCTACCAACTCTGTCGTATTGTTCTCTCCCAAGTGCTTTAGTACAGTGCTCTGCAGTGATTGAGTGATTGATATGATTTCAAAAATGATATATCTACTAAAGAAAAGTTAGGGAAAACAGCAGGGTAACAGTTTAGAGGAAAATTTTTTAAAAAAAAACTGTATGGTTTAATTCCACTGAAATTCGACTTTAGATTTCTCTTCAAAATGAGTCAAAACATTCCTCATTTTCATACCGCCACCAAAGCCGTACACATCACCAAAAGCACAAACATTTTCACGAGTTGCAAAATTTAAATAGTCACTCAAGCTGTACTTAAACATTATAAAATGAGGTTCCGCCCTTTGCAAGTTTCAATTCATATTCCATAGGATCTTCCCCTACCGTTACAAGTTCTTCAGGAAAGCCAGTGAGCAGTGAACACTCCTGATCAGCAGAGGGTGGCATTGTATCTTTCACCAACAGCTCGTTTTAAGAAAGCATTCCTCAGGTGGGGATGGTTGGGACCCCTCCAGTTTGGGGCCGACTCTGACCTCTCCCGTTCTAGGGCACCCAGAGGATATTGAAAGTTCACAGCAATGATTGCCGAAGGCCCGTGAAATGATTCACTCAGTTTGACTTCCTGCCGGGCCAGAGCGGATGAAAGACTCCAGTGTAAACTGCAAAAAGCCATTAAAATGGTAGTGAAGATTACGAACAGATGTAAATTTTAAAGTCGAACCACCATTCGAAATGAGAGTTTTGGGTGGCTTTTAAAATTCCCAGAAATCATGACATATGTTTGTACCATCTCAATCAATCAGTAGTATGTATCGAGCGCTTACTGGATGCAGAGCATTCATTTATTCAGTTGTATTTATTGAGCGCTCACTGTGTGCTGGGCACTGTACTAAGCGCTAGGGAGCATACTATGCAAGAAACCAGGTAGCCACGAGCCCTGCTAACGGTGAGATTGTATCCCGGAGTGAGTATTTCTGAATGATAAACACCTGCGTCCTCATGCACTGTGTTTGGGAAGAGGCGATGCTGTTCTCTTTCTAGTCTCTCGCCAAATGGGAAATCACTGCACAGAGCACAGAGCTTAAAACACGCAAAATATCTCTCAGACGGACATATGATTGTGTTGTTTTTGCAATAATGGTGCTGATTTGTAATAAGCCATCCACACAAGAAATGATCACATCATAGTTAGACAATTAGATCAGTCTCCTCACTGGTCTCCCTGCCTCCAAACTCCCCTGTCCACCACCCATATTCCACACTGGTGCCCAAATCACCCTCCTGAAACATTGGTTGCACCTCTCTCCACTCTTTAAAACCTCCCAAAGCAGCTCCACACCCTCCACATCCCAAACTCCTTCCCCATTGGCTGCAAGGTTCAACTGCAGTGCAGAAGCCCAGCCTGACAATAATAATTAATGATAATTGGGGCATTTGTTAAGCGCCTACTCTGTGCTAGGCACTGTACTAACTGCTGGGTTGGATACAAGCAAATTGAATTGGACATAGTCTTTGTCCCAGATGGGACTCACACTCAATCCCCGTTTTACAGATGAGGGAACTGAGGCACCGAGAAGTTGAATGATTTGCGCAAGACCACTCAGGAGAAGAAATGGAGGAGTCGGGATTGGAACCCAGGTCCTTCTGACTCCCAGGCCTGTACTTTAACCATTAGGCCATGCTGCCTCTCAAGACAACTCATCCTAACTCATCCCCCATTGTAGGCACAGATATTCGATTAGACTGTAAGCCCGATTAGACTGTAAGCTCGTCATTGGGCAGGGATTGTCTCTATCTGTTGCCGTGTTGTACATTCCAAGTGCTTAGTACAGTGCTCTGCACATAGTAAACGCTCTATAAATACTACTGAATGAATGAATGAATGAATGAATATTCCAAAGCCACCAAGCTTTTTAGGAGTATAGGCTGAGTGAATATAGCCTATATTTATGGCTCAGTGGAAAGAGCCCGGGCTTGGGAGTCAGAGGTCATGGGTTCGAATCCCTGCTCTGCCACTTGTCAGCTGTGTGACTGTGGGCAAGTCGCTTAACTTCTCTGTGCCTCAGTTACCTCATCTGTAAAATGGGGATTAAGACTGTGAGCCTCATGTGGGACAACCTGATTACCCTGTATCTCCCCCAGAGCTTAGAACAGTGCTCTGCACATAGTAAGTGCTTAACAAATACCGACATTATTATTATTATTTATATTTAGCCTCAGCAGACCAAATATAAGCTTTTGGTGGCTCTCTGGCCTCAGGCATCCAGAACTTGGCAAATGACTCTGTTTCCGACTCATTGCTATATGGCTATTAGAGCCACATTATTAATCATGACAATGATAATATTGAGGATGATGACTATGGTATTTGTTAAGCACTGATGTGCCAAGCACTGGGGTAGAAACAAGATTTTCTCATCAGACACAGTCCCTATCTCACATGGACTTCAAAGAAAGGGTGAACAGCTATTGGATACATGAGAGTGGTACCACTTGTCTGCTGTGTGACCTTGAGCAAGTCATTTCTCTTTTCTGGGCCTCAGTTCCCTCATCTGTAAAATGGAGAGTGAGACTGTGAGGCCTACATGGGACAATCTGATTTTCTTCTATCCACTCCAGTGCTTAGTACAGTGCCTGGCACATAATAAGTGCTTAACCAATCCCATCACTATTATTATTAATTGCCTTAAAGTGTGTTGGATTGGGCATGCCTGGGGATACCACATCATTTCTTCACCCAGATGATTTACAACCCACTAATGAGCCACATTCTCCTATTGATTCCTGAAGATGGGATTTGTTTGGAACATCTGCCGGTCATACGTCACAATCTGACACAGGTGGAGGGCAGATGGGGGTTTTAGGAAATTTCCCTGTAAGTCTCACACCCACACACCCTCGAGCCTCACAATGTTGCATCCTGGCTCCTCGGGGACTGTCTCATCTGCTGCCGTTACTCCTGGTCCCAGTGAATTCAGCCCCTCGGGAGGACAACGAGACCACGGCAGCACCTCCAGGACACAGAGAGGAGCCGGGAAGTAGGGGGAGCGGACACTGCGCGGCTGCTGCAGAGGCAGAAATGGAATGCCCCACCTCCCTCTTCCTCAGTTCTGCCCCCTTGTCACTAATAATGCAGCATGGCTTAGTGGACAGAGCACGGGTTTGGGAGGATGTGGGTTCTAATCCTCGATTTGCCACTTGTCTGGTGTGTGACTTTGGCAATTCACTTAACTTCTCTGAGTCTCAGTTACCTCATCTGTAAAATGGAGATGAAGACTGTGAACCCCATGTGGGACAACCTGATTGAGAAGCAGCGTGGCTCAGTGGAAAGAGCACGGGCTTGGGAGTCAGAGGTCATGGGTTCTAATTCTGGCTCCACCGTCTGTCACTTAACTTCTCTGTGCCTCAGTTACCTCATCTGTAAAATGGGGATTAAGACTGTGAGCCCCACGTGGGACAACCTGATTACTGTGTATCCTTCCCAGTGCTTAGAACAGTGCTTTGCACATAGTCCAATAGAACAGTATCCTCCCCAATGTTTAGAACAGTGCTTTGCACAAATGTCATTATTATTATTATTACTGTATCTACCCCAGTGACTAGAACAATTCTTGGCACATAGTAAGTACTTAAATACCATAATAATAATTGTGATATTAAACACTTGATATGTGTTGATAATGACTACCTTGTATATACCCCAGTGACTAGAACAATTCTTGGCACATAGCAAGCACTTAACAAATACCGTAATTATCATTATAACTGTGGTATTAAACACTTGATATGTGACAGACACTATAATAATAACGATGATGATAATAACTAGTGATATTTATTAAGCACTTACTATATGCCAGAAAGTGTACTAAGTGCTTAGATGAATACGAGCAAATCCGGTTGTACACAGTCCCTGTCCCCCATGGGGCTCATAGTCTTAATTCTCATTTAAAAGATGAGGTAGCCTAGGCACTGAGAAGTTAAGTAACTTACCCAAGGTCACACAGATAGACAAGTACTGATCGCTGGGGTGGATACAATGCAGTCGGGTTGCACATAGTCCATGCCCCACAGAAGGCTTATAGACTTAATCCCTATTTTACAGATGAGGCAACTGAGGCACAGATAAGTGAAATGACTTGCCTTTCACAGAGCAGACAAGGTCACACAGTAGACAAGTGGCAGAGGCAGGATTAGAACCCCGGTCCATCTGACTCCCAAGCCCGCGCTCTATCCTCTAGGCTACTCAGTACATTAACCCACCAAGGCAATGGATGAGACACCTAGATTTAGGCAGCCACTATGGAGGCATTCTGAAAGACTTCACCTGATAAATGGGTCTTAGTTCAAATGGCTTCAATCTATTGAATTCCCATTTTACAGATGAGGAAGCAGAGCCACAGAGAATCATTCAGCCAATCAATCAATGTTATTTCTAGACCGTGAGCCCGTTGTTCGGTAGGGACTGTCTCCATCTGTTGCCGAATTGTACTTCCCAAGCGCTTAGTACAGTGCTCTGTATGCAGTAAGCGCTCAATAAATATGCTTGAAGGAATGGAGGCAAGTGACTTGCTCAATAATAATAATTAGCATACTTGTTAAGCGCTTTCTATGTGCCATGTACTATTCATTCATTCATTCAAAAGTATTTATTGAGCACTTACTATGTGCAGACCACTGTACTAAGCTCTTGGAATGTACAATTAGGCAACAGATAGAGACAATCCCTGCCCAATGACAGGCTCACAGTCTAATCGCGGGAGACGGACAAAAACAAGACAACATAATCACGATAAATAGAATTCATTAATTCAGTAGTATTTATTGAGCGCTTACTATGTGCAGAGCACTGTACTAAGCGCTCGGAATGTACAATTCGGAAACCGATAGAAATAATCCCTGCCCACTGACGGGTTTACAGTCTAATTGGGGAAGACTGATGGACAAAAACAAGACAACATAATCATGATAAATAGAATCAAGGGGATGTACACTTCATTAACAAAATAAGTAGGGTAATAAAAATATATACAAATGAGCACAGTGCTGAGGGGAGGGGAAAGGAGGGGGGAGGAGCAGAGGGAAAGGGGGCTTAGCTGAGGGGAGGTGAAGGGGGGAAGGAGGAGGGAGCAGAGGGTGGAGGGGGAGCAAAGAGGGAGCAGAGGGAGCAGAGGGAAAAGGGAAAGCTCAGTCTGGGAAACGGGGAAGCTCAGTCTGGGTGCTGGGGTAGATACAAGGTAACCAGGCCATTCCACATGGGGCTCACAGTCTTAATCTTCACTTTACAGAGGAGGTAACTGAGGCACAGAGAAGTTAAGTGACTTGCCCAAAGTCACACAGCAGAAAAGCGGCGGAGCCGGAATTAGAACCCACGCCCTCCGACTCTCAAAACAGTGCTCTTGCCTCTCTAAGCCACTCTGCTTCATCTCACTCTTAGGCTAGTGCCTTTTCTACTAGTCCTGCCTGCAAAAGGCTATTACAGAGCTGCATAAGATATTGATCAGTGAAAGAGAATTTCCATGTGCTTCTCTCTGCTCCTTTTGCCTCCAGAGCAGTTCCACTACTGCTTGCTACTGCCTCTTCTTCCCCCTCATCTTCCTCCTCAGGGAGAAGAATTCTTGCCTTCACCTTCCTCTCGTGAGTTTTAGAGGTTCCCTCAGAAAAATCACTTCATTGTTGACTTGGTGGATCGGAGCTTGTTCGTTCAGAACCTACTGTGATGCTATAAAGCAGCGTGACCTAGTGGAAAAAACATGGGCCTGATAGAGGGCCTAGGTTCTAATCCTGGCTCTGCCATCAGTCTGCTGTGTGACCTTGAGTAAGTCACTTCCTTCTCTGTACCTCAGTTCCCTCATCTGCAAATTGGGCACTAATACTGTGAACCCTATATGGGACAGGGACTATGTACAACTCTATCTTATATCTACCCCAATGCTTAATACAGTGCCTGGCACATAAAGTAAATGCTTAACAAATACCACAATTACCATTATTGTTAAATGCAAAAAATCAGTTCAAAACCCAGTGCAGAACATTTATCCAACAGTCATCTTCACAAGTTTGGCAAGTTTGTGAGAGTTTATAGTTTCCTGACTAAGCCTTGTGCTGATACTTAACTTTGTGTAAGAACTGAGAGAGAGAGAGGGAGAGCACATATTTTCCAAAGGCGTAGGTTTCCACTGTATAAACAGCATTGAATATTAGAGGAAATCAGCCAACTCTTCTGCTTTTGTTCTAGTATGGTTTTGATAAAGAGAAATTAAAGATATATGCTAGGTATTCTCATCCATGAATAGCATCGATTCAGGATTTTCAAAACACTAGTTTAAATCAGGTTTTAGTATTCACCATTCGACTAAACCACAAAATAGTAAATCATAAGAAACCGATCTGATTATACCTGCAGCCTACGCATAAAACCCTTTCGTATTTATTATTACTATTCTTATTACTATATTAATGACATGTTTAAGGGCGTACTGTGAACTAAAGAATGGAGTAGATTCCGGGGTTGGCCTTAGAATCCAGGCCCTGTCCCAAATGGGTCTCACCATCTAACTTAGCTCCATCTTTTAGATGAGGAAACCAAGGCCCAGAGAAGCTGCTTGAGATGTCCAGGGTCAAACAACTGATCAGCGGCAGAGCTGGGATAGACACCCATGGAATCAGCGGGGAGAGAATCCCCTGTTGAGCTTCACCCTAGCCTGGACTGGTTAAGCGACCTGGGAGGTGTAGAACAACTGGGAGGCTCTCAGTTCCAGTTCCTCTGTGAGGTGGGGGAGGGTCGGGTTTCCGGGCTGCTGGTGAGACAGCAATATTCATCATTTTTTCACAAACTTGGTGAGACTGGGGGGTGAGCCCAGAGGCGCTCTCGCTCCTGGTGCCAAGTGCCCCTCATGACCCCCCTACCCCTTCCATGATTTAAAGCACTCAATTACCTCGCACCATCCTACCTCATCTCGCGACTCTCCTACTACAACCCGGCCTGCACACTTCACTCACTCCTTTAGTACCCACCTACTCGTACTTCAATCTTGTCTATCTCGCCACATATTTATCTCCTACTTCCTGTCGTTGGACTAGAATGTTCTGCTTCTTCCGACAGATAGTCACTCTCCCCCCAACCCCTTCAAAGCCTTACTGAAGGCACATTTCCAAGAGGGCTTCCCTAAGCCCTTATTTTCTCCTCTCCCACTCCCTTCTGTGTCACCTTTGCACTCGGATTTGCTCCCTTTATTTAATCCTCCCTCAACCCCACAGCACTTATGTACATATCTGTCATTTATTTCTATTAATGTCCGTCTCTCCCTCTAGACTGTCAATTCTTTGTGGGCAGGGTACGTGTCCACCAACTCATGTATTTGCACTCTCCCTAGCACTAGTACAGTGCTCTGCAAATAGTAAGCGCTCAATAAATACCACTGATTGATTGATTGATGTATGACAGCAAGCTCACTGTGGGCAGGGAAAGTGTCAATTTATTGTTATACTGTAGTCTCCAAAGTGCATAGTAAGTTCTCAATAAATATGACTGAATGAAGAACTCTGTACAATCCTATTGGAAAGGCAGCTTGGCTTAGAGAAGCAGCTTGGCTTAGTGGAAAGAGCATGGGCTTGGGAGTCAGAGGTTGTGAGTTCTAATCCCGACTCTGCCAGTTGTCAGCTGTGTGACTTTGGGCAAGTCATTTAACCTCTCTGTGCCTCAGTTACCTCATCTGTAAAATGGGGATTAAGACTATGAGCTCCATGTGGGACAACCTCATTACCTTGTATCTACCCCAGCGCTTAGAACAGTGCTTGACACATAGAAAGCACTTAACAAATACCAGCATTATTATTATTATTATTCTCTGGGATTGCCCAAGGTGCACAGTGCTTGTATTGGGCTTGATCGGGCATACGTGGGAGCTCAGTGCGAAGTGAAGCCACCAACATCTCGCCCTCATCCTGCCTCTGGTCTGGAATGCCCTCCCTCCTCATTTCCAACAGACAATTACTCTCCCGTGCTTCGAAGCCTTTTTGAAGGCACATCTCCTCCAAGAGACCTTCTCTGACTAAGCCCTCCTTTCCTCTTCTCTCACTCCCTTCTGCGTCACCCTGACTTGCTCCCTTTATTCATTCATTCATTCAATAGAATTTATTGAGCGCTTACTATGTGCAGAGCACTGTACTAAGCACTTGGAATGTACAAATCGGCAACAGATAGAGACAGTCCCTGACCTTTCATGGGCTTACAGTCTAATCGGGGGAGACGGGCAGACAAGAATAATGGCAATAAATAGAGTCAAGGGGAAGAACATCTCATAAAAACAATGGCAAATAAATAGAATCAGGGTGATGTACATCTCATTAAACAAAATAAATAGGGTGATGAAGATATATATAGTTGAGCCGACAAGTACAGTGCTGAGGGGGTGGGACAGGAGAGGGGGAGGAGGAGAGGGAAGGGGGGAGAAGAGGGTTTAGCTGCGGAGAGGTGAAGGGGGGGTAGAGGGAGCAGAGGGAAAAAGGGGGGAGCTCAGTCTGGGAAGGCCTCTTGGAGGAGGTGAGCTTTAAGTAGGGATTTGAAGAGGGGAAGAGAATTAGATTGACGGAGGTGAGGAGGGAGGGCATTCCAGGACCGCGGGAGGACGTGGCCCAGGGGTCGATGGTGGGATAGGCAAGACCAACGGATGGCGAGAAGGTGGGCGGCAGAGGAGTGGAACGTGCGGGGTGGGCAGTAGAAAGAGAGAAGGGAGGAGAGGTAGGAAGGGGCAAGGTGATGGAGAGCCTTGAAGCCTAGAGTGAGGAGTTTTTGTTTTGAGCGGAGGTTGATAGGCAACCACTGAAGGTGTTTAAGAAGGGGAGTGACATGCCCAGAACGTTTCTGCAGGAAGATGAGCCGGGCAGCGGAGTGAAGAATAGACCGGAGCGGGGCGAGAGAGGAGGAAGGGAGATCAGAGAGAAGGCTGACACAGTAGTCTAGCGGGCATATAACGAGAGCCTGTAGCAGTAAGGTAGCCGTTTGGGTGGAGAGGAAAGGGCGGATCTTGGCGATATTGTAAAGGTGAGACCGGCAGTCCCTTATCTGTACATATCTGTAATTCATTTATGCATGTCAGTGTCTGTCTCCCCCTCTAGACTGTAAACTCATTATGGGCAGAGAATGTGTCTGTTATATTGTTACACTGTGTCCTCCCAAGCATTTAGTACGATGCTCTGCCAAAGTAACTGCTCAACAAATACGATCAATGACTGCTTGGCTAGCAGTAACAAAAAAATATAAACCGTATTTTGCTGCACTCGGTTCGGCCATTCTAGCTAAAGGTTGCAGTGGGGTTGGGCCTAGCGGAATTGAGGCTGATCTTCTTTTGCAACATCCAATTGCAGCTAGAGTGAGAGTGGTGGAGGTAGCAAATTATGTGATATGGAAACATGCATGATAATTCTGTTGTCTTGTACTCTCCCGAGCGATTAGTAGAGTGCTCTGCACATAGTAAGTGCTCAATAATACCACTGACCGATTGATATATTCTTTCTGCTTTGGCCACTTGCCTTACTCTGTGGCAAGTTATTTTAATATGGTATCTGTCGATCAATCAATCAATGGTATTTATTGAGCACTTAGTATGTGCAGAGCACTGTACTAAGCGCTTGGAAGAGAACACCACCACAGAACTAGCAGGTAGACTCCCCCCAAACCTAACCCCCAAAATAAGTTCAACGCTATGGGTCAAGCACTGTACTAAGCGCTTGGAAGAGAATACTTCCACAGAACTAGCAGGCAAGTTCCCCCTGCACCCGGCCCCCAAAATAAGTTAAATGCTATGGGTCAAGCATTGTACTAAATGCTGGGGTAGATAAAACCTAATCAGGTTAGACACAATCCATATCCCACATGGGGCTCACAGCCCTAATCCCCATTTTAAAGATGAGATCACTGAGGCAAAGAGAAGGGCTATCGCTTGTCCAAGACCAAACAGCAAACGAGTGGCAGAGTTAGGATCGGAACCCAGGTCTTTCTGATTCTCAGACCCGTGCTCTTTCTACTAGGCCATGTTGCTTCTTTTTGGAGAGAGGCAGAGAGAGAGAGACAGAGCGAGAGAGCGAGTGAGTTCCTCATGGGAGGTAAGAGCGGAGTGGGGGCTCGGCCCCTTTATGACCCTGTGTGTGCATGTCTAGGTGAGCATGTGTCATTTTGTCTGCGTTTCCTCTATCTCTTTTTCTTAGAACAAGGGTAACATGGTGATTCTGCAAGGATGCATGGTATTTATTTCTAGAACTGCAAAGAAGTACTCTTGGAGGGGCAGCTGAAAAATGCAGGCACCATTATCATTCAGCTATGGTCAGTAGATACAGTGCTTGCGAGCAAAAGGCAAAGCAATACCCTTAGCATTTTAGATATGCCTACTCTTCAAATGGAAAGAAGAAGAAAAATCTGGTTTCCTTTTTAGAACTCAGCAGAAGGTGCAGAACTTGAAGAATGCAGCTATGTGAAAATACCCTGCTGTTCAACTAGAGACAGAACCACGGAGCGGGGAGGTGGGCTGAGGCCTCCAGCAAATTATCTCCCTATTTCAGGGGGAAATCTGAATCGGCTGCCTGAGCGAGGACCTTCAAATTGGGGAGTCTTATAGGAGAGGATGGTAGTCAGACTTGGAACTTTACAGGAAGGGCAAGTAGTCTGGGACCTTTGAGCTGGACAAGGACTTGGAGGGTGGGTGGGTGGAGAGAAACAGAGCCTCAGCTGAGGAAAATCCTAGGAAACACAAATGGGGTTAAAGGCAAGAAAAAGGACTGAAGAAGTGGAGGAAATTGGGGAATTCAGAGAGAAGGTTTGGAGAGGGAAGTACTCATTCAATAGTATTTATTGAGCGCTTACTATGTGCAGAGCACTGTACTAAGCGCTTGGGATGAACAAGTCGGCAACAGATAGAGACAGTCCCTGCATATTTAAACCCTCAGATGACTTAAGGACTATACAACTGGGGTCTTTTCTGAGTCATCTATGCACTTTGATCTGTCTGTACCCCTTAATTCACTCCACCGCCCCATGACACTATTTTACAGTATTTGTTAAGAGCTTACTATGTGTCAAGCACCATTCTAAGTGCCGGAGTAGATACAAGTTAATCAGGTCGAATACAGTTCTTGTCCCATATGGGACTCACAGTCGAATAGGAGAGAGAACAGGCATTGAATCCCTTTTTTTTCAGTTGAGGAAACTGAGGCCCAAAGAATGAAGTGACCCCAAAGGTCCTCTAGCCAGCAAGTAAGTGGTGGAGCTGGGATTAGAACCCAGGTCCTCTGACTCCCAGGCCATGCTTTTGGGGAAGCAGCATGGTGTAGTGGATAGAGCACAGGCCTAGGAGTCAGAAGGTCATGGGTCTAATCCCTGGCCCGCCATCTGTCTGCTGTGTGGCCTTGGGCAAGTCACTTCACTTCTCTGTGAGCCTCAGTTAACTCATCTGCAAAATGGAGATTGACTGTGAGCTCCATGTGGAACTGGGACTGTGTCCAGCCCAATTTGCTTATATCCACCCAGTGCTTAGTACAGTGCCTGGCACATAATAATCATTCAACAAATATCATATTTATCATTATTATTATTATTACTTGCCCTTATGTACATTTCCTTACAATTTGCCACTTACCCTTTCTGTAATTTAATGTCTGTCTTTCCCTTTAGGCTCTGAGCACCTTGTGGGCAGGGATCGTTTATTGTATTCTACTCTCCAAAGTGCCTACCACAATGCTCGGCAGAGAGTAAGAGCTCAATAAATACTAGGGATTGGTTGATTGATTAGTCCAATAAAACATTTTCCAAAAGTGCTCTAAAGTTGCATATTTGGCTCCTTTTCCTTCCTCTATCCATCATCAGAAGTAGATGGGTCTTCACTCCCTGGATACAGTTATTCTGGCACATAGTAAGAATTTAATAAATACAGTAATTATTATCATTATTCTGAATCCCTCTTTAGTTTCAGAAGGATAGAAAAGCAGCATGACTTAGTGGATAATGCATGGGCTTGGGGCTCAGAAGGACCTGGGTTCTAATTCCAGCTCCACAGCTTGTCTGCAGTGTGATCTTGGGCAAGTCATTTCACTTCCTCTGTGCCTCAGTTAGCTCATCTGCAAAATGGAGATTGAGACTGTGAGCCCCGTGTGGGCCAGGGACTGTGTCCAACCTGATCAGTTTGTTTCTTCCCCAGCACTTCACACAGTGCTTGGCATAAAATAAGTGCTTAATAAGTACCTCTTATGATTTTTCTCTCCAGAAAATGCCTTTTCTGGTCTCACGATGGGGGAATTGGGAAGGATTGTGGAGCGAGGCCCCAGAGCCGTCCTGAAGCATTCTAGAATCATTATCGGCAGCAGCAATCCATCCATAGGCTCTGATCTGCAGGATGCAGGGAAGGAGGGAGTTCCAATCTGGTGGAACACTGGGAGTGATGGGATGGAGAATGGGAAGTCTCCAGTGAGACACAGCCAGAAAATGCTCACCATTAATAAGGAAACCCTCTCTGGATGGTCTTTCTTTATCTCTTTTACTGGCTCCTTTTCTCTCTGTTACTCCCTAACTGTGGGTGTCCCTCTAGGATTCTGTTCTGGCCCCATATTCATCAATCAATGGTATTTATTGACTACTTATTGAATGCTTATTGGGAAGGTAAATGCAATAAGCATGGCCTAGTGGATAGAGTATGGGCCTGAAAGTCAGAAGGAACTGAGTTCTCATCCTGGCTCTGCCACTTGCCTGTTGCATGAAGCTTGGGCAAGTCACTCAACTTCTCTGAGCCTCAGTTACCTCATCTGTTAAATAGGGATATGGACTGTGTCCTATCTGATTAGCTTTCCTCTACCCCAGAGCTTGAGAAGCAGTGTTGTTTAACGGCAAGAGCACGGGCTTGGGAGTTAGAGGTCGTGGGTTCTAATCCCGGCTCCGCCACTTGTCAGCTGTGTGACTTTGGGCAAGTCACTTCACTTCTCTGGGCCTCAGTTACCTCATCTGTCAAATGGGGATTAAGACTGTGAGCCCCACATGGGACAACCTGATTACCTTGTATCTACTCCAGTGCTTAGAACAGTGCTTGGCACATAGTAAGTGCTTAACAAATGCCAGTATTATCATTATCATTACAATGCCAGGAAAATACTATATGCTTAACAAATACCATAAAAATATAGAGTTGGTAGATGCAATCCCTGCTATACAAGGAATTTAAAGTTCTTTCCACTTTATATTTACTCATTTGGGAATTTCATCCATTCACATGGGTCCAGCTACCACCTCCCAACCTCTCAACCTCTTATTTCCTTTTGCCTGCAAGCCATTAATCAATCATTCAAATATATTTATTTAAGGGCTTACTCTGTGCACAGCACTGAGATGAATGTTTGGGAGAGTACAATGATTAAATAGATACAATTCTTGCACGTAAGGAGTTTATAATCTAGTGAGGGGGGAGCTGTAATAACATAAATCAAGGGTAAGGGAAGCCCTGTGAGGGGAGGGTGAGTACCTGCGTGTCTAGATATGCGGCTTAGTGGATAGAGCACGGGCCTGGGAGTCCGAAGGATCTGGGTTCTAATAATAATAATAATGATAATAATAGTATTTGTTAAGTTCTTACTGGGTGCCAGGCACTGTACTAAGCACTGGGGTGGATATAAGCTAATTGGGTTGGACACTGTTCCTGTCCCACATTGCTCCAGTTCCTGAAGAACAATGGGCAGGTCTGGAGAGCATGGGGAGCAAATGGCCTAGTGGATAGAAACCAGGTCTGGAAGTCAGAGGACCTGTAGTTCTAATCCCTGCTCTGCCACTTGCCTGTTATGTTGTGAACTTGGGCAAGTCACTTAACTTCTCTGTGCCTCAGTTTCCTAATCTGTAAAATGGGGAAACCTGGTTTTCCTCTTATTTCAGCTGTGAGTCCGATGAGGGGCAGGGGTTGTGTTGTACTTGACTACCGCGTCTCTAACCATGTAATTAATACAGTGCTTGACACTTAACAAATACTGCTGTTATGCTTATTATTATCAGTAACAGAATGAGGATTAAATCCTATTCCCTCCTACTTAGGCCATTAGACACAAGTGGGACAGGGAATGTGTCCAGCTTGATTACCTCGTAGCCTCCCAGGACTTACTACAGTGCGTGGCACACAATAAGGGCTTGATAAGTACAGTATTACTGTGATTCATTTAAAGCCGATGGTTAGGAGTTTCTATTTCATATACAACAGACGATCACTCTCCCCCCCCCTTCCAAGTCTTATTAAAAGCTTGTCTTTTTCAAGAGGCCTTCCCATAGGCCCTCATTTTCCTCTTCTCCCACTCCCTCCTGCATCACCCTTGCCCCAGGATTTGCACACTTCATTCACTCTGCCCTCAGCCCTTAGGTACATATCTGTAATTTATTTATATTAACATCTTTCTTCCCTTCTAGAGTGGAAGCTCCTTGTGTAGGGAACATGTCTACCAACTCTGTTAAATTGTATTCTCCCAACCACTTAGTACTAATGCTCTACACCCAATCAGCGCTCAATAAATATGTTTGGTTGATTGATTGAATGAGGCAACCATTCCAGTGAGCGAAACGCTATGGCTTAGGAGTCGGCCACTGAGAGACCCCCAGAGAAGAAATGGGATGAAAGATTTGGAGCAGAGGAATTACAACTCCAAGAGGGAAAATGAAATAATGAATGCAGCCTTGCGGCAAAGGACAATCAATCAGCCGTATTTATTAAGTGTTTATTGTGTGCGTTCCACAAGCAGCATGGCTCAGTGGAAAAAGCGCGGGCTTGGGAGTCAGAGGTCACGGGTTCTAGTCCCAGCTCTGCCGCTAGTCAGCTGTGTGACCTTGGGCAAGTCACTTAACTTCTCTGTGCCTCAGTTACCTCATCTGTCAAATGGGGATTAAAAAACGGTGAGCCCCAAGTGGGACAACCTGATCACCTTGTATCCCACAGTGCTTAGAACAGTGCTTTGCACATAGTAAGCGCTTAACAAATACCACAATTTATTTTATTTTTACTAAGTGCATGAGAACATACAATGTAACAGAGCTGGTAGACATTCCCTGCTCACAAAGAGTTTACGATCTGCAGGGACAAACTTAATAATAACAATAATCCTTGGGATATCTGTTGAAGGACCTACTCTCTCCCAAGTAGTAGAAGAGATACAATCTGCTCACAGACTAAGGAAGAGGGAGAACAGGCATTTAATTTATGTAAGCTTGTTATGGGCAAGGAATGTGCCTGCTAATTCTGTTGTACTCACTCAAATGCTCAATACAGTGTTTTGCACATAGTAAGTGCTCAATAAGCAATCATATTTACTGCATGCTTACGCACACATGGGTGAGTACAATAAAACAGTAAACAGAGACATTCCCTGCCCACAACGAGCTTACATGGATTGACTGACCGATTGATTTTGCAGATGAGGAAACAGAGCCACATAAAAGCTAAATTTGTCCAAGGTGACACAGCAGA
The DNA here is from genome assembly GCF_004115215.2 of Ornithorhynchus anatinus. Lineage (NCBI taxonomy): Eukaryota > Metazoa > Chordata > Mammalia > Monotremata > Ornithorhynchidae > Ornithorhynchus > Ornithorhynchus anatinus. Next base: position 151,986,197 of record NC_041729.1, on the reverse strand, counting down.
GGTGGAAGTAGAAACCAGGCCTCCTGACTTCCAGGTTTGTGGTCTTTCCACTAGGCCACATGCTTCTTTTTCCATAGATATGGTGAAGAAGGAATTGCCAGGTATCCTTTAGTCTTCTCAGTCACACACACAAATTTAATACTAGGAAACAATGTATGTGGGGATCCTTCAATTTAGACAAGGTACAGCACACATTACTCTAATTTTCGTGCCAGAGCAAAAGTCTGAATCTGGCCGCTGCAGGTTTCTAAAAGAGGCATGTTTTGGAGCTACTGACTTTGGGTACAAGAGCAATGTGTATATATGTACATATTTTTATTCAATTTATTTTATTAATGCTGTGTGTGTATCTGCAATTTTATTTATATCAACGCTCTTGATGCCTTTTCACTTGCTTTGCTTTGTTATGTTGTCTTTCTCCCCACTTCTAGACCGTGAGCTTGTTGTTGTGTAGGGATTGTCTCTATTTGTCAGTACAGTGCTCTGCACATAGTAAGAGCTCAATAAATACGATTGATTGAATGAATGAATGAATGAGTGAATACTGATCATAGTCGATGCACCATAAAGCCAGCTCTGACATTCATGCTACAGAAGACTGAGTTATCTGACTTTGGAGAAATCTTTAACATTGAATCATCTCTTATAAATAATGCGGTTTTCTTTTGCACAATGAAGTTTATTTTACAAGGCCATGGCTTGCTAGACTCATATTGGTTTTGTTTATCCTGGCTCTGGAGAAGGAGCCTGCACTCTGTTTCTGATAAATTTCTCCTTCTTTCAGTTATGACTGATATCCCTTTGAATCTGGTGTATAAAAATATTGTAGCACCACAGCAAGGAGATCTAACCTTATTTATGTCTGTATTCTGTCCTTAAACACAAACAGCTGTGCATACATACATCTGTCTCACGTCTGACCGTGCCCTGCTGTCCAGAACCTCTGATACACAAATAAATGCTTTCCCTTTTATGGAAAATCGTGGCTGCCTCAACATGATTTTAAAGCCCACACGATTTAAATCTAACTTGTACAAACAAAAAGAGAAAAAGCCAGAATAACTGGGTTTGTAACTGCAAACCTTTAAAGCCACAAAGGAATAGCCGAAAGAAAAGTCGAGTCTTTCTCTCATGGCATGGCTGTTTGGGAAAGAAGAGTTTGTGGTTATGAATATTAAAGCACTTCTTCAGAACTGGCTTCTGAAGCCTAATTTCATTAGATTTTTTATAGAAGGGGCACAGATTCAAAGAGACGGTATGACCACTGTCATATGTTCAGCGGGCCGTGAGACCTCAGGGAATGCAGTGTATTATTGGTTGGAGATTGGTACGCAAATGAAGCAATCTTTCACATTAGCAATTGACATCTATTGCAACCCCATCTAGTACTAGGTTCAGAACATTATACCAAGTACTTGGGAATATATAATAGAAGAAAAATGCAGTCCCTCTTGGAGAACTTGCAATCTAATATGCTGAAGGACTTTCAAGAACAGACTTGATGATGGAGTAGCTTGTTTTCAGATGCTTCTTTATAGCCCCAAAGGGTGACTAGAAGAACTAATAATTTTCATTTCGGAACATTAGCGGATGGAAGGCGAGGCAGGATGGATTGATTTACTCTTCATTTTAAAAAGATAATATTGATGCATTGGGTGCGATTCTCTGGGCAGTACCCTCGAGTTATAGTGAGAGGAAGCAAGGTTTAAGGTGGAAAGGGGAATCAGGAGGCCACGTCCACCAAAACATTCCCCTACTCATGTCGAGACCCCTGTAGGAGCTGAGGTCTGCCTAGGTTGCATATGGGGCTTCCCTCACACCCTGGGGAAGTAGAGGCTGAGTCCCTGGGAGGTGGGAGACAGAAGCTGGGTTTCCCAAGACTCCCACAGGGGCCACCAGAGCCAAGCCCCATCGACGGGTAAATGATATAGCAAGGTTGGCCAGACCATGTCTTTGGAGAGGAGTAAAATTGGTTCTCAAGCACTTGCAAAAAGAGACGCTGAGTCTGCTGCCATGAGATGGGAATGGAAATGATGAGCTGGAAGTTGAGCCAACAACTTTTTTATGGTATTTGTTAAGCGCTTACTATGTGCCAGGCACAGAACTAAGACCCCACAAGGATGGACACAGTTACTAATTCATTCAATCAATTCCAGCTCCACCATTTGTCAGCTATGTGACCTAGGCCAAGTTTCACTTCTCTGAGCCTCAGTGGCCTCATCTGTAAAACGGGGATTAAGGCTGTGAGCCCCATGTGGGACAGGGACTGTGTCCAATCTGATTTGCTTATATACATCCCAGCCTTAGTACAGTGCTTGGCACATAGTAATCGCTTAACAAATACTATAATTATTTACTCTTACTGTGTGCAGGGCAGTGTACTAAGCACTTGAGAGAGTACAAGACAACAATAAACTGACACATTCCCTGCCCACAATGAGCTTACACTCTGGTGGGGGGAGGTGACAGACATTTATACAAATAAATAATTACAGATATGTACATAAGTGCTGTGGGGCTGGGAAGGGGAGATGAATGCAGGGAGCAAGTCAGGGCAATGCAGAAGGGAGTGGGAGAAGAGGAAAGGAGGCTTAGTCAGGGAAGGCCTCTTGGAGGAGATGTGCCTTCAGTAAGACTTTGAATGCGAGAAGAGTTATTGTCTGTCAGATATGAGGGAGGGTGTTCCAGGCCAGAGGCAGGACATGGGTGAGAGGTCGGCAGCAGGATAAATGAGATCAGGGTACAGAGAGAAGGTTAGCTTTAGAAGAGCAAAGTGTGCTGGCTGGGTTGTAGTAGAAGAGTAGGGAGATGAGGTAGGAGGGGGCAAGGTGATTGACTGCTATAAAGCCAATGGTAAGGAGTTTCTGTTTGCTCTGGAGGAGGATGGTCAACCACGAGAGTTTCTTAAGGAGTGGGGAAACATGTCCTGAACGTTTTGGTAGAAAAATGATCTAGGCAGCAGAGTGAAGTATGGACTAGAGTGGGGAGAGGTAGGAGGCTGGAAGATCAGCTAGGAGGCTGATACAGTAATCAGGCAGGATAGGATAAGTGACTGGATGAGCATGATAGCAGTTTGGGTGGAGAGGAAAGGACAGATTTTAGCGATGTTTTGAGGGTGGGGACAGGATTTAGTGATGGAATGAATATGTGGATTGAATGAGAGGGTCCAGGAAAACACTAAGGTTACAGACTTTTGAGACAGGAAGGTTGGTGGTGCTGTCTACAGTGATGGGAAAGTCAGAGGGAGGACAGGACAGTTCTGTTTTAGACATATTCAATTTGAGGTGATAGGAGGACATCCAAGTAGAGAGGTCTTGAAGGCTGGAGGAAATGCGAGATGGCAGATAAATGCTGGGAAAGAATACCCAACTGGGAATTGCACTAGGAGGCTACAGTCATAAAGACTAGTTCGTTAACTATCATTAATTTGAGCATCTGTCCATATCGTGTTTCAAGATTCACATAAAAAAGCTCTGCAAATGGAATGAACTTCATAATTTTTTGAAAAAGGATAAAGAGCTTTCATAACTTTTCAACCAAAATCCCCCAAATACAAGACCAATATTATTGGTTTATTTAACAACATCCTTCCCCCAAACCATACATTGCCAAGTTCTCTTCAATTTGAGGGAATTTTGCAATTCTGCTTAATCCTTCTTCCTAAATTTCAGACATCCGTATCACAGTGTTACCATCAACGTGGTCATTTTATTCCTAAACAGTCATTATGGTTTTGAACAATATACAAAACTTTGTGTTACCATATGAGGAGGGAATGGAGGAGAACCATAACAAAAAAACTGCTAAAACTTAAAATACAGAGATATAATACATTTCCATATCAGAATTGTTTTCTGGTTTCTTACACTTTAACTCCTGCCATAACCAGATTTGAAACCAAAGCACATTTTGTCAGTCAGGCAGTCGTATTTATGGAGTGTGTACTATGTGCGGAGTAGTGTACTAAGTGCTTGGGAGAGTATAATATGACAACACAACAGTCACATGCCCTGCCCAAAGTGAGCTTGCAGTCTAGAATAAACATTTGAATGAAGTGTTCCAGTTTGCCTGTCTTATCTCTGAAACTGCAGTGTGGCTCAGTGGAAAGAGCATGGGCTGGGGAGTCAGAGGTAATGGGTTCCAATCCCGGATCTGTAGCTTGTCAGCTGTGTGACTTTGGGCAAGTCACTTACCTTCTCTGGGCCTCAGTTACCTCATCTGTAAAATGGGGGTGAAGACTGTGAGTCCCACGTGGGACAACAAGATTACCTTGTATCTACTCCAGCACTTAGAAGAGTGCTTGGCACATAGTAAGCGCTTAACAAATGTCATCATCATTATTAGTAGTAGTAAAGCACAGAACAGTCACAATTTCAAACCAAATTTGTAGGCTACTCCTACAGTGTAAACATGAATCGAAACTTTACATATATCATCATACATTCTTCACCCAAACATGAAGCAGACGTGGATCCTAACTATAGCCAGGACCCATGGAGAAGCTAGGCCAGTCTGCACCTGGCTGAAAGGCTGGGCCAGACTTCTCAAACTCTCTCTTTTGATGAGAGAAATCAGTCTCCCCCTAGTTCATGCCAGGGATTATCCCAACCTCAGGTGCTGATTTCTCCTGCCTGCAGGGATAGGGAGCCCACACGGAAAACCTTTTTGGGACTTGAACCAGAGGGGGTTGGAGTAAACGGGCAACCTCACCTGGGTAGATGGTCTGGGTCTGGTCTCCAGGCAAATATTGCAAATTTGGCAAAAAGTGGAAAAATTCAGATGAAGGCAAAACAAACAGAAAGTCAGGAAACTCAGCTGAGGCTTCCCGGACCTCTAGAGACAAGAGATTACAGAAGGGGGGGGAGAGGGGTGGGAAAACAACCAGGGACCTAGATGACACTGGACTGTAAACTCATTGTGGGCAGAGACTGTGTCTCATCATTGCTATATTGTACTCTCCCAAGCGCTTAGTACAGTGCTTTACACACACAATAAATACAAATGGACTGAGGAGATTGGAAGATGAGTAAAGGGACTTCCTCAGTTCTTGGGCCCATGACAGGGATGTGATTTGCATAGGAGGCATCTAATTGGATGACAAATCTGTGTGGGTATCCTAGCGAATCTACCAACCCTCAGTAGAAGGAGTTGAACTATGACCCAGTATGGCACCGCCTCTCCTTTTCGATCAAATAATTCACTCGTCATTCATGCAATCGTATTTATTGAGCGTTTTCTGTGTGCAAAGCACTGTACTAAGCAGTTGGAAAGTACAGTTCGGTAACAGACAATCCCTACCTAACAACGGGCTCACAGTCTAGAACGGGGGTGACAGACAACAAAACTAAACAAGTAGACAGGCATCAATAGAATCTATATAAATAAAATTATAGATATATGCAAATCAATAAATAGAATAATAAATATGTACATATATACACCAGTGCTGTGGGGCAGGGAGGGGGTAGAACAGAGTGAAGGAGTCGGGGCAATGGGGAGGGGAGGAGGAGCAGAAGAAAAGGGGGGGCTCAGTCTGGGAAGGCCTCCAATGATCCAAACTGACACAAACCCAGTGCTCACCCCAAGCATCCACACAGTCATGATGGAGGCTGGGTAGTGGCCGCAGCCTTCCCCAGACTGATTCTGGCCCGAGGGCATTGAAAAGGGAACAAAACAACACTTCTTGTTTAGCCTCCATCCACCCCAGGGCCGGGCCAGAGGTTCTGGAGTCCGGCGAGGAGTTGCTGATGCAATTCTGCTTTTCCCTGTTCAAGCCGACCAGTGGAGAGGTGGACCTCATTCCCTTATGTCCCTGCCCAAGTGACCTCTCTGTCCCCTGGTCCAGCAGTAGTCTTCCTCCACCCACATACCCACTGCCCCTAAAGGTGTGGCAGCCCTGGGGGCCAAGGGTTATAGAGAGAAAGCATTCATTCATTCATTCAATAGTATTTATTGAGCGCTTACTATGTGCAGAGCACTGTACTAAGCGCTTGGGATGAACAAGTCGGCAACAGATAGAGACAGTCCCTGCCGTTTGACGGGCTTACGGTCTAATCGGGGGAGACGGACAGACAAGAACAATGGCACTAAACAGCGTCAAGGGGAAGAACATCTCGGAAAAACAATGGCAACTAAATAGAATCAAGGCGATGTACAATTCATTAACAAAATAAATAGGGTAACGAAAATATATACAGTTGAGCGGACGAGTACAGTGCTGTGGGGATGGGAAGGGAGAGGTGGAGGAGCAGAGGGAAAAGGGGAAAATGAAAGCAGTGTTGCCTAGTGGATAGAGCATGGGCCTGAGAGTCAGAAGGTGATGGGTTCTAATTCTGGCTCTGCCTCTTGTCAGCTGTGTGACCTTGGACAAGTCACTTCACTTCCCTTTGTCTCAGTTACCTCATCTGTAAAGTGGGGGCTGAGAATGTGAGTCCCACAAGGGACAGGGACTGTGTCCAACCAAACTTGCTTACAGTGCCTAGCATCTACTAAGCACTTAGCAAATACCGTTATTATTATTTTTATAAGGACCTGGAGCTTTCTCATCCAAGCTCCACCACTTGCTTGCTGTGTGACCTTGGGCAAGTCACTTAACCTCTCTGTGCCTGTTACCTCATCTGTAAATTGGGGATGAAGACTGTGAGCCCCATGTGGGACATGGACTGTGTCGATCCTGTTTAGCTTGTATCTACCCCAGCTCTTACTATTGAGTGTGACGCATAGAAAGCACTTAACAAATACCATCCAAAAAAAAAAAAGCCAGGATAACGCCACTTTGTGTCCAGAGGAGACCACGTAAATGCACCCTGGGTGGACAGTTCTCTCTGTGCCCACCCAGCCCATCCTCGATGGGTATGCCCACAGTCAGCCTCAGCCCCTTCCTCCTTTGGAGCTTCACAGAAAGTGCCATCTCCCTTTTTCCAATGCCACCCCCTGCTCAGAAGCTTGGGCAACCTAACAATTTAAACCACGGGCCAACGGATCCATAGGCATAACCTACCGATTAATCACATCATTTTGACTAATTGGTAGAAGTGCAAAATGTGCCAATCCTTGGGGAATGGCCAGGCTGTTTAAGAACTTCAGAAAATACAAGTTTGAACTAGATTTTCCAAAAAAAATGGGGCTGGTTTCATTCTTTATTTAAATTCTTAGAGAAGCCTGAAGTCAGGAGCACATGCATATTAAGATAAATCAAGTTGAAAAATAGTTAATCTGGGTGGAGGAGGAGAAGTCTGATTTCAAACTAGGGCAGTATTAATTATGAGAACTTTTCAAGATAAAAGAGATAAAAATATATAAATATTAGAAAAAAAGGTTTTCATAACCAAATAACCTCAGGAAATAATACAAACATCTGGAAAGAAGGGGAGAAAAAGAATGCATTTTTTTCAACTTCACTAGTGGTTTCAGGCTAGCACAACAGGAAAAGAAAGCAGCAACTGTTCAGGTAGAAAATTTTCCAGAGCTAGAGAAATGCTTCTTAATATTCTCTGCACTTTATATAATATTTTCAGGTAAGCAAGTAGGTCAGATGGACACAAGAACTGAGAGTGTTCCTGGATTTTTCAGGGTCTCATTTTCTGAATTGCATTCTGGGCACACTGGGAAAAAATAAGACAAATGTACCATGGATATCCATCAATCAATACCACCTATTCTGCACAGAGCACTATATACCCATTTTGTGCAGAGCACTATACAAAATACTTAGCAGAACACAACAAAAGAGAAAAAGGCACCATTCCTTTCTTCAAGGATCTTTCAACCTAATTTGAAAGATTAATCGACAATATTCCAATATTCCAACACCTATTATGCAAAAAACACCATTGCTTGATTGATAACATTAACCAACACTTCAGCAGAGCTTCTAATCAAAAGACAAAATAAGAATAGTTCATCTGGAACTAAGGCGAAGTTCGAAGGAACTGTTTGCTCGTATTCTAGCATTTTAACGTTAAATTAAATCCACTTTCCTCTCTGCATCTCCTTAGTCTGATCCCTCGGACAAAGTGTTGACTATCCCAAGATAAAGTGTTAGGCCCAATAGATTTCAAGTCGTTAAGATGTTATAATAGTGTTAGAAATGCCAGCATATTTAGAGCAAAGGTAGTTTGTGGTTTCAGATAATGTAAGATGGCACCAGTTCCTCTCTACACTGATTCTAGAGGAAATTTTAATAACAGAGTTAGGAGATGTAATCAGACTCCCCAGTTTCCTCTCCCAGAGCTTCCAGCTCAAAACCCTCTGGATCTGGAGCGTGCTGTGTGAAGCGTTTCCCAAAAGCCATGTCCGAGTCAAACTGCCACAAGCATTTTGGAGTCTAGGATCCAGGCAGACCTGGCGGGAGAGCTAAGCACTCACTGCAGGGGATATTTGTCAGCTACAAATCCGTCCACTGGGCAAACACTCGTCTCTGAAAAGATGCCGCTGCAAAAAACACTTGTTTCCAGGACCTCCTAATACCACGGTTCTCCTTCTGGCACAAGGCTACAATTGTGGCGCTTTGCATCCAAAACATTACAATTGGCAAAGAGCCCCACACTAGCAGGGAGATGTTAATTAGTAGGAATTTGAATAAATAAGGAAAGAAAGACGATCTGAGGGGAATGTTGGATTACAGTTACGTTTTAAAAATCTGGCAAGGTACAGTGTGCTTGACGTGGCTCGTTCAATTGTCCTTGAACACAAGCTATTCTAAAAGTAACCCAATGGGCCTGGTTGGTTTACATCAACAAGAGGGTGAAATGAATGAGGATTTAGACCATCCTGGGATCTTTCCATCTAGGAAACAGTCAAACATAATTATACAATCCTAAATGTCTAAAGTGAAATGTGAGCTGATCCAGGTCCCTACTTTCAGAGGAGTTAGTGTATGAGACTATTTTTTTAATCTTGGCACAAACATTTGTGAGAATTCATGGTACACACACAAACACACACTCCCTGATCCACTAACGTACTGACTTTACCAACACATTATCACTGGATGATGTGCACCCGGAGTAACAAACGGCAGTGACAGTGTTCAACTGTTTTACTCAAGGAGATTCCTGAAAAGGGTGACTTTTTTTAGACGCAGGCTGGAACATAATAATATTTGTTAAATGCTTACTATGTGCCAATTATATAGAAACAAGATAATTGTGTTGGACACAGTCCCTGTCCCCCATAGGGCTCACAGTTTTAATCCCCATTTTACAGATGAGGGAACTGAGGCACAGGGAAAAGAAGTGACTTGTCAACGTTACTCAGCAGACAAGTGGCGGGGCCGGGATTAGAACCCGTGTCTTTCTGCATTCCCAGGCGTGGGTTCACTAGTCATGCAGCTTCGCTACACTCAGTCTTAGTGTAATTACTGTCCATAGGAGGGTCATGGGGATTTAAACTGTTGTTGCTCATCCCTGTCTCTCTCAACCAAATGACTAAGCTAGAAAATTGGTAACTACAGCCTTCCCACCATGACCGTCAAAGTGGTCATCCGGGGCTGCGGTGGAAATGTTGGATTCTGACTTCTGAGGAGCCTGAAATTCCGCTCCCCTGGCCACAGTAATCTTTGTTTTTAATTTGGCATATTCATTCATGTCTCTATGTCATCTTCGTGTTTTGTTTCATCTTTCTGATTCTATCATGGTGCATCCATGATGATTATCTTGTCATCTACCCCTTATTTAGCACAGTGCTTGATTCAAGAGAAGCAGCGTGGCTCAGTGGAAAGAGCACGGGCTTTGGAGTCAGAGGTCATGAGTTCGAATCCCAGCTCTGCCACTTGTCAGCTGTGTGACTGTGGGCAAGTCACTTAACTTCTCTGTGCCTCAGTTACCTCATCTGCAAAATGGGGATTAAGACTGTGAGCCCCACGTGGGACAACCTGAATCCCCTATGTCTACCCCAGCGCTTAGAACAGTGCTCTGCACATAGTAAGCGCTTAACAAATACCAACATTATTATTATTATTCCCAGGAAGTGCTTAACAAATACCACAGTTGTGACAGAAATGCACCTTTATGGACAGCAATCCCGCTTTTTGGAGAAATCCTCCAGGGTAGTCTGCCTCATTAGGTTTCCTGGCTCCACATTTCTCCTAGTTGCTTAAGCTCCTCTTTTGCAGTAGTTCTGAAGAGGGGAAGGGCATAGGTTGGAGCCAGTGGGGTGCTTTTCGGCAGTCTCCTCTCACTTCCAGCTGTCCCCCTTTCCTCCCCAAGCTGCAGCCAGCTACCCAACGTTTGCCATGACTTTTGCTGGTGGGGTGGGATGGCACAAAGTAAGCAGATTGGACAGGTTTTAAGACTCAGCACCCAGAAACCACCAGGAAATATCTCATGGAGCCCGGTCAAAGTTGGAAGGGCACACAATAAAGCTCAATAAATCGATTGATTGACAGAGACACAGAGAAACACAGTGAGAGACAGAGATAGAGGGACACAAAGAAAAAGACAGAGAAAATGAGAGAAAGAGAAAGAGTGAAATATAGAAATACAGAGAGATCTAGCAATCAATAAGTTGTATTTATTGAACACAATGCACGAAGAACAATGTACTAAGTGCTTGAGAGAGTACAATACAACAGAGTTGATAGGCAGAGCACTCTACTAGCGCTTGGAAGAGTACAGTCCAACAGAGTTGGTAGTCACATTCCCTGCCCATAATTAGCTCACAGTCTAGAAGGGGAGACAGACATTAATACAATACATATAACAAATTATGGATATGTACATTAAGTGTTGTGGGGCTAATAGGAGGTGAATAAAGGGAGCAAATAGGGTGACACAGAAGAGAGTGGGAAAAGAGGAAATGAGGATTTAGAGAGATAATGCAGAGACAAATAGACACAAAAAGAGACACAGAGACAGTATAGTGTTTGGCGCATAGTAAATGCTTAACTCAGAGTACAGTTTTGATTATCCTCCTCCTTCTGAAGGGTAGGAAAACCCGAGGTGGTTTCATCCCAGCTCCTAGGGAAGGGGTGGAATTTGGGAAGTCAAAGTCACCTGTGCCAGGCCAAGTAAATGCCTCCTTCTTCCTGCCCGGCCGGCAGTTGCATCTCAATGGGTGAATTGGCAGATGGGCCCACCAGTCAGATCCTGTCTGCCTTCTCTCCTTTCTGCATTCGATCCAGGAGTTGAATCTTAACAAGGAGATTGGCAGCTATGCCCATCAATCAGCTCCCCTCAGTAGGGGTCTCTCTGAGGAGGCAGCCAGTGGGTGCTCAGTGGAACAGTGCCTTTTAACTGATGGAATGTGATCAGAGAAGATCTCCTGAAGCTTAGCCAGACAGAGCAATTCATAGTTTATTGGATTCGTAGACTTGTCGTCTTTTCCAAGAACTACTCCTACCATTACCGCTAGTCAATATAGCTAATTGGGTGCTTCTGGTCTAGCAAGAACAATACCAATAGTGAAACAGAAAAAAATCACCATTTTTCCAGGGACAGGGTGACAAACTGTTCCCTTAGAGAAGCAGCATGTCTTTGTGGAAAGAGCAAGGGCTTGGGAGTCAGAGGTCATGGGTTCTAATCCCAGCTGTGTGACTTTGGGCAAGTCACTTGACTTCTCTGGACCTCAGTTACCTCATCTGTAAAATGGGGATTAAGACTGTGAGCCCCAAGTGGGACAATTTGATCACCTTGTATCTTCCCCCTGCCCCCAGAGCGTAGAACAGTGCACATAGTAAGCGCTTAACAAATACCATCATTATTTATCATTATTATTATTATGAAATGAAAGAACACAAGCCTAGGAGTCAGGGGACCCAGGTCCTAATTGTGATTCCACCGTTCACCTGCTGAATGACCTTGGGTGATTTACTGAACTTCTCTGTTCTCTCTTTCCTCATCTGTAAAATGGAGATTTATTGTATGTTTTTATCCCCCTAAAACTATGAGTCCCTGTGGGACAGGGACTATGCCCAACCAGATTATCTTCTAATTATCTCAGCATTTAGTGCAGTGCTTATCTCATAATAAGTGCTTAACAAATACCAAAATCATTATTATTATTGTTATTTTTTTAAATGGTATTTGTTAGGCACTTACTTCATGCCAGGCTCTGTACTAAGTGCTGGGATAGATGCAAGATAATAAGGTTGATACAAGCTAATAAGGACTTATAGCTATTATTAATGATAATAATTATTATTCCTATTATTTTTGTTATTATCATTATCCTATCCTGTGGTGTAGCTCAGTGGAAAGAGCATGGGCTTGGGAGTCAGAGGACATGGGTTCTAACCCTGGCTCCCCCACTTGTCTGCTGTGTGACCTTGGGCAAGTCACCTAACTTCTCTGTGCCTCAGTTGCCTCATCTGTTAAACTGGAATTAAGACTGTGAGCCCCACGTGGGATAACCTGATTACCTTGTATCTACCCCAGTGATTAGAACAATGTTTGGCTCATAGTAAGGGCTTAACAGATACCACAATAATAATAATGATTATTATTATTATGTTTGCCCCAGTTAAGTATAGCTTTCTCAAAATAAGTCACGTGGCTCCTCCACTGCTACTTCAGATCACCTTGGAGGGTAAATGAGGTTTTTGCACTTCCAATCTCAGACTGGTTTCCAGCTTTTACCTAGCCCCTGCAGTAGCTACCAACCCACTACCCTAATGCCATTCACAAGGACCTTTGGACTTTGTGCCCGTGGGAGATCAGTGTGGTTTCTTGAATATTCTCTAGCTCCCTTTGCTCCATAAAGTGGCTTATCATTCTCACAGGAGAACATAGGACCTATCCTCTCATTTGCTTCACCTAGCGGTAAACCTGGACCCCTACTAAGTTAACTCACCTTTGGTCTGCGGATTCGCCTGAGAGATGTTAGAAATCAGATTAAGCCATAGGCTTGGAATTTTAGGACGGCAGTTAGCTATGTACCTCTCCCCTGGAGGTTTCATTAGCTAATGTGCAACGACCTTTCACCAGGCATCTTGCAAAGCTTGAAAGGCCTCCATACCTCTCTGGAGGGAGGGATTTGCTTTTTTTGAATAGTGGTATTAAATCTGATCGTTAGACTTGCGCTGAATGAAATGCGCCTGAGAATGATTCAAGGGACAAAGGGTGATTTCTATTTTATCATAGCCAGCAGCAATGCTAAACTGAAAGTTAAGGAGGCCATTTTGTAAAGTGTTGACAGGGAAGGTGCTCATTTCCATTTATCAGATCTTTTTATTTTTAAAATTGAACTTGCCCAGATACTTTTTGCCTTAATTACCTCGTCACTAATGCTTCTTACTTTCATGATTGATTCCACTCTCTTGCAGGATTTTTTTCTAGACTATCACCCGGAAATTATAAATAATTTTGTGCCTACTTCTAAGCATCTGGGTGGGATTTTGATGAGCTATGTGCAATATTTTAGCTTAGTTTCTAACCCTCACAGATTGACTCCTCCAATGATGATAAATTTAACTTTAAAGATATTCAAAAAGAAATCACATAACTTAAAATCCCGAGCCCACATTTGGCAAAGCTCTTACAATTCAGCACATTTCCAAAGATGTATTTAACTGAACATATTCACAGTGAAACAGCAGGCATATTGACAGTCACACAACTGTTGCCCAGAAACTAAAAGAAGTTGAGCCAGCCCTGAGGGCAATATATATTTTTTTAAAAATTTATCAAACCAACTGTTCAATTGGAAATGTGCTTCCTCAGCCATAAGGCCCATCATCTTTTGGGCACTAGTGTGAAAGAAACCGATTAAATTTATTTGTTTTTTTTTCATGGTGGGAAAAAATATGGCTGCCTTTTAGTTGTCTAAAGCCATCCGATCGTTAGACTTGCATTGAATGAAATATATCAGCATGTTGGAAGAGAAAAAATGAAGTCATCCAGTTTTTCCCATGTAAATGGGGCTCCGGAATCAGCCTCCTCCACCCCCTTCCGCTGACAAATCTCTTCGCTCTCACAGGAATGGGAGAAACTGCCTTCCTGCCTTGTCAAATGCTTGGTAGTTTCCATCTGTTTCCCTGGACCGGTGAGGTATTCAAAGACTTTCACCTCCAAGGACTGTTAGGTGAACCTATTTCTACTATAAAATATTTTATTATTTAATCTTAACCTGACTTCACTTAACTTGTTTGCATTATAGCCTTCTGGACATGAGTGATTCTCCCTGCTTAGATTGGGAGCCTCTTGTGGCCCAAGAACCCATCGGGCAAACAATCAGTAATGTCTGCTGACCGCTGTACTGAGTAGTTTGGAGATACAATAGAGATAGTAGACTCAATCCCTTGAAGAGTTTATAGTGTAGCTGAGGAGGCAGACACTAAAATAAATTACAGAAAGGAGGAAGTAGTAACAGCAAGATGGGGACAGGGATCATGGAGAGAAAGAGAGAAGGAATGGGAACGAGGATGGGAGAGTGGGAGAGTTTGAGAACACGCACGGTTATGCGATTCTGACATCTCAGCGCTCTGTGTCACTTAAGCACTTGTGTAACCACCGGTACCAATCCTGAGGGGTGGGGTCCATGTCTAATTCCCACCTGCATATTCTTGTCCAGCACTTACCGCAATGTTCTGCACACAGTAAGCACTTAATAAATATTATTACTACTTGTCTTATGCTGTCGAGTGGTCTCCGAACCATAGCGGTGCCACAGACACGTCACTCCCCAAATGCCCCACCTCCATCTGCAATCGTTCTGGTAGTGTTTCCATAGAGTTTTCTTGGTAAAAATATGGAATCGGTTTACCATTGCCTGCTTCCACGCAGTAAACTTGAGTCTCTACCTTCGACTCTCTCCCATGCTGCTGCTGCCCAGCACAGGTGAATTTTGACTTGTAGCAGATTGCCTTCCTCTCACTAGCCAATGCCCAAGCTAGGAACGGAATGGAAATCTGCTTGACTATCCCTCCCGTAGCTGAGACTGGTAAGGTACTGGAAACTCTCCAGATGCAACCCTTAGAGGGATTGTCACTACTACTTACATATATCTTTAACAGTATTACTTCCCCGTCTTGTAATTTATTTTGTCTCTTACTAAAGTGTGATCTCTTTAAGGTCAGTGATCTATTAACTCCTTTTTACTTTCCTAATTGCCATACTGTACTAGTACTGTGCTTTGCACAGAATAAGTACTCAATAAATACTATTGGTTAATTGATTTTATCATTTTGTATTTATCTTAGTGCTTAGTACAATCCTTTGCCTACTAAGTGCTTTAAAAATGTTATCTATATATTCATGTGATTAAAATATCATTATTATGATAATTATCACTATCATTATTGTTGTTGTTGTTGTTATCATAGCCAAATGTTGAAAGAGGAAAAGTTTTGCCTTGTAACAGAAAGAAAATAACCTTATGTCATTTTTCAGACTATCATTTGCCGCAGTGGATTATAAATTGTCGACCCTTTGGAAAAGTCGTGGGGGGATTCAATTGTCCTCATGAAAGACTGCAGATAAATGGCATGACCATATAAGGGTTAAGAAAATTGAAAAGAAATCTGATTGAAAATGACAACGGTTCAATGTCCCATCCGCATAGCATTCCACTGAGATGAATTTATTCAGTTTCCACCCTCCTCTGTTCATTCCCCTAGGAATCTCGAGAGTGATAACCCTCTTTCTAGCTATCTGTGACCCAGATAACCAGATGAATAATCTAGATAATACCTCCCATTTTGGTAAGTAACAAAAGGCCTCATTTTTTTACTGATGCCAAAAAGATTACTTGACATTCACCTGTGGGCGCAAATGTGATAGCAAAGACCGGATCTCTTTGAGCACACACAGGGACTGACTTGTTTTACTAACTGTGGGATCTGGAGGTTTGGAGCTGGAGGTTTTCAGTTTTGCCTCCATCTCATGATCCTTATGAAACTCCTGCTCAAACACAGATACTCCTTTCTTGATTGCAGTGCACCATGCTGGTCCATCTGTGGTCACTGATATTCAGTTTTCATTTGAAAACCCTACCCACTATCCCCTAATTTGAAAAGTGATTCCAGGGGACCTAGAGAGGAATGAAGGTTTTAGGGTGAAGGTGAGCTGGAAGTTTGGCCCGTTACTCACACCCAGTAAACTCCTCGTGGACGGGGAATATATCCACCAAATCTGGTGTTTTGTACTCTCCCGAACACTTAGTATAGAGCTCTGAACACAGTAAGTGCTCAGTGAATACAATTGATTGATTGGTTGATTGACTTGATGGATTATGAATTTATCCAAATGTTTTCTGAACCTACTGAAGCTTTGGAGCCATATTACCACCTATAGCAATGACTCCCATCTGCTTCCCCTCCGGAAAAAAGAACCAATCAGCTCTGGGCTTCGATGACTACCCCATATCCTGTTGTTATAAGAGTCATTAACAACAATTCTCTGTTTTCATGATTTTGCAATTTATTCCCTCTCAACTCTGTTTTTCCAGACAAGAGGTCAAATCTTTCCAGTTCATATCTATCTTTTCAATCTTCTACTTCAATGTGATAATGAAAATAATGAAAATGGAAGCTTTACATTTTATGTTATTTTCTTTAGCATCTAGCAAACTGCCTAGTGATATTTTTCATTTAACCTGGGATGAAGCATTTTGGGACAAGTGAGGAATTTATTAAAGAAGCCTGTTTCTGCCACAGTTTGATTTTAATTAAATGTGGCCATAAAATGCCAGCAGGTGATAATGTTACGGGAACACTTGATCTCTTTTGATGGAAGGCGCAAAAGGGCAAACTGTAGTTATCATGGCCTTAATATAGATGTCTGAGCACTAAACAATTGTTGCTGTTTATGACTTGCTGACCGTGATTCCCAAAACACTTTTGGATGGAAGCTACTAGTTTCTAAAACCATCCTTCCAGTTTGCCACTTGTTATTCCAAAGACTTAATTCCATCCTGGAGGTGGAATTCCAGATATTAGCATGTTAAGTCAAATATTCTTTCTTTTAAAATAAATTGACTGACATTGAAACCGCTTATAATTAGGAAAATTTAGGTAAACAAACATCTAATCCAGTGTTTTTTAAGGTGGGTTTTGACAAATTTGGGGAATGGAGCCATTTCAGGGGCTTGGGTGTTAATATGAGAGAATATCATGGAGGGAAAGCATTACTCTTTCTTTTGGAAGTAGCCGGCAAAAGAAAAGGACAAAGATAAAGAGAAAGGGAAAGAAAAGATTTGCTCTAGGCCAGAAGGGAGATCAAAATTCATATTCAAAATGGAAAAAAATGTAAACATCTGGATGCAGTATTTAATGAGGGCCTACTGTGTGTAAAGCACTATGCAGGTGTTTGGGGAGTTACAGGTGCTTATAGAGGACATATAGAAATATTACACTCTCACCTTGCTCTCAGTCATGATTCCTACTCTTAAGGAATTTGTGATCTCATGAGGAGAAACAGGCAGAAATGAATGAATGTCTATGAAATAATTGCAAGAGTAGGAGAAAACCCTAACCAATAAACATAAGTATGTATGAGTCTAGGTAATTGACAAATAGCATGATCAGGATGGGGAGAGGGGAGATGAGAGAATGCATGATGGCAGAGATGGCTCCTTAAAAGGGTTTTAAAGGGCAGGAAGTACATGGTTGGTCAAAATGAAGGAGGGAGAAGGGCAAAAAGTTTGAGAGTCTTTGGAATGCATTCTATAACAAATTGTCACCCCTCACTCACCTGTGGAAATCTGGCTGAGACAGCAGAACCTGGGATGGTCAGGCTGCCTTCTCAAGGTTTGACATTTCAGGGGGAAACTTATGACCTAGGAGATAGAGCAGGAGCCTGGGAGTCAAAAGGACCTGGGTTCTAATCCCGGTTCTGCCACATGTCTGCTGTGTGACCTTGAGCAAGTCATTTCACTTCTCTGGGCCTCATTTACTTCATCTGTAAAGTGGGATTAAGACTGTGAGCCCTATGGGGGACATGGACTGTGTCAAATCTGATTATCTTGTAATTACCTCAGTGCTTAGTACAGTGCTCGACACTTAGTAAAGTCTTAACAAATACTATCATTATTATTATTATTATTTTGGAAGGGATTGTAAAGGAAGGGGAATGACAACACCTGTGAGGATTCTACATAGTAATAATAATGATGGTATTTGTTAAGTGCTTACTATGTGCTAAGGCACTGTACTAAGCACTTGGAAAGTACAATTTGACAAGAGATAGAGACAACCCCTACCCAACGACGAGTTCACAGTCTAGAAGGAGGGAGACAGAAAACAAAGCAAGTAGACAGGCATCAATCGCATCAATATGAATAAATAGAATTGTAGATGTTTAGACATCATTAATCAAATTAATAGAACAATTAATATGTACATATATACACAAATGCTGTGGGGCAGGGAGGGGGGTTGAGCTGAGGGAGTGAGGTGGGGCAATAGGGAGGGGAGAAAGAGCAGAGGAAGAGGGGGGCTCACTCTGGGAAGACCTCCTGGAGGAGGTGAGCTTTCAGTAGGGCTATGAAGGGGGAAAGTGAGCTAGTTTGGTGGAGGTGAGGAGGGAAGGCATTCCAGGCAGCGGTAGGACATGGGCCAGGGGTCAACGGTGGGAGAGGCGAGAACAAGGTACAGGGAGGAGGTTAGCGACAGGGGAATAGAGTGTGCAGGCTGGGCTGTAGAAGGAGAGAAGGGAGGTGAGGTAGGAGGGGGAAGTTGATGGAGAGCTTTGAGGCCAATAGTGAGGAGTTTTTGCATTGTAAGAAGATTGATAGACACTGGAGACTTTTGAGGAGAGGGGGTGGCAGAGTGAAGTATAGACTGAAGTGGGGAGAGACAAGAGGTTAGGAGATCAGAAAGGATGCTGATGCAATAATCCACTTGGGATATGATGAATGATTGTATTAACAAGGTAGCTGTTTGGATGAAGAGGAAAGGGTGCATCTTGGTGATGTTGTGAAGGTGAGACCTGCAGGTTTTGATGACAGATTGGATGGGTGGGATGAATGAGAGAGCGGAGTCAAATATGACACCAAACATGCGGGCTTGTGAGATGGGAAGGATGGTAGTGCCATCCACAGGGACAGGAAAGTCAGGGAGAGGACAGGGTTTGGGAGGGAATATAAGGAGCTCAGTCTTAGACATGTTGAGTTTCAGGTGGAGATGTCCGGAAGGCAGGAGGAGATACGAGCCTGGAGGGAGGAAGAGAGAACAGGGGAGGAGATGTAGATATGACAAGTCACAAGAAGTGACTTGCCCAAGGTCATGTAGCAGATAAGTGGCAGAGCTAGGATTAGAGCCTATGACCTTCTGATTCCCAGGCCTGTGCTCTACCATGTTGCTTCACATGTTCTAGGACTGAAATGCTACTGGTAGACAAAGACACCTCAACGTGTAGTGAAATACTTGATCTTCAGCTGGAGAAAGGAGGATGAGAGAGTTGATTACCATGACATCAGCTCATCTTAAAGTAACTCCCAAGAGAGACTGGGGTCTGAAGGCTTTGACCTCTGGAAGAAGTCTCTGGAAAGGTAACAAGAGGCTTGCCAAAATGGGCCAGGTTCCTCATCGCAAGAACTACGTAATCCCTATGGGAAGGGATCTGGGTGCTAGTTATGCAGTGTGGTTATTTGAGCTAGAGTGGCTGAGTTGAAGTTTAGTATCTTAATGAATTCTGGTGTAAGACAGACCAATATGGCTGTCATTATTTTGTAAACAAACCACAGACCAGATTGTTCTTGATACTGTATTTTGATTTTGAAATATTCTCAAGCGGGGGAATCTAAGAAAAAACGCCAAACTAGACAGGGGTAACAGAAATATTTGCCTAAATGTGAAGCATTTCAGTCTTTAGACTTGTCTCCACATAATATCATAATATGGGCTATGTAAACGTTCAATCCCTGGTCTGTCTTTCTTAAAAACCCAACTGATGGCCAAGCTCAGACCCGCGCTTGCAACTATTCCCCTGAGGAGGAAGGGGTACAGCTGTTGGCTTTCAATTTAGGAAATGCCTCTCATTTTAAAAAGTTTTCTCTGCAGTATCAGCTGTCTCTTGTCAGCTTGGAAATCATAAGCATGTAAGTAATTATCATAAGCCATACATCCCTTTGACAAAGTCTCGTGTGGGGCAGGGACTGTGCTAAACACAGTGTTTTGGGCTTTAGAAAGTACTTAAATACCACAGTGAAATGCCTTTAGTTTCCATGTGCAGAGACGTTTTGATAGATAATGGGGGCTGTTTCTTTCCTCCACCGGACAATCGTGCTTTATGACCGGGAGAGTGAGCCTAAGCTGTTAGAATGAAATGAAAAGAAAATTATGTGGGAAGTGGTGCCAAAGGCAACCACTCATGGGATTGAGATCAAGGCAGAGGGGAAGACAGGCTCCAACAGGCTTCAGCCTGTAAAGGTTGGTATTTGTTAATAATAATAATCATGTTGGTATTTGTTAAGCGCTTACTATCTGCAGAGCGCTGTTCTAAGCGCTGGGGTAGACACAGGGGAATCAGGTTGTCCCATGTGGGGCTCACAGTCTTCATCCTCATTTTACAGATGAGGTAACTGAGGCACAGAGAAGTTAAGTGACTTGCCCACAGTCACACAGCTGACAGGTGGCAGAGCTGGGATTCAAACTCAAGAGCTCTGACTCCAAAGCCCAGGCTCTTTCCACTGAGCCACACTGCACTTACTTTGTGCCGAGCACTGTTCTAAGCGCTGGGGGAGATCCAGGGTCGTCAGGTTGTCCCACGTGAGGCTCACAGTCTTAATCCCCATTTTACAGATGAGGTCACTGAGGCACAGAGAAGTTAAGTGACTTGCCCACAGTCACACAGCTGACAAGTGGCAGAGTTGGCATTTGAACCCATGACCTGTGGCTCCCCAGCCCAGGCTCCTTCCACTGAACCACGCTGCTTCTCTCTTCTGCTTCTCATGTAAAGGTATGTGAGAACAGAGTTGCAGAGGCTTGGTAGTCAGAAGTCGTGGGTTCAAATCCCGGCCCCGCCACTTGTCAGTTGTGTCACTTTGGGCAAGTCAGTTCACTTCTCCGTGCCTCAGTTACCTCATCTGTAAAATGGGAATTAAGACTGTAAACCCCACGTGGGACAACCTGATAACCTTGTATCTGCCCCAGCACTTAGAAGAGTGGTTGGCACATAGTAAGTGCTTAACAAATACCATCATCATTATTATTATTATTATTATTAATCTGGAGGTCTGGAGTCTGACTGCCAATAGGCCACTGCCAATTTCCAGAGTTGCAGCCACACTTCTGCTGGACCTAGGTTTCCAGTGTATATCCCCCTCGAGTGGACCCGGATGGACCTTTCCATTGTGTGATCCACAGGCACGTGTGTGATATTGTTAAAATTCACCTCCTCCAAGAGGCCTTCCCAGACTGAGCTCCTCTTCTCCCTCTACTCCCTCTACCACCCCCCCTTCACCTCTCCGCAGCTAAACCCTCTTTTCCCCCCATTTCCCTCTGCTCCTCCTCCTCTCCCTTCCCATCTCCTCAGCACTGTACTCGTCTGCTCAACTGTATATATTTTCATTACCCTATTTATTTTGTTAATGAAATGTACATCGCCTCGATTCTATTTAGTTGCCATTGTTTTTACGAGATGTTCTTCCCCTCGACTCTATTTATTGCCATTGTTCTAGTCTGTCCGTCTCCCCCGATTAGACCGTAAGCCCGTCAAACGGCAGGGACTGTCTGTATCTGTTGCCGACTTTTTCATTCCAAGCGCTTAGTACAGTGCTCTGCACATAGTAAGCGCTCAATAAATACTATTGAATGAATATCGTGCATAACACTGTCAATAATGATTAATAATGATAATTATGGAACTTGTTAAGCACTTACTACGTACCAGGAACTGGACTAAGTGCTGGGGTGGATACAAGCAAATCGGGTTGAACACAGTCTCTCTCCCACATACGGCTCGCAGTTTTAATCTCCAATTTTCAGATGGGATAGCTGAAGCACAGAGAAGTGAAGAGACGTGCCCAAGGCCACACAGCAGACAAGTGACAGAACTGGAATTAGAACGAATGACATTCTGACTTTCAGGTCCGTGCTCTATCCACTACACCATGCTGTAGCAATGTTGTGACCACATAGCATAAGAAGCAGCGTGGCTTAGTGGGCTTTGAAGTCAGAGGTCATGGGTTCGAATTCCGGCTCTGCCACTTGTCAGCTGTGTGACTGTGGGCAAGTCGCTTAACTTCTCAGTGCCTCAGTTACCTCATCTGTAAAATGGGGATTAACTGTGAGCCTCATGTGGGACAACCTGATTACCCTGGATCTACCCCAGCACTTAGAACAGTGCTCTGCACATAGTAAGCACTTAACAAATACAAACGTTATTATTATTATTACCCTTCTGAAACATCATTCTGCCACCTGACTTCTCACTACTCAAATTCTCAAAGGAGACTCAGCATAGCCTAGCAGAGATATAGATTTGTGTGTCATCTGCATAGAGATGATAGTTGGGAGCCATGGGAGTGAATGAGTTCTCCAAGGGAGTGAGTGTAGATGGAGAATAGAAGGGGGCCAAGAATTGAACCTTGAGGGACCCTTTCTGTTAGGGAATGGGACAGGGAGGAGGAGCCTGCGAAGGAAATTGAGAATGAATGGCCAGAGAGATAAGAGGAGAACCAGGAGAGGACGGAGTTAGTGAAGCCAAGGTTGGATAACATATTGAGGAGAAGAGGGTGGTCCACATTGTCAAAGGCAGCTGAGAGGTTGAGGAGGATTAAGATGGAGTAGGAGCCGTTGGATTTGGCAAGAAGGAGGTCCTTGGTGACCTTAGAGAGGGCGGTTTCAGTGGAGTGAAGAGGGTGGAAGCCAGATTGGAGGGGGTTCAGGAGAGAGTTGGAGGAGAGGAAAATCGAAGGAGTGAGTGTAGACGAGAGGAAGAGTAGGAGGGAGATGGGGTGATAACTGGTGGGGGCTGTGGGGTCAAGGGTGGGGTTTTTTTAGGATGGGGGAGACGTGGGCATGTTTGAAGGTAGTGGGGTAGAAACCATTGGAGAGTGAGCTGTTGAAGATGGTAATTAAGGAGGGAAGGAGGGAAGGGGAGAGAGTTGTTATAAGGTGCGAAGGAATGGGGTCCAATGAGCATGCGGAGTGGGTGCCCTTGAGAGGAGGTAGGAGATCTCCTCTGGAGATACTGCTGGGAAAGATGGGAAATTTGAAAAGGGGGCCAAGAGGAGGCGGGATGGAAGAGGGGGAGCGGTGATTTTGGAGAGCTCAGACCTGATGGTGTTAATTTGATTAACAATCAAATTGGTGTGGGGGAGGTGTGGTGTGTGGGGGGGAGGCTAAGGAAGGAGTTAAATGGAGGTGAAGAAATAGTCATCAATGGTAAACATTTTTATTTAATCCAAATTGGGTTCGAAGCCCCAAAAAGTGGACAGTTACAGTTTTCTTTCAAACGCATCCCCAGATCTACACTGCACAACATTTGCGGGTAGCTTTTCTTCAGAGATGAGGAGGCCGTCAATTCCAAGGGAACAGGTGCCCAGCATGAGGAGGCAGTGTGGCCTACATAGTAAAGGAAGGGTGACGAGAGATTTCAGGAGTTCTGGGCTCTAATACCAGCTCTTCCACTGGCCTGTTGTGTGACCTAGGGCAAGTCACTTGAGAAGCAGCGTGGCTTAGTGAAAAGGATCTGGGCTTGGGAGTCAGAGGTCATGGGTTCTAATCCCGGCTCCACCGCTTCGCAGCTGTGTGACCTTGGGTAAGTCACTTAACTTCTCCGTGCCTCAGTTACCTCATCTGTAAAATGAGGATGAAGACTGTGAACCCTATGTGGGACAACCTGATTACCTTGTAACTACCCCAGCGCTTAGAACAGTGCTTGGCACATAGTAAATGTTTAACAAATACCAACATCATTATTATTACTTGCCTGTTCTGGATCTCAGTTTCCTTGTCTGAAAAATGGGAAGAAGAGTATCTTCAATTAAGAGCCCTATATGACAGGAGCTCTTTCCCATCTAATAGTAATAATTATGGTATATGTTAAGAGCTAATCATGTAATAATGATAATAATGATGGTATTTGTTAAGCGCTTACTATGTGCCAGGGACTGTACTAAGTGCTGGGATGGATACAAGCAAATCAAGTTGGACACAGTCCCTGTTCCTTGTGGGGCTCACAGCCTCAATTCCTATTTTACAGATGAGGTAACTGAGGCCCAGAGAAGTGAAGTGACTTGCTCAAGGTCACAAGGCAGACAAGAGGTGGAGCCAGAATTAGAACCTATGACCTTCTAACTCCCAGTCCCATGCTCTATCCACTATGCCATGCTGCCTAGCCCGGTGCTTAGCACAGTACTTTGGCAGATAGCAAGTGCTTAATAAATGCCAGTGGAATAGTCATATTAATGATGACAACTGTGATAATTGGGGTATTTGTTACGTGCTTACTGTGTGCCTAGCACTTTCCTGAGTGCTGGGGTAGATACCAAACTACAAGATCAGACACAGTCCCTGCTCCTCATAGAACTAGCCCAGAGTCTAAGAGGGAGGGAATACAGGTATTCAGATGCCATTTTACAGATGAGGATATTAAGGCCCAGTGAACTTAAGTGATTTGCCCAGGCCCACATAGTACATTAGCGGTGGAGCTATGATTAAAACCCAGATCTCCTTACTCTCAGTCCTAATGAAAGCTAATATAATGATTATCACTAAGTATCACTAAGTCTTAATTCAAGATAAGAAGGCCAAGGAAAAAGGGGGAACTAAGAGTGAGCGATCAGTGGCGTTTGGACCAATTTATTTCATGTATATCTGTTTAGAAATCTCACTGAGCAGGAATGAGAAATGGGTAGGCGGAGCAGCTCAAGACTGAAAGGGAAGCATTCTGGGCACAAGATGAAAGATGTGTGAGGACACACATGGACATCTTAATGACTGGGGTGCCATTTCATCTCCCCACGGGGGCTTCGGGCCTACACTGACTGGGATTTCCACAACGAAACAATGCTTATGTTATGCTTTTAAAAATAAATTGAAATGAATATGTGTAGAAATGAAGTCTGAGAAAACTTTGAAGGGAATAGCTAAAGCAACCAAAAGAAGCAAACAAAACCTGAAATCCTTATTTGTTTGTTTTTCCTTATCCAGCAGGCTTTCTTTCTCAGCACTTTTTTCTGGAAAAGTCATTTCTTAGTTAAGCTGCTTACTGGGCAGTTTATTTACTCGGAGCATCTGATGTTCTTACATGACTCAAGTCTGTGAATTATTGAAATCATGGCTTTAAGGCCTTTTAGAGTAGGTGATGATACATTTAATCCGAGAAGCATTATAGCCTAGTAGAAGGGACACAGGCTTGGGGGTAAGCAGACATGGGTTCTAATCCCTCCTCTGTCACTTGTCTGCTGTGTGATCCCGAGTAAATCGCTTAACTTCCCTGTGCCTCAGTTACCTCATCTGTAAAATGGGGATTAAGACTTTGAGCACCATGTGGGACACAGACTGTATCCACCTGATTATCTTGTATCGAACCCAACATTTAGTATAGTGTCTGGCACACAGTAAGTGCTTAATGAAGATCATTTAAAGTAAAAAAAGAATCAATCAGTGATATTTATTGAACAATTTTAATAAATTTAAAATGTATTTATTGCATGCAGAGCACTGTACTAAGCCCTTGGGAGAGTAATCATTATAAAGAATCATTGTATCTCAGTGGCTACTAATCATTATTATTGATTAATACTGACTATTCCTGAAATACGTTTTGGTTTAGGGATGACTTTGCCTTAAAGATCCTACCAACTGATTCATGACAACAACCAACTTCCACTTATCAAGTAAGACAAAGATATATTGAATGTATCCAATGTCTAAATAATGGCTCGTCAAAATCCATTTAGCTGGATTTTGAAGATTGATCACTGCAGTCCTATGTTATATCAAAAGCTGAAATAACTTTTTTCCCCTAGCTGAGCCTTCTTATCTGTCTTTCCACAAGAGATGGCAACACCGTTGCTTCTTGGGGAAGCAGGAACAGTTGACAATGCTTTTCCAGACTGCCCAATCCAATCCTGCTCTGCCTACTTTTCACTGCTTCAAGCTGCTCCCTGCCCCTAACTCAGCCCAACCCTGGGGCAGTGATTCCACTAGCAATGCCCTCCACTCTTTTCTCTGTTCTCCCATCCATTCCACCGTCCAGAGTGGCCTTGTGGCAGAGCCAGGTAGGTGAGGTAAAGGGGAGCAGATCGTGGAGGTCAGAATTGGTTCAGGGCCAATGGGAGTGGGTGGGCTCTAGTGCCCTGCCAATAGGGGTGGGTGGGCTGCAGTGCCTTGCCAATCTGTGGGTGGGCTGGAGTTCTCTGTGAATAGGAGTGGGTGGGCTGTAGTCCTCTGCTAATGGGGTTGGGTGGTCTGTGGTCCCTCACCAGTGGTTGGGGTGGTCTGTAGTCCCTGGCCAATAGGAGTGGGTGGTCTGCTGTCCCCCACCAATGGGCCTGAGTGATCTGTAGTCCCCCACCAATGAGGCTGGGTGGGCTTTAGTCCCCTGCTAATGGGGATGGGTGGTCTGTAGTTGACCAGTGGGTGACGGTGGTCAATAATGATAATAACTGTGGTATACATTAAGCTCTTACTGTGTCCCAGGCACTGTACTAAAGATGGGATAGATACGAAATAATTGGGTTGGACCCAGTCCCTGTCCCACATGGGGCTCACAGTCTTAGTCCCCATTTTACAGATGAGGAAACTGAGGTACAAGAAGTGAAGTGACTGGCCCAAGTTCACAGAGCAGACAAGTGGTGGAGCTGAGATTAGAACCCAGGTCCTCTGCCTCCCAGGCCTGTGCTCTTTCCACTAGGCCATGCTACTTCTCACAGGCCTGAAGGGAGGGGTGGACAGCTTTATAAAAAGGTTGGAGCTGGGAGATGTCTGAGATTGGCACTCACTGTATCTTGACCTCATCTATCTCTCTGTTAACCCCTCACTCATCTCCTGCCTTTAGCCTGACGCACCTTCCCTCTTCGCATTTGAAACGTGATCTCTCTCCCCACCTTCAAAGCCTTGTCATAAACACATCTCCTCCAAGAAGCCTTTCCCAAGGAAGGTCTCATTTCTTCTTCTCCCACTCCCTTCTGTGTTACCCTTGCACTAAGTTTGACTTACTTTATTCACCCCTCCGTCAGATCCGTAGCTCTTAAGTACATACCCACAATCTAGTTCATTTATTTATATTATTGTCTGTTTCCCCTTCTAGACTGCAGGCTTGCTGTGGGCAGGGAAAGTGGTTTCCAAGTCCGTAGCATTTAGTAGGGTGGTCGGCACAGGGTAAACGCAATAATTATGATTGGTTGATTGATTGGGGGATGGGATGGGAATGGGAGGAAAGGCAATGTTAGGATATCAATGAGGCTTAGTAAAAAGAGCATGGCCTGGGAGTCAGAGGACCTGGGTTCTGCCAGCCCACTCCCTTATCATCGGCTTCCAGAAGCGTTCTAGTGAGTAGAGCATGGGCCTGGGAGTTAGAAGGTCTTGGGTTCTAATCCCAGCTCCACCACTTGTCTGCTGTGTGACCTTGGACAAGTCACTTCATTTCTCTGTGCCTTAATTACCTCATCTGTAAAATGGGAATGAAAACTCTGAGCCCAGTGTGGGACAGGGACTGTGTCCAACTCAATTACCTTGTATCTACTCCAGTGCTTAGTACAGAGCCTGGGGCATAATAAGTGCTTAACAAAGTCTATTATTATAATTATGATTATTATTTCCCCAAGCAAAGCAGTCATCGCTGTAGATCTTGTCCCCATAAGTGTTAGCAGCGGTTTGAGGAAAAATGCAAAATCTTGAATGAATAGCTCTTTCCAGCAGAACTTAAAATAATTTTTCAGTTATATGTGTGTGTCCTCAATTCTCTTTAAAAAGTGCTATGTTTCTGATACCTTTCAAGGGTTGGCAACCTGCTGTTTAGCTTAGAGGCATCATTAAGAAGTCAACTCTGTCACTCTTCTTCTTGCTAACGCAAAGGGGAAAAAAATGGCATTTTATCTAGAGTGAAAGAGAAAAAGGAGTTTTGTTTTTTTTTTCCCAGCACTTCTCTAAGTATTATGGATCATGTTGTGGAAATTTTCTAGCCATCTGCTAAAGAGTATTAGCAGAGGACAGACTGTTAAAAAAGAAAGTGTCAGGTTGTCCTTTGCAGAAAGTTAATAAAAAGGAGGAAGTGAAAGACTGCTCATTATTTTTAATGACTTTGCTTTCCACCAGAGTGCCTGTATCTCCCTTTCTTCCATTCTGCCTTATTTCAGTTCATTATAACACATTAAACTGCTCAGGAGAATGATGGCTTTGTTCTACAGCACTGAGCTTATCAAGAGGCCCATAGTTCTGGGCCGACTGGCCCGTTAATCTCGGCTCCCGTGCCAAAGTGATGAGGCAACGAAGAACCTCACAAATTGGCCATTGCGCAGATATCTGGTCTATACTGGAGTCATTGCTGGAAAAAGAATACTGCTGTTCACAGAAGTCATTGGAATTTCACACCATCCGGCCTAATTGTACTCTGTGCATTCCTTGGGCTGGTGTCATCTGCAACATCCTCTCCACTTTGGTATTAGGGTGGCTATTTCTGTCGTTTGGATGGGCTAATTTTAAATGAAATCGCATTTCCTTCTGACAGTGCCTCTCCCAGCAGCTTCACAGTTGTGAAATGTTTTGAGAACATCAAGCTCACAGGTCTCTGAGTGCTAAATAGAGAGTGGGCTTCAGCCGGGTCCCATGCCACTGATTAACCGCAGATCGCCGATTCTCTCATAGCAGTGCACGGTGTACTGGATAGAGCACGGCTCTAGGGGTAGAAGGTCATGGGTTCTAATCCCAGCTCTGCCACTGGTCTGCTGCGGGACCTCTGGCAAGTCACTTCCTTTCTCTGGGCCTCAGTTACCTCATCTGTAAAATGGTGATTTAGACTGTGAGTTCCACATGGGACGGGAACTGTATCCAACTCCGTTTGCCTGGATCCACCCCAGCGCTTAGTACAGTGCCTGGCACATGGTAAGCGCTTAATGAATATCATAATCATTACCCACCTCTCCACTTCTATTTCTTTCTATTTGCTCAAAGCTGCTCTGTAATAATAATAACGGTGGTGCTTGTTAAGTACTTACTATGTCCTAGGCACTGTGCTAAGCGCTGGGGTGTATCCAAGCAAATAGGGTTGGACACAGTTCCCGTCCCACATGGGGCTCACAGTCTCAATCCCCATTTTACAGATGAGGTAAATGAAACACTGAGAAGTGAAGTGACTTGCTCAGGGTCGCACAGAAGAATTGAGATTAGAACCTAGGTCTTTCTGACTCCCAGGCCCATATTCTATCTCTTAGGCCATAATGCAGAGGGGAGTTCAGGAGAGTTTCAAGGTGACCGGGGTAGTGGGTGTTCTGAAAACAGGGTGGACAAGTTCAGGATGTGTTAAGGCCAATCAATCTATCTATCGATGATATTCACTGAGCACTTACTGCATGCAGTGCACTCTACTAACAGCTTGGGAGAGTCCAGTAGAGCAGAATTCATAATCACGTTCCCTGCCCACCGGGAGCTTACAGTCTAGTGGGGGAGACAGACATTCAAATAAATTAGGGATAGGCACGTAAGTGAGGTGGGATGGAGGGTTGGGTGAATATCAGGTGCATAAAGGGTACACAGACAAATGGCTAGGTGAGGCAGAAGGGAGAGAGACTAGTGAGAAGGAGGGCTTTGGCAGGGAGGCTTCTTGGAGATGTGATCTTAATGAGACTTTGAAAGAAGGGGAGCGTTGGCCTGTCCTAGAAGGGGAGGGAGTAAAATAGACATAATCAAAGGACATTGAGTAGGTTGGTGCTAGAGGAGTGAAACATGCAGGCTGGCTTAATAGGAAGTTAGCAAGGTAAGGTTGGATAAGCTAGTGGTAAGGAGTTTTTGTTTGACATAGA
The DNA here is from genome assembly GCF_004115215.2 of Ornithorhynchus anatinus. NCBI lineage: Eukaryota > Metazoa > Chordata > Mammalia > Monotremata > Ornithorhynchidae > Ornithorhynchus > Ornithorhynchus anatinus. The sequence goes on along the minus strand of NC_041729.1, from coordinate 151,956,350 downwards.
AGTGGATGAATGACCACTGAAGGTTCTTGAGGAATGGGAAGATGTGGCTTGAATGTTTTTTAGAAGAAAAGGGTTCTGGGCAGCAGAGTGAAGTATGGACTGGAGCGGGGAGAGACGGGGACAGGAGATGCAGTAGAAAAGGTGGGATAGGATAAGTGCATTCATTCATTCATTCATATTTATTGAGTGCTTACTGTGTGCAGAGCACTCTACTGTTTGGAAAGTACAGTTTGGCAACAACCCAACAACAATCCCTACCCAACGTCGGGCACACAGTCTAGAAGGGGGAGACAGACAACAAAACAAAACAAGTGGACAGGCATCAGTAACATCAAAATAAATAAATAGAATGATAGATGTACAGACATCATAAATAAGATAAATAGAATAATAAATATGTACATAGGTACACAAGTGCTGTGGGGCAGGGAGGGGGTATATGTGCATGTGCATGTACAAAGTGCATGTAACAACGGACTCAGGAAAGATGACCCAGGGCTCCGTACCCTGTAACCCTTCCTCAGATACCACCTCTAATGCCTGCTTTACCCCCAGCTTACCTGGCACTTGACTACGCTGTCAGGGGCAGCTAGGAGACTTGTGACAGTGAGACTGGTATTTTTTCTGAGGGCAGTGAATTGGGGAAAATGGCCTAGCAGGAGGATCATGGCCTATTGGAAAGAGCAGTATCTCTTGCCCGTGTCCTTCCACTGGCCTTGAACGCCTTCTCTCTTCATAACCGACAGGTAATTACTCTCCCCACCTTTAAAGCTTTATGGAAGGTTCATCTTCTCCAAAAAATAAAAAAAGAAAAATAAATGGTGGCATTTGTTAAGCGCTTACTATGTGCAAAGCACCATTCTAAGCGCTGGGTGATACAAGGTGATCAGGTTGTCCCAAGTGGGGCTCACACTTTTAATCCCCATTTTACAGATGAGGTAACTGAGGCACAGAGAAGTTAAGTGACTTGTTCAAAGTCACACAGCTGGCAAGCGGCAGAGCTGGGATTTGAACCCATGACCTCTGACTCCCAAGCCCGGGGTCTTTCCACTGAGCCACGTTGCTTCTCTAAAAGGCCTTCCCTGACTAAGCCTTCTTTTCCTTTACTTCCACTAACTTCTACATTACCCTGACTTGCTTCTTTTATTCATCCTCCCTCCCAGCCCCACAGCACTTATGTACATATCCATAATTTATTGCTATTAACGTATCATGCTCATCTTATGCTCATCTTCTCCAAAAGGCCTTCCCTGACTAAGTCTTCTTTTCCTTTACTTCCACTCCCTTCTGCATCACCCTGTCTTGCTCTTTTTATTCATCCTCCCTCCCAGGGCCACATACGTACATATCCAAAATTTATTGATATTAATACCTGTCTCTTCTTCTAGACTGTAAGCTCACTGTGGGCAGGGAATGTGTCGTTTATATTATTGTGTTGCAACCTTCCAAGCGCTTACTACAGTGCTCTGCACACAGTAAGCGCTCAATAAATGTAATTGATATATTGATTGATTGAGCAACAGCCAGAGAACCCGAGAACCTGTGTTCTAATCCCAGCCGTGTCACTTAACTGCTGTGTGACCTTCGACAAGTCACTTAATCTCCCTCTGCCTCAATTTCCCTCAGCTGTAAAATGGGTGTCAAATACCCGTTCGCCCTCCGCTTTAGATGGTGAGCGCCATGTGGGACATGGACTTTGTCTGACCTCATTATCTTCTACCTACCCCAGTGTTTAGTAAACTGCTTGACACGTACAATAAGCGTTCAACCAATAGGGTGGGAAGGGGTCACTTGGGAGGGAATGATGGGATGGGCAGAGAGCTTTTCCAATTTGACAGGAACACATTCAAAGATGTAGATATGGAGGTTAACAATAATGTTGGTATTTGTTAAGCTATTACTAGGTGCCGAGCACTGTTCTAAGAGCTGGGGGAGATACAGGGTATGGAGGTTACTAAAGCAGCGCGGTCTAATGGAAAAAGCACGGGCCTGAGCGTCAGAGGACCTGGCTTCTAATCCCAGGTCCATCACTTGTCTGCCGTGTGATCTCGGTCAAGTCGCTTAGCTTCTCCGTGCCTCGATTCCCTCATCCGCAAAATGGGGATTCAATACCTGTTCTCCCTCCTTCTCACACTGTGAACTCCAAGTGGGACCTGGTGATCTTCAATCTACCCCAGCGCCTAGTACAGTGTTTGGCACATAGTAAGCACTTAACGAACACCACAGTAGAGAAGCAGCATGGCGTAGTGGATAGAGCCCAGCCCTGGGAGTCAGAGGGTCATGGGTTCTAATCCCAGCTCCACCACTTGTCTGCTGCAAGACCTTGGGCAAGTCATTTCGCTTCTCTGGACCTCAGTTACCTCATCTGTAAAATGGGGATTAAGATCGTGAGCCCTATGTGGACAGGGACTGTGTCCAACCTGATTAACTTGTTTCTACCCCTGTGCTTGGAATAGTACCTGGCACATAGTAAACACTTAAATACCACAATTATTATTACTTTTAAAAGCCGACACTAGTGGGTATCCAGCCGGAGCCCTGTCTACCGCCAGCCCTCCTCAGGAGCAGTGGAATCCTGGAGCCTGTTGTCCTATCCTGGCCAGGGAGCGAGGCTGCTTCTGGCTCAGAAAATCACTCCGGTCCAGGCCAACTGGTTCTGGGCCAAGGAGGCCCCTGCAGATCACTGAGGCCTGGTCTGGTGCTTCCACGTCCAAACTACGGCCTTAACGCTGAGCTGGTGGCCATGCCATAGGGGTTAGGGGCTAGGGGGTTAGGGGGACATCAGGGTAGCTAGAAGCATGCTACCCCCACTCCACCCCCCCCCACCCCGGACCGGCCTAGAATACTGGACAGTTGCTCGTCTGCTCCTGCTTCTACGACACCCCCTTTCAACCCTTTCTGCAACAAATACGTAGTAATGATAATTGTGATATTTGTTAAGCAGTTACTAAGCGCCAGGCACGGCAGCGTGATTCAGTGGAAAGAGCACGGGCTCAGGAGTCGGGGTCATGGGTTCTAATCACGGCTCCGCCATCTGTCAGTTGTGTGACTCTGAGCAAATCACTTAACATCTCGGTGCCTCTGTTACCTCATCTGTAAAATGGGGATTAAGACAGTGAGCCTCACATGGGACAACCTGATTACCCTGTATAATAATGTTGGTAATAATGTTGGTATTTGTTAAGCGCTTACTATGTGCGGAGCACTGTTCTAAGCGCTGGGGTAGACACAGAGTAATCAGGTTGTCCCATGTGAGGCTCACAGTCGTAATCCCCATTTTACAGATGAGGTAACTGAGGCACAGAGAAGTTAAGTGACTTGCCCACAGTCACACAGCTGACAGGTGGCAGAGCCGGGATTCGAACCCATGGTCTCTGACTCCCAAGCCCGGGCTCTTTCTACTGAGCCACGCTACCCTGTATCTACGCCAGCACTTAGAACAGTGCTCGGCACATAGTAAGAGCTTAACAAATACCGGCATTATTATTATACTAAGCGACGGGGGGGGCTATAAGCAAATCGGGTTGGATACAGTCCGTGTCCAACCTGGGACTCACAGTGTTAATCTTAGTCTTAATAAGGAAACTGAGGCAGAGACGTTAAGTAGTAATAATGATAATAATAATATTAATGATGGCATTTACTAAGAGCTTACTATGTACCAGGCACTGTACTAAGCACTAGAGTGGAAACAAGCAAATTTGGTTGGACGCAGTCCCTCTCCTACGTGGGGCTCACACTCTTAATACCCATTTTACAGATGAGGTCACTGAGGCACAGAGAAGTGAAGTGATTTATCCAAGGTCACCCAGCAGACAAGTGGCAGAGCTAGGATTTTAATCCAGGTCCTTCTGACACCCAGGCCCATACTTTACCCGCTAGGCATGCTGCTTCCTACTATACTAAACCCTTGGGAAAGGACAGTTCAAGCATAAGAGGTATGTTCTCTGCCAACAGGAGCTTACATTCTAATGCTCTAAATAGTAGGGAGGAAGAGCCATTATAGCCCCATTTTACAGATGAGGAAACTGAGGCACAGTGAAGTTAAGGGAAAAAGCCCAAGGTCACAAAGCAGGCAATCTAATGGGTTGTACTCCCATCTTGGGTAAATTTTGTCTGCGTGGACAATAGATATTCAAAACAATAATGCTTAAACACAGCTTGAGCCAAAAAACCACAGAATGAAACTGTTTACCTGACATGTCGCCTTTGTTGAAATCTCTATATTTTCAAGAGATTTCTCTTGCCCCAAACAAATGGAAATGATGAGTTTGGAAAAGGAGAAGAGCCTTTTGGGTGGGGGCAACACTTAATCCTGTGATTTTATTGTGGGATCTTCTTGGGAACTAAGTGATATATCCTAGCACCCTATTCTTCAAACCAGTGACATGTTTACCTGCTTAAGGGCTCACATTTGGACTATCGTTCCATCTCATTGGCCCGGTTCTGCGCAAGGCCTAGTGTTTAAACAAATACGAGGCTTTCTGGCCACAAGTCTTCAGACACAATGGCATTAAATAAAACAAAACAAAACTTGAAATAAAGTATATGTTTATCCTTTAACCGTCAGGAAATTCTGGTCTCAGAATTCACAAACACAAGCTGTTTAAGGTGTAATTTAATGATATTTATGTAGAACAGTCCTGTGAACTGTCTTGGAGGAATAAAATCCATACTGAAAAAACATGATTTTTGTCTGTCTTTATCCAGGAAATGAAAAGCTTGAATAGAATGGCCTTTTTCTTATCTAAATACTGCCTAGCTGCAGATAAAAAAAATAACCCTCTTCACTGTGACTCTCAAAAGCTAACTGAAGAGGGAAGTGGGACAGCCGATTGAAGAGAAAAATGAGCATGTTTCTGTTTTCTACGAACCTCAGAACGGATCCAGGAACAGCTATTTTTTACCCTTTCATGCTATTTAACTTTGGAGTCCCTTGACAACCTTCGAGAGCCGGTTGATCTATTTGGTTTGGAAGAGACTCACTTGATAAGGTGCCATGCACAAAACTAATTAGGAAGGGAAAGGTTCGTCGGATTGCAGGAAAAATAACAAAATGAACAAAGGAAAGAAAGCAAATGTTCTGGCCTAGTCTCAACCGTGCTCATGCTGTGAAGGGAGCAAGTTTCCAAAGTCATTTCCCTGGGTCTATTCCTGTCCTAATTGACTTATTAGGATTCACAAGAAAATAATCCACCGTGCCCGTGGCAGCACATTCTGAAAGAGGATAAAGGATAGGGAAGTTGAAATGGCAAAATTCATAGGCATTTAGAGAGTGTCTTCACGTGTGAAAAAAATGATATGATGGTATTCACCGCATATAAATCTACGCCATGGAAAATAGCATGGATTAGTGGGAAGGACCTGGGCCTGAGAGCCTGAGGACCCAGGTTCCAATTCTGGACCCTCCATTGGCCTGCTGTATGACCTTGAGCAAGTCGCTTTACTTCTCAGTTTCCTCCTCTGTAAAATGGGGATTCAATACCTGTTCTCCCTCTTATTTAGACTGTAGACCCCATGTGGGACACGAACTATGTCTGAATTGATTATCTCGTATCTATTCCTTTGCTAAATACAGTGTTTGGCACATAGAGAGTGCTTAACACATTCATTATTATTAGTTGTATTAGTCATTCATTCATTCATTCATTCAATAGTATTTATTGAGCGCTTACTATGTGCAGAGCACTGTACTAAGCGCTTGGGATGAACAAGTCGGCAACAGATAGAGACAGTCCCTGCCATTTGACGGGCTTACAGTCTAATCGGGGGAGACGGACAGACAAGAACAATGGCACTAAACAGCGTCAAGGGGAAGAACATCTCGTAAAAACAATGGCAACTAAATAGAATCAAGGCGATGTACAATTCATTAACAAAATAAATAGGGTAACGAAAATATATACAGTTGAGCGGACGGGTACAGTGCTGTGGGGATGGGAAGGGAGAGGTGGAGGAGCAGAGGGAAAAGGGGAAAATGAGGCTTTAGCTGCGGAGAGGTAAAGGGGGATGGCAGAGGGAGTAGAGGGGGAAGAGGAGCTCAGTCTGGGAAGGCCTCTTGGAGGAGGTGATTTTTAAGTAAGGTTTTGAAGAGGGAAAGAGAATCAGTTTGGCGGAGGTGAGGAGGGAGGGCGTTCCAGGACGCATAGTAGTCCCCTCTCAGGATCACACCTGGTGAGTTTCCAGGAGTCTACCAGTCACGGCTATGGGAGGGAGAGCCAAGCAGAGGTCTACCTGTTCCATTCCTAGCTTGGCCAGTGGCTAACGAGTGGAAGGCCATCTGTTACAAGTCAAAACTCACCAGTGCTGGGCAGCAGAGACACGGGAGAGACTCAAAGGTGGAGATTCACGTTTACTGTGTGGAAGAAAGCAACGCTAAGCCACTTCCATATTTTTACCAAGAAAACTCTCTGGATACACTACCGGGACGATTGCGGAGGGAGATGGGGCGTTCTGGTAAAGATGCGTCCATGAAGTCGCTGTGGTTCAGAGATGACTCGACAGCCTAAGGCAAGACAAGTAATAAAAATAGTATTTAGCTTCTTATTATTGACTAGATTGCAAGCTCCTGAAGTTCAGGGATCATGTCTGCCAACTCTATTGTATTGCACCACCCCAGGTATTAAGTAATATTAATAATGTTGGTATATGTTAAGAGCTTACTACGTGCCAAGCACTGTTTTAAGCACTGGGGTAGATACAAGGTAATCAGATTGTCCCACACAGGGCTCACAGTCTTCATCCCCAATTTACAGATGAGGTAACTGAGGCACAGAGAAGTTAAGTGACTTGACCAAGGTCACACAGCTGAGAAGCGGCGGAGTCGGGATTAGAACCCATGAGCTCTGATTCCCAAGCCCGTGCTCTTTCCACTAAGCCACACTGCTTCTCAGTACAGTGCTCTGCATACAGTAAATGCTAGATAAATATTACTGATTAGTTAATTCCAAAATGGGAATAGATCACTGCAGTTTCAGTATGAAAGAGAGGACTGCTTTTAAACATGGTGGCTTCAGTGATGTGAGAATGGAAATTGCTCCTTCAATCGATCCAGCAGTTGTATTTTTTTTTGGCTTTCTTATTTTGTGATCCACATCTGGAAGAGTACAATAGAATTAGCAGACATGATCATTGCTGTCAGTGATCTTACAGTTTAGCGGGAGAGATAGACGCTGAAACAAATTACCCAAAGAGAGAGGAAATAGAGTATACAGGTATGTACATAAATCCCAGTGGGAGTAGGACTATTTATGGATTACGAGACACTAGATTCTACTGTTCTCTCCCAAGCACTTAGTACAGTGCTCTGCACACAGTAAGCGCTCAATGAAAAATGATTGATTGATTAGGTGGTTGAAAATGGAAGTTGAATGGGAAAATGTGAGAATAATCAGGGAAGGTTCCCTGAAGGAGATGTGATTTCAGAAAAGCTCTGACGATTGGGAGAGCCATGCCCTGGTGGGTGTGAAGGGACGGAGAGAATCGGGACGAATCTGAAACCAGGGGTGAAGCAATCACTCAGTGGGGATTGGAAGAGAAAGATGCTTATTTTGAGCTTTATCTGGGACATAAGATATGCAAAAAAACTTAACAAAAGAGCTTCAGCCACTTAACTGGATGGCATGAGTTTGCAGTGAGCTCAAAAAGGCTGTGAATTTGCATTGAGCAGCTTGTGAAGTTCTGCTTCCTATCTTGCCACTTCTCCTTAAACGGCTTACCGGGCTCTACACTGCACAGCCGAGATGGAATCCAAATTAGGGATCAAATGATACTTTAGAAACAACTGTTCATCTTTGATCTTCTCTTGTCTAGATAATTTAAATACTTGAATTTAGAACACTGAGTGAAACTGTTACCGAAACCAGATTTAGCTTTATGAAAAGGTCGGGGAGTGTCTTGTAATTTGTTTTCCAGATAAACTTTAAAATAAATGGAGCTAAATTGTGGTTAAATTTCAATAAAATTCCAATGGCATGACATCGTTTGCATTCAACCATGTGAGCTCAGTCGATCTTAATGTTTTTACAATGAATACCTCAGTGTAGTAGGGGGAGAGTCAACGAGGCCAGGGTGTGTACAGGCAGGGCAACGACTGGTCTAGATAGTGGAAGAAAACTGAAACCAAACAACTGTTTAGGAGATAAGGCAGCAAAAGAAAATAATTAGGATGGAGCAGAGTAGAAGAAATAGTACTTGGACATTAAATCTTCACTTCCTGACTCGCTAGGAGACCCATTTCGTGTGTCTCTCCCCCACCCCCTAAATGGATGTAAGCTCATGGGAAGCAAATGGAGATTGCAGAAGGGGAGGCTGCTTTAGGAGGCAATATAAAAGTTGGCTGCCTTACCTTGAGGAAACAAGTTAAATTATACTTTACTACAGATACGAGCTTTCTGCTCTCAACAAAGAATTCTACTGGGAAAGATCTGCCTGTGAGGGAGGAGTGAACCAGCATCCTTTCCCACCCACGGAAGAGGCTCTGATTTTATTTACTCTGTTCTAACTTTTGAACTTGCTCTAAATTATCTGTAGAGATGGGCCAACCAAGAGAAACCAAACCCATCTGCCTCCCGCACACCACTCAGATTCTCCCATTTAACCACACAATCTCATCACCCCGAGGCTTTACCATTACGCGTCTTGATGATGAGCAGCTCAGAGGAGTGTGAGCCCTTACTTCATCAGATTAGCAGGCCTGCCCAGCATTTTTCCTCCCCCTCTACCTTCCCATCCCCTCAGCACTGTACTCGTCCGCTTAACTGTATATATTTTCATTACCCTATTTATTTTGTTAATGAGATGTACATCACCTTGATTCTATATATTTGCTATTGTTTTAATGAGATGTTCATCCCCTTGATTCTATTTATTGCTATTGTTCTTGTCTGTCCGTCTCCCCCGATTAGACTGTAAGCCCATCAAAGGGCAGGGACAGTCTCTATCTGTTACTGATTTGTACATTCCAAGCGCTTAGTACAGTGTTCTGCACATAGTAAGCGCTCAATAAATACTATTGAATGAATGAATGAATGATGGTGGAGTGGTGTTCAGCCTTTGAACCCGACCAACTAGCATCTCTCTGGGGTACTAAAGCCAACTGCTGGATCAACTAATCCATCAACAGTGTTTACTGAATGTTCACTACGTGCAGAACACTGAACTAAGCGCTTGGGAGAGTGCAATGAAACAGAATCAGCTGACAGGTTCCCCGCCCACAGCGAATGAAGCCAAACAGCTGCTGCTCACACTCTATGATTGAATATCCCATGATGACTTTCAACAAGGAATGGGACAGAACAATAACGTTTTCACCAGGACCGACCTATCTAAATTTGTTAATCTCATCCTGTCAACCACACTTTGCCTCTCCAAACTCTGAGCAGTTTCGACTTGTTTGGTGATGTTCTTTCTATCATTAGAGATACCGTTACAGTTAAACCACTTTTTTTCCTCCATTACTGCTTTCCGCACTGGGAGCAAATGGCCTGGTTATAGCATGTTTTCTCTGACTAGCCTCGAACCAACTGTTTGTAAAACAAATCATTATTAGTATTAATAATAATGAATACCATTAAAAAAAGGAACTCCAGTTGGGACCCAAATGATAATTCTGTGACAATTCCAATTAAACTTGGCTGAACAAGATTCCTAAGTTAATGCCTCTTTGCCTCAGTTTCCCCAACTTTAAAATGGGAACTCAATACCTAGTCTCCTGCTACTTAGATTTTGAGCCCCCCATGGGACACAGATTCTATCTGGCCTGGTTAACTTCTACTTACCCCAGAGATAAGTACAGTGCTTAACACGTAGAAAGTGAAGCATAACTAGAGAAGCAGCATGGCTTAGTGGTTAGAGCACTATCAGAGAAGGTCATGGATTCTAATCCTGACACCACCATTTATCTGCTGTGTAACCTTGGGCAAGTCATTTCACTTCTCTGTGAGTCAGTTACCTCATCTGTAAATGGGGATTGAGACTGTGACCCCCACATGGAACAGGGACTATGTCCAACTCTGCTTGTATCCACCCTAGCGCTTACTACAGTGCCTGGCACATAGTAAATGCTTAACCAATACCAAAATTGTTATTGTTGTTACTTAAAAAATACCATTAATAAATAAATAAGATAAAATGAATAAAATAATGACCAACAGTCCAATTTAAAGTGTACTGCAAATTAGTACAAACTACAAAAAATACAAAACTGAGTTGCTCCTCATGATATTTAAAGTGACTGAGAGTCAAATTGGCAAATACCACACTTGACTGCCTGACTACCAGAAACCGGTCACCATGTGTTTGTCTGCACCTTAAAGCTTTAATTGTGGAAGTGGCTGGGAAAAAGTTTAAGTTAAAAATAATCCCAAATAAGTGCGTCTTGGGTTTTTTTCCCCCAGCCATAGTTTAAGCAGAGAGAAAAACATTAACGTACCCTAAAATTGCACTTCCTCTCCAAGCTCCAAATAATTCAGCCCTGCCCTTAGAGGATGGGACTTTCCCACTAATAGCAGAAGAGCTAATTTCCTACCGCAGTGCCCCACTGGAACCTGGGAGGTGAAACCAGCCCCTTTACACTTTGAGTAGCTTCATTCGGGGCTTCCACTTCCTCCCCTGCACTTCTCCTAAGGTCCCTTAATAAGCCCCACTTTTCCTCCTCTCCGACTCCCTTCCTCATCACCCTGGCTCATTCCCTTTGTTCTTCCCCCCTCTCCCCACCCCACAAAACTTATGTATATATCTGTAACTTTATATTGACGTCTGTCTCCCCACTCTAGACTGTGAGCTCACTGTGGGCAGGGACTGTCTCTATTGCTGTACTGTACTTTCCCAATTGCTTAGTACAGTGCTCTGCACTCTGTAAGCACTGAATAAATTCGATTGAATGAATGAATGAATGCCTGCAGTGAAAGTGACAGCACACTGTTTCAGCTATATTCTGGCTCTCTCTACCCACCCGCCATTCCCTAGGGTATGGTCTGTCCAACAAAATAGAAAGGGCAGAGGTCTGCTTTTCTGACCTTAGACTATTCAGAAGGTTATAATCATTGGCTAGAGACACCCCACGTGGAATTGTGAAGAGCACAAAGGCTAGGCACTAAGCTACTCGAACAGCTCTCTCCCCACTACTTATCCTCACTCCTGTCCCACTGGAAGCCAGCTTGCACACTCTCCTTCTCTCAAACCAACTACTCAGGGTGCCTCGTTCTCGTCTCTGTTGCCATCAACCTCTTGCTCAGGCCCTTACTGGAACTCTCAGGCCTGGAACTCTCTCCCACTTCAAGCAACCAATCACTGATATTTATTGAGCACCCAATATAGTGTTCTGCACACAGAAAAGTGCCCATAAATGCCACTAATTGATTACTACGGGCAGAACACCGTACTAACCTATTGGGAAAATACAATACCATAGAGATGGTGGACATGGTGGAGATGATGATGGTGGAGATGGTGTGGATGGCACGACCGTCCTTCCCGTCTCTCAGGCCCGCAATCTCGGTGTCATCCTTGACTCGTCTCTCTCGTTCACCCCACACATCCTATCCGTTACCGAGACCTGCCGGTTTTACCTATACAATATCGCCAAGATCCGCCCTTTCCTCTCCACCCAAACAGCTACCTTACTGCTACGGGCTCTCGTTATATCCCGGCTAGACTACTGTGTCAGCCTTCTCTCTGGCCTCCCTTCCTCCTCTCTCGCCCCGCTCCAGTCTATTCTTCACTCCGCTGCCCGGCTCATCTTCCTGCAGAAATGATCTGGGCATGTCACTCCCCTTCTTAAACAACTCCAGTGGTTGTCTATCAACCTCCGCTCCAAACAAAAACTCCTCACTCTAGGCTTCAAGGCTCTCCATCACCTTGCCCCTTCCTACCTTTCCTCCCTTCTCTCTTTCTACTGCCCACCCCGCACGCTCCGCTCCTCTGCCGCCCACCTCCTCACCGTCCCTCGGTCTCGCCCATCCCGCCGTCGACCCCCGGGCCACGTCCTCCCGCGGTCCTGGAACGCCCTCCCTCCTCACCTCCGCCAAACTGATTCTCTTCCCCTCTTCGAAACCCTACTTAAAACTCACCTCCTCCAAGAGGCCTTCCCAGACTGAGCTCCTCTTCTCCCTCTACTCCCTCTACCACCCCCACTTCACTTCTCCGCAGCTAAACCCTCTTTTCCCCCTTTCCCTTTGCTCCTCCCCCTCTCCCTTCCCATCCCCTCAGCACTGTACTCGTCCGCTCAACTGTATATATTTCCATTACCCTATTTATTTTGTTAATGAATTGTACATCGCCTCAATTCTATTTAGTTGCCATTGTTTTTACGAGATGTTCTTCCCCTCGACTCTATTTATTGCCATTGTTCTCGTCTGTCCGTCTCCCCCGATTAGACTGTAAGCCCGTCAAATGGCAGGGACTGTCTCTATCTGTTGCCTACTTGTTCATTCCAAGCGCTTAGTACAGTGCTCTGCACATAGTAAGCGCTCAATAAATACTATTGAATGAATGAACGAATGAATGACATGGTCTCTGCATATCTGGCAGACCCCCACTCTCCTCACCTTCAAGACCCTTCTGAAATCTCATCTCCCACGAGAGACCTTTCCTGATTCCTTCATTGCTATTCTCATTCCCATGCATTTCCCTTCTTGTAAGTAGCACCCACGCTTGTATCTTTTGCTTCTTTGAAGCAGTAATTTCTTATATTCTTATATTGTCTGTCTCCCTTTGTAGATTATGAAGTCCTCCAGGACAGGGATATCTACTAACTGAATTGTGTTCTCCTAACTGCTTAGTACAGTGCTCTGCACAGAATCAGCACTCTATAAATATTATTGATTACTTGCTTGCTTGATTATAATTGAAGTTTGTCAGCTCTGATATTCATTAAGTGCTTACTATTTGCCAGGCACTGTGCTAAATGCTGGGACATATGCCAGCTAATCAGATCAGGTAGTCTCTGTTCCACACGAAGCTCAGCTCTAAGAGGGGGGAAGCCCCATCCCATTTTGCAGATGACGAAACTGTGAAATAGATAGGCAAAGGATTTGCCCAAGGACACTCAGCCGGCCATTGGCCGAGCAGGAATAGAATCCAGGGCTCCTGACTCCCACTCCCATGATCTTCCCACGAAGAACTGTTTTTGAACTGTTCCTTTTTCAAAGGAATTGTAGCTAACTTTTCTCTGATTTTCTTTCTTTATGTATGTCATCCTCCCTTCCTGTCGATTATGACCCCCTTGTGGGACAGGAATTCACTCTAAATTCAATATGCTTGCATTTTCCCCCAGTGTTTTGTGTAGGGTGTGATTACTATATGCCATTTCTCTAACTTTATTATTATCCCCTCCAAGATTAGTCATCTGATTTACTTTTGAATGTCAATGAGATTTTTTTTCTTAAAAATAGATGAGAGAATACAGTAGTATATACTTAAAAAAACCCCACAATTCTGATGTGTTCATTACCTTTCCTCTTTTATGCACCCCTTTCAACCAGCCCATCTGTACCCCCATCTTGCACATCAAACACAAAAGACTGGGGTCCCTTGTCTGTATCACAAACGTCCTGAAGAGGACAGTACAACTGTAGAAATGGACGGGGACATTTCCTCGAATCCAACAGAAACATGATTCATTTCTCTGGGCTGTATCCTATCTATTCCAAGCATTTTGAGGTCTTGCTGGATATTAAATTGCAGGCTTATCTGGGTTGCTTTCCTTCAGTTCTGAGGAGCTGAAAGCGAGAACATCAATACGCATAGATACGACTATCTGGGAAATCAGACATCTTGCAAATACAGTGCAACCATTTTGATGATACTGTCAAGGAGAAATGAATCCTCTGGCTCAAGCATACTGAGAGAAGATTATTTCATTTAAGACGATCTCGGGGATCCAAAAAACAAAGGAGCAAACAGCCAAGTACTCTCACAAGATTTCAATTTACTGCAGCAAAAAGGGCGAGTTCTCTTTTTCCTCTCTTTGCTCTCAATAGGTAACGATAGCCTAGGATTAAAGGAATAAATGTTCCCGTTTCTGTTTCTGGAAATGGTTTACTTCTTTTCCTGCTTTTGGGGAAGAAATATCCCCAGAGGACCAGTAGTGTTTTACTTTAAATTGGACAAGAGAGGGCACTCACGCATTTCAAACATAATTATTCACAATGTTTTTTCCATGGCTGGGGATTCAGCTGGCGTGAAAAAGATGCAGGAAAATATGAGGAGTTTGCGGTCTGAACACAAACACACCATTTGTTAAAAAATTGAACTGAAAAGAGGAAGATTATTTTGGAAATCACTTTAAGTGAATGTTCTCAGAAAATCCAAATAGAATGCACTTAGAGATCCTTTCTGAAAGACCTTTTTTTTTTCAAATGAAAGACTCAATATTTCTGTCACACACAACATACGTGTTAGCACTCACCCACAGACTACCTGTATATTTTGGTGAGAAATGGGAGCAAGATTCTTATCTGAATGTGATTGACAGGATGTTGGAATTTAAGGTGAAAGCCCAGGAGAGGAGATTGAAATCTGTCCACGATTATCCTGGAAACAGGAGAGTGGTCTAAGCCCCAGAGAAATGAGGACCCCATTATGGCATTTACTGCATTATCTGGCCTACTAAGTGGCGACATTAATGATTTTTTTTTAAAAATTGCATTTGTTAAGCACTTACTATGTTCCAGGTACTGTACTAAGTGCTGGGAGAGATACAACCTATTCAGGTTGGACACAGCTCCTGTCCCATATAGGGCTCACAGTCTTAATCCCCATTTTACACTTGAGGGAACCGAGGCAGAGAGAAGTTAAATGAATTGCCCAAGGTCACACAGCAGACAAGTGGCAAAGCCAAGATTAGAACTCAGGTCCTTCTGATTCCCAGGCCCATGCTGCTCTGTCTGCTTGACCAGGATGCTCCTATGCACCAAACACTGTGCTATGCATGGAATAGATATCAATTAAGCAGGTGAGATCCAGTTCCTGACCCACACAGGGCTCACAGAGTAAATAGGATGAAAAGGGAGGATAGGTATTTAATCCTCCTTTTTATAAATGAAAAAACTTAGGCATCATAGGACTGGTGTCAGGAGTCCCCGGGTTTAGTCCTGGTTCTGCCATTTGCCTACCGTATGACTTGAAAAATTCACCTAGTCTCCTTTGCCCTGGTGTCGTCATCTGTGAAATTGGGATAAAATACTCGCTTTCCCTCTTTCTTAGACTGTGAGCCCTGTGTGGGACAAGACCTGCCTCTGCTCTGATTGTATTGCAGCTACTCGAGTGTTTGGCTGTAGAAAGTACTTAAAGACCATAATTAATATTATTGTTTTCTAAGTCAGTGAATCAATTAGTCAACAATATTTATTGAGTCTTTAGTTTAATCTGAGCTCTGCACCAAGGGCTTGGGAAAGTACAATTAAGTTAGTAGACACGATCCATACCCTCAAAGGAATTTACATTCTAGCAAGGGAGACATGCTATAAATGACCAGCTAGAGGAAGCAAAGGAATTTGAAGCTATGCACATGAGTACAACCTAAGGATGTGAGTATTCAAAGGCTGAAGAGGCAGGAGCGGGGAAATGGTTGTAGATAAAAGATAAATCAGGGAAGACTTCCTGGAGGAGGTCTGGTGTTAGAAGGACTTTGAAGGTGGGGAGAGTAGCGATCTGCCAGATGTGAGATCTTCAGCTGCAGTGGGCATATTTCACCTGGTCAGGAATGATAGTACTGTCAGAGAAAAGCAGTATGGCCTAGTGTAAAGAACTTGGCTTGGGAGTCAGAGGACCTGGGTTCTAATACAAGATCTGCCACTTGTCTTCTATTTGATCTTGGACACGTCACTTACCTCATCTATAAAATGGGGATGAAAACTGGGTCCAACTTGAGTATCTTGTATCTAGCCCAGAGCTTAGCAGAGCCCTATAGACAGTGTAGTAGTAAGCACTGAAAAAATACCATAAAAAAAAGTATCATTATGTTCTTACCCTCTAGAGCAATGCTCCACCCTCCTTCCAAAATATTCCCCAAAGTTCACCATAGATCTAGCAGAATGCTGACTCTAACTATTCCTGAAAAGTCTTTCAGAAGCCAAATTCTGGAGCTCTACTCCCCCTGGAAATCGAGAGAACATTTTAATCGCAGACATGGTAAGGAAAGAAGCCTGGAGGACAGACAACAATCCAGGGACAAGGGCCAGAGGGTTGGATGGACACCCAGAAATAATTGGATTCAGGGCTCCGACAGGAAATCCAAAGAGTTTTCAGTCCAGAAAATGCTAAAGGTAAGCACATGTTCCAGAGTATATGTTCACCAGTGTTTAGTTCAGAGTTGATTAAAAAAAAGTAGAACAAAGGGATAACGTGTAAAGGTGGCACATTCACCAACACAACCTAAAATGGCATAGTTCGTAGTGGTAGGACTAATAGCATTGTTTTGCACAATAATGATAATGATAATAATGATGGTATTTGTTAAGCGCTTACTATGTGCGAAGCACTGTGATTGCAATGCCCCGGGCAATGCGGTTGGAAAATGATTGTAGTTGCGCAAGACATAATTCCTGTTCGCAAGGAGTTTACACTGGAATGGGGCAGACGGACAAAATGAACTCACCGGAAGCATTTGTTGCTTGCTCTACGTAAAACTCTTAAGGTTAAGAAAGACTGTAGGAAAAAGGAAGTTGGTGAATTTTCCTTCCAACTCAACATCACACCCTCCATGTGGGTAATGAAAAATAGTCATTTGTAGCCAGGAAAATGGTGGCACAGAGACATGAAATGTCTGAATAAATCATTTAGGGACTTATTAACCAAGTCTAGAAGGAAGGATCCCTGAAAATTGAGGAGCTAGCTGGATTGGTTTTTCCCAGAATGTGAAACTGAGTCAGCGTGGGCCTCAAAACCTTACAGGAAGAAGTGACCGCTCACCTCCTTGTTTCCTCTTTCTTTGTAATATACATATATATCTTTGTCTGTCATACCCCAAGATAATGATCTCTATCTATGGGGGGTGTGAGTAGAAAAGATATATGTAATCAATGGCCCCTTCTACACTGAGGACTCATGAACTCTGCCCTTTTAGCTGAAGGCACTATTTCCAAATTTTGGAACTCTTTGTGCCAATTCTGCTTAGCAGCATGGCCTAGTGGAAAGACCTAAGGGTTGGAAGTCAGGCAACATGGTTCAAATCCTGGCTCCACCCCTTGCCATCTCTTTGACCTTAGAGAAATCACTCAATTTCTCTGTGCCTCAGTTTCCTCAGTCGTAAAAGGAGATATTTTAGACTGTGAGCCTGTTGTTGGGCAGGGATTGACTCTATCTGTTGCCAAACTGTACACTCCAAGCGCTTAGTACAGTGGTCTGCACACAGTAAGTGCTCAGTAAATACGACTGAATGAATGAATTGAATTTCTCTTTGCTCCTACCCGTTGACTGTGATCCCACTGTGGGACAGAAACTGTGTCTGACCTTATTGTCTTGTATTCCCAGCACTTAGCACAATATAAGAGCTTCGTGCAGTGCTTTGCACACAGTAAGTGCCCAATAAATACAGCTGAATGGATGCCTGGCACATAGTACCACAGTATTATTATTATTATTATCATAATTATAATCCAATGTTGAATTTCTGATTTGCTGCCTGGTTGGTAGGGCTCCAGAGTCTCAGCAGTCCACAGCTGTAACTTCGAGATTGAGCTAAGCTGTCCTAAATGTCGATCTTTTGTCATTCTTGCTCTCAGCTCCCCATTCAGTGCACTCTTACATAATCTACTTCCTTCCATTCTCCACACACATTGGTTTCAGACCAACTAACTCTCTCTCACTGACAGTTGCAATAAGTTATTGCAACACTAGCAGTCAGCCCCCTCTTTCCCTCTTCTCCCTCTCCCTTTGCAACACCCTGACTTGCTCCTTGTTCTTCTCCCCCCAACCCCAGCCCCACAGCATTCATATATCTGGTTTTCTATTTATATTAATGTCTGCTTCCCCTCCTCTAGACTATAAACTCATCGTGGGCAGGGAATGTTCCTGTTTACCATTAAATTGTACTCTCCCAACCACTTAATACAGTGCTCTGCACACAGTAATCACTCAATAAATATGATCGAATGAACGAATGAATGAATATCGAGCACTTATTTGAAGCAGAACACTGTACTAAACACTTAAGGAGTACAACCGATCTAATGATTCCTCATTTGCTCCACCTGTTCCCTGATGTGGCTTAGTGGAAAGAGCAAGGCCTTGGGAGTCAGACGTCATGGATTCTAATCCCTGCTCTGCCACTTGTCAGCTGTGTGACTTTGGGGAAGTCATTTAACTTCTCTGTGCCTCAGTTACCTCATCTGTAAAATGGGGATTAAGACTGTGAGCCCCACGTGGGACAACCTGATTCCCCTGTGTTTACCCCAGCGCTTAGAACAGTGCTCGGCACATAGTAAGCGCTTAACAAATACCAACATTATTATTATTAAAATGGAGATTAAGACTCTGAGCCCCACGTGGGACAACCTGATACATGTACATCTCCCTCAGTGCATATAACAGTGCTTGGCACATAGTAAGCACTTAACAAATACCATCATTGTTATTATTCTGGCTTCACTCATCCCTCTCCTATTTTTTTAACTTGTCCCTCCCCTAATTCCCCCCCTCTCCCCTGGCCCTGTCTCTGGGCTCTCCGTCTCTCTTCTCACTCTCTCTCTCTTCCCCAATACCACCTTACCCCAAAGGGAAGGGAGAGCAGTTGTGATATAACAGGTGATGGGAGAGTCTGGGGGCATTGGTATAAAGAAACCAGAGTTTAGAAGCAGGTGAAGACAGAGGATTCCTTTGGTAGGGGTCTCCCCAAAGCCATGGTAAATGGGTGGGGGTAGGTGGATAATGAGTTTTTAGAAGGGACAGGCAGAGAGAAGTGTGAGCTGGGAGCAAGTTGAGTGAATGACATTAGGAAGCAGAAGGAAGTCAGGGTGAGGAAAGTGAACTCCTGGTGCCACAGATCTGATTTTCTTGTATTGACCCCAGAGGAAAGCACAGTGCTTCGTTCAAAGTGACGGAGTGCCTAATCAAGGCTTCCTCCCAGAAGCCTTTCCTGACTAAACCCCTTCTCCTCTTCTTCCATACCCTTCTGTGTCACCCTGCCCTGCTTCCTGCATTCATCCTCCCTCCCATCCCCAAAGCACATATGTATATATCTGTAATTTATTTAGTTATTTACTGGTTATTTATTGATGTCTATTAATGCCTGCCTCCCCCTCTAGACTGTGAGCTTATTGTGGGCAGGAAATGTGTCTGTTCGTTGTTGTACTGTACTCTCCTAAGCACTTAGTACAGTGCATTGCCCGTAGTAAGCTCTCAATAAATGTGATTGAATGAATAAATGAATCAATGAGGAGAGAATCGATTGTAGTGATGATGATTAGCGAGGCCCTGGTCTGCAGCCTCTTTGTTCTGCGGAACAGATGCAATGAAAGTTGCGACACTGTGAAGAACAGCTCAAGGTTTTTTACGTGCAGGTCCCAGTCAGGGCGAAAGTGACTGTGGTATAAAACCATATTTTTTTTAATTGCATACTTCTCGACAGCTGAATGCAACAAGAAATTTCTCTTGTGAGCTATGAGCTAACCTCGCTGACATGGTGCCTTCCACTAAAGTGTAATAGGACAGAGTTGGGGCACCTACAATTAGAGGCTTCAAAAGCTATAGGCGGGCTCCATCTCCTTATGCCCTCCTACCTCACCTCACTTCTCTCCTTCTACAACCCAGCCCGCACACTCCGCTCCTCTGCCGCTAACCTCCTCACTGTGACTCGATCTCACCTGTCTGAAAGCCAACCCCAATCCACATCCTGCCTCTGGCCTGGAACGCCCTCCCTCCTCAGATCCGACAGACAAGTACTCTCCCCCACTTCAAAGCCTTACTGAAGGCACATCTCCTCCAAGAGGACTTCCCAGACTGAGCCCCACTTTTCCTCATTTCCCACTCCCTTCTCGTGACCCCGACTTGCCCCCTTTGCTCTTCCCCCCTCCCACTCCAAGCACTTATGTACATATCTGTAATTTTATTCATTAATAATAGTAGTAATAATGATGGTATTTGTTGAGCACTTACTTTGTGCACAGCACTGTTCTAAGTGCTGGGGGGTATATAAAGTGATCAGGTTGTCCCACGTGGGTCTCACAGACTTAATCCCCATTTTACAGATAAGGTAACTGAGGCCTAGAGAAGTGAAGTGACTTGCCCAAAGCACACAGCTGACAAGCGGTAATGCCGGGATCAGTACCCATGACCTCTGACTTCCAAGCTCGGGCTCTTTCCACTGAGCCACATTTGAATTAGTGTCTGTCTCCCCTCAGCCCCCAGATTATAGGCTTGTGGGCAGGGAATGTCACTGTATGTTGTACTTTGCCAAGCACTTAGTACACCACTATGCAGACAGTAATTGCTCAATAAATATGATTGAATGAATGAAGTTTCAGAATTTTGTTGAGGAGTGGGTCGGGAAAATTCAGAGGGTTAACCGATAAACAACTCAAGAAGTGAGATGTGTTATCGTGGCCTGTAGGAGGTCCAGGTTGTGCAGCTGCGCAGAAGAATAAAAATACATTGAATCAGAAGCATCCCTTTTTTCTATAAGGTTTAAATATCAATTATCACATTTTAGCCTCCCGATTCCTTATGAGATAAGGAATCATTTTACCTTCATTTTACAGATGGGAAAACTGAGGCACAGAAAGGTTGGAGGTGCTCCAGTCGACTAGGAGAGAGTCCCGATCTTCCTGCTCCTGGATCCCAGATTAACGATCTAAGCATAAACCATAATGCCCAATCATTTCACATCTCTTCTCACCAAAACCCTAGTCTCCCATTGATTTTCCCATCACTGCACACAGCCCCACTATCCTCTCGCAAGTCCATAATCTTGGCGCTATTCTAGACATAACTCTCATATTCAAATGACAAATTCAATCACCAAATTCTTTCAGTTCCATCTTGACAACATCCTGAAAATCTGCCCTTTCCCGTCCAGCCAAACTGCTACTTCACTGATCCAGGCACTTATCCTATCCCACCTTGACTACTTCATCAGCCTCCTTGTTGACCTCTCCCCTCTTCAGTCCATTCTTCACTTGGTTGCCTGGAAAACTTGTCTAAAAAATCTTTCAATCCACATTTCCTGACTCTTCAAGAACCTCCAGGGGTTGCCTAGAGAAGCAGCGTGGCTCAGTGGAAAGAGCACGGGCATGGAAGTCAGAGGTCATGGGTTCTAATCCCGGCTCTGCCACTTGTCAGCTGTGTGACCTTGGGCAAATCACTTAACTTCTCTGTGCCTCAATTCCCTCATCTGTAAAATGGGGATGAAGACTGTGAGTCCTATGTGGGACAATGTGATTACCTTATATCTACCCCAGCGCTTAGAACAGTGCCTGGCACATAGTAAGCACTTAACAAATACCAACATTACTATTATTATTATCATTACCCACCCACCACTGCAAAAAACAGAAACTCCTTACTATCAGCTTTAAAGCACTCAATCACCTTGTCCCTCCTATCTTTCCTACAACAACCCAGCATACCCACTTTGCTCCTCTAAGGCCGACCTACTCACCACACCTCGGTCTTGTCTATCTTGCTGCCAACCCCTTGCCCGTGGCCTGGAATTACCCCCCGCTTCATATTTGACAGACCATCACTCTCTCCACCTTCAAATCTTGTTCAATTCACATCTTCAAGAGGCCATCTCCAACTAATCCTTCATTTCTTTTACTTCCTCTCCCTTCTGCATCATCCTTGCCTTTGGTTCTATACCCTTTATTCATCCCACCCTCAGTCCCACAGAACTTGGGTACATATCGAAAATTTATTTTAATGTCTATATCCCCCCTAGACCGTAAACTCTTTGGGAATAGGGAATGTGTCTACCAACTCTGTTGTCTACCAAGTTCAATACGGTACAGTACTCTGCACACAGCAATCACTCAGTAAGAGAGCTGTGAGAAGCAGCGTGGCCTAATGGGTCACAAGCCTTGGAGTCAGAAGATCCTGGGTTCTAACACCAGCCCCACCACTTGCCTGCTATGTGACCTTGGGCAAATCACTTCACTTCTCTAGGCCTCAGTTACCTCCTCTGTAAAATGGGATTAAGACTGTGAGCCCTACATGGGACAGGGACTGTGTTCAACCCAATTACCTTGTATTTAGTGTAGTACCTGGACACATAATAAGTGCTTAACAAATACCACAGTCATTATTATTAATCAATATGATTGATTGATTCACATCTGACACACCATTATTCTATCAACCTTCAAAGTTCTACTAAAATTACATCGCCCCCAGGAAGCCTTCCCTGACTAATCTTTCCTATCCCCATCCTATTTTCCCTCCCTATTGCCTCATCCATGAACTTGAGTTCAAATTGTAAGGACATAATCATTGTATGAATCAAAGCAACACATGGGTAGAAAAGCACATTCTAATACAATGTCTTCTTGACCAAATTATATTGGAATTGAGCCTGCTCCTGTGGCAGGAATACATTCATTCATTCATTCATTCAATAGTATTTATTGAGTGCTTACTATGTGCAGAGCACTGTACTAAGCGCTTGGAATGTACAAATCAGCAACAGATAGAGACAGTCCCTGCCCATTCATTCATTCATTCATTCATTCAATAGTATTTATTGAGCGCTTACTATGTGCAGAGCACTGTACTAAGCGCTTGGGATGAACAAGTCGGCAACAGATAGAGACAGTCCCTGCCGTTTGACGGGCTTACGGTCTAATCGGGGGAGACGGACAGACAAGAACAATGGCAATAAATAGAGTCGAGGGGAAGAACATCTCGTAAAAACAATGGCAACTAAATAGAATCAAGGCGATGCACAATTCATTAACAAAATAAATAGGGTAATGGAAATATATACAGTTGAGCGGACGAGTACAGTGCTGTGGGGATGGGAAGGGAGAGGTGGAGGAGCAGAGGGAAAAGGCGAAAAAGAGGGTTTAGCTGCGGAGAGGTAAAGGGGGGGTGGCAGAGGGAGTAGAGGGAGAAGAGGAGCTCAGTCTGAGAAGGCCTCTTGGAGGAGGTGAGTTTTAAGTAGGGTTTTGAAGAGGGGAAGAGAATCAGTTTGGCGGAGGTGAGGAGGGAGGGTGTTCCGGGACCGCGGGAGGACGTGGCCCAGGGGTCGACGGCGGGATGGGCGAGACCGAGGGACGGTGAGGAGGTGGGCGGCAGAGGAGCGGAGCGTGCGGGGTGGGTGGTAGAAAGAGAGAAGGGAGGAGAGGTAGGAAGGGGCAAGGTGATGTAGAGCCTTGAAGCCTAGAGTGAGGAGTTTTTGTTTGGAGCGGAGGCTGATAGGCAACCACTGGAGTTGTTTAAGAAGGGGAGTGACATGCCCAGATCGTTTCTGCAGGAAGATGAGCCGGGCAGCGGAGTGAAGAATAGACTGGAGCGGGGCGAGAGGGGGAAGGGAGGTCAGAGAGAAGGCTGACACAGTAGTCTAGCCGGGATATAACGAGAGCCTGTAGCAGTAAGGTAGCCTTTCGGGTGGAGAGGAAAGGGCGGATCTTGGCGATATTGTAGAGGTAAAACCGGCAGGTCTTGGTAACGGATAGGATGTGTGGGGTGAACGAGAGAGACGAGTCAAGGATGACACCGAGATTGCGGGCCTGAGAGCCCATTGATGGGCTTACAGTCTCAGACCTATTCCACTTTAAGAATTGTACATCGCCTTGATTCTATTTAGTTGCCATTGTTTTTACGAGATGTTCTTCCCCTTGACGCTGTTTAGTGCCATTGTTCTTGTCTGTCCGTCTCCCCCGATTAGACTGTAAGCCCGTCAAACGGCAGGGACCGTCTCTATCTGTTGCCGACTTGTTCATCCCAAGCGCTTAGTACAGTGCTCTGCACATAGTAAGCGCTCAATAAATACTATTGAATGAATGAATAGATTGCAAGAGCCTTAAGGGCTGAGATCATCCCTACCTATGCTATTGTACTTTCCTAAGTGCTTAATACAATGCTTCACATAGTAAGAACTCAGTAAATATCACCGATTGATTTGTAAAGGTCACAGATGAGTTATTAATTAGGGGCAGTGGACACTACAATTTGATTATGTAATCTGATTCCATTATTCAAAAATATTTTTATGTATGTCTTCCCTGTCAGAGTGTAGTTCCTCATGGATAGATAGTGTACCTTGAACTTCTCTTGACCTTTCTCAAGGACTTAGCACAATACATCACACTCATTTAGCATTCAATAAAAGCTATTCCTACAACTACAATGAAAATCTTGGCTACTTTCATTAATGATAAAGATGGGTAAGCTTCTAGAAAGTGTCCAGTTCCTATTTTGGTGAAACAAATGGACTAAAGAGGAAATGGGCTTGAACTGTCGGATGGAGGAATAAGGTTGGGCACAAAAATTCCCTGATAGTGAGAGTCATCAGGCATTGAAACGGCATTGATGAGACTGTGGAATCTCTTACCTTTGAAAACTTCAAGATAACAAATTCCCACCTTTCTAGGATGATTGATTGTTGAAGGCTGAAGCTTCTTGGATGGATTGATTCTAGCTCCTTCTCAGCCCTCTGATCCTATAACATTGACTGAGCTCAATGTCCGCTCACCACCCGGTGCGGGGACCCCTGATCGTTGCCTGTGAAAGTGTTGGCTGAAATCTGATCCATACCGTTACATGGCTTGGTAAATATTTGGTGATCACCCATGAAATATGAGGTTTTGACACCCTCCATTCTCTCTTTAAAGTCATCAACGGGATAGGGGCCATCGATGAGAGCAAGAGGAGACCAAATGAAGCCTTACTGGATTCCTCACTGCTGTCAGCAGTCAGGGAGGCTCTCAGCTGCCTAATGGATTTATGTCCTTCAGGGGAAGCCCAGCAGCAGGGTTGCAAAGTCAGTCAATCGTATTTATTGAGCGCTTACTTCCTGCAAAGCACTATACTAAACTCTTGAGAGAGGACAATATAACAATAAACAGACACATTCCCTGCCCACAGTGAGCTTAGAGTTTAGAGGGAGTTCACTTCCAATTATTGTGGCAATTATTAAGCACCTAATACGCACTAAGCACAGTGTGAAGCACTGGTGTAGATACAATACAATCATCAGTGGTATTTATTGAGTGCTCACTGTGTGCATAGCCTCTCAACCCAGAGACGGGATGCCCCTGGAGAGTTTCCACTACTCTACCAGTCTTGACTATGGGAGGGAGAGTCAAACAGAGGCCTACTCATTCCATTCCTAGCTGGGGCAGTGGCTGGCGAGTGGAAGACAATCTGCTGCAAGTCAAAATTCACCTGTGCTGGGCATCAGCGGCATGGGAGAGAGTCGAGGGCGGAGACTCAGGTTTACTGTGTGAAAGGAGGCAATGGTAAACCACTTCCGTATTTTTACCAAGAAAACTCTCTGGATACATTACGAGAACGATTGCAGGTTGGTGTCGCAATGGGTCGGATATGGCTCGCAGGCATAAGACAAGGCACTGTGTGCAGACCACTGTACTAAGCACTTGGAAGAGTATAAGAAAAACAGAGTCCCTAGACACAATTCCCGCCCATAATGATCTTACAGTCTAGAGGGGGAGTTTTGGAAGAGGGTTTTTTTTGTATTTGTTAAACACATACTACATGCCAGGGCCCTGCCAAGGGAACCAAGATCAGGCAGAATTCCCATCTCACAAAGAGCTCACCAATCTAAGGGGAGGAAGAATAGGTATTTAACCTCCATTTATAAATGAGGCAACTAGGTTACAGACAACTTAAGTGACTTGCCCAAAGTCACGCAGGAGAAATATGACAGAGCCAGGATGAGAGCAGGTTTGATGGACACGCTGCCTCAAGGCCGCACTCAGTTAATCACTTAATCAACACTGTATTAAGTGCTTGGGAGAGTACGATACACCAGTTAGCTGACATGTTCCCTGCCCACCAAGAATTTACAGTTGAGATGTAGCATGACCTAGTGACAAGAGCATGGGCCTGGGATTCAGAGGATGTATCATCTAATTCCACTCTGCCACTTGTCTGCTTGCTGTGTGACCTTGGGTAAGTCACTTACTTTCTCTGTGCCTCAGTTACTTTATCTGTAAAATGGGGATTAAGACTGTGAGCCCCACTTGGGAGAGGGACTGTGTCCTACCTGATTAGCTTGTATCTACCCCAGCACTTAGACCAGTGCTTGACACATGTTATTATAATAATAATAATAATGTTGGTATTTGTTAAGCGCTTACTATGTGCCGAGCACTGTTCTACTTGCTGGGGTAGACACAGGGGAATCAGGTTGTCCCACGTGGGACTCACAGTCTTCATCCCCATTTTACAGATGAGGGAACTGAGGCACCGAGAAGTGAAGTGACTTGCCCAAAGTCACACAGCTGACAAGTGGCCGAGCCGGGATTCGAACTCATGACCTCTGACTCCAAAGCCCGTGCTCTTTCCACTGAGCCACGCTGCTTCTCTTCTACTATTATTAATAGTAGTATTAGATGCCGAGACATATAATAATATAAATGTCATTTATAATATATAATTTAAAGACGTATACATGAATGCTCCTTCAGACTCCTTAGTTCTGGCCATGCCCAGTACAGTATTCAAAAGCGCAGTGGAAGGACACAGACTGTGACCCTCCGCTTCTTAACTAAAGGCCCGTTCTGTAGCGGTCTTGGACAGAGAAAAGTTCAATCTGTCTAAATTATTAATTTAATCTTGAATTGTCCACACAGCAGAAGAAAATCTGCATAAGTTTAGGTGAAGAGTCCTAAATCACCTGTCCACAGGGAGAAAAAATATGTAGTCTACTGGGAGTAGAATGATGCCCAGAGCATTCACCTCATATCCTTTTTTAGGATGGAAGGAGGGGTTGGGGGAAATCAAAGTCTCCATCTATTCTGCTACTGAAATAGCCTTGGACTGCCTTCATGTGCTTCTGAAAACCAGGCTAGAGAGTTGATGTTTTAACAGCTTTTAAAAAGCAAGTTCTCACCCGCTTAGAAAACTTTGGTGAAGACCGGGCCAAGAGGAGGTTAAAACTCAAACACCTCATTAGTACCTCTAGGTGGGGCCAAAAGCGGGTTAGAACTCGGGTCACCTCATTAGTACCTCATTTAATGACATCTAATTTAGCAGCTAAATGAGGTACTAATGAGGTGACCGGGTTCTAACCCATTTTTGGCTAAGGAAACACTGCAGTTTCTAAAGCAGGTTAGAACGTGCTTTGAAAGATACCTGCTATACCTTCAGTCATTTATTTAATCCAGCTTCTATGTTAGGGTGGAGGGACTCAGAACCTCCTGGAGAAAGCCCAGAATGGGAAAATGAAGTTCGGAAGCTCAGGAGCGGTTTTAACCCTTGTTTACTGTATGACTTTGAAATGGTCCCCTGAGCCTTTCCTTCCTATTTCATGTCCTGCAAAGGTGGCGAATGGGAAAAGTGGCTGGAATTTCCTTCATTCTTGAAAAATCCAAGAGAAATGTTCATTAGAGAAAGCCTGCTGCAGGAACAAAGAGAGACTGCATTGGAATAAATAGAACTTGTATAGTTCTTCCTCAAAGGCTTAGATAGTCATTCATTCATTCCATCATATTTATTGAGCACTTACTGTGTGCAGAGCACTGTACTGAGCACTTGGAAAGTACAATTCAGCAATAAAGAGAGACAATCCCTGCTCATACCGGGCTTACAGTCTAGAAGGGGGGGAGACAGACATCAAAACAAGCAGTCATCAGTATAAATAAATAGAATTATAGATATGCACATATACAGAAGTGCTGTGGGGCAGGGAGAGGAGGGTAGAGAAAAGGGAGAGAATGAGGATGATGTCGGGGGGAGCTGAGGAAAAGGGGGGCTTAGTCTGGGAAGGTCTCTTAGAGGAGGTGAGCCTTCAGTGGGGCTTTGAAGGGGGGAAGTGTGATTGGCGGATTTGAGGAAGGAAGGCGTTCCAGGAGAGAGGTAGGATGTGGGTCAGGGGTCGATGGCCGGACAGGCGAGAACAAGGGCCATAGAGAAGATTAATACCAGAGGAGTGGACTGTGTGGGTTGGGCTGTAGAAGGAGAGAAAGGAGGTGAGGTAAGAAGGGGTCAAGGTGATGGAGAGCTTTGAAGCGAATAGTGAGGAGTTTTTGTTTGATACAGAGGTTGATAGACAATCACTGGAGATTTTTGAAAGGGGTGGGGGGGGTGACATGCCCAGGACGCTTCTGTAGAAAGATGATCCAGGCAGCAGAGTGAAGTATGAAGTGGGGAGAGGCAGGATGTTGGGAGGTCAGAAAGGAGGCTGATGCAGTAATCCAATTGGAATAGAATGACCGATGGTACTAATGTGGTAATGGTTTGGATGGAGAGGAAAGGGTGGATCTTGGAGATGGTGCGAAGGTGAGACGGGCAGGTTTTGGCAATGGATTGGATATGTGGGGTGAATAAGAGTGAATGAGGGTGAAAATGGCTTTTTGTAAGAGGGAGGAACATTCAAATGGGGAGAGAGAGGATTTGAATCCTTCGTTGGATCTTTGCTTTATGAAGTTGAAATAATTTTCCTTGTCACACACTTGTCACTGCTAAGATAGATGTTTTTTAAGTAGCTTTTTCATTGGCTGCATGTCTCTTTTTATTCTTTTTATGATGACACTAAAGTGGTTTGGTTCAAACTAACAAGCTATGAATTATTCTTTAATCTTTCTATGGCTGAAAAATACATAATTCATTATTTTGGCAGCTGTCGGTGGCTTTGGTTTGTACCCAACCACTGTCCGCCAAAGAATCGACAGAGTTGTAATTTTTAATTCTGTCATAACTGATCCAATTACATAAGTAAATGGTCGAAGGAAGTGAGAGAAATGCTGCTCTTTCATCCCTCTTGAAGAGTTGATGTTTGGCTCTCTCAAATCTTCAAATCTCTCTTGAAATCTCACCTCCTCCAGTATACCTTCCCTAAATAATTTCATAGCATACCAGTCACATCATACCATGTCACATCACCCCTGGACCATGTCCTGCCTCTGGCCTGGAATGCCATCCCTCCTCAAATCTAACAGACAGTGACTCTCCCTGGCTTCAAAGTCTTATTGAAGGTATATCTCCTCTAAGAGGCCTACTCCACTTTTTCTCATCTCCCACTCCCTTCCATGTCACCCTAACTCGCTCCCTTTCCTCTTCCGCCCCTTCCCAGCCCCACAGTACTTAGGTATATGTTTGTAATTTGATTTATGTGTTTTGATAAGAAGCAGCGTGGCTCAGTGGAAAGAGCCTGGGCTTCGGAGTCAGAGGTCATGGGTTCGACTCCCGGCTCTGCCACTTGTCAGCTGTGTGACTGTGGGCAAGTCACTTCACTTCTCTGTGCCTCAGTTACCTCATCTGTAAAATGGGGATTAACTGTGAGCCTCACATGGGACAACCTGATTATCCTGTTATCTATCCCAGCACTTAGAACAGTGCTCTGCACACAGTAAGCGCTTAACAAATACCAAAATTAATTAATCCCGGCTCCGCCACTTGTCTGCTGTGTGACCTTGGGCAAGTCACTTCACTTCTCTGTGCCTCAGTTCCCGTCTGTAAAAATGGGGATGAAGACTGTAAGCCCCACGTGGGCCAACCTTATTATTACTTAGGTGGTTATTTGATCTTACAGATTGATTGATTGATTGATTCATTGGCATTTGCAAGATTGTGTTTTGATGGGTGACCTGTTCAATTATGTCCATTTTGGTGACTCTTATGGGCCTTCTTGTTTGGAAGCTACAGGAAACTCTACTTTTAAAAGGAGAATATGAACCTTTTTCCCAGGTTTCCATGCAACCTGCATGTCGTACTCTTTTACTCTGCTTAACATTCTAGAGCTATTTGTTTTCATCCACAGGAGGAACGGGAATAAGGAGAATGAAATGATAGTGGCACAAGATCATGAATGGAATGGTTTTTGGAGGCCCTCTGGTATGACTTGTAAACATGTTACCCAATACTCGTGCACCTCAGGGTGAACCAAATCGAGCTCCTTAGCAAGGTGGATACACATGCCTCCGGCTAAGGCTGCCCCCACATGCCCGATTTGATCTAATCACTTTATTAGCACACATGCTCAGAACAGCCATTTCCAAAAGCATTACCTCTGGTAATCTAAACACACCACCTCCCTAACCTTCTTCTCCTTGAACACTACTTATACATTCAATTTGTGGTTTTTTAGTTTAGCCATCTTAGTGGTTTTTAGGAGGAGAGAAATGCAGTCCTGTTTTCTTTTTTTGCAGCAAAGTGGCTCCCCTTGTATGTTCATCTTCTGTAAACAGAGTAATTAACTCCCAGATAACTACAAAGACTACGTGAGGTGTTTTTTTTCACTGCTATCAAAGTTGTTCTAAATTTAGTTAAGGTAGGTATGCCTTTGTAAGGTAGTGTGCACCATGTCTGTAAAACGAATGCATAATTACTTTAAGGCCGGTGGAGGGAGGAAGCAAGAGAAAGAGAGAAGGGCCTGTATCTATAAAGTCTCTTCCCTATTTCAGGTCCCGACTTCAGAGTGAGGTCTGATCGTAGGCTCAGAGCTCTTCACCAGCGCTACTCTAGAAAGGAGTCACCATAAGCTCCTTGTGGGTGGAGAACATTTCTACTGACTCTGTTATATTTTACTCTCCCAAGCTCTTAGTACAGTGCTCTGCACACAGTAAGCTCTCAAAAAATACCATTAAATGACTAGCATCTAAGTTTTCCACCAGCACTACTCCAGAGTGAAATCTGTCCACTGGGGTACTTATTTTTATTGTGCTCCCCTCAGATCTCAGCCCTGTGTTTTTTTTTTACATAGTAGGTACTCATTTCCATCTCTCAGGGTCACACCTGGAGAGTTTCCAATACTCTTCTGGTCTCGACTATGGGAGGGAGAGTCAAGCAGATACCTACCCCTTCCATTCCTAGCTTGGGCAGTAGCTAGCGAGTGGAAGGCAAACTGCTACAAGTCAAAACTCACCCGTGCTGGTCAGCAGCGGCATGGGAGAGAGTAGAGGGCGGAGACTCAAGTTTACTGCGTGGAAGGAGGCAGTGGTAAACCACTTCCGTATTTTTACCAAGAAAACTCTATGGTCACACTACCAGAATGATTGCACATAGAGAGTGGGGCGTTCCGAGAGAGATGTGTCCATGGTGTCGCTATGGGTAGGAAATGACTCGATGGCATAAGACAAGACAAGGTGCTAACTCAATCTTACCGATTGATTATGCTTTGCAAGACTGTGTTTAGGAGAGTGACCGGTTTAATTATGTCCATTTTGGTGACCCCCGTGGGCCTTGTTCTCTACAAGGAGCTCTACATTTCAAAGGGAAATATGAACTCTTTCCAATAAAATTATTCTGAGTAGGGTACATACCTTGTACCTTGTATCTACCCCTCTGCTTAGAACAGTTCTTGGCACATAATAAGCTCTTAACAAATACCATAATTATTATTATTAGGGTCTGATCAACGTCTCTCATAAGCTCTCCACCAGCACTACTCCAGAGTGGAATCTATCCACTGGGGCCTAAATTCTGCATCATTTCTACTCCAGAGAAGGTCTGACCATTGGAGAGCAAACTCTTCACCAGTCCTTTCCTAGTTGTATATTCACTCTTTTCCCTGGACACCACATTCCAGCTAGTTCTCTTTTATCTTTCCAAGGCAGCCAATGCTTTTATTTTACCATGCTCTCAACCCTCCTGGCTCTGATTCATCGGTCACATTCTTCAAAATACTTGGCACTTCCTTCCCCTTCAGATCTGCCAGATCATTGTGTCATATTTGCGATTTGCTCCCTTTATTCACCCCTCCTTCAGCTCCACAACACTCAGGTATGTATTCATAATTTATTTATTTATATTCATATCTGTCTCCCCCTCTAGACTGTAAGCTCGTTGTGGACAGGAAACATGTCCACCAACTCTGTTATAGTGTACTTTTTTTCAAGTGCTTAGTACAGTTCTCTGCACACCATAAAAACTCAACATATGTGATTGATTGATTGACTGAGATCAGCGTTCTCCACGGGATCAAAATCTCCTGAAATCCCACCTCTTCTAAAAGACCTTCTCTAGCTAATCTCAACCCCAATACTGATTATATATTCACAATACTCATTCTCAGTAGTTAAGTTATGTCAACTTACATCTTCATTTCTTTAATTAGGTTTTCCATTCTCTTGCTGCTCTCACTGTGCGTATATACAGATTGTATCAGCCTGTCTCTGCCAGTAGACTGTAAGCATCTCAAGAGCAGGGTCTGTGACTTTCACTTTTATTCTACAACTCAGAGTGTCTTGTCTAACACAGTCAACTAAACATTAGGCACTCAATAATAAATGATGGATGAGTCAATAGCTTTCAAAACTGACCC
Organism: Ornithorhynchus anatinus; assembly: GCF_004115215.2. Lineage (NCBI taxonomy): Eukaryota > Metazoa > Chordata > Mammalia > Monotremata > Ornithorhynchidae > Ornithorhynchus > Ornithorhynchus anatinus. Next base: position 151,923,970 of record NC_041729.1, on the reverse strand, counting down.
ACCTCCAAATTTCATCACCATCATCAAATTCAGCAGTAATTACTGGACCTTTTGGAGGCTTGCGTCTACCCCAGTGCTAAATCCAGTGCTTAGAAGAGAATCAGGACTTAACAAATACCACGATGAGTATTTGGCTCATACAGTAGTAAGAAAAATGATATCTGCCCTCCAAGAATGTCTACAAACATAGAGTGTGGACTTGGGCACTTTTAGGAGAGGGATGGGCTTGGTGATCTACCCCATCTGTGGATGTTCTACCTTTCATCCATGACCTTTTCCTCTCCCGCTCTCTCCTCCTCCTCGCCCTTTCGGAAACGTGGCTCTCTCCCGAAGACACGGTCTCCGCCGCCGCTCTCTCCGGCGGAGGCCTCTCCTTCTCCCACTCCCCCAGACTCACCGGTAAGGGAGGAGGCGTCGGCTTCCTCCTCTCGCCCCGATGCCGCTTCCGCACTATCCCTCCTCCCCCCTCCCTCTCCTTCCCCTCCTTCGAAGCCCATATCATTCGCCTCTACCACCCACTCCAGTTACTTGTCGCCGTCATCTACCGTCCTCCCGGTCCCACCTCCGACTTCTTCAACCACCTTGACCCCTTTCTCACCTTCCTCCTCTCCTTCTCTCTGCCCACTCTGATCCTTGGAGACTTCAACATCCATACGGATGTACCCGACGACTCCTCTGCCGCCCGCCTGCTATCCCTCCTCGACTCTGCCGACCTCCTCCTCCACCATACCGCGCCCACTCACCGACTCGGTCACACCCTCGATCTCGTCATCTCCTACCGCTGCACTATCTCCTCACTCACCAACTCTGAAATCCCTCTCTCTGACCATAACCTTCTCACCTGCCTCATCTCTCACACTCCCTCCCCCTGCAAATCTTCGCTACTGCCCCACAGAGACCTCCGCTCTCTCGATCCCATCCGTCTTTCCAATAGCATCTCGCCTCACCTTGCCGCCCTGTCCTCTCTTCCCACTCTCGACGAGCGGGTCTCCGCTCTCAACTCCACCCTCTCTACTCATCTCGACTCTCTCGCCCCCCTTTCCCTCCGCCGCTCTCGCTCCACTAACCCACAGCCCTGGATCACCTCCTCCGTCCGCCTCCTACGCTCCTATGCTCGAGCTGCTGAGCGCTGCTGGCGAAAGTCCAAGCACCAAGCCGACCTCACACACTTCAAATTTATCCTTTCCTGCCTTAACTCTGCCCTCTCCTCCGCCAGGCAAAGCTTCTTCTCCTCCCTCATCGACACCCATGCCCGTCACCCCCGCCGATTGTTCCGGACCTTTAACTCTCTCCTTAGGCCCCCTGTTCCTCCCCCTCCCCCATCTCTCACCCCTAATGATCTGGCCACCTATTTCCTCACGAAAATCAACACGATCAGGTCTGAGCTCCCCAAAGTCACCCCTCCGCCTCTCCCCTCCCCCCCAACAACCCCCTCCCCTACTTTCCCATCCTTCCCTGCAGTATCCTCAGAGGAGATCTCCTCCCTCCTCGCAAGTGCCACCCCCTCCACCTGCGCCTCGGACCCCATTCCCTCTCACCTTCTTAAAACCATCGCCCCTGCCCTCCTCCCTTCCTTAACTTCTATTTTTAACCACTCAATCTCCAAGGGCTCCTTCCCCTCTGACTTCAAACATGCCCACGTCTCCCCCATCCTAAAAAAACCCGCTCTTGACCCCACTTCCCCCTCCAGTTATCGTCCTATCTCCCTACTACCCTTCCTTTCCAAAATCTTAGAACGAGTCGTCTACAATCGATGCCTAGAATTCCTTAACTCCCATTCTCTCCTAGACCCCCTCCAATCTGGCTTCCGTCCCCTCCACTCTACCGAGACTGCTCTCTCTAAGGTCACCCATGACCTCCTTCTTGCCAAATCCAATGGCTCCTACTCCATTCTGATCCTCCTTGACCTCTCTGCTGCCTTTGACACTGTCGACCATCCCCTCCTCCTCCATACCTTATCTCACCTTGGCTTCACGGACTCTGTCCTCTCCTGGTTCTCCTCTTACCTCTCTGGCCGATCATTCTCGGTCTCCTACGCTGGAGCCTCCTCCCCCTCCCATCCTTTAACTGCTGGAGTTCCTCAAGGGTCAGTTCTTGGCCCTCTTCTGTTCTCCATTTACACTCACTCCCTCGGTGAGCTCATCCGCTCTCACGGCTTTGACTACCATCTCTACGCAGATGACACGCAGATCTACATCTCCGCCCCTGTCCTCTCCCCCTCCCTTCAGGCTCGCATCTCCTCCTGCCTCCGGGACGTCTCCACCTGGATGTCGGCCCGCCACCTAAAACTCGACATGAGCAAGACTGAGCTCCTCATCTTCCCTCCCAAGCCCGGTCCGCTCCCAGACTTCTCCGTCACCGTGGATGGCACGACCATCCTTCCCGTCCCGCAGGCCCGCAATCTCGGTGTCATCCTTGACTCGTCCCTCTCGTTCACCCCACACATCCTATCCATTACCAAGACCTGCCGGTTTCACCTCTACAATATCGCCAAGATCCGCCCTTTCCTCTCCACCCAAACGGCTACCTTACTATTACGGGCTCTCGTTATATCCCGGCTAGACTACTGTGTCAGCCTTCTCTCTGACCTCCCTTCCTCCTCTCTCGCCCCGCTCCGGTCTATTCTTCACTCCGCTGCCTGGCTCATCTTCCTGCAGAAACGATCTGGGCAAGTCACTCCCCTTCTTAAACAACTCCAGTGGTTGCCTATCGACCTCCGCTCCAAACAAAAACTCCTCACTCTAGGCTTCAAGGCTCTCCATCACCTTGCCCCTTCCTACCTCTCCTCCCTTCTCTCTTTCTACCGCCCACCCCGCATGCTCCGCTCCTCTGCCGCCCACCTCCTCGCCGTCCCTCGGTCTCGCCTATCCCGCCGTCGACCCCTGGGTCACGTCCTCCCGCGGTCCTGGAATGCCCTCCCTCCTCACCTCCGCCAAACTGATTCTCTTTCCCTCTTCAAAACCTTACTTAAAAATCACCTCCTCCAAGAGGCGTTCCCAGACTGAGCTCCTCTTCCCCCTCTACTCCCTCTGCCATCCCCCCTTTACCTCTCCGCAGCTAAAGCCTCATTTTCCCCTTTTCCCTCTGCTCCTCCACCTCTCCCTTCCCATCCCCACAGCACTGTACTCGTCCGCTCAACTGTATATATTTTCGTTACCCTATTTATTTTGTTAATGAATTGTACATCGCCTTGATTCTATTTAGTTGCCATTGTTTTTACGAGATGTTCTTCCCCTTGACGCTGTTTAGTGCCATTGTTCTTGTCTGTCTGTCTCCCCCGATTAGACTGTAAGCCCGTCAAACGGCAGGGACTGTCTCTATCTGTTGCCAACTTGTTCATCCCAAGCGCTTAGTACAGTGCTCTGCACATAGTAAGCGCTCAATAAATACTATTGAATTGAATGAATGAATGATGTTCTAGTTTCTGCTTAGAACAGTGCTCTGCACATTGTAAGCGCTTAACAAATACCAACATTATTATAAGGATGTTTAATAATGATAACTGTGGCATTTGTTAAGCACTTACTATGTGCTCAACACTGGGCTAGGTGTCAGGGTAGACACAAGCTATTCAGACCAGACAAAGCCACTGTCCAACATGGGGCTCAGAGTCTAGGTAAGAGGGAGAGCAAGTCCTAAAGCACTGGGGTAGATACAAGCTAATCAGGTTGGACACAGTCCGTGTTCCACATGGGGCTCACAATCTTAATCCCCATTTTACAGTTGAGATACCTGAGGCACAGAGAAATAAAGTGACCTGCCCAGAGTCACACAGCAGGCAAGTGGTGGATCTGGGATGAGAACCTAGGTACTTCTGACTTCCAGACCCACGCTGTATCCACTAGACCATGCTACCATGCTCTATCCCTAGGCCATGCCACTTAGCTTCCACTAGAGATGCCCAAATAACTTGAAATAATTGGGAAACTGGTTCTCTTGCCGGACCCCTCTATTAAAACGTTAAAAGAGGACAACCTAAAAACTTCAAGGCACAGAGTGATCATATTATTATTAATGTACTGATACATACTTTAATACCACCCTTTCATAAAAAGAAAAAAAAATGACTAACTTCTGAGGAATTTGAAATCTAGACTTTCCATCTTTTTTAGGTGGAAGGGAAAAAAAGAGAATTAAAGCATCAAAGTTTCTTTTGGAAAATAAAATGTTTTATGCATTCCAAATTTGAGCGGGATCACTTTTATTGAACATTTTTTTGAACATTTTCTCAAAAAATTGTCATCAAATCACACAAGAGTTTGGAAACAAGTTAAGTTTTATCAAAGAAGTGAATACTTATGGAGAGAAAGGAATTACAGGGAGTCTACCCTCGGAGGGGAGACGGGGTTTCAAGATCTTGCACTTTTCCATAGGTTTGACAGATTCTAAGACATTTTGCAATGAAAGAGGAAGCAATTAATCCATGAAAAATGTTCCACGCAGAGAGGAGCACATACATTTTACTCATCCGCAAAACAAATGGCATCCGCTCTTGAAGTGAAATGCTCTAGATGAAAACATATTGAAGGGGGAAAGAAACCTGAAACAGTTTCTAACTTAAGAAAGGCCCCTTAAAGTCTAATAGGAGCCTGATGAAGCCCAACTGCGTTCAATCTCCATAAAACTCAACCGGGAATTAAGTGATAACGTCAAGGGAACAGAACATTATCCCAGGATGGTCTCCTGCTGGCGATATAAATGCCCAGGCCAAGCTTAGATGCTTACTTTTAAAAGTGAGACAATTATCTTGAAACCGATTCCCAGTTTCAGTTCTACTCTATCAAGTGAACAATGTTGATGGCATTTAAAAGAAAAAAAACCCTTCAGGAATGAGTGTAAAATACTCATCGGACCTGTGTCCCCTCCTGGCAAGGCACAGGCTATAAAAGGGGAAAGGAGCTGGAGTCAGAGGTCAGGTTTACCTAGAAATAGTGCCAGTGCTGACTGTGTTTCTGGTAAAGTGAATTATCATTTTTGAGCCTGCTTATCCCTAATGGAAGTCTTCCCAGATTGGGGGATAGAGGGATAGTAGTTGGGAAAATACCCCAAGTTCTTTAGAAGAAAGATGTGCTAATAAAATATAATTGTAGCAATAGTACCATATTTATTGAGCACCTTCTGGATGTAATGAACTGTACTAAAGATAATAGTATGTTATGGTACAGCAGTATAATGATAGTAATTGTGGTATTTGTTAAGTGCTCACTATTTGCCAAGCCCTGTGCTAAGTGCTGGGACAGATACAAGATCATCAAGTCCCTCAAAGGGCTCAAAACCTAAATGGGAGGGAGAACAGGTACTGAATCCCCATTTTGAAGATTTGAGAATTGTGTCACAGAGATGTGAAGTGACTTGCCCAGGGTCACACAGCACACTTGTCTGCTGAGTGACCTTGGGCAATTCACTTCATTTCTCTGTGCCTCAGTTAGCTACCTCATCTGTAAAATGGGATGGTGAGTCCCACTTGGGACAGAGACAGTGTCCAACCCGATTTACTTGTATAATAATAATAATAATGTTGTTATTTGTTAAGCGCTTACTATGTGCCGAGCACTGTTCTAAGCGCTGCGGTAGACAGGGGAATCAGGTTGTCCCACGTGGGGCTCACAGTCTCAATCCCCATTTTACAGATGAGGTGACTGAGGCACCGAGAAGTTAAGTGACTTGCCCAAAGTCACACAGCTGACAAGTGGCCGAGCCTGGATTCGAGCCCATGACCTCTGACTCCAAAACCCGTGCTCTTTCCACTGAGCCATGCTGTTTCTCATTCTCACTGTATCCATTCCAACACTTAGTACAGGACCTAGCAAATAGTAAGTGCTCAACAAATACCATAAAAAAAAAAGAAAGGAAAGTGGTGGAGCCGGATTAGGACACAGATCCTCTAGTTCCAAGTCCTTGCTCTTTCCCACAGGCCATGTTCTTTCTCACGGGAACAATGGCATGGAACATGCGAACATTCAATGGGGTAAGAGAAGATGCTCAATAAAGGTGCCATGCTACTCTGTGGATATGGACCGCTTTCCATTTCTACAGAATTAGTACACCGGCTGGCTGTCACTTTCAGCATTCCACAAGGCTCTGTTCTAGGATCCCTGAACTTCTTACTCTCTCTCAGAGAACCCATTGGTTCAACACCTGGGAGTCAGAAGATCATGGGTTCTAATCCTGGCTCCACAACTTGTCTGCTGTGTGACCTTGGGCAAGTCACTTCACTTCTCTGTGCCTCAGTTCCCTCATCTGTAAAATGGAGATTGAGACAGTGAGCCCCTCATGGGACAGGAACTGTATCCAGCCTGATTTGCTTGTATCCACACCAGTGCTTAGCAAATACCACAATTATTAACTCCCCTTCTATGCAGAAGACTCCCAAATCTACCTCTCTATCCTTGACCTTTAATCTAACCTACCTTTCCTCATCTCCCCTTGCCTCCAGGACATCTCCTCTTAGATAGTCTTCCATCATCTCAAACTCAACATGTCTAAAATAAAACTACTCATCTTCCTCGCCAAACTCACTCTTCTGCCTAACCTGCCCATCTCCATCAATAATACACCAACCTCTCTGTCCCAGAAGTCTGTAACTGTAGTGCCATCCTCAATTCCTTGCTTTCAATTCCCACATTCAATCTACCACCAAAACCTGCCAGTTTTTCCTACATAATATCTCCAGGATCGACTCCTAACACTCCACCCAAACAATTACCACCCTAGGCTCCCTTCACTGGATTGTAAGCTCCTCATGGAAAGGGATCATGTCTACCAATTCTACTGCACTGTACTCTTCTAAAAATGTTTTGCATAAAATAATGCCTCATTAGATACCACTGATTGATTGACTGATTGACTGAATGAGCCTTCTCATTGGTCTCCTGCCTACCTCTCTCCACTTCCATCTATTCACACTGTGGTTCAGGTCTCCATTTTTGAAGCATCACTCAGCACATAACTCTCTACTCTTTATCCTCCTACACTTCCCATCTCCTTCCAGATTTAGCAAAATCTATGAACTCTCCCTATCCTACATATTGGCTCTCTTCATCACCATTTCCCACACTGCTCTCTTCTTCTTTGCCCACACTAACCTCCTGACTGAACCTGGCTCTTGACTCTCACACCTGTCTCCTTACTCTGTACCCCTGAACTGAAACTCCCTCCCTCCCCAAGTCCATCAGACCATATGTTGGGGCATATTTGAGGGGAAAATAATAAAAGGAGCAGAAGCATATGGTGGAGGAGTTGTGAGAAGAAGCAAAGGAGCAAATGGATCGTAGAATGATCGAATCAAGACGGTCGCTGGAGGCAGCGGAAGAAAAGCATGAAGCGATTAGCTCTTAGGAACAACTGGATAAGAGCAAGTTATGCAGCCATCCTTAAGAAGAGGGGGAAAACTATGAACACAAAAGAGCAAAAGGAGAGTGACTTGGGACAATAGAAAGCAACGATTACAGAGTGGCAAGGAAAAGTTGTCCTCCCCTGACAGTCACCTAAGGGAAGTTTTCCAAATCCAGAGGTCATGCCCCCTGAACTGGGATGACATCTTGTTAGGACTGTAGACACTCTTAATCAGGAAAAATCCCCAAATAATTGGACACTTAAGAAACACCCGGCAACACTGGAGAAGTTACATCGGAGACAGGGAGAAAGGCCTGCCCCCGGGGCAGAACCAGGGAAGACAGATATTGGAGGGGCTGAAATGGGGACTTGGAGGTAGCAGACATCTCCAGATTTCGCTCTTCCAGTCAAATAGACTAGCAGGGTCCTGGGAGTCAGAAGAACCTGGGTTCTAATCCTGGCTTCGTCACATATCTTCTGGGTGACCTTGGTCAAGTCGCTTAACATTTCTGTGCCTTCGTTTCCTCATCTGCAAAATGAGGATTAAGACTGTGAGCCCCATGTGGGAAAGGGACCCACCCCAGTGCTTAGGAGAGTGCCTGGCACATAGTAAGTGTTTAACAAACACCATAATAATGATGATTCTTATTATTTATTATCATTATTACCTTGAATCTACCCTAGAATTTAGAATAGTGCTTGGCACATAGTAAGCACTTAACAAATACCGCTATTATTATTACATCTATTATCAGCCCCTTTTTCATCTTTATTCAATTGTACCTAGTGCTTAGCAAATAATAAGCACTTAAAGAGAAGCAGCATGGCTCAGTGGAAAGAGGACGGGCTTGGGAGTCAGAGGTCATGGGTTTGAATCCCAGCTCTGCCACTTGTCAGCTGTGTGACTGTGGGCAAGTCACCTAACTTCTCTGTGCCTCAGTTTCCTCATCTGTAAAATGGGGATTAACTGTGAGCCTCTCGTGGGACAACCTGATTACCCTGTATCTACCCCAGCGCTTAGAACAGTGCTTTGCACATAGTAAGCGCTTAACAAATACCAACATTATTATTAAATACTATTATCATTATTATTATTATAAACTAGATGGCCCATGTGAGATGACTGTGCTCCAGTATGCTCATTCCATTAAGAAATATTGCTTCAGACTCACTGACATATTAAGGTAATTGCTTGAGTAACTGCTGGAAGCTGAGGTCGGTGGGTTAGGGCTTCTGAGGGTTGGGTTGGAGTAGGAGAGCAGCGAGGTGAGGTGAGGGGGAAAGAAGGGGGAAAGTTGATTGAGTGTTTTAAAGTAGTTGGCCAGGAGTTTCTGTTTGATGTGAAGGTAGATGGGCAACAACTGGAGGTTCTTGAGCAGTGGGGAAATGTGGACTGAATGTTTTTGTAGAAAGACGATAAATTAAAAAAAAATGGTGGTATTTGTTAAGTGCTTACTATGTGCAAAGCACTCTTCTAAGCACTGGGGGATACAAGGTAATCAGGTTGACCCATATGAGGCTCACAGTTTTAATCCCCCATTTTACAGATGAGGTAACTGAGGCCCAGAGAAGTTAAGTGACTTTCTCACAGTCACACAGCTGACAAGTGGCAGAGCTGGGATTCGAACCCATGACCTCTGACTCCCAAGCCTGGGCTCTTTCCACTGAGCCACGCTGCTTCTCTAATAATAATGATGGTATTTGTTAAGCGCTTCCTATGTGCCCAGAGCTGTTTTAAGGTGATCAGTTTGTCCCACATGGGGCTCACAGTCTTAATCCCCATTTTACAGATGAGGTAACTGAGGCCCAGAGAAGTGAAGTGACTTGCCCAAGGTCACACAGCAGACAAGTGGCAGAGCCGGGATTAGAAGCCATGTCCTCTGACTCCTCAGCCCATGCTCTTGCCACTAAGCCATGCAGCTCGCCCATCCGGGCAGCAGAGTGAAGTACGGACTGGAAGTGGGAGAGACAGGAGGTAGGGAAGTCAGCAAGAAGGCTGATACAGATAACAAGGCAGGAAAGGATAAGGGGTTGGACTCACATGAAAGCCATTTGGATGGAAAGGAAAGGGCTGATTTTAGCAGTACTGTGAAGATTGAACCGACGGGCCCAATTTCAAATGGGCTGATTTCCACTTAGGAATGATAATCAAAGTTCTGTCTTTAGAGATATGTCAAATGAGATATATCAAACTTGACCCTAGTTGACATTCATCCTTTTAGTTTTACCCCTTGTTTGGTGAGTTGGTAAACTGTTCATTTTCCTTCCCTCTCTGTTCCCCATTTTGGAGTTTTTTCAGCTCTGTTTTCTTTTAATATATATACAGTTTAACTTTACTTTTTGATGGCTAAAACCTCAGGAAATAGTTTGAACATGGAAAAGAGTAAACTATTTTGGTGTCGTGCGTTGTAAATATTTCCACATTAAAGCCAAGAAGCTTTTACAGTTTGGTACAAGTAAGATGCACAATAAAATGTAACAACCTGTATGTATACATGTTCTTGTTTACATAAGTGAGTGGTAGAATCAGATATGCGGAATCACTGTTTGGAAATTGTCTAGGTTAAGCCTTTATAACTTTCAGAGCTGATTACTTTTTTGGAGCACCAATTTCTGGACTCCATTTCTGTACTTGCGGTTTAAGGAGTTCAGATCTGGCACTATAAAATGGCATTGAAAGAAGCGAATAGGAGACTACACTCTTGCCTCCTACAGATGACGTCTTTCTCTATGACTCTGTTAGTCATTTTGTCTCTCTCTGCCTCCCCCTTTTCCCTCTTTCTCCCTTCTCCTTCTTCCCTTTCCTCCCTCTCGCTCCCTTTTCTCTTCCTCTCTCCTTTTCTCTCCTTCTCTCTCCTTTTCTCTGTCTCTACTCTCTCTTCTTTCCTCTTTCCTTCTCTCTGTCACTTTCTTTCTCTAACTTCCTTTATTTTCCTTCTTTCTATTTTAATTTCCTCCTCCCTCCATGTTCAAAGAAGCCAGAGTCCCATTCTATTTAACCTTCTGAAAATTGCTCTTAACAACAACAAAAGAATTAACTTTCAAGATACCTTCATTTTGAAGAGCATGTAAATTCAACTTTGAGTTTACCTGGGGGAGAGAAAGCCTAAGTTTGTCTCTTTAGTTTACAGCACTTAATCCCAGATGATTTCCCCTTATGTATTTGTTTTTCAAAATCCTCACAGAAAGATTCTGCAATGGTCACTGAGCTGTGAGTAGCCCAGGATCTGCTCCTCTAGTCATAATGCTCTATCTCATCACATATACATATATATATATATATATGTAATTATCTTTATCTTTTGTGTTGTTATTGTCTTTCTTACTGTTTCATGGTACTTAATATGTCTGCCACTCATCCACACTACCCTTTTTTGTTCCTAGATTGTGATCCCCTGTGCAAAGCCCAAAAGAGTTTAATAAATACTAGGCGTTTCATCCCCATTTTTGCCGATGAGGGAACTGAGTCACAGAGAAGTTCAGTGACTTGCACAAAGTCAAACAACAAGCAAATAGTAGTAGTAATAGTATTTATCAAGCCCTTACTGTGGGCAGAGCACTGTACTAAATGCTGGGAGAGAATACACAGTTGGGAATTAGGCATGGTCCTTGCCCTTTGGGGGCCTCACAATCTCAAAGTTTAAGTGTAGAGAAAGGATTGGAGGCAGACACATCAGGAGTGATGAAACACTGAAGCACAATACAAACAAGAGAAGCAGTGTGGCCTATTGGATAGAGCCCAGGCCTGGAAGTCAGAAGGATCTGGGTTCAAATCCCAGCTTTGCCATTTGTCCGCTCTGTGACCTAGGGCAAGACACTTCACTTTTCTGGGCCTCAGTTCTCTCATCTCTAAAATGAGAATGAATAATAATAATGATGGTATTTGTTAAGTGTTTACTTTGTGCCAGGCACTGTACTAAGCGCTGGGGTGGATACAAGCAAATTGAGGTGAACACAGTCCCTGTCCCATGTGGGAAATCACAGTCTCAATCCCATTTTACAGATGAGGTAACTGAGACCCAGAGAAAGGAAGTGACTTGCCCAAGATCACATAGCAGACAAGTGGTGGAAGCGGTATTTGAACCCACGTCCTTCTGACACCCAGCCCCGTGCTCTATCCACTACGCCATGCGGATTGTGAGCCTCGTGTGGGAAAGGGACTGTGTCCAACCTGATTACTTTGTATCTCCCCCAGTGCTTAGTATATAGTAAGTGCTTAACAAATACCACAATTATCATCATCACCATCAAAGAAAGACACAAAAGAGACTCGAAGTTTCAAGGGGGATGACAGAGACTGAGAATACACAGGAGCATTTTCTCCTGCAGGTGAGCCCAGAGCATGCTGGGAACCAGGGCCCTCAGTGGCAGAAAGGAAGGGTACAAGTGGCCCATCTGGGAGAATGGAGGTCTCCTGTCTTTCAGGATTGTGCTCTTTCCATAAGACTAAACTACTTCTCCCATTATTACAGTCCATTATCATCAGGCATGACCCACATTTAATTTACCCACAAGTCCATTTTCATCTCTCCATCCTATTTTGCCCCCCTACTGCATCACTTGAGTCCACATTCCCTAAGCACTTAGATATACATCTAACTCTCAACCCACAGCACCCAAGTACATACCTTTAATCAATCAATCAATCGATTGTATTTGAGTGCTTACTGTGTGCACAGAGCCATGCTAAGCGATTGGGAGAGTACAATATAACAATATAACAGACACATTCCCTGCCCACAGTAAGTTTACAGACTAGAGAGGAAGGCAGACATTCATATAAATAAATCTTTTCTCTTGGTTTTTTTCCCCTACCTGTAATTTATTTTAATGTATTTCTCTCCTAATAGACTGTAAGCTCCTTGAGGACATATTATGTCTACTATTATGTATTGTCATACTAATGATTATATTTGATAAGCACTATGTGCCAAGCACTGCTCTAAGCACTGGGGTAGATACAAAGTAATCAAGTTGTCCCACATGGGGCTCACAGTCTTAATCTCCATTTTACAGATGAGGTAACTGAGGCACAGAGAAGTGAAGTGACTTACTCAAGGTCACACAACAGACAAGTGCCAGATCCAGATTAGAACCCATGACCTCTGACTCCTCAGCCTGTGCTCTTTCCACTAAGCCACGGTCCTTCTTGTCCTTTCCCAAGAACTTAATACAGTGCTCTTCACACAGTAAGTACTCCCAAAATACCTTCTAGACTGTAAGCTCAATGTGGGCAGAGAATGTGTCTATTTATTGTCCTTTCGTACTCTCCCAAGTGCTTAGTACAGTGCTCTGTACACAGTAAGTGTTCGGTAAATACGATTAATTAGTGAATGAATACTATAGATGGACTGATATTTGCTGGATAAATATGTTACTGTGTAGGAAACTCTCAAAACCTGAATTATTTGATAAAACAAATGTGCTCTATTAATGAAAAGCCATTCAGAGTTCTTTTAACACGTACTGAAATATTTGTTTTAATTGGGGTTCAGGAGATCTGTAGTGCAATAGAAAGATGAAAACCGTTCAGATTAATGAGGCCTCTCATCTCCTGTCCCGACAGCCTCTTTTTCAAAGCACCCATATTAACCACTTAGAAAGTGGATTGGTGCCAGTGTTCAGAGTACTTCTTCTTTCAGCACGCCAGATGGTACTAAGAATTCAAAATATTTCCTACAACAGCTGTATCTTTGACAACAAAATTAATACGAGCTGAAATACCAGTGCTGTGCAGAAGACTTCACAACTAGCTCCGCTGGGCTAGTGTAACCAGCCACGTTCCACATTAAAAAAAAAAATGTGTTCAACCCCTGTTAGATGTCAGTCAGACAATTGGGTCTGGTTTCAAAAGCCAGACCCTATTCCCGGTGCGTTTAGAGGAGAACAGCTGCTCCAATCAAAATGTAAAATACACCTTTCCCTAGAGCAACAATAAACGTGTTAACACTTTCTTACAGGTAGCCATTCTGAATGTCTCTTCCCAGCTTTCCTCAGAGCCCTATCCCAATGTATTTCATGAAATAAATCTTTCAAACAGGTTTCAACTTGGAAGCTAATCTTCATCTTCTCCGAAGTTGAAAGAAAATCGTCCTTTCTGTTTTGAAGTTTAAAGAGTCTGGTCGAGTAGCATGGGTTTAGAGTTTCTGTCTGGTTAGAACTAAGAAGAGAAAAGCCCCATCATTTGAGACCTGCAGTCAGAGGAATGCTTATCTCAGGTTTGTTTTAGTTCATAGAGAAAGGGGCAGGGCTGTGTAAATGTAAAGCCTGGTTGAAACTAGAGAGAGAGAGAGATAGGGAGGAGGGAGAGAGAGAGAGAGAGAGAGAGAGAGAGAGGCAGCAGGCTGGGACGAGGACCAAGAGGAATGAACTCCTAGCTCCTGGGGAAGAGGGGAACGGGCTGTCTCAAATCTCCTTAGAGAAGCAGAGTGACCTGATGGAAGGAGCATGGGCCTGACTTTGAGTCAGGAGACCTGGGCTTAAATCCTTACTCTTCCACTTACCTACTATGTAACCTTGGGCAAGTTACTTAACTTCTCTGTGTCTGTTTCTTTAACTGTGTAAAATGGGGACAAAATACCTGTTTCCTTCCTCCTATTCCTGCTGTCTCCATTTCCTCTCCTCCAGCTCTCTTCTCTATATTCTACCATCCCACCATTCCATGAAACTGCTCTATCCAAGGTCACCAGTGACTTCCTTCTTGCTAAATGTAATGGATTCAACTCCATTCATTCATTCATTCATTCATTCAATAGTATTTATTGAGCGCTTACTATGTGCAGAGCACTGTACTAAGCACTTGGGATGAACAAGTCGGCAACAGATACAGTCCCTGCCGTTTGACGGGCTTACAGTCTAATCGGGGGAGACGGACAGACAAGAACAATGGCACTAAACAGCGTCAAGGGGAAGAACATCTTGTAAAAACAATGGCAACTAAATAGAATCAAGGCGATGTACAATTCATTAACAAAATAAATAGGGTAACGAAAATATATACAGTTGAGCGGACGAGTACAGTGCTGTGGGGATGGGAAGGGAGAGGTGGAGGAGCAGAGGGAAAAGGCGAAAAAGAGGGTTTAGCTGCGGAGAGGTAAAGGGGGTGTGGCAGAGGGAGTAGAGGGAGAAGAGGAGCTCAGTCTGGGAAGGCCTCTTGGAGGAGGTGAGTTTTAAGTAGGGTTTTGAAGAGGGGAAGAGAATCAGTTTGGCGGAGGTGAGGAGGGAGGGTGTTCCAGGACCGCGGGAGGATGTGGCCTGGGGTCGACGGCGGGACAGGCGAGACCGAGGGACGGTGAGGAGGTGGGTGGCAGAGGAGCGGAGCGTGCGGGGTGGGCGGTAGAAAGAGAGAAGGGAGGAGAGGTAGGACGGGGCAAGGTGATGGAGAGCCTCGAAGCCTAGAGTGAGGAGTTTTTGTTTGGAGCAGAGGTTGATAGGCAACCACTGGAGTTGTTTAAGAAGGGGAGTGACATGCCCAGATCGTTTCTGCAGGAAGATGAGCCGGGCAGTGAAGTGAAGAATAGACTGGAGCAGGGCGAGAGAGGAGGAAGGGAGGTCAGAGAGAAGGCTGACACAGTAGTCTAGCCGGGATATAACGAGAACCTGTAGCAGTAAGGTAGAGAGGAAAGGGCGGATCTTGGCGATATTGTGTAGGTGAAACTGGCAGGTCTTGGTAATGGATAGGATGTGTGGGGTGAACGAGAGAGACGAGTCAAGGATGACACCGAGATCGCGGACCCGAGAGACGGGAAGGATGGTCGTGCCATCCACGGTGATAGAGAAGTCTGGGAGAGGACCGGGTTTGGGAGGGAAGATGAGGAGCTCAGTCTTGCTCATGTCGAGTTTTAGGTGGCGGGCCGACATCCAGGTGGAGACGTCCCGGAGGCTGGAGGAGATGCGAGCCTGAAGGGAGGGGGAGAGGACAAGGGCGGAGATGTAGATCTGCGTGTCATCTGCGTAGAGATGGTAGTCAAAGCTGTGAGAGCGAATGAGTTCACCGAGGGAGTGAGTGTAAATGGAGAACAGAAGAGGGCCAAGAACTGACCCTTGAGGAACTCCAACAGTTAAAGGATGGGAGGGGGAGGAGGCTCCAGCGAAGGAGACCGAGAATGACCAGCCAGAGAGGTAAGACGAGAACCAGGAGAGGACGGAGTCTGTGAAGCCAAGGTGAGATAAGGTATGGAGGAGGAGGGGATGGTCGACAGTGTCAAAGGCAGCAGAGAGGTCAAGTAGGATTAAAATGGAGTAGGAGCCATTGGATTTGGCAAGAAGGAGGTCATGGGTGACCTTAGAGAGAGCAGTCTCGGTAGAGTGGAGGGGACGGAAGCCAGATTGGAGGGGGTCTAGGAGAGAATGGGAGTTAAGGAATTCTAAGCATCGATTGTAGACAATTCGTTATTCTAACCAATCATGATATCTTGGCTGCCTTTAATGATGTGGACCACAACCTTCTGCTGACAACACTAGGTAACCTTGGTTTCTGATACAGTCCTCTCCTGGTTCTCTTCCTATCTCTGTGACTGCTTCTTTTCAGGCTCATTTATTTCATTTTTTAAAAGGATATTTGTTAAGTCCTTACTATGTGTCAGGCGGTTAGGTAGATACAAAATAATCAGGTTGGAAACAGTCATTATCCCAAATGGAGCTCAAAGTCTTAATCTCCATTTTACAGGTGAAGTAACTGAGACAGAAAGAAGATAAGTGACTTACCCAAGATCCCACAGCTGACAGTGATGTGGCCGGAATAAGAACCCAGGCCCTTCTGACTCCCAGGCCTGCACTTTATCCGCTAGGCTATTCTGTTTCTCAATCACTAGTGAAAATAGAATATATCAGAGTTGGTAGACTTCCTTCCTGCCCACAGCAAACATACTCTTCAGAAGGGGAGACAGATATTAATATAAATAAATAATGTATGTTTTGTGGGGCTGAGAGAAGGGTAAATAAAAGGTGCTAATCCAAGTAAACGGGTGATACAGAAGGGCGTGGGATAAGAGAAAATGAGGACTCAGTAGGGGAAGGACTCTTGGAGGACATGTGCCCTTGATGACTGTTTTGATGCTATTGATGCCTGTCTAATTGTTTTGTTTTGTTGTCTGTCTCCCCCTTCTAGACTGTGAACCCGTTCTTGGGTAGGGATTGTCTCTATCTGTTGTCATATTGAACTTTTCAAGCGCTTATTAGAGTGCTCTGCACACAGTAAGTCCTCTGCTCAGTAAATACAATTGAATGTGTGAATGTATGAATGAATACTGTGCGGAAGAAGGTAATGGTAAACCACTTCCGTATTTTTGCTGAGAAAATTCTATGGATACACAACCAGAATGATTTCAGATGGAGAGTGGGGTGTTCTGGAAGAGATGTGTCCATAGAGTCACTGTGGGTCGGAAATGACTCGACAGCATAAGACAACAAGACGGGATGCTTTCCCTAATTGATTTCCAATCTCCCCACCATTTCTCCCCTACTGCCATTTTAGCAGCTTTGTGCTACCTAAGCACTTAAGAACTCACAGTCCCTCATAGTATTTTTGCACATATCTTTGTTCTGCATTTCCACACTTTTGACATTTTCTGAAGCTTCTCAATTCAAATGACAGAAAAAAGAATTTCTGGGTTGACCAGAATCATCTGAAAAGAAAATGTAAATTTTGGTTGAAAAATAATTTGTAATGAACCTGGGCACCAAAACATATATGTTTATTGGCACCAGAATGTAATGTTGAAACTAGATTTTGCCAAATATATGTAGAGAGCTTTCTGTTGTTAAAGTCAACAGACTTCATCAAGTTTTTAAATGATGACATTTTTAAAAATCGGCATTGCTATACCAAATAAAGAAGTGACAATAAATTAATTCTCCAATTTTGTAAATCAGTGCCATACGTTGTTTCGTTAGGTGGCCTGAGATAAACAAAGCTATTCAACAATTTCTGACAATCCTTAGAATAGCTACTTGTGATCTCCATTTGGTTCCCAGCAAAAAGGTACCTCTTCTACTTTGTGTTTTCTATTCCATTTACTTAACTGTCAGTGTCAACTCTTCCCACTTCAGTTTTCCTCGAGACCTTGATTAGATGATTTGTACAACAGAAGAGGAAGAATTTATGTGAAGCCAATCCTAGGTAATGAGATTTATAAACTGCCTGAGGACTGGCTTGAGATCAAGAGCCTCCATGCCTAATTGCTATGTCTAGATGATTTTTTCCTGAACGTGTGTGACCCCCAATCTGTGAAATTTTTCTGGTCTGTAGCGGTGACACGGTACCAGATTGAACACATTTCAGCTGGAGGATAAAATGCTCAGAGACGTAGGGAGCTACATCTGCTCTCCATCCATCCCAGCAGCCCAAACTCTTAAAGGATCGAGGGGGATTTAGAACACAGTCCCAGAGGTAAAAGGTAGAGAATGAAATCTCTGAAGTTTCTCAGAGTGTGTGGCATCTGATCGCAGATCCAGGAGAGAGGGAAAACCAGTACAATCTCTCTCTCTTTCTGTCTCTCTCCAGGAATAATTCAAAAGCTGTAAACATTCTTCTTGTGCTTTTTGCATCCCTACATATTAGCATAAAAAGGTTTTCTAGTAGAAAAAATGTCATTCTTTTTAACAGACCGTGTTTAATGCAACCTTTTCAACAACAATACTGTCTTCTCAGCTACTGCCATGTTCCCCGCCAATTTGTTTCCATGTCATTTCTCCCCTGACCCTTGGGCTCCATCTAGAAACCCTAAGCGAATCGATGGAGAACTCATAAACATGGTGGCGGGCAGAAGCCAAGAGCTGCAGCTTCTAGCCACCGGCTGCTGTTCTGCAAGAACTGCCCTCCACCCTGACTGCCAGCACCTCTGCAACTCCGGGACCCGAGAGCCCCATCACAGGCTCCCTGGCCATGGCCGCCCCCACACTAAAACATTTAGGGAGATGCGTTAATGTGCACATTACGCTTTCAGTCTCTTCAGAATGTTGGAAAGCACCCATTGTTCTGTAGATAAAATTAAACCCTACAGCTTGATAGATACCCTTATCGGGGTTTTGCATTTGTTGCTGGAAGAAAAAGGAAAAAAAATTGCAAATGGTAATTTATTATTCTGACAAGCAAGCACTTTTGCAAATTCTCTGTTATTCGAATGCAAATTGTAGTGTTCCGGTGGCCTCATTATGTGGACACAGTCGATCGTGGCAGATATTAATGCTGAGTGCCAGAAATGATACAGAGCGTTTTCTGTCCTGGGGAATAAAGCATTTTATTTCCAAAAACGTTGTCGAACTGGTGGCATCTATTCAGGCATGGCAGATGATTTTCCGCAGACATATTGGATGCCCTAAGGCATTTGCAAATCATTCATCATCGCTCTACAATTCCCACCCCTGTCTGGTGTTTGCACACATATGAGAACGTACAAATAAATACAAACACACAGATGAACACACACCCAAATACACGTGAGATAACCTTTTTTACTTGATTAAGCGCTTACTATGTGCAGAGCACTGTTTTAAGCGCTGTGGGAGATACAGGGTAATCAGGTTGTCCACGTGAGGCTCATTGTTAATCCCCATTTTACAGATGAGGGAACTGAGGCACAGAGAAGTGAAGTGACTTGCCCACGGTCACACAGCTGACAAGAGTCAAATTCAGGATTCGAACCCATGACCTCTGACTCCCAAGCCCGGGGTCTTTCCACTGAGCCGCACTGCTTCTTAATAAATACATCATTGTGATACGAGCCAGGCAAATATTAATATAATCTCAAATTTTATCAAAGTGCTTCTAAGAAATTATTTCAAAACTCTGCTCTTCCACATCTCTCTTTCTCCTCTACAGCGGATCCCAGCTGCATCCTGATTAAGGGAGCATCATGAACCTAGTTAGAAGTCTGTTGCGCACAGTTTGATCGTAATTGGATTGAAAGATTGTGAAAACTAGATGTTTCCTATATTGCCACGTATGACAATCTGTTAAATTTTACAGCCAGCCAGAAATTCAGCAGCGGCTGATCCATCCCAGAAAAGTTGCCATGAGCTCCTTTAAATTCAGTTTGCACAGTGATTAATATGTGTCAGATATCTGTATGTCTACCACTTCTATAAAGGCATCTGGGTGAAACCTGGCTCCTTTAGTTTGCCTAGAAAGTGGAAAAATTATGTTTGTTTTGAAAAACCGGCTTCATTCAGATTGGTGTAAATTTGGACATCTGTCTCCGGAAAGCAATCAAGCAGATACACGGAGCCACCACTTTAGTTGAAAAGTCATAGAGATCTGGCACCTTGCTGGTCACTTCATTTACATTCAAAAATCAGTTTAAAAAGTAGTCAGACCTATAACAAAATGAGGAGAAAAAAAAAACAAAACACCTCCTACCAGACAAGTCTCCTACTCCGCTAGTCCATTTCAGCAGCTACAGGAGCATTATGTGTTCAGGAATTGAACTAGAGTATTTAATACAGCTGTAACCAATACATGTGAACTTGAGCTCTAAATGAGAGATGGCTGGGTAGTTAAGTAATTGTTCAATTCCTGGAGCGAATGACCATAAATCCAGAGAGGGTAATTTCATATGTGCCCCAGTAAAAGACTCTGTAGTGCCAAGTCATCAGTCAAATGATCAAAAATGATCAAAGAAGCTTATCTAAAACTTCTAACAATGCAGTTTGAAAATATTTATCATTATCTTCTATATTAAGGCAGCAGATGTTTGCCAAAGTCTTCTGGCTCGCTGAGGGCAAAGTTTGGGTAAGAAAAATCCTATCCCACTGAATGTTTTTAAGGAAAGACATCCTGTGTTCAATGAGAGAGAGAAATCAAATTACGTAGAAGATTGCATTTGAAAAAAGGTAGTTTAAACATCACTTTGGAATTTTGCATCTCTACTCAGTCTCCATTAAAGCATATTAATAAACTGATTTTGCTGCAAACATTCATGTCTGAACTACTCCTCAACTGTCAACTCAAATGTGAGAAGCAGTGTTGTCTAGCAAAAAGATCAAAGGGCTGAGAGTCAGAGGACCAGGCTTCTACTCCCAGTTCGACCATTTGCCTGTTGCGGGACCTACACTGTGCCTCTGTTTCCTCATTTGCAAAATGGAGATTTAATACCCGTTCTCTTCCTACTTAGAATGTGAGTCCTGTGTGGGATAGATAGTGTGGTGTGTCCATTCTGATTAATTTGTATATATCCCAGTGCACAGGATGGTGCTTGGCCCATAGCAAGCTTTTAACAAATACCACAATTATTGTTGACAGTTATCAACATTTATATAACAATTTTACCCCTGAGTTGTAAGTAGGAAGGCAACATGGCCTAATAAAAAGGGTAACAGAATAGAAGTCAGGATCCTGGCATTCTAGTTCCAGCTCTACCTCTTATCTGCTGTGTGACACTGGGCAAGTCACTTGTCTTCGTGGAGCCTTAGTTTTTCATCTGTAATATGGGGATAAAGTAAATAATGAGCCCCGTGTGGAGCATAAACTGTATCTTTCTTCCAACTGCTTAGTACAATATGCTGCACACAGTCAGCACTCAAAAATATGATTGATTGGATGATTATTAAATGTTAATTCTGAATATTAGTGCTTTCATTTTTCATTATTTATTTTTAAGATAGATAGCCAAGCTGTATCAGATCAACTGAATTTCTTGAATGGAACAATTACAATATCCATTCTAAGAAATCAGTGATATAATTGGATAACATCTCTGGAAGTCAGCATCCACTGACTTTTATTTTGATAAGTAGGATTAGAACTACATCCAAAACCATGCCATGTGTTTCTGATTCTTACTATTTGATTATTGTAGATAAGTGTATTCACCTCCACACACGGGCTTATCTGAGTGTTTGTTTCTTTTTGGGTTTATTTGTTCGTTTGCTTGTTTTTTTAAGGTTGTTTAGTGCTTACTATGTGCCAGACATGGCACTAAACTCTGCAGAAGTTACAACCTACTGAGGTTGGATATAGTCTCAGTCCCACATGGGGCTGACAGTCTTAATCTCCATTTTATGGATGAGGTAACCAAGGGCCAGAGAAATGAAGTGACTTGCCCAAGGTCATGCAACAGAGAAGTGGTGGAGTCAGGATTAGAACCCAGGTCCTTCTGACTCCCTGGTCTGTACTCTATCCACTAGGCGATACTGCTCCTCAACGCTCAGAGATCTCCAAAAATTATATCTCCTCCAAGAAGCCTTCCCTTATGGATGTCCCAAACCCCAAGTCGATTCTAACCTAAGTCACCACTAACACATATTAATCAAACAATGCTATTTATTAAGAGTTTATAATCTGCAGAGCAATGTACTAAATGCTTGTGAGAACACAATACAATAGAGTTGGAAGACATAATCCCTGTATAAAAGAAGCTTATATGTAGGAAAGGAGACAGACATTAAACTAATAATAAAAAAAAAACAGAAAGGGCAAATGGCAGAGTATAAATAAGAATATACATGTAAATTCTGTGGGGCTGGGGTGGAGTGAATATCAAGTGCTTAAAACATACTCGTTTCAAACTGTCCTCAACGCTTGTGCATTATGTATAAATTGATTGCATGTCCAATTATTTATTTAGATTAGCATTTGCTAAATATTTTTATATCTGCCTATCCCAATAGAGTATAAGCTCTTTGTTGGAAGATGACATGTTTGGCTTTTTTTTAATCCTTTCCCAAGGTATTAGTTTAGATTGTGCAATCAATCAATCAATCAATGGTATTTATTGAGTGCTTTCTAAGTGCAGAGCTCTATACTTAGCTCTTGGGAGAGTACAATTCATTCATTCAGTTGTATTTATTGAGGGCTTACAGTGTGCAGAGCATTGTACTAAGTGTTTGGAAAGTTCAAGTCAGCTATACAGTACAACAGAGTAAGCAGATAAATCCCCTGTCCATAATAAGTTTACAGTCTAGAGGGAATCCAGTGAATGGACAATAAAAACCGTTAATACTATGATGCAATTTATACTTTGCTATATTTCTGCCTCTATCTGCATTAGTTAGTTACCTACAGGATTGAGAGAGAATCACCTCATTGATTTCAATTTAACATTCACACAGGTTCGTGTACTTTGTGAGCAGTGTGGCCTAGTGGAAAGACCAGGGGATTGGGAATCAGAATGCCTGGATTCAACCAACGTTGTGGGCAGAGAATGTCACTGTTTACTGTTGTATTGTACTTTCCCAAGTGTTTGTACAATGCTCTGCTCGCAGTAAACACTCATTAAATATGAGTAAATGAATCAATCAATCAACTTTGTGCAGTTCACCGTACTAAGTGCTTGGAAGATTACAATGTAACAGAGTTGGTAGACATATTCCTAGTCCAAGATAATAATAATAATAACAATTATAACAACTCACTAACTCTGAAATTCCTCTATCTGACCACAACCTCTTCATCTACCTTCTCTCCCACATAACCCCTCTCCCAAATCTGTTCTGTTCCTTGGCAAAATCTATGATCTTTTGATCCCCTCCAATTTTTGAAATTTATGTTTCATCTGTTCTCCATACCCAGACTACCTTATCTTGACACATAAATCCATGACCTCAACCCCACCCTCTCAAATGAGCTCATGTCCTTCTGTCAATCTCATACCACTCACCTGTAGCGCTGGATCACCTTCCCAGTATGCTCCCCTCACTCTTGTGCTTGAGCTACAGGGCACCACTGGTGGAAATCCAGACACCAGACCAATCTTGTCCTCCTAAACTTTATTCTCATCTGCCATATGATTATGTCCTCTCCTCTGCCCAGCAGCAATGCTTCATTCATTCATTCAATCTTATTTAATGAGCGCTTAGTGCTTGCAAAGTAATAACAATAATAATAATGATGGTATTTGTTAAGCACTTACTTTGTGCCAAGCACTGTTCTAAGCATTGGGGTAGAAACAAGGTAATCAGGTTGTCCCATGTGGGACTCCCAGTCTTCATTCCCATTTCACAGATGAGGGAACTGAGGCCCAGAGAAGTGAAGTGTCTTGCCCAAGGTCACACAGCAGACAAGTGGTGGAGCTGGGATTAGAACCCACATCCACCGACTCCCAAGCCTGTGTTCTTTCCACTAAGCCATGAAATCTGCCACCGCATCGCTTCATCACCTTGCACAATCCATTTAGCTTCTATCTGCCTCTGTCTCCTTATCTGTGAAATGGGAATAAGATACCTGCTCTCTGAACATATTTGATTGGGTACCATGTGTGGGTCAGGGCTGGTGTCTGATCTCATTTTTTTTATCTACTTCAGTACTAAGCACATCAATTAATCAATGGTATTTATTGAGCCTGGAGAGTTTCCAGAATTCTACCAGTCTCGACTATGGGAGGGAGAGTCAAGCAGAGACATACCCATGCCTTTCCTAGCTTGGGCAGTAGCTAGGGAGAAGAAGGCAATTGCTACAAGTCAAACCTCACCTGTGCTGGGCAGCAGTGGCATAGGAGAGAATCGAGGGCGGAGACTCAAATTGACTGTGTGGAAGGAGGCAATGGTAAACCACTTTCATATTTTTTACCAAGAAAACTCTATGGATACACTAACGGAACGATTGCAGCTGGAGGTGGGGCGTTCTGGGAGAGATGTGTCCATGGTGTCGCTATGGGTTGGAGATGACGGCATAAAAGACAATTTATTGAGTACCTACTGTGTGCAGACAGAGCATCTTACTAAGTTCTTGGGAGAGTACAATAGAGTTGGTAGACCTGATCCCTGCCCACAAGGAGGCTACAGGCCAGAGACAGGACAGACATTGAAATAAATACTTTTAGAGGAAAGGGCTCCCCTCTCAGGATGGCACCTGGAGAGATTCCAGTACTCTACCAGTCTCAGCTACAGGAAGGAGAGTCAAGCAGTGGCCTGTCCATTCTATTCCTAGCTTGGGCAGTGTCTAGCAAGTGGAAAGCAATCTGATACAAGTCAAAGCTCACCCATGCTGGAGCAGCAGTGACAAGGGAGAGCGTTGAAGGTGGAGACTCAGGTTTACTGCGCAGAAAGAGTCATTGGTAAACTGTCTCTGTATTTTTACCAAAAAAATTCTATAGATCCACTACCAGAACAATTGCAGATGGAGGGCGGGACGCTCTGGGAAAGATGTGTCCACAGTGTCTATATGGGTTGAAGCAACTCATAGGAATAAGCAAGACAAGAAGAAATAGCAGGGTGTAATGATATGTACATACATGCTGTTGGGCTGAGAGTGGGGTGAATATCAAGTGCTTAAAGTTACAGATACAAGTGCACAGGTGACACAGAAGGGAGAGTGAGTAGGAGAAATGTGGATTTCATCTAGGAAAGCCTGTTGAAGGAGATAGGATTTTAGGATTGCTTTGAAGGTGGGAAGAGGAGTAGTCACTCTAATATGGAAGGAGAGGAAATTCCATGCTAGAGGGAAGATGTGGGCAAGAGATCGGTGATGAGAAAGACAGGAATGAGGTACAGCGAGCAGGTTGACACAGAGGAGTGAGGTGGGTGGGTTGGGTAGTAGTAGGAAATCAGTGAGGTGTGATAAGAGGGGACAAGGTGATTGAATGCTTTCAAGCCAATGGTAAGGAGTTTGTTTGATATGGAGGTGGATGGGCAACCATTGGACGTTTTTCACGAATATGGCAACATGGGCTGAGCTTTTTTATTAAGGAAAATAATCCAAGCAACAGAGTGAAGTATAGACTGGAATAAGGAGAGACAGAATGCAGGGAGATCAGCGAGAAGACTGTTCCAGTTGTCAAGGCAGAGTGTGATTAGTAATCGTACCAGGGCCATTGCAGTTTGGATGGAGAGGAATAGACAGATTCTAGAAATGTCATGTTGGTAGAACAGACAGGATTTGGTGACAGATTAAGTATCTTGTTTGAATGAGAGAGATAAGTAGAGCATAACACCGACTACAATACCAAGGTTATGAGTTGTGAGGCAGGGAGGGTGGTGGTGCTATTTACAGTATTAGCTATTTGAGGTGTTTGAGGGATATCCATGTAGAGATGTCCTTAAGGCAGGAAGCAGTACAAGGCTGCCAAGACAGAGGTCAGGGCTGGATCGGTAGACTTAGGAATCATCCAAGTAGGGATAGATAGTAGTTGAAGCTGTGGGAGTGAATGAGTTCTCCAAGGGAATGGGTTTAGGTAGAGAATAGAAGGGAGCTCATAACTGAGTCTCGAAGAACTCCCACAGGTGAGAGGCAGAGGAGGAGCCTGAAGAAAAGATTGAGGAGTAGCAGTCTGAAAGATAGGAGAAGCTGAAGAGGACAGTGTCAGTGAAGCCAAGGTTAGCTAATATTTCCAGGTGAAGGGGGTGGCCTAGAGTGACAAGGTAGCTGAGAGGTCGAGAAGGATAAGGATGGAGAAGAGGTTATTGGATATGGCAAGAAGGAGGTAAAGAGCTGTTTCCGTGGAGTCGTGGAGTTAAGGTGGCAGATGCCAGATTGGAGAGAGTCAAGGAGAGAATTGTAGGAGAGGAAGTGGAGGCAGAAGGTATAAACAATTCACTTGAGGAGTTTTGAAAGAAATGACAGGGGAAGATGGGACAATAGCTGGAAGGTACCTTGGAGTCAAAGAAGGATTTTTGTTTTTTTTTTAGGATAGGAAAGAGATACAGGAACATGTCAGAAAGCAGTGGGGAAGAAGTCATTAGAGAGTGAGCATTTAAATATTTCAGTCAAGGGGGAAAGCAGAGAGGGGGCAAGTATTTGTTTAGGTGCAAACGGCTGGGGTCAGAGGCTCAGTTGGAGGGGCTAGAATTTGTGAGGAGGCGAGAGGTCTTCTCTTGAGATACTGCTGGGAAGGATGAGAGAGATGAAAAGGGAGGGTCTAGAAAAGAAAAG
This sequence comes from Ornithorhynchus anatinus, assembly GCF_004115215.2. Classification (NCBI taxonomy): domain Eukaryota; kingdom Metazoa; phylum Chordata; class Mammalia; order Monotremata; family Ornithorhynchidae; genus Ornithorhynchus; species Ornithorhynchus anatinus. Next base: position 151,897,830 of record NC_041729.1, on the reverse strand, counting down.
GGGAGATTTAAAGGAGATCATGCCGAGTGACTTCAATTTCATCAATCATCATCATCCGTGGTTTTATTGAGTGCTTACTATGTGCAGAGCATTGTTTAGCACTTAGAAGGCTACAGTACAACAGAGTTGGTAGACACCTTCCCTGCCTACAATGAGCATACAGTCTACAGAGTGAGACATATTAATATAAATCATTAATTTAAAGGTATGTATAGAAATGCTATGGGGTTGAGGGTGAGGCAAATATCAAATGCTCAAAGGTCACAGATCCAAGTGTGTAGATGATGCAGAAGGGAGAGGAAGCTGGGGAAAGAAGCTTTAATAGGGGAAGGCCTTTTGGAGGAGATTGTCTGGTCTTATGCCGTCGAGTCATTTCCGACCCATAGCGACACCATGGTCACATCTGTTCCAGAACGTCCCGCTCTCCATTTGCAATCATTCTGGTAGTGGATCCACAGAGTTTTCTTGAAAAAATACAGAAGTTGTTTACCACTGCCTCCTTCCACACAGTAAACTTAAGTCTCCACCCTCGACTATCTCCTCTGTCACTGCTGCCCAGGATGGGTGAGTTTTGATTTGTATCCGACTGCCTTCCACTGGCTAGCCCCTGCCCAAGCTGGGAATGGAATGGGTAGGCCTCTGCTTGACTCTCCCTCCCATAGCCGAGACTGGTAGAGTACTGAAAACTCTCCAGGTGCGACCCTGAGAGGGATTTGGAGAAGATAGGACCTTAATAATCTTCTGTAGGTGGGGAGAGAGTGGTGATCTGGTCTAGATGGGTGGGGAGGAAATTCCAGGTTAGGGGCAGGATATGGAAAAGGGGCCAGGGGCAAGATAAATGAGATCGGGGAATCGTGAGTAAACTGGCACTAGACAAGCAAAGTGTGTGGACTGGGTTCTAGTAGATCGGTGAGGTAAGGCAGAATGGGGCGAGCAGATGAAGTGCTTTAAAGATGATGATAAGGAGTTTCTTTTCGATGTGGACGTGGATGGGTAACCATTGAAAGTTCTTGAGAAGTGGGGAAACGTGGACAGAACATGTGTTTTAGAAAAACAGTCTGTGCAGTAGAGTGAAGTATGGATTAGAGTGGGCAGAAACAGGAAGCCAGGAGGTCAGCAAGGAGGCAGATGCAGTAGTCAAGGTGGGATAGGCTAAGTGCTTGGATCAGCAGAGTAGCAGTTTAGATTGAGAAGAAAGGTCAGATTTTAGCAGTGTGGTGAAGATAAAACTGACAGGATTTAGTGACAAGTTGAAAATATGGGTTAAATGAGGAAGATGAATTGAGGACAACACCAAGGTTACAGGCTTGAGTGTTAGGGATGATAGTGGAATTGTGGATGAAGTAATCAGTCAGCCAATCAGTGGTATTTTTTGAGTGCTTATTGTGTGCAGAGCACTGTATTAACTACTCAGAAGAGTACAATACAACAGAGTTAGTAGACACATTTGCTGTCCACAGTGGCATGATCATTACAGGCAAGATACAGGAGTGTGGAGGGACAAGCTGGGAGTTAAAAGTCTGAAACAACTATCACTGACTATGGCTGTGGAAGTTCATTCAATCATTCAATCATATTTACTGAGCACTTACTATTTGCAGAGCACTGTACTAAGCACTTGGAATGTACAATTCATCAACAGATTAAGACAATCCCTGCCCAACAGTGGGCTCACAGTCTAAACAGCAGAGAAGCAGCGTGGCTCAGTGGAAAGAGCACGGGCTTTGGAGTCAGAGGTCATGGGTTTGAATCCCGGCTCAGCCACTTGTCAGCTGTGTGACTTTGGGCAAGTCACTTAACTTCTCGGTGCCTCAGTTCCCTCATCTGTAAAATGGGGATTAAGACTGTGGGCCCCACGTGGGACAACCTGATTCCCCTGTGTCTACCCCAGTGCTTAGAACAGTGCTCGGCACATAGTAAGCGCTTAACAAATACCAACATTATTATTATTATTATTATTAAACGGGGGAGACAGACAACTAAACAAAACAAGACAAACCCAGTTAATAAGGATGGTGAAGTATTACACCTCCAGTCCTGATCTTTCTCCCACTCAGCAGTCTCGCATTTCCTCCTACCTTCAAGACATCTCTACTTGGATGTCCTCCCGTCACCTCACACTTAATATGGCTAAAACCGAACTTCTTATCTTCCCATCTAAACCCTAGCCTCCCACTCACTTCCCCATCACTGTTGATAGCACCACCATCCTTCCTGTCTCACAAGCTCCTAACCTTGGCATTATCCTAGACTTCCCTCTCTCGTTCCACCCATACATTCAAGTCATCACTAAATCCTGTCAGTTCTACCTTTACATCTCCAAAATCTGCCCCTTCCTCTCCTCCAAACTGCTCCCACATTAATGCCAGCACTTATCCTATCCCACCATGATTGTTGTAAAAGCCTCCTTGCTGACCTCCCTGCCTCCTGTCTCTCCATACTCCATTCTGCTGCCAGAATCAGTTTCATTCAAAAACGTTCAGACCATGTTTCCCCACTCCTCAAGAAACTCGAGTGGTTGCCCATCCACCTCTATATAAAACACCAAAAAAACTCCTCACCATTGGCTTTAAAGCACTTCATCACCCTGCCCCCTCCTACCTCACCTCACTACTCTTACTACTACCCAGACCACACACTTCATTCCTCTAATGCTAACCTTCTCACTGTACCTTGAGCTCATCTCTCTTGCCTCCCTGACCTCTTGCCCACATCCTACCTCTGGCCTGGAATGCCCTCCCTCCTCTTATCGGACAGATAATTGCTCTCCCACTTCATAGCCTTATTGAAGACATGTTTCCTACGAGAAGCCTTCCCTGACTAAGCCCTCCTCTTCTTTTCTCTCACTCCCTTCTGCGCCACTCTTACTTGCTGCTTCATTCATCTTCCTTTCCATCCCCAGAGAACATATATATATATATATATATACACCTGTAATTTATTTATCAATTTATTTATATTAATGTCTTCCTCCCCTCTGAGCTTATTATGGTCAGGAATGTATCTGTTTGTTCTCATATTGTACTCTCCCAAGTGTGCAGTGTGGCTTAGTGGAAAGAGCACGAGCTTGGGAGTCAAAGGTTGTGGGTTCTAATCCTGATTCCTCTACTTGTCAGCTGTTACTTTGGGCAAGCCACTTCACTTCTCTGTGCCTCAGTTACTTCATCTGTAAAATGGGGATTATGACTGTAAGACCCATGTAGAACAACCTGATTACCTTGGATCTACCCCAGCACTTAAGAACAGTGCTTGGCACATATTAAACACTTAACAAATACCATCATTCTGAGAAGCAGTGTGACTTAGTGGAAAGAACACGGGCTTGGGAGTCAGAGGAGATGGGTTCCAATCCCTGCTCCACCACTTGTATGTTGTGTGACTTTGGGCAAGTCACTTAACTTCTCTGTGCCTCAGTAACCTCATCTATAAAATGGGGATTAAGACTGTGAGCCCTACGTGGGACAACCTGATTACTTTGTATTTATCTACCCCAGAGCTTAGAACATTGCTTGGCTCATAGTAAGCGCTTAACAAATACCATCATCATTAAGACTGTGAGCCCCACGTGGGACAACCTGTTTACCTTGTATCTATTCCAGGGCTTTGAACAGTGCTTGGCACATAATAAATGCTTAACAAATACCATAATTATTATTTTTATCATTATCACTTTGCACACAGTAAGTGCTCAATAAATAAGATTAAATGAATGAAATATTGTTGCTTGGCAGAGGAGAGGGCATGATCATATAGTAGGTGAAGATAAATTTTAGGTGGACAAGGTTGGGCTGGTGTCTGAATTTTCACCAGCGGTGCCCTGCAGCTCAACCACAAGAGCGGGGGAAACATTACTGGGAAGGTGATCCAGGGCTGCAGGTGAGCGGTATGAGATTGGCAGAGGGACATGGAATAGAGGGAGTTGAGTTCATTTGAGAGGATGGGGTTGAGGCCATGGATTTATGTGTCAAGATAAGGTAGTCTAGGTATGGAGAACAGATGAAACATAAATTTCAAAAATTGGAGGGGATCAAAAGATCATAGGTCTCTGTCAAGGAACAGAACAGATTTGGGAGAGGGGTTAGGAGGGAGAGAAGGCAGGTGAAGAGGTTGTGGTCAGATAGAGGAATTTCAGAGTTAGTGAGTTTGGGGGTTGAACAGTGACTAGAGATGATGATATCGAGCTCGTGTCCAAGTTGGTGAGTGGGTGAAGTGTGGAGGAGCAGGAGGTTGGTGAAGTTGAGGAGTGAAATATTCTACCAGCAATAGCTTTAACAGCTCTCTGGGGGAAAAAAGGAAAAAAAAAGATGTCTTGTGTCTGTTTTATTAAATCAGAATGCTGAATCACTTCCATTCATTATGTAAGTCTAAGGTTAGTTTCATGTGCTTGGAACAATGACTTCATTTAGACAATCCATTTTGATGATGAGAAGTGGAAGGATCTCCAACACCCATTTTTACCCTGCAGAGATTTAGGGGATGCATTTTCCAAAGCCAAAATTCTGAAGAGAGCTATGCTTGCCACTCAATCTGCTTTAATCTTATAGAGAATGTTAATTCAACTCCTGAGTTCACTGTCTATTCCATTTTATGTAGTAAAGTGAACATTAGGGCAGGTGGGATGTCTACGCTCCTAGCTTGTGACTATATAAGTCATCAAACTGCCAGAGATAAAGAGGATTCTCTTCTCCACTACTTCATCAGCCTCCTCGGTAACTTCCCTGTCTCCAGTCTCTCCCCTCTCTAGTCTGTATTTCATTCTGCTCTATGGGTCGCTTTTCTAAAAGATCATTCTACACATCTTCTCACTCTTCAAGAAAAGTTTGCAACGTGCTAATCTAAGACTCCCATGATAAGTGAAAGGCCAGTGATTTGAACACCTTCAATTAAAGGTTACCCTCTTGTCCGCTTATCTGAGTGTTTCCCCAGGCAGGATGTGATCGGTGGGCAAAGCTGTCTGGTGAGTCCCCCGCACTAGTGAAACAATCTTCTCTTGATTGAATGGAGTTTCACTGGTGTTGGAGTCAGGAGGCATGTGGGTATACTTATTTTAGGCTTATTTCACCCCTTTTCATGAGTCCTCTGATTTCCACTCTCACAGTGTATCCCCAATCTGCCAACCAGGTTCCCTCCCTCAAACACACATATCATTAGAGGCTTTCCCCAACTAAGCCCTCATTTTCTCTTCTCCTACTCCCTCTGGGTCACCCTTGCCCTTGTATTTGCAGTAAGCTTGTTATGGGCAGGGAACCTGCCTACAACTCTGTTGTATTGTACTCTCCCAAGCACTTAGTACAGTGCTCTGCACACAGTAATAGCTCAATAAATATGATGAATTGATTGATTGATACCAGACCCTTATTCCCAGTCTCCCTTCTATAATAATAACGATATTTGTAAAACACTGTTCTAAGCACTGGGGGAGATACAAGGTAATCAGGTTGTCCCACAAGGGGCTCACTGTCTTACTCCCCATTTTACAGAAGAGGTAACTGAGGCACAAAGAAGTTAAGTGACTTACCCAAGGTCACATAGCAGACAAGTGGCAGAGCTGAGATTAGAACCCAGGACCTCTGACTCCCAACCCCTTGCTGTTGCCACTAGGCCACCTTGCTTCTCTAAATTAATCTTCTCTCTATTGTACTTAGTACCTACTGCTTTCTGCTCTTCATGGCAGAAGGACTAGTCTGAGTTAAATCACAAATCACTCAGGACGCAGAAATCCCCTCAGAAAATGCCGGGCAGGCAGGCTAGCTGCTGCTATGGTTTTCTCATTAGCTGGGAGCAGAATGGGGTTGAGGGTGAGGGGAGGAAGTAGTTTGAAACCAAGGCTTCCGGCTCCAAGAAAATTAGAGCTAAATGGGTGGACTCTGTTTCCACGGTATTCCATCTTCATTCACATCAATAGTCAGTCAGAATTATAATAATAATAATTAGTATTGTATTCATTAAGCACTTACTATGTGCTGGGCACTGTACTAAGCACTGGAGTGGATACAGGCGAATCAGGTTGGACACAGTCTCTGTCCCAAGCAGGGCTCACAGTCTCAACCCCCATTTTACAGATGAGGTAACTGAGGCTTAGAGAAGTAAAGTGACTTGCCCAAGATCACACAGCAGACAAGTGGCGGGGCAGGAATTAGAACCCACATCCTCTGACTCACAAACCCGTGTTCTTTCCACTAAACCATGCTTATTAATAATAATTATGGTATTTGTTAAGCACTTACTATGTGCTGAGCACGGTTCTAAGCTCTGGGGCAGATGCAGGGTTATCAGATTGTCCCACATGGGTCTCACATTTCTTAATCTCCATTTTTACAGATGAGGTAACTGAGGCCCAGAGAAGTGAAGCGACTTGCCCAAGGTCACACAGCAGACAAGTGGCGGAGCTGGGGTTAGAACCCACGTCCTCTGACTCACAAGCCCATGCTCCTTCCACTAAGCCATGCTTATTGAGTGCTTACTATGTGTAAAGAACTGTAGAAAGTGCTTGGGGGAGTACAGCGCAGCAATTTCAGGCAAGCCTCTTGTCTGTCCATCTTCAAAGCACAAGTAAAAATCTTACCTCCTCCAGGAAGCATTCCTTTATTCCTTAACTAATCTCTCATCTCGCCCTTCCTACTGCATCACCAATGCAGTTGAGTCCTTGTCAGCTCAAAATTTATTTACTTATATCACCCCTCTCCTCAAGGCACTTATGCATGTCTCTCTATACTCCCCTACTTGGTAGCTTTTCCTACCTGTAATTTATTTTAGTGTCTGTCTTTCCCATTGGATAGATAGTTCGTTGATGGCAGGAATCTTGCATACTAACTCTTTGGTACTGTGTCAAGTGTTCAGTATAGTGTTCTGTACAGAATAAGCATTTTTAATGTATTTTTTAAGCACTTACTATATGCCAGGTACTGTACTCGGTGCTGGGGCAGATACAACCTAATCCGGTTGCAGACAGTCCATGTCCCAACCAAGCTTTCAGTCTTAATCCCCATTTTATAGATGAAGTAACTAAGGCACAGAGAAGTTAAGGGACTTGCTCAAGGTCATACAGCAGAGAAGTGGCCCTTAATAAATACCGTTGATTACAAGAAACAGCATGGCCTAGGGGAAAGAGCATGGGCCTAGGAGTCAGAGGCCCCGGATTCTAATCTTAGCTCTTCCATGTGACTGCTGTGTGACCATGGACAAATCATTTAATGTCTCTGTACCTCAATTACTTCATCTGCAAAATGGGGATTGAATCCTACTACCTCCTACTTAGACTGCGAGCCCCATGGGGGACTGGGACTTTGTCCTAACTGATTAACTTGACCCCAGTGCTTAGAAGATTACTTAACAAATACCATAATTAATTAATAATAGTAATAATAATAGTGGTATTTGTTAAGCAACCAGAATCAGTAATTTTGATTCTGGGCAGTAAGGACTGTACTCTCAAAAAACAAGTGAAGGAGCTATATAGTGAGGTGAGATGTCTCAGAAGACCACTAGGTCCCACTTCAGCCCTTTGTGGGAATTGAGAAGTTGAGAAGCAAAATAAAAGAGATGTTGGCAGTGAAATAATAGTGATGTTAATATATTTGTTAAGCACTTACAGTGTTTGCCAAAGCAGCGAGCTAGATAAAATGGAAGCAGATCAGTCATATTTCCAGAGCAACATGGGACTCATAGTCTATGAGGGAGGGAGAACAGGTTTTTATTCCCCATTTTACTGATGAGGAAACAAGCCCAGAGAAGTTAAGTGACTTGTCCAAGGTCACACAGCAGGAAAGAAGTGATTCCGGTGCTCTTTCCACTAGGCCTCTTTGCTTCTCAAGGTTTGGAAAAGATTGGGAGGACACAAGAGTTAGTCAAGGGTGATTACATTTGGTACTTTTTCACATTCTAGTGTATGTTCACCAATTTAAATAGAAAGTCTGAAGCCGCACATGAGTGGGGATGGGGGATATGAACAGAGTGGTCTCCACTGAAGCACCAATGGGGTTGATAGACCTGTTGTTGGGCCTTCCTACACACGGACCAGAAACAGAACAACATTCCAGCACGTGTCTACAGAAGGCCGATGACTTAACTCTATCCCGGTTACTCCACTGAGGTGAATATAGAAGTCAGTACCTCATTTGATTCCTTTGGACAGCTTTCATTCTTTCAAGAGCAGACTGAGGTAATTAAATCCTTGAGATGCAGGGGTGGAGTTTCTGACAGTGAAATGTTTGACTTCCCTACTGTGCTGTTCCCAGTATTCTCTTCCTCCACAGCCGACTTACCAATTATTCTGCCACCATGACAAAGGAAAAACTACATTGTAATTTTGATATACAGTAGTTTCAAGCACATAGCCTTAATGTAACATTTCAAGGGTATGTGTACATCCATCCATCCATCATTCAATCGGCTGCTTACTGTGCGCAGAGCACTGTACTAAATGCTTGGGAAAATACATGTTGGTAAGTGATTCCAGATTTAATACAGAATTAACTGTTACCTCAGCTGAAGAGCAGGATTTGCAATTTAGAAATTTAAGCTCAGGGTTCTCTCTCAGTGGCAAAGTCTAAACATAATTAATCAGTTGCTTCTCACATTAAATGACACTAATTAGTTCACTGAAATTGCTATGTATGGAGTACTGTAACACTCTTATAAGAGAGGTGACATGAGATCTTTAATGTATTGTCACAAATTGCCATGTAATTACCCATTTCCACTGATCCTTAAGGAAACTATTATATGTTAGTGCGTCGTAAATCCATAAATGAAAGTTGCTGTCACCAGAAAGGAATGGAATCTTACTGCACCTTTCACATCTCCAGTGTGTGGGTGCCATTCCTGGGTAGATTTTCTAGTTTGATTCTTTCTGTATGAAAAGGTCCCTATAAATGATTTACCTTGCCGAGGGGAAATTCCTCAGTTTTACTTGGCATTGTAATATTGCCTTTTTCAACTCTAGTTCTCTAGGCAGCGGTGGACAGAACTATCCATATATTTATTTGAACATGTGATTTTATTTACTCTGATCCCTCTGTTTGTGAACACGTCTATGTCTGTCTACCCCCATTAGAGTGCAAGCTCTATAATTGTGGTATTCGTTAAGTGCTTACTATGTACCAGTGGTTTTAAGTCCTGAGGTTGATACAAGGTTATCAGATTGGACTCAGTCCATGAGGACATGGAATCTGTCTTGTGTTTTTGTTGTACTTTTGAAATGCTTAATACAGCACATTGCTTTCAGTAGACACTCTGCTATGACTTTCTGAGATATGAAGACTCCCTCATCATCCATTTTTGGGTATTTTTAAGGACTGCCATAGTAGCCCCTGATCACTAAGACCACTGGGAACGTGGCATCCCTTGGACCAGCTCTGGTGAGTGTCTGAGGGTTCACCACAGTGACCATGTGTCTGTGAGGACTTTCCTTGGTTCCCGAACCACTTACAAACATGAAATGTATTCAAAATTTGCAGGGCTGTGTAATTAAAGCATATGCCTCCCTTCATTCCGTCATTCAAAATTTTCTTCTAAGTTTTTTTTTGTTTATGGTATCTGCTAAGCACTTACTATATGACAGGCACTAAGTGCTGGGGTAGATACAAGTTAGTCAGGTTGGGCACAGTCCATGTCCCACATGGGATTCACAGTATTAATGCCCATTTTATGGATGAGGTAACCAAGGCTGATAGATTAAGGGTCTTGCCCCAAGCTCACACAACATTCAAGTGGCAGATCTGCGATTAGAACTCTGGTCCTTCTGACTTCCAGGCCCATGTTCTATCCATTAGACCACACAGCTTCTCTGCGGCATTCTTATCCCCTCCTTACACTGGTGGACTTGAACCTTGAGGGATCCTATTATGCTAGGTAAAACAGAAGATTGCAGAATCAATTTATGCCTTCCTGATCATGTTTCTGAACTTGGAGCAATCTTACTAGTTCTCACTGGGCACTTAGCCTCTTCTTTCAAATATTTCTTTTTTTTTTTAAAAAAAAAAGGTAGAGCACAGGACCACAAGTCAGGAGACCTGAGTTTTAATCCCAGATCTACCACTTCTCTGGTGTGTAACTTTAGGAAAGTCACTTTTCTGTACCGCATTTTCTCACCTGAAAAATGGGGATTAAATCCCTGTTATCTCTTTTCCTTGTATTGGGATCTCCATGTGGAACTCAAACTAGTGGACAGTCTGATTGTATTCTATCTATCCCAGTGCTTTGCGGAATACCTGGCATATAAGAAGTACTTAACAAATACCACAATTACGATTATTATAAATAATAATCACAATGAAACAAATACTTGCTCCAGAAAGCTTTCAGAGCAACCACAGGGCTTGAGAAGAGATCCAAATCCACTTGGATCACCCTCACTTGCTCCCTTTATTCATCCCCCTCACAGCCTATCCGTACTTATGTACATGGCATTAATTTATTCATATCAATGCCTATCTCCCCCTCTAGACTGTAAGCTCGTTGTGGGCAGGAATGTGTCCATTATATTGCTCTATTGTTTTCTCCCAAGTGTTTAGTACAGTGCTCTGCACACAGTAAGTGCTCAATAAATACGATTGACTCACTGACTGACTGACGAACCAAGAGTTTAGGTTATTGGACATTTTCAGATTTTCCTAAGCCCTCTATAGTCAGTCTTTTGCCTGGAGTTTGGATCATGGCTCTTCCATCCAAGGCCTCAATTACTACCTCTTCAGTTCAATACCAGTACAGGAAGGATTGCCAATTGCACGACGATTGCAACATCCTCACCAGAAGGGCAACGATGCACCCACCCATCCATCTATCTTCCCATATGTACACATCTGTGGGCGTGTACGTCACCTACCACCCATTTCACAGGACGTGACCACAGAACACATTATTGGCACTCGTTAAATGTAAAATAGTAACGATCGGGATTGAAAAAGGAATCACACCGCTTTCCAGTCTACCCTGCCAAATGGTAATCTGGTGTGAGGCACATTGAAAACGTCCTTTTCGATTTGTCAGAAGACTCTGGGAACTTTCAGTTCCATCTGTTACACTTCACTGAAGTGCCACGGGAGCATTCATGGGGAAGGGGGTGGTTTTGATGTAAAACTAGTTCAGAGTTGGTGGTGCAAACGTTTTCTTGTTGTTTTTTTTCGTTTGGCACGACAATTCTACATCCAGAGAGAATGATCCGACAAACTAGGGTTGTTGTGAGAACTCACTCTTCCCTTCTAAGCAGCTCCCAGGTATATTTTCCTAAAGCCCTAATCTACAAGCCCTGCACAATTAACAAGGGAATAATAACAACCAGTGCTAAACTGGAAGGTTCCTTCTCTTCTTGACTGAAACTTTGTTTTTGTTCTTTTGAGGCGTTTTTATTCTTTCACCATTTTAAAAAATTAAATATATTAAAATTCAGACTTGGGTTACTTATTCAAGTGTTTATGCATGTATGCTGGGGAGGAATAAGAGAAAAAGGACTTTGAGTGAAGGGAAAGAGATTGGGGCTGGAAACAAGAGATGGCAAGACTGGTAGCCACAGAGCTCACGGAAGCTACTTCTTTGGAAATCTGCTAGGAATAGGCCAGGCTTGAAATAGCCTCCTAGAAGATGTTTTTTGCAAACACTGAGATGATTCTATCCATCAATCAATCCATCAATTATAGGACCTACTTCTGTACTAAGTATATGTGGAGTCCAATAAAAGTAATAGACATTGAGCCCTGCTTTCAGGCAGCTTCCAGTCTAGTGGATCCACTTCTGGTTTAACTCGGCAGCCCTGATCCTACTGGTCTGCACTTGATACATTACTGCTTGACTGTTGTGAAGGATTCTGCCTCTAGCCCCTCCCTGCTCCTATCTATTCTGCCCACGACTCCATAGTTCATCCTCTTGAATCATCCCCGAACGTTCATTTTTACACTCCTCAAAATCCTCCATTATCCGCCCCATTTCAACAAGTCCTAATTGGCTTTAAGGCTCTCTGCCATCTCTCTATTTTACATAACAGCTATCTTCATCTCTCAGCTTTTTCTCCTCATTTCTTCGGAGCTAACCTAATTATACTTTATTCTGAATTCTCCCCTGTCTTTCCCTCAGCCTGAAACTTCCCTCATAAGCCCCCAAAGATCATAGCCCTCCTCATACTCTAAGCTCTTCTAAATCCCCAACTCCTCCAATAAGTCTACTCCAATCAATTGTGATCGCCTGAGTAGTATCAATCAAAAAGTCAGTGGTATTGATTGAGTTGTTATTATACTAAGCACTTGGAAGAGTATGATACATTAAGAATCCTGCCCAGAAGGAATTTTTAACAGCCCACCTGCTGCTTCTCATACCTGTGTGGTTGGCCTTGCTCTTGCTCTTCCTCTGCACTGGCTCAGTGGAAAGAGCCTGGGCTTCGGAGTCATAGGTCATGAGTTCGACTCCCGGCTCTGCCACTTGTCAGCTGTGTGACTGTGGGCAAGTCACTTCACTTCTCTGTGCCTCAGTCACCTCATCTGTAAAATGGGGATTAAATGTGAGCCTCACGTGGGACAACCTGATTATCCTGTATCTACCCCAGCACTTAGAACAGTGCTCTGCACATAATAAGCGCTTAACAAATACCAACGCAGTTGAGCACTCAATCATCTACTCCAATTGCTCTTCTAAGTATTCATCTATCTTCTCACACCATTAGAGTGTAAGCACCTTGTGGTCAAGGAATATATCTTGTGTTTCTGTTGTATCTTTCCAATCTTTTAATACAGTACACAGCATCCAGAAGACATTCAATAAATGCATTACTACTAGTACTGTTGCCATTACTACCAGCACTAAATAATAGTAATAATAATGGTGGTGGTATTTGTTAAGCGCTTACTATGTGCAAAGCACCGTTCTAAGTGCTGGGGGGATACAAGGTGATCGAGTTGTCCCACGTGGGGCTCACAGTCTCCATGGAAAGAGCCTGGGCTTGGGAGTCAGAGGTCGTGGGTTCTAATCTCGGCTCCGCCACTTGTCTGCTGTGTGAGCTTGGGCAAGTCACTTAACTTCTCTGTGCCTCAGTTACCTCATCTGCAAAAATGGGGATAAAAAATGTGAGCCCCATGTGGGACAATCTGATTATCCTGTATCTACCCCCATGCTTAGAATAGTGCTCTGCACAGACTAAGCACTTAACAAATACCATAATTATTATTAATTCTTATTCACCCCCATTTTACAGATGAGGTAACTGAGGCACAGAGAAGTTACGTGACTTGCCCAAAGTCACACAGCTGGCTAGCGGCAGAGCTGGGATTCAAACCATGACCTTTGACTCCCAAGCCTGGGCTCTTTCCAATGAGCCACGCTGCTTCTAGTTCAGAAGACCTAGTTTCAAGTCCCATTACCCTATTTATTTTGTTAATGAGATGTACATCACCCTGACTATTTATTTGCTATTGTTTTAATGAGATGTTCTTCCCCTTGATTCTATTTATTGCCACTGTTCTTGTCTGCCTGTCTCCCCCGATTAGACTGTAAGCCCATCAATGGGCAGGGACTGTCTCTATCTCTTACCGATTTGTACATTCCAAGAGCTTAGTACAGTGCTCTGCACATAGTAAGCGCTCAATAAATACTCTTGAATGAATGAATGAATGAATGGACATATCCCACCAGTGGTAAAAAGTTTTCTCCTAAGAACCAGGTAGGGTGCTCCATGAGCTGGACAGGTCTAGTGAGAATTCTGAAATATAGCAGACCAGTGAGGGTGGTGCAGCTTACAGTGGCTAACTAGGTAACTGCCGTCTGACGGTGTCTGTGCCCTATTGTTGTTAACGGTATTTGTTAAGAGCTCATTATGTCCCAGGCACTGTACTAAGTGCTGGGGTAGATAAAAGTTACTTGGGTTGAACGGAGTCTATGTCCCATGTGGGGCTCAGAGTTTAATCCTCCAAGAAGCAGTGTGGCTAGAGAAGCAGCATGGCTTAGTGGCAAGAGCACAGGCTTAGGAGTCAGAGGAGATGGGTTCTAATCCCCGCTCCACCACCTGTCTGCTGTGTGACCTTGGGCAAACCACTTAACTTCTCTGTGCCTCAGTTACCTCATCTGTAAAAGGGGGATTAAGACTGTGAGCCCCACATGGGACAACCTGATTACCTTGTAATTACTCCAGCACTTACAACAGTGCTTGGCACATAGTAAGTGCTTAACAAATACCATTATTATTATTATTATTTTACAGATGAGCTAACTGAGGCCCAGAGAAGTTAAGTGATTTGCCGAACAGACAAGGGAAGGAGCTGGAAATAGAACCGAGGTTCTTCTGACTTCCAGGCCCATGATCTATCCGCTAGGCCACTCTGCTTCTCATTTTACGCTAGGTGCATCGTTGGTAAAGAAATATTTCCTATACATTTATTTATATGTATATATTTAAATATTTATTTACATATATTTATATATGAAAATAGGCTTATTATATATAAAGTAGGTTATATGTTCATATATATTTGTATGCTTATTTGTATATGAATACGTGTAAATATATTTACATATATAAACATATAACATATATTTTATACTTATATGTTTATTTAAATATTTTATTTTGTATATATAAAATATATAAATAAATTGAGTCCTACTTTGCTGGATTCCTGCTGGACCTATCCATCTTGCTGAATATCCTATATGGTTCTTTGTTCAGAAAAATTCAACCCTGATGATATAGCCTCAGCAAGACTCCCCGCTCCTTGCACAGCCCCACACTATAAATCCAGCACTCTTGATTTCCAGAGCCTTGCTCTTTCCAGTGGATCAGCAGCAGGCGCAGCAGCCGCAGCAGCAGGCCTTCCAGGCTAGTTTAGAAGTTCATCATTGCTAGAATCCCTTCTGAAGCTGTAAATATTCTCCCGAAGAGCACCCCACCTATGTTCCTTTCCCAGGGAAGTTTTACATAGATGCACTACCCTCCTGTCCACCTAGGTACAAGGGGAAGCAGCGTGGCCTAATGGAAAGAGCACAGGCTTGGGAGTCAGATGACCTGGGTTCTTGAGAAGCAGCGTGGCTCAATGGAAAGAGTGCGGGCTTGGGAGTCAGAGGGTTCTAATCCCGGCTCCGCCGCCAGTCAGCTATGTGACCTTGGGCAAGTCACTTAACTTCTCTGTACCTCAGTGACCTCATCTGTCAAATGGGGATTAAGACTGTGAGCCCCACATGGGACAACTTGATCACCTTATATCCCCCAGCGCTTAGAATAGTGCTTTGCACATAGTAAGCACCTAACAAATACCACAATTTATTTTATTTTATCCCAGTTCTGCTACTTGTCTGCGGTGTGACTTTGGGCAAATCGCTTAACTTCTCCATGCCTCAGTCTCCTCATCCGTAAAATGGGGGTTCATTATCTGCCTCCTACTGAGACTGTGAGCCTCATGTGGAACAGGGAACTGTGTCTGACATGATGAACTTGCATCTACCACAGAGCTTAGAACGATGCTTGATATATAGTAAATGCTTAACAAACACCATAATTATTTGGTTCTGTATCCCAGCCAGAATGTGAGAGTACAAATGGTACTAAGCAAAAGCATTTTTGCTATGATCAAGTCCTTCTTGCAGGTTCTAGAACCTGAAGTGTCAGGATGGAGGTTCTTTATATTCAAAGAGTTTACGATTTAGTAGGGGAGATAGACACCAAAATCAACTACAATTAGAGGAAGCAACCTCTTTGATACTCACCCCACTTCTTGCCTCACAGGACTTGTATATATACCTCTATATTCTTTCATTTCCCCAATTTGTAACTTATTTGACTATGTTTCTCCCGCTGGGGCCATAAGTTCCCTGTGGACAGGGATCCTTTTTACCAACTCTAATTATGTACATATCTGTAATGTCTGTCTCCCACTCTGTAAGCTCTGTAAACACTGTAAGCTTGTTGTGGGCAGGGAATGTGTCTGTTATAATAATAATAATGTTGGTATTTGTTAAGTGCTTACTATGTGCACAGCACTGTTCTAAGTGCTGGGGTAGATAACAGGGTAATCAAGTTGTCCCATGTGAGGCTCATAATCTTCATCCCCATTTTACAGATGAGGGAACTGAGGCCCAGAGAAGTGAAGTTACTTGCCCACAGTCACACAGCTGACAAGGGGCAGAGCCGGGATTCAAACCCATGACCTCTGACTCCCAAGTCCAGGCTTTTTCCAAGAGCCAAGCTGCTCCTCTGAGCCAAGCTACAATACAGTTGCATTACTGTACTATACTCTCCCAAACACTTAGTATGGTGCTTTGCATACACTAAGCGCTCAATAAATACAAGTGACTAACTCTCAAGCATTTAGTTCAGTGTTCTGCACTCAGTAAACTCTCAGTAAAAACCTCCGAATGATTCATTGAACCAAGTATAAAGGTAGGTACATAAGTACTGTAGGGACCAGAGATGGGTGAGCACCATATTAATGAGAACTCAGGGGCAAAATAGTGGGGAGATGAGAGGAAATAATTATAATAATGATGATGGCATTCGTTAAAGCACTTACTATGTGCAGAGAACTGTTCTAAGCGCTGGGGTAGATACAGGGTAATCAGGTTGTCCCACTTGAGGCTCACAGTTAATCCCCATTTTACAGATGAGGTAACTGAGGCACAGAGAAGTTAAATGACTTGCCCAAAGTCACACAGCTGACAAGGGGTGGAGAGGTTTACTAGAGGAGATGTGATAGAAGTAGAGCTTTGAAGATGGGGAGAGAAGGTTTTTTATAATAATAATAATACTAATGGCGGTATTAAGCACTTACTATGTGCCAAGCACCATTCTAAACGCTGGGATAGATACACGATTATCAGCTTGTCCCACGTGGGGCTCCCAGTTTTAATCCCCATTTTACAGAGGAGGTAACTAAGGCACAGAGAAGTTAAGTGACTTGCCCAGAGTCACACAGCTTCCAGGTGATGGAGCCTGGATTCGAACCCATAACCTCTGGCTTCCAAGCTCGTGCTCTTTCTACTAAGCCAACCTGCTTCTCAAATAGGAAGAGGGGAGGGAATTCCAAGCAAGAAGGAGGCATGAGCAAAGGGCAGCAAGAAATGAGAGACACAGATGATCAGTAATCCCTTTTCTGCCCTCTGTCCCACTGGGAAACCATTCTCCCACTCTACACCTGCTTTTGGTCCATCTGGTGCTTTGGACTTGGGTAAGACTTTCCGGTTCGGCATTTGGATACGCACCCTTCATTCATTCCACCCTCAGCCCCACAGCACTTTCTTTCGTACCCATAATCTATTCATTCATATCAATGTCTGTCTCCCCCTTTAAGCTGTAAGCTCGCTGTGGGTAGGGAACATCTCCCCCAACTTTTGTACTCTCTTAAGCACTTGGTAGAGTGCTCTGCACACAGTAAGAACTCAATAAATGACTGATTGATTTCCAGTAATAATAATAATAATAATGTTGGTATTTGTTAAGCGCTTACTATGTGCAGAGCACTGTTCTAAGCACTGGGGGAGATACAGGGTAATCAGGTTGTCCCACGTGAGGCTCACAGTTAATCCCCATTTTACAGATGAGGTAACTGAGGCACAGAGAAGTTAAGTGATTTGCCCACAGTCACACAGCTGACAAGTGGCAGAGCCGGGAGTCAAACACATGACCTCTGACTCCGAAGCCCAGGCTCTTTCCACTGAGCCACAATATCACCCGTTCTCTGAAAGCCTTCAAATAAGAACAGTGGCATTTCTCTTTGCATATGTAAGAAGATGCCAATAGCCCTGCAATAGGAAAGATTATTTTAAAAAATGAAAATATTTCCAACGACCACCGATCGCATAAAAACCCTTGAGCATGAATGGGAAAAGTCTAAAATGAATTTGGCTAATATACCAAGGATCACATTGTTACAAAAATGTTAATTTTGACATGCCAAAGGGCTTTAATTGAAGAGGGAGTTTTGAAGTTATAAGTATTTTTTAAACATAACCAACAAAAGTTTCTAAATGAAGAAGCCGAATGAACCGAGGTTGTTTACATTCCAATTATTCCCAGAAAAATAGTGAATGCAAAATGAACTAATTCTAATTGCATCTAAAAATGTCAGAACTGACACTTCAGCAATTTTGTATATTAATGATCCCTGTTAAGAAAGGTATGAAATTAACTCCCGCTACAGTCACTGCTTTCTTCAGAGCCATATACGCTCCCTTGAAAAATACACAATTAATATGTTAAAATTACTCACTATTAACACATCATTATCATCTCTCAATATGAGCAAAACCTCCATGATTGGAATCTGACCAAAGTTGACAGAGATGCCATTTAGTGAGCAGCAAACAAGCTAATCAACGTGACATTCCAAAATGTCAAATTAGGAAAGGAGAAAAGGGACAAAAGTAGTTTTGGTGAGCAAATTGCTCAGCAGATCCTCTCAACTATCCATTTGAAAAGCAGACTTTCAAAGGGACCAGACCAATATATATCATCAAAACAACCCTCTTTACCACTCTGATTACAAACACACTGGCTGACAGCCCACAAAAATTCTGCAAGCAAGGCGGGTTCAGGAGTTAACATCGCCTCGGGTGTGTTGAATTTGCACACTCTGTGCATTTCTTGGGGGAGTTTATGGCTTCTCTGATTCACTATTTTAAAATTCCTTAGCACTGCAATCCTTTCCACACCATGGAGTCAGGCCACCATTGGCAATATATGGTTGCGCTGACGTTCTTTGGACAGTTGGAGAAAACATGTTATTTGCAAAGTTCTCATGATTTTCGTAAATAAATGTTTGTGGTAGTTAAAAAACGAAAAAAGCAACATCAATGTACAGTATTCCAGAGACTGCGGTTATTAAAGGCAGGTACTTAAAGATTCATGTAGTTTTCTAAACCTTGGAAAAAACTCATGGACCCTCATTTCCTCTTCTCCCACTCCATTCTGTGTCACCCTTGAACTTGGATTAGCTCCCTTTATCCATTTCTCCCTCAAACCCGGAACACATGTACATAGCCATAATTTATTTATATTAATGTCTGTCTACCCCTCTAGACTGTAAGCTCGTGGTAGGCAGGGAACACGGAACATCTCTACCAATGCTGTTATACTGCACTCTCCCAAGCGCTTACTGTTCTGCACACTGTTCTAAGTACTGGGGTAGATACAAGGTAATCAGGTTGTTCCACGTGGGGCTCTCAGTCTTAATCCCCATTTGACAGTTGAGGTAACTGAGGCACAGATAATTTAAGTGACTTACCCAGGGTCACACAAGTGATAAGTGGCAGAGCCGGGAATAGAATCCACAACCTCTGACTCTCAAGCCCGTGCTCTTGCCACTTAGCCACACTGCTTCTGAAAGTGCTTTAGGAATATCATTAAAAAAAAAAGGAGAGGGTAGATACTTGAGACGAATGGGTTACTTTGTTCCCTTATGATTTACATTAGAGCTCTGAAAATTAAACCTTATCCATTCCTGGGGAGTTACGCACCTCTCCCAATCTCCCTCTGACTCGCCTCTCCCATCTCTGCCGTCTTTGTCCGTTTATGAGTTGACGGCTCATTTTCCCTTCTCGTTCCCGCAATTAAGTTAATATTTAGGGATAGGCCAGCACAACCTTTGGCAAATTGTCAGATAGCAGCCTCCCCCTCTCAGGGTTGCACCTGGAGAGTTTCCAGCACTCTACCACTCCCTAATACGGGAGGGAGAGTCAAGCAGAGGCATTTCCATTCCTACTTTGGGCAGTGGCTAGCAAGTGGCAGGCAATCTACTACAAAACTGACCTGTGCTGGGCAGCAGTGGCATGGGAGAGAGTCGAGGGCAGAGATTCGGGTTTACTGCATGGAAGGAGGCAGCGGGGAAGCAGCGTGGCTCAGTGGAAAGAACACGGGCTTGGAAGTCAGAGGTCATGGGTTCGACTCCCGGCTCTGCCACTTGTCAGCTTTGTGACTGTGGGCAAGTCACTTCACTTCTCTGGGCCTCAGTTACCTTATCTGTAAAATGGGGATGAAGATTGTGATCACGTGCCACAACCTGATTACCCTGTATCTACCCCATCGCTTAGAACAGTGCTCTGCACATAGTAAGCGCTTAACAAATACCAACATTGTTATCATTATTACTTCCGTATTTTTACTAAGTGAACTCTAAGGGTACACTACCAGAACGATTGCAGATGGAGAGTGGGGCTTTCTGGAAGAGACGTGTCCATGGAGTCGCTATGGTCACAGTTGACTTGACAACATAAGTCAAGACAGCAACTTGGTATTAAGCTCCAGACCTAACTAAAAGTCTGCAGAGCTGAATTCCTGTTCTATCTTCATTACAGCATTGAGACCTGGACACCACACAGACATGATATTCGACTTTTTGAGCAGTTCTGTCAGCATCATTAAGAGGCTATACTCAACCTCCCATGGCAGGTCAAGTTCATGAACCCCCAAATCCTGGAATAATAATATTTGTGGTATTGGTTACACTGTTCTAAGTGCTGGGATAGATAAAATCTAATCAGATTTGACATAGCCCTTGTCCCCCAAAAGACTCACAGTCCTGATCCTATTTTACAGATGAGGGAACTGAGGCACAGAGAAGTGGAGTGACTTGCCTAAGGTCACACAGCAGACAAGTAGCAGAGTCAGAATTAGAACCTCTGATCTTCTGACTCCCAGGCCCGTGCTCTATCCATTTTGTCATGCTGCTGGAACAAAGTTGATCTCCTAGCAGTGAGCCTATTCTCATCACTGTCATGAGCCCCACCTGGGGAGCTCTCCCCTACAGTATCAGACGCTCGAACCATGAGCCTTAAACCAGGGATTTGACTCCCTTTTTAATTTGGGCACTCAAATGACATTTTCCAAAAAGTAAAACCGAACACCACTGTTACAGCGGAAGGCTTTATTTTACTAAGACAGGGGTTAGGCACAGATGCACACACACACACACACACACACACACACACACACACACACAAAATACCCAAAGTACAACACCTATAGTTACCAATCTAACTGGTTTTCCCCAAATCTTGGTGAAGATGTTAGTTCCAAGGAGTCAGACTGCCCATTGCCCACAGCTGGTTGTCGTCCTGGTTCAAGTCTTAGGTGCTGGGACGTGGCAGCCATAGATGTCTCAGAACATGGCTTAGAATACCTCTTCCGCCACGGGTAAAGAGTTGCCGCCTTTTATCGATTGTTCTCAGGGGATTGCAGCAGGGGGGCTGCTCAGGATTGCCTGCTGTCTTCCACTCAACTTGTAGCTCCTCAGTGGGTAAATCACAGATGAGGGTGACCTTTCTCCCCAAGTTTATTCCTCGTGGGCATAGCCCCCTCTGGCAGTCCTTTTTCTGCCCTCCTTAAGCCCTTCAAAACAACTCAGTTCGTCTCCTGGAAACTCCTTAGAACAATAATACAATTTCTCCTCTAACTCATCCCTTGGCCTTGTTGCTCCCAGAGTCAAATAACACAAGATGGAGTCACTCTCACTCAGCACAACCACAACATAGGTGCCTAACCATGTCAGGAGAATGGATGACCATAGGACATTCAACAGCTTGGCCAGTGGATAAAGCATGGGACTGGGAGTCAGAAGGACCTGGGTTCTCATCCCTGCTCTGCTACTTCTCTCCTGTGTGACCATGGGCAAGTCATTTAACTACTCTGGGCCTCAGTTCCCTCATCTGTAAAATGGGGATTAGGGACTGTGTCCAACTTAATTAGCTCATATCTAACGTTGGTATTTGTTCAGTGCTTACTATGTACCGAGCACTGTTCTAAGCGCTGGGGTAGATACAGGATAATCAGGTTGTCCCACTTGAGGCTCACAATACTAAAGCCCATTTTACAGATGAGGTAACTGAGGCACTGAGAAGTGAAGTCACTTGCCCACAGTCACACAGCTGACAAGTGGCGGAGTCAGGATTCGAACCCATGACCTCTGACTCCCAAGCCCGGGCTCCTTCCACTGAAGCCACGCTGCTTCCCAAGTAACGCTTAACAAATACCATAAAAAACCCAAAACAGCTGTTGTACGATGAACCAAATTTGGGAAGCTGAAAACAAGATGGAAAGAGGAATCTTTGTTAGGATTCAGTAAAACAAAGCCTCAGAAATTACTGCAGCCCAGCAAAAAACCAGGATTCTATTGCATTGTACTCTACCAAGAGTTTAGTTTTTTGCACAAAATAAGCATTCAATAAATTCTAATCACTGATTGTTGAATCAGTAGATATTATGAGGCATCTACTTGTACTAAGTGCTTGGGAGATTACTCTGTTCAATATGTGATACTATATTTACTTATTCAACCTGTCACCAAATCCTGTCAGTTCAACTTTCACAACACGAAAATCTGCCCTTTCTTCTCCATCCAAATTGCTACCAGATTAATCCAAGCACTTATTCTGACCCACTTTGATTACTGCATGAGCCCCCTTGCTAGCCTCCTTGCCTCCTGCCTCTTACCACTCCAGTACATACTTTACTCTGTTGCCTGGGTCATTTTTCCCCAAAATAATTCAGTCCTTTTTTCCCCTCTCCTCAAGAACCTCCAGTGGCTGGTCATTCACCACCATATCAAAGAGAAACTTCTTACTGTAGGCTTTGAAACACTCAATCACTTTACCTCCTCCTACCTTACCTCCCTGATTTCCTACTACAACCCAGCCCGCGCATTTCACTCCTCTAATGCCTACCTACTCCCTGCATCTTGATCTCATCCATCTCGACACCTATATCCTGCCTCTGGCCTGGAACTCTCTCCCTCTTCATATCCAAGAGGCGGTCACTCTCTCCACCTTCAAAGCATTATTTATAACACATCTCCTCTAAGATGCCTTTCCCGACTAAGGTCTCATTTCCTTTTCTCCCACTCCCATCTGCAATGCCCTAGCACTAGGATTTGCAACCTCTATTCATCCCTCCCTCAGTCCCATAGCATTCATTCATTCATTTGTATTTATTGAGAGCTTACTGCATGCAGAGCACCGTACTAAGCTCTTGGGAGAGTGCAATGCAGCAATAAACAGATATACTCCCTGCCCACAACAAGCTTACGTGCATATCAATAAAATGTATGTATTTATACTGTCTGTCTCTTATTAATGACTTTATGTTCATTCTGGGCAGGGCACGTGTCTATCAACTCTGTTATATTGTACTCTCCCAAGTACTTAGTACAGTGCTCTGCACACAGTCAAATCTCAATAAATATGATCAATTGATTGATTAAAAGGTTTTGTGTATGCTGTTTCCCCATTTTTCCCCAGAAAATAACCCTGTCATAAATATCAGTTGGCTATATCTGAGCAGCTTCACAAGCTAGGAGGTTCATCTATATTTTTTGAATCCCAAATTACTTCCATAAGATAAGCACAGAAACACGAATCAATTTCTTAGTTTCCATCAGCCAAAACCCTTTCTCTTGACATGGGAACATTCATGGCTGAATTCTCCTACATCTGGGCTTCATCAAATAAGAAGGACCTGTAATTTTCAGATCTGTATATCTAAATTGTTATCAGTATGAAAAGTCAAATTCTACTCTCTTAAGTGTCAGACATAGATGCCAGTCAGCAAGAACTGTGCAATAGTAAAGCATTTCCAGAGTGCAAACCTACACAGAGTGGTACTGCAAATCTGGAATAAATGCCAAGTAATTTCTGCATCCAAGAGGACAGTCCAGGGAAGAAATAAGATAGCAGGGTGAGTGATAATATATATTAAGCACCCTCTTGACGCAGCACACTTTAACAGATTCATGGGAAGTACATATTGGCCAAGAGATGTGACCTCTATCTACACGGAGAAGGAAAGAACATGAGCTTGGGAGTCAGAAGGACCTAAATTCTAATCCCGGCTCCATCATATGAGCCTGGGAATCAGAAGGACCTAAATTCTAATCACGGTTCTATCACCCGTCTGCTGTGTGACTTTGGAAAAGTCACTTAACTTTTAGAAAATCAGCATGGCCTACTGGATACAGCATGGGCCTAGGAGTCAGAAGGACCTTGGGTTCTAATTATGACTCTGTCAACCTGTCTGCTGTGGGGCCTTAGGCAAGTCACTTAGCTTCTCTGTGCTTCAGTTACCTCATCTTTAAAACAGGGATTAGGAAGGTGAGCCCCATGTGGAACAGGGACTGTGTCCAACCTGATTAGCTTGCATCTACCACAGCACTTAGAACAGTGTCTGGCATGTAGGAAGTGCTTAATAAATACCTTTTTCTTTTTTTTAAAGGAGCTTGCGCTCGAGTAGGGGGAGTGATTTGCATTTCTCAACTCCTTAAAAAATCCCATTAAAAAAACCTTTCTGTGCCCCACTTACCTCATCTGTAAAATGGGGATTAAGACTGTGAGCCCCATGTGGGGCATGGATCGTGCCCAACCTGATTAGCTTGTATCTACTCCAGTGCTTAATGAGGTACCTGGAACATAGTAAGTGCTTAACACATACCACTTTTTTTTTAAAAAAAAAGGAGCTTACACTCTAATGGAGATTAATTTGCATTTCTTGTCACTGTTGAGACTGGGGTTAGGGTAGTCTATAGTTAGTCTCTCTCTGAAAACACTTTTACCCCTGCCAAAACTTAATGACATGCCTAATGGATTCTAGAAAAAACAACATTGCCTAGTGGACAGAGCATAGGCCTGGGAGTCAGAGGGCCTGTATTCTTACCCTGGCTCTGCCCATTGCCTGCTGAGTGACCTTGAGTTAGTCACTTAACTTCTCTGGGCCTCATCTGTAAAATGGAAATGAAATATCTGCTCTCTCTTCCTCTTAAAATCTGAGCCTCATGTGGAAAAGGGACCATGTCCATTCTGCTCATATTAGTTTTACCTCAGTGTGTAGTACAGTGTTTTGCATGTAGTAAGTGTTTAATAAGTACCAAAATTATTATTATGGATAATACTTCTAAGGACAATTAAGAGAACATCGAGGGACATTTTTCCTTTAATCCATTGTACTTTGACAACTGCATCAGCCTCCTCATTGACCTCCCTTTATCTCCCCACTCCAATCCATACTTTGCTCTGCTACCCTAATCATTTTTCTAAAAAAAAATCAGTCCACGTGTCCCCACTCCTCAAGAACCTCAAATGGCTGCCCATCTACCTCCACATCAAACAGAAACTCCTTACCGTAGGCTTTAATGCCCTTGGTCACCTTGTCCTCTCCTACTTTAGATCAGGATCTCCTATTACAGCCTAGCCTGCACATTTGGCTCCTCTAGCACCAGCTTGCTCACTGTGCCCCAATCTCACCTATCTTGCCACCGACCTTTTTCCCACAGTCTTCCTCTGGCCTGGAACTCCCACCTCCTCCATATATGCCAGAACACCAATCTCCTCACCTTCAAAACTTTACTAAGGTCAAATCTCTGCCTAGAGGACTTCCCTGATTAAGATCTCTTTTCCCCAACTCCCTCTCCCTTTTGCATCATCTTTGGTATTCATCCCACCCTAGCCCCACAGCACTTATTGTACATATAATGTAATTTATTAATTTATGTATTTGTCTCCCCCTCTAGACCGTAAGCTCTTTGTGGGTAGGGAATGTGTCTACCAACTCTGTTGTACTGTACTCTCCCAAGCCCTTAGTACAGTGATTTGTAGTAAGAATTCAGTAAATACCAGATTGATTGATTGATTCATTTTTTGAAAAAATGTTGTTTCAGGAAGGTTTGAAAGAAAACACAAAAACACAAAAGGTTTTTGCTTTGGGGTTTTTTCCCCCAGGCCTATACTCGGTTACTAGGTGGGGATTTTGTTGGGGTAGATTTTAAGGGTACTGTAGATGGTCAATATGGATTTGACTTTTAAACTAATTCACAATGCCTACATCAGTCTTTGTGTTCCATCAGCTCAGCATGGTTCCACTACTCTTCTAAGAAATGTTTCAGTAGGTGGGCTTATTAACTCTCTTATCCAATGATTAACTTCGGTAGTTAGTGACTAGAGCCAGAGGGTGACTTTCTTCTATCTGTGCACCCAAACAAATCTGCAGGTTGTGGAAGAACCCGAGCAGATAGATTTTAAGGGCCACTCTTTTGTGATCAAAATCACACACTTGTAGCCAAGTTTACTAATTTCCTCTCTGTTTTTCTTTAATGCGAGAAATGTTCACAGAAAGTTAGATTTATTTGGCACAAATTATTTTCACTCACACAGACATAGCAGCTGAAACATAAGATCTTTGAATGTTCTTTTCTTTTTCTCCCTTGAGGGAAATCAGAGACTCAAATGTCCATAATTACAAAACCCTCCAGACAAAACCTGGTCCTGTGTGCCGAGAGGATGTGTTCATGCAACTTTTTGGGATCCCAAGCGGCAAAAATGTGACAAAGTAACACCATTCACCAGTAAGTCGCAGTGTAATACACCTTCTCCCCACACAAACCCACGCCACCTCTAACCTTTTGAGTGAATGAAGTTCACTGTCAACGACCGTGATGACGACTATTGTGCTAGTGGGGTTCTGTTCTGCAGCTCTGCATCTGGACCAAGTCTGCGTGACCCTCCGAAAGCCACAGGAGTCTCATGCCTTAATCCAACCAGCTGTAAAATTGGTTAAAAAAAGATACTTACTGAAAACCAGATGGTGTGTCTGAACTGAAATGTGTTTGGTAAACACATCCTAGCCTTTCTTCCCTTCTCTCCAATCAACTAAATAGTGGTTGATGTCTTAATTGGCCCTCTCTGGTGGGAAAAGCATGTATACACCTGCTGACAATCCAACTTTAAAGATCTTTTTAGAAAGCACTTCAGAAACTGAACCTAAATCATTCACAGAGTTTATTGCAGAGGTCCCCAAAATGAAGTTTCCTCATAGTTTCCTCACTTTGTTCCTGAAGCTTTTTCAGTTTACAGGGGGTAACAACAGACATCACAGTTAGACTGTAAGCCCGTCACTGGGCAGGGATTGTCTCTATCTGGTACCAAATTGTATATTCCCAGCACTTAGTACAGTGCTCTGCACATAGTAAGCACTCAATAAATACTATTGAATGAATGAGCATCATTCTCCCCACCTTCAAAACCTTATTAAAAGCACATCTCCTCTAAGAGGTCTTCCCCGACTAAGACCTCATTTCCTCTTCTCCCTCTCCTTCCTGCATTGCCTTTGGACAGGGATTTATACCATTTATTCACCCCACCATCGGTCCCACAGCACTTAGGTACATATCCGATTATATTGAACTCTGTGTCCCCTTCTAGACTGTAAGCTCCTAAAGGGCAGGGGACATGTCTACCAACTCTGGTATATTGTATCTCCCAAGTGCTTAAAACAGTTCTCTACACACAATAAGGGCCCCATAGATATGATTGATGGATTGATTGATCAACATCCTGTTCCATTCATGTTCACTTATGCGTCACCTGCTCTGAATTCAGAAACAGGAAGTCTCATGGAGCCGTTTTAAGTATCATCTCATCAGGACGACAGCTCAGGTTTTTCAATGATTCCTAGACAATATAAATTGTAGTATGTGTTTGGGATTTCATGTTTGGCAAATGGTAACTGTTTGTAAATCTCTTCTTAAGTGGACCCACATTGTAAACAGGCTGACTTAGCTTGACTGGGATATCCTGTAAAATGTCTCTAATAAATACATGGCAAAAGAACAAGGATTGATGGTTTTTCTATATGAAACTTTTGTTCTGCCTTCCTTCAGAATCCATATTTCCTTTTGTATGTTGGAGAATTATCCATACCTCAGGAGCATTGCAGACTTTTTCCCTTGCATTTATCTCATTCTTCTCTCTACTCTGTTTTCCCCAAGGTTTTCACAAAGTTCTAATTTGGCTAGTTCTACCTCCATGTGTTCAGCTTTGCAGTGATTCATTTCAGATGTTCCTTCTGCTTATTTCTATTCACTATTCGAGGCTATCATTCGCCATATATCAACAGGTTATTTTGAAGTCAGCTGTCTTTTCCTGTAGTCACTAAAGGGAACCCTGGTTGCCATACAGGAGCAAGAGGATAAAGAAAAATACTGACTGTCTCATTCCTTGCAAGCTAAACAAACTACACAGTGCTTCTTTGTCTCATTGTAATTTTCACACCAAAGATAGATGATAATGTTTACCTTGCTCACCTATTATTACTGGTCATTATCTAATCTTTTTTTTTCTTAAGTTAACCTTTTTTTTTCCAATTTAATTGCTTTCTTGTAGGGAGTACAATGGGGATGTGACATACTTCGCAAACATTGCAAGCCAAACTAAAAACATATGATAGAACTGAATTTTTATCATTGAATGAAATGGATCACCATCCATACATTGTTTTCTCTTAGTTTTATGCACCCCAGCTGCACTTATTCATCTTTCTCTGTTCTTTAAGAGCTTCTGTTCAACTCCTTTGGCAAATGAAAGGTTATGGTAGTGTTTTTCAAAAGTAGTATTTTTTATACTTATAGAGCATTGAAGTTTGGTAAATTTCTTTTATTCCTCCTGCCTTTGAGGTACAGGGTACCCCTAAAATAAACAAACTAAACTGTGCGTTGCATAAATTGAGAGTTTACGACATCAACACCTTTTAAGCACTAGTCTCCTAGTTATTACGTTTGTAAAATTTTTTTATCAAATACACCAATTAATGACTTCATTATAGCTTTCTACCTAGGAAGCTCCCCATTTTACAGATGAAACCACTGAGGCTGATTGACTTTTCAGAATTACACTGCAAGTGTGGTTTAGTGGATAGAGCATGGGCCTGGTAATCAGAAGGACCTGGGTTCTAATCAAGACTCTGCAACATATTTTCTTTGTGACCGTGGGCAAGTCACTTCACTTATCTGGGACTCAGTTACCTCAACTGTAAAATGGGGATTAAGAGGGTTTACCCCAAGTGGGACAGGGACTGTGTCCAACCCGATTAACTTGTATCTACACCAGTGCTTAGAACAGTGCTTGGCACATAGTAAGCACTAAACAAGTACCATAATTATTAAAATGGTGAGCATTCGGCACAAAAAAAGTGTAAATATTGGTAAATTTCACCCTCTGGAACAGAAATATAATGTGCATCTTACCATCAGGGAGGCTTTGGATCAATTGCGATTGCATCGAGTTGGTTTGTCATCCTTGGACACGTGCAGAAAAATACATCATTTGCCGATCGTCCCCATGAAAGGAGCTGCCGCAATATGTTGCCAACTGTAAAAAGAGAATGGGAGGTGTGTTTGACAGCAGAGAATTATAGGCTGAATATTTCCCACTGTGTACCTATCATTTCAGGTGCTGCTAAAGAATTTATTTCAAGACTTTTGATTTTCAACTGTTTGTTAAAATAGCATATGAAATCAAATGATCTCTAGTCACCTAGCAGATGGTACAATATTCTATAATTGTATAAATTCCTGCACTTAATTGAGTAATCCATTTCATATGATTTTCACAAATTCCCAAATTGATTCTCTTCGAACACACCTCCACTCATTATTTGGATGCACGCCCAGCCAGGTTAAGATCGATTTGATCCTTTCTTTGTCCAAAAATATTGTATGAATTAGAGCTGGGCTTCCTTCAGTGTCTTTAAAGCCCGCATGTGCATAAATTACATCTGCGTTTGGAGAATCTCTGGGGAGAAGAAGTGTTTAAAGTTACTTGGGAGATGGTTATTGAAAATCAGAAGGCAACATGTTCCTAATCACTCAGGAGGAAGATAGGATCAAACCAAGAATGTCATATTTAAATAAATCCAATTTGGGTAATGCGGAAAAGGAATTAGTGTCCTTTATCATCTTCCTGGATCTAAGCTTCTGTGATTTCTAAATAGATTTTCCATATAAACAGCCATTTTCTTTCTGGGATAGCTGATGATTAAGCTGAACATTAAGATTAGAGGGTAAATGTATGCCATGTACGTATGGCTTTGATACTAAGAAGTCATTTAAATTGTGGTGATTCAATATTGAAAAATAGGACTTGGGAATTATTTTGTATCTACCCCAGCACTTATAGTAAGTACTTAACAAATACCACAATTCTTATTACTACATGGGATCCACAGTCTAAAAGGTCGGGAGAATTTAATTTCCATTTGATAGATGGGGACCCAGAGTCCCAGAGAATCATATTTACTGAGCACTTGTGTGCAGAGCATTGTACTGAGTGCTTAGAAAAGTACAACACAACAAAAAACAGTGACATTCCCTGCCCACAGTGAGTTTACAGTCTAGAGATGGGAGACAGACATCAGTACAAATAAATAAAACTAAGGCACAGTTGGGATTAGGACCCAGGTCATCTGGATCCCAAACCCAAGCTCTTTCCACTAGACCACACTGTTTTCTCCATGAAATGACATTTTTGCCTATAGAATAGAGCCTGGACCTGGGAGCCAGAATGACCTGAGTTCTAATCCCAGCGCTGCCACTTGTCTGCTGTGTGATCTTGGGCAAATCACTTCACTTCTCTGTGCCTCGGTGACCTCATCTGTAAAATGGGGATTAAGACTGTGAGCCCCATATGGGACAGGGGCTGTGTCCAACCTGATTTCCTTTAATCTACTCCAGTGCTTAGAACAGTGACTAGCACATAGTAAGAATTTAGCAAATACAGTTAAAAACAAGCAAATTAACAAACAAAACGAAATAAATCAATAAATATAAATGCCCATTTTAGCTCCCCATTTTATAGATAATAATAATAATGTTGGTATCGGTTAAGCGCTTACTATGTGCAGAGCACTGTTCTAAGCTCTGGGGTAGATACAGGGTAATCAGGTTGTCCTATGCGAGGCTCACAGATAATCCCCATTTTACAGAGGAGGGAACTGAGGCACAGAGAAGTTAAGTGACTTGCCCACAGTCACACAGCTGACGAGTGGCAGAGCCGGAAGTCGAACCCATGACCTCTGACTCCGAAGCCCAGGCTCTTTCCACTGAGCCACGAAACCACTGAGGCTGGTTGACTTTTCAGAATTACACTGCAAATGTGGTGTAGTGGATAGAGCATGGGCCTGGGAATCAGAAGGACTTGGGTTCTAATCCAGGCTCTGCCACATATTTGCTGTGAGACCATGGACAAGTCACTTCACTTTTTAGGGGACTCATTTACCAGCCAGGACTGTACAATTTGGTGTGGGTTGGAAACTCCTATTTGGTCATAGCCCCAGAAATCTCACTGGCTACACTGACTGTTTTTCTGTTTCAACCCTTTATGTACCCATAATTTATCTATTTGCTGAGCAAGCTTCAGACTGCTTTCCTCTAGAATAATAATAATATTGGTATTTGTTAAGTGCTTACTATGTGCAGATCACTGTTCTAAGCACTGGGGTAGATACAGGGTAATCAGGTTGTCCCACGTGAGGCTCACAATCTTCATCCCCGTTTTACAGATGAGGGAACTGAGGTCCAGAGAAGTGAAGTGACTTGCCCACAGTCACACAGCTGACAAGGGGCAGAGCCGGGATTCAAACCTATGACCTCTGACTCCCCAGCCCGGGCTTTTTCCCACTGAGCCACGCTGCTTCCCTATGCACCCTGTTCCTTTTCTCTTTTTTCTACCCACACTATGCCAACCTCCATTTCATCATGAGGCTCAGCAGTCAGTGTGAAGATGAAGGTGGCCATATGTTTTAGATGGATTGGAGAAGGTGGTGGTAACCTTTTATGTGTGGCTTTTAAATATAGAGCCTTATATCTCCCCCACTAGACTATACGCGTCTTGAGGGCAAGGATCTCTCCCACGGCTTAATAGAATGCTCTGCACAGAGGAAACACTCAGTGAATGAGATTGATTGTTGATTGATCATGGGAACTGGTCAATTGGATTAAGAATTCTAAGGAACCACAAAAACAGGCTGAAAAATGAAGAATTCTTATAATATAATAATGATTATGTCATATGTTAATAATAAGTGCTTACTATGTGACAGGCTCTGTATTCAAGAAACAGTGTGGCTCAGTGGAAAGAGCCAGGGCTTGGGAGTCAGAGGTCATGGGTTTGAATCCCGGCTCTGCCACTTGTCAGCTGTGTGATTGTGAGCCAGTCACTTAACTTCTCTGTGCCTCAGTTACCTCATCTGTAAAATGGGGATTAAGATTGTGAACCTCACGTGGGACAACCTGATTACCCTGTATTACCCAGTGCTTAGAACAGTGCTCCGCACATAGTAAGCACTTAACAAATACCAACATTATTATTATTATTATTAAGCACAGAGGCAGATACAAGATAATCATGTTGGACACAGTCCCTGTGTCACATAGAGCTCACAGTCCTAATCCCCATTTTACAGATTTATGAACTGAGGCCAAGAAGTTCATTAATTAATTAATTCATTCAATCATATTTATTGAGCACTTACTATGTGCAGAGCACTGTACTAAGTGCTAGGAATATACAATTTGGCAAAAGATAGAGACAATCTCTGCCCAACAACAGGCTCACAGACTAAATGTGACTTGTCCAAGGTCACACAACAGACAAGTGGCCAAACCATGATTAGAATCGAGGCCCTTCTTACACCTAGGCCTATGCTCTATCCACTGGGCTATACTGCTTCCCTCAAGTGCTTGCTATATGCCAAGTCCTGGGGTAGATACATTCAATTAATCAATCAATCAATCACTCAAATGTATTTATTGAGCACTTACTCTGCAGAGACCACTATACAAAGCATTTGGGAGAGAACAATACAACAGAAGTAACAGACACGTTCCCTGCCTATAATGAGTTTACAGTCTAGAGGAGGAGACAGACATTTATATGAATCAATAATTTATAATATATAATTGAAAGATATGTACAATCAAATCAGACACAGTCTCTGTCTCAGGTCACATTCTAAGGAAGAGGGAAAGCAGGTATTTACTCCCCATTTTTATGGATGAGGAAATGCAAGTACAAAGAAGTTAAGCCACTTGCCCAAGGTAACCCCGAGCAAATGACAGTCAGAATTAGAACCTCGGTCCTCTGACTCCCAGTTCTGGGCTCTTTCCACTAAACCACATTACTTCCCATTTGTCACTGTTAGAGATTCCTATTCTGGGTAATTCCACACTGAATTCAATTCCCTGAGAAGGCAGGAATAATTTCGAAGTAGAATTTTTATGGTTGCTCTGTTGTTAGACCAGGGATTTTTTCTTTAACTCTTTGGAGATATTTAATTGTTTAGCTTTTTCAAAATCCCAAAGATTGAATAAAACAGATCTGCCTTTAATAACCCAAACTAGCACAAACTCTTAGTTTATCAAGTACCCATCATAGGCATTGAAACCTCTGCTTTGATGAGGTATTGTAAATTTATATGGATGCCATTTGGATTTGTTAACAGGAGTAGCACAAACACTTGTTAAAATAAAAGTTTACCTAGCACTGAATGAGAAAATTTAAACACTGTGGTGATTGAAGAGCAAACTACCGTGAGTACTTAGACTTTTAAGTGTTCTCCTGGTTGCTGAATGAAGTAGAATTACCCATTGTAATTGGCTTTTTCCTGTTTCCTGGCACTAGAAACAGCATGGTTCAATGGATAGAGCATGGGCCTGGGAGTCAGAAGGACTTGAGTTCTAATCCTGACTCCACCACATATCTGCCTTATAACACCGAGAAAGTCACTTCACTTCTCTGGGCCTCAGTTAACATCTACAAAATGGAGGTTAAGAGTGTGAGCCCTATGTGGGGCAGGGACTGTGTCCAATGTGATTAACTTGTATCTACCTCAGAGCTTAGAACAGTGCTTGGTACATAGTAAGTGCTTAACGAGTACCATAATTATTAGAAGAAGTGTGATCAAGAGGGAAATGCAGGGACCTGGGAATCAGGAGACTTGGGTTCTAAACCTGGCCCTCCCACTTGCTGGCTGTGTGATCTTGGCGCAGCTGTGCCTCATCTTTAAAATGGGAATTAAATATATTTTCTCCCTCCTTTTTAGGCTGTGAGTCCCATGTGTTCCTGATTTGATTACACTGTATCAGTCCCAGTGTTAAGTATAGTGCTCGGCACACAGTAAGTGTTCATCAAATTCCGTTATCATTAGCAAATAGATTGTTTTTGTGAATTGGCAAATGATCACACTGGGATTTTTAGACCTCTACATATTTAGGTGAAGTGAAGAGATGAGGGTTTACTAGGTTCAGCAATTCACCACTTCATGGTAAGAGAGGTCTGAATTAATTTGCTGTAAATGGTTCTCTCTCGTACATAATAGGTTGTCACGATTTCCTTTAATCTGCCTCACGGATTTCCCTTAAATCTTCTCATTGTCTTATTTCATGAAAATCATGAAAATAACTTCTACAAATATTAGGGAAGCCAGAAATGCATTAAATCCACAAGGTTCTGTGACAGGGAGCTGTCTCAGGGTCTACTGTGATGTGGGCAGCAGCAGTTGAAAATGGGAAAGCACTCAACTTTCCTGGGCCAGAGCTAGAAGAGGCACCTGTGGGAAGGGGAACCTGGTTTCTCGGGAGCAGGAAAAGACTCTGGAGTAAATAGTAGGGTCAGAAGTGCAACCAGTGCAACATTTTTAAGTTTCTGTGACATCATCATATTATTCTTCGCATGCCAAGCACAACACAGTGACATCATTTAGAACGAGAATAGACTGAAAATGTTTTGTCTCCGTAGGGCAGTCACGTACCTGATACTGAGAAGGTTAAAAACATGCAATTTTCCAAGGATCAAAAGAAACCACACTCCAGGTTTGCTTAAAGTGCACTATCCTAAAACCTCAAGCCTTCGACTAGAGCGTTTGACAAAATACTGAACAAAAAATCTCAGTCACCTTACCTGAGCTTTTTTAACCCTAGTTAGCTTCTTCTAGTGCTTTTGGTTTAGTCCCTTTTTGAGACATTGTTTTTTTTTTCACTGTGGTCACAGGTAACCTTGGAGAGCTTCTTTGCTACTGAATGTTTGCTTCACAACCAAATACTTCATTTGACCTAATCCTCAGGGCCACAGCCCAAGTTTCTGAGACAATTTTGGAGAAAATAAACATTTTCTAGTAGAAGAGAATATTCCAACCCCTGGAAAAAATAAAACAAAACACAAATAATAATGTTGGTATTTGTTAAGCGCTTA
The DNA here is from genome assembly GCF_004115215.2 of Ornithorhynchus anatinus. NCBI lineage: Eukaryota > Metazoa > Chordata > Mammalia > Monotremata > Ornithorhynchidae > Ornithorhynchus > Ornithorhynchus anatinus. Next base: position 151,862,862 of record NC_041729.1, on the reverse strand, counting down.
CTTCATGCAGAGCACTATTCTAAGTGCTGGGGTAGATACAGAATAATCAGGCTGTCCCACGTGAGGCTCACAGTTAATCCCCATTTTAAAGATGAGGTAACTGAGTCACAGAGAAGTTAAGGGACTTGCCCACGGTCACACAGCTGACAAGTGGCAGAGCTGGTATTCGAACCCATGACATCTGACTCCCAAGCCCGGGCTCTTTCCACTGAGCCATGCTGCTTTTCAGCCACGCTGCTTCTCTAAGTAGTTATACAGAAGTATAGAGATGGGAAAGGATTTACAGTGCTTAATTTCTAGAACATGTAGTTTTGGAAGTTGCTTTTTGTTTTGTTTTGTTTTTATGGTATTTGTTAAGTGCTTACTATGTGCCAGGCACTGTTTTAAGTGCTAGGAGTAGATATGAGGTAATCAGATTAGACACAATCCACATCTCACATGGGTCTTACAGTCTCAATCCCCATTTTACAGATGAGATAACTGGGGCACAGAGAAGCTAAGTGACATGCCCAAGGTCACACAGCAGGCAAGTGGCAGATCCAGAACTAAAACCCAGTCCCTTTGACTCCCAGGCCTCTGATCGATCCATTAGACCACACTGCTAGGCCTGCTGTTTCATGTTCTGGAAATTCTTTCAGTGCAAATTAGGGAATGAGATTTTTATTCATTCATTCATTCAATAGTATTTATTGAGCGCTTACTATGTGCAGAGCACTGTACTAAGCGCTTGGAATGAACAAGTCGGCAACAGATAGAGACAGTCCCTGCCGTTTGACGGGCTTACGGTCTAATCGGGGGAGATGGACAGACGAGAACAATGGCGATAAATAGAGTCGAGAGGAAGAACATCTCGTAAAAACAATGGCAACTAAATAGAATCGAGGCGATGTACAATTCATTAACAAAATAAATAGGGTAATGAAAATATATACAGTTGAGCGGACGAGTACAGTGCTGTGGGGATGGGAAGGGAGAGGTGGAGGAGCAGAGGGAAAGGGGGAAAAAGAGGGTTTAGCTGCGGAGAGGTAAAGGGGGGGTGGCAGAGGGAGTAGAGGGAGAAGAGGAGCTCAGTCTGGGAAGGCCTCTTGGAGGAGGTGAGTTTTAAGTAGGGTTTTGAAGAGGGGAAGAGAATCAGTTTGGCGGAGGTGAGGAGGGAGGGCGTTCCGGGACCGCGGGAGGACGTGGCCCGGGGGTCGACGGCGGGATAGGCGAGACCGAGGGACGGTGAGGAGGTGGGCGGCGGAGGAGCGGAGCGTGCGGGGTGGGTGGTAGAAAGAGAGAAGGGAGGAGAGGTAGGAAGGGGCAAGGTGATGTAGAGCCTTGAAGCCTAGAATGAGGAGTTTTTGTTTGGAGCAGAGGTTGATAGACAACCACTGGAGTTGTTTAAGAAGGGGAGTGACATGCCCAGATCGTTTCTGCAGGAAGATGAGCTGGGCAGCGGAGTGAAGAATAGACTGGAGCGGGGCGAGAGAGGAGGAAGGGAGGTCAGAGAGAAGGCTGACACGGTAGTCTAGCCGGGATATAACGAGAGCCCGTAGCAGTAAGGTAGCCGTTTGGGTGGAGAGGAAAGGGCGGATCTTGGTGATATTGTAAAGGTGAAACCGAAAGGTCTTGGTAACGGATAGGATGTGTGGGGTGAACGAGAGAGACGAGTCAAGGATGACACCTAGATTGCGGGCCCGAGAGACGGGAAGGATAGTCGTGCCATCCACGGTGATAGAGAGAAGTCTGGGAGAGGACCGGGTTTGGGAGGGAAGATGAGGAGCTCAGTCTCGCTCATGTCGAGTTTTAGGTGGCGGGCCGACATCCAGGTGGAGACGTCCCGGAGGCTGGAGGAGATGCGAGCCCGAAGGGAGGGGGAGAGGACAGGGGCGGAGATGTAGATCTGCGTGTCATCTGCGTAGAGATGGTAGTCAAAGCCGTGAGAGCGGATGAGTTCACCGAGGGAGTGAGTGTAAATGGAGAACAGAAGAGGGCCAAGAACTGACCCTTGAGGAACTCCAACAGTTAAAGGATGGGAGGGGGAGGAGGCGCCCGTGAAGGAGACCTAGAATGACCAGCCAGAGAGGTAAGAGGAGAACCAGGAGAGGACGGAGTCTGTGAAGCCAAGGTGAGATAAGGTATGGAGGAGGAGGGGATGGTCGACAGTGTCAAAGGCAGCAGAGAGGTCAAGGAGGATTAAAATGGAGTAGGAGCCATTGGATTTGGCAAGAAGGAGGTCATGGGTGACCTCAGAGAGAGCAGACTAGGTAGAGTGGAGGGGACGGAAGCCAGATTGGAGGGGGTCTAGGAGAGAATGGGATTTAAGGAATTCTAAGCATTGTAAATACAAGGGAAGTCACTCATATCTACATATTCCTTACCAAGCAGAATGGCCTTGTGAAAAGAGCAGGGGCCTAGAAGCCAGAAGACCTGGCTTCTAATTCTGACTCTGCCACTTGTCTGCCGTGTGACCTTGAGCAAGTCTATTAACTTCTCTGGGCTTCAGTTACCTTATCTATAAAATGGGGATTAAGATAGCAAGCCTCATGTGGGACAGGAACTGTGTCCAATCTGATTATCTTGTATCTAACCTACTACATAGCACACTGCCTGTCACATAGTAAAGGCTTAACAAACACCATTAAAAAAATCAATTAAGCAATCAATGCTATGTACTGATCCCTTCCCTGTCCAAAGCAGTAAACTAAGCGCTTGAGAAAGTACAATATAGTAGAGTGGGTAGACATGATTCATTCATTCAATATTATTTATTGAGCGCTTACTATGTGCAGAGCACTGTTACTAATCGCTTGGAATGTACAAATCGGCAACAGAGACAGTCCCTGCCCTTTAACGGGCTTACAGTCTAATCGGACGAGCTTACCATCTAAGGATCTTCAATCTATCTTGAGAAACAGACTCGGAAATAAATTCCTAATATGTACGTAAGTGCTTTCCCCTCTCAGGGTAGCACGTGGAGAGTTTCCACTACTCTACCAGTCGCAGCTACAGGAGGGAGAGTCAAGCAGAGGTATATCCATTCCATTACTATCTTGGCCAGTGGCTAGTGAATGGAAGGCAATCTGCTACAAGTCAAAACTCACCCATGCTGGGCAGCAGCGGCAAAGGAGAGAGTCGAGGGCAGAGACTCATTTACTGCGCGGAAGGAGGCAATGATAAGTGACTTCCATATTTTGACCAAGAAAACTCTATGGATACGCTACCAGAACGATTGCAGATGGAAGTGGGGCGTTCTGGGAGAGATGTGTCCATGGCTTCGCTGCGGGTCGGACTTGACTGGATAGCATAAGAATACAACAAACACAAAGGGCCTTGGGGATGGGAATAGTGTTTATATCAGTGAGTTTAGTGAGTGTGGACCCAAGTGCATAAATGTCACAGTTATCCACAGATTTCTGAATATTTATACAAGAGTTTACAGCTCACTGCAGCCCTGCACGTCTGGGGTCCCGGTAGGAGTTGAATCGTTTTTAAAGTTCAGTGAAGATTAGCCCCGTTTTAAGCTAGTCTCATTTATCAGGTAAAGTTCTTCAAGTTGACTGCTTAATCTTCCATCTTCCTCCATTATCTAAGTGGTTTAAAAAATACATGGTGCCAGTCAAGTGACCAGGGAGTGGAGCTGGGGAAGAGGAAATAATAGTTATAAATACGGTATTTGTTAAGCGTTATGTGTCAGTCACTGTACTAAGCAATGGGATGGACACAAGCAAGTTGGGTTGGACACTGTCCCTGTCCCATATAGGGCTCAGAGTCTTGATCCCCATTTTACAGAAGCAGCGTGGCTCAGTGGAAAGAGCCTGGGCTTGGAAGTCAGAGGTCATGGGTTCGAATCCCGGCTCTGCCACTTGTCAGCTGTGTGACTGTGGGCATGTCACAACTTCTCTGTGCCTCAGTTCCCTCATCTGTAAAATGGGGATTAAGACTGTGAGCCTCACGCCGGACAACCTGATGACCCTGTATCTGCCCCAGTGCTTAGAACAGTGCTCTGCACATAGTAAGCGCTTAACAAATACCAACATTATTATTATTAAAATAATAACATTATTATTATTTTAACAGATGAGGAAGGGTGGGGCTCTGCTTCTACGCCTCCAGAGCTGACTCAGTGTTCCTCCACCCCCCATGTCCTCTCTGTTCTAGAAATGAGGTAGTGGCATGAGCCACCCCCCTTGCATCCCCCGCCACACACGGCCCGAATCTCCCCCTGTGCTTCCTCTCTGTCCTCTGGAGCAGTGGTTTTGGCAGCAGACATGACGTCCCTTTGAGGAGTCAGGATACAGCATTATGCAGCTCACAGGGGTGTGGAAATGCTCATGAGGAAATTACCTGGATCCCACATCTACCCCCTGCAAATTGCATCAGATTAGCAGGGGCCTGGGAGTCAGAGGACGTGGGTTCTAAACCCGACTCTGCCTCATGTCTGATGGTGTGACCTTGGGCAAATCACTTCACTTCTCTGGGTCTCAGTTCCCTCATCTGTAAAATGGGGGTTAAAACTGTGAGCCCCAGGTGGGACAACCTGATCACCTTGTATCCCCCAGTGCTTAGAACAGTGCTTTGCACATAGTAAGCGCTTAACAAATACCACAATTATTATTATTATTACCTCATTTTTAAAATGGGGATTGAGACTGTGAGCTCCAAGTGGGACAGAGACTGTGTCCAACCTGATTACCTTATATCTACCCCAGTGCTTAGAACAGTGCTTGGCACATAGTAAGTGCTAACAAATACTACAATTATTAGTATCATAGGATTGGAAAATGTTCCAACTAATCAGATCCTGACTGCAGTAAACAACCAGAGAATGTAGCTCGTTAATAGGTCATAAATCGACCTCTTCAAATGAGAGGAGGATACTGTAAAGGCGACCACACCTTAGGCAATTAACACTCAATCAATCAGTCAATCATATTTTTGAGCTCTTACTGGATGTAGATGTACCAAATGTTTGGGGGAGTACAATATAACAGAGTTTACAGACACATTCCTTAAACACAAAACCCAAACACATGGAGAAGCAGCACGGCTTAGTGGAAAGAGCCTGGGCTTGGGAGTCAGAGGACATGGGTTCTAATCCCAGTTCTGCCACTTGTCAGCTGTGTGACCTTGGGCTAATCACTTAACTTCTCTGGGCCTCAGTGACCTCATCTGCAAAACAGGGATGAAGACTGGGAGCCCTATGTGGGGCAACCTGATTACCTTGTATCTACCTCAGCTCTTAGAACAGTGCTTGGCACATAGTAAGCACTTAACAAATACCAACATTATTATTATACCTGTTTCATTTAAGTCTCAGGCTTCAGGAGAGCTAGAGGGTGCTTGGGGTCCTATTCCAACACTGCAGTGGGGTTGAAGAGACTCCCCATTATTTCATTCTAGAGTTAGGAAGATGAACCAGGCCCTCCAGAAGCACCTAACAAGGGAACAGATTATTTGAGGACCACCTTCCTCTAGACTCTGATGATGATGATAATTGTGGCATTTGTTGAGCCCTTGCTATGTTCCAGGCACTGTACTAAGCGCTGGGGTTGATACAAGCAAATCGGGTTGGACACAGTACCTGTCCCACTTGGGGCTCACAGTCTCAACCTCCATTTTACAGATAATTTAGGGCCAGAGAAGTGAAGTGACTTCCCCAAGGTCATACAGCAGACAAGTGGTAGAGCTGGGATTAGAACCCCTGACCTTCTGATTCCCAGGCCTGTGCTCTATCTATTACACCATGCTTCTTCTCCTAAGAGACTCTGGGAGTTCAGGGGATGCTGGATCCCATTTCTAAACATGGCGGGGGGCAATAGGGAGGGGTTCCTGAATCTTGTGTCTCCACAACATCCCTGGTCTAGGAGGATGATAGCTCGGGGCTACAAGTGAATGAAGCTACAAGTCTGTTTGTAGTAGGTGGTGTAGAGACCCCCCATCCATGCTCAGAAGCAGGGTCCTCACCCTTTCAACTTTTCAGAAATTCAGTGTGGCCAAGAACACTCACCTATGAGAGTGTTCTGAACTTCCATAGCCTAGATACCCATTCCTCCCAAATTTTCCCAGTTACCAAGAAACATCATGAATGAAAACAAAACAAAACAAAACAAAGAGTCTTGATAAGTCAGCCAAGATATTTTCTGTAATGTTTGCTTTGAAAACAGTCACTAGCAGTACAAGATGTATCCTTGCAAATAGCTGTTGAAACATTCCCTGCACTCCATTTTTCAATGTGGCTACTGCCAGTTTGGTCTTTTTCAATTTCCAGTTTGTTACTCGGCTTCAAGCTGCTAACTTATTTTATGTCTTTGTACTACTAGACACCTTTCTTTTTGTAAATTTTATACCTACTGAAGCTCTCTCTACTGGTTCTAAATCCAAGTTTTTCCCCTAAACTTCTTTACTTTAGCAACTCCAGCTGCTTTCTGCTAAAAATTATAATAAGTCCTTATATCTGCATTTCACTGTATTACACTGCTTTCGTTCCCGACTTGCCTCAAGTATATAGCTGATCATCAGATTCAAAGATGAGAGTCTTGTCAGTGAGAGGCGGTGAGGTCCTAATGGAAAATGGGGAGTTAAGACCATGAACAATATGGGACAGGGACTGTGTCTATCCTGATTAGCTGGTATCTACCCCAGCACTTAGCACAGTGACCGACACATAGTAAGCGATTAATAAATGCCATAAAATGCCCTCCCTCCTCACATCCGTCAAACTAACTCACTTCTCCTCTTCAAAGCCCTACTAAGGGCTCACCTCCTCCAGGAGGCCTTCCCAGACTGAGCCCTCCCTTTCCCTCTCCTTCTCCTCCCATCCCCATCGCTCCTACTCCTTCCTTCTGCTCTACCCCTTTCCCCTCCCCACAACAGTTGTGTATGTTTGTACATATTTATTACTCCATTTTATTAATGATGTGTAATATATTTATGATTCTATTTATTTTGATGGTTTTGATGCCTGTCTACTTGTTTTGTTGTCTATCCCCCCTTCTAGACTGTGAGCCCATTGTTGGGTAGAGATTGTCTCTATCTGTTGCCCAGTTGTACTTTCCAAGTACTTAGTACAGTGCTCTGCACACAGTAAGTGCTCAATAAATATGACTGAATAAATGAATGAGTGAATGAATTTTTAAAAATGCCACCTGGGCTCTCATGAACCCTGGTTCCAGCCAGAGAAGGACTCAAACACCTGCAGCATGAGGCCTTCTTAATCAGTCAATCAAGCAATCACATCTTCTACTTGTTTCGATGTCTGTCTCCCCTCTTCTAGACTGTAAACTTGGTGTGGGCAGGGATTGTCTCTCTTTATTGCTGAATTGTTCTTTTTGAGCACTTAGTACAGTGCTCTGCACACAGAAAGCGCTCAGTACATATGATTGAATGAGTGAATGAATGAATTTACTGAGCATTTATTGTGTGCAAAACAGTGTAGTAAGCGCTTGGAAGAGTACAATACTATAGACTTTGTAGACATATCCCCTGACTACAAGGAGGTGACAGTCTACAGCAGGAGACAGAATTTACAGTCCAGGGAAGGCCACATCTATGGCTGGGGCTGGGATTTGGTGACTATAATAATAACTGTGGTATTTGTTAAGCGCTGACTTTGTGTCAGGCACAGTACTAAACACTGGGGTGGTTTCAAGCAAGTTCAGTCGGACACAGTCCCTGTACCACGTGGGGCTCTCAGTCTTAAACCCCATTTTACAGATGAAGAAATTGAGGCCCAGAAAAGTGGCAGAGCCTGGATTAGGACTCAGGTCCTTCTGACTCCCAAGCCCGTGCTCTATCCACTAGACCACACTACATCTCTTTTGGATTGACCTGTGTGGAACACAAAACACTGCTTCCTTAGCCACAGTGGTCTTCTGCTTTGTTGTACTGATCTTTTCTTATATTTTTTGTTCTCATGTTTTCTTACTTGTCTGGAGTGCCCCCTTCCCTCCTACCCCACCTCCTTAAATTTAGAGTGGGAGTCCTTTGGGGGTCATGGGCCAACAGGAATATATCACATCCATATACATTTTCCCCAGTGCTTAGTACAGTACTTGGCATAGAGCAGATGTTTAATAAATACGTTTACTACTATTGTCCAGCTACTGAGTTGGGTGGGGATGGAGCACTCTGAAGTAGGGAAGGATGCAAACCCAAGAGTTGGGGTGCCGATCGCCATGGCTAGCATTCAACTGGGCCACATAAAACAACCATAAGGAAGGCAGAATTTTGTGGAATTTTGTGGAATTTTGTGCACTAAGTATTTCCCCTGGCATGCAGAGCCAGGGCCAAACTGTATGTAGCCTGAGACTGAATCACTCTATTCTACTATTTCTCTTATCTGTAACTTATTTCAATGTCTATCTTTCCTATAGACAGAAATCTCCTTGTGGGTGGCTCATGTCAACCAGTTCTGTTTTACTGTACTTTTCCAAGTGGTCAGTATGGTGGTCTGCACACAGTAAGCACTCGATAAATGCATCGATGGATCGACTGATTGAAGGCAGGGCCTCGTCTGTGCCACAATCCTTCTATTCATGATCTAGATGGATGATCCTCATCCGCCGCAAGCTTCTTTGGTGACACCGTGGCAGGCATTGTAGGCTACCTGGGCATGGTCTAGACCCTTGGAAACACAAATCCTTTTGCATCATCTTCCCTTGATTATTCGAGGACTGATTTTCCATGGCCATCTCTTCTCTCCTCCTCTGCTACTCACCTAGCCATTTCACTGGTCACTGTTGGCTTATCTTAAACTCACTGTGGGCAGCGAATGTGTCTATCAACTCTGTTTTGTTGTACTCTCCCAAGGACTTAGAATAGTGCTCTACACACAGTAAAAACTCAATAGATTGATTTTTCCTTTGCCAGGGTGGATGAGGCAAAGAAAAGAAAGAGAAAAATCAGACAAAAGAATTTTGTAGTTAACTATGGGTTTCATTTATTCATTCATTCAATCCTATTTATTGAGCACTTACTGTGTGCAGAGCACTGTACTAATCGCTTGGAAAGTACATTTTCTCTCTTTGCTGGTCTAGGCCTTAGTGTTGATGACGGTGGAATAAGAAAAGATGACTTTTATGCAAAGGCATGCTTGTCCAAGCACTAAGATCTCCCAGACTTATTATAAGACAAATTCAAAAGGCTTGGTGCTGTGAAACCTGTTGTTGGCATATTTCACTACAAGATTGTTTTCTGGCTTGTAGATCAAATGGTCTCAACATTCTTTCCCTTTCAATCAGTGTGCCTTTGGTTTCTATCTAGCTTCCTAATCTCTCGCCTATTGGAATATGAACATTTCTTAAAGTTTTGAGAGTTTGGTCGCACTTCACATGTAGACCAGTCAAATCCTGTTTGGTTTGTCCAGTCTGGCATAACTCAGGAATTTCCAAAGTTCCCAAAATATTCTTACCTCCACTGTAGGTCCTTTTTATTATTTTTTTAAGCCCAAACAACCTCTTTACTTTCTGAGACCCCATAGCTCTCTGGGAGACTTGGGACAGTTCCTTGTTTTTGAACATTCTGTACGTCTAATTATTAGCCTTAGGCTGTGGTGTTATATTGCTGGAGAAAGATAAAGTATTAAAGAATTGGAACAGGCTCAGCCAGACCAGCAAGAGAAAAACACATTAATAGAGAAAGATCAAGACATACTGACAATACACTGTAGAGACTCAGAGCGTAATGGGTGGAAAGAGGAAAATGGGATCATAGAAAAGCAGCATGGCCTAGTGGCAAGAGCCTGGGCTTGAGAATCAGAGAACGTGGGTTCTAATCACGACTCTGCCACTTGTCTTCTGAGTGACTTTGGTCAGGCTAAGATCCACCCTTTCCTCTCCATCCAAAGTGCTATCTTGTTTGTACAATCTCACTTCATATCCTTACTTGATTACTGCATCAGTATCCTTTCTGATCTCCCAACTTACTGTCTCTCCCCACTTCAGTCTATACTTCACTCTGCTGCCTGGATTATCTTTCTATAGAAACGCTCTGGGCATGTCACCCCTGTCCTTAAAAATCTCCAGTGGTTGCCTATCAACCTTCGCGTGAAGCAAAAACTCCTCACTCTTGGCTTCAAGGCTCTCAATCCATCCCCTTGCCCCCTCCTACCTCACCTCCCTTTTCTCCTTCTACAACCCAGCCCTCACATTCTGCTCTTCTGCCGTTAACCTCCTCACGGTGTCTTGTTCTCGCCTGTTCCTCCAACGACCCCTGGCCCACATCCTACCTCTGGCCTGGAATGCCTCCTCACATCCGCCAAACTAGCTCTCTTCCCCCCTTCAAAGCCCTACTGAGAGCTCACCTCCTCCAGGAGGCCTTCCCAGACTGAGCTCCCCTTTTCCTCTTCTCCTCCTCCCCTCCCCATCACCCCTACTCCCTCCTTCTGCTGTACCCCCTTCCCCTCTCCACAGCACTTGTGTATATTTGTACATTATTATTCTATTTATTTTATTAATGATGTGCATTTATCTATGGCTCTATTTATCTATTTTGACGCTAGTGATGCCTGTCTACTTGTTTTGTTTTGTTGTCTGTCTCCCTCTTCCAGACTGTGAGTCCAACACTGGGTAGAGATTGTTTCTCTTTGTTGCCAAATTGTACTTTCCAAGTGCTTAGTACAGTGCTCTGCACACAGTAAGTGCTCAAGAAATACGATTGAATGAATAACAGTCACTTCACTTCTCTGTGCCTAAGTTACCTCATCTGTAAAATGGGGATTAAGAACTGGGAGCCCCACGTGGCACAACCTGATTACCTAATATCTACCCCAGTGCTTAGAACAGTGCTTGGCACATAGTAAGCACTTAACAAATACAATGATAATAATAATAATTATTATTATCACCTATAGATAATTATGTGCTCAGGATCGTGCTCCAGAATGTAAGACGTTAGAGAGCACTGCTAATCATGCTTATTTTCCTATCCCTGAGAGTGTTCTCTGGATCTTTCTGTTCCCTCCAGTGATCACCTGTTCTGATTCCTGCCTCACATTCTCAAATGGACTGTATTTACCACAAAAGGATTCACCTCTCCACCCCTATCAGATTTAATTACAATTTAAGATCATTTACACAGTCACAACTTATCTTCTATGAGAAAATCCTAATTATATATCATAATTCTACCTTTAATTCTTAATTTCTGGTAGAGAGCACCCAATCCTCATGTATACAAAACTCATTCATTCACTTTACAAATTAAAATTCATGGAAATTGTCTCCCCTATCTGAGAAAGTAAGGAAAGCCAATATTGAGTTGGGTGTGTGGTTCAGTCCAGTATTGCCCCAGGTAATGGCAAAAATATATTTGGAAGAACCATTTCATCCATCCTAATATTTAATGGGATTTAGAAATGAGGCTTAGCCTGTGCTAGTAGGATCACTCTGCATGGAGTTTTTATCATCTCAGGGAACTCAACACCTCCAGAGATGATCCTGAGAAATTTAGACTGGAAGTTTTATCCTTTCAGGTCTCTAGTTTCCAGACTCAGAGTCCCATCAGTCCACATAAAGAAAGTGAGACACAGAGAACAATAATAATAATAGTGATATTTGTTAAGTGCCAGGGACTGTACTAAGCACTGGGGTAGATACAAGCAAATCGGGTTGGACACAGTCCCTGTCCCACATGGGGCTCACGGTCTTAATCCCCATTTTACAAATAAGGTAACTGAGACCCTGAGACATGAAGTGATTTGTCCAAGGTTACCCAGCAGACAAGTGGCTGAGCTGGGACTAGAACCCACATCCTCTGATTCCCAGGCCCATGCTCTATCCACTGGACCAGGCTAAGTGACTTGCCAGGGTCCCACAACAAGAAAGTAGCATAGACAGGACTAGAACCCAGGTCTTTGGACACCCAGACACATGCCACATTCTATTATTACAGCAATGGGGATATGTGGACAAACTTGGAAAAGTGGGAAAGGGAAGATTCTTCTAGGGAAGAATCTTTGGGAAGATTAAAATTCAAAGAATTGAAATAGAGAATCATATCAGGAAGTGGAAATACCAGCTGCAAAGGGCAATCTGTATGTTTGCACAACTCCAAAGGACAATTGGTCACACACTGTTATTTTCAGCTACACCCCCACAGAGGTAAAGTTCATCATCTCAATGTTGTCTTCAAACTTCAAGGACTCTGGAATAGGCAAAATCACTATTTAAAATTGGTAAGTTTGGAACACTGCCTTACACAACATACACCGCATACCCGATAATTTTACCATGCTCTGGGTCTTACTTTATTCTTCCTTGTCTTATCATTTCAGTCTTGCCTGTATTAATTTCGAATTTATAACACATCAGTTGTCGTGTCATCGTAATACGTTCACTATGTGGAAGCCTCTGTACTAAACGCTGGGGTAGTTATAATATCATCGTATCGGACATAGTCTCTGTGCCCCATGGGGTGCACAATCTAAATTGGAGGGAGAAGGAATTAATCTCCGTTTTATAGTTGAGGTTACTGAAGCACAGAGAAGTTAAGTGACTTGCCCAAGATCATACAGCAGATAAGTGGCAGATGTAGGATTAGAACCTAGGTCCTCTGACTCAAGGGCCCATAGTCTTTCCAGGAAGCCATGCTGCTTCCCAGGTTTTCTCTTAGCCTATGTGTACTGATCATTCATGCCATGTGTTGGAGACTTAATGGAATGGTTTTCATGCCCTGAGGCACTTCAGTTTCATATTTGATAGTCTTCTTTCATGAACATCAGGTGTTCGTATCGAATTCATGTAATAGTGATAGCAACAGTGAGCACCCACTTGGGTGTAATAGTAATAACAATAATAATTGTGGTATTTGGTAAGCCATTACTATGTGCCAGGCGCTGTACTAAGCACTGGGGAGGACACAAGCAAGTTGGGTTGGACACAGTCCCTGTCCCACGTGGGGCTTACAGTCGCAATCCCCTTCTTAGAGATGAAGTAACTGAGGCACAGAAAAGTGAAGTGACTTGCCCAAGGTCAGACAGCATAAAAGTGGCAGAATCTTAGTACAGTGCTCTGCATGCAGTAAGTGCTCAATAAACACGATTGAGTGAACTGGGATTAAAACCCATGTACCTTCTGACTCCCAGGACTGTGCTCTATCCATTATGCCATCATAATAATAATAATAATGATGGCATTTATTAAGCTCTTACTACATGCAAAGCACTGTTCTAAGCACTAAGGGGATATAAGGTGATCAGGTTGTCCCAAATGGGGCTCACAGTTTTAATCCCCATTTTACAGATGAGGTACCTGAGGCACAGAGAAGTAAAGTGACCTGCCCAAAGTCACACAGCAGACAAGTGGTGGAGCTGAGATTAGAACCCATGACCTCTGACTCCCAAGCCCAGACTCTTTCCACTAAGCCATGCTGCGGTAACTGCGGCACAGAGAAGTTAGTTGAATTGCCTGAGGTTACGCAGCAGACAAATCAGGGAGCTGGGATTAGAATCCATTAACTTTCTGACTCCCAGGCCTGTGCTCTATCCACTACACCGTTAATGATAATAATAATAATAATGTTGGTATTTGTTAAGTGCTTACTACGTGCAAAGCACTGTTCTAAGCGCTGGGGTAGATATAGAGTCATCAGGTTGTCCCAAGTGAGGCTCACAGTTAATCCTCATTTTACAGATGAGGGAACTGAGGCACAGAGAAGTGAAGTGACTTGCCCACAGTCACACAGCTGACAAGTGGCAGAGCCGGGATTCGAACCCATGACCTCTGACTCCCAAGCCTGGGCTCTTTCCACTGAGCCACACATTAAGCTCTTAGGAAGTACAAAAGGAAAAAGTGAAACGTTCCTTGCCTATAAGGAACATACATTCTAGTGGGAACCAAAGTATTGCATGTGCTGAGAAATTTTACAAAAATTGTAGCTTGGAGAAAAATTTTTTTAACCAAAAATTGTAACTTTTCTAAGAATAAAATCACTCATGTTGATTTTATTCCAGTATCTATGGGCAGGCTCCCTCATGACAATGCCAGTGGAAGGAAGCATTCAATTCTCGATTCAAGGGGACAGATTGTAATTTTTCATTACCAAACACAAGGTTTCCAGTGTTTTCCTAACTTTGCTAATAGTAACAGGGACTGTTTCTGCCTCACAAGTGCTCAGATGGGATGCTTCCGATAGTGCTGTTTCAGATATTTACTTTATCATCAGTAAGTCAATCATATTTATTGAGCACTTAGTGTGCACAGAGCTCTGTACTAAGCACTTAGGGGGGTAAAATAGAACAATATTGTGCTCTCCCAATTGCTAACTGCAGTGCTCTGCAGGCAAAAAGCGCTCCATGAATATCATTGATTGATATTTGCATCATCTGGGAGAACTGGTTTGAAAGTTTGATGAAGCAAGGTCTTTCCTATAGGGTATGAACTCTTTTGGGGGCACAGAGGGTCATTCATTCATTCAGTCATATTTATTGAGTGCTTACTGTGTGCAAAGCACTATAATCAGTGCTTGGGAGAGTACAATATAACGAGCAGACATATTCCTGCACATAACGAGCTCACATTCAAGAAGGGGAGACAGACATTAATGTAAATAAATTAATAGATAGATAAATTAATTAATTAAAGATATATACAAATGTGTTATGAGGATGGGCAAGAGGATGAATGAAGGAGCAAGTAAGAGCAGCACAGAAGGGAGTGAAAGAAGAGGGCTTAGTCAGGGAAGGCTTCTTGAAGGAGATGTGTCTTCAATATGGCTTTGAAGTCTTTGAAGTGGGGGAGAGCAATTATCAGAGAATGTCTGATAGGCATTCCAGGCCAGAGATAGGATGTGGGCCAGAGGTCTGCTAGACGAGATGGAGTTACAGTGAGAAGGTTAGCATTAGAGGAATGAAGAGTGCGGGCTGGGTTGAAGTAGGACAGTAGCAAGGTGAGGTAGAAGGTAGGAGGGGGTAAAGTGATGAAGTGCTTTAAAGAAGGGTTGCTTGTTCATTCTGTACTTTCCAGGTGCCTAATAATAATGATGGAATTAAGTGCTTACTACGTGTCAGGCACTGCACTAGAAGAAGCAGAGATTCTTCTATTAGAGAAGCAGCGTGGCTTAGTGGAAACAACACAGGCTCGGGAGTCAGAGGTCGTGGGTTCTACTGCCGACTCCGCCACTTGTCTGCTGTGTGACCTTGGGCAAGCCGTTTAATTTCTCTGGGCCTCAGTTACCTCATCTGTAAAAATGGGGATTAAAACAATGTGAGTCCCACATGGGACAATCTGATTATCCTGTATCTACCCCAGCGCTTAGAACAGTGCTCTGCACATAGTAAGCGCTTAACAAATACCAACATTATTATTATTATTATTACTAAGCATGCGGTGGATACGAGCAAATTGGGTTGGACACAGTCGCATCCCATGTGGGACTTATAGTCTCAATCCCCATTTTACAGATGAGGTAACTGAGATCCAGAGAAGTAAAATGACTTGCCCAAGGTCACATAGTAGATAAGTAGTGGAGTCAGGATTAGAACTTTTGATCTTCTGACTCCCAGGGCCGTGTTCTATCTACTACGCCATTCTGCTTCTCTGGTAATAGTGTACCGCACCAAGTGAGACTCAATAAATGTTACTGCTGTTAGTAGTTGTCCTCCTTTGCAACATCTACACTGTGTTCATTGTTTAATGGCAGTAGGGACCTTTTGATTTTACTAATAGGGTAAATTATCTCTGAAACATTTAAGCACGTTTCTGCTGTTGTAGGGGAAAATAACAACTCACCACACATTTGATGGTATATGCAGAGCATCACTTTTTATACCCGCGTGTATTTCAAAGAGTGTTTAATCCATATGTTTCTTACTTATTTATACTGACCTTGCTGCCTGGTGTATCAGGGCTGCCTAAGTTTTTGTACTGTTAAGCAAAATGCAAATGCAAGTATAAATAGACCTCTCTAACTATTTTTGGCCCAACCTATTGAATATTCAAGGTTGTTTTTTGCAGTCCTTTCAAAATTCCAATAACGCCTTAAAAACAGGCAATTAGTTGAATTTTAATGCGATTTTCAGTCACAATTGGTTCAACCATGATAGGGACCTAAACAGGCTTGAAATACCAGGTACCAAGGTCAGTATAAATCAGTAAGAAATATATCAATCAGCTTCAAACTAGATTAAACACACTCATCATCAACATTAATCGTATTTATTGAGCACTTACTGTGTGCTGAGCACTTGGGAGAGTGCAATATAACAGAGTTGATAGACACAGTCCCTGCCCACAGGAAGCTTATGTTCTCTCAGTCAATCAATCAGTTGTGTACAAGTAAATCTCCCACAGTCTCTGTCCTCAAGCAGTGGCCAATCTCAAGTGAATTTGAACCCATTTCAGAGGTGATCAGAGCGTGCTGCATACACCTCTGGATTACCCCTATGGACTCCATTTTGTCTTGTCTTACGCTGTCGAGTCACTGCCGACCCATAGTGACGCCATGAGCACATCTTTCCTAGAATGTCCCACCTTCACCTGCAATCGTTCTGGTAGTATATCCATAGAGTTTTCTTGGTAAAAATACGGACTTGGTTTACCACTGCTTCCTTCCACACAGTAAACTTGAGTCTCCACCCTCAATTCTCTCCCATGCTGCTGCTGCCCATCACGGGTGAGTTTTGACTAGTAGCAGATGGCCTTCCTCTCACTAGCCACTGGCCAAGCTAGGAATGGAATGGGTATGACTCTGTTTGACTCTTTCTCCCGTAGCTAAGACTGGTAGAGTAATGGAAACTCTCCAGGTGTGACCCTGAGATGGAGTTTACAGTTTGGAAGGGGGACATTCTAATTTAAATAACTATATCAGTATGTGATACTAATTTAAATAATTCCACCCATGTCAAAAGGGACCTTTTAACTCCTGTTGCTGTAAAAGTGAATGGGATGGCTGATTGTATAAAGATAAATTAGATTTCTAGGGACTTTTTTCTAAAAGCCCCATTTGGACACTAGTAATTCATTCATTCAATCTTTTTTATTGAACACTTTATAATAAAATAGCATATTGCCTAAATGATATTATCTCCTGAAACAAAGTTAAATATTTTCAAAGCTAATTAGACATTTGAAAAATGGAAATCCTGGGAAATCCCCTGCACAAATACTCTAATTCTCTGAAACGTTTATTTCGTGATAGACATAAAAATTTGGAAAAGGGTAAATCCATGGAGAAAAATCCAGTTCCCAGGATTATTACAGAGCTGTGGTTGAGTAATATTTCTCCCAGATTTCACTTGACTCCACAGATCTCTCCAGTTATTGGCTCATCTCCAGCCTACCATTCCACTCCATGCTCCTTGAGTGGAGTTGTCTACACCCACAGCCTTCACTTCATCTTCTCCAATTATCTCCTTGACCCCCTCTAATATTGCTTCCTCCCCTATACTCCATATAAGCTGCCCCCTCTAAGGTGACCAGTGACATCTTTCTTACAAATGCAGCAGCCTCTATTCTACCCTAATCTTCCCTTTTCCTGAAACTTTGTCTAACCTTGGCTTCAGGATGCAGTCCTCTCCTGGTTTTCACTCTCTGGCCTCTCATTCTTTTTCACAGGTTCTTCCTCTGCCTCCCACCTGCTAATTGTGAGAGTTCTTCGGGAAGCAGTTCTGCTTCCCCTTTTATTCTCCATCTACACCCACTTCCTTGGAGAATTCATTTGCCTCCACAGCTTCAGTTATCATGGATGATTCCCAGACCTACCTCTCCAGCCCTGACTTCCCTCCTTCTCTGCAGTCTCAGATTCCTTACTGCCATCAGGACATCTCTACTTGGGTGTCATTCCAACACCTCAAACTAAACATGTCTAAAACAGAACTCCTCATCTTCCCACCCAAAACCTGTACTCCCCTCTGTCTTTTCCTTGGCTTCAGACAACATGACCAGCCAACCCTGTCTCACAAGTCTGGAAGATTGGCATTATCCTCAACTCATCTCCTATTCAATCTATATATTCAATCTGTCAGTACATCCTGTTGGTGTACCTTCACAACATTTCTAAAATTTACCCTTTCATCTCCATCCAAACTACTACTAGGCTGATTCAAGCACTTATATCCCATCTTGACTACTGCACCGGCCTCCTCTATGACCTCTTTGCCTCCAGTCCTCATGCCACTCACCTGCCTGGATCATCCACATCCACATCAAAAAGAAACACCTTACCACCCACTTTAAAGCACTCAGTTTTCTCCCTCGTCTTTCTACCTTCTACCACCTAGTCCACACACTTTACTCCTCTAATACCAAATTACTCCCTTTACCTTGATCTTGTCTATCTAACTTCTAACCCCTTGCTCACATCCTCCCTCTGGCCTTGAACTCCCTCCCTCTTCATACCTGACAGATGATCACTCTCCCCACCTTCAAAGCCTTATTAATAATGTTGGTATTTGTTAAGCGCTTACTATGTGCCGAGCACTGTTCTAAGCGCTGGGGTAGACATAGGGGAATCAGGTTGTCCCACGTGGGGCTCACAGTCTTAATCCCCATTTTACAGATGAGGGAACTGAGGCACAGAGAAGTGAAGTGACTTGCCCACAGTCACACAGCCGACAAGTGGCAGAGCTGGGATTCGAACTCATGAGCCCTGACTCCAAAGCCCGTGCTCTTTCCACTGAGCCACGCTGCTTCTCTAAATTATTAATTATTAAAATCACACTCCTTCAAATGGCCTTCCCCAACTAGGACCTCATTTCCCTTTTGCCCTCTCTTTTTTGCATCACCTATGAACTTACATCTGTACCCTTCAAGCACTTGATATTCACCCCACCTTCAGCCACAAAGCACTTATGTACAAATCTATACTTTATGTTCATGTCTGTCTCCTCTCTAGACTGTAAACTCTTTATGGAGATGGAACGTGCCTCCCAACTCTATTATACTGTACCCTTTTCAGGCAGTTAGTATAGTGCTCTGCACATAGTAAGTGCTTCCTTGTAGCTGCAGACATCTCTAAGTGAGAACTTCAATTAATGTTTGCACAATGATTGCACTGTCTGTGTTCCCTGAATGTGGGTTGGTGGGAAGTTGAGAGGGTGGGTCTGGAGGTGGGTGAATATAAGAGGGTGACTAGGTGGTCTGTGGATAAGGGAGAGTTCCACCTGGAGAGAGGATAAGGGAGGAGAATGCCTGTAGGAGTGGATGGACAATAAGGGAGGGTGTCTGCGGGTGTATGAGGTACATGAGAATGGCTGAGGGTCAATAAGGTAGAGTATTTAAGAAGATGGCACATGGGTAGGATGTCTGGCAATGGGTGTGGGTGGGTATAGGAGAACTGCCCTAAACTTGTCTTATGCTAGTGAGTTGTCTCTGACCCATAGCGATGCCATAGACACATCTCTCCCAGAACGCCCCATATCCATCTGCAATCATCTGGTAGTGTAACCATAGAGCTTTCTTGGTAAAAATACAGAAGTGGTTTACCACTGCCCTTTCCGCGCAGTAGACAAGAGTCTTCTCCCTTGATTCCTCTCCTATGCCGCTGCTGCCCAGCACAGGGGAGTTTTGACTTGTAGCAGTTTGTCTGTCTTCCACTTGCTAGCCACTGCCCAAGCTAGGAATGGAATGGGTAAGCCTCTCCTGACTCTTCCTCCTATAGTTGAGACGGTAGAGTGCTGGAAACTCTCCAGGTGCAACCCTGAGAGGGGTCTTTAACACTAAACAAGTTTAATATAACCAATTCTGCAAGTACTATAAAATATATATGAAGTGAGTGTCTTGTGGATCAAGGGGATTTACTGTGTGTTCAGTGTGTGAAGAGCAGATGAAGTCACAATAATGGGAAAACTTTAAAACCTTTAAGTTCAGCAGCCATACAGAACTTTTTGAAACCATGTATTTCTATGCAAAGCCATACTTCAAAACTAAAATTAACTGTTTATTTTCATGAAAAACTTCTTAAAATTGTAACAAAACAGGTCAAGTTGTCTTTTAATAAACCAGAACTATAACCTCACAGCATTTTTTAAATACCTTTCTAGATTTCCTTTTTTTTTAATGGATTTCCTTTTTGTTCTAGTCTTGCCTTGTGTCACTGACCTGTGAAACTTTCTGGGTTTGCTCAGCAGACTTGGACAGCAAAAGAGCTAATGTTTAGCCATGCTATTATGGAGGACTAGTCAGGAAGAACATTTGCACCAACTGCCTGCCCAAAGTATGGAAATGTTTTCTTGTACATAAATTTGGAACTTAGGTTGCTTATTATACCTAAGGTAGGGCTAAAAACATCTTCCAAAACAAATGAACATACTGATTTGCCTGGAAGAGATTGGAAAAAGTAGTGTGCCCCATGTGGGATAAGGACTGTGTCCAGCCTGATTACCTTGTATCTAACCCAGAGCTTAGTACAATTCCTGGAACACAATAAGTGCTTAAAAATTGCTATTAAAAAAAAAAATTCAGGGCAAGACTGTGCAACCGACCCACCAGGATAAGGTGCCTCACTGTGCTTAAGCTAGGCCCTCTGAGATAAAATACATTGTCAACCTGAACAACTATTAATATGTCTCACTAGTTGTAAGAATTTGATGTGACAAACCCTATTCTCAAGTGAAAAGGATTCTGGGAATTCACTGTTAGGAAATAGAAACTACTGAGGTTGGTTAACTCTTCTAGGACATAATAATAACTACTACTAGTAATTCTACTACTATTAATAATTGTTAATCACTCACTAAGTAATAATAATTATGGTATTTATTAAGTGCTTACCTTGTGCTAAGCACTGGCCTAAGCACTGGGGTAGATAACTGATAATCAGGTTGGACATTGTCTCTCTACCTCTTTGGACTCACAGTCTAAATCGGATTCAAATAAAGGATTTAATCCTCATTTAACAGATGAGGAAACTGAGGAATGACTCCTAGGCTTGTGGTATTTCCACTAGGCCACACTGTTCCCAGAGGTCAAATGAGGCAAAGGTATCTATTAGGAAGGAATTTGGGACTGGGGGACAGATGATCTGGTTTCCTAATCCTACTTCCATCTTGGTCTGCTATGTGACCTTGGGAAAGTCATTTAACCTCTATTCTCTTCTGTTTTGTCATCTGTAAACTGGGGGAAGAGTGTGAATGAATTAGCTAAAACCATCACCACCCTGCAAGAAGCTACCGATTCCCATATCCAGTTGGTTCCGGTACAAACATTTCACCTCTTAAATCTTTCTTCAACCACCTAGTCCCCTTCCTCACCTTCCTTCTCTCCTTCTCTCTTCCCACTCTGATCCTCGGAGACTTCAACATCCATATGGATGTACCCGATGACTCCTCTGCCGCCCGCCCGCTGTCCCTCCTTGACTCTGCCGACCTCCTGCTCCACCATACCGCGCCCACTCACCGACTCGGTCACACTCTCGATCTCGTCATCTCCTACCGCTGCACCATCTCCTCCCTCACCAACTCTGAAATCCCTCTCTCTGACCATAACCTGCCTCATCTCTCACACTCCCTCCCCCTGCAAATCTTTGCTACTCCCCCACAGAGACCTCTGCTCTCTCGATCCCATCCGTCTTTCCAAAAGCATCTCTCCCCACCTTGACGCCCGGTCCTCACTTCCCACTCTAGATGATCAGGTCTCCGCTCTCAACTCCGCCCTCCCTACTCATCTCAACTCTCTCGCCCCCCTTTCCCTCCGCCGCTCTCGCTCCACTAACCCACAGCCCTGGATCACCTCCTCTGTTCGCCTCGTACGCTCCTATGCTCGAGCTGCCGAGCGCTGCTGGCGAAAGTCCAAGCACCAAGCCGACCTCATACATTTCAAATTTATCCTTTCCTGTCTTAACTCTGCCCTCTCCTCCGCCAGGCAAGTCTTCTTCTCCTCCCTCATCGACACCCATGCCCGTGACCCCCGCCGATTGTTCCGAACCTTTAACTCTCTCCTTAGGCCCCCTGTTCCTCCCCCTCCCCCATCTCTCACCCCCAATAATCTGGCCACCTACTTCATCACAAAAATCAACACAGTCAGGTCTGAGCTCCCCAAAGTCACCCCTCCGCCTCTCCCCTCCCCCCCACCAACCCTCTCCCCTACTTTTCCATCCTTCCCTGCAGTATCCTCAGAGGAGATCTCCTCCCTCCTCACAAGTTCCACCCCCTCCACCTGCGCCTCGGACCCCATTCCCACTCACCTTATAAAAACCATCGCCCCTGCCCTCCTCCCTTCCTTAACTTCTATTTTTAACCACTCACCCATGTGGGACAGGGACTGTGTCCAACCTGATTAAGTTGTCTTTACCCCAGAGCTTAGAACATAAATAAGATAATAATAAAAGCTAATCCTGTCCTCTTCTCCCATCACCCTGACTTGCTCCTTTGGTTCCTCCCCATCCTGGTCCCATTTATGTATATATTTGTAACTTATTTATTTGTACTGATGTCTGTATCCCCCCTCTAGTCTGGAAGCTCACAGGGGCCAGGGAATGGGTCTGTTTATTGCTGCACTGTACTCTTCCAAGCTCTTAGCGGAGTGCTCTGCACACAGTAAACAGTAAAAGCAATTCAATGAGTGAATGAAAAAGGGGGGACTACTACATTTTCCCAGATAAAAGTAGGCAAATGGCCATGGGTAGCGCTCTCAATGCCTTTCCCACTCAAGGATGCAGGCTCACCATCAGCCAACCGAAGGACAGTTCAGTCTACCGAATGAAGGACGACTCAAAAGCATGCCCGCTGTTTTCACCTGCCAGTGATTCAGCCGGGACTTTCAAGGAAGAAATCTGTAGTCTGCACAGAGTCACCGCCATAGTACAAACACATAAAAAAACATTTAAAAATGATTTCTTCATACCCGTGAACCATAGGTCTTTAAAATGAGTCTCAGGGCAATGAGGTGCCATAGAGAATGAACAGAAGATGTAGTCACAATCATTTAATCATTAGAAGATTTGGTCAGGTCACAGGGCACCAATTGGCCCGGCACAGTGGTCAAGGACAGGCTAAGCCCTGGAAAAAGTCTCCAGGCAAATAGAGCCAAGCCACGGTCTTCCGTACAAAGTGCTGAAAGAAATTATTATTCCATCTCTGTACAAAAACAACATTTCTGGAATTGAACCAGCTTTCTGGGTAGGAGGCATAGTTGTGTATCCCGACATCAGCAGTTTGCATGACAATATAGATGTAAGCTTGCCTCAGAATAGAAAGGGAAAATTGGGTTAGTAATATTAATGTTCTGCTAAATCGTCATGCTACATGAATCTGGTTTGAATTAGTTATTGAGGCAGCCACATTCCTGAAAGAGAATGACTTTTTAGGAATAATTCTATCTTGGTACTAGAAATTTAAATCATAAAAATGGTCTTAAAAATCTAACAGGGTCTCATCAGACTTGGACAAGTCACTTAGCTTTTCTGTGCCTCAGTTTCTTCATCTGTAAAATGGGCATTAAGTATCTGTTCTCCTGCCCCACTAGACTTGAGCCCCACACAAGGCAGGAACTGACCTGGTTATCTTACCTCAGGGCTTAATTCACTTCTTGGCTCACAGTAACGGCTTAACAAATACCACTGTTATAATTGTTATTATTATTATTATTAGATTCTGCATAAAGAGAGAGTCCTCTGACAATAACGGTGATGGAATTTCTCTCAAGAACAATTGACAGACCTTGGTCCCATCACTTCTATTGGTTTGCAGGAGGTATGTAAAGGCCAGGGAAATGGGTACAATGCCTACTTCAGACTGTCACCATAACAATAGTACTCGTGGTTGAAAAATGCCTTAAAGACACCTTTTGCCTAGCATACCTTTCCCTAGTTGAGGCAGTCCTTTGACCTCAAAGGACTAAATAGTTGAATGGCAGACATGATTCCAGGAAGCTCAATCTCACGATCAAACAGTGTCATGAAGCACATTTTAAGCTTGACCTTCAGTTTGACCTCATATCCTTTTCTCTTGCCACCTCTAAAAGCCCGCTTCAGTACTAAGATCTTCATAAAAGATTCTCAAACTTCTCGTCTTCCACGTTCTTTTAAATCGTCTCCTCCAGGAAACTCTCCCTACCATTAATCAATCAATTAATGGTATTTACTGAGTGTTTTCTATGTGCAGAGCACGGTCCGAAGCACTTGGGAAAGTACATGCAATAGAGATGGTAGACAGGATCCATCAATAATGTGATTTATTGAGCACTTGCTTTGTGTAGAGCACTGTACTAAGAGCTTGGGAGAATACAACAGAGTTGGCAGACATGTTCCCTGCCCACAACGAGCTTACAGTCTATAATGGGAGACAAATATAAAAATAAATAACAGGTAGGATGGCAGCAGGGTATAAGGATACGTATGCAAATAATAAGTGGGTGGGGTGTCTATCAAAATGCATAGGGGGTATAAACCCAAGTGCACAGAGGGTTAGAGAGTAGGGTAGGGAGATCAATCAATCGATCGATCATATTTATTGAGAGCTTACTGTGTGCAGAGTACTGTACTAATTGCTTGGGAGGGCACACTGTAACAGAGTTGGTAGACATGCTTCTTTCCCACAATGAGCTTACTGTCTTGAGATGAGAAGTTAGTCAAGGAAGACTTGTAGAAGACATGAATTTAGTAGAGCTCTGAAGTCGAAGAAAGTAGTGGAATGTTGGATATGAAGTGGGAGATAGTTCCAGCGAAGAGGGAGGATGTGAGCCAAGGGTCGACAGCGAGAGAAATGAGATCGAGGTACAAGTGAGTAGGTTGGTGTTGGGGAGCAAAGAATGTGGGCTGGGTTGTAGTTAGAGGAGCAAAGTACTTCAACACTGCCCCATGACCTAAACCTCTTCCCAAGGACTTCGATATATCACTATTACTTCCTCGATTACTTCCTCCAAAATGTAATTCATTTTAGTGTCTGTTTTGCCCAGTTAGATTGCAAGGTCCTTCAGGGCAGGGATCAGGTCTATTAAATCTTTTGTACTCCCTAAAGTTCTTACTACAGCGCATAGAGGAGGCCCTCAATAAAAAATCTTGACTGCTTAATCGTCTATGCCAGGTGAACTGCAGCTGAGCTCCAGTTTCCATCATCTTGGCTTGTGGAATCTTGCTACACTAAGGACCTGGGTGTTGAGATAAGATTTTTGTCACTGCGTATCAGCTCTTCTCTAACAGCACAGTGAGGATTGGTCAAGTTGTTTAATATGTTACTGGCAGACTGCTAGCATGGCCAGCATAACATTTGGAAATCTGACAATTACTTTCTCCTACCTTGGAGGCACATTTCCTCCAAGAGGCCTTCCCAGACTGAACTTTCCTAACCTCTTCTCCCACTCCCTTCTGCGTCAGTGGAGAACCAAGGGGTTCATTAAAAATTAAACATGTCTCTCGCGATTTTCTTTTAGCAAACACCTTGACAGTGTGTCCTCCAACCACTCAGTGTTTATTAATGTTTCCTGCTAACATGAGAAGAGAACATTCTTTAATTTTCTTAAGAAAACATCAAGGTTGGATTCATTTACAGGTACAGATTCATTTGTTTGGGGAGTTCAGATGGTGGTCTGTATATGTAAGTCCTGAATAATAGAAGCAACATGTAGTGAAGACTATTAGCTGGTGATGAAAAGGAAGTCAAGGAAGTTTGAGATTGACATTCCTGATTTAACAGCAGAAAGGGAGGAAAAGGAGCCAGAGTAAAAATTGACACTAAGGCAAATGGATTTTGATTAGGAGAATGTGTGGACTTTTAATGACATGCTAATAAGATATTTTTTAGTTTGTTGAATTAGAGCTCTAAGAAAAAAGAGGCTATTTTTCTTAAAATCAAGGAGAAACATGCAGAGCATTCTGAAAGAAAAGAACTTGCATTCAGGCTGAGGGATTTAGCTGGGCTACTAAGACTGCAATTCAAGTTAACATTTATTGACTGCTCCCAGCAGGCCTTCAAGAGGCATTGACTTCCATCCAGGTTCTTTGTGGGATTTTCTGTAAGGTTGAGCTCATCCACTGTAGCATTTTGGCATCTAAGACTCTTCACTTATTTATTTTTTTAAATGGCATTTTTTAAAAGCTTACTATGTGCCAGGAACTGTTCTAAGCTCTGGAGTAGGTACACAGTGATCAGGATGGACACAGTCCATGCCCCACATGAGGCTCTCGGTCTTAATTCCCATTTTACAGATGAGGGAAGTGAGGCAAAGACAAGTTGAGAAGCAGCATGGCTCAGTGGAAAGAGCCCGGGCTTGGGATTCAGAGGTTATGGGTTCAAATCCCAGCTCTGCCACTTGTCAGCTGTGTGACCGTGGGCAAGTCACTTAACTTCTCTGTGCCTCAGTTACCTTATCTATAAATGGGGATTAACTGTGAGCCTCACGTGGGACAACCTGATTACCCTGTATCTACCCCAGGGCTTAGAACAATACTCTGCACATAGTAAGCGCTTAAGAAATACCAACATTAATTAATTAATTAAGTTGAGTGACTTGTCCAAGGTCACACAGACATGTGGTAGCGGGATTAGAACTCAGTTCTTTCTGACTCCCAGGCCCATACTCTATCCACTAGGCCATGTTACTTCTCTATGAGATTTATTCATGTATATCCTAAATGTTTCCATGCTGATTCAAGCTCTTATCACACGCTGCCTTGACTAATGCATCAGCTTCTTTACTGACCACCTTGCCTCCTGTCTCCTCGCTCTACTCCATACTTTACTCTGCTTCCCAGATTGCTTTCCTGGAACACCATTTGTTCTACACCCACTCTGCCACTTGTCTGCTTTGTGACCTTGGGCAAGCCACTAACTTCTCTGTGCCTCAGTTACCTCATCTGTAAAATGGGCATAAAGACCATGAGCTCCACATAGGACAACCAGATTACCTTGTAATTAGCACTTAGAATAGTGCTTGGCACATAGTAAGTGCTTAACAAATACCATCATCATCATTATTATTATTATCTCCACCTTTCAAAAACCTCCAGTGGTTGTCCATCCATCTTCATATCAAACAGAAACTTCATACCATTGGTTTTAAGGCAGTCAATCAATTAGCTCCCTTCCTCTTAAACTCTTAGGAGAGTACCACATAACAGACACATTCCCTGCTCACAATGAGCTTACAGTCTAGAGTAAATAATAATTGCATATGTTAATCATTTTACAGTGTTTCGGGCACTGTACTAAACTCTAGGGTAGATACAAGCTGATCAGGTTGGACAGATAAAAGCTGATCAGATTTTCTACTATAATCTAACCTGCCTACTCCATTTCTTTAATGCCCACTGTACCTTGATCTCATCTGTTTCACTGTCGATCCCTCATCCACGGTGCTCTCACTGACCTGGAACTCTCTCCCTCTTCATATCCAACAGACCACCACTCTCTGCACCTTCAAAACTCCCCTAAATTTTATCCTTTCCAAGAGGCCTTCTCTGACTAAGCCCTCAATTCCCCTACTTGGCTTTCTCTCTGCCTTGCCAATGCAGTTGGCTGTGTACCCCTTAAGAACATTGATACTCACCCCAACCCCACAGCACTTACTTACCTAGCCTTACACTCTACTATTTCCCTATTTTTTTTAATGCCTGTCTTCCCTTAAAGACATAAATTCTTTCTGGACAGGGATCTTATCTATCAACTGTATTGGAATGGAACCCCTTGCCCCCTCCTACCTCACCTCACCACTCTCCTACTACAACCCAGATCACACAGTTTGTTCCTCTAATGTCAACCTTCTGGCTGCATCTTGATCTTACCTATCTCTGGCCTGGAACGCTCTACCTCTTCATATCTTAATGACAATTACTCTCCCCACCTTCAAAGCCTTATTGAAGACAAATCTAATCTGAGAGGCTTTCCCAGACTTAAGTGCTCCTTTCCCCTTTTCCAACCCTCTTCTGTGCTGCCTTGACTTGCCCCTTTTATTCATTCCCCATCCCAGCTCCACAGCACTTATGGAGATATCTGTAATTTTATTTATTTATATTAATGTATGTGTCCCCCTCTAGACTCTAAGCTCACGGTGAGCAGGGACTGTGTTTGTTATATTGTATAATATACTCTCCCCAGTGCTTAGTACAATGCTCTGCACACAGTAAGTGCTCCATAAATATGACTGACCTACTGACTAATAGTATTTATTAAATATTACTGTGTACAGAGCACTGCATTGTACTTTGACAAGTGTCTAGTAAAATGCTCTGCACACTGTAAGCACTTAATAAATACTATTGATTGATCAATTGATTTATTATAATAATAATAATAGTGAAAATAGTATTTGTTAAGAGCTTAATATGTGACAAGCACTGCTCTAAGTGCTGGGGGGATACAAGGTAATCAGGTTGTCCCACGTGGGGCTCACAGTTTTAATCCCCATTTTACAGACGAGGTAACAGGCACAGAGAAGTGAAGTGACTTCCCCAAGATCACACAGCTGACAAGTGGCAGAGCCGGGATTAGAACCCATGACCTCTGACTCCTGATCCTGTGCTCTTTCCACTGACCCATGCTGTTTCTGAGTCCCATATGGGAAAGTGGCTTTGTCCCACCTGGTCAACTTTGCATCTATTCCAGGGTTTAGAACAGTACTAGACACATAGTAAGTGCTTAACAAATAATATAATTACTATTGATTATGTCAATATTTTTCCCATATGGATGGTCTCAGAGAGACAAAGAATCAAACTGCTTTAAGGATGGATGATATTCAACTTTACATATGGTCTTTTCCAGAAGAGGTCGATCACATTTTCACTAACACCTTAATATATTTCCTCTTTTTTTTTTTACTTAAAGAAAATGTTCAGAAGCAACAACAACCTCACACAGAAGTAGATAACAAGGCTTGGAGGGAAGCAGCGTTGCCTGGTGGATAGAACACAGGCCTGGTAGTCAAAGGGACCCGGGTTCCAATCCCAGCTCTGTCACTTGTCTGTTATGGGATCTTGGGGAAGTCACTTCATTTCTCTGGGCCTCAGTTACCTCATCTGGAAAATGGGGATTAAGACTGTGAGCCCCACTTGGGACAGGGACTGTGTCCAACCTGATCAGCTTGTATCTACCCCAGAGTTTAGTACAATGTCCAACACATGGTAAGTGATTAACAAATACAATTATTATTATTCCTCCAGACTGTAACCTCACTGTGAGCAGGGAATGTGTCTATGTTGTACTCTCCCAAGTGCTTAGTACAGTGTTCTGCACATAATAAGCATTCAATAAATAAGATAGAATGATTGAATGGGTACTCCAAAACCAGGAAAACTCACTCTCTATTCCTGAAAACACAATCAAATCTTGGTTTTATTGACACAATCCTCTCCTGATTCTCCTCCTACTTCTCTGGCTACTCTTTCTAGGTCTTGTTCACCAGTTCCTCCTATGCATCCCACCTACTAGCTGCCTTGAATCTGATGGTGAGGAGTTTCTACTTGATTTGGAGATGGATGGGCAACCATTGGAGGTACTTAAGTGGGGAGACATGCAGAATGATTTTTTAGGAAGATGATTCAGATTCCAGAAAGTCATATGAGAGGAAAGGATAGAAGCTGGAGAAAGGGAGTTCAGCAGAGAGGCTGATGCAACGGTCGAGACCAATCAGTCAGTTGTATTTATTGAGAACTAACTGTGTGCAGAGTTCTGTATTCATGCTCGGAAAGTACAAAGAAACAGAATTGGTAGACATGTTTCCTGCCCACAAGGCACTTACAGTCTGATGTGAAAAGTGCTGAAACCAGTGTGGTAGCATTTGGGATGGAGAGAAAGATTAACCTGTAGTGATGTTGTGGAGATAGGACCAACACAGTTTATTTACCGACTGAATATACAGGTTGAAGGAGAAGAGTGAGTTGAGGATAATCCGAAGGTTGAAGGCTTGTGAGTCAGACAGTCAGTCAGTCAATCGTATTTATTGAGTACTTACTATGTGCAGAGCACTGTATTAAGCGCTTGGGAGAATACAATATGATAATATAGTAGACACATTCTCTGCCACAATGAGCTTACATTCTAGAGGGGCAGACAGAAGGGAATGGGAGAAAGGGAAAGGAAGGCTTAGTTAGGGAAGGCCTGTTGGAGGAGATGTGCCTTCAAAAGGGTTTGAAGGTGGGGAGAGTGTCTGTCAGATACGAGGCGGGAGGGCATTCCAGGAGAGAAGCAGGATGTGGTCGAGAAGTGGGTGGAGAAATACTTTGAGATTGAGATACAGTGAGAAGTGAACTGTATGGGATGGGTAGGATTGGGAGAGTAGCATGGTGTCTTCAGTGATGGGAAAGTCAAGGGGAGAAGATAGTTTGGAGGAAATATGAGAAGTGCAGTTTTGAAGATTGTGGGACAGCCAGGTGACGAGGTCCTGGAGGCAGAAGGAAATGTGAGATTGCAGAGATGGGGAGAGGGCAAGACTGGCGATGGAGATGGGAATCATAGGCCCAGAGATTTAAGTGGAAACCAAGAGAGTGGATAAACTTCCTGGAGGAAATGTGTTTTTATTTGGGCTTTCATGATGGGTAGAGCAGTATTTATTCATTCAACCATATTTAGTGAGCCCTTACTGTGTGCAGAGCAATTCTGTAGGATATGAAAGGGGAGGGAGTTTCAGGCATTAGGTGTTGCGTGGTCTAGTGGAACAAGCATGAACTTGGGAATCAAAAGGACCTGCGTTCTAATCGCGGCTCTGCCACTTGTCCGCTGTGTGACCTTGGGCAAGTCACATAACTTCTTTGTTCCTCAGTTTCCTCATCTGTAAAATAGGGATTAAGACTGTGAGCCCCATGTGGGATATGAGCTGTGTCCAATCTGATTATTTTAGAGCATTTCCTGGCACATAGTAACCACTTAAGAAATGTAATTAAAAAAAGTCAGGTCAATGGTGAGAGAGATGAGAGCGAAGGACAGTGAGGAGGTTGGCATTAAAGGTGCAGAGTATGTTGGGTGAGCTACGCAGGTGTGAGCATACAGAAAACTTTACAGATATGTTCAGGTTTCTAAGAGGACATTCGGCAGTCCTTCTGCTCTCCTCCTCCAGAGTATGGCATTCCCATACCAGGCTCCTGTAAATTGTTGTGCTGTGACACTCCAGAACAAGAGTCAGGTAGAGCTAGGTTGGGGGTTCAAATTAAAAATACTAAACATAAAGGAGTCTAGTACCATAGCAGTACCAAAAAGGAGACAGACCAGAGGAAAACCATATTATCTAGAATAAAATCGCTCCCTTCTCGTGCTATGCACCAGTTAATGTTCTTTGCCCTTTCCAAGCTATTTTTTAACTCTGACCCAACTGTTGACATGTTTCTCCTAGATAAATCAATCAATCAATAAATCATTCATACTATTTGAGCACTTAGTATGTGTAGAGCACTATCCTAAGTGCTTGGGAGAGTACACTGCAACAGAAATAGCAGATATGTTCCCCACCATAACAAGCTTACAGTCCTAAATTGAAATATCTCCCAACTTTGGCTTTGTCCAGCTATTTTCCTCTTCTCCTCTAACACAGAGATCTTGGTGCTGCTTCTGACAATTCTGATGTGCTGCAAGGATCACATCTGCTGTTCCATCTGAAATCTGAAATCACACTGTGATCCAGGGTACAGTCAGTCAATAGTATTCTCCAATAGCCAGTCCAGTTTGGCAAGCAGCATGCTCTAGTAGAAAGAGCACTGTCCTGGGAGTCAGAGAACCTGGGTTCTAATTCCGGCTACGCCACTTGCCTGTCGTGTGACTTTGGGCAAGTCACTTCATTTTTCTGTGCTTCAGGTTCTTCAGTTGTAAAATGGGGATTCAATAACTGTTCTGTCTCCTTAGAATGTGAGCTCCGCAATAGACGGGAACTGTAAGCTCATTGTGGACAGGGATGTGTCTGTTTATTGTTATACTGTATTCTCCCAATTGTTTAGTACAGTGATTTCCACACAGTAAGTGCTTAATAAATATAAGTGACTGAGTCTATCCCGACCTGACAAACTTGTGTCTACCCCAGTGGCTAGAACAGTGCTTGACACATAGTAAGTGCTTAACGAATACCATAAAAAGCACTTTAATGATATGTAGACATTCTTGATTTAATGACATTCTGTCTAGCCTTTGTTTCTGCATAGCCTTTGGGTCTTAGCCGACAGGAAAGGATGATACTGGAGTTTATTAAAAGGATTATAGAATGAGGGAAATATGAAGAGAACTGTGTCCAATTTCACACTACACCACGTAGGAGGGACGGGGAGAACTTGAAGAGGGTCCAAAGGCGAGCAACAAAGCTAATTAAAGGGTTGGAAAATAGGATCCATGAAGAAAGATTAAAGGAACTGACTTTCTTTAGCCTAAGGGAGAAAGTTTAAGGGGTGACTTAACTGTCCAAGTTTATGAAGCCTTATTATAGAGAGAATGGTGACCAGATGTTTTCCATCTCCCCTGAGAAGAGAATGAGAAGAATTAATTTCACTTGCAGCAGGAGAGATTTAAGTTAGGTAGTAGGTAGAACAATCAGCGTTGCATAGCTACTCTAGGTGGAGGAAGCTTGATGAGTTGCCTTCCCTCAGAGCCCTTAAGAACAGATCGATGCCATTTTCCAAGACCCATTTTGGGGAGGTTTTTCTGAAAAGTGGGAAAAACCAGTCACTTCTGGCAACTGCTTTTATGCCTGAATTTCCAAGATTTTGCGGAAAGCTGGATGGAGTTGTTGTTATTTAATCATACTAGGCAATCTTCCATCATTCCTTCCTAATCAAGCTGCATGATCTGTATCTGTTAGTTTCTCTGTTACAATTTCAGTAAGGGTTTTCTCTCTCTGGAATTTTCTGCTTAATTATTGACTTTTTACTTCTGGGGACCAACTTTAGGCATCATATTTTCATCTCTTTGTTTGATTGATCACTTGCTTTCGTTTATGCTCAGAAAGAAGAAGGTAAGTCTCTTCTTGATTCTCTACCTCTTCCAGCTGGAAGTATCTTATGAACACTAATCCTTAAAGAACCTTCAAGAAAGTAACAATAATAGTCAGTCAGTTGGTCCATCGTATTTACTGGGCACTTACCGAGTGCACAACACTGTACTACTAAGTGGTTGAGAGAGTTGTTGCTGGTGTCTTATGCTGTCGAGTCGTGTCTGATCCGTAGAGACGCCATAGACACATCATTTCCAGATCGCCCCACTTCCATCTGCAATCACTCTGGTTGTGTATCCGTAGAATTTTCTTGGTAAAAATATGAAAGTGGTTTACCACTGCCTCCTTCAAAGCTGTAAACTTGAGTCTTTGCCCTTGACTGTCTCCCATGTCGCTGCTGCCCAGTATAGGTGAGTTTTTACTTGTAGCAGATGACCTTCCACTCACTAGCTACTGGCCAAGCTAGGAATGGAATGGACAGGCCTCTGCTTGACTCTCCCTTTTGCAGTTATGACTGGTAGAGTACTGGAAACTTTCCAGGTGCGACCCTGAGGTGGAGTCGGGAGAGTACGATATAGTGATATAACAGACACAATCCCTGCCCACAGTGAGCTTATAGACTAGATGGGGAGACAGATACTGTACTAGTAATAGTAGTGTCATTTGTTAGGAGCTGATTTTGTGTGAAACACTGTACTAGAGCCAGGAAAGAATACACCAGTGGACTTGAGTCCCTAGATAGGGTCCCTGGCCCTATAGGGGCTCAAAATCTAAAAATAAAAAGGGGGGTGAAAGGATAGGCCACAGATCCATACGAGAGATGAAACGAGGCACTAAGAGAAAGAACATAAAGACAAAAACAAAGATCAGTAAGGGACTATAACTAGAGGGCAATCACAGCGGGAGCCCCAGTGAACACTATTGCAGCAACTTCCACAGTCCTCCCGAGGTTTTATGGCGGAGCCATGCTGTGAAAGTTCTTCTCTTTCTAGTAGTGGTGGTGGAAGGTGGGTTGGGATGGAACCTCCTCAATGAGGCAAAGAAAGGCGGCATGAGGTCCTGGGGGTCTGGAAGAGGAGGAGGCCCAGGACCTTGGGGGCCGTGAAGGGGCAGGAGGAGGAAGGGCGGGGATCAGGTACTCTGATGAGTCATCCAACAGACAGAGAGGTGCAGTGTGAAACCATCTGGTGGAGAGATGTTTTCCACTTAAATGACTCCAAAGAGTGTTTCTCCCTGGGCTTAGGGGTCTCGGAGCTCAGCAAACAGACTGCATCTTGGGGAATCTCCTCGAGTCACTAAGGTAAGGTGGTGAAGTGACTTGAAATCAAGTTTGCCATTCCACTAGTGGCAACATTTCGAGGTAATTTTAAATAGTGATGAAGCATTCACCTGTGCCTGGTACTATGAAGCAGTGTGGCTTAATGGAAAGAGCATGGGTTTGAGAGTCAGAGGACGTGGGTTCTAATCCTGGCTCTGCCACTTGTCAGCTGTGTGACTTTGGCCAAATCACTTAATTTCTCTGTGCCTAGTTCCCACATCTGTAAAATGAGGATTAAGACTGTGAGCCCTACGTGGGACAACCTGATTACCTTGTATCTACCCAAGCACTTAGAACAGTGCTTGACACATAATGATAATAATAATAATGTTGGTATTTGTTCATTGCTTACTATGTGCAGAGCACTTTTCTAAGCGCTGGGGTATATACAGGGTAATCAGGTTGTCCCACATGAGGCTCACAGTTAATCCCCATTTTACAGATGAGGTAACTGAGGCACCGAGAAGTTAAGTAATAGTAATAATAATGTTGGTATTTGTTAAATGCTTACTATGTGCAGAGCACTGTTCTAAGCCCAGGGGTAGATATAGTGGATTCGAACCCATGACCTCTACATAGTAAGAGCTTAAAAAATACCATCGTCATCATTATTATTATCATTATCTGCATGCAATCTTGAGAGAGGGCTACAGAAAATGATCAGAAATAACCGGTTTCCCAGTAACCAAGGTCAAGCTGCCAATTGCAATGTATTTTCTATTTCATCTTATTTACTTCATTCTGGCCTTGTTTTTGGTTTGTAGTGTTTGGTTCACGTCGGTTTTCAAGCATTTCCCCTGTCCTGAATAAAAAGGGTGGGCTCATCCTAAGGATCAGATGTATAAAATAAACTATCTCTCCTGCTTTCCAAAGGCCATAGAACAAAATCAGTTTGAAGGGATGCAAGTTTTTCCCCTGGTTTTATTGGTTTCATAGGAAGGAAACAATAGCGTCAGCCCCCAAATAACCCCAACTAACAATCGGGCAGGATGATTTAATATTTTTTGCAACTCTTTTATTACTTGGCATCTTAGGGAGATTTGAATTAGACACTGAATTATCTCCTTTGAAAACATCTCCCTCAAATAATTAGACTATTATTAGGGACGAAGTAGCCAACATCAAAAGCATGAGCCATGGAAGTCACGCCACGAGCAGACTTCGCTGAAAATGTAAAACGTTCCTAGCACCAGAGGTCACTGTGATAAATAAGAGGATGTGCAATAACTAGTTACAAGTTTGTCAAGGAACTGGCATACAGATTCCAGTGGAAAAAGACCGTTTTTCCTCCTAAGAAGATGCTCATTCTGTTCATGACTTGGGGTGGGTGCTACCCTACTCCCTGCTGCCGTAATTAAACATTTCTCCGAGGTGAGAGTGAATTGGAAGTTATAACTAACTAGGAAACAACATCAGTTTGAGAATCGAGGAGCTCGCTACTAAAACAGAAGAAATAGACGATCAACCCAGCAGAAGGCCCAGATGGTAGTAATTACATAAAAAAAAAAACCTCCCCCAATTCTAAGGCTGTACTTTGTTTCAGGGCCAAGATTTGTTTAATTCTCTTCATGCACAAAAGGAACAAGCAAGTAACCTGTTATTAATCACATCACCCAGTGCATTTTCACTTTATAAATCAAATTAGTAGCAATAAAATAATCTGGTGTAATGATGGCACAAGAACTTTCTGGATAGTTCATGAACTAACCACTCAGTTCTCCTAATCCACAATTTTAGCCACAGAGTGGTCGTTGAGATGGAATTCAAGACACTAAACCGTTGTTAACAATATTTTTATTTTACAAGAAATTCCTTGATAAAGTCAACCACATGTCAATGCAGGCCAGGGAGTAAACAGAGTTTTGGATTTCTCAGATTTAATTGCAATGAATAGTGTGTGATTGCCCACCAAATCAATAACCAGGGTTGAATACAAGTAGATGCATTGAGTGATTGGAGGGATTGTTCTGGGGGACTGTTGCTGGAGTGACTTCTTTCTCCACCCTATCTCCATGGGCAGATGAATTATCCACAAGGTGGGATAAATCAGGAGATTCAGGAGAAACAGAGGATCCAGATTCTAGTTTTCTAATCTGAATCTAATCTGAATAATTAAACGTCAAATGTAAAGAAGCCATTGAAAATTGAAAAGGAAGATGATGTTGGAAAACCTTCCACTTGCAGGATTTTGTAAAATAATTTTACAAAATAACATTTTATTGGATATATAAATTGCTTATGCTTATGTTTGAAGATGATAGCAGCAATCATTTTTTATTTGGAGTCAAATTACAATACAAATTCATAGTATCTGTGGGGCTGTGTCTACCCATGTGAACTGGGGATCGCCCTAGAGAAAATTTAGATTAAAATTTCTTTTCAAATTTGTTTGGCTTGACGGTTCAGTTTCAACTTTACCAAGACGTTATAATCATATAAATAATAATTATGGTATTGGATAAGTGCTTTTTTGTGCTAAGCACTGTTCTAAATCCTGGGGTAGCTGCAAGGTAATCAGGTTGTCCCATGTGGGGCTTGCAATCTTAATCCCCATTTTACAGATGAGGTAATTGCCCAAGGTCAGAAAGCAGACAAGTGGCAGAGCCAGAATCAGAACCCACAGCCTCTGACTCCGAAGCCCTTGGTCTTTCTACTAAGCCATGCTGCTTCTTCACCATGGACATGTGGACCTAGGCTTTGAGTGTATCATAGCCAAAAAAATATGAATCACCTTGGATATTTCAAGATGGATATCCATCTGTTTATCATTAGAAATACAATTATCATAAACTTAACTTTATATGAAAGAAAGATTAAAGATAATGAGTGCTTTCAAACTTGCTACTGGTTACTACAATTTGTACAACCTTTGACCTCTATTACAATTAAAACAAATTAGTCAGATTTGTATCTGGCCAATGGAGTTAGCAAATAGATTGTTTTCACCTAATCTGGATTTGATTTCTGTTCTAAACCTGCTTGCTTTTCTGTCTGTTTTTCTAATTCTGACTGCTAT
Source organism: Ornithorhynchus anatinus (assembly GCF_004115215.2). Classification (NCBI taxonomy): domain Eukaryota; kingdom Metazoa; phylum Chordata; class Mammalia; order Monotremata; family Ornithorhynchidae; genus Ornithorhynchus; species Ornithorhynchus anatinus. Next base: position 151,825,769 of record NC_041729.1, on the reverse strand, counting down.
CCAAAATATCATTTCCTTCTCAATGAAATACACCATTAAGTTTTCAAGTTGGGAGCCAGTAAGAACCTTTTAAAGTCTCTTTAAAATTAATTTAACATATACTTGGTTGGTATCCTTGAAAAATATAATTGTGAGTGAAAAAGCCAGGGTTTGGAGTTAGCTAAAGGGAAAGAAAAGAAAGAACTATTTTATGGGGAAGCCATTGCAAACGTCATCCTCCACTCTGTCCCAACAACTGGAATAAAAGAAACCAGCATAAATAGTCTGGCCTAGTGGAAAGACACAGGACTGGAAATCAGGAGATTTAATAATGACAAGTATTAGTACTATCATTAAATCTGTTAAGTGCAAGCAGTGTGGCTTAGGAGCCCGGGCTTGGGAGTCAGAGGTCGTGGGTTCTAATCCCGGCTCTGCCACTTGTCAGCTGTGTGACCTTGGGCAAGTCACTTAACTTCTCGGTGCCTCAGTTACCTCATCTGTAAAATGGGGATTGAGACTGTGATCCCTATGTGGGACGGGGACTGTGTCCAAGCTGATTACCTTGTATCTACCCCAGTGTTTTCTACAGTGACTGGCACATACCAAGTGCTTAACAAATATCATAATTATTGCAGTTATTGACAACATTAATTTACTTCCCTGTATTCTCCGTAAGAATTTGAGGTGAGCTTCTAACAGGATCTGATATTTTTATGTCCACCCCACGTTTAATACAGTTCTAATTCCAACTCCTCCTATTTGCCTTCTGTGTGACCTTGAACACATCATGTACTTTCTATTTTACAGCTTCCTGATCTGTAAAATGAGGATTAGATAGATAACTCTTCTCCTGCCACTTTAGACTGTAAGCCCCATGTGGGACAGAAACTGCATCTAACCTGGTTAGCTTGTATCTACCCCCGTGCTTTGTACAGTTCTTGGCAGATAGTGTTTAAAAAAGACCGCAGTTATTATTGTTATAGAAGCTGTCCCATTTCTCTGGCATATGTAATCCTGTGGCATGCGCTTGGCTTCTCTCAGGCAAAAGATAATTGAATACCATTGAAATGTGTTTGGGGAGGGAAACAATAGAGGGAAAACGCATAATATTTCACTTACGAAGTAAGAAAGGGACCATTTTGAATCTATTCAAAATCTGAGCAGTGGTCTTAGTGAAAGCCTGGGTTGTTTGGACATATTAAGCTTGAGGTGCCAGTGGGACATCCATGTAGAGTCATTCTGAGGCAGGAGGAGAGGTGAGATTGCAGAGAAAATGAGAGGTTAGGGCTAGCAAGGAAGATTGGTGAGTCATCCACCTAAATGAAGAAGTGTAAACCGAGAGGAGAAGGGGATCTAGAACAGCATGGCCTAATTCATTCAGTCATTCATTTATTCATTTAATCATATTTATTAAACTAAGCGCTTGGGAAGTACAATTTGGCAACAGATAGAGACAATCCCTATCGAATGACAGGCTCACAGTCTAGAAGGGGGAGACAGACATCAAAACAAGTAGACAGGCATCACTACCAAGAAAATAGATCAATAGAACCATAGATAAATGCACATCATTAATAAAATGAATAGAGCAATAAATATGTACAAATATATACAAGAGCTGTGGGGAGGGTAAGGGGGTAGAGCAGAGGGAGGGAGTAGGGGTGATGGGGAGGGGAGGAGGAGCAGAGGGAAAGGGAGGGCTCAGTATGGGAAGGCCTCCTGGAGGAGGTGAGCTCTCAGTAGGGCTTTGAAGAGAAGAGAATTAGTTTGGTGGATGTGAGGGAGGAGGACATTCCAGGCCAGAGGTAGGGTGTGGGCCAGGGGTTGACAGTGGGACAGTGGGACAGGCGAGAATTAGGCACAGTGAGGAGGTTAGCGACAGAGGAGTAGAGTGTGTGGGCTGGGCTGTAGTTGAAAAGGAGGGAGGTGAGGTAGGAGGGGGCAAGGTTGATAGGCAACCGCTGGAGATTTTTGAGGAAGGGAGTGACATGCCCAGAGCGCTCCTGCAGAACGATAATCCGGGCAGCGCAGTGAAACTTAGACTGAAGAAGGGAGAGGATGGGAGATCAGAAAGGAGGCTGATGCAATAGTCCAATCGGGATATTATGAGAAATCATACCAGCAAGGTAGCAGTTTGGGCGGAGAGGAAGGGGCAGATCTTGGTGATGTTGTGAAGGTGAGACCGGCAGATTTTGGTGACAGATTGGATGTGTGGGGTGAATGAGAGAGCAGAGTCAAGGATGACACCGGGGTTGCGGGTCTGTGAGACGGGAAGGGTACTAGTGCCTTCCACAGTGACAGGAAAGTCAAGGAGAGGACAGGGTTTGGTAGGGAAGATAAAGAGCTTAATCTTTGTCATGTTGAGTTTTAGGTGGTGGGTGGACATCCAAGTGGAGATGTCCTGAAGGCAGGAGGAGATACCAGCCTGAAGGAAGGAGGAGAGAACAGGGGAGGAGATGTAGATTTGGGTGTCATCAGCGTAGAGATGATAATTGAAGCTGAGGGAGCGAATGAGTTCACCGAGGGAGTGAGTATAGCTGGAGAACAGAAGGGGAGCAAAAACTGACCCTTGAGGAACCCCTACAGTTAGCAGATGGGAGGGGGAGGAGGAGCCTGTGAAGGAGACCAAGAAGGAATGGCCAGAGAGATAAGAGAAGAACCAGGAGAGGATGGAGTCTGAGAAGCCAAAGTTGGATAATGTGTTGAGAATAGGGGATGGTCGACATTGAGAGGTCGAGGAGGATTAGCATAGAGTAGGAGCCATTGGATTTGGCAAGAAGTAGGTCAGAGGTGACCTTTGAGAGGGCAGTTTCGGGGAAGTGGAGCGGACAACTTGTTCTAGCAGTTTGGAAAGGAAGGGTAGGAGGGAGATAGGGTGATAACTGGAAGGGGCAGTGGGGTCAAGAGAGGGGTTTTTTTTAGGATGGGGGAGACCTGGGCATGCTTGAAGGATAACAGCATAAGCCCTGGAGTCAGAAGGATGTGGGTTCTAGTCCCGACTCTGCCACTTTTCTGCTATGTGACCTTGGGCAAGTCATTTAGCTTCTCTGTGCCTCAGTTACCTCATCTGTAAAATGGGAGCCCATGACTGTGAGCCCATGTGGAATATGGACTAAGTCTAACATGACTACCTCATATCTATTCCAGAGCTTAGAATAGTGCCTAGCACATAGTAAGCACTTAACAAATTTTTTTTAAAAAAACAAAAAAAATTAACAACATCTAATTAGCTTACATCTAATCCATTTGCACTCACTTGGGAATTTTGTCATACCAGAAAAGACCCAGATTGTGGGAAAAATGCTCCCTGATTCTCCCATTGGGTTCCATGCAAATTTTTCATTAGAAGCAAAGGCTATTAAAGAACTAATTGTATTTCTATTAGACTTTGCTTCTCTAATATATCAAAACACAATAAAACCCTTATGGGAAGTTCCCACTTTATAAAGTTTTCCTGTAAGATTTTATATATGCCCATAATTTTCCTTTTTTTCCTACTAAAATATTTTCTATATCCAAGTTTTTTATGTAGCTGGTTGCACCAGAATTATGAAGGTATTTTACTGTATTTAAAGATTGGAAGAACAGGCTAAAATCTAGGATATAGCTTTGATATTTTGATCAAATGGCAGCTATAACCTCTCTGGTAACGGATAACTATAAATGATATATAGAAAGAGGAATTAGGAGTGTGAATATTTACTTAGTTTCCCCATTTTTTCATTATGTGAATAATATTCACAGCTGTCATCAATTTTGAAAAAGATCTTTTTTTCTCTGGAAAACTACGTTAACATATTTAGTAGCAGGAAAATAAATTTAATGTTTCTTTTGAATAGTAACAGTAAATGTGGGATTTTTTAAGGGATTTTACAAAGCACTGAACTAAATGCTGAGGTAGATAAAAGATATCAAATCAGAGCTAGTTCCTGTCCACATGGGACTCACAATCTAAATAGGAGGGAGAACAGCTACTGAATCCCTCTTTTACATTTGGGGAAACTGATGCACAGAGAAGTTATTTGCCCAAGGTCACATATCAGTCAACTGTCACAGGCAAGATTAGAGTCAGATCTCTTGATTCTCATCCAGTTCCGAATCCACTAGCCATGCTAATGACAATGTGTATTTCCATTTCTTTCCATTAGAATGTGTAATACTCTTATGAGTGACCATCATATTGGTCTATCATTTGGAATCTTAAAAATATTCTGAAGCCAAAGGCAAGAAAAGTATAAAATACCCTAAGTGTTTGGTTCTGCCATTTTTCTGCTGTGTGACCTTGGGCAAGTCACTTCACTTCCCTGTGCCTCAGTTCCCTGATCTGTAAAATGGGGATTAAAAGTGTGAGCCCCATGAGGGACAACCTGATTACCCTGTATCTACCCTAGTGCTTAGAACAGTGCTTGGCACATAGTAAGTGTTTAACAAATGCCATAATTTTTATTATTTGGAATGAAGATTTGCTTCATGTAGTTGTTTCCGAGTCCAGTTTTGACCAATCACGATATACAGTGGCATGAAAGTGAAAGTAAATCACCATAGTTATCTCGTTATGAGGAAAAAAAGGACGAGAGATCAAGTGGAAAGAGGCGGGCCTGTGAGTCAGAGAACCTGGGTTCTAATTTTAGCTCTGCTACCTACCTGCTGTGTGACCTTGGGCAAGTCACTTAACATCTCTGTTTCTCATTATCCTCATTTGTTAAATGGGGATTCAATACCTATACTGCCTCCTATTTAGACTGTATTTCCCACAAAGGAAAGGGACTCTATATGATCCAATTATCTTGTGTGTATCCTAGAGGTAGGAATAGTACTTGAAATACAGTAAGCGCTTCAAAAATGCCATATATTATTATTAAAACATATTTTGAACCTCTGTTGTTCTTTCCCGAGTGTCTAGTACAGTGGATTGCTGAATATATAATATACAAGTGAACATAAATTCACAGAGGGTACATCTTTCCCTCCATTTTAATATGGAAATTCCAGAAAGACAGCTAACGTCTCGGGAAATTTTGTGTGGGAAAAGAATGTACTCTCAGGATCAAAATGGCCTTCCAAATCAGAATGTATATTTTAAAAAATGCACAGAGCTTGAATTGCTCATGAAAGAAAAGAAGTAAAGCATCAGAAATACACAATTTTTTAAAAGCTACTGACGAAAGCAGAGTGAAATATCAGGTCTCATTCTCACACTTTTCACCCCTCTCTGTTTTATTTCAGGAGAGTATATTCATAATTACTAAGAAAAGTTAAACTATTTATAAGTCTTATTCAGAGAAAAGAACTCATGTAAATAAATCAGAAATGTATAAGGTTTGTGGGGCCTAAGGTTGGCTAACATTTTTTATTCAAGTAATCCCAGAAAACCTTGGAGCTGAATTCCCATGGAATAGACCAGGAAAGCAAAGGGTTGAGACATATGGAGAAAGAGCAGGGCCTAGATTAATAGATCCTTCAGTTTCAATGAATCCTTTTTTTCCACAGTCCTTTCCTGCTGCTAATGTGCTCATGCTGTACTTTTTTTCTAGTAATAACATTTAATAATATCTGTTTTTTCCTGAAAATGTCAATGGAAAACATACTTACAAAGGAGATCTGTCCATATAAACCAGTCTAAATTACATCTTAAAGGCAACCGCTATGTCCTCCAATAATTGCTACCACAGGATTTTCAACAGCTCACTAAAGACAAGTTTAAATTACTTTTTGAAAAAACCCTTCATTTCTGGGTTCCAATAAAGGATTTTATAAGTTATTTTCTGGTCTCGTTCGCCTAGTGATTATGTTAAATAAGTACCAAAATTTTGAGCTGAAAATAGTCCCTTTTGTGCACACAGTAATAGTAATGAAGACAGTATGGTTTTCATGTTGATCTTTTAGTTGGAGATGGCACCCACAGAATGAGATTTTTGGTATTAATAACCACTTCACTGCATTTCTGGTTCAAATATGGAATTACGTAATATGGTTCCATAAACCTCAGTCATATACTTGGAGAACCTGTCCATTTGGGTGTTTTGTTTTTAACTGCAATATCTGATGAGCATCTGATGAGATTAATGAAGATGTCATATGTAAAAATCCATAAAAACAAGGGAGAATTGTGGCAACGGTAATAATTATAATTCCTAGGGCTTATTATATATGGTGAGAGCTAGACTAAATGCTAAAAAAGGTATATTGTACACCATAAGCAGATCAGATACAGTTGCTGCCCCACATGGGACGCACAGCCTAAGGGGAAGGAAAACAAGTATCATCCCCATTAGTACAAAATGAGGAAACTGAGGCACAGAGAAGTTGTGACCTGCCCAAGGCCAACTGGCAAGCAGATGGAGAGCTTGGGAATCGAATCCAGATCCCCTACCTCCCAGTCCATGCTCTTCTCACTGAGTCACGGTGTTTCTCAAAAGGGTTCTATTCCCTGAGACTTACATAAAGTCACTATGAATCAGAAATGACTCGACGGCATTTAATGATGATGATAAGGTTATTAATACAACTCCCGTAAAAGAAAACATTTTTTTCTTCCAAACCATATTCCCACTTGGTATCTCATAGCAAGGCACTTTACTTCTCTGGGTCTCAGTGTTGCTCAGTGGAAAGAGCCAGGGCTTGGGAGTCAGAGGTCATGGGTTTGAATTCCGGCTCTGCCACTTGTCAGCTGTGTGGCTGTGGGCAAATCACTTAACTTCTCTGTGCCTCAGTTCCCTCATCTGTAAAATGGGGATTAAGACTGTGAGCGTCACGTGGGGCAACCTGATTACCCTGTATCTCCTCCAGTGCTTAGAACAGTGCTCTGCACATAGTAAGCACTTAACAAATACCAACATTATTATTATTATTATTCATCTGGAAAATGAGGATTGAGACTCTGAGCCCTAGGTGGGACAGGCATAGTGTCCAACCTGATTATCTTGTATCTACCCCAGCACGTAATACAGTTCCTGGCACATAGTAGGCACCTAACAAATACCACGATTATCATTATTATCTTCACCCGATCGTAGATTATGCTACACCATAAAAGCCTTCAAAGAAGGGATCACGTGTATTTATTCTATTGTACTCTCCCAAGTGCTTAATATAATACTCTAAACACAGCAAGCAGCCAATAATACTATCTGATTGATTAACCAAAACCATAGCGATTGATTTCTGAATCACATGCACTCCCATTCAATCAATCAGTTATATTTATTGAGCACTTACTGTGTGTAGAGAACTGTACTAAACGCTTGGGAGTACAATGTAACAGAGTTGGTAGACACATTCCCCTCCCACAGTGAGATCACAGGCTACAGGGGGAGACCGACATTAATATAAATAAATGTTACAGATGTGTATGTAAGTTCTGTGGGGCTAAGGGAGAGGGGAATAAACGGAGCAAATCAGGGTGATGCCGAAGGGAGTGGGAAAAGAGGAAAGGAAGGCCTAGTCGGTGAAGGCCTCTTGAAGCTGTGCTTTCATTAAGCCTTTGAACATAGGAAGAGTGAACGTCTGTCAGAAATGAAGAGGGAAGGTCATCCAGGACAGAGGCAAGACATGAGTGAGAGGTCAGCGGCGAGGTAGACGAGATTGAGGAACAGCGAGGACGTTGGCAATAGAGGAGCGAAGTGTACGGTCTGGATTGCAATAACAGAGCAGAAACTTGAGGTTAGGAGGGGGCAAGATGATTGAGTACATTAGAACTGAAAATTAAGACTAGACTAGAGACTGAGATCACTATGTTGTCAACTCATTTTGTTACCTCTGGACAAATACCAAGACTGACACACCCAGGAAGAAACAAGTCAAGGAACCTGAGCAGGATGTTGAATTTTTAAGTTGACAGTCACCAGAGTTATGGGGGCCAAATGAGAAAAGGAAAAAAAAAGGGGAGAATTAAAGGCTCTGAGAGCAGAGATGAAAGAAAATTGCCACCCACCCAGTATCCACTTCTAAGGTCAAAGTAGAGGAGCTGAAAATGTAACTGAACCTCTTTTCACCCATAAGCCAATGCAGACTAAAGTCAGACAATGATTTGGTATGTAAAACCATAAACCCTAGACGCTGTAAGAAAGTTTAGTGACACAAAACAGTTTATATCTCTGTAACGGGGAGAAAAATATTGGATGGGTTTGAGTAAACTTAATACTACTTTGACCCTATACTGTAAATATGATCCATGTTATTGACATTATAAAGTTTTCTGTAAACATAACTGTCTCTCACCAAACCCCGGGAAATAAATTTCTCCTTATGTACCACCGTCAATGTTTCCACGTCTCACTTACATTTAGATTTTCTTCAGAACAATGTTAGAGTGAGAACTCTTTTGTTTATGAAAATATAGAAATCGGGGAGCCAGGGAAAACTGCTTAGAAAGTCCAAGCACATTGAATGTGTAAGAGTTGGAGAGGTAGCTGTTATTTTTATTATTTTTTCATGGTATTTGTTAAGCTCCTTCTATGAAGCAGGAACTGTACTAAGCACTGGCGTAGATGCAAGGTTATCTGAGTGGGCACAGTCTGTCTCACATGGGGTTCATAATATTGATCCCCATATTACAAATGAAGTAACTGAGGCACAGAAAAGTTAAGTAACTTGCCCAAGGTCATTCAGGTGATAGAGCTGGAATTAGAATGCAGGTCCTCTGATTTCCAGACCCGTACTCTTTCTGCTAGGCTATGCAGTTTTGGGGCGGGGAATGTGTCCATTTATTGTTGTAACGTACTCTCCCAAGCGCTTAGTACAGTGCTCTGTACACAGTAAGCACTCAGTAAATACGATTGCCTGACTGACTGCTTCTCTTATTTGTCAAAATACCTTTCCAAACAATCCTGATCTCTTTAAGATCTGTGTTTGCCTGCACTTATCTGAAAGTGTTGTGTATTGGTCACAGAATCAAATGAAAAAGTCAGGAGCAGAACCCATTTGAGAATGGACTTGCAAATACATGTGTCCAGCTTGTACCCCAGAGAACCAGAAAAATAATGGGAATTTGTCTTTCTCTGGCCTCAGGAAAATGAAAAATGTGGGAATGGTGACTGTCAAAGGATTTTTTTTTTTCCCCAGGAGAAGAAATAAAAACTTTGGAAATTTTCAAGCATTACATTTGCCCTTCCCATTCTACCTGGTTTCATTTTTCAGCATGAGTGGAATGGAGTGGATATCTCCTTCAAGGACTGATCTTCTGAGATTGTTCCTTGGTCTAGGAATGTGGGGAATGCATGGTATTGATAAGACAGACTGAAGGGAATGGTTTCAGCAGGGGTGGAGAAGAAATGGCATAGTAAGCAAGCATTAGAGGTTACACACATTATGTTTCATTCTGATTCAAGGAGGGGAAAGTTGATTTTGTTTTTCACCCAACCTCAGACAGGCAGATAATAGCCTTGGTCCATGTTCCTTTGCTCTAGTTACATGTGTCACACAGTCCTCCAGAAATATTTAATCACTGAAGACAGTGAATAAATTTTTGTCCTAAAAAGATATTCAGATTCTCCTTCTTACCTTCACTCACCTTCTCTCTTTTCCTCTCTACTTCTCTTCCACCTACCTTTTTCTCTCCCTTTCTCCCTTGAGGGGTTTCAATTTTCTTTACCTGAGGCCTCTAGATCTCTCGATTGTTCCCTATCTCTTTGATAGGGAAATTTACCATTCAGACTGGACATCGGCTTCAGATTGGAATTGGACGGGCACTGAGTAAACAGTTGGTTAACAGTCACATCTCACAGTCAATGAGGAATTTCAGACAGTCTTAATGTTGCTATTCAGACAGTCTCCCAGGAAGAAAAAGAGAGCCAAAGGCCAAGAGCATGGCTAACCGCAGACAGATCAGAGGCATTGTAGCTATTACAGGAGAACATATGGGGTTTTATTCATACTGCCCTGTCATACACAGCTCCCAGAGTTTTCAAAAAGGTCTAGGATTTATTTGGATTTATTCACTGATCTGGAATCAGTTATAATCCATCAAGTTGACATCAAAATAATGTGCAGAGGGGTTAAAGCATTTGGCCAGTTGTTTATTAAAACAATCTAGTTCAAATATCACCAATTAAAAACTCGACAGTACGGTTTAAAAACCTTTCAATTTCCTCCTAACAGGGGTCTATTCTCCTTTAGATAAGAAGCCTTTTCTCTGGTAGTTGATGTTAATGGATATGAGCCAAGTACCTTAATAGTCTCGGTCACTTATTAAACAGACAGTGGCAATTGATAAACTTAGTGTTGCACATTCTGAAATTTAAAATTTTGGATCTTCAAAGCCAGCAGGCACTAGTGAACAGTGTCTAATTACATTTCAGCACAGGGTGAACACACACACACACACACAAAGCTGTATTTGACAATGACGCTGAACTGATGCTAAAATGAGATCATCTACACTCACACGAGACTAAAAACTGACATGTGGCCCAGTTATCTTCTTCATTGTGTACATGTAAAGATAGCTTCTTGCTTGCTAATGAGTATATTCCATAAATAAAGTGCTAAAAGTGTTGACATAATTCCGCTACTTAGGCAGCACACTGACGAAAGATGCAATGATAGACAGGGAAATGATAGACTAGAAAACAGAATCTAGAAGGCTAGCACAACTTTTGGGAGACTATCGAGCAGTATATGGCAGTAGTATGGTCATTCTGTTACATTATATTCTACCAAGTGTTTAGTAGTACTCTGCACACAGTAAGTGAAGCAGCATGGCTCAGTGGAAAGAACCCTCACTTGGGAGTCAGAGGTCATGGGTTTGAATCTGGCTCTGCCCCTTGTCAACTGTGTGACTGTGGGCAAGTCACTTCACTTCTCTGTGCCTCAGTTGCCTCATCTGTAAAATGGGAATTAAGTGTGAGCATCACGTGGAACAACCTGATTACCCTTTATCTACCCCAGCGCTTAGAACAGTGCTCTGCACATAGTAAGCGCTTAACAAATACCAACATTATTATTAAGTGGTTGATAAATATGATTGATATATCTATGGCTTTATATGGATAATGAGAGAGAGAGAGAAAGAGAGAGGTGGGGGGGTGAGGAGGGGAGAAAGAACCCATCTGTTTTTGAGACTGCATCTTGGTATCAAGGTCTTTGCAAAAACTTTGCTCAAATACAGTAACCTCTACACTGATTTCTGCCTCGCTGGATGGTCAGCTCCTGGAAATCATCTCCACCACTTTTGATGTTTGTAACCTGTTGAGATAGAGAAGCAGCGTGGCTCAGTGGAAAGAGCACAGGCTTGGGAGTCAGAGGTCATGGGTTCGAATCCCAGCTCTGCCACTTGTCAGCTGTGTGACTGTGGGCAAGTCACTTAACCTCTCTGTGCCTCAGTGACCTCATCTGTAAAATGGGGATTAAGATTGTGAGCCTCATGTGGGACAACCTGATCACTCCGTATCTACCCCAGCACTTAGAACAGTGCTCTGCACATAGTAAGCGCTTAACAAATACCAACATTATTATAGTAGTGCTTCTTAGGGGACAAGAACTGTAAGCTTGTCTTTAGACTGTAAGTTCATTTTGGGCAGGGAATCTTTCTGTTTATTGTTATAACGTACTCTCCCAAGTGCTTAGTACAGTGTTAAGAGGTTAGAGAATACGATTGAATGAATAAATATTACAACTCCAGAGACCAGATCTCTTTCTGTGTCCTCAAACTTGGTGGCACAAAATAGATAATAATAATAATGTTGGTATTTGTTAATCAGGGTAATCAGGTTGTCCCAAGTGAGTTTCACAGTCTTAATCCCCATTTTACAGATGAGGTAACTGAGGCACCAAGAATTTAAGTGACTTGCCCTAAGTCACAGAGCTGACAGGTGGAGAACAAGACTGGATCTACCACTCAATCCTGCTTCATTACAGTAGTGATAGGTGGGTAGAGGGTCAGACAGGGCACCAGCAACCCTGACTCAATTAATACACCCTTGTGTGGAGAAGGCTGAGGATTTTGGTGGAACATACCAAAGCAGCTGAATTTGCTGGTCTGGTCTGGTGATGACGTGAAATGTTTGAAAGAGCTTTGGAAACAGAAAAGAGCTCTAGTTGGTCTCTGCATTTTTCCTGTATCTGCTGTGCTGGGTTTTGGTCTGAAGCCACATTTAGGTATTGCATGGTCGACTCTTTTCTTCAGTAGTCAGTTCCAGAAGAATTCTGGCTAGAATCCTGCCTACAGTGGAAGCCAGGGAGATAGTCCTATCATTTCCAGTCAACTTCTCCCCTTCCTTCTTGAAGATAATAATAATAATAAATTAAGGTATTCATTAAGCACTTACTATGTGCCAGGGACTATTCTAAGTGCTGGGGTAGAAACAAGATAATTGGGTTGGACACAGTCCCTGTCCCATATAGGGCTCACAGTCCTCATCTTCATTTTATGGATGAGGGAACTGAGACACAGAGAAGTGATTTGACCAAGGTCACACAGCAAAGTGGCAGAGCCAGGATTAGAACCCATGGCCTTCTGACTCCCAGCCCATGCTCTATCCACTAGGCAATGCTGCTTAGTCTCATGTCCATGTCTCATGAGGAAAACATCCCCTCCAAGCTAGACGATGCCATGGCCTCTACATGCTTTATCATTGGTAAAGAGTAATCATAGAAGTCACTTCCATAAAGTCATGATCTTCTAGGTTATGAAAGCCATCTTCTCTGCTCATGGGAGACATGTTCAGCTGTGAGTTCTCTGTTGGCAGGAATGTGTCTGCTTATTGTTACATTGTACTCTCCCAAGCGCTTAGTACCGTGCTTTGCACATAGTAAGCATTCAATAAATGCAATTGAATGAATGAATGAATGATTGTTGTAGGATTCTTTCCATCTGTGTAAGATTCCCTCTTTATAGTGAAGGTGGTTCTTTCTGACTTGTTTAATGGTGTCATGGTATTGAATATGGGGAGACATTAATAGTAATATTTATTAAGTCCTTACTATATAATAATAATAATAATAATAATTGTGGTTTTGAGATTGTGAACCCTATGTGGAGCAGGGACTGTGTCCAACCTGACAAATTTTTATCTACCCCAGAGCTTAGTACAGTGCCTGGCACATAGAAAGCACTTTACAAATAAAAAGAAACAGAAAAAAAAGAGATGGCATCTCCAAGTTGGAAGGGGATCTTAGGAAGATGCTTCTGGAATCCACATTTTCAAGAAGGAAGGGGAAAAGTTGCCTGGAAAAGATATGTTCATCTCACTGCTTCCATGACAGGCAGGGTTCTAGCCAGAATCCTTCCGAAGCAGACTACTGAAGAACAGAATCAATCTATCAGTCAGTGGTATTTTGTTCAGGGCTCCCAGTGTGAAGAGAACTGTACTAAACGCTTGGGAGACTACAGTACAATAGAGTTAGCAGACATAATCCCTGCCTATGATGAGCTAACAGTCTAGTGTCAACCAAATTATTTGTTTGCTGACTTTCAGCATATCCCTGGATCGATTCAGCTTTGGCAACTAGCCATAGAGTAAGTTTCTTAATATGATTTGTAAGACCTGTCACCCGTGACCCATATGTCATGAAGAACTCAGTGCTCTTCCTACAATTCTTGCTTTACCGAAATCATTTTTATAAGTCATTGGATCTTTGTCAGGAAACCAGTCCAGACGCAGTAAAACACTCAGCTGAATGAATGAGTATTCTCTCTTGCCAGCCCACAATCAATCAATGGGATTTACTGAGTGCTTACTATGTGCAGAGCATAGTAAATGGCACTTGGGAAAGTACAATACAACAGAATTAGCAGACACATCCCCTGCCTAAAATGAGCTTAACCTCTAGAGGGAAGACAGACCATAATATGAATAAATAGGTAATTTATAATATGTAAAATGAAGATAGTAGATGAGTGCTGTGGGGTTGGGGAGAATATCAAATATCTAAAGGTCATAGTCATGTTACCAACTTGCCGGTCTCTCAGAATAGTTCCTATTTGCTTTTCACATTGTACATAGAGATGCAACATGGCTTAGTAGCAAGAGCATGGGCTTATGAGGCTGAGGACATGGGTTCTAATCCCTGACTCTGCCACTTGTCTGCTGTGTGACCTTGGGCAAGTCACTTAACTTCTCTGTGCCTCAGTTACCTGATATGTAAAATGAAGATTGACTGTGAGCCCCACGTGGGACAACCTGATTACCTTGCAGCTATCCCAGCACTTAGAACAGTGCTTGACAGATAGTAAGCACTTAAAAAATATCATCATTATTATTATTATTATTGTCTCTGGTTGCTGGGCTTCCTTGTTCCACTTAGGATGTGGTTTCTTTATTTTCCAGGAGCTTTATGTTTAGTTTTTTTCATAGATTGGTTTCTGCTTCTCCATGCATTGGTTATATTGTTAGTTCAAGTTTGCATAGTTGTGAGTGGTAGGCCTGTTGGAAAGACTTTGAGCCTGGAAGTCAGATGTTCCGGGTTCTAATGCCAGCTCTGCTGATAGTAAGTCACCACTCCTCTTCCTTAGTTTCCTCATCTGTAAAATGGGGATGAAATACTCCTGCTTTCCCTACCTATTAGAATGTGAGCCCCATGTGGGTACTTGTTTTGTTTTGTTGTCTGGCTCCCTCTTTTAGACTGTGAGTCTGTTACTGGGCAGGGATTGTCTCTATCTGTTGCCAAATTGTACATTCCAAACATTTAGTACAGTGCTCTGCACAAGGGAAGAACTCAATAAATACGATTGAATGAATGAATACTAGCACAAACGGCTGTTAAAGAAGCCATCAATTTATCAATCAATAAATCAATATAGAGCCATCTCATCATTCCGTCTTTGTCAATCTCCACAGAGCACATCGAAGTGGAGTGGGTAGGCCTTGAGCAGAAAGAGGAGAAAATGAGAGAATGGTCCCTATGAACTACCTCCCAGAAAAATGGGTCACGGGCACGTTTGCACGTCTGCTCAACTGCCTGATTGTGACCTCATCCAACTCAAGTAGGCCTGTAAATCAGAGGACCTGGGCTCGCATCCCTGTTCTATCTCTTGGCTATGTGTCCTAGGTCAAGCCCTTAGCTTTCCTGAGCCTCAGTTTCCTCATCTGTACAATGGAAAGTCAATACCCGCTTTCTCTCCTACTTAGGCTGTAAACCCCAGATGGGACATAATCAGTCTATCACTAAATCCTCTCCGTTCAACCTTTAGAACATGGCTAAAATCCACCTTTTCCTATCCATCTGAACTGCTACCACGTGAATCTAAACATTTATCTTATCCCGCCTTAATTACTGTATCAGCCTCCCTGCTGACCTACCTGCCTCCTACCTTTCCCCACCCAAGTCTGTACTTCACTCTCCTGCCTAAATCATTTCTTCAAAAATGTTTCACTACTCCTCAGAAACCTCCAATTGTTGCCCATCCCATCTGCATCAAGCAGAAACTCCTTACCATCAGATTTAAAACACTCAAATCACCTTGCCCTCTCCTACTTCACCTTGTTTCTCTTATTACAACCCAGCCTGCACACTTCACTCCTCAAATGTCATCCTAAAAAATGTACATCGATCTCGTCTACCTCACCCCCAACCTCATGCCTTCATCCTGCCTCTGGCCTGGAATAGTCTCCCTCTTCATGCCCGATAGGCACAACTCTTCCAAGAGCCTTCCCTGACTAAGCCATCCTTTCCTCTTTTCCCACTCCCTTTTGTGTTGCCCTGATTTGCACCCTTCATTCATCCCCTCAACCCCACAACACTTATGTACATATCTGTAACTACTATTTATTTTAATGTATATCACCCTATCTAGACTGTGAGTTCCTTGTGGGCAGGGGATGTGTCCCTTATAATACTCTTCCAAGCATTAAATATAGTGCTCTGCACACAATAAATACAATTGGTTGATTGACTGTGACTAACCTGATTTTCTTGTATCTATCTCAGCTCCTAGTACAGTGATTGGCCCATAGCAAGCACTTAACAAATACCACAATCGGTATTATGTTGTTGTTCTGAGTTGGTTAATTACGAAAGGAGATGCAGTTGAGCTCAATAAACAAGACAATCTTCTGACAGAGGAGTCAGAGGTCGTGGGTTCTAATCTGGGCTCTGCCACTTGTCAGCTTTGTGACTTTGGGTAAGTCACTTCGCTTCTCTGTTGTCTCATCTGTAAAATGGGGATTAAGACTGTGAGCCCCATTTGGGACCAATTGATAACCTTGCATCTCCCCCAGTGCTTAGAACAGTGTTTGGCACATAGTAAGCGCTTAACAGATACCAACATTACCATTATTAAGACTTGCAGACTTGTGCCTTCCATCAGCATAGGCTCCCAGGTCAACAGTTGCAGTTTCTTGAAGGTCATTTTTTAAAAACATAGGCACACGTATACACATCTATATAAACATGCCTATATGTATATACATGTGTGTAGAAACATACATGTGATTATATGGACAGCGATATCCTTTCTGCTCAAAGAAATGTCGCTTTCTGTGAATTTCACCTCTAGATGCAAGTGTGAGCGAAAAGACCGATGAGGGATCTGTAGTCTCAACTACACTGTACACAAAGCTGGCCCCTCATTGAGCTGTCCTGCTTGCCAGTTGGGGAGATTGAAATGTAGAACAGGTCCAATACCGCTGTTGCTTAGCTTACCTACAAAACAACATCACTATTCTAATTGTCAGAGAACAGCAAGTGCCTGGAAGCCTCATGTATTTTGAGCAGCTGAAGCGACTCGTATTCGCAGAGGGACAAGAGGACAGAGTTGAGCTTGCAATTAGAATCATTATTCACAAAACCAATATAGACATTATTAAAAAAGCCAACACAAACAGGGTATGATACACAAGGGCCGGGAAGTAATCCTTACTCGTTTTTTTTTCCCCAATCATCAAATCTTTATTAAAGGGTACCGAGCCTGGGTTTGGTCCATGAGCGGATTTAGCGAAGAACAACAGGAAATTATTAAATAGAAAATTGGTACTGCAATCTGCTGTCCTGGTACCCGACTCACCCACTGAGATTTAATCATTCACCCTCCTGAAGTCAAGGGGCTGGATCTCTCCAGCTTTATGATTTTCTTATCACGCTTTCCAGTGATAACCAAGAGCAATTTGAGGTGTTGCAGCAAATTTAATACAACACAACCCTTGGGAGCAGAGAGCATGTTTTGCTTCTGTGACACTCCCCCAAGGGTTTAGTACAGAGTATTGAATTCAGTAAGACTTCAATAAAAACCATTACCAGTACTACTACTACTACTACTACTAATTATGGCATCTTGTTAAATGCTTACTATGTGCCAAGCACTGTTCTAAGCACCGGGGTAAGTACAAGGTAATCATGTTATTCCAGTACAGTGCTCTGCACATAATATTGGTATTTGTTAAGCGCTTACTATGTGCAGAGCACTGTTCTAAGCGCTGGGGTAGATACAGGGTAATCAGGTGGTCCCACTTGAGGCTCACAGTCTTAATCCCCATTTTGCAGATGAGGGAACTGAGGCCCAGAGACGTGAAGTGATTTGCCCAAGGTCACACAGCTGCCAAGTGGCAGAGCTGGGATTCGAACCCATGACCTCTGGCTCCCAAGCCCGGGCTCTTTCCACTGAGCCACGCACATAGTAAGCGCTCAATAAATACTATTGAATGAATGAATGTGGGGCTCACCGTCTCAATCCCCATTTTACAGATGAGGTAACTGGGGCACAGAGAAGTTAAGTGACTTGCCCAAGGTCACTCAGCAGTCAAGTAGCGGAGTCAGGATTAGAACCTACAACCTCTGACTCCCAAGTCAGTGCTCTTGCCTTAGACCATGCTGCTCCTCACAACAACTATTACTACTAGTACAACTATTGTTGCACATTTCAAGTGCTTAGTACAGTGCTTCGCACATAGTGCTCAATAAATACTATTGAATGAACTATTGCTATTATTCAATCAATCATATTTATCGAGCACTCACTGTGTGCAGAACACTATATTAAGTGCTTCAGAGAGTGCAATACAACAATACCAGACACATTCCCTGCCCACAATGAGCTTACTCAACTAATAATAATAATGATGGTATTTGTTAAGCGCTTACTGTGTGCCAGGCACTGTTCTAAGCACCGGGACAGATACTAGATAATTGGGTTGGGCACAGTCCCTGGCCTACATGGGGTTCAGAGCCTCAATCCCCATTTTACAGGTGAGGTAACTGAGGTACAGAGAAGTGAAGTGACTCACCCAAGGTCACTCAGCAGCCAAGTGGCGAAGCCGGAATTAGAACCCACAACCTCTGACTCCCAAGTCTGTGCTCTTGCTACTAGGCCATGCTGCTCCTCACAACAACTGTTACTACTAGTACAATTATTGTTGTTATTCATTCAATTATATTTATCGAACACTCACTGTGCAGAATACTGTATTAAGTGCTTCAGAGAGTGCAATACAATACAGATACATTCCCTGCCCACAACGAGCTTACTTAAATAATAATACTGATGGTATTTGTTAAGCACTTACTGTGTGCCAGGCACTGTTCTAAGCACTGGGGCAGATACTAGATAATTGGGTTGGGCACAGTCCCTGCCCCACATGGGGTTCAGAGTCTCAATCCCCATTTTACAGGTAAGGTAACTGAGGCACAGAAAAGTGAAGTGACTTGCCTGAGATCACAAAGCAGACAAGGGGCAGAATAAGGATTCGAACCCATGGCCTTCTGACTACTGACTGGTGCTCTATCTGCTAGGCCATGCTGTTTCTGCAACTATTGTTACTTCTCCTACTGAAACCACAACTACTGCTATTACAATGGAAAGAGCCCAGGCTTGGGAGTCAGAAGTCATGGGTTCAAATCCCAGCTCAGCCACTTGTCAGCTGTGTGACTTTGGGTAAGTCAATTCACTTCTCTGGGCCTTAGTTACCCCATCTGTAAAATGGGGATTAACACTGTGAGCCCCACATAGGACAGCCTGATCACCTTGTATCCTCCCCAGCACTTAGAACAGTGCTTTGCACATAGTAAGGACTTAACAAATACCATTATTTTTATTGCAACCACTTAAGAATAATCATTCATTCAGTCAGCCGTATTTATTGAGCACTTAGAGTGTGCGCAGAGCACTGTACTAAGAGGTTGGAAAGTACAATCTGGCAACAAATAGAGACAATCCCTACTCACCGGGCTCACAGTGTAGAAGGGGAGACAGACAACAAAACAAAATAAAGCAGCATGGCTCAGTGGAAAAAGCACAGGCTTGGGAGTCAGAGGTCATGGGTTCTAATCCCAGATTCGCCGCTTGTCAGCTGTGTGTGACTTTAGGCAAGTCACTTAACTTCTCTGTGTCTCAGTTCCCTCATCTGTAAAATGGGGATTAAGACTGTGAACCCCACATGGGACAACATGATCACCTTGTATCCTCCCCAGCGCTTAGAACAGTGCTTTGCACATAGTAAGTGCTTAACAAATGTCATCATTATTATTAGTAATTGTAGTATTGTCAAGTGCTTACTATGTGCCAAGTTCTGCATTAAGCACTGGTGTAGATACAAGAGAATCAGGTCACACAAGTAGGGAAGCTGTGTGGTCTCATGGAAGGAGCACAGGCCTGGGAGTCAGAGGACCAGGGTTCTAATTCTGGTTCTGCTGCCTGCCTGCTGTGTGACCTTGAGTAAGTCACTTCACCTCTTTGTGTCTCAGTTCTCTCATCTGCAAAGTGGGGTTTCAATACCTGCTCCTCCCCTACTTAGTCTGTGAGCCCCATGGGAGACCTGACTATCTTGAATCTTCCCCAGCACTTAATACAGTACTTAGTACATAGTAAGTGCTTAACACATGCCAAATTTACTATTATTATTACATGGGGCTCATAGTCTAGGTAGGAGGGAGAAGAGGCATTGAATCCTCATTTTACAGATGAGGAAACTGAGGCGCAGAAAAGTTAAGTGACTTGCTAAAGGTCACACAGCAGGCAAGTAATGGAGCCAGGCTTAGAAACCAGGTCCTCTAACTCCCAGACCTGTGCTCTTCCTACTAGACAGTACTGCTTCTCTGCAAGTCACTTAGCTTCTCTGGGCCTCAGTTACCTCATCTGTAAAATGGGGATGAAGACTGTGAGAGCCACATGGGACAACCTGATTGCCTTCTATCTACCTCAGCACTTAGAAAAGTGCTTGGCACATAGTAAGCGCTTAACAAATACCATAGTTATCATTATTATTATTATTACTACAATTACTGCAACTACAATTACTCCTACCATTACCATTACTACTACTTCTTTGGATAATCTCAAAGAACCTTCATGAATATTTTTGGACTCATGCTCCCCAATTCCCCTGGAGGCAAAAATAGCAGTTATTGACACCAAAGCTAAGTGTTCTGCTTATCATATGACATGCAGCCATAGTGTTAGGTCTCCAGTCTAATCAAGCCCTATCCCAAGGAAGCTGCCTTTAGCTTTTTTGGACAATTTCAGAAACATCTATTGACATCCTTTTTACTAAACTGGGGAAAAATTTGCAGAACCTTATGATCACATTCATAGAATACAGGATCAGATTGGAAAATAGGATCAAGAGGTCAATGTTTGGGACCCATGTTAATATCACCGACCACATTCCTCCTCCAGATAAATGATTCGGGCAAGATTTATGCGTTATAATTATTCAATAGCAGAAAATAACGACCAACATCTTAAGTCGACTGTTCTAAACCCCAAAGCCCCTCATATGATGTTCTGAAACTGTGAATGATACTTATATGGTACTCTCTCCAGCATTTAGCACAGGGCTTTGCAATGAGAAGCACTCAATAAATGTGTTTGAGTGATATTTACTCAGGCACTTGAAATGGCTTTTTATATATTTCCCTTCTCTTACTTCAGTGACCAAGGCACTGGGTACTTCCTCTATGGGCATCTATCACAGCGAGCTTTACATTTTGTTTAATTTCTCTTACATCTTATTTAATTTCTGAGACATTTTTAAGCTGCATCCTGAAGCTGTTAAAATGACAGCATAATTAGATGAGCCTTAATTAATACAATACTGGTGGTATTTGTTAAGCCCTTACCAGGTGCCAAGCACTGTTTTGAGCTCTGGAGTAGATGCAAGATAGTCAGGTCAGAGACAGTCCCTGTCAAATATGGGGATCCCAATTTAAGCTGGGGGGATAATAGGCCCTGAATCCCCATTTTCCAGATGAGTAAATTGAGGCACCCAGAAGTAAAGTGACTGGCCCAAGGTCACACAGCAGGCAAGGGCAGAGGTGGAGTAGAGCCCAGGTCCTCTTGATTCTATTTATTGCTATTGTTTTTGTTTGTCTGTCTCCCCCGATTAGACTGTAAGCCCGTCAATGGGCAGGGACTGTCTCTATCTGTTGCCCATTTGTACATTCCAAGCGCTTAATACAGTGCTCTGCACATAGTAAGTGCTCAATAAATATTATTGAATGAATGAATGACTCTTAGGTCCATGCTGCTTGCCTTGAGCCACACTGCTTCCCAGTAATGGCTCCTCACTGTATAAAAGAGGGGCAGTGTTGTCTCGTAGAAAGAGTGTGGGCCTGGCACTCAGAGGACCTGGGTTCTCATCCCAGATCTGCTTTCCATATGCCTGATATGACCTTGGGTATGTCCCTTTACTTCTCAGTGTCTCAGTTTTCTCATCTGTTAAATGGGAATTCAATGACTGTTCTCCCTTCTACTTAGACTGTGAGGCCCATGTGGGACAGAGACTCTCTGAGCTGATTAAACTTGTGGGTACCCAAGCAATTAGAACAGTTCTTGACACATAATAGCACTTAACAAATACAATAACAATGATATAATAATAATATGCCAACCATTATCAACATGTATGAGAAAAATAATGAAAAGCATTATCATACCTCATCAAGCAGAAACATATGACCATTGGTATTAAGGCACTCAATCAGCTCTCTCCCCCTTACTTATCATCACTCTTGTCTCATTACAAACCAGCCTGTACATTTCATTCCTCTAATACCAACCTATTCACTGTGCTTGGCTCTAATACCTCTCACTTTTGACTTCTTGCCTACGCCCTGCCGCTTACCTGGAACTTCCTCTTTCTTCATACTCAACGCCGCTCTCCACCTTTAAAGCCCTGCTAAAATCATATCTCCTCCAGAAAACCTTCCCTGACTAACCACTCTTCTTTCCACCTTATTTAAAGCCCCCACCATGTCACTTTTTCAGTCCTTGACAGCTGAAAGCTGTTAGGTACTCACCCCAACCTTCCACCCCTTAGCATTTACATCCTTATCTTTGATTGCTTCCCCTACTTGTACCTGTCTTCTTCCCTAGATTGAAACTCCTTGAGGACAGGGATGAATCGGTGATATTGCTAGAGCCCTGCTAACTAGCTAACTGTGTATTTTACTCACCCAGGTGATTAATACAAAGTTAATCTTCAGTAAGTATTACTGATAGATTTGACAATATATGAAACTATAGCATGAACAAGCACTGCTAAAGCACTGGGATAATTACAAGTAAATCAGATCAGATACTCCCCAACCCCGGTATGGGGGACTTTCAGTCCAAGAGATGAGAGCAGATATTTTGTTTCCCTTTTGAAAGGCGATGAAACTGTGAAGCACAGGGAGGCTAAGTAGTGTGCTCCAAGTCACATGGGAGGTCAATGGCACAACTGAACAATGCCCAGCGCTTAGAACAGTGCTTGCCACATAGTAAGCGCTTAACAAATATCATAATTATTATTGGACACGGGATCTTCTGACTCCCAATCCCACACTCTTTCCACTAGGCTATGCTATCTCCCTATGTTGGATGCCATTTCAGATCTTTATCATTTTTATAATGGTGCTTGTTAAGCGCTTCCCATGCGTCAAGCACCATTCTTTGAACTGGGGTAGGTAAAACACAATCAGGTTGGACACAGTCGCGGTCCCACATGGGGTACACAGTCTGAGTGGGAAGGAGAGCAGGTCTTCCTGTGTGTGTGTGTGTGTGTGTGTGTGTGTGTGAGAATATTTGAGTACAATCAGAGCAAGGAACAGCTCTAGAATCCAGCCCAAGGACTTTGGATGCTGCCCTCAACCTGGTGAACTGGAAGGGTTTTAATAGCTATATTTTATGAATGCATGTGGACTAAGGGTTCTGCCAACTCAGTCAGTTAATTAGCTGACCTATTTTTGGACAGGTACCAGTTCCGCTAACGAGGCTTGGCCCGCCCTCAGACTTTACTGGCTTGTTCCATCCCGCCCCTGGGGTTGGGTTGCTCGCTCTGCCCCGACCCCATGGTGAGGACTACCCCGAAGCACACTTTATCCAGATCCAAGCCACTGGCCTGGAACCTATGGAGGAAGCTGGGTCAAAACAAAAAAGAGTAGTTAGGTAGTTGGAGAAAATTTCATCTTCAATTCCCAGAATGGTTATAAAAATTGCCCAGAATATTCATTCATTTAATCATATCTACTGAGTACTACTGTGTGCAAAGCACTGTACTAAGCGCTTGGGAGAGTACAATATAACAACAAACGGACACATTCCCTGCCCACGACAGCTCACAATCTAGAGGGAGAGACAGACATTAATATAAATAAATAACAGATATATACAGGTATTTACATGTGTGTTGTGGGGATGGGAGGGAGAATGAGTGAAGGAAACAAATCAGGGTGATGCAGAAGGGGCTGGGAGAAGAGGAGGGGAGGAGGTAGGCAAGGAAGGCTTCTTGGAGGAGATATGTTGCCTTCAATAAGGCTTTTGAAGTTGGTAGAGCAATTAGCTGTCTGATATGAGGAGGGAGGAAGCTCCAGGCCAGAGGTAGGATGTGGGAGGGAGGTCGAGATAGACGAGATCGAAGTCTAGGTCGAAGGTTAGAGAAACGGAGTGCACAGTAATAGTAACAGAATAACAACGTGTACTGATGCTAATAAAAATTAGCTTATTATTCATCCCAAATTTCTGAGGGTAAGTGCCCTCCACATTTTAGAGGAGGAAATCTCAGGGTTGCAGCTGTGAGTGGATTGAGTAAATAGATTGTCTTAGTTATACTATCCAGGATTTCGGACTCTAATAAACATTATAATGACCATACCGTATCACAGGCCATGCTCGCTCCCTACCAAGGGTTTCACTAAAGGTCAAAGTTTGAAGGTTCTAATGTTTAAACCATCTGACCTAGTCCAACTGGCATTCTCAAGTGCTGATAAAGCCTGTAAAATGTTCATTAGCAGCAGGTTTTAATTTCCTTCAAGAACCGAAGGCCAATTCTGCCTTGAGATATAATTCTTCTGCGAGAGTCACTTAATCACATGCGTTAAACAGATGGGATTTAAACAAAATCATTTTTCCATAAGATGAGGAAAGTTAGCAGGCTATTTTCCATGCATTCCTAAGGTTTACAGAGTCTGTGTCTCTCTCCGTTGCTACGAAGGGCATCTCATGAGGAAGAGAGCCTTAGATATTCAAAAAACTCTAAGTCCATGGTTTCGTTAAAATGGCTATACTATTGGAAATCATTTGAATGACCTACGGAAACATCATTAGAAATTGTCTTTCTTTGAAGCTCTTTTCCCTGAAAGAGCCCTGTTGTTGCTCAAGTGCAGAGAACACGGATACCTGAGTTCTATCAATCATTCAATCAATCAATCAATGGTATTTATCTAGTGCTTACTATGTGCAGAGCACTGTACTAAATGCTTGAGACAATACAAAAGAATTGCAGAGATAGTCTCTCCCTATAACAAGCTTACAGTCTAGAGGGGGAAACAGACATCAATAAGAAAGACAGATATTAATATGAACGGCACACAGTCTTAATCCCCATTTTACTGATGAGGTAATTGAGGCCCAGAGAAGTGAAGTTACTTGCCCAAGGTCACACAGCAGTCAAGTGGTAAAGTCAGGATTAGAACCTGGTTCCTCTGACTCCAGGGACTGTGCTCTTTCCACTTCACCACACTGCTTCTCTGAGTCCTAGACCCGCTTTTGCCTGTAGCTCACTGAAGTAGGCAAAGATCACACATGCAATTTGCAATGTGCATCACAAGTGACTCCCACTTGTAAGCCACATTGGAAAACTGGCAGAGACTTTCAGAGAGGCTCTCCCAACTGCTTTCAACATCTACCCTCTATAAACATCTGTCTCCTCTTCTGCCCTCTCTGACTGCCATCTTTAACCGTTCACTTGCCAATGGTCCCTTGCCCCTCTACCTTCGAGCACTCCCACAATGCCCATATCCTACAAAGTCTTTTCTGGTCCTCACTGTACCTTCCAGATACCTTCTCATCTCCCTCCTCTCATTCCTCTCCATTTCCTCAGATGGATTATACATACCTACTGTCTCCCATTTCCTCTTCTCCAGCTCTCTCCTTTACCCTCTAAAATCTGGTTTCTGGACCCCTCTCACCATCTCACACTTATAGCAGTCACCAATTTTCTTTTCCTATTCAAATCTAATGGATTCTACATTACCCTAGTCCTTTTCAACCTCTCAGATGCCTTTGGCACTGTGGACTATACCTTACCCTGGAAATGCTATATACCTTTGGCTATACCCACACACTTCTCTCTTTTGTTTTCCTCCCTACTCCGCCAACCTTTTATTTACTGGCTTCTTTCCGGCCTCTCACTCCCCAACCTGTGGTTAAAATCCCTGAAGGCCCAGTTCTAGGTCTCATTCTTTTCTCACTTTACACTTACTGCCTTAGGGAGATCATTCACTCTCATGGAGTCAATTACCACCTCTACTGGGATGAGTTCCAAATCTTCTGAGCTAGCCCTGACCTCTCACTGCAATCTCACATTTCTCCTTGCCTCCAGTACAACTCCAAATGAATGTCCCTTCCCGTACATTAAGCTCCATATCTTTTAAACTAGACTCCTCATCTCCTCTCCCAAATCCTCTTTCCCAACTAACTTTCCTATCACAGGTTGATAACATCCTCCCTGTCTAAGAAGTCCATCTGTGTGAAGGACCCTGGCCTGGTGGATAGAATGCAGTACTGGGAATCAGGAGTCTTAGTTTGTAATTTCGAATTGGCTACTTGACATCCGTATCGCCTAGAGCTTGTCACTTAATGTCTCTTTGCCTCGGTTTTCTCATCTGTAAACTGGGGATTTAATATTTGTTCTCCTCACCCGTGGCTTGAGGCTCACCCTAAGTAGTAAAGGGACTTTTCCTTATATGACTGCATTATATTAAAACTCATCATCTTCGATCAGTCAGTTGTATCTACTGAACACTTACTGTGTACAGACCACTGTACTAAGTGCTTGCGAGAGTAAAATATATCAGAGTTGGTAGGCACGTTCCCTGTCCACAATGAGTTTGTCCTCACCCTGACTTTCTTCTCACTGTGGATAACCCCATTCATTCATTCATTCATTCATTCATTCATTCAATAGTATTTATTGAGCGCTTACTATGTGCAGAGCACTGTACTTGGGATGAACAAGTCGGCAACAGATAGAGACAGTTCCTGCCGTTTGATGGGCTTACAGTCTAATCGGGGGAGATGGACAGACAAGAACAATGGCAATAAATAGAGTCAAGGGGAAGAACATCTCGTAAAAACAATGACAACTAAATAGAATCAAGGTGATGTACAATTCATTAACAAAATAAATAGGGTAATGAAAATATATACAGTTGAGCGGACAAGTACAGTGCTGTGGGGATGGGAAGGGAGAGGTGGAGGAGCAGAGGGAAAAGGGGAAAAAGAGGGTTTAGCTGCGGAGAGGTAAGGGGGGGGTGACAGAGGGAGTAGAGGGAGAAGAGGAGCTCAGTCTGGGAAGGCCTCTTGGAGGAGCTGAGTTTTAAGTAGGGTTTTGAAGAGGGAAAGAGAATCAGTTTGGCGGAGGTGAGGAGGGAGGGCGTTCCAGGACCGCGGGAGGACGTGACCCAGGGGTCGACGGCGGGATAGGCGAGACCGAGGGACGGTGAGGAGGTGGGCGGCAGAGGAGCGGAGCGTGCGGGGTGGGCAGTAGAAAGAGAGAGGAAGGAGAGGTAGGAAGGGGCAAGGTGATGGAGAGCCTTGAAGCCTAGAGTGAGGAGTTTTTGTTTGGAGCGGAGGTTGATAGGCAACCACTGGAGTTGTTTAAGAAGGGGAGTGACATGCCCAGATCGTTTCTGCAGGAAGATGAGCCGGGCAGCGGAGTGAAGAATAGACCGGAGCGGGGCGAGAGAGGCGGAAGGGAGGTCAGAGAGAAGGCTGACACAGTAGTCTAGCCGGGATATAACGAGAGCCTGTAACAGTAAGGTAGCCGTTTGGGTGGAGAGGAAAGGGCGGCATCTTCCCTGTCTCACAAACCCATAACCTTGGTATTATCCTCGACTCAACTCTCTCCTTCAACCTCCACGTTCAGTCTGTCATGAAATTCTGTCAGTTCTGTCTTAACAACAGCTCTAGAAGATGCCCTTCTCTCTCCACCCAAACCCCTGCCTGCTCTATCTCTCCTCTCCAGTCCATACTTCAACCTGTTGTCTGGATCATTTTTCTAGAAGTATGTTCAGTTCATATCCCACATTCCTCAAATACCTCCAGTCGTTGCCCATTCACCTCTGTTTCAAACAGAAACTCCTTAACATCAGGCATTCAATCTGCTCTCCCACTCCCTACCCTAACTGACTCACCGCCTACCACAGTTCAACCTACAAACTTCATTCCCCTCATGCCAACCAGTCTCTGTACCTCAGTCTCATCAATCTCTCTTTGTGCACATCAATCAAGCAATCGATCAATCATATTTATTGAGTACTTATTGTGTGCTAAACGCTAGGGCGAATACTCTATAGCAGTATAACAGACACATCCTCCATTTAGCCTGGAACTCACTTTTTTCTGTATTTAATTTTAATATCTGTCTCCCCTCAAGGCTGTAATCTTTTTATGGGCAGGGATAATGCTGTACTTTCACATAAATTTAGTACAGTGCTTTGCACCCACTAAGCACTCAGTATATACCACTGATTGACTGATTTGGCTTAGCTCTTTACAGATATCAACACTCACCCCATTGTTCTGGGGACTTGTCACACTCCAATGGACCAACAGCCTCCTTGCTGATTTCCCTCTGTCCAGTGTCTCTGCTACCCAGTTCATATTTTCTTCTGTTGCCCTGATCATTTTTTCTAAAACATCACTCTGCAACACCTCCCCACTGATCAAAAGATACATTCTCTCTACATCCAATAACAACTCTTGTCCACACAACGTGGGACAACCTGATTACCCTGAATCTACCCCAGCACTTAGAACAGTGCTTGGCACATAGTAAGCACTTAAGAAACACCATCTGTAATATTATTAGTAAGACACTCCATCAGCTCACTGCCTGATATTTATCCGCTCTCTTCCACCCCTACATTGCAGGTTGCCTCTTAAACTATCCTGTTCACTTCTCTCCCACCTCTGCCTCTTCTTTCATTCAATCATATTTATTGAGGGCTTACGCTTGCTCATGCCTTTCTCCCAGTGTGGTATTCTCCACCCCTTCAAATCTGTACTTAAACCACCACCTTCCCCATCTTCAAAGCTCTTCTGAGATCACATCTCAGCTAGGAAACCTGACCCAATTAATTTATCTTCTTCCTAGGTTTTATATCCCCAGTTACACCACTTCATGAACCAGACAACCATATTTACCCACCCATATCTGTCCAAGCTCCTTGAATGGGTTGCTTTACATCCACTGACTCCACTTCCTCTCCACCTGAACTCCTTCACTGCCATTCTACAACATGATTTCTGTGCCATCCACTCCACTGAAACTGCTCTCTTCAAAGTTTCCCCTCACCAAGAGGAAGAGTGGAACAGATTCTGCTTTCTAATAATAATTGTGGTACTTTTTAAGCAGTTTTTATGGGCCAGACACTGTTCCAAGAGCTGGGGTAGAAATAAGATATTCAGTTTGGATACAGTTCCTGTCTCATATGAGACTCACAGCCTTAAACAGGTAAAATGGGGTAAATAAGTTCTTCTTCTTATTTATAGTGTGAGCCCCTTGCAGAACAGGGACTGTGTCCAACCTATTGACTTGTACCTAATAATAATAGTAGTAATAATAAAAATGGCATTTGCTAAGCATTTACTATGTGTCAGGCACCGTACTTAGCACTGGGAGGTGGGGAGGATACAAGCAAATCGGGTTGGACACTGTCCCTGGCCGGCATAGAGCTCACAGTCTTAATCTCCATTTTACAGATGAGGTAACTGAGGCACAGAGAAGTGAAGTGACTTGCCCAAAGTCACACAAGCAGTGGAACAGGGATTTGAAGCCAGGTCCTTCTGACTCCCAGGCTCATGCTGCTTGACGCACAATTAGCATTTAAAAAATACCATAAAAAAGACAAACCAAAGAACACTCCAAAACAGAATAAAAACAAAGTACTATTCTAAGTACCTAGAAGGGTACAATAGAATTAGTAGACATGATCTTTGTCTGCAGGAACAACTAACCAAGGAGTTTGCGATCTAGCAGAGTGGGCTGACCAATCTCCTAGCATTACGATTCATTGTTTCACCTATGACTATCTGTCATGGCTGATGGGAAACTCTGTCATACTAATGTGTGTTTGCTTCTTCAGCCACAAAAATATGAAATCTTTAATTAATACAAAAGGAAATGCTAGTAAATGTGTATTCCTCTGAGATCATGTTTGATTTACGCTCTGGGTGAAGATATCTAGTTTTCACTAGCAGTGCACTCTTCAACAAAAAGCAAATTTGGGATGCAATAAGATAGTAAAGGCCCATATTTTGGAATCAGATGTTTACAGGATTTAGGCATACACAATTCTTCCTACGTCCAAATTGTTGGTTTTTGATCATACGTATAAACCTATCCTCAATACTATATAATGACCAGTCCTCTTCATCCTTAGAAGCTTGTTTACATTTCATAGCTAATCATAATCCATTGTTACATAGCAGCTTTGAGGTAGACTTCTCTAGTTTGTACTAGGAATTTGAAACTTAGGAAAAGATTTGTACAGGCCAGGATCAGACTAAAGATGACAATGTCTTATTATGGTAGAATGCTAATGCTCAAGAGATTGTATTATGCATCTGTCAATCAAAATAAGCTGAAGCATCAGTTGCTTTCATATATGGATTATCCTTCAGTCAGTACAGATAAAAGAATGTTGGTGTTGTGACTTTCACTAAGCCCTTTCACACTGGGGATTTTCTGTAATTTTCTCTGGATAAGCAGTCCACACATTAAAAGGGGTAGAATGCTGACATGGAAAAATGCATCAGTTACCTTTTTGAAAACTTGGAAAAAAAAAACCACATACAAATAGGTGAATGAGGCACCATTCCAAGAACCAAGTAAATCAGAGTCCTGTTTGTTCCTGTTCAAGGAAAAGAGAAAAACAACTCATAAGCTACAGAAAGTATCAGGATTCCCTATTTAGAAGTCTAATTTCTTCTTAGTCTCTTTGACTGTGTACCAATGTGCTGGAATTCTGCTTTCTAGCAGCCCCGGAATTGTCTGGTGAATTTATGCCAAGCTCTAACCTATATACTCCACGTGAGGTTTATTCAATTTAGGGTGACCTACATAAGCACCACGTGCAAATTGCTTTTTAGAAAATGACTGTGAGGAGAGCAGTCTGATTACAGTCCCCTCTCCTGCCTTTCCTTTCCACGGTTCCTCCCATCAGCAGAAGGAGGAGAGACTTAGTTTACGCATTAAAATCTTCCAAATTTGAGAGGACTGTTTTGAAGTATGTAGAATGTGAAATTTCTCTAGAGATATTTATCAAAGGTGAGAAGGTTCATATAAATAGGTACAATAAACATGTAATATGTATCAAGAAATATAAATTAAATGCGGAAACACCCACACGCGCATACACATCCATCAATCTTATTTATTGAGCACTTACTGTTGTGTAGCTGGGAGAGTTTGGTATAACAGTCGATGGACACATTCCCTTTCCACAAGTCAAGAAGGGAAGAAAGACATTAACATAAATTCTGGATATACACAAAGGGCTATGAGCTTAGTGAAATAAATGAAGGGTACAAATCCAGTGTAAAGCTGATTCAGAAGGGAGAGGGTGTAGGGGAAATGAAGGTTTAGTCAGAGAAGGCCTCTTAGAGGAGATTGATTTTAATAAGGCTTGGAAGGCGGGGAGAGTAGTGGTACATAAGATATGAAGTGGAAGAGAGTTCCAAGTCAGAGGTGGGAAGCAGGCGAGGGGTCAGTGCCAAGATAGAAGAGATTGAGGTACGGTAAGGAAGTTAGCATTAGAGGAGTGAAGTGTATGTGCTGGGTTGTAGTAAGAAATTAGAGAGGTAAGATAATGATGATAATAATAATAATAATAATGATATTTGTTAAGCACTTACTATGTGCCAAGCACTGCTCTAAAAGCTAGGGTAGATACGAGGTAATTGGATTATGTCACGTGGGGCTCACAGTCTTAATCCTCACTTTACAGATGAGGTAACTGAGGTACAGAGAAGCCAAGTGGCTTGCCCAAGGTCACTCGGCAGACAAGTGGCGGAGCCGGGATTGGAACCCATGTCCTCTGCCTCTCAAGCCTATGCTCTTTCCACTATGTGATTGAGTGCTTTTGAGCCAATAATAAAGAGTATCTGTTAGATGTAGAGGTGGATGGGCAACCACTGGAAGTTTTTGAGGAGTGGGGAAACATGGATTGAACATTTTTCAGAAAAATGACCAGGGCAGCAGAGATAAGAATGGAGTTGATTGGGAAGAGACAGCAGGCCAAGTGATCAGAAAGACAGCTGAAGCAGTAATAATAATTTAAAAATAATAACAGTGGTATTTGTTAAGCACTTCCTCTAAGCCAGTGGTGGGGTAGATACAAGATAATCAGGTCCCACATGGGGCTCACAGGCTAAACAGGAGGAAGTACGAGTATTGAATCCCCATTTGGCAGAAGAGAGAACTGAAGCACAGAGTAAAGTGAGTTGTCCAGGTTACACATCAGTCACAGGGCAGAACTAGGATTAGAAACCAGACCTTCTAGCTCTCAGGGCCCCACTCTTTCCACTAAGTCACTCTGTTTCTAAGCAGTTCGTGGGGGAATAGGTAAAGGGCTTGGATCAGCATTGTAGCAGTTTGGATGGAGAGAAAAGGGCATATTTTAGTAATGTTATCAGGGTAGAATGACAGAATTTGGTGCAGATTGAAGGGGAGGAGGTATGCATCCAGTAAGCACTCAATAAATATCAATGATTGATTGATTGATTGGGAGGGGTTCAGGCTGTAACGGATTCTACATTCTCCTAATCCTCCTTGATCTCTAAGCAGCCTGTGGCACCATAGACCACCCCTCTGCCCAGATCATTTATTTTTAAACATCATACTCCAAACAACCTGCTGTAACTGAATAGAATAAATTAAACAAGAGTAGATTTAGTACCCAACCCTGCCGTATTCTATGTGTGAAGGTGGAAACTATTACTGTCCATGTTTATGGAATGTCTTTTATGCGCAGAGTTCTTTATTCAGCACTTTGGGGACATGCAAAACAAGTAAAAGACACCATCCCTTCCCTGGAGAAATGCCTAACCTAAGAAGGAGACAGCATACATAAACTGTTACGAATGAGAAATGGATATAAACGATAGACACAAAGAAATGAATGAATAACAGTAAAATTGAGGAATCAACATATGTAGGCCGAAGTGGCTGATGGGATACTTGATCAGAAAGTGAAATATTAATCAGGAGTTGGTTAAAAGAATGACGGTAGAGTGGGAGGAGGCGAAGGGGTGGAGTTCCAGGAAGAGGAAAAACTTGGGCAGGGGGTCTGAGGCCGAAAATTGGAGCAAGAGAGAGGGAGGGTTAGGTAATTTTCTTGGGAAAAGTGGAGGGCCTGAGCTAGCATGACCTAGAGGAAGGAGCCCGGGCCTGCGAGTCAGAGGACTTGAGTTCTAATCCCATCTCTGTCACTAGCTTGTTGTGTGACTTTGGGCAAGTCACTTAACCTCTCTGTGCCTCAGTTCCCTCATTTGCAAAATGGGGATTCAATACCTGTTCTCCCTCCCATTTAGACTGTGAGACTGTGACTACCCCCCCCCCCTCATGGGACCTGATTATGTTATATATACCCCAGAGTTTACTACAGTGCTTGGCACATTATAAGTCTTTAGGAAAAACCATAATGACTATTTTTTATCTGTTAACTGGATGGGAGTTGATGCAAAGACAGGAAAATCAGCTAGAGTTCATGTATGTAGTCAGGTTTTCTCAGTCTTAAAGTGAAAACCCCCCTCTTCCAGAGGGTTAAGAGAATGGAAGGAATATGTGTAGGAAAGGAAGAAAAAGCAGGCAGAGTGAAAGAAACCTAGAGAGAAACCTGAGAAGAAGAAATTTAAAAGTGAAATATTTTTGACAGGCAGGACTGTGTTTTTGTGTCCTAACTCTGCCCTTTAGTCCCACAACAAAGTGTAATTTCAATACACACACACCCATATCGATAAATGGTATTGATTGAGCACTTTTGGTGCTCAGAACACTGAATTAAATGTTTGTGAGAATGCAATATAACACAATTGGTTGAACCATTCCCCATACACAAGGAGCACTTTGATGTGCGAGATGGGTGGACAACCATTTGAGGGGGTCTTTTTGGCATGGGGAAACATGGATTGAACTTTTTATAGAAAAAGGATCTGGGTAACAGAGTGAAGTATGGACTGGAGAGAAGAGAGACAGGAGGCAAGGAAGTCAGCAAGGAGGTTGACACAGGAGTCAATACAGGATATGAGAGAGCTTGGATCAGCATGATAGCAGTTTAGATCCATCAATCAATCAATCGTATTTATAAATCACTCTACTAAACACTTGGGGATTAGTAGGCATGTTTCCTCCCTACAATGAGCTTAAAGTCTGAAGGGGAAGGCAGACATTAATATAAATAAATGAATTACAGATACGTACATAAATGCTGTGGGGCTGAGGGAGGGGTGAACATAGGATGCAAATCCAAGTGCTAGGATGATCAGAAGGAAGCAGGGAAAGAGTTCAGTTCGATTCAATTTGATTGAGCACTTACTGTGTGCAAAGCACTGTACTAAGCATTTCGGCATTGTGGAAATGTGAGCTGAGTTCAGCGAGGCTTCTTAGAAAAGATGTGTCTTTAAGGCTTTGAAGGTGGGAAGAGTGATCATCTGTTGGCTATGAAGAGGGAGGGCATTCAGGTAAGAGGCAGGATGTGGGTGAGAGGTTGGCAGTGAGATAAATGAGATTGAGATACAGTGAGTAGGTTGGCATTAGAGGAGCAAAAGGTGTGGGGTGCGTTGTAGTAGAAAATCAGAAAAGTATAAAGTAGGAGGAGGCAAGGTGATTAAGGGCTTTAGAGACTGTGGTAAAAAGTTTCTGCTTGATGTGGAGGTGGATGGGCAACTACTGGAGGTTCTTGAGGAGTGGGGAAACACATACTGAATGTTTTGGTAGAAAAATAGGCTGGCTAGAGAGGTCAGGGCAGATTCTAGAGAGGCTGTGAAAGTAAGACAGGAAAGAAAGACAGGATTTGGTAGCAGACTGTGTAAGCAGGTTGAACCCAAACTGCATACTCCACTCCTCTAAAGCTAACCTAATCACTCTACGTCGATTTTATCTCTCTCGCCACTGTCCCCTTGCCCATGTCCTGCCTCTGACCTGAAAGGTCCTTCCTCTTCATATCCAACAGACGACCACTCCCCCTACCTTCAAAACCTATGAAAAACACATTTTCTCCTGACTAAGCCCTCATTTCTTCTTCTCCTACACCTTTCTGTGTCACCCTTGTACTTGGATTTTTACTCTTTTTCCATTCCTCTCTCAGCCCCACATCACTTATGTACATATTCGTAATTTATTCATTTATATTGAGGTCTGCCTCCTCTTCTAGACTTGAAAGCTCTTATGGGCAGGGAACCAGTATACTAACTCTGTTAAATAGTACTCTTCCAAGTGCTTAGTACAGTGCTTTGCACACAATAAGTACTCAATAAATATGATTCATTGACTGAATGAAAGAGATGACTAATGCCAAGCTTATGAGGATGATGGTGTTCTCTACAGTTATAAAAACGTCTGGAGAAGGAAAGCGTTTGGATTTTGAAGATGAGGAGTTCTGATTTGGACGTATTAAGTTGGTCACTGGGACATCCAAGTAGCCATATTCTGAAGGCAGAAGGAAATGCAAGTCTGCAGAGTAGGGAGGTCGGAGCTGGAGAGGTAGACTTGGGAATACTCCACATAGAGATGGTAATTGAAGCTGCGGGAGCCAGTGGGTTCTCCAAGAGAGTGGGAGTTAATGGAGGGAATTAGTTCCTTCCCTGGCCTTTGTACCTAGATTCCTCCCTCACTACCATCCATCCTCAGCTTGGCCTTCATTCTACAATGACCAGTAACAAGATCCAGAGAAGAAATTGTAATTTTCCTAATTTTCCTTGCTTTCTATCTATTCCTCAGCCTCCTCCCCTTCCTCCTCCCCACGTACCCATCAAATGCAAACCATACCCATATATGCAGGTACATATTATCCTGCTCACAGACACTCACTCAGTCACAGCCAGTCACTCTTGCATGCTCACGTACAGAAACACTTCTCTTCCCATTTACCCCCTCTTCACACACATACACATACATATAGAAACCAACACAGACACTCAGACACACACAGACACACACACACAAACACAGAGTTGATGAGTAATTTAAAAAAAATATTCTCTTATGATCCGGCATATTGAACTCTAGACATGTTCCTTGTGGGTGAGAAATGTCTACCACTCTTGTGCTGCACTCTCTCAAATGTTTAAGGCAGTGCTCTGTACACAATTAAGTGCTCAAGTAAATATCAGCAACCGATTGATTGATAAACATTTATTGAGTGCTTACTGTGAGCAGAGCTCTGTACTAAATACTTGGGAAAGTGTAATGTAACAATATAACAGATATATTTCCTGCCCACATTGAGCTTACAGTCTAGAGGGGGAGACAAGCATTAATATTAATAAGTAAATTTTGGTTACGATCTAAGTGCTGAGGGGTCGGGAAGGAGCAAGTCAATTGATTCACAACTGTTTCAGGGTTACTGCTCTACCCAGTGCTTGGCACATAGTAAGCGCTTAACAAATGCCATTATTATTATTATTATTATTGTTACCAGAATTCCATTCCTCAGGGCATTTCCATATCTTCTATGGATTCTTAGAGGCCTAATAAATGTCATCATCATCATCACCATCATAGTCACCATAATGGTGGATAGAGCACAGGCCTGGGAGTCAGAAGGCTGTGGGTTCTAATCTTGGCTCTGCCCATTGTCTTTTGTGTGACGTTGGGCAAGTTACTTCACTTCTCTGTGCCTCAATTAGCTCATCTGTAAAATTAATAATAATAATAATAATGATGGCATTTGTTAAGCGCTTACTATGTGCAACACACTGTTCTAAGCGCTGGGGAGGATACAAGATGAGCAGGTTGTCCCACGTGGGGCTCACAGTTTTAGTCCCCATTTTACAGATGGAGTAACTGAGGCACAGAGAAGTTAAGTGACTTGCCCAAAGTCACACAGCTAACAAGCGGCTGAGCCGGGATTTGAAGTCCCAAGCCCGGGCTCTTTCCAATGAGCCACGCTGCTTCTCTGCAAAATGAAGATTGAGATTGTGAGCCCCATGTGGGTCAGGGGACAGTGTCCAGCCTGATTTGCTTGTATCCATGGCACATGGTAAGAAATACCACAGATATTAATATTATTGTGGTATTTTTTAAGCACTATGCTAACTACCGGGGTAGATAAAATTCAACCAAATTAGACACAGGCCCTGAATCTGTGAGACTCGCCCAAGATCACGCAGCAGGTCAATGGCATACTAGGGTTTGAACCCATTTTTCCTGATTCCAACTTCCATGATCTTTCCAATGGGCCACGTCACTTCTCGAGGCCTCTCCACATTTTTGGTTCCTTTCTCCAGCTCTGCAAATAGGCAATCAGTGAGTAAATCACTATTCTCCTGGAAGCTCTGGGTTTATGTCAGGCCCCCAGAGGTGGCAGGGACAAGAAATGGCAATGGCAAATAGATTCTGCTCTTGAAGTCTCAGAGTATTATAAAATGGCTGAAGTATCAACTCCAGCCTTGCATTCCTCAGATAAGAAAGACAGACACAAAACCTAATAACCGTACTTGGCCTCGCATTCTAATAGCCCCTGTGGTCCGATTGTTAAACATCTTCCTGGACAGTTCTGGACAACCACTCATAAATCAGTAGGAAAGCGAATCGGCAGATCCCCTGCCTCGCTACAGCTGCAGCGTCACCGGCCCAGTTCTATAGTTCAACAGTGGTCACCTCCCACTGAAATGGGAAACCTGGGTCACTTAATCGAAGTATTTGCATGTCCACAGTAAACTCGTTAGGCACAAATGTCAGCGGGGGAAAGCTTTCAATTTTTTCTATTCCTGTTTTTTCCAACCCTTCTAAAAATACTTAGGATCCTAAGGGAAGCTTATCTTGGAAAATCCATCAAACACTTTAATAAAATGGTCTGGCAATGACGTTAAGGAATCATGAACAGTTTAGCCATTGATTTATGAGTATTTGTCCAGAAGATGACAAAAATCAGTGATGTTTAAGAATCGGACCTTGGGGTTAGTAGAATGCAGGGCCAAGCAGTTATTAGATTTTGTGTCTGTTTTTCTTATCTGAGGAGCTCAGTGCTGGCACTGGTAATGCAGCTCCATGAGCGAGGTCTATCTACCAAGGTCTTATTAGTGTAGACATAAGGGCCGTGAGCTGGAATTGACACTAATAGCTTTCCTCGACCAAAACCATATGAGAGTCTTAGCATGCTAGCCATTTTTCTATTGTATCAGGTTACTGTTGCATTTTCTCCAATACAATATTAATAAGATACAGATGTATTAAGCTATTATGACCGCCCTTCCACTGAAGTGTACTGGCACTAGAGGTGTGTGGGTAGGGCTATATCAACGTCTGCTAAGAATTCCCGAATGATCCAAATGGGTCCAGTTCCCAGAAACAGTCATTTTCCCAGCTATCAACAATTCTGTCTAGACTGCCTAAGTCAATAGGATGGGTATAATCTGAGGAAAACCATGAAAGTCAGTTTGGACATCCCAAATGTTGCCTACATACCAGTAGGTAAACGAGTAAGATACACTCTATATTCATCTCATCAAATGCCAAGAAGTTTAAATTCTGGAAGGGTTATCATTTCTTTAGCTCTATTTTTCCAGAATGCTTTCTTTTCAATGCAGCCATTGAGAAAAACACAAAATGGGTCATCATCGTACAAGGCTTTCTTTGTTCATATGTGCAAATCTGATGTCCAACTGCCAAACCAAATGATTCCAAAGACAATGTTATTCTAGAAAAGGACTCGCACTCTGGGAAAAAAAAAGCCATTACCTTAAATTAAATTAAACAACATGAGTCTATTGGAGATTTTTTGTTATCGCTTCCAGAGAGAATTGGAATCAGCTGCCTGCACTGTAAAAAGGAACCAGGGTTTCTGTAATTCACCCCGAGTTCTAAGAGTGACGCCTTGACAATCTCGGCAAGGCCAAACCTAAGTTAACTGGTCTGAACACTTCACGCTCTTCTCAAGGCCAAAGGTGGGAACTGTTTCTTTAAATAAATGAGGACAATTTTGGTTTCTATTGAGAAGCAGCTTGGTCTAGCGGAAAGGGTTCGGGCCTGGGAGTCAGAGGTCTTGGTCCTAATCCCAACTCTGCCAGTTAGTGCCTGCTGTGTAACCTTGGACAAGTCAATTAACTTCTCTGGGCCTCAGTCTCCTCATCTGTAAAATGGGAATTCAATAGTTGTTCTCCTTTCCAGTTAGACTGTGATCCCCATATGGGACAGGGACAATCCTTATGTCTCGCTTATTTATCTTGTATCTACCCCAGTGTTCAGTATAGTGCTCTGAGCATAGTAAACACTCAACAGATAGTACTGATAGATTGCTTAACCTGCTTGGTACAAAGGAGCTTACTCAAACTGGATCGGAATTCTGGTTGGAATTCCAAAATCCAGGGAAGTTGACACCTGTGAGTTTCTACGGAATTTTAAACAAATCAGAAAAAGCTTGCCCAAGCACTATATTCATTCATTCAATCATATTTATTGAGTGTTTCCTATGTGCAGAGCACTGTACTAAGCGCTTGGAATACACAATTTGGCAACAGATAGAGACAATCCCTGCCCAATAACGGCACTATTCAAAGAGGCCTGTTCTTGCAGGATATTTTTCAACAAATCCTCCAAACACAGAGGTAGTATTGCGCAAAAAAATGTGTTAGCACAGTGCTTTGCACACAGTGAACTCTCAATAAATACGAATGAATGAATGAATGAATGAATGAATGTTGGAGGCCAATTTTAGAGTTTTTGTCCATAATCAAAATCAGGCTAGCAGCAATTCCAGTAAGCACCCAGATTATTTTGCTCGCCACTGGACATGGATATCTTTTCCCCAGTAGAAAATTTTAAACCATTTTCACTGTACTTTCTTTAAAGAAAAACCTTGCAGTTCTTGGTAGGGAGAAACATCTCTTCTATTATAGCAAGGCTAAGTTTTGTAGAAATCTTTGTCATCTTTGATAAATAGCTTCGATTGGTTCATCAGCACCAGTACCCTCTTGTTGATTTAAATGGGTTAATGCAAGTTCCACTGATTATTAACCTTCATCCATGGAGATGCATAAATTCTAATTCAAATAATAATAATTGTGGCAATTGTTAAGGACTTACTATCTGCCAAGCACTGTACTAAACCCTGGGTTTAGACAATGTCCTCAGGTCAGACATAGTTCCTGTCTGACATGAGGCTCGCAGTCCAAGTAGGAAGGAGAATGGGTATTGATTGACTCCCCATTTTACAGATGAGAAAACTGAGGCACAGAGAAATTTGACTTGCAGGCAAATGGTGGGCAGAACAGAGATTAGAATCCACATCTTCTGACTTTCAGGCCCCTGCTCTTTCCGCTAGACCACACTGCTTCTATTTGTTTTTCCCTCACTGTGCACCAGTGGCTTGAACAGAAGGCAAGATCCCTATATCCAAGAGCTTGTTCTCCTAAATGAAAAGAACAAAGGGAATCTGCTGCCTGTTTCTTCTTTATTCCCTGCTTTGGTGGGAAAGGGAGAGAGGTAGGGTCTCACGCTTGTCTACCCCAGGAAAGACTGCAGACATAGAAGAGGTTGGAATGAAAACACACTTTAGTGGAGGGGAGAGAATTCGCTTGATAAAGTTGGACAGAAAGGTTGAGTTCAAATACAGCATAGAGGAGTCACAAAACCTGCCAGCCACAGTCTTTTGCAAAGGTCAGCTGGTATTAACTGATTTTATGTTCTTTCCATGCAGTGTTTGTGAGCCAAACAAATGAGAATTTTTGCTCTCCATTATTAATTCATTTCAAACATTTGCTCCTCTTCTAGAAGAACAGAGTCTTTGTTTTCAGCTACCGTCAACAGAGGCCGATAATTTCTAAAACAGAATTGCAGTACCTTATAAATGCAGCTGTGGATTTATTTTACCTGAATTTCACAAATGGTTCTTAACATTGAAAATCAGAGTTCACTCTCCCTGGTTCCTGCCAGTCAAATCTCACTGGGGCAGTGGGTACAACCAGCAAGTAGATGGACAGGAGAGCAGTTCACTGCAAAACGCATGCAGGAGGTTAGCAATGCAGGTTCACGTTGAGCATCAGATATTTCATGATGAGCTCCCTCACAGTTCCAGGAGGGCTCTACTTTGGGTGTTTGCCTGGGGTTGCGGAGGAATCAGGACAACCTAGGCATTCTTACTTCTGGAAACTGAGCCACACAGGAAAGACTCTACTTGTCCGGTAGGATTAATGGCTTGAGGTAGTAGCCAGCCTGAACATTATTTGTGCAGCTGCCTAAGAGGGGAGAAATGGACCTTCCTGATTTGGGGCTCATGATTTCTTTCTACAGCAAAAGCTAAGAACACAGAGGGGAGATGGATGGTAACCATCTCTTCTTCCCACCAGCCTGTCCCTCAACCTCTAGGATTTTATGGGGCCTTGTGAGCTTATTCTGACCTGTGATACAGTCTTTTCGACTTCAAGTGTGGTGACAGATGACTGCCCGCATGGCCCTGGCCCACATGGGGATCAAAGTCTTAATCCCCATTTTATAGATGAGCTAACCGAGGCACAGAGAATAATAATAATAATTATTCTTATTATCCGATTTTTAAGCACTTATTATTTGCCAGGCACTGTACTAAGTTCTGGAGTGGATACAAACAAATCAGGTTGGACACAGTCCCTGTCCCATGTGGGGCTCACAGTTTCAATCCCCATTTTACAGATGAGATAACTGAGGCACAGAGTAGTGAAGTGACTTACCCAAGGTTGCACAGCAGACAAGTGGAGGAGCCATAAATAGAACCCATGACCTTCTGACTCCAAGGCCCGTGCTCTAGCCATGATGCCATGTTGCTTCTCTAAGTGAAGTGACTTGCCAAAGGTCACACAGCAGTCATGTGGCAGAGTCAGGATTAGGACCCACCTCCTCTGACTCATGGGTCCGTGCTCTTTCTAGGAGACCACACTGTTTCCCTGGGTTCTAAGGACCTAGGTTCTAATCCCGGCTCCATCATTTGTATGCTGTGGGATTTTGGGCATGTCACATCACTTCTCTGTGTTTCAGTTACCTCATCTGTAAAATGGGGATTAAAATTGTGAGCCCCATGTGGGAATAGACTGTGCCTAACCTGTTTAGATTGTATCTACCCAGTGTTTAGTACAGTGACTGGCACCAAGCACTTAACAGATGCCATTAAAAAAAAAAGAAGACACAAGAGTGCCTACATTATTCTTTTATAGCTAAAACGTTGTTTCTTCCACTCTTCCTTCTGTTCCCTCTTTGACCTCGTAGCTTGTGCTTTTCTCCTTAATAAAACAATCATGTCAGTTATACTGCAGATTCAGATTAAAACACCTAATGCAGACACACCCATAGAGTGCATATAGGGTTTTGTTATGAAACTATTGTTGTGCAAAAAGCAAAGGAAAATACAAAGTAGTAAAGCTTACTGGTCTTCCAAGCATTCTGCCATAAGGCTGACAGGATCAAGAAGTCCCTAGGAAATGTAGGATATCCACACTTCTATCCAATTACACAGGGCAGAAAGAAAAGGCAAATTTAGAATCAAATGTCACATAAGCTTACAACTCAATAGAGATGTTTGATCATGTTTTCAACTTTTCAGAAACAATTTATCCTTTTATCCTTTGTTTTGGCGTCTTTTTGCCTTGCCAAATTCAGCTACCCAAATCCCAGAACAGGTGTCTGATGGTTGAGCCATTCATGGTAGCTCCCCAGAGTCTCCATTCTGCCTTCCGCTGAGTGATCTCATTGGCAAGGCAATGGATGGCCTTCTCGAGACTGTTTGCAGAAAATGGATGGAAGGAAGGAAGGAAACTTGACTCCTCTAAAACCACCAGAATACGTAGATATGTACCACTTAATGCTTAAACGCTGCAGCTCTTCACAACAAAGGAGCAGTTTAAACACACAGGGTGAGGTAGATTAAACTTCTTTCAATGTGACTCATCTTGAGCAGTGAGGATACTTTCATTCCCACATAACAGCCCAAAGAGGCAGTTCTATTGTCTATGGGTGCCGTGTTCTCTAAAACTATGGCAAACTACAGACCTTACTTTTTTATGGTATTTTTTAAGCATTTACTACGTGCCAGTCACCGTACTAAGCACTGGGGAAAATGCAAGCTGATCAGGTTGGACCCAGTCTATGTCCCAGATGGGGCTCATAGTCTCAATCCCCATTTAACACATGAGGAAACTGAGGCACATAGAAGCGACGTGACTTGCCTAAGGTCACACAGCAGACAAGTGGTGGAGCTGGAATTAGAACCCAGGTCCTTCAGACTCGTAGACCTGTGCTCTATCCACTAGGCCATGCTGCTTCTCAGTTGGATAGCTGGTGACTTTCCAAGCGTTCTAAAATTTTTCTTTTCCCTCTTATGTAAGGGAACAGTGGACCTCTCTATCCTGGAGTTCACTAGGATTGAACGCTCTAGGATAGTTTAGGTGTGTCTGGACGTGGGAAGTTCCTTCCTAATCTACATTGCCATGAAAAATACCCATCCCAGAGAGTAGCTTTTCCACCCAGCTAAGAGGGTCCACAGTTTCAATAGTACTTAAGCATACTGTACAGTGCTCTGCACACAGTAACTCTCAACAAATAGACACAATTGATTGATAGTTGATTTTCACAGTGCCCTCAAGAAGTGAGAGGGACTTTGATTAATTTGGATCCCATCAATATGGAGTTTGTAATGATTAGATTCCATTCTTCCTCCTTTTGCCTTCTTTATAAGAGTAGAAGGAAGGAAGGCCTTCAACTCAAGAAGCACGTGCTTGATTGGCATTGGATTGTTATTCTGTAAATGGTTAGAAATGTCTCTCAGAAGTGTCACAAACTCATGAGAAAGACTAAGGGGAATTACAGTGCTAGTTTCTCTACTCTATTGAGATTGAGAGAAGAGCATAGCCCCACTCAGCATTCTCACCTAATCTAACTAAAGCACAAGGATGTTTAAAGCCAAAGTACAGGAAGAAAAAAAGCCCAGGGAAGAAACACTAGGAACCTAGCTAATTAATTATAGTGTCTATTTAAACAGGTAGTAGCTGTCAAGTAGCTCAGCTGAGCTTCAGGCAGACACCATCAGAAGGGATCAAACACAATCCCTGTCTCACATGGAGCTCACAGTCTAGGTGGAGGTCGACCAATTAACAATGGATTGCAAACAATAAAAAACAGCAAGCTACAGAAAAAAATCCAGCATAGAGATCCAATCAAATCACTGCCACCTTACAAACAGTTTCTTTGGAAGGCAAAATAAGTTTTTTTATTTATTTCTAAAACTGATATAGAGTTCTAAAGATGGTATAGTAGTTATGGTAATGGGTGTGAATGTTGTTAATGTAGCAGTAGTATTTACTGAACACCCACTTGGTAAGGTTGTACTATATTAGGTGCTTGGGAAGGCCAAAATAACAAAGCTACATGTTTCCTTCCCACATGCAGCTTAAATTCTAATGGGAGAGATAAATATAAAAATGTTTACAATGTGAGTGCCTTAATAAATGAATTAAGACCTGGCACCTTAGACACATAGCCTTAATTTATGTATTTTTATTAATTTCTGCCTCTTCCTCTAGCGCTTAGTGGGTAGGGAACATGTCTACCAACTCTGTTATATTGTAATAATACTGACGGTATTTCTGAAGTGCTTACAATGTGCCAGGCACTGAACTAACTGCTGGGGTGGATGTGAGCTAATCGGGTTGGATACAGTCCCTGTCCCATATGGGGCTCATAGTCTCACTCCCCATTTTACAGATGAGGTAACAGGCACAGACATGTGAAGTGACTTGCCCAAGGTCACACAGCAGACAAGTGGCGGAGCCGGGGTACTTAGCATAGTGCTCTGCGCAGAGTAAGCACTTGATAAATACAGTTGATTGCATGGATAT
Source organism: Ornithorhynchus anatinus (assembly GCF_004115215.2). Lineage (NCBI taxonomy): Eukaryota > Metazoa > Chordata > Mammalia > Monotremata > Ornithorhynchidae > Ornithorhynchus > Ornithorhynchus anatinus. The sequence continues at coordinate 151,781,356 of NC_041729.1, read as the reverse complement.
TACTACACATGGATTTTCCCCATGGAGACTGACAGGTTGAGGGTCCCAGAGCAGGAAGCATAAAGAGGGTGCTAGAGCCTCACCTCTTGACCTGTGAAAAGGCCTTGGCCCAGGGCTTCTATGAATGCAATTCTGGTGATTTTCCTTCTTGCCCTTAGTCACTCACTTCTCATATAACAGAGTTGGTGGAAACGTTCCCTACCTGCTTGGAGCTTGCAGTCTAGAGAGGAGACAGAAATTACATAAATTAAGGATATGTACCTAAGGTGACTGGGGCAGAAACACACAAGACAAAGCCTGACCTTGGAATGACCTGAACATGATATAAATAGAAATACCGGTATCCTTGGAGGCAAAGACTGGGGCAGGATTGGTTTAGAGGAAGAGCTTCAATGCAAATATTTTCTGTTCCTGAGGCCAGCTAGGAAGAGTCCCTCCCCCAGCACCACAGCACTAATGTATGTATCCATAATTTAATTAGTTCTATTAATGTCCATCTCCTTCTTTAGACCCTGAGCTTGTTGTGGGCAGGGAATGTGTCTGTTATATGGTTGTGTTGTAATAATAATAAAAATAATGGTATTTGTTAAGAGCTTACTATGTGTCAAGCACTGTACTAAGCTCTGGGTGGATATAAGCAAATCTAGTTGAATACAGTCCCTGTCCCACGTGGGGCTAACCACCTCACTCCCCATTTTACAATTCTGTTGCTGAATTGTACATTCCAAGTGCTTAGTACAGTGGTCTGCACATAGTAAGCGCTCAATAAATACGATTGAATTAAATGAATGAATGAGGTAACTGAGGCCTGGGAGTCAGAAGGTCACGGATTCTAACCTTGAGCAAGTCAGTTCATTTCTCTGGGTCTCAGTTACCTCATCCATAACATGGGGATTAAGACTGTGAGCCCCATGTAGGACAGCGACTGTGTCCAACCTGATTAATTTGTATCTACCCCTGTGCTTAGAAGAGTGCTTGGCACATAATAAGTGCTTAAAAAGTACCATTATTATTATTATTAGATCTTGAAGCTGGCAACTCTCCGCCAATGTGAAGTGTTCTCCCGGGGGTTTCTGCCATTCCCAATGGATAATGGATTCAGTCACATCATTTTTCTCCTTCTGGGAAGCACAGGGGTATCAAACTGGGGAGGGTGAATAATAAAGCTGTGGTATATAGGTGCTTTCTATGTACTAAGCACCATATTAGGTGCTAAGGTGGGAAGCAGCATGGTGTAGTGGATAGAGCACAGGCCTGGGAGTCAGAAAGTCATATGTTCTAATCCCAGCTCTGCCACTTGTCTGCTGTGTGACCTTTAGGGAAGTCACTTTACTTCTCTGTGCCTCATTTCCCGCATCCGTAAAATGGGGAATAAAACTATCAGCCCTATGCGGGACAGGGACTGTGTCCAACCAGATTTGCTTGTAACTAGCCCTGTGCTTAATACAGAGCTTGGCACATAGTAAAGACTTAACAAATACCATAATTATTATTATTAAGGCAGAGGCACTTTAAGCAGATCAGACTCGGTCCCTGCCCCCTGCCTTGGGCTCCCTTTCAGGTATCTTGTTCCCATTTCTTATATACAAATCACCCACATCCAATGTGCACACATGGTGAAAGTCAAGGATCACTCAAGAAGAAGGGTGGGAGTCACATATGACCTTCGCATGAATATGCTGGACAAGCAAGTGGTCAGTGGATCCAGCTCTAATGGATCTCACCTTGCCAGTTCCTCCTGAATTGATTGGTCTGAGGAGGTAGGGAGGACCTTTTTTGGAATGCAGTCAGTCAACTCTATTTATTGAGCACTGACTGTGTGCAGACCACTGTACTAAGCGCTTAGGAGAGTACAATATAACAATAAACAAATTCTCCGCTCGCAATGGATTTACAGTCTAAAGGGACTTACAGTCGGGGTTGCTTGGTCAGGCCCACGATTTATCAAATATGGAACAGAACAAAGGAGAGATTTAGAAATCAGTAGCAATAGCTTAGATCAGAACTCTGGGGGTATCACAATCTGGTGTATTTAATTCCCGTGTTCCTAAACAATCCTTTCAGCAAATTTCTGAATCTAAGAAGGCATTATGGTATAGTACATCTAACTACCTCGGGAGGGAACCCAGGCTGACTAGTGCAAAATATGAATCATTCATTCATTCATTCAATTGTATGTATTGAGCACTTACTGTGGGCAAAGCACTGTACTATGCCCTTGGGAGAGTACAATACAATGGTAAAGAGACATGAACCCTAGGTTTATTTCGGGAAAATACAGCTTTAAAACCTGCCTCCTCGTGTCTTGTTACGTCTTTCTTGCCGTGTCATGGTCACCTTAGCACTTGTTCAGATCAACGTCGTAGTAGTGTGGATGGAGAGGACAGAGAGGATTTTACTGATGTTGTGAAGGTTGAACCTACAGGATATGGTGACAGAGTGAATATGTGGGTTGAATGAGAGCAGTTCACCTCTGTGATAGTACATCATCTCTGTGAGCAATCCCTCCTTGACAGCTCCCTTCACCTCCCACCAAAATCATTTTCGGTCACCAGTAATCCGAGTCAGATGGAGTCAGCAGCCATCTGTGGCACTTACATATTCATTTGTGTCCTGTCATTAGCCCTTGTACATATATTTACATTAAACTCTTCCCTCAACTGTTTACTCTCATCACTCTATTTGTAAATACTGTTGATTCTGATGTTATGTTGTACTCTCTCAAGTGCTTAGTACAGTGTTTGCACACAATAAGGGCTCAATAAATATGATTAAGAATTCTGTCTCCCCCCCAGTTAGAGTGTAAGCTCCTTGTGGGCAGCAGATGGGTCTCTTGTTTCTGTTGCACTTTTCCCCCGACTTAGTACAGGATTAGACTGTAAGCCCGTCAAACGGCAGGGACTGTCTCTATCTGTTGCCGACCTGTTCATCCCAAGCGCTTAGTACAGTGCTCTGCACATAGTAAGCGCTCAATAAATACTATTGAATGAATGAATACAGGATACTACACCCAGTGGATGTTTAATAAATACCATTATTCATTCATCCATTCATTCAATAGTATTTATTGAGCGCTTACTATGTGCAGAGCACTGTACTAAGCGCTTGGTGAATGAATACAGGATACTACACCCAGTGGATGTTTAATAAATACCATTATTCATTCATTCATTCATTCAATAGTATTTATTGAGCGCTTACTATGTGCAGAGCACTGTACTAAGCGCTTGGGATGAACAAGTCGGCAACAGATAGAGACAGTCCCTGCCATTTGACGGGCTTACAGTCTAATCGGGGGAGACGGACAGACAAGAACAATGGCAATAAACAGCGTCAAGGAGAAGAACATCTCGTAAAAACAATGGCAACTAAATAGAATCAAGGCGATGTACAATTCATTAACAAAATAAATAGGGTAATGAAAATATATACAGTTGAGCGGACGAGTACAGTGCTGTGGGGATGGGAAGGGAGAGGTGGAGGGGCAGAGGGAAAAGGGGAAAATGAGGCTTTAGCTGCGGAGAGGTAAAGGGGGGTTGGCAGAGGGAATAGAGGGGGAAGAGGAGCTCAGTCTGGGAACGCCTCTTGGAGGAGGTGATTTTTAAGTAGGGTTTTGAAGAGGGAAAGAGAATCAGTTTGGCGGAGGTGAGGAGGGAGGGCGTTCCAGGACCGCGGGAGGACGTGACCCGGGGGTCGACGGCGGGATAGGCGAGACCGAGGGACGGCGAGGAGGTGGGCGGCGGAGGAGCGGAGCGTGCAGGGTGGGTGGTAGAAAGAGAGAAGGGAGGAGAGGTAGGAAGGGGCAAGGTGATGGAGAGCCTTGAAGCCTAGAGTGAGGAGTTTTTGTTTGGAGCGGAGTTGTTTAAGAAGGGGAGTGACACGCCCAGATCGTTTTTGCAGGAAGATGAGCCGGGCAGCGGAGTGAAGAATAGACTGGAGTGGGGCGAGAGAGGAGGAAGGGAGGTCAGAGAGAAGGCTGACACAGTAGTCTAGCCGGGATATAACGAGAGCCCGTAACAGTAAGGTAGCCGTTGGGTGGAGAGGAAAGGGCGGATCTTGGCGATATTGTAGAGGTGAAACCGGCAGGTCTCGGTAACGGATAGGATGTGTGGGGTGAACGAGAGGGACGAGTCAAGGATGACACCGAGATTGCGGGCCTGAGAGACGGGAAGGATGGTCGTGCCATCCACGGTGATAGAGAAGTCTGGGAGAGGACCGGGTTTGGGAGGGAAGATGAGGAGCTCAGTCTTGCTCATGTTGAGTTTTAGGTGGCGAGCCGACATCCAGGTGGAGACGTCCCGGAGGCGGGAGGAGATGCGAGCCTGAAGGGAGGGGGAGAGGACAGGGGCGGAGATGTAGATCTGCGTGTCATCTGCGTAGAGATGGTAGTCAAAGCCGTGAGAGCGAATGAGTTCACCGAGGGAGTGAGTGTAAATGGAGAACAGAAGAGGACCAAGAACTGACCCTTGAGGAACTCCAACAGTTAAAGGATGGGAGAGGGAGGAGGCTCCAGCGAAGGAGACCGATAATGACCGGCCAGAGAGGTAAGAGGAGAACCAGGAGAGGACAGAGTCCGTGAAGCCAAGGTGAGATAAGGTATGGAGGAGGAGGGGATGGCCGACAGTGTCAAAGGCAGCAGAGAGGTCAAGGAGGATTAGAATGGAGTAGGAGCCATTGGATTTGGCAAGAAGGAGGTCACGGGTGACCTTAGAGAGAGCAGTCTTGGTAGAGTGGAGGGGACGGAAGCCAGATTGGAGGGGGTCTAGGAGAGAATGGGAGTTAAGGAATTCTAGGCATCGATTGTAGACGACTCGTTCTAGGATTTTGGAAAGGAAGGGTAGTAGGGAGTTAGGACGATAACTGGAGGGGGAAGTGGGGTCAAGAGCGGGTTTTTTTAGGACGGGGGAGACGTGGGCATGTTTGAAGGCAGAGTGGAAGGAGCCCTTGGAGATTGAGTGGTTAAAGATAGAAGTTAAGGAAGGTAGGAGGGCAGGGGTGATGGTTTTAAGAAGGTGAGAGGGAATGGGGTCCGAGGAGCAGGTGGAGGGGGTGGAACTTGCGAGGAGGGAGGAGATCTCCTCTGAGGATACTGCAGGGAAGGATGGGAAAGTAGGGGAGGGGGTTGGTGGGGGGAGGAGAGAGGCGGAGGGGTGACTTTGGGGAGCTCAGACCTGATCATGTTGATTTTCGTGAGGAAATAGGGGCCCAAATCATTGGGGGTGAGAGATGGGGGAGGGGGAGGAACAGGGGGCCTAAGGAGAGAGTTAAAGGTCCGGAACAATCGGCGGAGGTCACGGGCATGGGTGTCGATGAGGGAGGAGAAGAAGCTTTGCCTGGTGGAGGAGAGGGCAGAGTTAAGGCAGGAAAGGATAAATTTGAAGTGTGTGAGGTCGGCTTGGTGCTTGGACTTTCGCCAGCAGCGCTCGGCAGCTCGAGCATAGGAGCGTAGGAGGCGGATGGAGGAGGTGATCCGGGGCTGTGGGTTAGTGGAGCGAGAGCGGCGGAGGGAAAGGGGGGCGAGAGAGTCGAGATGAGTAGAGAGGGTGGAGTTGAGAGTGGAGACCTGATCGTCGAGAGTGGGAAGAGAGGACAGGGCGGCAAGGTGAGGAGAGATGCTATTGGAATAGCATCCAATACGACCAATAATACGACCATTATTACTATTGGTCGTAGTAATAGTATTTATTAAGTGCTTACTGGGTGTAGAGCTATGTACTAAGTTCTAGGAGAGGATACGCAAGTAGGAATTAGCCATGGTGCTTGTCCCTCGGTGAGAGGAGAGGGGAGCTCATAATCTAAAAACACTAACCTGAGCTCCTAAATACGGTTGAGTGACTGAATTACAAAAAGGTTCCTCCCTACCTCCTCAGACCAATCAAGTCAGGAGAAACTGACAAGGTGAGATCCATTAGAGCTGGGTCCACTGACCACTTGCTTGTCCAGGATATTCACGCGAAGGTCATATGTGACTCCCACCCTTCTTCTTGAGTGAACCTTGACTTTCACCATGTGTGCACATCGGATGTTGGTGGTTTGTATATCCTGAGCTCCTTATCTTCCCTCCCAAGCCCTGTCCTCTTCCTGACTTCCCTGTCACTGTGGATGGTACGACCATCTTTCCCGTCTCTCAAGCCCGCAACCCGGGTGTCATCCTTGACTCAGCTCTCTCATTCACCCCTCACATCCAATCCGTCACCAATGCCTGCTGGTCTCACCTTTACAATATCACCAAGATCTGCCCCTTTCTCTCCATCCAAACGGCTTTCTTACTGGTATGGGATCTCATAATATCCCAGCTGGATTATTGTGTCAGCCTTCTCTCTCATCTCCCTTTCTCCTGTCTCTCCCTGCTCCAGTCTATTCTTCATTCGACTGCTTGATCATCTTCCTGCAGAAACGCTCTGGGCATGTCACTCCCCTCCTTAAAATCCTCCAGTGGTTTCCTATCAACCTCAGCACGAAACAAAAACTTCTCATTCCGGGCTTCAAGGCTCTCCATCACCTTGCCCCCTCCTACCTCTCTTCCCTTCTCTCTTTCTACTGTCCACCCTGCACACTCCACTCCTCTGTCACTCACCTCCTCACCGTCCCCCATTCACGCCTATCCCGTCTTCACCCCTGGCCCACATCCTCCTGCTCCAGGAATGCCCTCCCTCTTCACTTCCACCAAACTAATTCTCTTCCCCTCTTCAAAGCCCTACTTAGAGCTCACCTCCTCCAAGAGGCCTTCCCAGACTGAGCTTCCCCTTTTACCTCTGCTCCCTCTGCTCCCTCTCTGCCCCCCCTTCTCCTCCCCTCAGCTAAGCCCCCTTTCCCTCTGCTCCTCCCCCTCTCCCTTCCCCTCCCCTCAGCACTGTGCTCATTTGTATATATTTTTATTACCCTATTCATTTTGCTAATGAGGTGTACATCCCCTTGATTCTATTTATCGTGATTCAGTTGTTTTGTTTTTGTCCATCTGCCTCCCCCGATTAGACTGTAAGCCCATCAGTTTGCAGGGATTGTCTCTATCTGTTGCCGAATTGTACATTCCAAGCGCTTAGTACAGTGCTCTGCACATAGTAAATGCTCAATAAATACTACTGAATGAATGAATGAATAACCTGAAATTACTACTGCTACTGATCCTCAAAAACAGCTTCTCAGCCAATTCATTTCCCTACCGTTATCACTGTTATCTGTCAAACCTGTTAATACCACAAAATTTATTAATTAAAATCAGTATTCATGAAACATGTGAAGAAATATCTCCATCTACTTGTCTCCAGAAATAAATCTCTTAACGGACCCCCTTGAATACATGAAAAATGGAAAGTCCAGAGACCTAAACTTGGTAGGATCATCTCACTGACTTGTTCCCAAAACCAACTTTTTCGACACAGCCTCCATATGTTCATAAAAACCAGAAGTAAAATTAACGATCAGCATCCATAATGTTTATACAAGTGCTTAGAATTTCATTATTATTATCACAACCAGCTAGTGACTCCTGATTAGTTTCATTTTTTTCTCAACCACTCCATCAATCAATGGTATTTACTTAACACATACTGTTTGCACAGCACTGTACTAAGCAATTGGGAAAGTACAATACAACCGAGAAGGTAGTCAAATACCTGCCTTTTTAAATCTTTAAAATGTATCCTTCTGTCATCTGGGCTAAAAAGTTGCTTATCACTGCCCTCACATGCTTCTGTAAGGACCTATAGAACAAAGTAGCAAAACTAAGAAGTAATATGTTAATTGTAAATAATTGATGAGATCCTGCCAGAGACAAAAATGATATTTTATATGTTGAATTCTAATAAGGTATTAACAGTAGAAATCTAGGAATTTTAATAACAGATAAATTTGACCATCAATTAGTTATACTTTCCGACATCTACTATTCACATAACATCGTATCTAGGGTAAAAAGAGCATGTGTCTGGAAGTTACGAGACACAGATTTTGGTCCTGGTTCTGCTGTTTGCTAGCTGTCTGACCCTTGGACAAGTAATTTACATTCTGGGCACTTGAGTTTCCTCATTTTGAAATTGGGGATGAAATACTTGATTTTCCTCTCTTTGAGATTATGAGCTTTGTGTGATGCAGGGATGATAAATCTGATTATTTTGTATCTACCCCAGCACTTAGAACAGTACTTGGAACAGAGTGAGCATTTTACCTATTATTGCTGTTACTATTCATTCAATAGTATTTACTGAGCGCTTACTATGTGCAGAGCACTGTACTAAGCGCTTGGAATGAACAAGTCGGCAACAGATAGAGACAGTCCCTGCCGTTTGACGGGTTTACGGTCTAATCGGGGGAGACGGACAGACGAGAACGATGGCAATAAATAGAGTCAAGGGGAAGGACATCTCATAAAAACAATGGCAACTAAATAGAATCGAGGCGATGTACATTTCATTAACAAAATAAATAGGGTAATGGAAATATATACAGTTGAGCAGACGAGTACGGTGCTGAGGGGATGGGAAGGGAGGGGGGAGGAGCAGAGGGAAGTGGGGGGAAAAGATGGTTAAGCTGCGGAGAGGTGAAGGGGGGGCGGTAGGGGGAGTAGAGGGAGAAGGGGAGCTCAGTCTGGGAAGGCCTCTTGGAGGAGGTGAGTTTTAAATAGGGTTTTGAAGAGGGGAAGAGAATCAGTTTGGCAGAGGTGAGGAGGGAGGGCATTCCAGGACCGCGGGAGGACGTGGCCCGGGGGTCGACGGCGGGATAGGCGAGACCGAGGGACGGTGAACAGGTGGGCGGCAGAGGAGCGGAGCGTGTTACTATTTACACCAATGCTGCAAATGGGGTCTTTGGTAAAGGTAGAGAGAGCAGCATGGCCTAGTGGATAGAGCATGTTCCTGGGAGTCAGAAAGACCTGGGTTCTAATCCTGGCTCTGCCACTTGTCTGCTGTGTGACCTTGGGCAATTCACTTAACCTCTCTGTGCCTCAATTACCTAATCTGTAAAATGGGGATTAAGATTGGAAGCACCAAGTGGGAAAAAGACTGTGTCCAACCTGAGCAGCTTATATCTACTCGGGCACTTAGTACAGTGAATGCACACAGGAAGCGCTTAACAAATGCCACAATTATTATTATTATTATTAACTATTAATAATCATAATCATAATCATAATAAAGCAGTTTTGTCGAAGTAGTTTGGGAACTAAATATAATAATAATAGTTGTAGTATTTATGAAGCACTTACTACATGTCCAACTCAATGTGCTGGGTTTGATAAAAGATAATCCATATGGGCTCACAGCCTACATAGGAGGGAATAGGATTTAAGTCCTATTTTATAGATGAGGAAACTGAGGTTCAGAGAAGTAAAGTGACTTTCCCAATGTCTCACAGTAGACAAGGGGTAGAGCCAGGATTAGAACCCCAGTTCTCTGATTCCCAAGCCAGTGGTCTATCCTCTAGGCCATTCTACTTCTCTCCTTCCTATGCATAGGGGCTGACTGGAAACTGTAGCTGCAAAAGCATTCTGACTCACAGTTCTCTCCCAGGTGGGGCAGAAACTGTGTCTTATCTGATCATGTTGCATTTACCGCAGCGTTTAACACAATGCTTGCCACAGATATGTGATTAAAAATCCCACGATTCCTGGCCTTAAGCTGAGAACGGTTATTTAGAACCCTGCCTGCCCCTTCTCTAGCAGGAAACAGGTTTCCTGCCAAGCCCTTGGCCTCTTTCTGTGGAAGTCTCACTTCAAATAGCATAATTATTATTATTATTATTAGTCCTGTGGGCACCTGCCTTTTCCGCTTGTGTCTATGTCTGAGTGTTCACGATGTTAGCCGGTGTGTTCCTACCTGTCGGTCCTGGCCCTGTTCTCCGGGCTATTTGCACCTGTGTGTCCACCTTGCTAATAATAATAATATTAATACTGGTATTTAAGTGCTTACTATATGCTAAGTGCTTACAATAATAATAATAATGACTGTGGCATTTATGAAGCACTTAATATATGCCAAGCACTATGTGCTGGGATTGATACAAGATAACCTATATGGGGCTCTGTTCTCAGCACTAGGGTAGATACAAGCTAATCAGGTTGGACACGGTCCCTGTCCCAAATTGGGCTCACAGTCTTCAGTCTTAATCCCCATTTTACCGATGATGTAGCTGTGGCACAGAGAAGTGAAGTGATTTGCCGAAGGTCACAGCAGAAAGCAGGAGGAGCTGGGATGAGAATCTAATCCTTCTGACTCCAAGCCTGTGTTCAGTCATTCAGTTGTATTTATTGAGCACTTACTGTGTGCAGAACACTGTACTAAGCGCTTGGGATGTACAATTCGGCAACAGATAGAGACAATCCCTGCCCAACAACGGGCTCACAGTCTAAAACGGGGAGACAGACAACAAAACAAAACAAGTAGTCAGGCATCAATACCATCAAGATAAATAGAATCATAGAGATATACACATCATTAATAAAATAGAGTAATAAATAATACATACACATATGCACAAGTTCTGTGGGGAGGGGAAGGGGGAAGAGCAGAGCGGGGGAGCAGGGGGAATGGGGAGGGGAGGAGGGGCAGAGAGAAATGGAGGGCTCAGTCTGGGAAGGTCTCCTGGAGGAGGTGAGCTGTGTTCTATCCACTAGGCTCGCTCTCCTACTGCATCTGTGGGAACTCCCCCTGATCGTGTGTGTGTGTGTGTGTGTGTGCCTGCACACAGCTGTAGATCTGGAGATTTACCCCTAAGTCTTATATGGATTGATGCCCCCCATTTTCTTCCCAATTCCAACCCTGCAAAGAGCCTCACTGAGAGCCCCACTCCAAACTTGTGCTTGGTAGGAGAAGCCAGAGCCCCCTACTTGCACGGCTTCCTTCTGCAATTGCCTTCTTCAACAGAAGGCTTAACTTTTCAGTCGTGCCCTCAGTGCCCCACCGAGGGGCCCGATAACCTCCTTTCTTTCCACAACAACTCTCTGGTGGTTCTACTCCTGCTGCCAGAGTCATCTCCAGTCACATTGGAGGTGTGGGCCTTACCTGGTCAGGGTGCGGAAGCTGGGGTAGATGAGGTGGAAGGAAGTTTCGAGGCGGGAGAGTAGAAAAGCCCTCCAGGCAACTGCAGCAGGGCAAGTGTCTCAGGGATCATGAGATCTGACCAGCTTCCGGGAAACTTCCTTCAGCCCCTTAATCCTTAACCCTCAGAACATAGCTCCTTCTGAGTTGACATCCACCTAAGAAAAATAACTATATTCTTAAGGCTTAAAGCTTCCTTGTGAAGAAAGGGAAATACTTCTGTACTTCAAGTCTTATACCAGCACAACCAACACCTGTTCTCCCATGGGACTGTGAATGTGACTTTCTCCAGACCACAGTGTGTTAAAGATTAGAGACGAGACATGCCTATGCCCTGAAAACCAGCTAAACTGCCTATAACTGGCTGCTAGCAGACTCACTAATCATAACAGAGAATAGACCGGCTTAAGGCAAATGCGAAGTCGTGAATAGCGTTTTCGATACTAAATTATCCGTAGATAGTGGGGAGTGTTGATTTTGGCGGAATTGTGAGGACTAGTACGGATAGATTGTCTAATCAGATCAGGTGTGCATAGAGTTACTAACTGTGATGAATAAGGTGCAGCTGAGATGTGCTTCTGCACTAGAATTTCCTCGACGGGAGAGATTTTGTCTACTTCTGCTATTGTATTTTGAATTAACACAGTGCCCTGAATGCAGTAAGTGTATCATAAATAGCACTGATTGATTACTGAGGTCAGAAAATAGTGCTCTGTCTCCTCTAATGTCCAGCTTTACTCTTCAGGAAACAGAGCTTCTGGGACAAAGATTGTTTTGGACCCAGACGACATGTGTTCCCCAAACCATTCCGGTCACTCTAGAAGGATGGTAACCTTGGTATGAAGGTCATAGCTGGGCAGTCTAACGACTTTCCCATTGAACGATTACACTATCGACTGCAGAACTGCACTGCGAAGTGAAATGACGCATGTGTTTCCCCAAACAGCCTGAGATGACATGGAAGAGAATCATCCTCCAGTGGAGAGAGACAGATCTCAGCTTCTCTCTGTAGTTGGTTTATATTCATGATGCTTACAATTAAGCCTGGGTGTTATTTTCCCCGGGCTGAAGTGGATTAGAGGTACACTGGCTTTACCTGAAAGATGAAACTTACTCTCCAGGGATGCATTAATGAGATGAAAGAGGAATGAAATGTTTAGTAGCACTACCTCTTAGAATCTGTTTACTAATCTGAGAATAAAACCCTGAAACAGAATCTAAATTTGGGTAATGGAGTGGATTTCCTGTATCGTTACTTTATTGTAGCTGGAAAGTTTTTTGTTATGAAAGGATTCAGGGACAGCATCAGGAGATATATTTTCTACCAGAACATTCTGTATGAATGAATGAATATGAATGAATATGCGCTCAATAAATATGACTGAATGGATGAATGAATGATTGGGGGGGGGGCAGTCTAAGAGGGAAGGAGTACTGGTAGTCAATCTTCATTTTACAAATGAGTGATGCACAGAGAAGTTAGGTGACTTGACCAAGGTCAAACTGAAGACAAGTGAGAGAATTGGAATTAGAATCCAGGTCTCCTGACTCCCAGTCTTGTGCTCTTTCCCTGAGGCCACATGCTGCCTCTCCTGAAGCATCTCCGCTTCTGGGTGATGGTTTGGTATGTTCTCATGGAATCTCCCCACGGTCAGCTCTGCCAGAAGGGGATTTTCATGCACATTTCAGCTAGAATGTTGTTAGGGAGTGTTCAGCCAACAGGACAGGCCTCGTTGAATACGAGACAGAGTGGTGTCGGGGGAAAGGCTCCTGCCCACGCATGTGTAGCATCCATACTGTGAATTATATAGTGTAAGTCTTCTTTAATGTAGGAGTAGGCAAGGGTGCCAGTTCCACATTCTATGAGAACGGAGAAGCAGCTTGGCCTAGTGAAAAGAGCACGGCCCTGGGATTCAGGAGATGGAGGTTTGTATCCTACCCTGCCATTTACCTGCTCTGAGAGCTTGGGCGAGTCATGTAACGGTGCCTCAGTTTCCTCATCTGTAAGATGGGGGATTGAGTAGCTGTGCTCCCTCCTACTTAGACTATGAGCCCCATGTGTCCAATTTGACTACTTTGAATCTATAGTGCTTAGCACACAGGGGTTGGCACATAATAAGCCCTACACAAATACTACAGTTATCATCATCATTGTTCTCAGACCTCAATCAATCAATTAATCAATAGTATTCACTGAGCATTTACTGTTTGTAGAGTACCATACCAAGCATTTGGGAAAATGCAATAATACCTGCCCACAAAGAATTACGATGTAAGGGGACCTCACATTTACAGTCATCCATCTTGGCCAGTGCAGTACCAGGAATGCAGTTCTCACAACGCTTACTCTCCCTCTGATGGGCCAATCAATCAGTCAATCAATGGTATTTACTGAGAGCTTACTGTGTGCAGAGTGCTGTACTAAGCCCTTGGGAAAGTACAACCCAACAGAGCTGGTAGAGGAATATTACAGTCTAGAGGGAGCTTTTTTGATGGTATTTAATAATTGTAATAATCGTGGTATTTGTTAAGCGCTTTCTAGGTGTCGAGCACTGTGTTAAACACTGGGGTAGATACAAGAAAATCGGGTTGTGCACAGTCCCTGTCCCACATGGGATTCACAGTATTAATCCCCACTTTGCAGATGACAGAACTGAGGCCCAGAGAAGGTAAGTGATATGCCCAAGGTCACACAACAGACAAGTGGCAAAGGCAGGATTAGAACCCAGGTTCTTCTGACTCCAAGGCCCCTGCTCTATCCACTAGACAATGCTGCTTCTCTTGTTAAGTGCTTAATATGTGCCATTCATTCATTCATTCATTCAATAGTATTTATTGAGCGCTTACTATGTGCAGAGCACTGTACTAAGCGCTTGGAATGAACAAGTCGGCAACAGATAGAGACGGTCCCTGCTGTTTGACGGGCTTACAGTCTAATCGGGGGAGACGGACAGACGAGAACGATGGCAATAAATAGAGTCGAGGGGAAGAACATCTCGTAAAAACAATGGCAACTAAATAGAATCAAGGCGATGTACATTTCATTAACAAAATAAAATGCCAGACCCTGTCCTAAACACTGGGGTAGGTACAAGGTAATCTGGTTGAACAATGTCCATGACCCACGTGGGGCTCATCACCTTCATCCCCATTTTACGGATGAGTGAACTGAGGCACAATGAAGACTTGTCCAAGGTCACACGGGGGACAAGTGGCAGAGTCTGGATTAGAACCCAGGTCCTACTGACTCCCAGGCCTGTGCTCTATGCAGTGCTTAGACTAGTGCTTTGCACATAGTAAGCGCTTAACAAATACCATCATTATTATTATTATCCACTAGGCCATGCTGCTTTTCAGTCTAAGCATCTATTTCCTCCCCAAAGTCCCCCCAGCCCCCCAATATTCCCACTTTTGGGGCCTGCCAATGTTGATAACTCAAAGGTGCAGACCTCCGAATACTTTAATTCCCATAGAAAACAGCCCCAGACAGGACATTCTTAATACATACAAATGGAAGGGTGTTGCCTTTTGTGGTCTCTTCTTTCAAGGATGTGAAAGGGAATACCGGTTTGGAAGAGATCTTTCATTCTTCCCGAGTGAAGGAAGTTCAGTAGTGAAAGTTTCTCATAATGTTTTCCAAGGGAGAGAAGGAAAAGCAAATACTACAAGCATGAGAACACGAGTGAGAAGTATCAAATGTATGTGCTGGGCTGGATTTTCAAAAGGTAAACATTACACAAGGGGAAACACTATATGGAGAAAATTATAAGTGGATTTTTATTATATTAAAATGATGTTTATATTCCACCAGAACTAATACTGCCTGGCTTCTCTATAACCATGCCTTTTCTCAACCAAAAGGGGATAAAATAGCTCTATCTAAAGTTAGATTTGTAATATTAATTTGACATCTTTTCTGCAAGTAGAGTTACATAAAATGGGCATTCACAGCACTTGACATATTTTCAGAAAAGCTTTGTCAAATCAAGGGCATGGGGGAGATAAGAGTATATCTTTGGAAAACTACTAGGTCCAGAAATTCTGCTCTATAACTATTTTTGATGAGTGATAAAAAAACCAACCACCTATCCACTATACTGCCTTTTAGGAGAAGGATTGTGAGTCTCTGTACACTCATGGGGAATCTAGCAGACCCTGCTGGGTGAAGGATCATTTTCATTATTTAAGATAATGTATTCATGAAAGTCAGTTGGCATGAATAACCTCCAGGTTTTTTTAATTGTTATTTTACATTTTTATGAACCTCATTTGGAAGCTCAATAAATGGCTGATTCATTTGCAAGTTGGTAAAAGCTAACTTTAATCAACTGCGTGGCATAACTTTAATCAACTGCATGGTACGTTCTTGTGTCTTTCACCACTGATCTCTGTTCACACCCTCCCCCTACCTGGAATTCCCTCCACATTGAATGTTCCCTCCATATTCAAAGTATTCATATGCATCTCAATTCATTTTGGGAAGTAGCTTTGGCTAGTGGAAAGAGCACCGGCCCGGAAGTCAGAGGACCTGATTCTATTGTGGGCTCCACAACCTGCATGCTGTGTGATTGTGGGGAAGTCCCTTTACTTCTTTGGGACAGTTTCCTCATCTCTAAAATGGGTTTTCAATGCCTATTCTCCTTCCTACTTAGACTGTGAATTTAATGAGAGACAAGGACTGTGTCTAATCTGATAATTTATTCTACTGTACAGTTTAGTACAGTAATAATAATAATAATGTTGGTATTTGTAAAGCGCTTACTATGTGCCGAGCACTGTTCTAAGCGCTGGGGTAGACATAGGGGAATCAGGTTGTCCCACGTGGGGCTCACAGTCTTAATCCCCATTTTACAGATGAGGGAACTGAGGCCCAGAGAAGTTAAGTGACTTTCCCAGAGTCACACAGCCGACAAGTGGCAGAGCTGGGATTCGAACTCATGAGCCCTGACTCCAAAGCCCATGCTCTTTCCACTGAGCCACGCTGCTTCTAAGTACTGGGCTACAGTACTAAGCTGTAGTTAGTACAGTACACACTGCTTAGGGAAGCAGCATGGCTTAGGGGAAAGAGCACGGACTTGGGAGTCAAGGGTCGTGGGTTCTAATCCTGGCTCTGCCTCTTGTCTGCTGTGTGACTTTGGGCTAGACAGTTAGCTTCTCTGGGCCTCACCTACCTCATCTGTAAAATAGGGATTAAGACTGTGAGCCCCACGGGGGTCAACCTGCTTACCTTTTAGCTACCCCAGTGCTTAGAAGAGTACTTGGAACATAGTAAGCACTTAACAAATACTATAATTATTATTAGTAGTACCAGGCTTGGCACATAGCATTTAACAAATTACCATCATTCAAAACCCTTTAAAGTCACTTCCAGGAAGGCTTTCCTGGTCAAACTCTAATTCTCCATGCTATTTTTTTAATTGAATTTGTTCAGTGCTTACTATGTGCCAAGCACTTTACTAGGAGCTGGAGTAAATATAAGTTAATCAGGTTGGATACAGTCGCTGTCCCACACAGGGCTCACAGTCTTAATCTCCATTTTACAGATGAGGTGACTAAAGCACAGACAGGTTAATAGACTTGCCCAATATCACACAGCAGGCCAGTGGCTCAGCCAGAATTAGAATCCTGGTCCTCTTACTTCCATGCCCATGCTCTTTCCACTAGTTTACTCTGCTTCTAACGACCACAGTGCTTCTATTTCTTCTGCTAGTCCTGCCCTATTCATTGAAGTCTTCTTCCTCTAAGTGATTGTCCATTCTCCCCACCTCTTCACACACCACAGTACTTTTGTGCATTTATTTAAACTTGGTTGCTTCCCCTTATCTTTAATTCATTTTATTATCTGTCTCCCCACCAAGATTGTAGACTTCTTGAGGGGTAGGATTGGGTCTACTAATTCTAATGTAATCTCCCAAGCACTGAGTACAGTGCTCTCTCTAAAGTGCTCTATTAATACTACTGATAAACTTAACTTCTCTGTGTCTCAGTCTCCTTACCCGAAAAATGGGGATTAAAGTATTAGTTTGTCTTCCTGTGGTTGCCCATCCACATCCACGTCAAACAGAAACTTCAAAACTTCAAAGCACCAAATCAACTCACCCCCTCCTACTGTACCTCAAAGATCTACTACAGCCCAGTCAACAAACTTCCCTCCTCTAGCACCAGCCTACCTATCTCATCTCTCTTGCCGCTGACCCCTTTCGCGTGTCCTCTCTCTAGCCTTGAATTCACATCCCCTCCATACACACCAGTCCACTACTCTCCCCACGTCAGAGA
Organism: Ornithorhynchus anatinus; assembly: GCF_004115215.2. NCBI lineage: Eukaryota > Metazoa > Chordata > Mammalia > Monotremata > Ornithorhynchidae > Ornithorhynchus > Ornithorhynchus anatinus. The sequence goes on along the minus strand of NC_041729.1, from coordinate 151,764,047 downwards.
CTTACTAAGGGCGCATCTCCTCCAAGAGGCCTTCCCTGATTTCGAAGCCCTCTTTCTCCAGCTCCCTCTCCCTCCTTCATCTTCTACGATTTTGGATCTGTGACCTTTTGGCATTTGGTATTCATTCCACCCTCAACCCCACAGCAATCGAGTACATAGTTATAAATTATACATTACAAATTATTCATTTCTATTAATGCCTGTCTCCCATCCTAGACTGTAAGCTCATTGTGGTCACGGGGCATGCCTACCAACTCTATTGTACTGTACTCTCCCAAGCACATAGTACAGTGCTCTGCACACAGTAAGCACTCAGTAAATACCATTGACTGATTTATTGATAGTTCTTCCCTCTTAGATGCCAAGTCCCATATGAGACATAAATTGCCCAGTCTCATTCTCTTGTTTCTATCACATTTCTTGGTTCATAGTAAACTCTTATTAAGTTCCTTCATTATATTATAAGGAAGTAGCTGTCTCTGCCATTAGATATAAGTTTCATGTGGGCATGGAAAGTTTCCCAAGTGCCTAGTATAGTGACTGATGTAAGTGGACACTCAATCAATAAATCAATCAATATCTTCATCGAGTGTTTACTACATGCAGGGCACGGTACTAAGCAATAGGGAGAGTACAACACAACAATATAACAGATATATTCCCTGTCCACAATGAGCTCAGTGCCTAGAGGGAGAGGCAGATATAATATGAATAAATTAATTACAGATATGCACTTAAGTACTGTGAGTCTCGGGAGGGAAGAATAAAGGGAGCAAGTCAGGATGATGCAGAAGGACGTGGGAAAAGAGGTTAATGAGGGCTGAGTCAGAGAAGGCCTCCCGGAGGAGACGTGTCTTCAGTAAGGCTTTGAAGTGGGGAGAGTAATCATCTGTCAGAAAAGAAGAGGGAGGGTTTTCCAGGCCAGAGGCAGAATGTGGGCAAGTGGTGGGTGGTGAGATGGTTGAGATCAAGGTACAGTGAGAAGGTTGGCATTAGTGGAGTGAAGTGTGCAGGATGGATTGTAAGGAGGACAGTAGCAAGGTGACGTAGGAGGGGGCAAGGTGATTGAATGCTTTAAAAAGATGGTGAGAAGCTTCGATTCGATGGAGAGGTGGATGGGCAACCACTGGAGGTTTTTAAAGAGTGGAGAAATAACTCAACTCAATGAAAGAAATTACTACTATTTTTAGTACTTCTACTATAAGAAAACCTATGGTCAGAATGAAATTAGAGGACTGATTTCACACCATTTACAGAAAGAAATTAAGGTGACAACAAGCAATCTTGGGGTAAAAAAAACCCCAAAACCTTTGCTCCTTTTAGTTCCAAATGTGATACCACTTACCTTCACATATTGGCAACATTCCCTCAATCAATCAGTATTGCCTGGGCACTTACAGTGCGCAGAGCACTGTTTTAATCACTTGGGAGAGTACAATACAACAGAGCTAACAGAGTTTGCTCCTGCCCACCAGAAGCTTAGACTCCCTCCATTGTAGCTCCACTTATCTGATGCGGTAGGGTTCATTTTGATGTGATCCAAGATGTGAATGCATTCGAAATTGATTAAACAGATTTTTGGGGAAGAGCCATCTAAATGTTTTTTTGTGGGGTGGAGGTAATGTTAAAAAACATAACTCAGCCTGGGACCGGCTGAAGAAAAAAGGAGAGCAAGCTATCCTCCATCAGTCAATCAGCAGTATTCACTGAGTGACTGTGAACTCTCTGTGGGCAAGGAACGTGTCTACCATCTCTACTATATTGTCCTCTCCCAATTGCTTTGCTTTGCACGCAGTAGCGCTCAATAAATACTATGATTGATTGATTGATTGCATGCTTATTCTGTGCAAGGCACTGAACTCAACACTTAGTAGAGTTAGTAGACACTATTGTTGCCATCGTATAGCATGCGATCTGGCAGGAGAGAAATCTACTCTTACCGTGACAGTTACTATGGCTGTGGCTGTGACGGTTGCCATGTGAAACCTAAAGCTTTTCTAGTACTAGCTTATAAGGCTTTTATATCTGAATTTATTCCTGCCCTTATATTTTATGTTGTTTATGAGGGTTTTATATTTTTCCTGTGTGTCTGTTTCCAGTCCCCTTGCCCCCATTATTCTTGAGTGTGAGCACCATGGCAGAGTGGATAGAGCACAGGACTGGGAGTCAGAAGGACCTGGGTTCTAATCCTGGCTCCACTACTTTTCTGCTGTGTGACCTTGGGCAAGTTACTTCTCTGTGACTCAGTTACCTCATCTGTAAAATGGGGATTGAGACTGTGAGCCCCTCATGGGTCAAGAACTGTGTCCAACTCGATTTCCTTGTATCTACCCCAGCTCTTAGTACAGGCACATAATAAGCACTTAACAAATACCACAGTTTTTATTAATATCACCATGAGGTCCAAGGATCCCATCTAATTCTTAACCATGCATTCTTTTGCAGAGTTTAGCATGGTATTTTGCACATGATGAGCACTCAATAAATACAATTACTTCTACTACTAGCACTCCTCCTTAGTCAGTCAGTAAGTTGTATTTATTAAGCACTTGGTGTGTGCGGAGCACTGTCCTAAGTACTCAGGAGAGTACAATAGAACAATACAACAGCACCCATGCAGTCAGGGATCATGATCCAATGAAGAAATGGTGCTAATGGTGATTTAGAAATCTGTCACTTGCCGATTTGTACATTCCAAGCGCTTAGTACAGTGCTCTGCACATAGGAAGTGCTCAATAAATATTATTGAATGAATACAACAGACATATTCCCTGCCCACAACAAGCTTACAGGCCTGGGAGTCAGAAGGACCTGGGTGCTAATCTCTGCTCCACCACTGTCTTCTGTTTGACCTTGGGCAAGTCATTTCATTTTTCTGAGCCTCAGTAACCTCATCTGTAAAATGGGGATTAAGTCTGTGAGCTCTATGTGAGACAGGGACTGTGTCCAATCTGATTTGCTTGTATCCACCCCAGTGCTTAGTACAAAGCCTGGCACATAATACGCGTTTAACAAATATAATTATCATTGTCATTAATTAATAATTATTAGTAATAGTAGCAACAATAATAATAAATGAAGGAATTTCCCAAAGACCTAAGCTCCCATTCCCACTAAACTGTAGTGGGACCTAGAAAAGTTGTTCCACCTCACTTGAGTGAGTAGTAACTACCAAAGTAGCATTCACCAACTTTTGGTTTTCACACTTTTATTGTCCTTGACTGAAACCTATAGTTGCTGACAACACAGGAAAAGGGGCAGCACCCATGCAGTCAGAGATCGTGATCCAGGGAAGAAATGGTGCTAATGGTGACTTAGAAATCTGTCACTTGTTTTCTCTGCTGAAGTCAGTGCAAATTCTATTACATTTATTCATCGCTCCACTGACTGCCAATACAGCCAATGAAATTAAATCAGTCCATTGGTAAGACAGAGACTGAAGTGTTGGCTTTCAACCCAACCGCATATCACTCTGTGGCCCGCTTTCTTTAAAAATTGCTCAGAATCCCCATTAACTATAATGAGCTAGATCTTATCTTCCAAGAAAACCAGAGAATCCAAATTGACACTTTAATTTGGCTGCTGTGGTTTGCTTGGGCCAGAAAATTCAGATGTACTTGGCATTTGCTAAAGTTACATGTTGCTATTTTGAATGTACTTTGATAGTGTGCATCTTGAATGTAAAAGGAAGTAGGCCTGCCATGGCCCTTGAATGAATCTTTAATTGGTCTTCCTGGGAACAACGCTGGTGCTTCAGTATCAGAATCAAGTAGAAAGTGAAATAAATGACTTTTTTTTTGGACTGATCACTCTTCTGGTGCCCAAGACATGGGACCCTGATTTACTCAAGGACCATATGGAAGGCACAGTGGATCTCAGAGTCTCCTTATCTGGTTTCTGGAGTCATAATGCCCTCATAAATGATTTTGCCGAATGACTATTCCAGGGTGTTCATAATATACTTTTCAATTATTCAGCGTGGAATAATAAAACAGTCCCGGGGTGATTTTATTTTATCCTTTGTGTGTGGTTCAATAAAATTGGAAGTGCATTTCATGCTTGAATTATTTTTTAATACTTGTACTCCATTCCAAGTTTAGTTTTCAGATGAAGGAGGGAAAGAACTGGCTGTAATGTTCAGGAATGTCCATTTTATAGGCAGTCAGAGGATTCGTGCCCAAGTTCATAAATACAGTAAGGAAAAAGTTGAATGAGCAGAAAGAGTTTTCTCTGTTGTTCACACATCAGGGAAACTCATTTTTAATAGGAACTGAATAACTTGTAAGAAGTATTCATTATTAGGAAGATAAGTACATTTCACATGCTGGTATCAGTTTCATAACCTCAAGTTATTAGATGCACACTAATAATGTATTCTTGCCTTTCAGTGCTTTTTCCTTCCTCAGTTTTCTCTGGCCAAGAGATTAAACATGGCTAAAGGATTGCTCTGCGATTCAATACTTTATGTGTGTGTGTGTGTGAGATAAAGAATTTTTTGTTAATATTCTTTACTACCTAATGAAACTGGCCAAAATGCTCCTGTATCTTCATTGGTAAAAAGCCAGGCATACAATTAAAGCCAAAAGCCATGATCTCTGAATTAATTCATTTTCACTATACAATTTTCAGGAGTAAGATCTAACACATTACTTTCTTGACTTGATTTTTCCTAACAGTCTTGAAATCTGGGTTACCCTAGGAAAATTTCACATACCTTCTTAGAAGCAGCGTGCCTCAGTGGAACGAGCGAGGGCTTGGGAGTCAGAGGACATGGGTTCTAATCCCAGTTCCGCACTTGCCTGCTGTGTGACATTGAGCAAATCACTTCACTTCTCTGTGCCTCAGTTACCTCATCTGTAAAATGGGGATTAAAAGTGTGAATCCCATGAGGTACAACCTGATTGCCCTGTATCTACCCCAACACTTAGAACAGTGCTTGGCACATAGTAAACACTGAACAATTACCTTCATTATTATTATTATTAGGAGATAGTCAATAATAACATTTTCTAGCACTTCCTCTTATTTACTATAATTTTTCATCAAAATTTACAAAGCTGCTGTATAAACAGATGACAGGGCCGCAGTAACTGAAGTTGGGAACGTAGGCTTGGTGGTCAACCATGGGTTGCCCATCAGGAGACCCTTAATGATGTAATTATAGTACCACCAGCCAAAGTGGCCTCAGAAATATAAGGGAGCTGTAGGTGGTTTTGGCTGCTGGAGCCAGGAGGCCTCTTGTCTGGCTAGGGAGAGATAGGAAGGAGGCATTGGGAATCTGGAATCGGGAGGAAGACAAAATGTCATTTCCTGGTGCACCTCTCCTCTCCCACCTCGCCTCCCCTTGTGGCTTATCAGTCAGTCTCTCAATCATATTTATTGAGCACCTACTGTATGCACAGAACTGTATTAAGTGCTTAGGAGAGTACGGATAGAACAACAGACACATTTCCTACTCACAACAAGCTTACAATCTAGAGGGAGAGACAGACAGTAATATAAACAAATAAAATTACAGATGTGTACATATGTGCTGTGGGACGGGGAGGAGAGATGAATAAAGGGTTCAATTCAGAGATCCACGGAAGGAATTTAATAATAATAACTGTATTTGTTAAGTGCTTACTGTGTGCCAAGCACTGTTCTAAGCGGTGGAGTAAATGCATCCCACATATGGCTCACAGTCTTAATCCCCGTTTTTACAGATGAGGTAAATGAGGCACAGAGAAGCTAAGGGAACTGACCAAAGTCACACAGCCGATAAGTGACAGAGGCGGGATTAGAACCCACGACCTCTGACCCCCAAGCCCATGCTATTTCCACAAAGCCACACTGCTTCTCTAATAATAATATTATGGTATCTGTTAAGCACTTACTTTTAAGTCGAAGCAAAGGACATGAGGGCTTAGTCGGAAAAGGCCCGTTGAAGGAGATGTGCCTTCAGTAAGTCTTTGAAAGCGGGGAGAGTCATCGTCCATCAGATATGAGGAGGGAGGGTGTTTCAGGCCAGAGGCAGGACGTGGGCGAGAGGTCGGCGGCGAGCTAGTCGAGACTGAGGTACAGTGAAAGGTGACTTGTGACTTGCTTTTCCCAAAGTGAAGGCAGCTGCGGGCCAGATATGGAGGAAGAGAAGTGGCTGTGAGTCCCCTTCTTCCCATATCCTTCAGTCCAACAGAGTGGCAGCTGATGAGTAAACATAGACACAAACACATACATGGCAGACAAATATCACCTCTACCCCGCTTCAGTAGCCAACACACTTTTCCCTCTTCTAATTACTCTTGTGCTACCCCATTCCCTAGACACACCAGTAAAGACTAGTCAATGACTCTGCATTCTGGAACTGGATTCTGGAACATATGCTAAGGTAATTACCTTAGTATAGGTAGGTAGGTAGCAGAGGACATTTACAGTAAACCTTTGAAGGAAATCTTTGATTTTTGGAACTCTAACTTCAAAACATTTAAGTGGATGGGTAAGGCCTCCACAGATCTCCAAAGCCCAAATAAGCCACTTGTCAGCCATTTTTTTATGGTGTCGGTTGAACGCTGAGAAGCAGCATGGCCTAGTGGAGAGATCCTCAAGTCAGAAAGACCTGGCTTCTAATCCCAGCTCTGCCAATTGTTTGCTCTGTGACCTTGGGCGAGTCACTTAACCTCTCTGTACCTCACTGTAAAATGGGAATTAAGACTGTGAGTTAGGGACTGTGTCCCACCCCAGCTCTTAGAATAGTGTCTGGGTCGAGAAGCAGCATGACTCAGTGGAAAGAGCACGGGCTTGGGAGTCAGAGGTCATGAGTTCAAATCCTGGCTCTGCCACTTGTCAGCTGTGTGACTGTGGGCAAGTCACTTAACTTCTCTGTGCCTCAGTTACCTCAGCTGTAAAATGGGGATTGACTGTGAGCCTCATGTGGGACAACCTGATTACCCTGTATCTACCCCAGCGCTTAGAACAGTGCTCGGGCACATAGTAAGCGCTTAACAAATACCAACATTATTATTATTATTACATAGTAAGCACTTAACAATGCCACTATTATTATTATTATTACTGTTATGTGCCAGACTCTGTACTAAGTGCTGCAGTAGATACAAGGTAATAAGGTTGGACACTCACAGTATTAGCTCACATTTTATACATGAGCTAATTGAGGCCCAGAAAAGTTAAGTGATTTGCCTAAGATCACACAGAAGACAAGTGGCAGAGCCAGGATTAGAATGCAAGTACTTCCGATTCCCAGGCCCGCGCTCTATTCACTAGGCAACGTTGCTTCTCAGTTAATGAAAGAGAATTAGTCCTGAATTACCTGAAGGTTCATAACCAATCAATTGTATTTATTGAATGCCTACTGTCTTCAGAGCACTCTGCTAATATTAACATTTCAGAGAGTAAAGTAGAATTATTGAATCCTGCCCTGCAGGAGTTTACAATCTAGATGATTAACTTCAAAGCCTGAAGTAGGAAACCCTACTGCTGCTGATCCTGCTAAGCTGGAGAAAATGCCAGTTTACTGAGAAGATTTGGGTCGGAATAGTAGATTTGGGAAACATCCATGCAGAGATGGTTAGTGAAGCCATGAGAGCAGATGAGCAGGGTAATTTGAGGGGAATAGGGATCCCCGAATAGAACCTGGAGGGACATTCACCCTCAGTTAGGGGCTTGGAGGCAGAGGAAAGGCAGGCAAAAGAGACTGAGAAGGATCTAACAGGGAGGTATGAGGATAACCAGGAGAGAACTGTGCCAGATAAACTAGGATTTTAGAGAGTGTTTCCAGGAAAAGGGAGCCGCCTTCAGTGGCAAAGAGCAGCTGAGGTCGAGGAAGACTAGGGCAGGGTAGAATCGGTTAGATTTGATGAGAAAGAGGTCATTGGTGACTTTGGAGAAAGTAATCTCAGCGGAGTGAAGGGGGTGGGAGTGAAAGTGTAGAGGGTCAAGAAGGGACTAGGAGGAGAGGGATTGATTGAAGGCTGAGTATTCAAACAACACATTCAGAAGTTTGGTCAGAAATGAGAGGAAGGAAATGAGGTACTAGCTGGATGGTGCAGTGGGGTTCAGAGAAGGTATATTTAGGATAAGGTAGGCATGGGCAGCATGGCTGAGTGGGAAGAGCCTGGCCCTGAAAGTGTGAGGACCTGAGTTCTAATCCCAGCTCTGCTAATTAACTGTGGTATCTCTTAAGCACTTACTATGTGCCAGGCACTGTACGAAGTGCTTGGGTAGATACAAGCCAATTGGGTTGGATACCAAATGGGGTCCCACATGAGGTTCACAGTCTTGATCCCCATTTTACAGATGAGGGAACTGAGGCCCAGAAAAGTGAAGTAACTTGCCCAAGGTCACACAGCAGACAAATGGCAGAGCCAGGTTTAGAACCCATGACCTTCTGACTCCCAGGCCTGTGCTCTATTCCCTATGCCACTTTGGACAAATCATTTATTAACTCTGGGTCTCAGTTATCCCATCCGTATAATGGGCATTTAACACCTGTCCTCCCTGTGGGCTCCCTATGGAACAAGGACTGTGGCCAACCTGATTAACTTGTGTCTACCCCAGCACTTAGAATAGTGCTTGACACATAATAAGTGCTCAACAAATACCATCATTAGATTCATGGTTGTGTTTGAAAGCAGAAGGCATGGAAACATCAGAAAGTGGGAATTTGGAAACGGTTGTCAAGAAGGGAAGAAGAAAGCGCACATGTGTTTTTGTAATCTCAGAAGGGTAGGATCAGAGGCACAGGTAGAAGGGGAAGTTTCAGTTTTCAGCTGAATTAACTGATTTAACCAAGTATTGGCACAGTTTTTAAATTTGATAACAGACTCTTGTCAAGTTTTTCTCTAAACGATTTGGTGTGATTTCAGGGTAATTTGTAGTTAATTCAGTAGAGATTAAATCCTGGAATAGGAGAGAATTTGGGTATCAGCCCTGTCATTCTGAAAGGACTTTTCGTCATTTCTTTAGGTCTTATTTCCTATTACATCCTCCACCCAAAGTCTCTGCGCTTTCCAGAGAATTAGCTTTCCCTACATCCAGGAAATAATGTGGCTAAATTCTGTTTACTAAACCGTTTACTAAATTAATTTGGGACAGATGCAAATTGGTTATAAGAAGCTTCCGTGCAGGGGTTTCTAACCAGTCAACAGCAGATATGAGCAAATTGTTTCCAGGAAATAGTTTCCTGGAAATCTTTGAGGACGAAGGTGGAGGGTTCTCCTCTGGACAGATCCCTCTTTGTCTCTTTCTGGTCCTCGGCCCCTCCCCTGCCCCTGGATGGTCTCTCTGTCCATCCTCCACCGGTTCCCTTGAGCTTCACCACCACCCACATCGCCCATTACCAAAGTAGCACCTGCCATCTCCTTCTCTCCCAACACCATTGAGGTCCATTATGATATGGGAACTTCAACCTATAAACCCGAAACAACAACATTTGTAAGGCATATTTTTACATTTTCCTCTCAGCCTATAAAAGAGTTTAGGGGGGGAGGAAAATCGATGCTAAATCCAATAGTAAACATGCTTTTACTCTTTGTTTCCACACTAATCCTCTGAGTTTCTCTCCCATGGTCTACAATATCCTTCAAATTTCAAACTGAATCATCTACCCTTTTCCATATGTTTCTAGCAAGGGGCATGGCTCGAAGCAGAAATTCAGGGAGACATATGATATTCAGTAATCCAAAACATTTTCGAGACATGTTGAAAATGAAAAATCCTATGAAAAAATGGATCATCTATCCCTAAAAGGCTAAATGCAAAATTCCCTTTCCTTGCACTAATAGCTGAGCAATGCACCTCTGAAATGAAGATGTTTTTCACTAGTCCCTAAACTTGTTATTGTGTGATACTCCATGGTTTATTGTGTGAGTTTCATTACATCATCTTCTGTACACATAAAAGTGCTGTCACGTGATGCAACTGGCTGAGGAATCAGATATCTTGCATGGGTCACATCCCTTAAAAGATTCAAAATGATGTCACTGTCTGAAGAGGGGGAAATAAATGATTCCCAGATATTTTCCCTCAGGTGCTTAATGAGTGAGTCCTGCTTAATTGGCATTGTTTATTCATGCCTGGAAAGCGGTATGATGGGAAGATTGTATACATGGCAGACGCTAAGAGCTCCTGAAGCCAAGAAAATAATAATTATAATAACTATGGTTATTTGTTAAGTACTTACTATGTGCCAAGCACTGTTCTATGCTCTGGGGTCAATACAAAGTAATTAGATTGTCCCACGGGGGGCTCGCATTTTTAATCCCCATTTTACCAATGAGGTAACTGAGGCATAGAGAAGTTAAGTGGTTTGCCCAAGGTCGACAGCAGACGAGTGGCGGAGGTGAGATTAGAATCCACGACCTCTGTCTCCCAAGTCTGTGCTCTTTCCACTGTCAGGCTGTTCTCTAAATAAAGAAAAGAGGTGCAACCACTCAGGGACAATCAGGAAAGCTGATTGGAAGGAAAATGAGAAAAGGGGTGAAGACAGAGAGGGGCACTGAAGCAGCTTCCTAAGGAAACAAACCAAAGAATGAAAACGTGAACTGGAGGAACTTCCTTCTGGTAATAATAATAATGATAAAAAGAATATTTTATGGTATTCGTTAATCACTTATTATGTGCCAGGTACTGTTCAAAGCACTGGGGTAGATACAAGCTACTCAGGTTGGACCCAGTTCCTGTCCCTCACAAGGCTCACAGTCTTAATGCCCATTTTGCAGATGAGGTAACCAAGGCAGAGACAAATGAAGTGACTTGCCCAAGGTCACAGAGCAGACAAATGGCAGAGCTGAGATTAGAACCCAGGCCCTTTTGACACCCAGGCCCGGACTCCATAATAATAATAATAATAATAATAATAATAATAATAATAATAATGTTGGTATTTGTTAAGTGCTTACTATGTGCAGAGCACTGTTCTAAGCATTGGGGTAGATACAGGGTAATCAGGTTGTCCCACATGAGGCTCACAGTCTTAATCCCCATTTTACAGATGAGGTAGCTGAGGCACAGAGAAGTTAAGTGACTTACCCACAGTCACACAACTGACAAGTGGCGGAGCGGAGATTCAAACCCATGACTTCTGACTCCCAAGCCCATGCTCTTTCCACTGAGCCACGCTGCTCCATCCTCTAGGCCATGCTGTTTCTCCAGTCAGTAATAAAGAACTTTCACTAGCTTCATTTATTTAACATTTATTACACGCTTAACACTGTACTGAGCACTGGGGTACATATATGTTCAAATTTTATAAAGTCCCCGTCCTACTTGGGAGTTCACAGTCTAAAGAGAAGAAAGAGCAGGTATTTTCTCCACATTTCACAGGTGAGAAAACTGAGGCACACAAAATGTAAGTGACTTGCCCAAGGTCTAAGAGCAGGCACGTGGCGGAGCCAAATTAGAACCCAGGTCTCCGGACGCCCAGGTCTGCATTCTTTCCACTAGGCCTCGCTGTTTCTCCAGGCAAAACAAACACGCAAACAAACAAAAAAACCCTCTTCATTCACTTTCAGGAGTTCCAGGGGTTCAGTATCCTGCTGAAGTGCTGGGCTTCTTTGGTGTTTCCTTTCTCCTCACAGTTTCTCAGCAGGCAGCTGCTCACGCCAGCCTTTCCCTGGGGAGCACAGAGAAGAGTGAGGATTCAAGTGCGTATTTTTAGAACTGCTCTTATCTTTTCTGAAATTAGGTTCTGAACAAAAATCCACAACCCAAAGTCTCCATTTTCATCCCCTACATTTATACTAGGAAAATTTCACCTTCCACGTTGTTTTGAGAAACAGATGGTCAGCAAAGCTCCCCCTTTTTGGAAACATCCAGATATCTCTGTACTAACCCATCAATGGGGTTAGTGGAGATCACTGTTGTTACTTCAGAGCCACACTGATGCCTCTTTAGCACTTTCCTTATCCATCAGGACAAATCAAGCCCTGTTGATTCAGCATCTACACAGATTAATTTGATTATTTAATATTGTTATCATATTTCCATAATTCAATTATCCCTTGATCTTGGAATTAATCTGTCACGCTCCTTGAAATCGTCATTGTCCCAGATGTTTATTAAGCAGGGAACGCTGCGCTTGCTTTTGTGCAAAGTGAGTTACCCACAGAAATCTACTGCACCCTTAGAGATTCAAACTTTATACAGCACGGCGTAAGTTCTTTGTGGGCAGGGAAGGTGTCTACCAACTCTATTGTATTAGCTTTTCCCAAGCACTCGGTACAGTTCTCTTCACCCAGGAAACGCTCATTAAATACCATTGATCGACTGATTGAAGAACTCGTCTCCTGGACCTATTCTGGTACATAATACCTGTGTGTTAGAATGGGCTTAGCATGGACCACCGGCGTGTGCTCGGCGTACGCTCGCTTCCAATCGATCAATCAACGGTATTTATTGAGCCTCTCAGGTTCAAGAAGTTATCATTGTCGGGGAAGTTGAAGGATGCATCTTGTCCTAGTGGATAGAGCTCAAGTCTGGGAGTCAGAAGGTCACGGGTTCTAATCCCAGCTCCACCACTTGTCTGTTGTGTGTCCTTGGGCAAGATGGGGAAGATGGTCTGTCTGATATTGCCAGGGGCGAGGGGAATTCCAGGCCAGAGGGAAGAGAGGGCATGAAGTCGGGAGTGATCGAAGTACGGTGAGTAGATTGGCACTAAAGGAACAAAGAGTGCAGCTTGGGTTGTAATAGGAGAAGAGCGAGGTAATGGAGGAGGAGGAGTGCTGATCGAGTGCCTTAAAGGTGCTGGTAAAGAGTTTTTGTTTGATGTGGAAGATGGATGGCAGTTTTTTGAGGAGAGGAGCGATATGATTTTTAGAAAGGGTAAATCATCCAAGAATCCTGTTTGCTGATGACTGTGTTTTCGAGGCCCATACCGAAAAAACTGCAGATAGTTATAAATGGCTTTGCAGAGTAAGCAGAGAACTATGGTTTGATAATACATTTGAAGAAGACTAAGCCTATCCGTAAGATCTAAAGACAATATCGAGGTCTTGCTGTAGCTCCCTGAATTATTTTGTATTTATCATTAGTAACATTTATTATTATTGGTGACAATAATAATAGGAATAACAGCAATAGTAATGATACTTGTTGGCTGGTTATTGTGTGCCAAACACTGTACTAAGCACTGGGGTGGATATAAGATTAGCGGTTGGACACAGTCCCTATCCCACATGGGCCTTTCAGTTTAAGTAATATTACCCTTTGTAATAGCCGTAGCATTTATTGAGCCTCTTTCCCACAACGGGTGCAGTGACAATTAAGCTCTGAACAAACGAAATCACAAGGAGCTTATAGTCGAATGTGGGGATGATAGGCATAAAAGCATTTACAGAGTATCCAACTAGGTCACTGAAGATAAGTGCTCTCATTGAATAGGGCTGTTCACAATTTATATCTCTTTTCTAACTGTACAGTTCAACCCACCTACATTTCGAACAAGGGATCATGGAGACAGGGATGGTTCTGAATTTGCTTATTACCTTCACCCCGGTATATAATACTATGCTCAGCACAAAGTAAATGCTTAATAAAGGCTGTTGTTTTCTTTATCTGCTGGGCTTCTAAAAAGTAGTTCGATACTCACCCTACCCTTAGCCCCATAGCACTCCTGTACATATCCTTTTGCATATATCCTTTGACTCTACCACTTCTTCTGTCTGTAATTTATTTAAACGTCCGACTCCCCTGACTAGGTGGAAAGCTTTTGAGGGTAGGGGATCATGTCAACTAACTCTACTGTATAGTGCTCCTCCGTGTGCTCTGTCCATAGTAAATGCTCAATAAGAGAGTAATTGCTCCATAATAATGAGAAGTAGTGTGCCCTAGTGGAATGAGCATGGTCCTGAGAGGCAGAAGGACCTGGGTTCTAATCCCGGCTCTATTATTTGTCCGGTATGTAACTTTGGGAAAGTTACTTAACTTCTCTGTGCCTCAGTTACTTCATCTCTAAAATGGGGATTAAGACTATGAGCCCCATGTAGGACAAGGACTGTGTCCAACCCAATTTGCATGTATACACCCTAGTGCTTAGTGCAGTGCCTGGCAGATAGTAAGTGATTAACAAATGCTATAATTATTATAATTATTATTACTACTAATAATAAGTGCCATTGAGCGATTGATAGTGACCAAATTTCTATAAGGCTGTGAGATCTTGACAGACTGTGAGCCCCTTGCGGGACAGGGACTGTATCCAATTGGATTATTTTGTAATTTATCTCAGCGCCTAGCACAGAACTTGGCATATGGTAAACTCTTAACAAATGCAACTATCATTATTTATTATTAGGAATTACAGTAGTAGTGATAGTAGTAGTAGAAGAAGAAGAAGAAGAAAAAGCAGCATGGTGAATGGAGAGAACACGGAACTGGGAGTTGGAGGACCTGGATTCTAATCCCGGCTTTCCCAAATTGCTCACTATGTGACCTTGGACAAGTCACTTTACTTCTCTGTGCCTCAGTTCCCCCAACTCTAAAATGGGGATTAAATGCCTGTTCTCCCTGCTACTTGGACTGTGAGCCCAAGACTGGGACTGTGTCCCACCTAATTTACTTGTACTTTCCCCAGTGCTTAGAACGGTGTTTGATACACAGTAAGCATTTAACAAGTACCATAAAAAAATAAAAGGAAAGAGAAGAAGAAGAAGGAATATCCAGATTTTGAAGAGGTTTCCTCAGCATTATCAAGGAGCCTCACCGTATCACAAACAATGAGTCTCAGGAATGCAGACAGCACACCCGCAGAGAGGCAATCTTAATTGAAACAGAGTGGATGGGATGTGAACCAAGAATGTTTGCCCAAGGGATGTGTAAGCCTTAACTCCACAGTGAGCTGAAATGTTTCATACACAAGCAGGAAGGTCAAAGCAAACATGTTTCCAACATAATGAAGCATAGTCTCCCACACTGTATTATAACATTGGACATTAAGAGTCAACAGTCAGACACAGGAGATGGATTGCTCTCCTCCAACAAAAGCTATGGGAAGCTTGGGATACCAAGAGACAAATTTTAAAATGCAACTAAGCAAACACATGAGGGCCAAAAAAAAAAGGAGCCCATCTTATACGGGTTTGAGGTGAAATGGCGCTTCGGTAATAACAATAATAATAATAATGTTGGTATTTGTTAATTGCTTACTATGTGCAGAGCACTGTTCTAAGCGCTGGAGTAGATACAGGGTAATCAGGTGTTCCCACGTGAGGCTCACAGTCTTAATCCCCATTTTACAGATGAGAGAACTGAGGCACAGAGAAGTTAAGTGACTTGCCCACAGTCACACAGCTGACAAGTGGCAGGGCTAGGATTCGAACCCATGACTTCTGACTCCTAAGCCTGTGCTCTTTCCACTGAGCCATGCTGCTTCTCTAAGTACACTGGGATTTTCCATCAGTCAATCAGTGGTATTGAGTGAACATTTACTCTGTGCCGAACACTCTACTAAGCATTTGGAAAAATAGAACAGAGAGGGTAGATACAAAATCCCATCCCACAGGGACATTGCAGACACAATAATTACCTCTGAACATAAAGAGCAGATGTGCATGTGTGTGTATGTGTGTGTGTTTAAAATATAAAGATACATAAATCTCTGTCCCAAAATCTTGGGGCTGAGGGTCAGACATCAGTCTCAATGGGAAACTCCACCACTTTCACCAGGAATGTCCATGATAAATAAAATCAATTCATTTTAAATTAATTTGAAATTGTTAGAAGAGGGGGATGTGGAAATTATGGGTATCTTAGAAATGGATGGTTTATTGCTTGATGATCAAATCAACTTAATGTAAAATCTGGTGTTAACATTAAGCCCTTAATGATGATCACATGATTGCTAGGAGATATCCTGTAATTTCATGTATATCACCAATTTATTAATCATTGCAGATCAATAATAATAATAATGTTGGTATTTGTTAAGTGCTTACTATGTGCTGAGCACTGTTCTAAGCCCTGGGGGATACAAGGTTATCAGTCTGTCCCACATAGGGCTCACAGTCTTAATCCCTATTTTACAGATTAGGTAACTGAGACACTGAGAAGTCAAGTGACTTGCCCAAAGTCACACAGCTGACAGGTGGCGGAACCGGAATTAGAATCCATGACCTCTGACTCCTAAATCCGTGCTCTTTCCATTGAGCCATGCTGCTTCTCAATAGTATTTATGGAGCATTTACTGTGAGCAAAGCACTATACTAAACACTTGGGAGAGTACGATACAAGAGAATCGGAAGCCGTGATTCCTACCCGCAAGATAATTTTCTTCTTTTGGAAGGTGATATTAAGTTCCGGGATAATTTTTGGATTCTTATGAATTAGTAGAAATGCCTTGCACTGTTTGCAATTCATGAAAAATATCTTTAATCTAGGCCTTACAAAAAATATGGGTTTTTTAGCCTTACAAATGCATTTAAAATTTCAAAGGACCTGTACATATTAGATTCAGCCTGAAAAATATACTTATATCATGCTGCCATATCATGAAGGTACAGGTCTGATGAAGGGATTTATCTTGAAAATGGTCGATGTCCCATTTGTAAGGGCATTTTTTAGGAATATGGTAATAGAAAATTTCAGCAATGTTGCATCCTAGCTGAAAAATGGGAGCCAGTTGCTGCGGCTAGGCCTGCGTGGTCCACTGTCATTAAGAGGTGTATTTTTGAGCAAAAGCTTTGTGAGAAATGAGAGGTAGAAGGCAAAAGAGAAAACAACACCAGGTGCTGCAAACATTAAGTAAGACGACACAGCAAGGGACAACCTTTTTTGTATATGTTTGTGCACAATGAAGCCAGGACTGTAGGTTCCACATCCGTCTTTTCAGCTACTCACCCACTCATAGGTGAACTACACAATTTAGCGGTGAATTCTTCCTATATACAGGGAAAGCATCTGTTATATTGTACTACTGTACTCTCCCAAGTGCTCAGCACCATGCTCTGCACACGGTAAGCTCTCAATAAATATGACTGACTACACACACACACACCCACACACACACACACACATTTCCCTCATGGCTGTGAAGAAATCATCCATATAATTCTGCATTTCAAAGTGGCTTTCACAGGATGGAATTGATTAGACTATTGGTTCTCTCGGGCAGTGAGCACTGCTGTCGGTCCAACTTGGGGAACCAGGAGGCTGGCGTTCTATTTCCATTTCTGCCCCAGTTGGCTTATGGGGGCGAAGACCACCGCCCCCCCAACATGCTCTCCACAATGTGCTACACACCCTCCCACCTGCCTACCAGTCCAGTTATTGCACTCCATGTCACGGAAGGAACATGGCTGGCAGGGATGAATGAATGCAAGTGGGATTCCACAAACCACTAGACTAGAATCTTTTTCTTCGTTCAGATCCTCAGTCCTGAACTCCGTGCACTGAGGCTCCTCTGTAGTTCCTGACTGAAGACTCCATCATCTCTCCATGTCTTCCTTTACCACCTTTCCAGTCAAAACATGATCTCCTTAGCCCAGGACTCTGTCCTGAAGGATGTCCATAATAATGATGGTATTTGTTAAGCGCTTACTCTGTGCAAAGCACTTTTCTAAGCACTGGGGTAGGTATAGGATCAGCGGGCTGGATGTAGTCTCTGTCCCACATAGGG
Source organism: Ornithorhynchus anatinus (assembly GCF_004115215.2). Lineage (NCBI taxonomy): Eukaryota > Metazoa > Chordata > Mammalia > Monotremata > Ornithorhynchidae > Ornithorhynchus > Ornithorhynchus anatinus. The sequence continues at coordinate 151,746,442 of NC_041729.1, read as the reverse complement.
CTCACAGTCTTAATCCCCACTGTACAGATGAGGTAACTGAGGCCCAGACAAGTGAAGTGGCTTGCTCAAAGTCACACAGCAAATAGGTGGCATAGCGGGATTAGAACCCAGGTCCTTCTGGCTCCCAGGCCCCGGCTCTATCGACTTCTCCCGGGAGTCCAAGTCATGGCTACAATCCTTCTCTCCCACTCCAGTCCTGGAAGGATCCCTCATGGCAACTGTCCCATGTGCCAGTTCCAAAAACCCAAAGAGCTGGGAGTCAGAACACATCGTTCTAGTCCCAGTTCTGTTCTGGCCTGCTGCATGACCTTAGTCAAGTCACCGGACCTCTCTTGACCTCAGTCTCTTCTTTTATTAAACAAGGATGATATTGTCTGCCTCTCCTTGCTCAGGGGGATGCTGTGTGGAAACGATGAGATCAGAATGGAAAGTACTTGAGGAAACTATATGGTTCATATGAAAAATGATATCATAGTATAGTCTGACTCCCTGAAGGTCATGGAAGTTAATTTAAAGGTTAATATTTTTACTAATTAGATGATTAGCAATATCATTTGACAAAATATTTTTCTTCGGGCCACAATTTAGCTCATATGGGTTTTTAAAGCTTTTTCGAAGCCAGCAGCCTTGACACTATCTTTGACTTCTCCTCTTTCATCCCTCATGTTCAGTTTGTGACCATATCCTCCACATTTTCCCTCTACATTTCTAGTATTGATCTCATCCTTCCTACTCCTTATTACCTTACCTCACCGATCTCCCACTTCACCACAGCCCACACACTTTGCTCCTCTAACGTCAACCTACTCTCTGTAGCAATCATATTTATCGAACAATTACTGTGTGCAGAGCACTGTACTAAGCTCTTGGGGAAATACAGTACAACAGAGTTGGTAGACACGTTGGAGAAGCAGCGTGGCTCAGTGGAAAGAGCACGGGCTTTGGAGTCAGGGCTCATGAGTTCGAATCCCAGCTCTGCCACTTGTCGGCTGTGTGACTGTGGGCAAGTCACTTAACTTCTCCGTGCCTCAGTTCCCTCATCTGTAAAATGGGGATTAAGACTGTGAGCCCCACGTGGGACAACCTGATTCCCCTATGTCTACCCCAGTGCTTAGAACAGTGCTCGGCACATAGTAAGCGCTTAACAAATACCAACATTATTATTATTATTATTACGTTCCCTGCCCAGAGCGAGCTTAAGGTCTAGAGAGGGAGACAGACAATAATATAAATAAATAAATCATAGATATGTACATCAGTGCTGTGGGGCTGAGAGAGGGGTAAATAAAGGCTGCAAATCCAAGCGACACAGGAGGGAGTGGGAGAAGAGGAAATGAGGGCTTAGTTGGGGAAGCCCCCTTGGAGGAGACGTGATTTTAATAAGGCTTTTTTATAAAGGCTTTATCTCGCCACCGACACCTGCCCACATCCTCCCTCGAGCCTGAAACTCTTTCCTTTGTCATACTGGATCGACCATCGTTCTCCCCACCTGCAAAGCCTTATTAAAATTACATCTCCCCCAAGAGGCCTTCCCTAACTAATCCCTCACTGTCCCTACATGTCCCCCACCCTATGTTGTCTATGCACTGGTTTATGTATCGCTTAAGCACTTTGATATTCACCCCATTCCCACAGTGCTTATGTGCACATCCTTATACCCTATGATTTCCCCTATCTTTTATGCATTTTAACGTCTGTCTCCCCCTGTACTCCCCCTGTATAAACTCATTGGGGGCAGGGATCATGTTTGCCAGATCTATTGTGCTTTACTTCCCCAAGCATTAGTTCAGTGCTCTGCACCCAGTAAGCACCCAATAAATACGATTGAATAATTCTCAGCCACTTGTAATATCCAAGCTTGAATGCCGCATCAGTCTTTGGGCTGAGGCCTCCCTGCCTCCAGTCCATACTGGGGAAGCATTCATTCACTCATTCAATCGTATTCATTAAGTCTTTACTGTGTGCAGAGCACTGTACTAAGCACTTGGGAAAATACAATACGGCAATAAAGAGTGATAATCCTTGCACACAATGAGCTCACAGTGGCCTAGTGGATAGAGGCCAGACTTGGGAGTCAGAAGGACATGGATTCTAATCCTGGCTCTGCCACTTAACTGCTGAGGGACCTTAGGCAAGTTACTTCACTTTTCTGGGCCTCAGGTACCTCATCTGTAAAATGGGGATTAAGACTGTGAGCGATATGTGGAACAGGGACTGTGTACAACCTAATTATCTTGTATCTACCCCGGCACTTAACGCAGTGCCTGGCATACAGTAAGAGCTTAACAAATGTTATTATTATCATTATTCACTTTGCTGTCCCTGTAATTTTCAAAAAACATCATTCTACTCACATCTCTCCATTCAATCCATGGTTTTCACTGAGCACTTAACTGTGTGCAGAGCACTATACTGAGCACCCGGAAGAGTACAATACAACAGAGTCAGAGATACATTTCCTGACCACAACAAACTTACGGTCTAGATGGGAGCTCCAAAACTTCCGATGGTCACCCTTTTTATATCTTAAGCAGAATCTGCGGTCCACAAGACTTGAGACATTCCATTCTTTCTCTCCCTCCCACTAATCCACTCCCGTCTTTCACTACAGTCCAAAGTCCGGTTCTCACTGTGTCTTCTTTTCGTCTCCCCTACTGATGACAGCTTGCTCACGCCTTTCTCCCCATCTGGAATTCCTTCCCATTCAGATAGAGAAGCAGCATGGCCTAGTGGCATGAACATGGGTTTGGGAGTCAGAGGACGTGGATTCTAATTCTGGCTCCGCCATTTATCTGCTGTGTAACCTTGACCAAGTCACTTCACTTCTCTTTGTCTCAGTTACCTCATCTGTGAAACTGGGGAATAAGACTGTGAGCCCCATGTGGGATAGGGACCGTGTCCAACCTGATTACCTTGTATGTACTGCAGTGTTTAGAACAGTGCTTGACACATAGTAAGTGCTTAATAAACACCATCTTTATTATTATAAGGCAAATTAGAGCCCACCTCATTTCCAAAGCCTTTCTGAAAGCCCATCTCCTCCAGGAGACCTTCCCCCATTAATTTCTAATTTCCCCAAATCACAGACCCTACATTTACTACTTGCATTCTTTCATTTTGCCCAAGCACAGGCTATATTCTCCCAATCTCAGGTAATCAATCCATCCATTAATTGTATTATTTGAGTGCTTACTGTGTGCAGAGCACTCTACTAACCCTTTGGAGAGTACAATATAACAGAGTTGGTAGACTGGTTCCCTACCCTCAGCAAGCTTACAGTCTAGAGAGGGAGTCAGACACTAATATTGATAAATGAATGACAGATATATACATAGGTGCTATGGGAAGTTAGTTGTGGGTAGGGAATGTGTCTGTTTATTGTTGCATGGTACTCACCCAAGCACTTACTACAGTGTTCTGCACACAGTAAGCACCCAATAAATACAACCGAATGAATGAATGACTTGGGGAGAAGTGAAAAAGGAGCAAATCCTTTATCTCAATTCCCTGGCTAGAGATGTGAAGAATAGCCACTAATATGTGAAACTTGTGTACTGGGTCGATTGATTACCTGAGGTTGGGAGAATATAGCTTGTGCTCAGATAGAATGAAAGAATGCAAGTAGTAAATTTAGGGACTGTAATTTGGGGAAATTAGAAATTAAGTCAGAAACAACTGCATGAAGCAAATCTTCATTCCAAATCATAATAATGATAATTATGGCATTTGCTAAGCACTTACTATGTGCCAAGCACTTTTCTAAGCACTTGGGTAGATACAGGGTAATCAGGTTGTCCCACATGGGGCTCACACTTTTAATCCTCATTTTACAGATGAGGGAACTGAGGCATAGAGAAGTTAAATGACTTGCCCAAGGTCACACAGCAGACAAGTAGCAGAGTCAAGATTAGAGATCCTTCTCACTCCAAGGCTCATACTTTATCCAGTAGACCATGTTGCTTTCCAAGCATGTACTCCCCAAGCACTTAGTACAGTGCTCTGTATACAGTAGTGCACGGAAGGATCATAGCTAAGCGGAAAGAGCAGAGGCCTAGGAGTAAGAGGGACATGATTGTAATCTCAGCTCAGTCAGTCAGTTGTGTGCTGTGTGATTAACTTCTCTGCGCCTCAGTGTCCTCATCTGCAAAATGGGGAATGAATCCTACTTCCTCCTTGCTAGACTGTGAGCCCTATATATGGGTCATGGACTGTATCCAACCTGATTACTTATACTTATACCCCACTGCTTAGAATAGTGCCTGGCTCATAATACGTTCTTAACAAATGCCATAATAATTATTATATTTTATTATATAATTCTATTTTGTTAATGAGGTGTACATCCCCTTGATTCTATTTGTTGCGATTAGGTTGTCTTGTTTTTGTCCGTCTCCCCCGATTAGACTGTAAGCCCGTCATTGGGCAGGGATTGACTTTATCTGTTGCCGAATTGTACATTCCAAGCGCTTAGTACAGTGCTCTGCACATAGTAAGCTCTCAATAAATATTACTGAATGAATGAATGATCACCATCACTCACTAAATACTAGAGATTGTCCGACTGCTTTGGGGCCTTGCCTTAAAAAAGAAAAGATTGTCTGACTATTTCCTTCCCAGAAGGGAGTTTTTTCAGGCTTACATTTGCCAGTGAATGGTTAAGTGGCCACAAGAAAGTTCCCAAGCATTTCTAATTCTTAGAACTGTACTGCTTGGCAGCCCTGATAAGACAGCAGAATACTTTCCATGTGTGGAACTGGCATTTGATAACACAGAAATGCTGATCTTTACTGCATAAATTTGATGGTTCAAAGTTAACATCTTAAGTCTATTTCCTACAGGGTATTTGGTTGAATTTGTGTTTCACAATTCATTAATTCTTCAGCGATGGTTTGGAGAGCACCAATTTATTTTGGATTTTGCAAACAGGTCTAATAGGAAACAGAGAGTAATGTTAGAATAAACCTTTGAATCTCCATGAATTATCTCACTTCCCTGGCTAGAGATATTAAGAATAGCAGTAAATTTGTGAAATGCAAAACTGAAAATGTGTAGGTTTCCCAGCATCCCAGTTGTGTGGCCCTAGTCAAGTCACTTAACTTCTCTGTGCTTCAGTTACCTCATCTGTAAAATGGGGATTCAGACTGTGAGCCTCACTTGGGACCACGTGATAACTTTGTATCTACCCCAGCACTTAGAACAGTGCTTGGCACATAGTAAGCGCATAACAAATGCCATCATTATCATTGGTTTAACACTTACTATGTGTTAAGCACTGTACTAAGCACTGGGGTAGATACAAGAAAATCAGGTCAGTCTCAGTCCCTCCCCTACTTAATAATAATAATGTTGGTATTTGTTAAGCGCTTACTATGTGCCGAGCACTGTTCTAAGCACTGGGGTAGACACAGGGGAATCAGACTGTCCCACATGGGGCTCACAATCTTAATCCCCATTTTACAGAAGAGGTAACTGAGGCACAGAGAAGTTAAGTGACTTGCCCATAGTCACACAGCTGACAAGTGGCAGAGCTGGGATTCGAACCCATGACCTCTGGCCCCAAATCCCGTGCTCTTTCCACTGAGCCATGCAGCTTCTCATGACATCACAGTCTGAGAAGGAGGGAGAACAGGTACTTAATCTTTCATTTTAATAATAATGTTGGTATTTGTTAAGCACTTACTATGTGCCAACCACTGTTCTAAGTGCTGGGGGAGGTACAAGGTGATCAGGTTGTCCCACGTGGGGCTCACAGTTTTAATCCCCATTTTACCGATGAGGGAACTGAAGCACAAAGAAGTGAAATGACTTGCCCAAAGTCACACAGCAGACAAGTGGCAGAGGCGGGATTAGAACCCATGACCTCTGACTCCCAAGCCCGGGCTCCTTCCACTGAGCCACGTTGCTTCTCTAAATAAAATTTTTAAATAAGAGGAAACAGAAGCACAGAGAAGTTAGGTGACCTGCCCAAGGTTACACAGCGGGTAAGTGGCAGAGCGAGGATTAGAACCCAGATGCCCTGACTCCAAGGCTGTTATTCTTTCTACTAGGCCATGCTGCTTCTCCATTCTCATAGAATGTGGATTTGTACCCTTGCAAACCTCTTGCAAACCCAAGAGTCTTTTTCCCCCAACATCTCTGCATCCTGGGCCCACTTAGTTGGCGGAACACTCTCTAACAACATTCTAGCCAAGATGTATGTGACAAGCCCCTTCTGGCAGAGCCGACGGAGGGGAGGTTCTATAAGAACATACTAGAACGTCAGCCCAAAGCGGAGACACTTCACGAGAGGCAGCATGACCTCAGGGAAAGAGCACAGGACTGGGAGTCAGGAGACCTGGGTTCTAATCCCACTTCTGATTCCCATATCTAATAATAATACTTATAGTATCTGTTAAGTGCTTCCTCTGTGCCAAGACACAAGTAATCAGGTCTCACGTATGGTTCACATTCTAAACAGAAGAGAGACTAGGTATAGAATCCCCATTTTGCGGTTAAAGGAACTGAGGAACAGGGAAGTTAAGTGACTTGCCCAAGGCCAAGGAGCAGGTAAGTGGCAGAGCCAGGATTCGAAGAACCCAGGTCCTCTGGCTTCCGGACCCATGCTCTTTCCACTAGGCCACACTGCTTCGTCTCCAGTCCTCATTTCTCTCCTTCTCAGCAGTCTCATATTTCCTCCTACCTTCAGTACATCTCTATTTGGATATGCTGCCAACACCTCAAACTAAACCTATCCAGAACAGAATTCCTCATCTTCCCACCCAAACCCTGTCCTTGACCCGGCTTTCCCCCGCTATAGACAACACCACCATCCTCCCTATCTCACAAGTCTGTAACCTGGGAATTATCATCAACTCATTTCTCTCTTTCAACCCACACAATTCAATCTATCATCAAATCAGTCAGTCTTATTCATTGAGCCCCGTTGGTTCTACCCGGACATTACTAAAATCCGTTTTTTCACTCCATCAAAAGGGTTACTATTATTATTATTATTAATGGTATTTGTTAAGCGCTTACTATGTGCCAAGCACTGGGTTACTACTCTGATCCAAGCATTTATTCCATACTGCTTGACTGCTCTACCAGCCTCCTTGCTGACCTTCCTGCCTCCAGTATCTCCTCACTCCAGTTCATACTTCACTTTGCTAATCAGGTCACTTTTCTCAAAAAAAGTTATGTTCGTGTTTCCCTACTCCTCAAGTAGTTCCACGGTTACACAGCCATCTCTGCATTCAACAGAAACTCCTTACCGTCGGCTTTAAAACACTCAATCAGCTCACCCCCTCCTATCGTAGAGAAGCGGTGTGGTTCAGTGGAAAGAGCCCGGGCTTGGGAGTCAGAGGTCATGGGTTTGAATTCCGGCTCTGCCACTTGTCAGCTGTGTGACTGTGGGCAAGTCACTTCACTTCTCTGTGCCCCAGTTACCTCATCTGGAAAATGGGGATTAAGACTGTGAGCCTCATGTGGGACAACCTGATCAGCCTGTATTATCCCAGCGCTTAGAACAGTGCTCTGCACATAGTAAGTGCTTAACAAATACCAACATTATTATTACCTTGCTGATTTCCTTCTGCAACCCAGCCTGCTCTCTATACACCTCTAATCCCAACCTTCACACTGTACCTCAGTCTCGTCCATCTCACCACCAACCCCTCACCCACTTCCTGACTCTGGCCTAGAACACCCTTCCCCCTCGTACTCAACTGAACATCACTCTCCCCATCTTCAAAGCCTTATTAACAACCCACCCCCTCCAAGAGGCCTTCCCCAACTAAGCCCTCATTTCCTCTACCCCCTCTCCCTTCTGGATCCCCTGTGTACTTGAATTTGTACTCTTTAAGCACTTGATATTCATCCTACCCTCAGTCCCACGACACTTATGTACGTATCCACAATTTATTTTATTGCCTCTCTCCCCTTCTACGTTATAAGCTCCTTGTGGGCAGGAAACATGTCTAGCAACTCTGTTACATTTTACTTTCCCGAAATGCTTAATACAGTGCTCTGCAGACAGTAAACATTCAATCAATATGATGGATTGATGATTGTTCTTGTCAAGTTGCTTAACTTCTCTATGCCTCACTCATTTGTAAAATGAGGATTGGCTACCACTTCTCCTTCCCTCTTAAACTGGTTTCCCCAGGGACTGTGTCTGATCTCACTGTGCTATATCTAGCACAGTGTTTAGCAGTACAGTGGCACATAGTTCCTGGCTGAAGTTCACTCCCTCTTTATAATGGGCAGACCACTCTCCCCACTTCAAAGTCCCACTAAAATAATATCTCTTCTAGGAAGCCTTCCCTGACTAAACTCTCATTGCCTCACCCTCTTTCTAAGTCTTCTTTTCCCAACTCCCTCTCCCTTCTGTGTGGCTCTTTCCTTTGGATCTGTACCTTTTAAGCACTTGCTATTCATCCCACCGTCAGTCAGTCCCACAGCACAACTTATTTATACTAATTTCTGTCTCCCTCTGTAGACTGTAAGCTCCCTGTGAGAAGGGATTTTTGTCCAGCAACTCTGTTGTACTGTACTCTCCTAAATGCTTAGAGCTGTGCCCTGAAAACAGTAAGCACTCAATGAATACTACTGATTGATCTGCAATTCTGGCCTTGTTAGCTGACATTTTCACCCACCAATGGAGCAGTTGCTTAATGGAAAGAAAAAAGAGGGAATCCCAAAAGACCCAGTGAAAACTCTCCTCCGCTATTCACCTACCCTGTTTCCACCCAGCTAGCACATACTCTTGGCTATTTACCTTTACCTAATTTTCTCTGCCCATCTGTTTCCTTTTTGAATGTGACTCGACTTTGATTTTGCATTTCTCTATAGCCATTTCTCCTGATCTTTTTCTGGCCTTTCTGTCTCTCTGATTGGTTCTCTGATTTTCAGTGTGGTACTCTCCCAAGTGCTTATTACAGTGCTCTGCACATAGTAAGCACTCAATAAATACTGGTGATGTTGACAATGATGGTGATGATGACTGAGTCTCAGTTCTTCTATGTCTTTGATTCTAGCAGAGCTTACATATGGAAAAGCAAGTGTCTGTTACCAAAAATAACTACAGAATACAGATTTTTTTTATAGTGCAGATGTTTGTAACCTCATCTCTAGCCAAGCATGAAGCTTTACAATTAATATTTGTTTGTTGCACGTTAGGAAGTAATGACTGAAATATGTTGGGTTGAATTTCTTTAGATGGGTATTTTTGTTTTGTTTGTTTTACAGTGAGATAGATCTTCAGCTGGGGAGCCTAATTGGCCCAGAAGGCAACCTGATTGACAGTTGTTGCTTGTGAGTGCCGATTAGTCTTCCCTGCTAATGTTTTGTAAGGTTATACAATGTAAATTTCGGGCTGGGGGACAGCAGAACCCTCCCTTCGGAGAAGAAGAAACCCTTGTGCAAAGCTGAAACTGTGATGTTTGGGTCTGGCCTTCTAGATCGCCAGACTTTGCTGACTGGATGTCCCAGGGCCAGTCTGTTATTGTACAGGTGCTCAGAACTAAGGCAAGGGGTGAGGAGAAGTTAGGGAGGGAGTGAGGAGACAGTGCTGCTGTGGAAAGAGGGTGGGAAGGAAAGAAAAACTGATACATCGACTGTGAAGCAGCAGACACACTCGTATCGGGTTCCCTGGATTAAGCTCTTTGGCAGCAGGGACAATCACTGCTAAAAGCTGCTTTGGCAGTGAAGTCTAAGTAGTTTCCATGGGTAGTCTAGCTGGGTCAGGGGGTTTCAGGCACCAGAACCTGGTATTTTTCCACTGGAAAATCTAGTCCCACACTGACTCAACCTCAATCTCTCAGTGTCTCTTCCTTCCTCTGTGTCTGCCTGTGAAGCACTTAGTACAGCTAGTATGTGCTCAATAAATATAATTGAATGAATGAATGAGGATAGAGGGGACGTTCGACTGAGGTCTCTCTCTTCCCTAAAAAAGTCAGTGAAGAAGGTAGGAAACGTGAGAGAGATGCATTCAGGGGAATAGATGGTCATATGGTTCCTTGGGGAATCTTAATTTGGAATGATTTATGGAGAGTCTTCACTAGTGAAAGAGGGATAGTCTTAAAAGACCACTTGGCACCCCAAGCAGCCTTTGAATCCATGAAATAATTTTAGGACAGATGTCGTAGCTAGAGAGAGCTGGTAAAATGCACTAACAGGCAGATCAACTTTGTGCTTACTGGCTTTTTCCGGAGGCAAGGATGTATAGAAACCTGTGAAGAGACAGAACTAAAAAATAATTTAGACAACCCATCTGCTAAAATAGCTATGACGAAAGGACAGTTTTCATGTTATCACCAGCCTCATAATCTTAATATTTACGGAGGGCTTACGGTGTGCAGACACTGTACTGAGCGCTCGGGAGAGACAATACAATAAAGTTGGTAGATACTTTCCCTGCTCATGGGTTTACAGTCTAGAAGGCGAGAACGACATTAAAATAAATAAATAATGCAAGATATATTACTGATATATGTATGTAAGTTCTGGGGAATGGAGAGTGGGTGAATATAAAATGCCCAAAGGTCACAAAGATCAAGTGCACAGATGAGACAGAGGAAGAGGAAACTAGGGGAAAGAGAACTTCATTGCGAGGGCCTCCTGGAGGAGGTGTGACCTCAATATCGCTTTGAAGGTCAGGAAAGTGGTGGTCCAGCATAAATGGAGGGGGAGGAAGGTCCCAGAGGGAGGATATGGGACAGGGATCATCTGTGAGTTAGACAAGATCAGGGGACAGTGAGCAAGCTGCACTAGAGGAGCAAAATGTGTGGGCCGGGGCATCACAGGAGATCTCTGAGGTAAGGTAGAAAGAGGCGAGCTGATTGAATGTTTCAAAGACAGTGGTAAGGAGTTGCTACTTTTGATGTGGAGGTGGATGGGCAACCCCTAGAGGTTCTTGTGGAGTAAGGAGACATGGATTGAACATAATTTTTTTAGAAAAATGACCTCAGCAGCAGAATAAAATATTGGCTGTAGAGGGAAGAGACAGGAGGCAGGGAGGTCAGTGAGAAGGTAGATTCAGTGGTCAAGGTGGGATAGGATAAGTGCATGGAACAGTATAGTGTACCATTTTCATGTTTGTGGAATGGGACAAAGTTTCATTTATTCATTCAATCATATTTATTTAGCACTTACTCTGTGCAGAGCACTGTACTAAGCTCTTGGAAAGTACAGTCTTTTGAGCTACTTGTGTACATAGAGATGGCAACAGTTGTTGACAATGTCATCACTGAATATGAGGAAGAGCAAGAGAATGGAAAATGCTGGATGGAAATTAGAAACATGGTTGTAATAAGCTCCATCCCCACCACTTCTCGACAAATGTTCAATCTCTTAACGAAAAGGACTATGCTCCTGACTTACCTGAAACATTTTTCTTTGCAAAACTTCATTTCTGAAAGTCGAAAGGGAGATTAAGAGTCTTGATGGAATGGAGGGATATAATATTACTATTATTATTATCATTATTATTACCTGCATTCTCATTGTGTGCCCCAAATTTCCTGCATTGAAGTATAAAAACCAACAAGTCAGTTATGGTACTTGTTAAGCACTTACTATGTGCCAAGCACTGTTCTAAGCTCTGGGATAGATACAACTGCTTAGGTTGGACACAGTCCCTGTCCCACATGCGGCTCACAGTCTTAATCCCCATTTTACAGATGAGGTAACTGAGGCACAGAGAAGTGAAGTGACTTGCCCAAGATCAGACAGCAGACCTGTGGTGGAGATGGGATTAGAACCCAGGTCCTTCTGACTCCCAGGCCTATAATAATAATAATGATAATTATGGTATTTGTTAAGCGCTTACTGTGTGCAGAGCATTGTTCCAGGTGCTGGGGTAGTTACAGGATAATCACATTGTCCCACGTGGGGCTCACATTTTTTAATCCCCATTTTTGCAGATGAGGTAACTGAGGCACAGAGAAGTTAAGTGACTTGCCCAAGGACACAGAGCAGACAAGTGGTGGAGGCGGGATTAGAAGCCACGACCTCTGACTACCAAGCCCAGGCTCTTTCCACTAATCCAAGCCACTTCTCTATCTACTAAGTCATGTAGTTTCCCATTTGTTAAACTCTGACTATTTGCCAGGCACTGTACTAATTGCTAGAGTAGATACAAGGTAATAATAATAATAATGTTGGTATTTGTTAAGTGCTTTCTATGTGCAGAGCACTGTTCTAAGCGCTGGGGTAGATACAGGGTAATCAGGTTGTCCCACGTGAGGCTCACAGGCTTCATCCCCATTTTACAGATGAGGTCACTGAGGCCCAGAGAAGTTGACTTGCCCACAGTCACACAGCTGACAGGTGGCAGAGCTGGGATTCGAACCCATGATCTCTGGCTCCCAAGCCCCGGCTCTTTCCACTGAGCCACGCTGCTTCTCAAGGTAATAGGACCGGACACAGTCCCTGGCCCATGTGGGGCTCATAGCCTTAATCCCTATTTTACAGATGAGGTAACTGAGGCTCAAAGAAGTACGCCTCAAGTCATACAGCAGACTAGTGGGGGGGGGCAGAATTCGAACCCAGGTCCTTCTGACTCCCAGTCTTGTGCTCTATTCATTAGGCCACCGTTTCATAATTGCTTCCAGACTGATGGTCCTGTGGGCTTTCATAACAAAGTAATAGGAACAGTAAATGAATCTTAAGCAGGTTGCCAGAAAGTTCAAAAAGGCGTTAGTGAGCTTTATGGTTGCTAATTCATGGTAGGTTATGAGCAGAAAGATTTATTAATCCATCAATCAATCATATTTGTTGAGCATTACTGTGTGCAGAACCTATATGAACCACTTGGGAGAGTACAGCAGAGTTAGAAGACATAATAATAATAATAATAATAATAATAATAATAATAATAATAATGCTATTAGTTAAGTGCTTACTTTGTGCCAGGCACTGTACTACGCGCTGGGTAGATGCACACAAATCGAGGAGGGCACACTCCCTGTTCCATGTGGGGCTCACAGACTCAATCTCCATTTTACAGATGAGGTAACTGAGGCCCAGAGAAGTGAAGTGACTTGCCCACGGTCACTCAGCAGACAAGTGGCAGAGCCAGGATTAGAACCCACGACCTTCTGCCTCCCAGCCCCATGCTCTTTCCACCACGCTACAGGGTATGCATCTAGACCGTGAGAAAGAATGTCAAAGAGGGTAACCCCCTCTGTCTTTCCCTGATAGACTCTTAGGCGGGATCGACTACTAGTCGGCCTAGAGCGGCAGAAACTAAAACATCTGACTTTCAGCCTTTCTTTACAACACAAATGCTACAAACTAGAAGACAGGCTCCATTTAAGTTTCTTGTTACCATCAAAATTAAAGAAAGCTTAATTGAAAAGTATTGCTGTTATTTTTTTCTAAGTGCTTACTATGTGTCCAGCACTGTTGTAAGCATTGGGGCAGATAGAACTTAGGTTGTAAACGCTCTCTGTCCCACATGTGGTTTACAGTCTAAGTTGGGGAGAGGTCCAACTTTTACAGTTGAGGAAACTGAGGCACAGGAAGTGCAGTGACTTGCCCAAGGTCACACAGCAGGCAGGTGGCAGGATTAGAACCCTGGCCCTCTGGCTCCTGGGCCCATGCTCTTTCAACGAGCCCAAACTTCTCAAAACTAGACTACCACCAAATCTTTACATGAATCATTAAATAAGGAACACTCTTTTATCTTCAACAACTTAAACTAGAAGCTCAAAGTTGAAAACCTCCATATCCCATAACTGAAAAGTCCATCACTTTGATCGATTGCTATTTTCACTTTTTTAGCTATTACACACAGAAATGACCTGCCGAGATTTTGACTCGTTGACTTGATTTTAAAATTATGGTCTTTGGCTAAGAACCCCAGGACAAAAATACATTGAAATAGATTATTACTATATGTATGTTTGATGAAAAACTCTGTCTATATTTATATCTGTGGATAAAAATGATATATGCCAATTAGTAACATTTGTACTCCAGTTTAAAGTTCTTAATAATTTAAATTCCCTTCGATATTTATCTGAATAGTTTCCTCTTTTTTTTTTAACACTGAAACCTTTAGTTACTTTCGGCCCTGTAATTTTAAACCACTGAAAGTCAACATTACAAGCCAATTCATATTAAATAGCATCTGCTCCAAAGCAGCTAAAGCCACCTGTAACAAATCTTCCATACCTAAATAGAAAATACATGCCTTTCATTATGTGGGCTACTCGTGTACAAACTAGGAGGACAGAAATCAATGACAATTTCATTTGATGTCTCCAAATGGACAAAATGAAAGACATATGCGGACACAACTTACATTAGGAACCTCAATGAACGCGTCAGACACACATCCACTATCAAAAATTGTTTACGCTTTGGAAAAGTTTATTTGGGACTTCACTGCCAAAATCATGACTCCCTGTCATTTTACCTGTTGCATATGGAGAATTTAAAGTTCAGAAACTCCTTGGAATGAATAGGCCAACTTGTACGACAACACACATCAGCAAGTTCACAGTCAGAGTTCCATTCTTTAATTCCGTGGAGAGGTCCCATTTCATGTGTTTTTCATTTCAGACTCTGCCTCCTTGAATGCTATTTCCTCTCTTTTGGATTTCACCAGGGTCAAAGGAATCTTTAGCAAATAGAAAATGCAAATGTCCAGTCGTATACTGTAATTCCACCCACTGAGTGTCTAAATAATTTCTTGCTTTAAAGTGAAAAATGTCATTGAGGAGCCATAGCAAGAGAGTAATTCCAAACCCACACTAACGTTCTGATTCACAGTTAAAAATGGACAAATTTTGCTAAAGAAATTAAATGTGAGATCTCTGTAACTAGAGATGCAACTTTTGTCTGCGTTGCCTTGGATATCAGCAGGGAGAAGTGCCAGAGTTTTAGATAGTCTCCATGACAACCTCCAGAAAACGCTGGTGATCTTGCCTTGCTGACTATTTGGAAAGGAACATTTCTGGTCCAGTTTGATTATTTTTACCTTTAAACCAAATTTAAGGTGGCAGGATTTAGGATGAGCCTTCAGCTTTATATTGCCAATGAAACATGTTTTGCTGTTTACCTGTGCAACCCTTCATCGTGGTCGTCATCATCATCATCAACCACAGTGCATTTCCTCCTCATCAGCCATCGTTTATATAACTATTAAGATACTAGGAACTGGAGAGATGGAGAAGTGTGAAGAATGAATTCCTTCCCCTAAAATCCCAAACCACTTCTCTATAGAGGATTTCATTCCCAACTTCCCGGGGATAAGCAGGCATTACGAGAGAGAATGAGTGCTGGATTCGAAGGCATCCAATTATGAGGCTAGCGTGGAATCCTGATCTGACTGAGTTCACTCTCTACCGGATAATGCCGAGATGGAGTGTCCCATGAGGAAGGATGGGAGAATCTTGGTCCCAAACCTAGTCAGAGGAAATGATTGTAAGTGCTGGTGGTTTGCGCTGCAAAACTCACATTCTCTTGTCCCTTTCTTTTTTCTTTTCTTTTTATGGTATTTGTTAAGCACTTACTACGTGCCAGGCACCGTTCTCAGTGCTGAGGTAGATACAAGCTAATCGGGTTGATACGGTCCACGTCCCACATGGGGTTCACAGTCTTAATCCCCGTTTAATGTGAGGTAACTGAGGCACAAAGTAGTGAGGTAACTTGCCCAACGTCACACAGCAGACAAGTGATGGGGTGGGGATTGGAACCCAGGTCGTTCTGACTCCCAGGCCTGGGCTCTATCTACTCGGCCATGCTGCTTCTCTGCCAGTCATGTCCCCACCAGGATCTGAGGCAATAATCAGGTAGGTGGGGAGGGGTACAGCCTATTGCAAAGTGCACACGTGGTCTTTGTCGACATTAGCCAGCTACAGGTCAAACCAGGACTGGATCCAGGCTTCCTGATTCCTAGTGCAGCGCTTTTTCCACTGGCTCACCAGATTATGTGACTAGAGAAGCGGCATGGCTCAGTGGAAAGAGCCCGGGCTTGGGAGTCGGAGATCATGGGTTCGAATCCCAGCTCTGCCACTTGTCAGCTGTGTGACTGTGGGCAAGTCACTTGACTTCTCTGTGCCTCAGTTCCCTCATCTGTAAAATGGGCTTTAACTGTGAGCCTCACGTGGGGCAACCTGATTACCCTGTATCTCCCCCAGCGCTTAGAACAGTGCTCTGCCCATAGTAAGTGCTTAACAAATACCAACATTATTATTATTATGCAACTAATACCTGATAGGGATTGCCAGGCTGATTGCCATCAAGTACCATTTTGTTGACCTCTCAGGGCTGTACCTGGAGAGTTTCCAGTGCTCTACCAGTCTCGACTATGGGAGGGAGAGTCAAGCAGAGGCCTGTCCATTCCATTCCTAGCTTGGGCAGCGGCTAGCGAGTTGAAGGCCATCTGCTACAAGCCAAAACTCACCTCTGCTGGGCAATAGCGGCATGGGAGAGAGTTGAGGGCGGAGACTCAGGTTGACTGCATGGAAGGAGGCAATGGTAAGCCACTTCTGTATTTTTACCAAGAAAACTCTATGGATTCACTACCAGATCGATTGCAGATGGAAGGGGGGCCTTCTGGGAGAGATGTGTCCATGGTGTCGCTATGGGTCGGACACGACTCAAGAGCTTGACTGGCTTGTTGTTTTGTTCTAATACCAGCTCTGCCACTTGTCTGCTGTGGGACCTTGGCCCAGTCACTTAACTTCTCTGGGCCTCTTACCTCATTGGTAAAAGGAGATTAATGCTGTGAGCTCCAGGTGGGACTAGGACTGTGTCCAATCTGATTAGCTTGTTTCTTTCTTGGAGAGGCAGCGAGGTTTAGTGGAAAGAGCCCGGGGTTGGGAGTCAGAGGTCGTGGGTTCTAATCCCGATTCTGCCACTTGTCAGCAGTGTGACTTTGGGCAAGTCACTTAACTTCTCTGGGCCTCAGTTCCCTCATCTGTAAAATGGAGATGAAGTCTGTGAGCCCTACATGGGACACCCTAATTACCTTGTACTACCCCAGCACTTAGAAAAGTGCTTTGCATATAGTAAGTGCTTAACAAATGCCATTATTATTATTCTACCCCAGCCCTTAGTACAGTGCTTGGCATATAGTAAGCCTTAGCTTAACAAATACCATGCAAAAAAAAGTAAACCAGTTCATCTTACCCTGAACCCCGGCTCTGCCACTCATCAGCTGTGTGACTTTGGGCAAGTCACTTAACTTCTCGGTGCCTCAGTTACCTCATCTGTAAAATGGGGATTAAGACTGTGAGCCCCACGTGGGACAACCTGATTCCCCTGGGTCTACCCCAGCGCTTAGAACAGTGCTCGGCACATAGTAAGCGCTTAACAAATACCAACATTAACATTATTATTATGTGTGTGATCCAGACCACAGATCCTGGAACCCAAAGGTCTTGGAATGATCAGCAATAAAAGGTACTGCTTTGAGGGCTGGAAATCTCCTCCAAGAGGCCTTCCCGGACTAAGCCCTCCTCTTCTCTTCTTCTACTCCCTTCTGTGTCGTCCTGACTTGCTCCCCTTACTCATCCCCCCTCTCAGCCCACAGCCCTTATGTACATATCTGTAATTTATTTATTTACATTAATATCCGTCTCCCTCTCTACACTGCAAGCTTGTTTTGTGCAGGGAATATGTTTGTTTATTGTTATATTGCACTCTCCCAAGTGCTTAATACAATGCTCTATACACAGTAAACACTCAGTAAATGTGACTGAATGAATGAATGACATGAGCCTTGGACTATGAAGTCCACGTAGTAAAAGAACTCTGTCCAATCAGCTTAAATTCTATCTGCCCCAGCATTTAGTCCAGTGCTTGGCACACAGTAAGCACTTAAAAAATATCATTATTACATCTTTGCCGTTTCTGCAGGTCATTTCCATGAGGGTCTGGCTATCTCCCACCTGCCTGCGTCCACAGCCCCCAGGAACTGTTGCCCTCGGGCCTGGGCTGTGTCAATTTTGCTGATTGTTCCAGCTACAAGTGAGTTTTTGGCATCACGCCTGCCTCAGGGGGCCCAGAAGGGCACTGACTCTCAGCCTCCGTCCCAAACTACGACTGCCGCAGTCTGGGAAAGCTGAGCCGTCTGATGTCAGAGGCAGAGGGTGGCATCCTTGGTCTTCCCGGATGCGTGGACTCCCTGCAGCGTGTGTGATGCAAGGTGATTGCTGCACTGGCCACAGGTTACACAGCATTTACAGCAAACCACTAGCCATTTCCAATACTTATAAATCTATTTTTAACCTCCCTCGGCAGTAAGCTTCCCTCTAAGCTCGTTGTGAGCAGAGAATGTGTCTGTTATATTGTTGTTAGCGCTCTCCCAACTGCTTAGTACGGTGCCCTGCACAGTGAACACTCAGTAAATACAATTGATTGATTGATCGATTGTATATTTCATTATTTCTTTTTATCCCTTTGGTCCAAATTTTTTTAAGAATGTCTTTGCATTAGAGTGTAAACTCCCCTTGGACAATTGGTCAATCATTCAAACATATTTACTGAACACTTATTATTGGTGGCATTTGTTAAGCGCTTACTATGTGCAAAGCACTGTTCTAAACTCTGGGAAGATACAAGGTTATCAGGTTGTCCCACGTAGGGCTCACAGTCTTAATCCCTATTTTACAGATGAAGGAACTGAGGCACAGAGAAGTGAAGTGACTTGCCCAAAGTCACATAGCTGACAAGCGGCAGAGCAGGGATTAGAACCCATGACCTCTGACTCCCAAGCCCGTGCTATTTCCACAGAGCCACACAAGCACTGTACTAAACGCTTGGGCGAGTACAATATAAAGAAGCAGCGTGACTTAGTGAGAAGCAGCATAGCTTAGTGGCAAGAGCACGGGCTTGGGAGTCAGAGGACGTGGGTTCTAATCCCAGCTCTGCCACTTATCTGCTGTGTGATCTTGAGCAAGCTGCTTAACTTCTCTGTACCTCAGTTACCTCATCTGTAAAATGGGTATTAAAACCATGAGCCCCATGTGGGACAACCTGATTACCTTCTATCTACCCAGAACTTAGAATAGTGCTCGGCACATAGTAAGTGCTTAACGAACACCATAATTATTATGATTATAGCGTATTGAATGCATACTGTGTGCAGAGCATTGTTCTAAGCGCTTGGGAGAGAACAATGTAACAGAGACTTGTTCCCTGTCCTCAAGGAGTGTACCCTCTAGATGGGGAGGCAGATATGCATATAAGTGCTGTGGGGCTGAGGGAGGGGTGAATAGCAGCGTGGCTCAGTGGAAAGAGCCCAGGCTTGGGAGTCAGAGGTCATGGGTTTGAATCACTGCTCTGCCACTTGTCATCTGTGTGACTGTGGGCAAGTCACTTAACTTCTCTGCAAAATGGGGATGAAAACTGTGAGCCTCACATGGGACAGCCTGATTACCCTGTATCTACCCCAGCGCTTAGAACAGTGCTCTGCACATAGTAAGCGCTTAACAAATACCAACATCATCATTATTATTATTGCCTTATCTGTGAAATGGGGATTGACACTGTGAGCCCCACATGGGACAGGGACTGTGTCTAACCCAAATAGCTTATATTCACCCCAGTGCTTAGTACAGTACCTGGCCCACATTAAGTGCTTTACAAATACTAAATTATCACTCTTTATAAGGACACAAGTGGGATGGACCTTTGGTCTAACCTAGTACAGTCATCTCCCTTTCCTCTTCCTTCAGTGCTCTTTCATTACAGCACTATTTAATTTTGATTTACATATTAATTACACAACTTCCTCACATTCAGTTAGTACTCCAGCGTTTACCTTGGCTTAAGCATTTCCCCCTCCTGTTGAAGCATTTTTACTGGTAGTGTAATTAAATCCCATTTAAATTTAATATAAAATAATGGCAAATTTATTTAGCATGTAAAATGGTAGATATTTAGATTGTTGGTTAGGACAAAGTGTCTTATTACTAAATAGAAGGTAAAAGACAAGATTGTGAAATTTAAGTTGCTATATTAGCACTACCGTATTGTATCATACTGTATCATGTTGCTATATTACCGATTTCGTTTATTACTGTTTATTATTGTCAGTGCTGCCACCCACCTCTCTGGCCTCGCCATGTCCCTCCTCCCCCCCTCCCCCCTCCCGCCCCTTCCTATCCTCCCCTTCCCCTTCCCCTTCCCCTCTCTCGCTCAGCTCTTTCCCGCTCTCTCCTCTGTCTCCTCCCCCTTCCCCTCTCCCACCCTAGAACCCCACTTTACCAGCGCTACCCCTCTTCCCCCTCCCCCTACTCTTCCCCCCACCAAACCCCCTCTTCACCCCCTCCCCCCTTCTCTCTTCCCCACCCATGCCCCATCCCAGTCCTCTTGTCCCACCGCTACCCCTCATCCCCCTCTCCCCGTCCAGGGCCCCGCCACCTCCTTCCCATCCAAACCCTCCCCTCCCCCCGCCCTTCCCCCACTCCCCCCCTTGCACCCACAGCTACTATCAAATGTGGCCTCTGGAACCCCTGCTCTATTACAGGTAAGCTACCTTTCATCCATGACCTTTTCCTCTCCCGCTCTCTCCTCCTCCTCGCCCTTTCGGAAACGTGGCTCTCTCCCGAAGACACGGTCTCCACCGCCGCTCTCTCCGGCGGAGGCCTCTCCTTCTCCCACTCCCCCAGACTCATCGGTAAGAGAGGAGGCGTCGGCTTCCTCCTCTCGCCCCGTTGCCGCTTCCGCACTATCCCTCCTCCCCCCTCCCTCTCCTTCCCCTCCTTCGAAGCCCATATCATTCGCCTCTACCACCCCCTCCAGTTACTTGTCGCTGTCATCTACCACCCTCCCGGTCCCACCTCTGACTTCTTCAACCACCTTGACCCCTTTCTCACCTTCCTTCTCTCCTTCTCTCTGCCCACTCTGATCCTCGGAGACTTCAACATCCATATGGATGTACCCGACGACTCCTCTGCCGCCTGCCTGCTATCTCTCCTCGACTCTGCCGACCTCCTGCTCCACCATACCGCGCCCACTCACCGACTCGGTCACACCCTCGATCTCGTCATCTCCTACCGCTGCACTATCTCCTCCCTCACCGACTCTGAAATCCCTCTCTCTGACCGTAACCTTCTCACCTGCCTCATCTCTCACACTCCCTCCCCCTGCAAATCTTCGCTACTGCCCCACAGAGACCTCCGCTCTCTCGATCCCATCCGTCTTTCCAATAGCATCTCTCCTCACCTTGCCGCCCTGTCCTCTCTTCCCACTCTCGATGATCAGGTCTCCGCTTTCAACTCCAACCTCTCTACTCATCTCGACTCTCTCGCCCCCCTTTCCCTCCGCCGCTCTCGCTCCACTAACCCACAGCCCTGGATCACCTCCTCCGTCCGCCTCCTACGCTCCTATGCTCGAGCTGCCGAGCGCTGCTGGCGAAAGTCCAAGCACCAAGCCGACCTCACACACTTCAAATTTATCCTTTCCTGCCTTAACTCTGCCCTCTCCTCCGCCAGGCAAAGCTTCTTCTCCTCCCTCATCGACACCCATGCCCGTCACCCCCCGCCGATTGTTCCGGACCTTTAACTCTCTCCTTAGGCCCCCGTTCCTCCCCCTCCCCCATCTCTCACCCCCAATGATCTGGCCACCTATTTCCTCACGAAAATCAACACGATCAGGTCTGAGCTCCCCAAAGTCACCCCTCCGCCTCTCCCCTCCCCCCCAACAACCCCCTCCCCTACTTTCCCATCCTTCCCTGCAGTATCCTCAGAGGAGATCTCCTCCCTCCTCGCAAGTGCCACCCCCTCCACCTGCGCCTCAGACCCCATTCCCTCTCACCTTCTTAAAACCATCGCCCCTGCCCTCCTACCTTCCTTAACTTCTATTTTTAACCACTCAATCTCTAAGGGCTCCTTCCCCTCTGCCTTCAAACATGCCCACGTCTCCCCCATCCTAAAAAAACCCGCTCTTGACCCCACTTCCCCCTCCAGTTATCGCCCTATTTCCCTACTACCCTTCCTTTCCAAAATCCTAGAACGAGTCATCTACAATCGATGCTTAGAATTCCTTAACTCCCATTCTCTCCTAGACCCCCTCCGATCTGGCTTCCATCCCCTCCACTCTACCGAGACTGCTCTCTCTAAGGTCACCCATGACCTCCTTCTTGCCAAATCCAATGGCTCCTACTCCACTCTAATCCTCCTTGACCTCTCTGCTGCCTTTGACACTGTCGACCATCCCCTCCTCCTCCATACCTTATCTCACCTTGGCTTCATGGACTCTGTCCTCTCCTGGTTCTCCTCTTACCTCTCTGGCCGGTCATTCTCGGTCTCCTTCGCTGGCGGCGCCTCCTCCCCCTCCCATTCTTTAACTGTTGGAGTTCCTCAAGGGTCAGTTCTTGGCCCTCTTCTGTTCTCCATTTATACTCACTCCCTTGGTGAACTCATTCGCTCTCACGGCTTTGACTACCATCTCTACGCAGATGACACGCAGATCTACATCTCCGCCCCTGTCCTCTCCCCCTCCCTTCAGGCTCGCATATCCTCCCGCCTCCGGGACGTCTCCACCTGGATGTCGGCCCGCCACCTAAAACTCAACATGAGCAAGACTGAGCTCCTCATCTTCCCTCCCAAACCCGGTCCTCTCCCAGACTTCTCTATCACCGTGGATGGCACGACCATCCTTCCCGTCTCTCAGACCCGCAATCTAGGTGTCATCCTTGACTCGTCTCTCTCGTTCACCCCACACATCCTATCCGTTACCAAGACCTTTCGGTTTCACCTCTACAATATCACCAAGATCCGCCCTTTCCTCTCCACCCAAACGGCTACCTTACTGTTACAGGCTCTCGTTATATCCCGGCTAGACTACTGTGTCAGCCTTCTCTCTGACCTCCCTTCCTCCTCTCTCGCCCCGCTCCAGTCTATTCTTCACTCCGCTGCCCAGCTCATCTTCCTGCAGAAACGATCTGGGCATGTCACTCCCCTTCTTAAACAACTCCAGTGGTTGCCTATCAACCTCCACTCCAAACAAAAACTCCTCACTCTAGGCTTCAAGGCTCTCCATCACCTTGCCCCTTCCTACCTCTCCTCCCTTCTCTCTTTCTACCGCCCACCCCGCACGCTCCGCTCCTCTGCCGCCCACCTCCTCACCGTCCCTCGGTCTCGCCTATCCCGCCGTCGACCCCTGGGTTACGTCCTCCCGCGGTCCTGGAACGCCTTCCCTCCTCACCTCCGCCAAACTGATTCTCTTTCCCTCTTCAAAACCCTACTTAAAACTCACCTCCTCCAAGAGGCGTTCCCAGACTGAGCTCCTCTTCCCCCTCTACTCCCTCTGCCATCCCCCCTTTACCTCTCCGCAGCTAAACCCTCTTTTTCCCCTTTTCCCTCTGCTCCTCCACCTCTCCCTTCCCATCCCCACAGCACTGTACTCGTCCGCTCGACTGTATATATTTCCATTACCCTATTTATTTTGTTAATGAATTGTACATCGTCTTGATTCTATTTAGTTGCCATTTGTTTTTACGAGATGTTCTTCCCCTTGACGCTGTTTATTGCCATTGTTCTTGTCTGTCCGTCTCCCCCGATTAGACTGTAAGCCCGTCAAACGGCAGGGACTGTCTCTATCTGTTGCCGACTTGTTCATCCCAAGCGCTTAGTACAGTGCTCTGCACATAGTAAGCGCTCAATAAATACTATTAAATAAATACTATTGAATGAATATTATTATTATTAACAAGTGCTTAAAGGTCCAGATCCAAGTGCCTAGGGACAACGAAGGGAGAGAGAGTAGAGAAAATACGGGCTTAGTTGGGAAAGACCTCTTGGAGGAGATGTGATTTTAATAAGGTTTTGAAGGTGGGCAGAGTGGTTGTCTGTTGGATATGAAGGGGAAGGGAATTCCAGACCAGAATGCAGGATCAGTCAGTCAAACAATCAATCGCATTTATTGAGCACCTACTGTGTGCAGTAAGCGCTCAATAAATACAATTGAATGAATGGGAGACATACAAAGCAATTAAATGACTTGCTTAAAGTCACACAGCAAACAAGTGGCAGTGTTGGGATTAGAAACTGGTCCTCTTTTTCAGTCAATGGCATTTATTGAGGGCACACTGCGTGTAGAGTACTGTACTAAGCGTTTGGGAGAGTACAGTACAGCAGAGTTGGTAGACATTATCCCCGGCCTTAAGGAGCTTACAGGCTAGAGGGGACAACAGACGTTAATATAAGCAAATAATTTACGGATATATACATAGATATAATCGGCTTTATGAGTGGACCAAAAGTAGTAAAAATAAGTGATCAAATATATAGTCGAATAGACATAAAAACTCAAGTGCTGAGGGAGGTTAAGAATAGATATCTAAGTACTGGAAATGGCTGTATATATTGGGAATGCCATGAGGTTGAGGATGGGGTGAATAAATCAAGTGCACGGTCAATGCAGAAGGAAATGGGAACAGAGGAAATGAGGAAATGAGGGCTTAGTCGGGGAAGGCCTCTTGGAGGAGATGCTTTTAATAAGACTTTGAAGGTAGGGCAAGGTGATAGGGTATTTTAAAGTCAAAGGTAAAGATTTTCTGTTTGATGGGGAGGTGGTAGGGCAAACACTGGAGGTTCTTGGGGTGTGGGGAAATGGACTGAACAGTTTTGTAAAACAATTATCCGGGCAGCAGAGTGAAGTTAGGACTGAAGCAGGGAGTGCCAGGAGATCAGCAAGGAGATTGATGCAGTAAGTGAAATTGGATATGTGCTTGGAATGATGTTGTAGCAGTTTGGATGGAGAGAAAAGGGTGGATTTTAGTGGTCGTGAAGGTTCAACCAACAGACTTTGGTGACTGAATATTTGGGTTGAGTGAGAGATGAGTAGGGTTAAATTACTTCTTTATATTGTACTCTCAAACAATCTGTATAATGTCCTGCACTCAGTGGACACTCCCTAAATGCTATTGATATTAATATAAATAATAATAGTAATAATAAGTACAGGTTTTTTAGGTGCTTACTATATGCAAAGCACTTTACAAAGCCCTGAGGTAGATACAGAATAACTAGGTGGGCACAGCTCCTGTCCCACACAGGGCTCACAATCAAACTATAGGGAAGAAAATGCATTGAATACCCATCTTGCAGATGAGAAAACTGAGGGACAGAGAAGTTAAGTGATATGTCCTAGGTCACCCAGCGGGCAGGTGGCAGTTCTGAGATTGGAACTCAGATCCTGTGATTCAGTCAATCAATGGTATTTTGTGAAGGTGTACTGTGTGTAAAGCACAGTATCGTTCGGAAGAGTACAGTACAACGGAGTTGGTAGATGCAATTCCTGTCCCCGAGGAGCTTGCAGTCGAGAAGGAGAGATATTAAATAAATTAAGAATATATATATAAGTGTAGTGAGGTTGAGCGTGAAGTAAATATAAAGTGCTGAAAGGTAAAGATCCAAGTTCATGGCCAACACAGAAAAGAAAGGGAATAAGGGAAATGATGGCTTGGTTAGGAAAGGTCAGTGGGAGGTAGAAGGATTTAAAGTAAGACTTTGAAGGTGGAGAAAGCGATGGCCTGTTAGATTTGAAGGGGGAGGAGTTCCAGGTGAGAGGAAGGAAGGGCGTGGGCATAGGGTTGGTGACATGATAGACGAGATCGAGGCACAGTGAGTAGGTTGGTGTAAAAGGAGAGAAGTGTGTGAGTTGGGTTGTAGTAGGAAATCAGTGAGGTAAGGTAGGAGGGGGTGAGCTAATTGAGTGCTTTAAAGCTGATGGTAAGGAGTTTTTGTTTCAGGCGGAGGTGGATGAGCAGCCATTCAAGGTTCTTGAGGAGCAGGAAGATGGACTGATTTTTTTTTAAAATAGGAAAATAATCTTGGCAGCAGAGTAAAGCATGGATTGGAATGGGGAGAGACAGGAGGCAAGGAGGACAGCGAGGCATTTGATTTAGTAAGCGAGGAGGCTGGAGCAGGCCTGTACTCTTATAATAATGATAATGGTATCTGTTAAGTTCGTACTATGTGCCAAGCACTGTTCTAAGCGCTGGGGGAGATTCAAGATAATCAGGTTGGACACAATCTCTGTTCCACATGGGGCTCACAATCTGAATCCCCAATTTGCAAATGAGGGAACTGAGGCACAGAATAGTGAAGTGACTTATCCAAGGTCACACTCTTTCCACTTCGGTCACACTGCTTCCCCAGTACTACTACCTCCAGGTTTGAATTGGGTAGGATCATCAATCAATCCAGCAATGGAATCAATTGATCATTTGCTATATGCAGCTCAGTATGCCAAGCACCAGATTTTCCAAACATCCTAACTCCTTCCGAGTGCTTGGCACAGTGCTTTGCCAGATAGTACGTGTTTAATAAATAACATAATGGAAAAAATACTAGAGGGTAAAAGCAAACGTCAACTGAAAGACAAAGATAATTAGCCAGACTAATGTTTTGAGGCTCCTAGGTCTGGTTCATGAAATTTTAAATTCTCCTTTGAACTCCTATGAATAAATCACAAAAAAATGAAAACTGTATTTCAAAGTATGTAAGGATAGTGACCTTTAAGAATAATCTCTTTGAGTAGATTGTGCTTCCTGGATTTTTAAATCAGTTAACAAATCTCCCCAGAAGATATGCAATTAAAATGTTGGATTATTAAGAGTAACAGAAACTGAAACAACTAAAAATCTTTCCTTGACTTAACCAGCGAGAAACAGTGTGGCCTATTGGAAAGAGCAGTGGCCTGGGAGTCAGAGGACTTGGGTTGTAATCTCAGCTCCACCACCAGTCTCTGTGTGACCTTGGGCAAGTCACTTAAGTTTTCTGTGCCTCAGTTCCCTCATCTGCAAAATGGGGATTGAATCACCTGTTCTTCCTCCTACTTAGACTGTTAGCCCCATCTGGGACCTGATTATCTAATATCTACCACAGCATTTAATACAGTGTTTGGTACATAGTAAGTGCTTCACAAATATCACACCATCCTGACATGCCACAATTAAAGAGTACCAGCACATACTCACCCAGATTTTCATCTTTTCATTCTCTTCTTCTTCCTATCTGTAATTTGAGTCCATCCCTCCACTAGATTGTAAACACTCTGAGGGCAGAGATTGGGTCTTATAATTATATTGTGTATTTCCAAGTGCTAGTATTTAGACAAGCAGAATGGCTCTGTGGAAAGAGCATGGGCTTAGGAGTCAGAGGTCATGGGTTCTAATCCTGGCTCTGACACTTGTCAGCTGTGTGACTTTGGGCAAGTCATTTAACTTCTCTGTGCTTCAGTTCCCTCATCTGTAAAATGAGAATTAAGACTGTGAGCCCCATGTGGGACAACCTGATCACCTTGCATCCTTCCCAGTGCTTAGAACAGTGCTTCACACATAGTAAGCACTTAAACAAATAGCATCATTATTATTACTATTACACAGTAGGTGCTCACTAAAACGATTCTTACCGAATGACCGAGGATGGGATCATTGTTTCTTGGCATCTTCTGCCAAAAGAAATTTGGGGCCCATTTAGACACAATTGAAAAAAGCTTAAACATGCTTGAGTTTGAAGAAATTTCTATTAACAGCACTTTGGCTTCCACTGTTACAATAAATCTCTTGCTATCAAAGTGCTTTATAAACATAAATCAATTCTCAGAATAATATTTTGTGAATGGGGAGGGCTCTGAGGAGAGCAGTGCAAATGATTAAAGTACTTAAAAGCTGGAAAGGTTTTGGAATCAGGATTATTGCCTTGGACGAGAGAAAACTCAAGGGATGAAAATAATTACCATTATTTTCTGAAACCAAGATGGTGGGAGGGGGATTAGAAGCTACTTTTAACACTGAAAACAAAAGCCATCTTAAAATAGATATAATAATTCCACTCAAGCGCTTTCAAAGCTAAAGCGATTTAGTCTTCCCTTATCGTTCTTTTAAAACAACTGTGTGCTGAAAGGGGAGGCAGATCCCAGGGCAAATGAAAGCAAAGTGTGTGTTCAACTTTGTCTTTTAACCTGTGGAAATATATATCAGCCTTTGTAACCATTTATGCCTGTCTTTCAGTTCCCATTACCTTTCCATTCTCTCTCTCTTTTTCTTTCTCTGCCTCTCTCCATTTCTATTTCTCTCTCCCCTTCTCTCCCACCCTCCCTCCCTTTCACCCTTTCTATTTTTCTATCTGAATTTCTGTCTCTTTTTCTCTCCCTGTCTCAATCTCTCTGCCTCTTTCTCTCTCTCTTTCTCTTTCTTGTCTCTCTAGCTCCATTTCCCTCTGTTTCTCTCACTCTCTGTCTCAATCTCTCTCTACTTCTCTCTCTCTTCCCATCTGCTCTTCTTTCTTTCTCTCTCCTCTCTGTTTTTCTCTCTGTCTCTTTCCCTATCTGCATTTTTTGCTTTCTCTCTCCCTCTCTGTTTCTCTCTTTCTCATTCTCTCTCCCTTCCTCTTTCTATGCATCCCTCTATTTCTCTCTGTTTCTTTGTCTCTTTCTCTGTTTCTCCATCGCAATCTCTGTTTCTTTGTCTCTCCCTGACTCAATCTTGCTACGTTCCTGTTTCTTTGTCTCTCTGTCTCGATCTATCTCTCTGTTTTTCTGCATCTCCCTGTCTCATTCTCTCCATGTGTTTCTCTGTTTCTGTCTCTCTGTCTCCTTCTCTCTCCCTGTCTCTCCTCTCTACATTCATCTCTATGTTTGGGCATGCTGACTGGATGTTCCCGTTCCCCTCCCACCTACCTGGATGCCTCTAGTGGCCTCGTAGAAAGAGCATAGGCCTGAGGTCTGAGGACCTTGGTTCTAATCCCAGCTCTGCCATCTGCCTGCTGTCTGACTTTGGGCAAAGTACTTAACTTCTCTGTGTCTCGGTTTCCTCATCTGTGAAATGGGGATTAAAAACGTTCTCTCCCTCCTACTTAGTTTGTGAAACTCATGTAGGACAGGGACTGTGTCCAATCTGCATACTGTATTTATCCCAGTGCTTAGGACACTACTGAGCACATAGTAATAATTAATCATAATAATAATAATAATGGTACTTGTTAAGTGCTTACTATGTGCCAAACACTGTTCTAAGCACTGAGGTAGACACAAGTTAATCAGGTTGGACACGGTCCCTGTCCCACATTGGGCTCACACTCTTAATCCCCATTTTTCATGGATGAGATAAATGAGGCACAGAGAAGTTAAGAGATTTACCAGCAGACAAGAGGTGGAACCGGATTAGAACTCCCAGGCCCTTGTTCTATCCACAACACCATGCTGCTTCCCTATTAAAATGTCTACCAACTCTGCTGTATTCTATTCTCCCGAGCATTTGGTATAGTGCTCGGCAAATAAATATCATCGATTGATTAAGTGTTTAACAAATACCATTATTCTTAATGGACCCAGGCCTCCAATTGGCTTCTGCTTCGACATAAGAAATGTGGCCACTGGAGAATGAAATGGGTAGGGGACCTTTGATAGAAGAGAAGTAAAAAGTGGGTTAGTGGGGTAATTCGTAGAGAGAAAAAAGACTGACAGAAGTGTGATGAAAAGAACAGTGCAGGATGAGTGTAGTTTTTCTTTCTAAAGGATTTGACTGTAGGGTGCCTGTCCTAAAACCCCAAGCATCCTGGCTCCATAGCAATAGGCTATCATCAACAAACTGATATGACTTTTTCAGACTATAAAGATGGAGATTTATCTTTCCTGAAGGCAAAACAAGTGCAGCAAGAGGGATTCAAAGTAGATATGAGAAAGGACTTCCTGACTGCAATGGTCATCAAACACTAGAACAGATTACTGGGAGAGATCTTGGAGATAGATAGCATTTATTGTGGGTGACTGGAGGGCAGTCCTGCCTGGAAGCAGGAAGATAGACTTGATGAGGGAGGAGGCCCCTGGGGACAGATCCTGTGATTGGAACCCTTGATTTACAGAGGGTGAAACAGAAACAAACGCCTCCCAAGCTACATGGCACATCCAAGGCAGAGGGAGATTGAATCTTGACTTCTTGATTTGTGTCCTTTCCCTTGGCCAGTATCACATGATCAATCAGGGAAATGGATGGTCTGAACTCTCTCTTGAGGAGTTCCTCTTCCTTATCAGGAGTTTAACTGTGGAGAAAAGGGAGGTGTGTATATTGTAACTGCTATGTACAGTCAATGGGAATACGGAGTCACTAAACACAAACCCCCATAGAGAAGAAAGACATTTTTGCAAGAAAACGTTATTGTTTTTGTCAGAATTTTCCTCTCAAGGCCTATTTGCTTACTGCTTTTTCCTTCCCAAGGTAAAGATTTGCATACTTTCTCCATCTCTGCCTTGACTCTAGGCTCTTACAAATACGAATCAGGTTATCCGGGAAGAAGGAAATTGTCAGCAAAATCTTGAGCTTTCCAAAGAGTCACCTCCAAATGAAACAACCAGTGAGACCCTTAAAGGAGGTCCTAAAACTGCTGAAAATGATTTTTACAAACAGAATGAATAGAAATTCCTGATACTAAATTTTTTTCACAGACAAATTCAAAGTGGAGAACAAATACGGTGGTGGGAGAGTGGAAGGGGGGTAGCTGCTCACTGGGAAGAGCCAGCCAGACTCACGCAAACTCTCTAAAAATCCATTTTGGCAGTCATTAACAATAATAATAATAATTGTGGTATTTGTTAAGTACTTACTATGTACCAGGTACTGTAATAATGATATTAATGGTATTTGTTAAGCACTTACTATGTGTCAGGCACTGTACTAAGCACTGGGGTGGATATAAGCAAATTAAGTTGGACACAGTCCCCGTCCCACATGGGGCTCACCGTCTCAATCCTCATTTTACAGTGAGGTAACTGAGGCCCAGAGAAGCGAAGCGACTTGCCCAAGATCACACAGCAGACAAGTGGCCAAACAGGGATTCGAACCCATGTCCTTCTGACTCCCAGCCCTGTGCTCTATCCACTACATCAACCCTGCCTCCAAATGAGATCAGGCATTGTTTCCAATAATCTGGAGGTGGGGATTGCATCCAGAGGTGAAACAGGATGCAGATTGGTTAGAGGCACCCAAGAGACACCCCCTCTACACCATAAGCTCATTGTCGCAGGGAATGAGTCTGTTATATTGTTCTTTTGTAATGATAATAATGATTATGGTATTTGTAAGCGCTTACTATGCGTCAAACCCTGTTCTAAGAGCTGGGGTAGATACAAGATAAATCAGATTGTCCCACTTGGGGCTCACATTCTTAATCCCCATTTTACAAATGAGGATACTGAAGCACAGAGAAGTTAAGTGACTTGCCCAAAGTCACACAGCTGACAAGTGGCGGAGCCAGGATTAGAACCCACAACCTCTGACTCCCAAGCCCGTGCTCTTTCTCCTCTGGGCTCAGCATACATGAAGACACAACCCTCAGGCAATGGGCGTGGGATGGCAGGCGAAGGATGTTACTCCTGCCCCCCCATCCTGCCATAAAAGCCCATCCTGTCCCCAACCTCATTTCATAGGCTGCTGTGCTCATATCACAGGCTGCCTGATGAGGTGAGAGAAGGCAGGCACAAAATTCAATCCATCAGTCAACCAGTGGGGCCTTACAGTGTGCAGAGCACTGGTCTAAGTGCTTGGGAGAGTGCAATATAAGAGAAGTGGTAGATATATTTGCTATTCCCCACCCACGACGATCTTGAAATCTAGAGGAAAGGGTAATTCCTGCCTCCTGTGGAGGTGAAATGTGGCATTCCGAGCTTCAGCCAGCAGCCTGGGAGCCAGCCTCTAGATTCATCTGGGCTCTGCCACATTGCAGCATGGCACAGTGGATAGACCATGGGCCTTGGAGTCAGAGGTCACAGGTTCAAATCCCGGCTCCACCACTTGTCGTCTGTGTGACCTTGGATAAGTCACCTCACTTCTCTGGGCCTCAGTTACCTTATCTATAAAATGGGGATTGAGACTGTGAGCCCCACAAAGGACAGGATTATGTCCAACCCAATTTGCTTGTGTCCAGTGCCTGGCACACAGTAAGTGCTTAACAAATACCATTATTAATTAATTAATGAGGTGGCAGAGCCGAAGCGAGCATGTCGATGGCAATGACACTCCCGGGCTTCCCTCTGCTGCTTCCCTGGTATGGTGTGACTGTCCGTATTGATAGACAACCGAACATTTTCATGGAATTTTTAGACTCGGAATGTTATGGCTCGCTGTACTTTGATCTCATGTATCTTCCCGGCAATTTATGTACATATCCGTAATTTATTTTTTTATTTTAACATATGTGTCCCATTCAAAACTGTAAGCTCCTTGTGAGCAGGCAATGTGTCTACCCCTTTTCACTCATTAATTCATTCAGCTGTACTTATTGAGCCCTTTCTGTATGCAGAGGACTGTGCTAAGTGATTAGGAAATTCCCCAACGATGACGCACACTGTGCCAATCCTGGGATGTTTAATACCTCCTGGGTGACCTTGGGCAAGTCACTTAACTTCTCTGGGCCTCAGTTTTCTCCTCTATACAATGGGAATTCGATATCTATTCTCTCTCCTACTTAGAATGTGAGCTCCAAGTGGGATGGGGATTGTGTCTGACTTGATTACTGTGTTTTTACCTTGTCTCTTAGTATACTTTTTTCCTACGAATCAATACCTTATCATGGCTGGAGAGTTTGCATATGCCAGTGAAGCTTAGACCTATTTCACTGAGAGATACTCTCTCTCCAGGATAACCCAAAATGGAGAGGTCTAAGCTGAAGTGACAGACAAAGTAAGTGCTTAGTACGAAGCTCTGCACACAATAAACGCTCAATAAAAACAATTGAATGAATTTACCAGTGTTAAGCAGCAGCAGCATGGAAAAGAGTCAAAGGCAGATGATCAAGGTATCAAAATGTTGATCAAAGACAACGGCCGAGACTTAAGTTTTTACTGTGCAGAAGGAGGCAATGGTAAACCACTTTTGTATTTTTTTACCAAGAAAACTCTATGGATAAAAATCCGTAAGGTCGCTATGAATCAGAAATGACTCGGCAGCATAGGACGACACTGACTTAGAATACCGTTTCGCACATAGTAGTCACTTCCCCTTAATTGGGCAGCAGTGAGGCCTGGTGAAAAGACCACAGGCCTCAGATTCAGAGAACCTGGGTTCTAATCCCACCTCTGCCACTTACCTATTGTGAAGTCTTGGGCAGGTCACTTAATTTCTCTGGGCCTCAGTTCTGTCATTTGCAACATGGAGAATCAATAATTGTTATTCCTCCTACTTACTCTGTGAGCCACAAATGGAACCTGATTATCCTGTATTTAACCCAGGGTTTAGTACAGTGCTAAGCATATAGTAAGTGCTAAACAAATACAAATTATTATTATCATTATTATTGTTGTTATAGAGCATGAACCTCAGAGTTAAAAGGATCAAGGTTCTTGGCTTTGCTACTTGTCTGCTGCATGACTTTGGATAAGTCACTTCACTTCTTTGGGTCTCAGTTACCTCATCTGCAAAATGAGGATTAAGACTGTAAATTCCATGTGGTACATGGACTGAATCCTAACTGATTATCTTGTATCTACTCTAATGCTTATTACAGTGCCTGGCACATATTAAGCCCTGAGCAAATACCATTTAAAATATATATAGTAGAAAACAAGATCCGAGACAGCCCAAGGGGTTGAAAGAAAGAACAAGCTCCCACTGCAAAGTGGACATGAACCCTAATTTCTTCCAATCTCAGTGCCCACACAGTAACCCCTTGGTGCCCTGAGGGATTTGCACACAGTAAGGTCTGTTCACAGGCTCCTCCTCTGCCTCCCAGCTGCTAACTATGGGGGGCCCTCAAGGCTCAGTTCTAGGTCCCCTTCTATTTTCCATCTACACCCACTCCCTTGGAGAACTCACTGGATCTCAGGGTTTCAAATACCATTCTATGCAGATGACACCCAAATCTCCAGCCTTGAACTCTCTCCCTCTCTCCAAACTCGCATCTCCTCCTGCCTTCAAGACATCTCTACTTGGATGTCCTCCCGTTACCTCAAACTTAACGTGTCGAAAACACAGCTCTTTATCTTCCCACCCAAACCCTGTCAGCCTTCTGACTTTCCCATTACCGTAGATGGCACCACCATCCTTCCTGTCTCAAAAGCCCATAACCTTGGTGTTATCCTTGACTCCGCTCTCTCATTCAACCCACATATTCAATCCGTCACCAAATCCTGTGATAGCTAAACCACATAGCTAAAACCTGTCCTTTCCTATACATCCAAAATGTTACCACGTTAATACAATCGCTTATCCTTTCCCGCCTGGATTATTGTATCAGCCTCCTTGATGACCTCCCAGCCTCCTGTCTTCATACTTAACTCTGATACCCAGATCATTTTTCTACAAATCGTTCAGGACATGTCATCCCACTTCTTAAAAATCTCTATTGGTTGCCCATCCACCTCTGAATCAAACAAAAACTCCTCTCCATTGGCTTTAAAGCACTCCGTCACCTTGTCCGCTCTTACCTCATCTCACTTCTCGCCTTTAACAACCCAACTTGCAAACTTTTCTCCTCTGGCACTAACCTTCTCACTGTGCCTTGATCTCACCTGTCTCGCTGCCAACCCCTAACCCATATTCTGCCTCTGACCTGGAACACCCTCCATCCTCTAATCTGAAAGACAACCACTCTCCTTGCTTCAAAGCCGCATTGAAGGCACATCTTCTCCAAGAGGCCTTCTTAGACTATGCCCCACTTTTCCTCATCTGCTACCCACTTCTGTATCACCCTGACTTGCTCCCTTTGCTCTTCCCCCCTCCCAACCCCAAAGCACTTATGGACATATCTGTAATTTTAATTTTTTGTACTGATGTCTGTCTCCCCATCCCTAGACTGTGAGCTTGGTGTGGGCAGGGAATGTCACCGTTTATTGTTGTATTGTGCTTTCCCAAGCACTTAGTAAAGTGCTCTGCACACAGTAAGTGCTCAAGAAATATGAATGAATGAATGAATTACTATGATTGAACGAGAAAATGAATGACCTGCCTGAATGGCTTTGTATAGTGTTTAGCCACTGGCCTCAATGCTGGGGCAAACAGAAGACGTATCATGGCCTAGTGGATAGAGTCCAGGCCTCAGAATCAGAAGGACCTGGGTTCTAATCCTGACTCTTCCACTTACCAGCTGTCACACCTTGGGCAAGTCACTTCACTTCTACATGCCTCAGTTACCTCATTTGTAAAGTGTGGATTAAGAATGTGAGACATTTGGGACAGGGACCAACCTGATTATCTTATATGTACCTCAGTGTACAGTGTCTGGCACATAGTAAGCGCTTAACAAATACCGCAAAAAGAAACAGGATCTGTTTACAGGCTCCCAGCATGCTGGGAAAAACAAAGTGGGCTGGCAGACCAGCCTGAGCTTTTGCAAGCCCTCACAGAAGGAGGAAAGGGATTTTATGGTCCAGCTGGATAGGACTTATCACCTCGGGGATCACTAAAAAACATCCCTATCAGTCATGCTGCCAAGCCTTGTTAAGTGCAGGCATCTGAAGCAATGTCCTGTCTTTCCCTTGTTTGCCAAAATCAATTCAGTTTCAATAAGGTAGAGGGAAAAAGGTGGAATGTTCTTTCCACCATCCCGCCTTTTGTTGTTTGCACAGGTGTAATGCCAAGAGAGATCTCCAGGGCTCATGCAGGGATTTGAAGCTGAATCAAACCACTTGCTAACATGTTAAGAAACTAAACTTTGGGGTGCTTACCTAACCCAGCCCTAACCCTAACCTGGGAGAAACCCCAAATTTTCCAACATTAGAAATGTTCATACTTTTCCACAGGGTCACACATAGTTTCACCCTTGTAAATTAAACTTGAACTTGTTCTATCGATAGAGGAGCAATGTATGCCACGACTAATTGTGTTCAAGTCTGTATTTTTTCTCTTAAAAGTATTGAGAGTACCCTTAGGAAGTTTCAAATTAAAGAGTTTGGTGCTCATAGTAATTTTCAGGAAAAAATAAAATATTTGAAGTAAGGAAATTCCAGAAAGAATCTAAGACTCCTCAGCCCAAAATCAAAGCAGCAGGCAGAATACGTTTGTATTTAAAGTGTTATCAAGTTATTTTTCTTTGCCTCAAACCCCAGGATACCCATTCTCACAAGGACAAAAATATTCAGGGTCCCTGTTTATCCCATTAGCTTTCTCATTTTATGCAAAATAAATCTCAAAATACTCCTTTCTTTGTTTTTTTTTCCTTGCTCTTTAATTCAGTTACAGCTTAAATCAGCTATTAAGTCCGAAAGAGGATTAAATAGCTCCCACATCCCATTTATCTGTAGTCCGACGATAGTTCCGCAGTTCTTGCAGTCTTTTATCAGCAGAACTGCGTTTCCCCTACCAACTCCTCTAATCTCTTCCTCCTCTTAGGAATTGCTCATCCCTCAAATTTTCCTCATGAAGACTTGGATTTGAACCATCAAGTTCTCCACATTATTTACAAAAAGCATCCAAGTCACACATACACACACACAAGTCAAGTCACACACAAAAAATACATCTTCTTGATTGGAGCCGATTTTCCAGTACATTTATAAATGGCCCTTGGTTAGGTCTAGCACTCCATGCATCAGTCCCCACAAATGGAAGCCCAGCTAATAATGAGCAGCAACATTTTGGCTTTACCTCTTGATTGGACTTCCTGTGCTCTTAACTCTCCAAATACACAGCAGGCTGTTGCCCAGAGCAATCACTAGCTATTCAAAAGGAAGCAAAACTATTCGCTAGCTTGGTCGGGGATCTTGCTGGACTCTACCTTTGGAAACTTTAGCTCTCTCCAGGTATTGATGGTCTTTCCAGATGTCGTTCATCCCTACTCTGTTCATTGCCAATTTCTTATATTCTTGACTTTCTCTCTCTCTCACCATTATACACTTAGATTGTAAATCCATATACTTGTATGTTCTGCTTAACCCTTTTCTAGTATTTGTTTTTCCTATTCCTTCTTTGTTTTGCTTTGGATTTGCACTGCAATGGAATCATAAAACTGTTTTATTTTTTAAAATTTATGAATGAGCCACAATAAGTGCTCCACAAATACCACTGATTGATGGAAGGATTGATTGATTGACTGATTTGCAAAAAACAGCTTTTCACCCCTTTAGGTCAGAGTCATCCTGATAAACAGTGTGAGTTTATCAGGAGCAAAAGCAGAGCAGTGCCAGATTTCTTGTCTCCATACTTAGACAGGTCAAAAAGTCACACATACCTCTGGAGTGAACTTCCTTCTCTAGCTTTTGCTTTCCACCCTCCTTCCAGCTACATCTTACCTTTTCCCTTAAATCCAGAAATGTGCCTTTTCCGGCTTCCTTCTTCTTCTCTGAACTTCAATAGTTCTCAAAGTCCTACACCTGATAATTTTGATTCAAAACAATGAAATACTCTCTTAGGATTTCATTTTTTATGTCCATTTATGTGCACATGTACATATCTAGATATCCTTCAATTTTGAAACCAATTCCACTGATCATGAGATCATAGTGGGGGTACAAGTGTGGCTGATAACGAAAGGGCTGAAGTGACTTGGGTGTGAATATAAAATTGATTTCCTAATATATACCAGCACATACACCTTGTTCCTCTAATGCCAACCTATTCACTGTACCTTGATCTCATCTTTCTCTCCACTGAGCACTCACCCATACCCTCCCTCTGGCCTGGAACTCCTTCCCCCTTCATATCTGACAGACCGCCATTCTCCCTCCCTTCAGAGCCTTATTAAATTCACACTTCCTCCAAGAGTTATTGAACGCTTTCTGTATCAGGGCACTGTAATAAACACTTGTGGGGAGTACGACACAAAGATATAACAGTCGATCAATATGTGTGCCAGTCAATCAGTGGCATATGTTGAACTCTTACTGTGTCCGGATCACACTTGGGAGAGTATAATATAATTAAGTTGGCGGACACATTCCCTGACCACCTGAAAAGGTAATACTCTAAAGGGGGAGAAAGATTGCAAAATAAATTATGGATATATTCAGAAATGCTGTGGAGCTGCAGGTGGGTGAATAAAGGGTACGGATCCAAGTGTGTAGGCGATGCAGTAGGGGAAATGAGGATTTAGTGTGAGAAGTTCTCTTAGGGAAGACGTGCCTACAGAAATTCTAATTCTCTAATTCTCTCTCTAATATGAGGAAGGAGGGAGTT
Organism: Ornithorhynchus anatinus; assembly: GCF_004115215.2. NCBI lineage: Eukaryota > Metazoa > Chordata > Mammalia > Monotremata > Ornithorhynchidae > Ornithorhynchus > Ornithorhynchus anatinus. The sequence goes on along the minus strand of NC_041729.1, from coordinate 151,708,395 downwards.
CCAAGCCAGAGGCAGGACATGGGCGAGAGCTTGGAGGCGAGGTAGACAAGATCGAGGTACAGTGAGTAGGCTGGCAGTAGAGGAGCGCAGTGAGCGGGCTGGGCTGTAGTAGGAGATCAGTGAGGTAAGGTAGGGGGGAACGATGACTGAGTGCTTTAAAGCCAATGGTCAAGCCTCTGTTTGAGATGGAGAACCACTAAAGTCTGTACTTGTGTGACCCCTTAAGCACTGTGATACTCAACCTCCCCTTAGCCCCACACCTCTTATATTCACATCTTTACAAGCTGCCGTTTTCTCCATCTGTAATTTATTTCAATGAAAACTATAAGGTCCTCATGGGCAGGAATCCTATCCATCCACTTGATCGTACTGTACTATCCGAAGCATTCAGCACACTGCTCTGTGCCCAGCAAGTCCTCAACAAATACCGTTGACTGACAGATTAATTAATCAGGGAAGGTCTCCAGGAGGAAATGTGATATCAGAAGGGTTTTGAAAAAGGGGAAAGTGATAGTCAGCCAGATGAAACTGCGTGGTCTAGTGAAAAGATCATGGGCCTCGGAGTCAGAGGATGTGGGTTCTAGTCCCGGCTGCCATGCCTCTATTTCTTCATCTATAAAATGAGAATAAAATACTGTTCTCCCTCTTCCTCCTTAGATTGGGAGCATGAAAAAAGATAGGGATGATGTCAAATAACTACCCCAACACTTAGTGTAGTGCTTGACACAGAGTAAGTACCACTGTTATTTTGCAATTAGGCATTGTGTATGTATGCTTCACCTCGCTGCTAGGAAATCAGAGCACTGATGAATGATGGTGGGGGTGGTGATGACCCAGAAACTGTTCTACCAAAACCGAGATTTCGCACTTTTGCCAAATACTGCTTCCAGGCAGACACCGGAAAAAAAGGGGCTACTGAGCAAGAGCCAAACTTGCCCACAGCTAGGTCACCGGTTACGTTATGGGAAAATTCATGGAGAGCTAGAAACCTGGAGCGCCTAGCCAAAAGTCAGACCTCACCTAGCAAGTAGAGTCATAGTTCCTGCAAGTTCCTGATTGGTGGGTTGTTCATAAGCACATTTCAGGATCCTTCCCTTAGTCTGAGGAGCAGAAAGTAACATCCGTGAAAGTACAAGAATAGAATGGTTGCCAAAGAAGTGCTTGCTTTTTTTTCACAGAATCTCACGGAGGTTAAAAAAAATTATTTTACTTTTAATAACAAGCTCAGTTATTGAGTTGTTTACAAACCCCGACCAGGTTATTCCGGTAATTCAGGGAGTCTTATTAACAGCTGTCAGGTTAACCTGGGAGCTATGATACCAGGATACAGCAGTAATAATTATTATAACAATTATGGTACCAATTAAGCACTTGGGGCCAAACACTCAGATGCAAGATTATCCAACCAGACACTGTCCATTTTTCTCAGGACATTAACAGTCCAAAAGGTGGCAAAATGGCTATTTCACCTGCTTTTCACAGATGATGACACTGAGGCACAGAGAGATTAAATGACTTGCATAGGGTCACACAGCCGGCCAGTCACAGAGCCTGGGCTAGAAACAGGCCTCTGGACTCACTGATCTGTGCACTTTCTATTAGGCCCAGTGCATTCTTGAGAAGCAGCGTGGTCTACTTGGAAAGAGCACAGGACTGAAAGTCAGGAGGCCTGAGTTCTGATCCTGGCTCTGTCACTTGCCTGCTGTGTGACCTGTGTGACCTGCTGTCACTTGACTTACTTGTGCTTCAATTTCCTCATCAGAAAAATGGGGATTAGATACCTGTTCATCCTCTGAATTAGACTGTGAGCTCAATATGGAACAGGCCAGTGTCTCATCTGATTGTATCATATCTACCCCAGTGCTTAGCTCAGTGCTTTACACCAAAGTGAGTATTTTTAATGGTGTTGTTAAGTGATTTCTATGTGCCCAGCACTGTACTAAGCCATGGAGTTGATACGAGAAAATTAGGTTGGACACAGTCAATATCTCATGTGGGGCCCACCGTCATAATCCCTATTTTATAGAAGAGGCAACTGAGCACAGAGAAGTTAAGTGAATTGCCTAAGGTCACACAGCAGACAAATGGTAGAGCTGGAATTAGAACCCAGGTCCCATGACTCCCAGGCCTGTACTCTTTCCACTAGACCATACGACTTCTCATACTTGCCAAATACTAGTACTGTTATTTTTGATATTTGTTAAACACTTACTATGTTCCAGGCACTGTTCTAAGCACTCAAATATATACAAGGTTATCAGGCTGGACACTGCCAATGTTCTGCAACATGGTGGGATTCAATTCCCATTTTTCAGTTCAGGAAACAGAGGCACATAGAAGTTACGTGACTTGCCCAAGGTCACATAGCAAACAAGTGGCAGAGCCAGAACTAGAACACAGGTCCTCTGACACCTTGACCCTTGTGCTTTCAAACAATCAATCAATCAATCAATCGTATTTATTGAGCACATTCTGTGTGCAGAGGCCTGTACTAAGTGCTTGGGAGAGTACGGTATAACAATATAACAGACACATTCCCTGCCTACAATGAGCTTAAAGTCTTCACCACTAGGCCACACTGCTTCTTACATTTATCATTAATAAGGTGGCTCGAGTGGAATTTCATTTTGCTTGGAGTCCCCTGGAAACAGAGATGGGGTTGTAATAATAATAGCAATGGTATTTGTTAAATGCTTACTATGTGTCAAGCACTGTTCTAAACCCTGGAGCAGATACAAGCTAATCAGGTTAGATACAGCCCATGTCCCACATGGGGTTTACAGTCTTAATCCCCATTTTACAGATGAGAGAATTGAGGCTCAGAGAAGTGAAGTGACTTGCCCAAGGTCACATGGCAGAAGCAGCGTGGCTCAGTGGAAAGAGCCTGGGCTTGGGAGTCAGAGGTCATGGGTTCGAATCCATGGGTTCCGCTCAACTGTATATATTCTCATTACCCTATTTATTTTGTTAATGAAATGTACATCGCCTTGATTCTATTTAGTTGCCATTGTTTTTACGAGATGTTCTTCCCCTCGACTCTATTTATTGCCACTGTTCTCGTCTGTCCGTCTCCCCCGATTAGACTGTAAGCCCGTCAAACGGCAGGGACTGTCTCTATCTGTTGCCGACTTGTTCATTCCAAGCGCTTAGTACAGTGCTCTGCACATAGTAAGCGCTCGATAAATACTATTGAATGAATGAATCCCAGCTCTGCCGCTTGTCAGCTGTGTGACTGTGGGCAAGTCACTTAACTTCTCTGTGCCTCAGTTACCTCATCTGTAAAATGGGAATTAAGACTGTGACCCTCATGTGGGACAACCTGATTACCCTATATCTACCCCAGCGCTTATTCAATAGTATTTATTGAGCGCTTACTATGTGCAGAGCACTGTACTAAGCACTTGGAATGTACAAATCGGTAACAGACAGTCCCTGTTTGACAGGCTTACAGGCTTACAGTCTAATCAGGGGAGACGGATAGACAAAAACAATAGCAATAAATAGAATCAAGGGGATGAACATCTCATTAAAACAATAGCAAATGAATAGAATCAAGGTGATGTACATCTCATTAACAAAATAAATAGGGTAATGAAAATATATACAGTTGAGCGGACGAGCACAGTGCTGAGGGGAGGGGAAGGGAGAGGGGGAGGAGCAGAGGGAAAGGGGGGAAAAGAGGGCTTAGCTGAGGAGAGGTGAAGGGGGTGTAGAGGAGGAGCAGAGGGAGCAGAGGGAAAAGGGGAAGCTCAGTCTGGGAAGGCCTCTTGGAGGAGGTGAACTCTAAGTAGGGTTTTGAAGAGGGGAAGAGAATTAGTTTGGCGGAGGTGAGGAGGGAGGGTGTTCCAGGACCGCGGGAGGACGTGGCCCAGGTGTCGACGATGGGATAGGCGAGAACAGGGGACAGTGAGGAGGTGGGCGGCAGAGGAGCGGAGCGGGCGGGGTGGGCAGTGGAAAGAGAGAAGGGAGGAGAGGTCGGAGGGGGCAAGATGATGGAGAGCCTCGAAGCCTAGAGTGAGAAGTTTCTGTTTCGTGCCGAGGTTGATAGGCAACCACTGGAAGTTTTTAAGAAGGGGAGTGACAGGCCCAAAGCGTTTCTGCAGGAAGATGAGCCGGGCAGTGGAGTGAAGAATAGACTGGAGTGGGGAGAGACAGGAGGAAGGGAGATCAGAGAGAAGGCTGACACAATAATCCAGCCGGGATATTATGAGAGCCCGTACCAATAAGATAGCCGTTTGGGTGGAGAGGAAAGGGCGGATCTTGGCGATATTATAAAGATGATACCGGAAGGTTTTGGTGATGGATTGGATTTTGGTGAACGAGAGAGTCGAGTCAAAGATGACACCGAGGTTGCGGGCCTGAGAGACGAGAAGGGTGGTCATACCATCCACAGTGATAGGGAAGTCAGGAAGAGGACAGGGCTTGGGAGGGGAGATGAGGAGCTCAGTTTTGGAACTGAGCTTAGAACAGTGCTCTGCACGTAGTAAGCGCTAACAAATACCAGCATTATTATTATTATTAGAAAGTGGAGGAGTGGGATTAGAACCCAGGTCCTAAACTCACCACAGTGTCAGATAGATTCCCCAGAGAAGGCCCAATTATCCTGTAAACACTGTGTGCATAGCCTGGCCTCCAGGCACAGAGTTGAGCCATGTCTTTGTGGATCCCTCTACATGATATATCCTGTACCTCACATGGAACCAGGGGTGAAACAGTCAGTAGGCCTGGGGTGTCTCTGGATGGGAGATAAAAGGGGACGAGGAAAAGAAAAATGGGAAGAAGAACAATTTAATTCTTTTCTCTTCTATCTTCTTGTTTTATTGTGATTTTGGCAACAGTGTGCTTGTCAAGAGCATCTCCGAAGGTAATCCATCCTCAATCGATCTATCCGATTTGCTGAGCCCTTACTCTAGACAGAGCACTGTACTAAACATTTGGGACGGTACGCTCAAGTGAATAGACATGAATTATCATCACACTTAAAGCACTCTGTCACATTTTTGAATAAAAAGAAACCTACGAGTGGAGGGAAAGAGATAAAACCTTTCCCCTTTTAGCCAAAAAGTGACAATAACATCTTCACTTTGCTGAGCTCAAGGAGGACTATGCTTTGTTAACCTTCCAGAAATATGCTTCTAAAAGACCTATGCAAATTATGAACAAATATTGAGTTGCCTGGTTATATTATAGATTTTTTGACAGGGAAAAAAAATTAGAGATTGACATGAAATTAATTACCTGGCCTTTGGGCACAAAATGCTGAACCACAAATAGGGATGCTGGCAAGGGATCAGAGGAGAGCTTGCAGAACCTTTATGTTTGAGACTCCGGGGCAAGTTGTCACCTGCATCAAGGGTAACATAAACTATTTCAATGCAGCTGTAGATTTGACATTCATCTGACACGATTACCGTCTAGAAAAACACTGGGTGACATATTAGATCTAGCTCTGAAGGTTTCTCCGTAAGCTCAACCAATTAAAGACCAGAATAGACTTTCTAAAATTAAGTGTCAAAGATGAATGTCTTCCTATATCATTTGTTCTCCATAGTCACTTAACAAATATTATCAGGAGTCCTCACCTCAGCTAAGGAAAATGTCAAATGTTAAGACGATTTAAATGTTTTTTTTGTTCTCCCAATTCCATGGCTGATACTGCAGCGACTCACTATCTTGCAAAATGTAAAGCCAAAGAGAAAGCACATTGAAATAAAACAGGGTGCTGATTTGATCTCACCACCTTCTGACTCCACTCAGCCAAGACCGATCAAGTATGTACTGAACACTTACATTGCGCAGACCACTGCATTAAGCGCTCAGCACTGCTCATGCGAATCTTTACTGTTCCCCTTTATCCCAGCCAGGGCAGGAACTGTCTTTCAGTCTACCACCACCAACTCCCCAGGTTTCCTGGAATCTGCCATTTGGTTTCTCACCGTAGTAGATTTCAGAACTGTCAAGGTGACCTTTGGAAGCAGCGTGGCTCAGTGGAAAAGAGCCTGGGCTTCGGAATCAGGGGTCATGAGTTCGACTCCTGGCTCTGCCACTTGTCAGCTGTGTGACCTTGGGCAAGTCACTTAACTTCTCTGTGCCTCAGTTACCTCATCTGTAAAATGGGGATTAACTGTGAGCCTCACGTGGGACAACCTGATTACCCTGCATCTACCCCAGCGCTTAGAACAGTGCCCTGCACATAGTAAGCGCTTAACAAATACAACAGTATTATTATTATTATTATTATCTCAAAGTAGGGCAGAGGGTGTGTCTTCTATGGGAAAAAAAAAATACACTCTACCAATTAATGGGGCTACATTGGAGCTGATTATCTTACATTCACCCCAGCACTTAGCAAATTGCTTGGGTACCTAACAAAAGCTTAATAAGTAAAATAATAATGATAATAATGTTATTTTACTATGAACCTACTAATAGTAATTGTGGTATTTGTTTAGTGCTTATTAAGCACCAAGAACTCTACGAAGTGCTCAGGTAAATACAATATACTCAGGTTGGACACAGTTCCTGTCCCACTGAGGCTCACAACCTCAGGTCAAACATATATTGAATGCCCATGTTACAAATGAGGAACTGAGGCACAGAAAAGAGTCTTGCCCAAGGCCACATAGCAGGAAAGTGACCAAGGTGGGATTAGGACCTAGATAACAATAATAATAATAATAATGATGATGGTATCTGTTAAGGGCTTATTATGCACTGTACTAAGCATTGGGGTGGATAAAATTAAATTGAATTGGGCATAGTCCCTGTCTCATGTGGGTTCACAGTCTCAATCCCCATTTTGCAGATGAGGCAACTGAGGCCCAGAGAAGCGAAGTGATTTGCTCAAGGACACACAGCAAACAAGTAGTGGAACCAGAATCTTCTGACACCCAAGTCCAGGCCCTTTCCATTAAATCCTCACTGCAATATTAATGTATGTCTCCCCTCTCGACTGTAAACTCAATAAATATGATTGATTGATTGATTGATTGATAGTGGATGTGTTCCATGTCCTTACACTTTTCCAAGGGCTTAGTACAGCACTCTGCACACGGTGAGCACTTAAAAATGCGATTGAATGAATGAATGACTGCAAACTAACAGGGAGGCAGACAGGCAGAAAGAAGGAACAGGAAGAAGGAGGGAGCAGGAAGATGAACTAGGCAGTAGCACAACCATGTCAGGAGAAAATACCTAGATAATTGAAGCAACACACATATGCATAAACACTTCAGACAGGCATAAAACATAGAAGCACTAACAGAAGCTGTTGGGTGGATGCAACCTTGGGTTTTGGAAATTAACTGGGGAAAATTTCTTGGAGAAAGCAGGATTTTAGAAGTGTTTTCTGGTGGGGCAACCTGTGGTCAGATTGATTGGATGAGGGAGAGTTCCAGGCAGAAATAAACACTCTGAGAACAAGGGGTTGGAAGCAGAGTCCCAAGCTAGGTTCAGTGAGTTGATGAACTTGGAAGGGATAAAGGGAGTAAGCTGGTGACCTGGGGTGAAACGAGTCACTGCATAAGATAGAGAAACCCGTGGTGAGGAGATTTAGTTTGCTACAGCTGGAGATAGGCAGTCATTGGACAATTTTGAAGAGTGGAGATGTATGTGCCTAACGGTGTTTCCAAGAAGTGGAGCCCGAGCTACAGTACAATAATGATGACAATGATAATGATGATAATAATAACAGTATTTGTTAAACACTTACTACCGACACAATCTCTGTCCCTTCAGCATCAACCTTGTGCTTGGATTTAGGCCCTTTATTCACCCCACCCTCAGCCCCACAACACTTACTTAAAGGGCCATTGAGTTCCTCAAGGGTCAGTTCTTGGCCCTCTTCTTTTTTCCATTTACACTCACTCCCTCGGTGAACTCATTCGCTCTCACGGCTTTGACTACCATCTCTACGCAGATGACACGCAGATCTACATCTCCGCCCCTGTCCTCTCCCCCTCCCTTCAGGCTCGCATCTCCTCCCGCCTCCGGGATGTCTCCACCTGGATGTCGGCCCGCCACCTAAAACTCAACAAGAGCAAGACTGAGCCGCTCATCTTCCCTCCCAAGCCCGGTCCTCTCCCAGACTTCCCTATCACCGTGGATGGCACGACCATCCTTCCCGTCTCTCGGGCCCGCAATCTCGGTATCATCCTTGACTCGTCTCTCTCATTCACCCCACACATCCTATCCGTTACCGAGACCTGCCGGTCTCACCTTTACAATATCGCCAAGATCCGCCCTTTCCTCTCCACCCAAATGGCTACCTTACTGCTATAGGCTCTCTTTATATCCTGGCTAGACTACTGTGTCAGCCTTCTCTCTGATCTCCCTTCCTCCTCTCTCGCCCCGCTCCAGTCTATTCTTCACTCCGCTGCCCGGCTCATCTTCCTGCAGAAACGCTCTGGGCCTGTCACTCCCCTTCTTAAACACCTCCAGTGGTTGCCTATCAACCTCCGCTCCAAACAAAAACTCCTCACTCTAGGCTTCAAGGCTCTACATCACCTTGCCCCTTCTACCTCTCCTCCCTTCTCTCTTTCTACCGCCCACCCCGCACGCTCCTCTGCCGCCCACCTCCTCGCTGTCCCTCGGTCTCGCCTATCCCGCCGTCGACCCCTGGGCCACGTCCTCCCGCGGTCCTGGAACGCCCTCCCTCCTCACCTCCACCAAACTAATTCTCTTCCCCTCTTCAAAACCCTACTTAAAACTCACCTCCTCCAAGAGGCCTTCCCAGACTGAGCTCCCCTTCTCCCTCTACTCCCTCTACCTCCCCCCTTCACCTCTCCGCAGCTTAACCCTCTTTTCCCCCCATTTCCCTCTGCTCCTCCCTCTCCACCTTCCCATCCCCTCAGCACTGTGCTCGTCTGCTCAACTGTATATATTTTCATTACCCTATTTATTTTGTTAATGAAATGTACATTGCCTTGATTCTATTTAGTTGCCATTGTTTTTATGATATGTTCTTCCCCTTGACTCTATTTATTGCCACTGTTCTTGTCCGTCTGTCTCGCCCGATTAGACCGTAAGCCCATCAAACGGCAGGGACCGTCTCTATCTGTTGCCGACTTGTTCATTCCAAGCGTTTAATACAGTGCTCTGCACATAGTAAGCGTTCAATAAATACTATTGAATGAATGAATTAATATTTACAAAAATGTCTGTCTCCCTGCAGCCTGTAAACTCACTGTGGGCAGGTAACATGTCTACCAACTCTATTGCATTATACTCTCCCAAGCATTTAGTGTACTGCTCTGTGCACAGTAAGTGCTCAATAAATACCACTGATTATTAAATAAATATAAATATAAATGATATATATACATATATAGATACATTTATAAATATAATTGATTGAGAGTATGGCTGAGCAGAAGGATGTGAAGGTTAGCCCGCATGGATTACGCCTACCTTGGAAGCCGGCAGGGAAGAGAGCTATATTTTCCAGCAAGCCCCAGTCCTAGTGTTTCTGCTACACTGAGAACATCCTATTGCTGGGCACTGCATTTGGGAGAAAGATCAGGGAAATATTAGCCCAGTTGAATTTGATATGGAACAAATAGTTTCTAAATAAAATATCAATATTATTTATATATGAATAGCGATAATTATATATACATAGATATGTGTATATATCTATGTATTTTTTAAAAACATAGGCATAAATAATGGATAGAATCACATAATATTTTCAAGTGTCTTAAAATTTTTATATACCTTTTATTTAGGAAGGAGTAGGATCTACTGGGAAGGGAGTGAGTTGGGAATCGGGAGACATGGAATCTGGTCCTCACTTTGGTTAAATCATGGAAAATTAGCATCCAAAATCAAACTGACTAATCATCTGTTTCATGAGGGCAGAGGACTGCTTCTATTGTACTCTCCTCAGAGCTCTGTGTCATGCTCAAAATTGCCTTCAATTGATTGAGTTATCTGAGGTTCCTGGAAAAACTTTTCAACTTTTAAAATAAGACTTTATACTAACCTCCTTGGCTTTTCAACAACCTGAATTTTGGGGGGTGGCTTTGATTTGCCGAGGATTCAAGGATTTCAGTCTTTAAATGAATTAACCTTTAGTTGTTTTGATTTAGATGATTTACTGCCAGATCCAGCTGTGCCCCTATGTGACCTCAAACACGCTACCTGATTTATCTGGGCTTCAGTTTCCTGATCTGAAAATCGGATTAGTCAAACCTGTGCCCTGTACCCCCTGGAAGAAATACAACAATGGATGTGAATATAGTTTGAGCTCTACGGGAGAAAAGCACTGTGAACAGTTCAAGTACTTTAAATCCAGAAATGTTTGACATTAAACCCATTTGCGAAGTCACAGAGTTCATCGTAATAGCAATTAATAATAGTTATGGTAGATGTTAAGCACTGTACTAAGCACTGGAATAGATAACAGATAATGAGGTTAAACACAGTCCCTGTCCCACATGGGTCTTACAGTCTAAGCAGGATTTAATTGCCATTTACAGATGAGAAAGCTGAGGCACAAAGAGAAGATAAGTGACTTGCCCAAGGTCACACACCAGACAAGTGACAGAGTCAAGATGAAAACCCGGGTCCTCTGACTCCCGGGCCCTTAATCTTTCCACTAAGATGCTCTGTTTTTTTAAATCAAATTATCTGATCACTTTTATGATCAATTGTCACCATGGTCTACTGGAAAGAGCACAAGACTGGGCGGGAGGAGCCTGGGTTCTAAACTCAGCTCTGCCTCTGACAACCTGAGTACCCTTGGACAAGTTAACACATCATGGGCCTCCATTTTCTCATCTGTAAAATGGTGATAAAATAGTCTGTGGAACTGTGTCGTATCTGATAGCCCTATATGTAATGAACATTTAACAAATAGTACATTCTTAATAAATCAGGCAATCAATCAGGTATTCATTCATTCATCCATCCATTCCTTCCTTCCTTTCTTCATTCATTCATTCCTTCAATCGTATTTATTGAGTGCTTACTGTGTGCAGAGTGCTGCAGTAAACAATTGGGAGAGTACAGTTGGGAGAACAAACAGTCACATTCCCTGCCCACAACAAGTTTACGGTCTAAAGTGGGGGAGACGGATATCAGTACAAATAAAATGATGGATATGTAAATGAGCATTTACAGTGTGCAGAGGGCTGAACTAAGCACTTGAGAGAGTACAATAAGCGTCATATTTATTAAACTATTATCTGCTAGCTTAAGTAACTATTGTGGCCTCAAAATTCAGTTAGCTCTCAATAATAAGACAATGTTTTCCAGAGCGCCAAAGTGGGATGACACTCCTTAGGCCAGTAATATGAGAATATGAGTAGAGGATAAAAAAACAAACGAACAGGAAACAGTAAAAAACAGAGCAAGGAAAAATAAAGAACAGTGAGTCAGATCACGATAAAGAAACAGAGTGAAAACAAAACATAAAAACCCAAAGGCAGGGCAGGCAGACACATAGAAATATTCCCTCAGATGATGTCTCCTGGGAGAGGCAGCCGGCGCTAAACCAGAGCTCTTAATATTGCCCTGTCCCTCGACCACCAGGTTGACTTCTTCATGCAGGATCCTTTTTTTTTTTAACTGGTATTTGTTAAGCGCTTACTATGTGCCAGGCACTGTACTAAGCACTGGAGTAGATACAAGCTAATCAGGTTGGACACAGTCCTTGTCCCAAATGGGGCTCACGGTCTTAATCTCCATTTTACAGACAAGGGAACTGAGGCACAGAGAAGTTAAATGACTTGTCCAAGGTCACACAGCAGACAGGTGGTGGAGGCAGGATTAGAACATATGAGAAACAGCATGGCTTAGTGGATAGAGCAAGGGCCTGGTTAGTCAGAAGGTCTTGGTTTCTAATCCTGGCCCCACTACATGTCTGCTGTGTGACTTTGGGGAAGTCATTTCACTGCTATGGACCTCAGTTACCTCATCTGTAAAATGGGGATTAAGCGTGTGAGCACTATGTGGGACAGGGACTGTGTCCAACCAGACTGACTAACTTGTATCTACGCCAGCGCTTAGAACAGTGCTTGGCACATAGTAAGCTCCGAGACCTGTGCTCTTTCCACTAGGCCATGCTGCTTATCATTGACCTACAGCCTGTTCCGGGAGGCTTTGGAAATAATCCATCAGTTAATCAACTATGTTCATTGATTTCTGTGTGCAGAGCACTGTACTAAGCACTTGGATGAGCACAATGTGGAAGAGTAGTTATAGATAACCTCTATCTACAAGGATCTTACAGACTAGAGGGAAAGACAAACATTTCAGTACATTTCAGTAAAATACATCACCCAACTCACTTGCTCCCCTATCTCTTCGTTGCTCCAGTACCACTAACCCACAGCCCTGGATCACCTGCACTGTTCTGCCTCCTTCGCTCTTATGCTCGAGCCACGGAATGCTGCTGGCAGAAATTGAAACATCAGGCCGAACTTGTCCACTTTAAGTTTGTTCTTTCTTGCCTTAACTCTGCCCTCTTCTCTGTCCAGCAAAACTATTTCTCTTTCCTTATTGACACCCATGCCCATCACCCTCGCCAGTTATTCCAGATATTTAACTCGCTCCTCGGGCCCCCTGTCTCCCCCCTTCCCCACCCCTCACCCCCAACAATCTGGCCATCTACTTTATTAAGAAAATTAACACTATCAGATGTGAGCTCCCCCAAATCAACCTTCTTCCTCCTCAGTCCCCCTCTTCCTGGCCCTCTCTTCAACCTTCCTCTCAAATGCCACCCCCTCCACATACGCCTTGGACCCCATTCCTTTGCACCTTATAAGACTCTCACCCCTTCCCTTCTTCCTTCCTTAACTACCATCTTCAACTGCTCACTCTCCAGTGGCTTCTTCCCCACTGCCCTCAAACATGCCCACATCTCCCCTATCCTAAAAAAAACCTCTCTTGACCCCACAGCCCCCTCCAGTTATTGCCCCATCTCTCTCCTTCCTTTCCTCTCCAAACTCTTTGAGTGAGTCTTCTACACTCACTGAATCAAATTCCTCTGCTCCAGTTCTCTCCTGGACCACCCTCCAATCTGGCTTCTGTCCCCTTCACGCCACTGAAACTGCCTTCTCACAGGTCACCAATGATCTCCTTCTAGCCAAACCCAATGGTTCCTACTCCATTCTAATCCCCCTCGACCTCTCAGCTGCCTTTGGCACTATGGACCATCCCCTTCTCCTGGATATGTTATCCAACCTTGGCTTCACTGACTTTTTCCTCTTCTGATTCTCCTCATCTCTCTGGCTGTTCATTCTCAGTCTCCTTCACGAGCTCCTTCTCCACCTCCCAACCCCTGATGGTTGAGGTCCCTCAAGGTTCAGTTCTTGGTCCCCTTCTATTCTCCATCTATACTCACTCCCTTGGAGAACTCACTCACTCCCACAGCTTCAATTACCATCTGAATGTGTATGATACCCAAATCAACATCTCCTCCCCTGTTCTCCCTTCCTCCAGGCTTGCACCTCCTCCTGCCTTCAGGACATCTCTTCTTGGATGTCCACCAGCCACCTAAAACTCAACATGTCCAAGACTTTGCTCCTTATCTTCCTCCCAAACCCTGTCCTCTCCCCTACTTCCCCATCATGGTGGATGGCACTACCATCCTTCCTGTCTCACAAGCCTGCAACCTTCATGTCACGCTGGACTCCGCTCTCTCATTCACCCCACACATCCAATCCGTCACCAAAATCTGCCGGTCTCACCTTCACAACATCTCCAAGATCTGCCCTTTCCTCTCCATCCAAACCGCTACTTTGTTGGTACAATGTCTCATTATATCCCGACTGGATTACCGCGTCAGCCTCCTTTCTGATCTCCCAACCTCCTGTCTCTCCTCACTTCAGTCCATACTTCATTCTGCTGTCCGGATTACCTTTCTACGGAAATGCTCTGGGCACGTCACTCCCATCCTCAAAAATCTCCAGTGGTTGCCTGTTCACCTCCGTATCCAACCAAAACTCCTCTCTATTGACTTTAAAGCTCTCCATCACTTTGGCCCCTCCTACCTCATCTCCCTTCTCTCCCACATCCCAGTCCACACGCTCCGCTCCTCTGGTGCTAACCTGTCTCACTGCCAACCACTGGCCCATGTCCTCCCTCTGTCCTGGAATGCCCTCCCTCCTCAAATCTCCCAGGCAATCACTCTCCCCCCCTTCAAATCCCCACTGAAGGTGCACCTCTTCCAAGAGGCCTTCCCAGACTAAACTCCCCTTTTCCTCAACTCTTCCTCCCTTTTGCATCACCCTGACTCACTCCCTTTGCTCTTCCTCCCCACAGCACTTATGCATATATGTATTTATCTATAATTATATTTATTTATACTGATGCCTGTTTATTTGTATTGAAGTCAGTTCCCCTCTTCTAGACTGTGAGCTTGTTGTGGGCAGGAAATGTCCCACTTTATTGCTGTATAGTACTTTCCAAGCAGTTAGTACAGTGCTCTGCACACTTTAAGTGCTCAATAAATGCAATTGAAGGAATGAATGAATTTCAGTTGGATATTTACATAAATGTGTGGAGCTGGGGAAGGGGGGGATGTCAATAGGAATAATAATAATTGTGGTATTTGTTAAGTGCTTACTGTGTGCCAAGCACTCTTCTAAGCACTGGAGTAAATACAAGGTAATCAGGTTGGACAAAGTCCCTGTCCTACATGGGGCTCAGAGTCTCAATCCCCATTTTACAGATGAGGTAAATGAGGCACAGAGAAGCTAAGTGACTTGCCCTAGGACCCATAACAGACATGACGCAGAGCTAGGATTAGAACCGATGTCCTCTGACTCCCAGGCCTTTGTTCTTTTTACTTGGCCATGCTGCTGTTGGGAGGGTTTAAGGCCTGACAGGACTGTAAGGGTTACAGCATGGCTCAGTGGAAAAGAGCCTGGGCTTCAGAGTCAGAGGTCATGAGTTCGACTCCCGACTCTGCCACTTGTCACCTGTGTGACGGTGGGCAAGTCACTTCACTTCTCTGTGCCTCAGTTATCTCATCTATAAAATGGGGATTAACTGTGAGCCTCACGTGGGACAACCTGATGACCCCCGTATCTCCCCCAGCTCTTAGAACAGTGCTCGACACATAGTAAGCGCTTAACAAATACCAACATTATTAGTTAGGGAAGAACTTTCAGTGGAGATGTGATTTTAGTAGGACTTTTGAGGTGGGGAGAGTGGTGTCTGTTGTAGATGAAGAGAGAGGGAGTTCCAGACAGGAAGATGAACAGTCCACTGCCTAGAACAGGGCCTGGTACAGAGTAAGCACTTAACAAATACCAGCACTAACAAATACCATTAGAAAAAAAAAAACATGGGCAAGGGCTCAGCCCCAAGATAGGTGAGATGGGGGAACACTGAGTAGGTATACGTACTTCTCTATCTCCGTGGATGGTACAACCATCCTTCCCGTCTCTCAGGCCCGCAATCTCGGTGTCATCCTTGACTCGTCTCTCTCATTCACCCCACACATCCTATCCGTTACCAAGACCTGCCGGTTTCACCTTTACAGTATCGCCAAGATCCGCCCTTTCCTCTCCACCCAAACGGCTACCTTACTGCTACGGGCTCTCGTTATATCCCGGCTAGACTACTGTGTCAGCCTTCTCTCTGACCTCCCTTCCTCCTCTCTCGCCCCGCTCCAGTCTATTCTTCACTCCGCTGCCCGGCTCATCTTCCTGCAGAAACGATCTGGGCATGTCACTCCCCTTCTTAAACAACTCCAGTGGTTGCCTATCGACCTCCGCTCCAAACAAAAACTCCTCACTCTAGGTTTCAAGGCTCTACATCACCTTGCCCCTTCCTACCTCTCCTCCCTTCTCTCTTTCTACCACCCACCCCGCACGCTCCGCTCCTCCGCCGCCCACCTCCTCACCGTCCCTCGGTCTCTCCTATCCTGCCGTCGACCCCTGGGCCACGTCCTCCCGCGGTCCCGGAACGCCCTCCCTCCTCACCTCCGCCAAACTGATTCTCTTCCCCTCTTCAAAACCCTACTTAAAACTCACCTCCTCCAAGAGGCCTTCCCAGACTGAGCTCCTCTTCTCCCTCTACTCCCTCTACCACCCCCCCTTCACCTCTCCGCAGCTAAACCCTCTTTTCCCCTTTTCCCTCTGCTCCTCCCCCTCTCCCTTCCCATCCCCTCAGCACTGTACTCGTCCGCTCAACTGTATATATTTCCATTACCCTATTTATTTTGTTAATGAATTGTACATTGCCTTGATTCTATTTAGTGCCATTTTTTTAACGAGATGTTCTTCCCCTTGATGCTGTTTAGTGCCATTGTTCTTGTCTGTCCGTCTCCCCCGATTAGACTGTAAGCCCGTCAAACGGCAGGGACTGTCTCTATCTGTTGCCGACTTGTTCATTCCAAGTGCTTAGTACAGTGCTCTGCACATAGTAAGCGCTCAATAAATACTACTGAATGAATAAGAGGAGTGGAGTGTGTGTACTGCTTTTTAGTAGGAGATTAGAGAGGTAAAGTAAGAGGAGGATAGCTGATTGTTTTAAAGATGATGGTAAGGAGTTTCTCTTTAATGCAGACTTGGATGGGCAATCACTGGAGATTTTTTAGGAAAAGGTAGGCTTGGAATGAAGAGTTTTGTAGAAAAATGATCTAAGCACAGAATGAGGTTTGGCCTGGAGTGAGGTGATGTAAGAGTCAGGGAGGTCAGTGAGAAGCCTGATGCAGTAGTCAGGGCAGGAAATGAATTCATGGATCAGCCTGGTACCAAATTTGGCAGATTCTAGAGATGTTGATAAGGTGGAACCAATAGGATTAGGTGACACTGAATATGCAGGTTGAATGATAGAGATGAGTCAAGGATAAAGCCCACATGATGGGCTTGTGAGACAGGGAGAATGGCAGTGTTGTCTATCGTAATGGGAAAATCTGGAGGAGGACAAGGTTTCGGTGGAAAAGAGTTCTGTTTTAGACAGGTTAACTGCCATGCCTGCACTTCTGTCCATACCTTAGAGGAGGTAGCTTCGGAAACAGCTACGGTGAAAGTCGGCCCCCACAAACCACATTTCTTTAGTAGCAATAATATCTATTAAGAGCTTGCTCCATGCAGATCACTATACTAAGATCTGGGAAAAAAATACATAGGTGGGAATGGACATGGTTCCTGAACATCAGGGCCTTCCCATATAAAACTAAAAGGGGGAGAGGGGACTGGTGACAGATAACTAAGAAGAGATAAACAATAAAACCCAAAATAAACAATAGAGCAAAACACAAGAGGAGGATGCCAAGACTCCGGGAGCTACAGTGAGGAGCTGGTAGCCTTGATGGGCTAGTTCAGCCTTCTGATGGAGAGAAAGCTTCGGGAAATGCTCTGGAGAGGTGTAGGCCCTCTCGGCTCATAATGCCCTGGGCATGCCTGTAGCCAGGCCCTGGGAGCTCTCTCAAAGGGGGATGGAGGGGAGAATTCCTGGGGGATTCCTGCAGCTGTCTGGTAGAGAGAGGAGCCCAGAGAACACTCTGAAGCAGCAGATGCCTGCCATTCTCCCTGTCTCACTCTAAAGCAGCAGACTTCTGCTGAGGGGATTAGTCAGTCAGTCGCTCATTTTTATTGAGCACTCACTGTGTGCAGAGCACTATACTAAGCACTTGGGAGAGTATACTATAACAATATAACAGATAAATTTCCTGCCCATGATGAGCTTACAGTCTAGAGGGAGGGACAGATGTTAATATAAATAAATAAATTATGGGTATGTACATAAGTGCTGTGGGGCTGGGAGGGTGGATGAACAAAGGGAGCCAGTCAGGGCGATGTAGAAGGGAGGTCGATTAGACTGTAAGCCCGTCAGTGGGCAGAGACTGTCTCTATCTGTTGCTGATTTGTACATTCCAAGTGCTTAGTACAGTGCTCTGCACATAGTAAGCGCTCAATAAATACTACTGAATGAAAAGGAAAAGAGGGGTTAGTCAGGGAAGACCTCTTCGAGGAGATGTGCCTTCAATAAGGCTTTGAAGCAAGAGAGAGTAATTGTCTGTCGGGATATGAGGAGGGAGGGTCTTCCAGGTCAGAAGCAGGGCATGGGCGAGTTGGCGGTGAGATAGATGAGACCGAGGCATTTCTTGCATGTCTTGGTGTATAGGATACTATACGAAGCACTTGGAAACATATACCATTAGTAAAAGATTAATAAAAGATATAGCTCATGGAGAGGCAGCATGCTTAGTGGATAGAGCATGGGCTTGAGAGTCAAAAGGACCTGGGTTCTAATCCCAGTTCTGCCACATGTCAGCTGTGTGACGTTGGGTAAGTCATTTCACATCTCTGGGCTTTCATTCATTCATTCAATAGTATTTATTGAGCGCTTACTATGTGCAGAGCACTGTACTAAGCGCTTGGGATGAACAAGTCGGCAACAGATAGAGACAGTCCCTGCCGTTTGACGGGCTTACAGTCTAATCGGGGGAAACGGACAGACAAGAACAATGGCACTAAACAGCGTCAAGGGGAAGAACATCTCGTAAAAACGATGGCAACTAAATAGAATCGAGGCGATGTACAATTCATTAACAAAATAAATAGGGTAACGAAAATATATACAGTTGAGCGGACGAGTACAGTGCTGTGGGGATGGGAAGGGAGAGGTGGAGGAGCAGAGGGAAAAGGGGAAAATGAGGCTTTAGCTGCGGAGAGGTAAAGGGGGGATGGCAGAGGGAGTAGAGGGGGAAGAGGAGCTCAGTCTGGGAACGCCTCTTGGAGGAGGTGATTTTTAAGTAAGGTTTTGAAGAGGGAAAGAGAATCAGTTTGGCGGAGGTGAGGAGGGAGGGCGTTCCAGGACCGCGGGAGGACGTGACCCGGGGGTCGACGGCGGGATAGGCGAGACCGAGGGACGGCGAGGAGGTGGGCGGCAGAGGAGCGGAGCGTGCGGGGTGGGCGGTAGAAAGAGAGAAGGGAGGAGAGGTAGGAAGGGGCAAGGTGATGGAGAGCCTTGAAGCCTAGAGTGAGGAGTTTTTGTTTGGAGCGGAGGTCGATAGGCAACCACTGGAGTTGTTTAAGAAGGGGAGTGACATGCCCAGATCGTTTCTGCAGGAAGATGAGCCGGGCAGCGGAGTGAAGAATAGACCGGAGCGGGGCGAGAGAGGAGGAAGGGAGGTCAGAGAGAAGGCTGACACAGTAGTCTAGCCGGGATATAACGAGAGCCCGTAATAGTAAGGTAGCCGTTTGGGTGGAGAGGAAAGGGCGGATCTTGGCGATATTGTAGAGGTGAAACCGGCAGGTCTCGGTAACGGATAGGATGTGTGGGGTGAACGAGAGGGACGAGTCAAGGATGACACCGAGATTGCGGGCCTGTGGGACGGGAAGGATGGTCGTGCCATCCACGGTGACGGAGAAGTCTGGGAGCGGACCGGGCTTGGGAGGGAAGATGAGGAGCTCAGTCTTGCTCATGTTGAGTTTTAGGTGGCAGGCCGACATCCAGGTGGAGACGTCCCGGAGGCAGGAGGAGATGTGAGCCTGAAGGGAGGGGGAGAGGACAGGGGCGGAGATGTAGATCTGCGTGTCATCTGCGTAGAGATGGTAGTCAAAGCCGTGAGAGCGGATGAGTTCACCGAGGGAGCGAGTGTAAATGGAGAACAGAAGAGGGCCAAGAACTGACCCTTGAGGAACTCCAACAGTTAAAGGATGGGAGGAGGAGGAGGCTCCAGCGTAGGAGACCGAGAATGATCGGCCAGAGAGGTAAGAGGAGAACCAGGAGAGGACAGAGTCCGTGAAGCCAAGGTGAGATAAGGTATGGAGTAGGAGGGGATGGTCGACAGTGTCAAAGGCAGCAGAGAGGTCAAGGAGGATCAGAATGGAGTAGGAGCCATTGGATTTGGCAAGAAGGAGGTCATGGGTGACCTTAGAGAGAGCAGTCTCGGTAGAGTGGAGGGGACGGAAGCCAGATTGGAGGGGGTCTAGGAGAGAATGAGAGTTAAGGAATTCTAGGCATCGATTGTAGACGACTCGTTCTAAGATTTTGGAAAGGAAGGGTAGTAGGGAGATAGGACGATAACTGGAGGGGGAAGTGGGGTCAAGAGCGGGTTTGGGCTTCCGCTACTTCATCTGGAAAATGGGGATTAAGAGTATGAGCCCCGTATGGGACAGGAACTGCGCCCAACCTGATTAATGTGTAGCCACCCCAGTGCTTAGAACAGTGCTTGGCACATAGTAATCATTTAACAAGTACCATTATTATTATTACTCTTTAAGGTGGAGTTTACCAAGAAAACTCTATGTATACTCTGCTGGAATGATTGCAGATGGAGGTGGGGCATTCTGGGAGAGATGTGTCCATGGCATCGCTGTGGGTAGGTCACGACTCGACAACATAAGACAACAACAAAGACGGAGGCAAGCAGACCCAAACTGGCAACATAAGGAAGGTAAAAACAGTAATAATGGTATTTGTTAAACACTTACTATGTGCCAATCCCTGTTTTAAGCGCTGGGGTAGATACAAGGCAATCAGGTTGTCCCACATGGGGCTCACAGTCTTAATTCCCATTTTACAGATGAGGTAACTGAGGCAAAGAGAAGTGAAGTGACTTGCCCAAGGTCACACAGCAGATGAGGGGCAGAGGCGGGATTAGAACCCACATCCTCTGATTCCTAAGGCTGTATTCTTGCCACTAAGCCAGATAAACGGCCATGGAGGATATTTTTCCTCTTCACAAAGCCGCTGTTATCACTGCTTCTAACCAACATCTACCCCATGCTTGGCTCTCAATCACCGGCCTAGATTCATTCATTCAATAGTATTTATTGAGCACTTACTATGTGCAGAGCGCTGTACTAAGCGCTTGGAATGTACAAATCGGCAACAGATAGAGACAGTCCCTGCCCATTGCCTAGATGCTCCCACCAAGCCTAAAGTCAGAGTGAGACTTCACACAGCTGTTCTCTGGGTAGTGGTTGATGGTCAAAATTTGGAAATGACCCCACCTGGGGAACTTGGCTGTAGAACAATTACAAGTTACATTATTCACTGTAACTTGATCTTGAGAAGCAGCGTGGCTCAGTGGAAAGAGCCCGGGCTTGGGAGTCAGAGCTCATGGGTTCTAATCCCGATTCCACCACTTGTCAGCTGTGTGACTTTGGGCAAGTCACTTCACTTCTCTGAGCCTCAGTGACCTCATCGGTATAATGGGGATGAAGACTGTGAGCCCCAAGTGGGACAACCTGATCACCTTGTATCCCCCAGCCCTTAGAACAGTGCCTTGCACATAGTAAGTGCTTAAAAAATGCAATCATCATCATCATTATCTCATCTATCTTGTCTCCAGCCTCTTGCCCACATCCTGCCCCTGGCCTGGAACACCTTACCTCTTCATATCTGAGAGGCAATCATACTCCCTACCATTAAAATGTTATTGAAGGCCCATCACCTCCAAGGAGCCTTCCCTAAGCCCTCATTTCCTCTGCCCCCAGTACCTTCTGAGTCCCCCTTTCACTTGGATTTGCACCTTTTATTCACCCCTTCCTCAGACCCAGAGCACTTAGGTACATATCCATAATTTATTTATATGAAAATCTGTCTCCCCCTCCTAGCCTGTGAGCTTGTTGTGGGAGAGGACCTGTTTACCAACTCTCTTATATTGTACTCTTCCAAGTGTTGAGTACAATGCTCTGTTCACAGTAAGTGTTCAATAAATATGACTGATGAATTGATTGATAGGAGGGTGAGTCCTAGATTTACCACAGATCCTGCTTCTTAAGGAGTTCCATCCATCAGAGACTCTTTCAGCCCATACTTGACATCAAATGGCAAGGTAGATCACAAACTAGGAGCTGCTGAAATGGTACCACAAAGCCATTCCAACTCTGTGGATAATTTTTGTCCTCCTGTTAGATGAATTTCCTAACAGGGAGCATTTTCCAGGTGATTTAGCAAAGCGACTATTCTTTTACTTGGGTAAACTAAGGCTTGGTTTCAGCATCGCTTGCAAAGAGGGGGAGGGGCAGGGAGGATAGCACTCTCTCAGTGGCCAGTAATAATAATAATAATAATGATAATAATGGTATTTGTTAAGTGCTTATTATGTGCCAGGCACTGTACTAAGCACTGGAGTGGACTCGAGCAAATTAAGTTGGATATGGTCCCTTTCCTACAGAGGGTTCTGTCTTGATCCAAATTTTCCAGATGAGGTAACTGGGGTAACAAATATCATTAAAAAACAACAGGGCTCCTAAATTGAGCTGGGATTTAGGAGCAAAACCCCCCAGTGCTATCATAGTAGTAAATGTTGCCCCTCCTATACTGCCCATCTCCCTATTCCGACCCCACTTCAGCACTAATGGAAGAGTCCAGTTACCAGAGTCACTTTTTCAATAGTATTGATTGAGCGCTTACTATGTGCAGAGCACTGTACTAAGCGCTTGGGATGAACAAGTAGGCAAAAGATAGAGACAGTCCCTGCCGTTTGATGGGCTTACGGTCTAATCGGGGGAGATGGACAGACAAGAACAATGGCAATAAATAGAGTCAAGGGGAAGAACATCTCGTAAAAACAATGGCAACTAAATAGAATCTAGGCGATGTACAATTCATTAACAAAATAAATAGGGTAATGGAAATATATACAGTTGAGCGGACGAGTACAGTGCTGTAGGGATGGGAAGGGAGAGATGGAGGAGCAGAGGGAAAAGGGGAAAAAGAGGGTTTAGCTGCGGAGAGGTAAAGGGGGGGTGGCAGAGGGAGTAGAGGGAGAAGGGGAGCTCAGTCTGGGAAGGCCTCTTGGAGGAGGTGAGTTTTAAGTAGGGTTTGAAGAGGGGAAGAGAATCAGTTTGGCGGAGGTGAGGAGGGAGGGCGTTCCGGGACCGCGGGAGGACGTGGCCCAGGGGTCGACGGTGGGATAGGCGAGACCGAGGGACGGTGAGGAGGTGGGCGGCGGAGGAGCGGAGCGTGCAGGGTGGGTGGTAGAAAGAGAGAAGGGAGGAGAGGTAGAAGGGGCAAGGTGATGTAGAGCCTTGAAGCCTAGAGTGAGGAGTTTTTGTTTGGAGCGGAGGTTGATGGGCAACCACTGGAGTTGTTTAAGAAGGGGAGTGACATGCCCAGATCGTTTCTGCAGGAAGATGAGCCGGGCAGCGGAGTGAAGAATAGACTGGAGCGGGGCGAGAGAGGAGGAAGGGGAGGTCAGAGAGAAGGCTGACACAGTAGTCTAGCCGGGATATAACGAGAGCCCGTAGCAGTAAGGTAGCCGTTTGGGTGGAGAGGAAAGGGCGGATCTTGGCGATATTGTAGAGGTGAAACCGGCAGGTCTCGGTAACGGATAGGATGTGTGGGGTGAACGAGAGAGACGAGTCAAGGATGACACCTCTAAAGTCACACAGCAGACAGGTGGAGTAGCTGGGATTAGAACCCATGGCCTTCTGACTCCCATACCCTTGCTCTATCTACTACGTCAGGCCAGAGGTGGGTATTGGATGGCCAGAGCAGGGTACCCCACATTTCCTGGGAAATTCTACTCTGGCTGGTGTAGTCTCAGGGGGGTTCTCCAGGGTTCTGGCTCTGCTCCTCTCCTCCTCCACACCACTGCAGAGCTGGAGACAGATCTGAATCTGCCTAGGACAAGCAGCAGTGAGCATGAGTCGAATAAGTCATCTTATGGTAGCGTCCGAAGTGTAGCCTCCTCCACCCCAATCCCATTCATTCAATAGTATTTCAGTAGTATTTATTGAGCGCCTACTATGTGCAGATCACTCTGTCCATAGTTCCTGCTTTTGCCATGGGTAGAACACAGACCTTGTAGTCAGGAAGCCAGGGAAACAGAGAGCCCCCTGTCATGAGAAGCGGTAGACAATGTACTCCCTCTTCTACATTCAAAACCAGAGGAAACTCACCAGCTTGAGGCCCTGAAGCAGATTTGCCCACCAATGAGATCCTGTCTCGGGGATCCAATTAGAGGAGGAGGAAAGAGAGGCAGGTCGTAAACTAATCTTTTAATTGTAAGACTCTTAAACAACAAAGGTTTCCCAGAAGCTTTTCATTTGACATGGGAGTCATAGATTAGCAAGCCTCAGACTTCATTTTAGCCACTGAAATTCAGTTACTATTGCTATTGAAGCAATGCTTTTTGCAAAGCAGATTCTCTGGGAAGGACTTGGAAGGAGAATAAATGACAACAGAATATCCAATTAATTGGAGTGGAAGAATTCTAGATAAGGACAGGAGAAACATTTTAGAGCCACCAAAAAAAGTTATATTTCAGACAATTTTAGAGCCAAAAAAAGTGAAATTTCAGATGAAGTGAGCAGCGGCAGATTCAGAATCTGCTGCTTCTGCTTACTGGCTGGATGGTTGCCATGGTCCCATTTGGCATTTGGCTGTGAATATTAGCTTAAGGCCATAGTTCAGGTTCCACCACTACCAGCTACCCCAAGTACCATCAACGGGGGAATGGGAAAGGAGCATCCTGAAGAGTGGAAGTGTGGGTGGGACAGACATTTGAGCTGGTGGACGTATGGACTCTCCCATTAGTGCTGAAGTGGGCTTGGAGTAGGGGGATGGACAGTACAGGAAGGGCAACATTTACTACTATGATAACACTGGGTGGTTTCTCCCCTAAATCCCAGCTAAATAGCCCCTGGAGTCAATTTAGGAGCCCTGGGACCCTGATCAAACTGTTGGGGTTTTTTTTAATGATTTTTTTTAAGTGCTTACTATGAGCCAGGCCCTGTAATAATAATAATAATGCTGGTGTTTGTTAAGCCCTTACTACGTGCAAAGCACTGTTCTAAGTGCTGGGGGGATACAAGGTGGTCAGGTTGTTCCATGTGGGGCTCACAGTTTTAATCCCCATTTTACAGATGAGGTAACTGAGGCACAGACAAGTGAAATGACTTGCCCAAAGTCACAACAGACAAGTAGCAGAGCCGGGATTAGAACCCATGGCCTCTGACTCCCAAACCTGGGCTCTTTCCACTGAGCCACAGTGCTTCTTCACTAGGTGCTGGGGTAGGTACAAGCTAATCAGGTTGGACACAGTTCCTGTCTCACATGGGACTCACAGTCTTAATCCCCATTTTATAGATGAGGGAACTGAGGCCCCGAGAAGTGTAGTGACTTGCCCAAGGTCACACAGCAAACAAGTGGTGGAGCTGGGTTTAGAACCCATGACCTTCTGACTCCCAGGCCCATGCTCTAGGCCACACTGCTTCTCCGTTCTCTTGATTCTATTTATTGCTATTGTTCTTGTCTGTCCGTCTCCCCCGATTAGACTGCTAGCCCGTCAAAGGGCAGGGACTGTCTCTATCTGTTACCGATTTGTACATTCCAAGAGCTTAGTACAGTGCTCTGCACATTGTAAGCGCTCAATAAATACTATTGAATGAATGAATGTTGTGGCCTAAAGTTCTCCAGTTATTTCCTTTGCAGGGCCAGCAGGTTGGGGTTCTCTTCCTTAAAGCTACCACCACATCCCCCTAATAATAATAATATAATAATGTTGGTATTTGTTAAGCGCTTACTATGTGCCAAGCACTGTTCTAAGCACTGGGGTAGATACTAGGTAATCAGGTTGTCCTACGTAGGGGTCACAGTCTTCATCCCCGTTTTCCAGATGAGGCAACTGAGGCGCAGAGAAGCTAAGTTACTTGCCCAAGGTCACAAGCTGACAAGCAGCAGAGTTGAGATTAGAACCCATGTCCTGTGACTCCCAAGCCCAGACTCTTTCCACTGAGCCATGCTGCTTCCCATCTTAAACCCAAGCATCACCCCAAAGGCAAGGAGTTAATTTGTCCACAGTAAGATCACTGTGGACAGGGAATATGTCTGTTTATAGTTGTATTATCCTTAGTACAATGCTCTACACACAATAAGTGCTCAATAAATATGACTGAATGAATGAACGAATGAAAGAATACTCCTCTCAGCGCTGCTTATGGGAAGTCCACAGAGAAAGCATTCCCATCCCACAGCTTAACAAGTCCTTGCATCTATTTGTCAAATGGAGCTTCTCATTCCACCCTTACGCAGACAGACACCAAAATCAGAATCTTGATAATGTTCAACGTATTCTTGCAAGAGTTCCTTATCAGGTAACAAGCAAATAGAATTCAGGGCCAATCTGTCTTTCCTTAAATCTAATATTTTACCCCAAGACCCCAATTATTTACCCCAATTTTACCCCAGTTGTATTTGCTTGTTGTGTGTGGGCAGGGAGTGTGTCTGTTTATTGTCATATTGTACTCTCCAAGTACTTAGTACAGTGTTCTGCGCACAGTAAGTGCTCAAAAAATACAACTGAATGAATGAATAGGCTCATGCTCCTCTTGTCCTTTCCACTCTTTTCTCAGGGTGTCCTGGGTTCAACTCTCTCCTTGTCATTCCAATGCCAGGGCTTCCCATTGTGATTTCTCCCCCTAAAGGGTAGGACCCTCTATGTCTAACTACTTGTTTTGTTTTGTTGTCTGTTTCCACCTTCTAAACTGTGAGCCCGTTGTTGGTTAGGGATTGTCTCTATCTGTTGCCAAATTGTACTTTCCAAGTGCTTAGTACAATTCTCTGCACACAGTAAGCACTCAATAAATACGATCCAAGAGCCCGGGCTTGGGAGTCAGAGGTCTTGGGTTTGAATCCCAGCTCTGCCACTTGTCAGCTGTGTGGGCAAGTCACTTAGCTTCTCTGTGCCTCAGTGACCTCATCTGTAAAATGGGGATGAAGACTGTGAGCCTCACGTGGGACAACCTGATTACCCCTTTCTACCCCAGCGCTTAGAATAGTGCTCTGCACATAGTAAGGGCTCAACAAATACCAACATTATTATTATTATTAATGAATCCTCGGGTCCCATAAACCTTCAGGGTATCTTAATGTACCCACCCCGACCCAGGGATTATCTTCAATCCATCCCTATGCATTCTGTCTTCCTAGGGTCACAGGTCTGAGACTTTCCTGGTCTTGTTCTCCCAGGGACATGGTTCCAACCTTTTGCCTCAAATTCTCGAGGCTCTCTCCCCCAGCTACCTGACCCACTTAGGTCCTTCTCAATCCTTCCCTCTGATTGGTTTGTACCATCTTCCCATACCTCTAAGTGCAACTACTAGTTGTCATGACCGCCACAACCAGACCCTAAAGGTTGCCTCCTAAAACCTTTCCTTAGGGGATTTTTGACTAAATCTATCCCCAATTAACTTTTCCCCAGGTTACCTCATCACAAGTACCACCTTGCCTTTACATACACACAGTCACCCAGAGCCCTTATGTACATATTGATGTATGTATCCTATTAAATCCCCTCTCAGGGTTGCACCAGAAGACTTTCCAGTAGTCTACCAGTCTCGGCTATGGGAGGGAGAGTCAAGCAGAGGCATTTCCATTCCATTCCTAGCTTGGCCAGTGGCTAGCGAGTGGAAGGCAATCTGCTACAAGTCAAAACTCACCCATGCTGGGCAGCAGCGGCATGGGAGAGAGTCGAGGGTGGAGACTCAAGTTGACTGCGCGGAAGGAGGCAATGAAAAACCACTTCCATATTTTTACCAAGAAATCTCTATGGATACACTACTAGAACAATTGCAGATGGAGAGCGGGACGTTCTGGGAGAGATGTGTCCCTGGTGTCTCTATGGGTCGGAAATGACCCAACAGCATAAGACAAGACAAGACCCTTTTAAATCACATACCTGCATTTCCTTCTCTCTTTTCCACCTATCTGTAAATAATATTGTCTGTGTATCCTAATTAAATAGCTGTTCCTTGAGGGCAAGGATTCCATCTTTTTCCACCATTAGACTCTCACTCAGTATGTGTAGGTATTCTTCATCTTCAAAGAAGATAGCTCAGTTGGTCTATGAATGCATGTATGGCTTAAAATGTTAATGTGAGATCAATCAATCAGTTGTATTTATTGAGCTCTGTGTGCAGAGCACTGTACTAAGCACTTGGGAGAGTGCAATGCAACAGAAGTAGCTGAATCGTTCCACAATTTCTGCCTCATTGGGTACACAATAAAGTTGTCCCTTTTTGTGTAGTTGCATTCAATGTTTGTAGTGCCTGGCACTGTTCTCTCATCGGCCTCCTTGTCTTTCTCTCAATAGGTGCACAATTTGGGCTCCCTCCACCACTGATGAGAAAATAATAATGATAATTGTAGTATTTGTTATGTGTTTACTATGTGTCAGGCACTGCTGTGGTGGATACAAGCAAATCAGATTGGATCCAGTTCCTGTCCCACGTGGAGTTCATAATCTTCATTCCCATTTGCAGGTGAGGTAACTGAGGCATAAAGAAGTGAAGTGACTTGCCCTAGTTATTAATAATAATAACAATAATAATGATACTGATGGCATATTTAAGCACTTATGTGTCAAGCACTGTTTTAAGCACTGGGATAGACAGAAGCTAATCAGGTTGGATACAGTCCCTGCCCCACCTAGGGCTCACAGTCTTAATCCCCATTTTACAGATGAGGAAACTGAGACATAGAGAAAGTTAAGTGACTTGCCCAAGGTAACACAGCAGACAAGTGGTAGAGCTAGGATTAGAACTGAGGTCTTAGTGACTTCCAGGCCAGTGCTCTATCCACTAGGCCACACTGCTTCTTGAGCACCATGGTTGCCACTGTCTTCCTTTCCACCATCGTGGATCCTTCCCAGCATAGTTCACGTTTGCCAACAAGTGATTAGAACTTCTCCCATGCACTCTCAGACCTTTTCATCACTGCTGAAAAGAGCACCGTGGCTCCTGCCGCCTTTCTTCCCACCAATGAGGGTCCCCGCTTCTGGCATGTTCCAGGCCAGCCGGGGATAAAGACTGCCCCCACGTGCTCTCGGACTCCTCCACTGCCACTGAGAAAACCACCGCCTTCCCTCCCACCAACAAGGATTCCTTTCCCTTATATGCTCTCCGCTTCCGCATGTTCTCAGATTCCTCCATCCCCTCGGAGACTTTGAGCTGATTCTGTGCATTTGTTTGGGTTGTGTTTTAAAGTTTCATCACTATTGATGTGTCTGTCTCCAATTCCTAGTTTGTGAGCCCCAGAGAAGGAGGAAATGTATCCAATTCCCACCTGTGTATTCTCTCCCAGTCCACTCTCAGGATCACACTGGGAGAGTTTCCAGTACTCTACCAGTCTCAATTACGGAAGGGAGAGCCAAGCGGAGGCATACTCATTCCATTCCTAGCTTGGCCAGTGGCTAGCGAGTGGACGGCAATCTGCTACAAGTCAAAATTCACCTGTGCTGGGCAGCAGCAGCATGGGAGAGAGTTAAGGGAGGAGACTCAAGTTTACTACATGGAAGGAGGCAATGGTAAACCTCTTCTGGGTTTTTATGAAGAGAACTCTATGGATACACTACCAGAATGACTGCAGCTGGAGGAGGGATGTTTTGGGAGAGATGTGTCCATGGAGTGGCTATGGCTTGGAGATGACTTGACAGCATAAGACACACATTCAATAATGTTCACGTTTCCCCACTCCTCAAGAAACTCCAGTGGTTGTCCATCCAACAGACAAAAACTCCATATCATTGGCTTTAAACCACTTCATCACCTAGTCCCCTCCTACCTCACCTCGCTACTTTCCTACTACAACCCAGCCCACACACTTTGTTCCTCTAAAACTAACCTTCTCACTATACCTTGATCTCTTCTATCTCTCTGCCAACCTCTCGCCCACATCCTATCTCTGGTCTGGAATGTCCTCCCTCCTCAGATCAGGCAGCTAATTGCTCTCCTCCACTTCAGAGCTTTCCTGAAGGCACACCTCCTCCAAAAAGTCTACCCTGGCTAAGCCCTTCTCTCCTCTTTGCCCACTCCCTTCTGCATCTCCCTGACTTGCTCCCTTCATTCATCCTCCCTTCCATCCCCACAGAACATTTGTATTTATCTGTAATTTGTTTATTTAGTTAGTTATTTAATGTATGCATGTTTATATGTATATCAATGTCTGTCTCCCCTTCTAGACTGTGAGCTGGTTGTGGTCAGGGAATTTGTCTTTTTGTTGTTATACTATACTCTCCCAAGTGCTTAATAAAGTGCTTTGCTCACGGTAAGTCCTCAGTAGAATGAATAAATGAAGACAAGATTCTCTCCCAGGGCTTGGAACAGTGTTCTGCTTACAGTAAGCACGTAATAAATACTTCTACCACTACTGCAATAAATGCTGCTGATGGGTTGATTGATTAGACATGGTAGAGTTGCAGGAGATAAGAGGGATGGATAAAATGGGCTTAGTGAATGACCATTAGACATGAAGTGAATCTCTATGAGCTGAGACTTCAAGAAGATGATGATACCTTGAGGTCAGGGATCATGTCAAACAAAATGTCTCCTACTCCTCCAAGTGCTTAGCTCTGCACACAAAAAAAGTTCAATGAATACCATTAATTGATTGATCGATACTAAGAGATAGAATTGAAAACGGGTTTAGGCACTACAGGTAAGAAACATCAATAGAACAATGCTTAACTTTGGTGAGTTAAGCTTTTCGGTAATGGTTTCAAGATGGTTGGAATTTCACCATTCATAGCATCTTATTTGACCTCAAAGAACAGCCATAACTATGTTTTATAGGTGACATCATGTCACATATATTATGCAGATAATTTCCTCTTCTACAATGACAACGTGCCTCCCTATAGAGTTCCACTTTACAATGTTTTTCACAACAATTTAGGTCTGCTTCATGACAATAAAAAATCAAAAGATAAACCAAGTGTAAATAAACATATATGTTTTTACTATCCATGGTAAATTAATATAAATTAAAAACATGAGGAGAGAGAGACATGTTTAGCTTCATCTGCATTTTTGCATCCTTTAATCCAAGTAGAATTTAGGCAACATTAGACTTCTTATCCATGTAATCTGTCTCATTGGGTTGATTTTGCAACTTTAAGGAAGTGTCTACATTTATCCAAATAATATAAGGTGCAAGAAAATAAAACTAAGATAATTACATCTCAGTTTTAAAGCTTCATCTAAATTGTTTACATTTTTGAAATCAAAGAAGTGGTGTATTGCAGCTTTATGTTTACTCAAAATAAAGATTTGGGAAATCAGGCTTTTTTATAACTGGTCTATTGTTAAAATATTCTTTTGTACATCATTTTGTGATTAAAATATAACATCCCTTTCAATTAACTGCAACTCAAAATGCTCTTCAAAAACTCTAATTATATCTTAAATTATCATTCAGAACACCTGCTCTGTGGATTCCACTAATTTAAGCCTTGAATATTTTGACATAAAGAACTATAATCATCAAGAATGACATGGGTTTTTTAAAGCATTTTTGTGCCCCATCTTTCTAGATAACTACAGTCTGATTTCTATTTCATTTTGCTTTACTAATTCCAGTTACTTCACATTACAATTCATTTTCTGCTCAAAAACAAGGGGTCTTCTAATTTAAGAAAAGGTGGTTGGAGTTTTCAGTTACCCTAAAGACAAGGAGTGAGACAAATTTTCTATGCTTGAACTTCTAAGATTCATACAAATATAAAAATGCCTCATTATAACAGGAAAAATATTTGATTTTTTTAACAGTTATGTTTGGAATCAATTCAGTCTTCTGTTGGCATTTTTATTGTTGATCATTTTAGATTTCATAATTTTTGCAAATTTTTCTTGCAAAAGGAAGAAGACTGAAAAATTGAAATATCATCAACCAATGACATTTACAGAGCACTGACTGTGTGCAGAGCACTGTACTCATTATTTCGAGAGAACGGTATATCAACCAATAGTTTTATTGAGTGACTATCATTGGATCAATCAATCATACCTATTGAGTACAACTATATGCAGAGGACTGTCCTAAGTGTTTGGGAGAGTACAACATAACAGAGTTGGTAGATATGTTCCCTGCCCACAATGAGCTTACAGTCTAGAGGTGGAGACAAACAATATAAATAAATAAATTATGGAGATTTACTTGTGGGGCTGAGGGAGGGGTGAATAAAGGGGGCAAATCCATGTGCCAGGGTGACACAGAAGGGAGTGGGAGAAGAGGAAATGAGGGCCTAGTAAGAGAAGACTTCTTGGAGGAGATGTGCTTTTTCTAAGGCTTTGAAGGTGGGGAGAGAGATCATCTGTTGGATGTAAAGGGGGAGGGTGTTCCAGGCCAGAGGCAGGATGTGGGAGACAGGCAGATGGTAAGCTAGACAAGATCGAGGTACAGTGAGTAGGTTGGTATTAGCTGCTGATGATAAGGAGTTTCCATTTGATGTGAAAGTGGAAGGGGAACTGCCGGAGGTTTTTGTGGAATGAAGAAACATGGACTGAATGCTTCTGTAGGAAAATGATCCAGGCAGCGGCATGAAGTGAAGACTGGAATGAGGAAAGACAGGAGGCAGGGAAGTCAGCAAGGAGGCTGATGCAGTAATCAAGGAGGGTTAGGATGAGCACTTGGATTAACATGGTACAGATTGGATAGAGAGAAGAGGGCAGATTTTAGCAACGTTGTGAAGGTTGAGCTGACAGGATTTGTTGACAGTTCGAATACATGGCCTGAATGAGAGAGATGAGTTGAGGATTACACCAAGATTATGGGTTTGTTGTGTCTACAGCGATGGGAAAGTTATGGGAAGGACAGGGTTTTGGAGGGAATATGAGAAGTCCTGTTTTGCACACGTTAAGTTTGAGGTGTTGGTGGGACATTCAAGAAATGTCCTGAAGGAAAGAGGAAATATGTGACTGCTGAGTAGAGATATCAGAGCTGGAGATGTAGGTTTGGGAATAATCCACAATGAGGTGGTCGTTGAAGCCTTGAAAGTGAATGAGCTCTTCAAGGTAATGGTTGTAGATGGAGAATAAAAGGGAATCCAGAACTGAACTCTGAGGGACTTCCACAGTGAAGGGGTGTGAAACAGAGGAGAAGCCTACAAAAGAACCTGAAAATGAGTGGCCAGAGAGATAAGAGGAGAACCAGGAGAGTAGAGTGTCAATGAAGCCAAGGTTGGAGAGGAACAAAGTGAGAACTGAGGAACAGCGGGGCCGCTTGGAAAGAACATGGCCCTGAGAGTCAGAGGATTTGCGTTATTCATCTAATCTAAACTGTGTGACCTTGGGCAAATTACTTAACTTTCTATACCTTTTAAAAGGTATATCTGCAAAATGGGGATTCACTGCCTGTTCTCCCTCCTACTTAGACTCTGGGCCCAAAGTGGGATAGGGACTGTGTCTGACCTGATAACTTGTATCTATCTCAGCTCTTAGAACACTGCTTAACAATAATAAGTGCTTCATTCATTCATTCAGTCATATTTACTGAATACTTACTGTGTGCAGAGCACTTTACTAAGCGGCTTCAAAAATACCATATCAGTAATAACAAGCAACATGCCTAGTGGATAGAGCACAGGCCTGGGAGTCAAAAGGACCTGGGTTCTAATCCCGTGTTCGAAACAGCTCCTTATCTTCCCACCCAAACTCTGTCCTCTCCCTGACTTTCTTGTCACTGTAGAAGACACCACCATCCTTTCCGTCTAACAAGCCTGTAATTTTGGCATTATCCTTGACTCCTCTCTCTCATGCATCTCACACATTCAATCCATCACCAAATCCTGTTGGTCCCACCTTCACAATGCCACTAAAATCAGCCCTTTCCTCTCCATCCAAACTACTACCATATTAAATACAATCACTCATCCTATCCAGCCTAGATTATCGCATCAACCTCCTCGCTGACCTCTTAACCTCCTGCCTCTTCCCACTCCAGTCCATACTTCATCCCACTGCCCAGATTACCTTCCTACAGAAACGTTCAGGATATGCCAACCCCCTCCTCAAAAATCTCCAGGGGTTGCTTATCCACATCCGTATCAAACAAAAACTCCTAACCTTTGGCTTTAAAGCACTTCATCACCTTTCCCTCTCCTACCTCACCTCACTTCTATCCTTCTATTACCCAGCCCGCACACTCTGCTCCTCTGGTGCCAACCTTCTCAATGTGCTTCAATCTCACCTGTTTTGCTGTCGACTTTTGCTCTAGAACGCCCTCCCTCCTCAAATCCACCAAACAATTACTTTCCCCTGACTCCTTCAAAGTCTTATTGAAGGCACATCTCCTCCTAGAAGCCTTCCAAACTAAGCCCTACTTTTCCTCATCTCCTACTCCCTTCTGCATCGCCCTGACTTGCTCCCTTTGCACCTCTCCCACCTCCCAACCCCATAGCACTTACATATATGTGTATATATAAATGTATAGATAGATATCTGTATTTTTATTTATTGTATTGATCTTTATTTGTACTGATGTCTGTCTACCCTATTCTAGACTGTTAGCTTGTTGTGGGTGGGGATTGTCACTGTTTATTGTTGTACTGTATTTTCCCAAAGGCTTAATACAGTGCTCTGCCCACGTTAAGCACATAAGGCATATGATTGAATGAATGAATGAATAAATGAATGAATCCTGGTTCTGCCACTTGTCTGCTGTGTAACCTTGAGCAAGACACTTCACTTCTTTGTGCCTCAGTAACCTCATTTGTAAAATGGAAATTAAGACTGTTATCCCCTTGTGGGACAGGGACTGTGTCCAATCTGATTTGTTTGTATTTACTCTAGTGCTCAATACAGTACTCCGGCTCATAATGAGCACTTACCAAATACCATAACAAAAAGAGAGTGGTTAAGTAGGAGACAGCATTTCTATGCTTATGTTAATGGATACTTGATCATTTATGGAAACAACCTTCATCATTATTCATGACTATTCGTTGACCATTCTCAGAAGGCCTGGGACAACATTCATTATATTTCCCTCTCACATAAAATACAAGTTTTCACCCCATATGATGAAAAGTCAACAAAGCTCTGAGGTTACACCTCATATCTATTTGGTTCACTTTCCTGCTTTGTAGTTTCTGCAAAAGAGTTTAGTTCCTGAGAACCCCAGAAACGGTTCCAAATTTCAAGACTGCGTCTGGTGACATCTTAATGACAGCCTAGCAATTTGGTACTTGAGCTGTTTAATTACTTTTTGCCACAGTTTCTGGCTTCAAGCTGGACTGATGGGTCCATTTCTTGAGCCACCTGGCCAAGCTATGCAGCTGCAGCTCAGAGTTTATTGATCTATGCAAATCGACTTTATAGCTTGTCACTTCAGAGTCATTGCGGCCACTTATAAATTCAAGCCTTATTTATGTTTTATGTGCTTCTCTGTGATTAATTAAGTGTGAATGCATTTGATGATTTTTCCCTTTTATTTTCACATGTCATTTATTTAAAAACTCATGCAGCGAGTGGTTGGACAAGATTCTAACAATCACAAGTCCTGTTTGCTAAAGGTGCATTGTGTGGCTCTTCACACAATAGGGAAGTTATGTAATTAGTAAGAAAGAGAAAAGTTTACCAAGCAAATGACAACGACAATTTGAAAACATATTGTTACAAAATGAATATCATGTGAGAAATTTAGCACCCGCTGTACTTTCTGAAATCAAGATTAAGATAGAATTTAGTTTAATGCTTGTGATGCCAACAAAATAGAATAAACATTGCAAACCTATTTGTTAATGGGCTTATGTTTTATTCAGGGTACATATTCTTTTGATGGAATCAGAACTGCCTCAACTTTCAAAAAATGAATATATTTTCAGCCCAATGTTATGAATATGAAGTGAAATTCTTTAAAGATGCAATCAAACTAAATTGACTTCTTTCATTTAGAGTATTCTAGGGCTAGTTTAATGTTCCTTTTGCCAATTCAGGAAAAATATAAACAACTCTAAAGAGATAAAATCTGTATCTGGAGCAAAGGGAGAACAATATCATTACAGTGTTTCCTGAGTTTCAGCTTTAGAAAGTGGCACATATGACATTTACTACAATTAGACTGCAGTAGTGCATGAGATTTAAATTAAGTTCCTGTTCATGACCTTTAAGAGTTACTTGTCGTAGGCTTGCTGGGATGACTAGGGAGAGTTTGCAAATCCTATGTGGAAAGAGGCAAGATTGATGGGGTTTGATTACTTACTATGCTCATTTAGCATAGCTGTTCTGTGGAAGTTCATTCATTCATTCAATAGTATTTATTGAGCGCTTACTATGTGCAGAGCACTGTACTAAGCGCTTGGGATGAACAAGTCGGCAACAGATAGAGACAGTCCCTGCCGTTTGACGGGCTTACAGTCTAATCGGGGGAGACGGACAGACGAGAACAATGGCACTAAACAGCGTCAAGAGGAAGAACATCTCGTAAAAACAATGGCAACTAAATAGAATCAAGGCGATGTACAATTCATTAACAAAATAAATAGGGTAACGAAAATATATACAGTTGAGGTTCTGAAGTTCTGAAAGAAGGTTAACATTGGGAATCTAGGAATGTCCTCCCTTTGCCTCTCTTAAAAAAAGAAAAAAATCAATGCCAGCAAGCATGGAGAAGAGCTTGGTAATAACAGGAAAAATAAGATGTCTTTTTATAAAAGAATTGGAAGAGTATATGGAATTTAAAAACTATGCATGACATTTGGAAATGGTCCACATATGACATTTTAGCTTCTTCTACATTCTCAACATTCCACAGTTAAAAGAATATATGTGATTTATAACACTGCCTCAAATTTCTGTTCCACACCAAAAAGTAAACAAAGTCAATCTCTCTAGTTACAAGAATGACTTCTAAGAAATACGCCAAATGGGTTTATCAGGATTTAGGAGGAAATGATATCAATCTTACAGATGGGTTCTATATCATCACGAAGATGCCTCAGATGTCAGAGCCAGTAGCAGAGTAAAGACCAGGACTGATGGTCTTGGTTTCCAATTCTTTTTTGTTTTCTGTTTTTTTTTACTACAACCAGATTTCTTTTATTGTCAACATTTCTTCCAGAAAGTTCCCAACCTTCTTTGAGAACTTGATTCAATCCTGAAGAAAATGTTGCAAGGCATATATCCAACCAATCTGAACAGAAGGGATTTATTGAATAACAGTTGGTTATACATTTTTTACATCGATTAAATTGATTCTAAGGCTAGTTAGCTCTAGACTAGAATAATTGTCAGTGGAAAATATCGGGGCCCAGGTAAACATTATTAAATGTGCCTAGGCTGAGCACAGCATGCATTACATTAAAACTGGAATAAAAAATATCTGACATTAAAAGTAAAGTTTAGCATACATAATTACACTGACATGAATTTTCAGTATTTTCCAATTTTATCTGTCACTTGGATAAACTCTCAAGTTCTTTGAACCTTAGTTTTTCACTCGTGAATTCTCAGCAAATAGTATCTCATCATCTAACGGTATCCAGTTATACTATTACATAATGATAGAAAAAATTATATTTGTTTTTGTTCTAGTTGCTGGTGGAAGTCAAGCGAAATGCCTTATCAATGAGGATGAATTTCAGCACAATTTTGAAATCATAAAAATCGGAAATTTGACTACAGGTTTTTGCCAGCAACTAAATCAGAAAAGACTTCCTGATCTTGTGCTAAAGAATGTCTCATTCTTAATTTATGGAGCAACGGGGTTAGCATCACTAGTGGCTGTCAGCACTGGGTAGTGTTGATAATAATCCCTTCCTTTGGAAAACGAAATAGAATTATAGTCAATGAATGGTATTTGTTGAATGCTTTCTTTGTGCTGAGCGCTGTCATATATTCCGTGCCTCAATGAAAAAGTTGCCAAAAATCAGCTGTGTTTGTTCCCTGAGGACTAAAGAGGGCCTTGGTTGGGGGGAGGGGAGGTTTCTTAGTTATTCTCTTCTCTAGTGACCCTTTCCTTTTAACGTGCAGTGTTTTCCTTCTCTCTAATCCTCGTTTACAAGCAGCTGGCATTCCAATCATGAAGAGTATGTCTCCTGAAGAACCAGGAGTCAAGGAGGAAAACAGTCTTTGTGAGGGAAACTCCACGCTAGATCTTGTGTGCTGTTTACTTTGTCAGAGATATCATTTAAAGTTTTCTGACTTTCCCGGTTTACAAAACTCTCATTGGCACCAACCATGGGTGAAATTTGGGGTGATAAAGTGTCCAATTTAGATGGATTATTTTACCACCTCTAGGCATACCAACCTCACTGCTTTTCCATGCCAGAGAGTCAAACAACCTCCTTTTTTAATTGCAGCTCTTATCATCTTGCCAAACTAGCCCTTAGGCCATAAATTGCCTCAACACAATTGTGGAGGTGGGGGAAGGGGAGGTTAAGATAACGGGCTAGGCTGTAATTGTGTGACTTAGAATTTGTCCAGATCACTTGAACTGAGATGCTTTGTTCTTGTGGGAAAATAGTCTTCATTTGTGGTGCCTGAACACAGTGTGACCTTTGTTTTTATTTTGATTTTTTTTCACTGAAAAGTCAGTATCTCCAGCACAAATCTACCTCCCTGTTTCACACTTTCCAGAACTGACTGAAAGAAAAGCAAACTGCTCCTTCTTTGCCTTCCACTGAAGTTACCTCAGAGAAGGGGTAATTTTCACATTTTCTTCAATAACTTGAGATGTTCCAGTATCTGTGATTCAAGAGGAAAAACGGTTGCAAGTGTTTGTAATTTGGAGATGACCCATGTCCAGATTTTAGATTTTTTTAGTTTCCTTTAGTAGCAAACAATGACATCTAAAACCCTACTGGACTCATCTTTCCTGTCAATTAGGTGTGGATACTTTGCAGAATCTGTTTGGGCCACTCAGAAACTTAGACTGCCATGGACTTATATTTATCATCCTTTGAATGTCCTTATGCCATAATTAAAATTCATAGCCTCAAAATTTATTTTTCTTTATTTTTACTGGAAAAGCAGCATGGCCTAGTAAAAGAGCACAGGATACAAGTTAGGACACTGAGGTTCTTGTAATAATGACAATTGTGATTTTGACACTTGTTATCAATCAATCATATTTATTGAGTTCATTTTGTGTGTAGAGCACTGTACTAAGCGCTTAGGAGAGTACAATGGAACAGAGTTGGTAAACGTACCCTGCTCACAAGAATTGTACCCTCTAGACATTAAGCTCACTGTGGACTTGGAATGTGTTCATTATTTTGTTGCATCCTACTCTCCCAAGTGCTTAGTTTAGTGCCCTATATTATTTATTACCCTATTTATTTTGTTAATGAAGTGTAATCTCCATGATTCTATTTATCTTGATGATGTTGTTTTGTTTTGTTTTGTTCTGTTTTGCTTTGCTTTGTTCTGTTTTGCTTTGCTATCTCCCCCATTGAGACTGTGAGCCCATTATTGGGCAGGGATTGTCTCTATCGGTTGCCAAACTGTACATTCGACTACTCTGCATGTAGTAGGCGCTCAATAAATACTACTGAATAAATGAATAAATGTCTTGCACACAGTAATCACTCAATAAATATTAGTGCAGTTTTTATTCTTGGCACCGGTAAGAACTTAACAAATACCAAAATCATTATCATTATTATAATTTTGTAATTCACACCATCTTAAAGTAAAAATATAAACTATATCTTTTGGGGAGGATTTTTTTTACTAGTCAGTGGAATTATCTTATGCTCTCTGTTCCGAGATGATGATCTTTTTTAGGAAATCACCCTGCATTACAGAAACCCATTCTAGCCCAGTAACATCTCTAGGACTTGCATATGTATTTACACCCATTCAACACACTTGTGCATACTTGAACATTCACTTAGTATCATTATCTCATCTCCAAATATTTCACAGCTGTCTTCTCCATTAGAATATAAGCTCCTTGGGGGCAAGTGATGTGTCTTTTAATAATGATAATAATAATAATAATAATGTTGGTATTTGTTAAGCGTTTATTATGTGCCAAGCACTGTTCTAAGCGCCGGGGTAGACAGGGGAATCAGGATGTCCCACATGGGGCTCACAGTCTTAATCCCCATTTTACAGATGAGGTAACTGAGGCACAGAGAAGTGAAGTGACTTGCCCACAGTCACACAGCTGACAAGTGGCAGAGCTGGGATTCGAACTCATGACCTCCGACTCCAAAGCCCGTGTTCTTTCCACTGAGCCATGCTTTTACTTCTATAATACTCAGTCAAGCAATTATTTTAGTGTATTCTGCCCAGTGGATACTACATAAATATCACTACTACTATGACTGCAGAGAAGCAGAGTGGCTCAGTGGAAAAAACCCGGGCTTGGGAGTCAGAGGTCATAGGTTCAAATCCCTGCTCCGCCGCTTCTCAGCTGTGTGACTTTGGGCAAGTCACTTAACTTCTCTGTGCCTCAGTTACCTCTTCTGTAAAATGGGATTAAAACTGGGAGTCCCACGTGGGACAACCTGATTCCCCTGTGTCTCCCCCAGCACTTAGAACAGTGCTCTGCACGTAGTAAGTGCTTAACAAATACCAACATTATTATTATTAAGTTACTTCACTTCTCTGGGCCTCAGTGACCTCATCTGTAAAATGGGGTTGGGGATTAAGACTGTGAGCCCCATATGGGACAGTTTGATCACCTTGTATCCTCCCCAGCACTTAGAACAGTGTTTTGCACATAGTAAGTGCTAACAAGAACCATCATTAGGGAATCATCAGGGAAGCAGCAAAGCTCAGTGGAAAAGAGCCTGGGCTTCAGAGTCAGAGGTCATGAGTTCAACTCCCGGCTCTGCCACTTGTCAGCTGTGTGACTGTGGGCAAGTCACTTCACTTCTCTGTGCCTCAGTTACCTCATCTGTAAAATGGGGATTAACTGCGAGCCTCACGTGGGACAACCTGATTACCCTGTATCTACCCCAGCGCTTAGAACAGTGCTCTGCACATAGTAAGTGCTTAACAAATACCAACATTATTATTATTATTATCATTACTAATAATAAGCATAATACTACTGCCATCCAAAAGTGGAACTCAGAATCTAGGGAAACCTCAATGTTAATTATCATGCTCCAACTTTAAATCCTTCTATGCCCTTAACCTCAGTTTCTCAGTCTATAAAGTAAAACAATAATATTTACCAACTTGTTATTACTATTATTTTTGCATTTAGATAGCATTTTATATTTTAAAAGTGCTTCATAATTATTAATTAGTTATGTCTAACTGGCCATGCCTATGACATAGTGATGGCATGGAAAGTAATTGGCTAACTTCCAAAAGTGACTTTGAAGATGAAAAGCACTGTATAACTGCTTGGTGTTATTACTTAATGCTTACTTTGGCATTATGTGTCTTCTCAAGCCTGCTTCCTGCTTGGGGCAGAGTTCAAGACTCCTTCTAGTTCATGGGAATATTAGGAGAACGTAAAGAGTATTTTCAGTTTTCTCACAACCACCCTTAAGCAGAAGTGGGCATCGCCTTGGGGAAAATGTTTCAGATTGATTTATGTCATGAAAAAGTGACTCTTCAATTGCTAATCACAAGCCAGGCAGCAAGGCCAAGGTACATATTAGTAACCATTAAAATGTCTCACCTCAATAGCTCATCCCCCTTCAAAGGGAAAAGGGAGAAGTCCCAGATATTTCCAAGGGAAAATTCCCAACAGCATCCATGATTAGTTAAGATTCTGCTTAAATGTCTTTTAAACTTGTTCAAAACTTGCAAAATGAAGCAGATTTCTCAAGACAATTCTATGAAAAGACGCTAGTAAGAATTACATCTATATCGCGAACCTAGGTTCTTGAATGCACTGAAGATTTTTCAAATGCTCTAACAGCCAATTACTTTGATAGAGTACAAATGAACAGAAGTTTTAGGTTTAGATTAGTGTTTCATTCAGATGAATTAATCTCCAAAACTCACTCGGGCTTGTTATGCATCAAAGAATATTTTGGACCCGAATTAACTTGATAATAGATTCCAGTTTTCATGTCTGAATTATACAGATAATTTTCTAGGATAGGCACTCCTTTAATATCTCTTCTTCAGAGCCAGAGTCTCAAAAGAGAGAGACTACTAGATGCTTGGTCAATAAAATATAATCAAAGATAAAAGAACTTCTCTTATGGGCTTGTGTGGGACAGGGGCTGTGTCCTAACTGAGTGTTTAGCTCTATGTCCCAGCATGTAGGATAATAATAATAATAATAATAATGGTATTTGTTAAGTGCTTACTACGTGCCAAGCACTGTTCTAAGCAATGGGGTAGATACAAGCCTGGACTCTTTCCACTAAGCCATACTGCTTCTCTGGTAACATCTGGTACACAGTAAGTGCTCAGTAAATACCATTATTGTCATTTTTGTCACTTATTTGACCCCATCCAGTCTATAATCCACTTCCTATGTTTTTTTCCATGTAATGCTGTTCCAGGTTTTTCCTAGTAGTAATAGTAATAACAATAATAATAATTACGTTATTTGTTAAGTGCTTACTATGTGCCAGGCACTATACTAAGTACTGGGGTGGATTCACAGTCGTTGTCTCACATGGGGCTCACAATCTAAGTCTCCATTTTACAGATGAGGGAACTGAGGCACAGAGAAGTGAAGTGACTTGCCCAAGATCATACAGCAGGCAAGTGGCAGAGACGGGATTAGAACCCATGACCTTCTGACTCCCAAGCCTGTACTCTACTACTACACCATGTGTGTTTACTAAGTGCTTACTATATGCAGAGCACTGTATACTAAGTGTATGAAAAGAACATGCAGGTGAGAATTAGACATAAACCACATGGGCCCTGTCACTTGGAGATTTCACAAGCTACGTTGGGGAGAGGGGATTGGAGACAGTTGCATCAGCAGTTCTGAAACAATAAAATACAAAAGCAACATAAAGCACAAGAACAAATACATGATAACAACAAAAATCAGCAGGGTACTGGGATGGGAAGAGCAGAATTTCAGGCTCCTGGAGGCTCAGAGTCCAAAGTGCTCCCACAACCTCAGCTGCTGCTGCAGTATTCTGATTCAATCAATGCATCAATGCAACCCGTGGTATTTACTGAACTCTCATTGTATGAAAAGTGCTATACTAAGTACTTGGGAGAGTAGAGAAGCAGAGAAGCAGCATGGTCTAGTGGATAGAGAAAGGGCCTGGAAGTCCGAATGTCATGGGTTCTACTACCTTCTCTGCCACTGTCTGCTGTGTGACCTTGGGCAAGTCACTTCACTTCTCTGGGACTCAGTTACCTCATCTGTAAATTGGCTAATGAGACTGTGAGCCCATGTGGGACAGGGACTGTGTCCAATCTGATTTGCTTGTATCCACTCCAGCGCTTAGTACAGTGCCTGCCACCCAGTAAGTGTTCAACAAATAGCACAGTTATTATTATTATTATAATACAACAGAGTTGGCAGACATCCTCCCTGGCCATGATGCCCATAATTAGAGTGGGAGATAGGCATTAATATAAACAAATTATGGATATGTACATAAGTGCTGTGGGGCTAAAGGTGGGGTGAATGTCAAGGGCGCATAGCACAGATACAAGTATATAAGTGATGAAGGGAAAGGAAGTCAGGGAAAAAAGGGTGCTTAATATGGAAAGTCCTCTTGGAAGAGATTCATTCATTCAATCATATTTATTGAGTGCTTACTGTGTGCAGAGCACTGTAATAAGCATTTAATCCTCCTTGACCGCTCAGCTGCCTTTGACACTGTCGACCATCCCCTTCTCCTCCACACTTTATCTCACCTTGGCTTCACAGACTCCTTCCTCTCCTGGTTCTCCTCTTATCTTTCTGGCTGTTCATTCTCAGTCTCCTTCGTGGGCTCCTCCTCCCCCTCCCATCCTCTAACTGTAGGGGTTTCTCAAGGGTCAGTTTTTGGTCCCCTTCTGTTCTCCATCTATACTCACTCCCTCGGTGAACTCATTTGCTCCCACAGCTTCAATTATCATCTCTATGCTGATGACACCCAAATCTACATCTCCTCCCCTGTTCTCTCCTCCTCCCTCCAGGCTCATATCTCCTGCTACCTCCAGGACGTCTCCACCTGGATGTCTGCCTGCTACATAAAACTCAACATGTCTAAAACTGAGCTCCTTATCTTTGCTCCCAAACCCTGTCCTCTCCCTGACTTCCCTGTCACTGTGGATGGCATGACCTTCCTTCCCGTCTCACAGGCCCGCAACCTTGGTATCGGCCTTGACTCAGCTCTCTCATTCTCCCCACACATCCGATCTGTCACCAACACCTGCTGGTCTCACCTTCACAATGTCACCAAGATCCACCCTTTCCTCCCCATCCAAACTGCTATCGTGCTGATACAAGCTCTCATAATATCCCGACTGGATTATTGTGTCAGCCTCCTCTCTGATCTCCCTTCCACCTGTCTCTCCCCGCTCCAGTCTATTCTTCATTCCGCTGCCTGGATCATCTTCCTACAGGGCATGTCATTCTCTTCCTCAAAAACCTCCAGTGGTTGCCTATCAACCTTCGCATGAAACAAAAACTCCTCACTCTTGGCTTCAAAGCTCTCCATCACCTTGCCCCCTCCTACCTCACCTCCCTTCTCTCTTTCTACTGCCCACCCCGTACACTCTGCTCCTCACCTCCTCACCGTCCCCTGTTCATGCCTATCCCGCTGTCAACCCCTGGCCTACGTCCTCCCGCTGTCCTGGAATGCCTTCCCTCCTCACCTCCGCCAAACTAACTCTCTTTCCCTCTTCAAAGCCCTACTGAGAGCTCACCTCCTCCAGGAGGCCTTCCCAGACTGAGCCCCCCTTTCCCTCTGTTCCCCCTTCCACCCCCTCCTCCCCCTACCCTCTGCTCTTCCCCCTTCCCCTCAGCACTGTGCTCATTTGTAAATATTATTTATTACCCTATTTATTTTGTTAATGAGGTGTATATCTCCTTGAGTCTATTTATCTTGATGATTTTGTCTTGTTTTGTTTTGTTCCGTTTTGCTTTGCTGTCCATCTTCCCCATTTA
Organism: Ornithorhynchus anatinus; assembly: GCF_004115215.2. Lineage (NCBI taxonomy): Eukaryota > Metazoa > Chordata > Mammalia > Monotremata > Ornithorhynchidae > Ornithorhynchus > Ornithorhynchus anatinus. The sequence goes on along the minus strand of NC_041729.1, from coordinate 151,663,719 downwards.
GACTGTGAGCCCGTCATTGGGCAGGGATTGTCTCTATCTGTTGCCAAATTTGTACATTCCAAGCACTTAGTACAGTGCTCTGCACATAGTAAGTTTTCAATAAATACTATTGAATGAATGAATGAATGAAAGCACAATTGGGCAACAGATAGAGACAGTCCTTACCCAACAATGCGCTCACAGTCTGAAGGGGGATGTAACCTTAATAAGGCTTTGAAGGTGTGGAGAATGGTGGTCTGCTATATATAGAGGGCGAGTGGGTTCCAGGCCAGAGGGAACATGTGGGAAAGTGGTCAGTGGAGAGAGATATTGTGATAGATTCACAGAAGATGGGTTAGAAGGAGGACAGGAAGAATCAAGACAGCATAACAACATGAAAACAGTTAAGCAGCAGATTCCCTGAGACACAATGCATATATTGTGAAAGGCATGAACAGTACAGTGAAGGTAAAAGCTCACACCAGTGCTTAATAATAGTAATAATAATAATAATAATGGTATTTGCTAAGCTCTTACTATGTGCCAATCGCTGATCTAAGAGCTGGGGTAAATACAACATAATGAGATTGTCCCACATGGGGGTCACAGTTTCAATCCCCATTTTACAGATGAGGTAAATGAGGCACAGAGAAGTTCAGTGACTAGCCCAAGGTCACACATTCATTCATTCATTCAATTATATTTATTGAGTGCTTACTGTGTGCAGAGCACTGTACTAAGCACTTGTAATGTACAATTTGGGAACAGATAGAGACAATTCCTGCCCAACAATGGACTCAACAGTTTAAAAGAGGGAGACAGACAACAAAACAAAAACAGAGAAGACGTGTGACAAAACTGGGATTAGAACCCATAGCCTGTGATTCCCAAGCCTCTGTTCTTGCCACTAGGCCATGCTGCTCTTCACATGCGGCTCCTTATGCACATTCTCACAAGTATCCATTTAACTATATCAAGGACTGCCCACAAACCCTTGGAAAATCCTTCTGGAGACCACTGGTCTTGATGATAAGGTAAGTTTCCAGATATTCTTCACATTCTGAATATCCCTTATTTTCTTATCCTATTTTCCCTTAAAGGTATCTCTTTTGGGTATTTGAGTGGCCCAACACACAGTTTTGTGCTAGAGGAAGCATTTCTGTAAGCTGATTCCAAAATCAAATCCCTTCCCTCTGAAAGAAGAAGCTCTCAGGAAGGCTTCTTCATCAGAGTTGCACAAATTTAAAGGAAAAGCTTCCATAGCCAAATACATGGTTAAACCTAAAAAGGAGAAACTGCCAAGAGACTTTGTTTCCTCAGAAATGACTTCGTAAGGCTCTGGGGCTGTTTTATAAGTAAAACATCATGGGAAATAATAGAAGGACTCACTTTCACCCTAAGCAAACCTGAAATCATCTTCTCTTTTCGCCTTCACATACCCCTCCTCAAAACTCTCTGAGAAGAAACAACAGTGACTTTGAATGATCAGAGTTGGAGCTCAGCCAGTCTTCTGGTCTCTATCCGGCAGCTGCTAGGTTCAGTGAGTGCTTCGAAAATCTTTTGCTGACTCGAACGGTGCCAGAGGGGAGATGAGAAGACTGGGTTTTGCCAGGAGAAAATTCAAAGTCACTGTTGTTCCTTCTCCCCATAAAGTACTGTCAGGCTGGTGGGACTGAAGGAAGTGGTCGATTCTCAGAAACAGTTAAGCTCAGTTTCAGGTGGGGAGGAATGGAACGGTTTTAGATTTTCAAACACGACAGCATTCTCCGTTCACTTTTGGCTCTCTTGTGAAAGGATGTTTGAAGACAACATCTCAGAGTACCCTCCAAATGCCACACAAATACACATGGGTTTTGTTTGTTCCTGACTGCCCTGGTTTTCCAATTTTTATCCATGGCCCCAAGGAATGGCTTTGAAAGCTGACTCTCCTTAAAAAAAAAGAATAAGTAAATATAGATCATACATTTGTGAAATGTAAAAAGTATAAATCAAGAGCAGCTCCCTATATTTTTCACATTGCCATTCGTTTCCATACTTCATTGAAGTGATATTCTAATGAAACAGCAGTCTTGCTTCTATTGTTGCCTCTTCCATTTTAAGGGATGTTAATTTTGGGACCGTGACTTTGTTAGGTGTTTAGTTACATTGTGAAATTTTATAACAGCAGAGACAAACGTCTAAGAGCTGTAAAACCATTTTAATAGCAGCAGCATTTCATCTTTTCCCATGTGAATATTAAAGAAGTCTGGATCTTTCTGGGTGGCTACTTTGTTACCTTTTATCCCAGTAAATTCTATCATTTGGTATTTCTTGGTTCTGCTGGGATAATGTCCATGCAAGAATAGCAAAGCAAAATCCCAGGAAGTTTATTTATATCCTGGATCTTTGTTCTTTTAAATGGGTGTCTTATTCTCAGAGAGGTGAGGAAATAACTGTAAAGTATTTTTTTCAAGAGCTATCCCCACATATGGTATGAAAAGCAGTGAGGTCTAGTGGACAGAGGAAGGGTCTGGGAGTCTGAGTTCTAATCCCAGCTCCACCATTTGTCGTCTGCGTGACCTAGGGCAAGTCACTTCATTTCTCTGTGCCTCAGTTACCTCGTGTGCAAAATGGGGATTAAGACTGTGAGCCCCATGTGGGAGAGGGACTGTGTCCAACCAGATTAGCTTATAACTACCCCAGTGCTTATTACAGTGTCTGGCACATAGTAGGTGTTTAAGAAATATCATAAAATAAATAAACGATAATAAATAAAGTATGATGTTTGTAAAACCACCCAGGTCAAGGAGGTCTGCCAGTGCCTACTGAGTAAAAGTGATTCTCTTATTTACAATTTGCCAAGAGCAACTTTAACCAAAGCAGCCTGCTTTTTTCTGACATTCAGCAAATGCAACCAAAAAGAATTTCAAGCAAGGAGTGTATTTACTGGGCTCTGTCCTGAAACTTGCTTCTTTCCTTTCCTATTTCAAAAAAGCTATATCTCTCTCTATATATAGATATAAGCTAAAATACCACCCCCTGGCATGCTACTCATTAAACACTTTTCAATACTTTATGCTCAGTTAAATTTTGATTACATTTTAAAAGGATTTTGCCTGATTAAACAGAACTTGCTCAACTCCACCATCTCCAGGAAACATCACTCCCCTGTCACTCTGTCAGTATCGCACTACCAACATGTAGTCCTGGATCACCTCCACAGCACACTCCCTCCATTCTTGTGAGTGAGCTGTGGAGCATTGATGTCAGAAATCCAGACACCGGGCTGACCTCATGCATTTCAAACTCATCTTTACCTGCTTTAACTTTGACCTCTCTTCCACCCAACGACAATACTTCTCCATCCTTACTGACCTCCATGCCCCATTGTCCTTAATAGCTGCTTCCAGCTTTGAACTCTCTGCTCAAACGTTCTATCTCCTTGTCCTCAATGGCCTCCTGCTTCTGTGGGAGTTAGAAGGTCATGGGTTCTAATCCCACCTCTGCCTCTTGGTCACTTTACTTCTCTGTGCCTCAGTTACCTCATCTGTAAAATGGGATTAAGACTGAGAGAGGGACTGTGTCCAACCTGATATGCTTATATTCACCCCAGTGCTTAGTATAGTGCCTGGCACAGAGTAAGCGCTGAACAAATACCACAATTATTATTATTATTATCGTATTTTGCCAAGGACTTAGTAGAGTACATCATTGTCTCTATCTGTGGTCGAATTGTACATTCCAAGTGCTTAGTACAGTGCTCTGCATATAGTAAGCACTCAATAAATATTATTGAATGAATATCCAGTAGATAATAAATATTTTCACAACTGTAACTGAGTCAATGCTTTTGTTGGTCAGCGAACATGTATAAGGGTTCTGATGTTGTTTGCTGCGCTTTTTCTATTTCATGTTACAAAAATAAACTTCACAAAGAAGCAATTTTGTCTAGCGTAAAGAGTACATGCCTGGGAATCAGAGGACCTGGCTAATCCCAGTTCTGACACTTGCATAATTATAATAATGAATAATTATGGTATTTGTTAAGCCCTTACTATATGCCAGGCACTGTTCTAAGCACTGGGGTGGATACAAGCAAATAGGGTTAGATACAGTCCCCATCCCACAAGGGACTCACAGTCTCAATCCCCATTTTACAGACGAGGTAACTCTCTGAGTCACAGAGGAGTGAAGTGACTTGACCAAGGACACAGAGTAGACAAGTGGCAGAGTCGGAATTAGAACCCATGACCTTTGCAATCCCAGGCCCATGTTGGGTGACCTCAGATACCTAACTTAATAATAATAATGTTGGTATTTGTTAAGAGCTTACTATATGCAGAGCACTGTTCTAAGCGCTGGGGTAAATACAGGGTAATTAGGTTGTCCCACTTGGGGATCACAGTCTTAATCCCCTTTTTACAGATGAGGCTACTGAGGCACAGAAAAGTTAAGTGACTTGCCCACAGTCACACAGCTGACAAGAGGCAGAGCTGGGATTTGAACCCATGACCTCTGACTCCCAAGCCCAGGCTCTTTCCACTGAGCCACGCTGCTTCTCTGAACTTCCTGGTGCCCCACTCACTCAATCAATCAGTAGCATTTTCTGAGCATTTACAGAGTGCAGAGCATTATACTAAGTGCTTAGGAGCGTAATAAACAACAAACTTGGTAAACACGTTCCCTAACCACAAAGAACTAAGTTTCCTCTTTTTTAAAATAGATATTAAATACCTGTTCTTCATCCCCCTTAAACTGTGAATGCTATGTGGGAAAGGGATTGTGTCTAAACTGATTACCTTGTATCTAACTTAATACTTAGTAGAGAACTTGGAACACAGAGCTAAACAAATATCATTATTGTTATCATTATCATTATTATTATTATTTCTATTATTCCTGCCATACTTTTTCATCTTAATACACAATATTATTCATGTAGTATAGAGACAACTATGTTTCTCAATAGTCAGTTTAACTGGATTTTAATTAGACTCTTACCAGTAATGGAAAGCAGTAAGATTCTCTGGTAGCCCCCAGTCATCATCATTATCATCATTATCGGTGGTATTTATTGAATGGTGATAACTGTGTGCCGAGCACTGTACTAAGTGCCTGGGAGAGTACTACAGAGTTGGTAGACATTTTCCCTGCTTTTTCACCTTTCTGTAAATGGTGATTATAATGGCATCTCTAAAATCACTCATACAAATGGTTTGAGGATGAGAACCCCCCCTTGCTTTATAGATTACTGCAGTAACATCACCGAATCTAGATGCTTTTACATTTTTCATAGCTTTGGCTCTGGAGATTACTTTCTCAGAAGTTACAGCTAAGGTCCTGACTTCATCATGTTGGTCTGTTTTGAGTGTCTCAAAGGATTGCCTCCTTGATGGGGAAAGACAAAAATAACCTCAAAATAAGCCTGGATCTTGGATGTGTGTTAATTGGACCCTATGGGAAAATAAGATTTTAATTTTACACACAGTTGCTATATAATTTCTCTTATCCCCCAATAAAGTGATATAACACATGCATTTCCTCCCCTCGATTTCCACCAGTCTAGATGCTTAGACAACAGCAAGTCCAAAAAGTCTATTTTGTCACCAAAAAGTCTAGTAGGAAAACTTCCATATATTTGTACTGGCAGATCTGACAGAGTAATATTTGTGGCATTTGTTATATGCTTATTATGTGCCAAACACTGTACTAAGCACTGACAGATAAAAGATAATCAAGTTCATCACAGTCCCTGTCCCAGATGGGGCTCACAGTCCAAGTAAGAGAGAGAACATTGAATCTCCATTTTACAGATGAGGAAACTGAGACCTGAAGCTAAACAACAGAAAATTGGCTGAGCTGGGATCAGAACCCAGGTCCTCTAACTCCCAGGTCCATGCTCTTTCCACCAGACCATGCTGCTGTTCTAATAAATGGTGTCACTGTGGATAATTCATTCATTCAATTTTATTTATAAAGTGCTTAGTATGTGCAGAGCACTGTACTAAGCACTAGGGAGAGTACAATCTCTCTGCTCCTCATCCTCTCCCTATTGCCCCTACTCCCTCCCTCTGCTCTCCACCTTCTCCTCCCCATAGCACCTGTGCGTATTTGTACAAATTTAGTAATCTATTTTATTAATGATGTGTATATATCTATAATTCTATTTATCTATTTTGATGGTATTGATGTCTGTCTACTTGTGTTTGTTTTGTTGTCTTTCTCCCCCTTCTAGACCTTGAACCCATTGTTGGGTAGGAATTGTCTCTGTTGTCGTATTGTACTTTCCAAGCGCTTAGTACAGTGCTCTGCACACAGTAAGCACTCAATAAATACAGTTGAATTGAATGTATGAATGAATACAATACAATAAACAGTTACATTCCTTGCTCACAATGGCCTTACTGACAATCATAAGGCTTCCCTTTATGACATAAATTTCCAGTCAAACTCTCCTTTTTAAAAGCACTTTCCACAAGTAGACTCATTCCCATAATTATATTTGGTTTTACACAAATGTGGCAGCCAAAAAACTCTTTAAAATAGCTGAAAAATTTGGATGATTCCTGGAATGTGTCTGTGCACATACATGGTTGAAATAATCATTTTTAATTCACTTTGAGGCTTTCCAAAGTCATAACTGACATACAGATAGATTACCAGTCTCATGCAAATTACTTCGGTATAGCAATTGCATTTATTGCATTTAAGTATTGCATTATATTGGAGAAGCAGCATGGCATAGTAGAAAGAATATGGCCTACTGGATAAAGTACGGGCCTGGGTGTCAGAAAGACATGGATTCTAATCCCAGCTCTGCCACTAGCCTGATCTGTGACCTTGGGCATGTCATTTCTCTTTGCCACAGTTACCTCATCTGAGAAATGGGGATTTAGACTGTGAGCCTCATGTGGGACATGGCTGATGTCCAACCTGATTAGCTTGTACTTACCCCAGTGCTTAGAACAATGCCTGGCACATAATAAGAGTTTAACAAATACCATTAAAAAAAGTATAATACTGAACAAATTTCACTCAGAACAAGATTTTTATTACCCATTCCCCATAAATATGCATTCATAATCATCATCATCATCATCATGGTATTTGTTAAGTGTTTACTATGTGCCCGGCACTGTACTAAGTGCTGGGTTGGATACAAGCAAATTGGGTTGGACATACTCCCTTGTCAAGTAGGGCTCACAGAAAAATTATATATCATATATTCCCTATTTGAGGTTGAATCAGGTTTAATTAAATCCTAGTGCACGGGGGTAGCTACCATTCATCAGTTTTCCTCTCCATGCTCCGATGGGGGTCAATCACTCAGTATTCTATATTGGGTACCTTGAGTACGAGGCACTTGGGTAATGAAGAATTAGAAAGTGCCATGTTTCTTGCCCTCCAGGACCTCACACCCTTAATAATTATGGTATTTGTTAAGTGCTTACTATGTGCCAGGCACTGTACTAAGCACTGAGCATTGTATTAGAGACACAGAAAAAAATTTATAAATAGAGAGGTCAAAAATGAACAAACTGGATTGATATCCTTGAGATCTTAGTGTTTGGGAAGCAGCATGGCCTAGTGGAAAGAGCCTGAGGCTGGGAGTCAGAGGACCTGGGTTCTAATCCCCGCTCCGCCACTGGTCTGTCTATGAAACTGCTGCAGTAGCACCCTTTGGTGCTCTACCTGAAGAACTGTTGGATTTAGAGCCTGCCCTCCCGCTCCCAGGATCCTGAAGGTGGTTGTCGAACCTCTTTCTTTGGAGGCTCAGGGAAGGAATGGTTTAGAAATGGTCTGCCTCAACGTGAAGAGATCAAGTGGATAAATTTTCCCGTATCTTGCAGCAATACAATTCTGGTGACGGGATGATTTCCTGGAGGGTTGGCAGATGGTAAGACATGACATAGGGTTTTTGCAAAGTTCTCCCAAGCGCCCAGTACAATGCACTACACCCAGTAAATACTCGATAAATACGACTGGCTGACCGACAGACTGTAAAGTTCATGGCTTCTCTGTCAATCTTCAATTCCACCAGTCTCAAAGCTGTCATCAAAATCCGAAGTCATTCAGTATCACCTAGATCAATCACTCATATTTACTAAGCACTTACTGTGTGCGGAGCACTGTACTAAGCACTCAGGAAAATACGATATAACAGTGTAACAGTCACATTCCCTACCAACAGCAAGTTTACGGTCTAGAGGGGGCAGCTTACAGTTTAGACTGTATGCTCCTTGTGGGCAGGGAGCATATCTTTCTGTTATGCTCTCCTTTCTGATCTCCCAACTTCCTGTCTCTCCCCATTTCAGTCTATACCTCACTCTGCTGCCCAGATTATCTTTCTAAAGAAACACTCTGGGCATGTCATGCCCCTCCTCAAAAATCTCCAGTGGTTGCCGATCAACCTTTGCATGAAGCAAAAACTCCTCAACCTTGGCTTCAAAGCTCTCCATCCCCTTGCCCCCTCTTACCTCACCTCCCTCCTCTCCTTCTCCAGCCCAGCCCCCACAGTCCACTTCTCTGCTGCTAACCTCCTCACTGTTCTCGTTCTCACCTGTCCCGCCGTCGACCCCTGGCCCACGTCCTGCCTCTGACCTGGGATGCCCTCCCTCCTCGTGTCTGCCAAAGTAACTCTCTTCCCGTCTTCAAAGCGCTACTGAGAGCTCACCTCCTCCTGGAGGCCTTCCTAGACTGAGCTCCCCTTTTCCTCTGCTCCTCCTGCCCTCCCCATAACCCCTACTGCCTCCCTCTGTTCTACCCCCTTCCCCACCCCACAGAACTTGCATAAATTTGTACATATTTATTACTCTTTTATTAATTATGTGTATAAATCTATGATTCTGTTTATCTATTTTGATGCTATTGATGCCTACTCGTTTTGTTTTGTTGTCCGTCTCCCCCTTCTAGACTTTGAGCCCGCAGTTGGGTAGGGATCGTCTCTATCTGTTGCCAAATTGTACTTTCCAAGCACTTAGTACAGTGCTCTGCACACAGTAAGCACTCAATATATGCCATTAAATGAATGAATGAAAATCACTACGAGCCTTTGACTCCCAGCATTTTGTTTCATGAGGCCAGGTTCCTTGAGAACCAAAAAGGGAAAAGCGGGGAGGAATGACATAAATAATGATACCGATGTTGGACTGGAGATATCGTAGACACAGATAGGAGTCATGATTCTATCTACTGACAACAGTTCAGGAGCCAAGCTCCAACAGTTTCAGAGTTATAAATTATTAAAACGTTTATCTAGAAAACCAAACACTGCACTGTTATGACAAATCTGTGTCCACGGTATGTTCCTGGTCTTTCTGGGATAGAATCGTTTATCCATAGCCTTCTAAAAAAATATATGCAAGTTCCATAAATCAAATAAAATTTTAAAGCAGTATTTTGCTTCAGTGAAAAAGCGAAAATTCTCCCCTTTTCTCAAAGCTATTCAGAGCTCTAAAAATTATGTTAAAAAGTTTTTTTCTGCCTAATTACTTAAATGTGGTCGTGTATTTTTACTTATATATACTAGAATTATGTTCCTATATATCAAATGGTAAACTGTTTGCTTTTAATTATTATCACTGGATCTACAGAGAAATGCATTGGAAAGCTTTATAATGAGGAATGTAATAAAGAGCAATGTGGGTTTTTTCTCGCTTGCAACATGTTTTCCACATGTTGTTAGTAATTTCCTTTAACTTTTCCTTCAACAACCTTTTTTTGTGATTCCTAAAGTTGATATACTGTTCTCTTTCTTCGAATGAAGGTTAAAATCTATTGAATTCACTCAGAAGTCTAAAATGGCAAGTGATAATATGCAAAACTTTGGGCAGAGCACTTAACTTCTCTGTGCCTCAGTTACCTCATCTGTAAAATGGGGATTAAAACTGTTATTCCCCATGTGGAACATGGACTGTGTCAAACCTGATTAGCTTGTATCTACCCCAGTGATCAGTACAGTGCTTAACAAATAACCTCAAAAAGCTAAGAACCCAAATATTCAATTAATTGAACTGATCACCTTGAGGTACTCAAATAAAGAAAAAGGGAAATAAATACTTTTTTTTAGGATTGCATATTCCCTTGAACGTGAACATAAAGGTCTTTAAATAATGTACCTAATCCTCCTCTCACTATCAGTGAAATAAATAACCCATTTCTGTGAAAGACAGTCTTTGGCAACTGATTTTGTCTGTTCGCAAGGGAGGAAAAGGACATGTCTTCAAATGAAGCTCAGTCTGAATCACCCGGTCTTGTATTTTATGTATTTAAGTCTTCTTCCAGAAGCCCAGAAAAATGGCATAAACAACCATTATAAATGGAAGACTCCTGGTAAGGGTCAAAGAGGAGAACATAGCTGCCAAGGAAAGGAGCTCTTAGTCAAACACAAACCATGACAGTTCAGGCCAAGGGAATCTGTTTTCCAAGTTGAATTCAAAAGGCAACCTTACCTTCCTTCCTCTCCCCACCCATCCCAACCAGAAAGTCAGCTAACCAAACTAGTGGTAGCAAAGACTTGTTTTAATGATTTCAAATTCAGAAAACTGAACATAAATGGGTTTATCAGCCACTCCCCAAACACACTCAATTTTATTTTTTTTTAATCAGAATTCTCATAGAAATTAAGCTCGAATAGTGATGAAGTCTCCTACTAGGAAGAAACACTGAGCCTCAGTCCTGACAGAAGAATTGATTATATTGCTAATGGCTTGTTCCGTACCACTCACCCCCTCTTGCCCCTGTCAGTCTTCTTCCCAACAAATGAGGTGGCTGGCAGGAGTGCATATGATGTGCCATCTAGAGAGGCAGCATGGCTCAGTGGAAAGAGCACAGGGAGGGAGTCAGAGGTCGTGAGTTCTAATTCCAGCTCCACCACTTGTCTGCTGTGTGAATTTGGGCAAGTCACTTAACTTCTCTGTGCTCCAGTTACCTCATCTATAAAATGGGGATTAAAAGTGTGAGCCCCGTGTGGGACAACCGGACTACCCTGTATCTACCCCAGCTCTTAAAACAGTTCCAAGCATTAATAACCGCTTAACAAATACCAAAATTATTTTTATTATCTTCATACCAGCCAGCTACAAGCAGAACCCAGACTTGAACCTAGAATTGAAAGAATGTTCTCTACCTCCCGGACAGCTTTCTAGCAGAAACGCATAGTGAAAACTCATAATATGGTTTAACTGAGTATATTCCAAATCAACAGAGAAGCAGTTGTGGCCTTGAGGGAAGAACATGGGACTGGGAGTCAGGAAACCTGGGTTCTAGACCTGATCCCTGCCCTCAAGGAATTTACAGCCTAACAGGGGAGAAAACAGTAGATATAAAGATATGTGGATAAGTGCTCCTGGAATGCGAAGGTACCTAGTATTTACATAGTAGTGATAATAGTATTTATTAAATGCTTAGTGTGTGCAGGGCACTTTCCTAAACACTGGGAGAAAATACACAGAGGGGAAGTAGGCATGGTCCCCGTCCAATGAGGGGCTCACAGTTGGGTGGTACATAGGGTGGAAATATAAGAGATTATCAGGGATGTCCTGCAGGAGAAGATGTGATTTCAGAAGGGCAGCTTGATTGGTGCTAGGGCAGCATACAATAGGATAAAGTTTTGAATTTCTTATTTGTTTGGAGTTTTAATTTCTTTCCTATGCATTTTTGCACTTTTCTTATATTTAGTTTATTATTTGCCGATGGGGGAAACTTTGAAGGCAGGGATGCTGAGGTGAACATGAATATCTTCACCGGGCACCATGAGACCTTTAAAAACTCACCTTTGCCAATTGTGTTACTGCTGAAGGCTATTCAGGTTTCCTTTCAAGTGTCTTTCCCTTAGATATGTTACTCCTAGGCAGGACTTGGTAGCTATCAGCCCCTTGGTCAGTATTCTAAATATTCTAGGTGAAAATAAAAACTTACAGTAAATCAGTCTGAAACACCAGCATGTCCTGATGTTTGAGGTCTGATCACTGTGGTAGGTACATTATTTTAAATGGATTAATTTATGGAGAAACCCCCCTGAAAACCACATCTTGGAAATTAAGTTATTAGGAAATGAAACAAAAATGTATCTTCCATATAGCTAAATGCCAGCAAGCAGACTCACTAGAGTATATTCTATCAAAGGTCCACTATTCATCATGTCTCTGTCTACAAACATCAATTATATGATTCATTAGAATTATTGCAAATGCTGTCTTGCCAAAAGACATTCAAAATGTGATTTATGTGGGAAGGTCCCAGTAAATAGGGTAAAACTGTCACCTCTGCCTATATACATTTCAGAAATATGTTTTTATAATGAATTTGGAAAAATTGGGAAGCAAAACAAAGTTTTTCCAACTCAATGAAATAGAATTTAAAGACAAGATTTAAAATTTTAACTCTATCGTAGTTTTGTAGGTTTGTTAATGCAACCGATTCTTTAAAGAAACAAAAGACATTTGGAGTAGTGGGGAAGGAGGGCAGTTATATTTTCAGTTAAACCAACAATTTAATCCTGGCATTATTAAAAATTAATGTTTGCCTGGTACTAATTTTCTTCATGGCTAATGAGGCATTGTTTGTTTGATTGAAAGGCAAAAAGTCACATAAGCTCTTTACATATTGCAAGTGGAAGACCATGAATGATCACTAAAGAATGAAAACCCTTTTTCCAAAGTATTTTGCCATTCAACTGGAGTTACAATTAAAGGGACTAGACTGTGTGTCCAACTGGACACCCGCCATCCTTTGTTTCAGTCGCACAAAGCACTGCAATCATACTTCCGAAAATAATTCTGTCATGGGTCACCGCCTTTAATTGAGGACTCGAAATAAACTCTGAAAATTGAGCCGGGTATTACAAAGAGCCTTCCACAGTCTTTGCAAGAAATTTTTTTTGTGGGGTAATTTTTTTAGTTCAAGCTTTGTTATTATGGGGGGCGGGGGGAGGAGGGAGGATTGTCCCTGTATCATTGTTTGTTTGTTTTGAGAGTCTGTGAATATGCTTCAGATTTTGGCATCGGGACCCATTTTCAAAAACAGTGACTAAACTGGCATCCAAAACCTTGTAGGCAGAAATGCTTGTATGAAGCAAGAATACCAGAAGTCTATGACCACTTATGGACTTTAGCATGAACCTAGATTCCTCTCTGAGTGAACCGGGTACCACACATGGCTGCCACTTGAAAGGTGGCAGCATAATCTGACCCGTAATGTCTAAATCAATGTATGTGGGTTTTTTCTTTTTATGGTATTGTTTAAGCCCTTACTATGTGTCATACACTGTTCTAAGTGCTGGGGTAGGTCGAAATTAATTAGGTCAGACAGAGTCCTGTCCCACATGGGGCTCACAGTCTAAATAGGAGGGAAAAATGGAGAACTGAAGCACAGAGACATGAAGTGACTTGCCCAAGGTCACACAGCAAGCAATTGGCAGAGTGGAGATTAGAATCCAGGTCCTTCTGACTCCCAAGCCCATTAATTTCATAATTGTGGTTTTTTTGTTAAGCATTACTAAGTGCCAGGCACTGTACTAACAGCTGGGATGGATACAAGTAAATCGGTTTGGACACATTCCTGTCTCCCATGGGGCTCACAATCTTAATCCCCATTTTACAGATGAGGGAACTGAAGCACACAGAGAAGTGAAGTGACTTGCCCAAGTCCACACAGCAGGCAAGTGGCAGAACTGGGGTTAGAACTAATGACATTCTGACCTTCTGACTGCCAGGCCCATGCTCTATCCACTTACACCATGCTGCTTCCCAACTTTCTCCACTAGACCATGCTGCTTCTCTATGCTTTAAAATGGGGGATTGTCTCCCTGGGAAGGTTCGATCCCATGAGGAAAAAAAAAAAAAGAAATATGTAAAAGAACTCTTTTTGTTGCTTCTTAAAATCTCAGTAAAATCAAAACCTCATTGGGCATTTATAGCCTGGTGAAAGTATATTCAACTGTTCTTTGTTTGCTCTGGAAATAACATGGCACACATAAAATACATATAAATTATCTCTCAGTCTAATGGGCAGCAAGGAATCTAAAGTACAGAGCAGCTATTAAAACCATCACGTTACTGAGAATCATCAAAAAGGCAATGGAAAGAAAGGCACATTTGGGACACTGTGTATATATGGAAAGAGGAGCTGCTGCCCTTGAGCCGAAGCTAGAAGATTGTAAGAAGAAGTTGAGCAATGAGAAGCAGTGCAGTCTAGTGGAAAAGAGCAAAGGCCTGTAAGTCAGAGTACTTGAGTTCCTGGCTGTGCCACTTGCTTGCTGTGTGAGCTTGGGCAAGTAACTTCACATCTCTGTGCCTCAGGTTCTTCAATTGTAAGCTGGGGATTCAATATCTGTGCTCCTTCTTACTTAGACGGTGAGCCCATTGCAGGACAGGGACTTGGTCTGACTTGATTAGCTTTTATCTGTCTACCTCAGCAGTCAGTTAGTCAGTCATCCAATTGTATTTATGGAGTACTTACTGTGCTCAGAACACTGTACTGTTTGGAAGAGTACAATATGACAGACACATTCACTGCCCACAGTGAGCTTACAATCTAGAAGGGGAGACAGACATTAATATAAATTTAAAAAATTACAGATAGGCACATGCTCTGAGGTTTGAAGGGAAGATGAATACAGGGAGCAAGGCAAGGTGACACAGAAGGGAGTGGAAGAAAATGAAAAGAGGGCTCAATCAGGGAAGGCCTTTTGGAGGAGATGTGCCATCAATAGGGCTTTGAACAAGGGGAAAGTAGTTATCTGTTGGATATGAAGAGAAAGTGCATTCGAGGACGGAGGCAGGATGTAAGCAAGAGGTCGGCAGTGAGAGAGACGAGACTGAGGAACAGTGAGAGGGTTAGCATTAGAGGAGTGAAGTGTGTGGGCTGAGTTGTAGGAGAGTAGTGAGGTGAGGAAGGAGAGGTCAAGGTGATTAGGCATTTAAAACTGGTGGTAAGGAGTTTCGGCTTGATGCAGACATGGATGGGCAACTAATGGAGTTTCACGAGAAGTGGGGAAACACACTTGTTTTTATAGAAATATGATCCAGGCAGCAGAGTAAAGAATGGACTGGAGTGGGGAGAGACAGGAGGCAGGGAGGTTGATGCAGTTATCAAGGTGGGATAAGATAAGTGCTTGGATTAGTATGGTAGCAGTTTGAATGGAGAGGAAAGGGCAGATTTTAGCAATGTTGTGAAGGTTTAACTGACATAATTTGGTGACATTGAATATATGGGTTGAATGATTGAAAGGAGTCAAGGATAATGTCAGGGTTATGGGTTTGTGAGACAGGAAGGATGGTGGTGCTGCCTACGGTGATGGGAAAGTCAGGGGGAGGACAGGGTTTGGGTGGGAGGATAAGGAGCTCTGTTTTGGATTGTGAAGTTTGAGGTGATGGGAGGACATCCAAGTAGAGCTGTCTTGAAGGCAGGAGGAAATGAGAGACTGCAGAGAGGGAGCGAGATCAGGGCTGGAGATGTAGATTTGGTATCACCCGTATAGAAGTGGTAGTTGAAGTCTTGGGAACGTATGAGCTCTCCAAGGGAGTGGGTGTAGATGGACAGTAGAAGGGGGCCCAGAACTGAACCTTGAGAAACATCCACAGGTAGGCGGTGGGAGGCAGAGGCGGAGTCCACAAAAAAGAATGAGAATGATCAGCCAGAGAGATAGGAGAACCAGGAGAGGACAGTGTCAGTGAAGCCAAAGGTGGATAATATTTCCAGGAGAAGTGGAGGGGTCGACAGTGTCATTCATTCATTCAATCACTTGGAGAGTGTCCAGTACTCTACCAGTCTCGGCTAAGGGAGGGAGAGTCAAGCAGAGGCCTACCCATTCCATTCCTAGATTGGCCAGTGGCTAGCGAGTGGAAGGCAATCTGCTACAAGTCAAAACTCACCCATGCTGGACAACAGCGACAGAGGAGAGAGTCGAGGGCTAAGACTCAAGTATACCGCATGGAAGGAGGCAACAGTAAACCCGTCCAGATTTTTACCAAGAAAACTCTATGGATACACTATCAGATGATTGCAGATGGAGAGTGGGGCGTATTGGGAGATGTGCATTCATGATGTCACTACGGGTCGAAAATGACTCGATGACATAACACAAGACAAGATCCTTGCCCCCAAGGAGCTCACAGTCTAATAAAAATGGGACAGACAAAATAAATTACAGTTAGGCTAAGTGGTAGAGTATAAGGAAAATATAAATGCGCCAGAGAAGATGGGAATCTTCATATTGGTCTTCAGAATTGTTGTAAATAGACTTATTCAATTGTCCTTCAAATTGTTTATTTTGATCATCCAGTTTATAAATATTATGTTAGTACATAAGCTCCAGGTGGGCAAGGAACATGTTGTTTCTTTATTTTGTACTTCCCCAGGGCTTAGGCCCAGTGAGTAGTCAATAAATATCATTACTACTTACTATTATATTGCCCCATTGCTGGCAAGCTGTTTCCTGGTTCCCATTGTTGGCCCTTTAGTGTTAGGTAATAAATGTTAGCTAATTTACTTTATTGGTGAAGCTAGATGCACCTGTGAGAAGTAACAAGTATTCTCTTTAGATCAAAAGACTTAGACACCTTTTTCCAGTACTCATGACAAAAGTCTGCATTCTTGCCATATCTTAGTTAAGGATTTACCATTATCAATAAATTCAGAATTTCCCACAGCAGTGAGGTTAAAAACCAAATCTGCATGGGAAATTGTAAACTGCATTATGGATTCCTTTATAATCAGTGGCCACTTACACTTGTCAGCTGTGTGACTCTGGGCAAGTCACTTAACTTCTCTGTGCCTCAGTTACCTCATCTGTAAAATGGGGATTAAGACAGTGAGCCCTACGTGGGACAACCTGATTCCCCTGTGTCTACCCCAGAGCTTAGAACAGTGCTCTGCACATAGTAAGCGCTTAACAAATACAAACATTATTATTACTTGTAGTTTTGTTTTAGGGAAGACTGCAGCGGTGATTGGTGTCTCAGTTAAAATTATTT
The DNA here is from genome assembly GCF_004115215.2 of Ornithorhynchus anatinus. Classification (NCBI taxonomy): domain Eukaryota; kingdom Metazoa; phylum Chordata; class Mammalia; order Monotremata; family Ornithorhynchidae; genus Ornithorhynchus; species Ornithorhynchus anatinus. The sequence continues at coordinate 151,646,785 of NC_041729.1, read as the reverse complement.
GATTTCACAGAGTGATGGTGGAATTCTTGGGTTATCCAGTTACCAAGTGTGGTCTTCACATCTGGTTTCTCAATGAGACAAAGTCACTCTGTTAATCTCTTTTCTTCTTCATTTGATAAAAATCATTACTCTGTGGTTCATTCATTCATTCAATCATATTTATTGAGCCCTTACTGTATGCAAGGCACCTTTACTAAGGTTTGGGAGAGCATAATATAACAATAAATAGACACATTCCCTGCCCTCAGCGATCTTACAGTCTAGAGGGGGAGACAGACATTAACATAAATAAACTACAGATATGTATATAAGTGCCATGGGGCTAAAGTGGGGAGGAACAAAGGGACCAAGTCAGGGAGACACAGGAGGGAGTGGGAGAAGAGGAAAGGAGGGCTTAGTTAGGGAAGACCTGAGTGCAAGGTCCTGGGTTCTAATTCTGGCTCTTCCCCTTGTTTGCTGTGTGATCTTCTGCAAGTCACTTAACTTCTCTGTGGCTCAATTACCTTAGGTGTAAAATAATCATAATAACAATAATTCAATAACATAACAATAACATAACAATAACATAACAATAACAATAACAATATCTGTTGCCGACCTGTTCATCCCAAGCGCTTAGTACAATGCTCTGCACATAGTAAGCGCTCAATAAATACTATTGAATGAATGAATGAATGAATAATTCATAATTATGATATTTAAGCACCCACTTTGTGCCATGCACTGTACTAAACCCTGAAATAGGGATTAAGACTGTTACAGATTTTTATCAGAAAAACGGCTCTGATCTCGTAATCACATGAGAGGGTTTTGTGACCTGGGTGTAGAAATGAACAGACTCAAGAGAGTGAGCCGGGAGAGCAGGAAAGGGTGGAAAGTGGCTGCCACCCGTTCACTGCGGCGGGGTACGGGGGATGAACAACCACAATCCATCCCGAACCCGGTACCTTTATTTGCAAGAATTTCCATGTTCCACTCGACCGCAACTCTTCCAGTGCGCACCCCAAATCCCACCCAATCCCCTTGCGTTGCCTGGAACTCCACCCTCCATTCAGAACCAGTTCTTAGGAGTGGTCCTTATAAGGTAATGTATAGACACATCGTTACCCAAACTTAATTGATTGATCGACCACAGGAAGGAGATAGAACGGAGACAGGATGGTCAATTGCCTAGTACAATATGGGAAGGAGACAGCACAGACACAGGATGGTAAATGATCCAGTACAAGACTGTAAGTCCTATGTGGGACAGGGACTGTGTCCAACCTGATTATCTTGTTTCTACCCCAGGGTTTAGTTCAGTGCCTGGCACAAAGTAAGAACATAACAAATACCACAGAGAAAATCATGCTATCTCAGATTTAACATGTACTAAAGAGAACTCCTTATCTTGCCACAAAAACCATGTCCTCCCACTGGCTTTCCTATGACTGTAGCTAGCACCATCATTCTCCCTGTCTAAAATCCCATGCCCTTGAATTGTTCTCAACTCATCTCTCTTCTAATTATAATAATAATAATAATAATGTTGGTATTTGTTAAGTGCTTACTATGTGCTGAGTACTGTTCTAAGTGCTGGTGGGAGATACAGAATAATCAGGTTGTCCCACATGAGGCTCACAGTCTTAATCCCCATTTTACAGATGAGGTAACTGAGGCACCGAGAAGTTGTGACTTGTCCAAAGTCACCCAGCTGGCAGGTGGCGGAGCTGGGATTAGAACCCATGACCCCTGATCCTGTGCTCTTTCCACTAAGCTCATCTTCCTGCAGAAACGCTCTGGGCCTGTCACTCCCCTTCTTAAAAACCTCCAGTGATTGCCTATCAACCTCCACATAAAACAAAAACTTCTCACTCTAGGTTTCAAGGCTCTCCATCACCTTGCCACTTCCTAACTCTCCTCCCTCTCTCTTTCCACTGCCCACCCTGCATGCTCCGCTCCTCTGCCGCCCACCCCCTCACCGTCCCCCGTTCTCACCTATCCCGCCAACGACCCCTGGGCCACGTCCTCCCGCGGTCCTGGAATGCCCTCCCTCCTCACCTCTGCCAAACTAATTCTCTTCCCCTCTTCAAAACCCTACTTAAAGCTCACCTCCTCCAAGAGGCCTTCCCAGACTGAGGTCCCCTTTTCCCTTTGCTCCCTCCACCCCCCCCTTCACCTCTCCGCAGCTAAACTCTCTTCTCCCTCTTTCCCTCTTCTTCCCCTCTCCCATCCCATCCCCTCAGCACTGTACTCATCTGCTCAACTGTATATATCTTCATTACCCTATTTATTTTGTTAATGAGATGTACATCACCCCGATTCTATTTATTTGCTATTGTTTTAATGAGATGCTCTTCCCCTCGATTCTATTTATTGCCATTGTTCTTCTCTGTCTGTCTCCCCCGATTAGACTGTAAGCCCATCAAAGGGCAGGGACTGTCTCCGTTACCGATTTGTACATTCCAAGCGCTTAGTACAGTGCTCTGCACATAGTAAGTGCTCAATAAATACTATTGAATGAATTAATTAATTCATTAATTGATGAGCCACACTGCTTGTTATACAACTTATACATGAAATCCTGTTGATTCTTCACAACATCTCTAGAATGTGCCCTTTCCACTCCATCCAAATTACTATCATGCGTATCCAACCACTTATCCTATAGTGCCTCCACTACTGTAACAGCCTCCTCCTTGACCTCCTTGCATCCCATAGCTCCCTTCTCCTGTCTGTACTTCACTCTGCTGCCTGTATGATAACAATAATAATAATAATAATTTTAGTATTTGTTAAGCACTGACTTTGTGCCAGGCACTGTGCACAGTCCTTATCCCACATGGGGTTCACAGTCTCAATCCCCGTTTTCCAGAGGTAACTGAGGCACAGAGAAGTGAAGTGACTTGCCCAAGGTCACACAAAAGACAAGTGGCCAAGCCGGGATTAGAGTCTACAGCCTTCTGACTCCCAGGCCTGTGTTCTATCCACTAATCCATACTGGATCACTTTTCTGAGACATCATTCATTCTATATCTTCCCTCTCATCAAAAACCTCTAATGGTTACCTCCTCCTCCTCCCCACAGAACACAAACTCCTCAACACTGCCTTTAAGGCACTCAGTCAACACCCTCCTACCAAACCTCACAGATTTCCTACTGCAACCCAACCTGCATACTACACTCCTCTAACATCAACCTACTCTCTGTACCTCTATCTCACCCATCCCACTATTGATCCCTTACCCACTATCTCCCTTGGGCCTAGAACTCCTTCTCTCTTCATAGCCAACAGTCTCCCCATCATTAAAACCCCCCTAAAATCACATCTTCTGCAAGAAGCCTTCCCAAACTAAGCTCATACCCCTACTTGCCTTCCCCTCTCTGTTGACTATGAACGTGGCTGTGTACCCCTCACACATTTTCATACTCACCCTGCCCCCACAGTACTTTGTAAATATTATTATAGTATTTCAATAAATCATATTTATTAAGCACTTATTCATGCATTCATTCAATCATATTCACTGAGTGCTTACTGTGTGCAAAGCCCTGTATTAAGTGCTTGGGAGAGTACAGTATAACAGAGTTGGTAGGCATGTTCCCTATCCGCAAGGCGTTACAGTCTAGAGGGGTAGGCAGACATTAAAAAAAATTACAGGTATGTACAAATGTGTTGTGGGGCTGAGGGTAGGGTGAATAAAGGGTTCAAATCCAAGTTCAAGGATGACACAGAATGGAGAGGGAGTAAGGTAGGGAATGTGCCCCTTAATTGTTGTATTGTACTCTCCCAAGTGTTTAGTACAGTGCTCTGCACACAGTAAGTACTCAGTGAGTACAATTGAATGAATGAATGAATGAATGGAAGGCCTCTTGGAGGTGATATAATTTTAATGAGGCTTGGAAAGTGGAGAGGGTGATAATTTGTCAGACATGAAGGTTTTGAATTATGAGCTCCTTGTTGGGCAGGGGATGTGTCTGTTGTTATATTGTACTCTCCCAAGCGCTTAGTACAGGGAGTAAATGTAATATACTGCACTAATGTAATGTAGTGCAGTAAATGCTCAACAAATTCGATTGAATGAATGAATGGGGAGGGAGTTCCACGCCAGAGGCAGGATGTAAGGTAGGATTCAACAGCAAGATAGATGAGGTACAATAAGTACGTTGGCATTAGAGAAGCAATATGGCGAAGTAGGAAGGGACGGGGCAAGGTAATTGAGTGTCTTAAAGTCAATGGTAAGGAGTTTCTGTTTGTTGCGGAAGTGGATGGGCAACCCTGGGAGGTATAAGAGAGGGGTAACATAGACTGAATGGATTTTTAGAAAAATGATCTGGGCAGGAGAGTGAAGTATGGGCTGGAATAGGGAAAGACAGGAAGCAGGGAGGTTAGCGAGGAGGCTGATGAACTAGTCAAGGCAGGATAGGATAAGTGTTTGGATCACTAATAGCAGTTTGGTTGGGTGGAAAGGGTGGATTTTTAGAGATGTTGTGGAGGTAGAACTGTCAGGATTTGGTGAGAGATTGAATATATGAGTTGAGTGAGAGATGAATTGAGGTTAATGCCAAGGTTAGGGGCTTGTGAGAGAAGGAGTATTATGGTGTTCTCTACCATTTCTACTATCCTAAATCTATCTTAATGTCTGTCTCCCCTTCTACACAGTGAACTCTTTGTGGGCAGGGAACAATTCTACCCACTCTGCTATCTCATACTTTTCCAAGTACAATGCTCTGCAGATAGTGAGCACCTAATGAACATCACTGATTGGTTGATTGAATTGATTTCACCCCCTTTTCTTAATGAAACAGGTAATCTTAAAGTCAGAGATATATTTCTATTATTTCTTTTTATAGTTCTCATTAGGAGGCAGAGAAAACCATGTAGTCTAAATGGTCTTTGGGAGCCATCCTCATAATTCAGCCCTCAGACCCGCGTGGATGAGCTCAGCAGGGCTACCAGTGGAATAACTAATTCCATTTCCTTCTTTTTCCCTGGATGGGCTCCTCTGTGTGATATAAAGCCAGGGTGTCATTTCCTTCAGGCAAATGAGGATTCGGAATGTCCTGAGCCCTGGGAAAAAAATTCACAATCAGCAGCTTTAAAGTGCTGAGCAATAGAGAGCAAATTAAATGGGAAGAAAGGTGCTGGCATTTAATGTGAGCATCTTTCTCCTCAGATTTCCTTCTCTGGCCTCTGGTGAGCAGGTCTAGCTAACCCTGTGTCCCTTCGCTGATTGTGCTCCTGAAGCAGGTGTGTTGTCCCCTGAGTCTGCCTCCATCAAATCTGACAATTACTCTCCCTCACTTCAAAGCCTCATGCAGGCACATCTTCTCCAAGAGGTCTTCCCTAAGTCTCCCTTTCCTCTTCTCCCACTCCCTTCTGCATCACCCTGATTTGCTCTCTTTGTTCTTCCTCTCTCCCAGCTCCATAACACTTATGTACATATCTGCAATTTATTTATTTATATTAACGCTTGTCTCCCCCAGTCTAGAATGTAAGCTCCTTGTGGTCATGGAATGTGTCTGTTTATTGCTGTAGTGTACTTCTCCAAGCATTTAATACAGTGTTCTGCACACAGTAAGTGCTAAATAAATACAACTGAATGAATTGAATTGTAGTGAATTTCCTAATTAATAATAATGTTGGCATTTGTTAAGCACTTACTATGTGCCGAGCACTGTTCTAAGCGCTGGGGTAGACAGGGGAATCAGGTTGTCCCACGTGGGGCTCACAGTCTTAATCCCCATTTTACAGATGAGGGAACTGAGGCACCGAGAAGTGAAGTGACTTGCCCAAAGTCACACAGCTGACAAGTGGCCGAACTGGGATTTGAACCCATGACCTCTGACTCCAAAGCCCGTGCTCTTTCCACTGAGCCACGCTGCTTCTCAATTACCAGGCGGTCTGATGAATTTTTCCCATATTTCGACATCATTTCAACAGTGTCTGGCCCATAATAATGATGGCATTTTTTAAGCATTTTTTAAGCAAGTGTGTCAAGCACTGTTTTAAATACTGGTGTAGATACTAGTTAATCGAGCTGGACACAGTCCCCGTCCCACGTGGGGCTCACAGTCTTAATCTCCATTTTACAGGTGAAGTAACTGAGGCATAGGGAAGTGCGGTGACTTACCCAAGGTCACACAGCCGACAAATGGCAGAGTCAGGATTAGAACCCAGTTCCTTCTAACTCCCAAGCCCATGCTTCACCCTCTAGGCCACACAACAACCATAAAAAAAAACACAAAATAAGAATTTGAGATCATCCTCAACTCTTCACTGTCATTCAGCGCCCACATCCAGTCACCTTTTAAATCCTGCTGATTCTTCCTTCAAAACTTTTCCTGGTTCTGCTCCTCAAACAGTCATCAACTTGGCCTTCTTGTCAGCCTTCTCACTTGCCTCCTGCCTTTTGCTCTTCCCGTACTCCATCAATCTCCACTACGCATTGCAGCCTGGATCATCTTCCTGAACCACTGCTCAGGGCATGTCCCTCAAATCCTACAAAGCTTCAAATAGATGCCCACCTATCTTTTTCACAATGGATGGGAACTACTTCCCACTGGCATCCAGGTTGCCTACCAGCTTCCCCCATTTTACACCTCATATCTCCTCTCCTGCTACTCCCCAGCTTGTCCCCTTCACTCTTCGTGCTTTTGTCTCTCCACCTCTGACTTCTTCTTTCTATTTCTCTCCCCACCACCCTCTCCCCTCACACCTCTCCCTGCACTGAAGCCCTGTTACCTTGGCTCTATTGTTTTCCTTCCTTCCTCATTCAATCAATTGTATTTACTGAGCGCTTACTGTGTGCAGAGCACTGTACTAAGTGCTTGGAATGTACAATTCAGCAACAGATAGAGACAATCCCTGCCCAACAATGGGCTCGCAGTCTAAAAGGGAGAGACAGATAGCGAAACAAAACAAGTAATCAGACATCAATAGCATCAAAATAGATACATAGAATCATAGAAATATACACATCATTTATAAAATAGAGTAATAAATAATATATATATATATACATATATATATATATATACACACAGGTGCTGTGGGGATGCGAAGGGGGTAGAGCAGAGGGAGGGAGTAGGGGGAATGAGGCAGGGGGAGGAGGGGCAGCGGGAAAGGGAGGGCTCAGTGTGGATAGGCCAGACTGCTGTGTAATCTTGGGCAAGTCACTTAACTTTTCTGGCTCTCATTTCCCTCAGCTGTAAAATGGGAATAAAGTACCTGATCTTCCTCCCCTTAGACCCTGAGTCCTGTCTGCACAGGGACTTTATCTGATCTGATGATTTTGTATCTGCCTAGGTAGTTAGTACACTGCTTGCCCCATGGAAAGTCCTTAAAAACACTACAGTTATTATATTAATAATATTAATAATAATTATAATTGTGGCATTTGTTTAGCTTTTACTATGGGCCAAGCACTTAACTAGGCACTAGGGTAAGTTATTCAGGCCTCTCCTGGGGCTCACAGTCTAAGTCAGAGAGAGAACAGGTATTGATTCCTCATTTTGCAGATGAGGGAACTGAGGCCCAGAGCAGTGAAGGGACTTGCCCAGGGTCCTACAGCAGGTAGGTGATGGAGCCTCTGACTACCAGGCTTGTGCTCCTTCCATTAGGAGACCATTAGCACGGGCTTGGGAGTCAGAGGTCATGGGTTCTAATCCCGGCTCCGCCACTTGTCAGCTGTGTGACTTTGAGCAAGTCACTTCACTTAACTCATCTGTAAAATGGGGATTAAGACTGTGAGCTCCACATGGGACAACCTGATCACCTTGTATCCCCCCAGCTCTTAGAACAGTGCTTTGCATATAGTAAGCGCTTAACAAATATCATCATTATTATTATTATTAGCCCTTGCTGCTTCTCCACTCTGCATAAATATTTTTTGTCTGTTTCCCCTTTAAGACTTGTGAGCTCCTCGTAGACAGAACCTTGACTTTTGCTTCATTTATTCTTTTCCAATCACTTAGAGTAGTTCATCAGACTCATTAGAGGCTCGAAGAATATCATCACTCTTGCTTTTACTGTCATTTGTCTCCTAGATCTTTGTAGAAGTTTTCTTTCTCTACGCTCAACACTTTTGTTTAGAGGCAAGTATAAAGATCATTGGTCACCATTCATGATACTTTAGTGGATTGGGAAGGCCTGAAACTATGGATCCTATGCCTGAAAGTCTCACTCTGAAATAGGGAAACCTCTTTAGAAGAAGCTGAAGGCCAGACCTATTGACCTGAGCCATCCTTCATCAGGTAATCATGTTCACTCAGTGCTTCAGTGTTGACTCGGTTTAGGCCAGTTAATGCATTCGAAGTGCGGTTCTCTTTGCTAGATGACTGTTGTTCTCACAGTCGCGTGCCATTCGGATGTGCCATGACAGAATGCTTATTTGGGGGGAATGTTGCATTCATTTGTATGTGTCAGTTTTCTTTTTCCTTTAAATTTATTCATTTTACTAAGAGCCAACCAAGACTAAATCCCATCAATAAGTGAGAAGAGCAATTTTAGGGGACACTGTTTCTAATCTCCCCCCATCCAGGGGAAGCAATATATTTTGTAATAGCCTCCTCGAAAATCCAGGGGTCACTAAGGTTTTACCAAAGCAGGAGGAAATTACTTTCTACTGAAAGATTTCCTCTGGGCTTTTTGTTTGTACAGAATTGTCCAGGTAAGACCTCCCCACCACTTCTCAGTCAACCAATCGATCAATCAGTAGTATTTATCAAGCTCTTACTCTGTGCAAACTACTGTGCTGAGCAATTAGGAGACTATGATAGCTGCCTTCAGAGAGCTTAGACTTCCTTTTTCTCCCCTCTATTTTTCCTCCACTTCACCCCAGCCCTTCTGCCTTACTCGCTATACTCTGAAATTGCCCTGCTTTTCCTGCTTCACCTTAGCACTCTCCCCTCCCCACATTTCATTTTTTTTAACAGTGCAGCGGTTCCCAGCTTCCTGTCCCTTTCCCCGATCAACCCATTCTTGCAGTGCTGTGCTGGCCTCTGTAAATGGCCCGGCATCTTTTCTTTCCTTTGACTTTTATTTTGAATAAATAATGATAATAATGATAATAATAATTGTGGTTATTTCTCAAGTGTACATTCCCTGCCCACAACAACATTGATAATCAGGGTATACCCAGTCCCCATCCCACCTGGGATTCTTTGTGCCTCAGTTACCTCATCTGTCAAATGGGGATTAAGACTGTGAGCCCCACGTGAGTCAACCTGATTACCTTGTATCTACCCCAGTGCTTAGAACAGTGCTTGGCTCATAGTAAGTGCTTAACAAATACCATTATTGTTATTATTATTATTATTCACAAATGAGTTAGAGAGAGCAGGATTTTCTCATCTTCATTTTACAGAGGAGGCAGGAAATGATTTTCCCAAGGTCACCCACCAGGTAGTGGCAGAGTTGGGATGAGAACACCCAGAGAAGTGTTCTGAACCCTAAGCGATATTGCCTCAATGTAGCAACCACAGTCATTCATTCAATCGTTATATATTGAGCACTTACTTTGTGCAGAGCACTGTACTAAGAACTTGGAATGTACAATTCATCAACAGATAGAGACACAATCCCTGGCCAACAAGGGGCTCACAGTCTAAAAGGGAGAGACAGACAGCAAAAATAGAATAAGCAGTCAGGTATCAATACCGTCAAAATAGATAAATAGAATCATAGATATATACACGTTATTAATAAAACAGAGTACACTACAGAGGCTCCTGCTACCATTTCTGCCGACCCCCTTGCCCCCGTCCCCCAAACTGAAGTCCTTCATTCTACCCAGACAGGGCAAAGGGGATGAAACCAGACTAAGGGCAAATAGTAAGCACTTAGAAAAAGAGAAGCAGCGTAGCCAAGTGGATAGACCACTGGTCTGGGAGTCAGAAGGGCCTGGGTTTTATTCTCGGCCCTGCCACTTGTTTGCTGTGTGACCTTGCTCAAGCCACCTAACTTCTCTGTGCCTCAGTCCCCTCATCTGTAAAATGGGGATTGAGACTGTGAGCCCTATGTGGGACAGGGACTGTGTCTAACCAGATTATCTTGTATCTACCCCAGTGCTTAGTTCAGTGCCTGGCACATATCAAGTACTTAACAAGTACCACAACTATTGTTCTTCTTCTTATTATTATTACTGCTATGGTACAACAGAATTAGCAGATGCCCTTCCTGCCTAATGTGAGACCAGAACCTAGAATGCTGTAGGTAACAGAAACCACAGGAGAAGCGTCATCCTGAGGCTTGCTGGCCTGAGAAAGAAAACACTGTTAGGGTGGTTGGAAAACCCCAGGAGTAACAAAATGGCCAAACACCTGGAAGCAATTATGTGCATGGTTGAGATTATCCATCATGCTTCACTCACTGTCACTTGAGCAAAGACTTTTGTTTTTCACCCACGGTAGCTAGATTGAAAAGATTATTTCACAAATTTCTTTTTCCTCTGAGAACCTTCCATTTTACCAGCGTTCCCATTCGTTGCCATCCATTTGCTTCCCCAATCTGGCTACAAACCTCAGCGATTCCATAATCATAACGTGGTTACCAGGACTGCACTCCCAGCCGCATCAATCATGGGGACTGTGACAACACAAACTCACTGACCAGCACAATTTAAGAGAGTGCAATCTGGGTCCCTGGTTCAAATGGAACTGCTTAAGAATTGCCTTCCATTTGAGCCCTAATTTAATTTTTTTTTTAAATCAGATCATTGTCTGTAATTCAGGATCGTTAAAGGCTTTCTGACATTTATTTAGCACTGTGATCTCATTATTCATTAGGCTTCTTTTACTGCTGCAGGCTGTTCATTTAGCCTGGGCCCTAGGATCAAAAGCTTTTGTGTCTGGGAAGGAGACACACACAGTAGGAAAGCTCCCGAATCTTAGAACTGCACTTATAAGTGTCTTTAAAATCCCTGCCTGTTTTGATAGTTTTCTGTACCTGACAGAAATATGTGATGGTCTTGTACAATCATAGAGCCACAATCCACAAACACAAATGCATACTTCACTATCTGTATACCTACACACACACATACATATCTTGAAACTGAGAAGGAGGGAAAATCCCATTATTTAAAAAGACTCACATTTTCTTTATGTGAGATTGACACTAAATTAACATACTTTGGAATAGACAACTGAAATACACTTTTCTACCTGGTTTTCTTCTAAAAGTGATCTGAAAGAGTACTGGAAAGCAAATTCTAGCTTAAACAATTTGTCTTAGTGGTGTCAAAACCTTTTTTCTGTAGTGCATTTGATATTTAGTGAGGGCTGATTTCTGGGGCAGGCAAGGCACCCAGGAGAAGCTATAAAGTCTCTCGTCTTTCTAGGAAATCACATTTTAAAGCAGATAGATGTGCATTGCAGGGAGAAGGGTGGAGAAGTAAGAGAAGGGGAGTAAGTGGAAGAAAAAAAAAGCGCAGAACTGCATTCCAGAATGAAATTAGCCAGGCTGTTGTGCTGCTTTTTAGCTCTCATCACCACTTATCTTTTCAGTAGGTGGTACAGCCTTGAATAAGATTGTCCCCCAGCTAGTTCTCAGACTTCTCTTGTGGCTGAAATGGTTTCAAAATGCCATTCGAAATGTTGTCGTCTTAGTAGTTTCTGATTCAGTCACTACATATCTAAAGCACTTTACCTTGAAAGTCAAAGAAATAGATGGGTAATGTTCTGAGATTTGAGTGAAGAGCAACTGATGAAGGATTTTGAATACAGTCTCAAAGATTTTCATTAAAGAAACTACAGGCTCCTTTGCAGGGTCAGTCTACCAGTGACATTTACTGAACACCTACTGTGTGCAGAACACTGAATTAAGTGCTTAGGAGAGGACAATAGAGTAGGTAGATAAGATCCCTGCCCTCAAGGACTTTACAATCTTATAGGGGAGACAGACATTAAAATAAATTACATATAGGGAAAGGAGGAGAGGATAAGGATATTCATTCAATAGTATTTATTGAGCGTTTACTATGTGCAGAGCACTGCACTAAGCACTTGGAATGTACAATTCGACAACAGATAGAGACAATCCCTGCCCATTGATGGGCTTACAGTCTAATCGTACCTATGTGCTGTAGGACCAAGGTGGCATTTCAGAGTTCTTCTTGAAGGAGATATGATTTTAGGAAGCTCGTTGTGTGCAGGGAACATTTTCATTAATTCATTCAATCATATTTATGGAACACTTACTCTGTGCAAAGCACTGTACAAGCACTTGGAAAAGTACAGTATAGCAACAAATGGACATATTCTCTGCCCACAATGAGCTCACAGTCAGGGTAAAATGCTTGCAATATGTAGTGACTGAAACAGAAACTGCTAAGATGACAACATTTCAAATAACATTTTGAAACCATTTCAGCCAAAAATAAATAAATAACTAAATTTCAGCTATATTCAGATCCAAACATATGTGCTGTGGGGATGGGAGGAAGGATGAATGAAGGAGCAAGTAAGAGCTGTGCAGAAAGGAGTGGGAGAAGAGGAAAGGAGGGCTTAGTCAGGGAAGGCTTCTTGGAGGAGATGTGCCTTCAATAACGTTTTGAAATGAGAGAGAGCAATTAACGTGTCTATCAACTCTGTTATATTGTACTCTCCCAAGTGCTTAGTACAGTGCTCTGTACACACTAAGCCCTCAATAAATATGATTAATTGATTGATTGAGAGTAGGATTTTGAAGATGGGGAGAGTGGTGGGAAGGAGGAGGTGGGAAGGAGTTCCAGGCTGGAGGATTTAGGCGGCAAGGGGTTGATAGCAAGAGAGCCAAGACAAAGGCATAATAAGTAAGTTGGTGTGGCATAGTGGGTAGAGCATGGGCCTGGGAGTCAGAAGGTCATGGGTTTTAATCCCGCTTCGGCCATATGTCTGTGTGCATCCTCACTTCACTTCACTTCAAATCACTTCACTGCTCTCCTGTAGACTGTGAGTTCCTTCAGGGCAGGGATTGTCACTGTTTACTGTGGTATTGTTCTTTCCCAAGTGCTTAGTACAGTGCTCTGCACATATTAAACCCTTAATAAATACAATTGACTGAATGAATGAGTTTGTAATGAATGAATGAATGAGTTTGTAGTGGGAGAGGAGCAAGGATAGGTACGTTGCATGGCATCTTTCATCTTTAAAATTAAAAATTAAAAACTAAAACTACTGGGACTCAGGCTCATCCCAAAATGAAGCATTTTCAACCCAAACCAACTTAAATATCCCTTATGACAATTTTTGGACACAACTGAGCAGAGCCAAGTTATAGATGAACATATGGGCTCTTTTCCTCCCTAGGCATTTCCTAGGCATAGAGAGACGAAGGATCACTTTTGAAAATCTCATCAGATTCTCTGGCCGTAGTCATGCTGGAAACAAGCATCTCAGATTATACCAAGGGAGTGTGCCCTCCGATTATTCTCTCCGCAATCAGTCGATCAATCTGCACACCATAAGAGTAAAAAAAAATCACATCTTCTCCAAGAGGGCTTCCCTAAGTCCTCTTTCCCTAATTCTCCCTCCTTTATGCATCACCTATGAACTTGCATCTGTAAGTGCTTAGTACAGCGCTTTGCACACAGTAAGTGCTCAATAAATATGATTGAATGAATAAATGAATCTGTACCCCTTAAGCACTTGGAATTCATCCCACCTTCAGAATTTATGTATATATCCTTACGGTCTGCCACTTTCCCTTTATGTAATTTATTTTAATGTCTTTCTCTCCATCTAGATTGTAAGGTCCTACTGTGTAGGAAACATGTTTTATGCTCTCCCAAGTGCTCAGTCCACTGCTCTGTACACAGTAAATACTGTGTAAATACCAGGGATTAATAATGAATTTTATCACCACTACTACAACTAATTCATTCATTCAATCGGATTTATTGAGCACTTACTGTGTGCAGAGCACTGTACTAAGCATTTGGAAAGTCCAGTTCAGCAACAGAGACAATCCCTACCAATAACGGGCTCACAGTCATATTGAGTGCCCACTGGATGTGGTGAATCAATCAATGGTATTTTTTGAGTTACCTTGCACAGATCACTGAAGGATTGTAAACTCATAGTAAGCAGGGAATGTGTCTGTTATATTTTCCTACTGTACTCTCCCAAGCACTTAGTACAGTGCTCTGCACACAGTAAGTGCACTATAAATGTGATTGACTGATTATTAAGCACTAGGGAAATATAGCAGAATTCAATAAAGCCCTTGGAGGGGAGAACAGCAGCGTGGACTAGTGGAAAGAGGACGGCCTGCCTTGGGAGTCAAAGGTCGTGGTTTCTAATCCTGACTCTGCCCCTTGTCAGCTGTGTGGCTTTGGGCAAGTCGCTTAACTTCTCTGTGCCTCAGTTACCTCATCTGTAAAATGGAGATTAAGACTGTGAGCCCCACATGGAGCAACCTGCTTACCTTGTACCTACCCCAGTGCTAGAACAGTGCTTCGCACATATTTTGTAAATGATGTGTACATATCTATGATTCTATTTATCTTGATGGTATTGATGCCAGACAACTTGTTTTGTTTTGTTTTGCTGTCTGTCTCCCCCATTTAGACTGTGAGCCCATTGTTGGGCAGGGATTGTCTCTATCTGTTGCTGAACTGTACATTTCAAGTACTTAGTACAGTGCTCTGCACATAGAAAGTGCTCAATAAATACCATTGAACGAACAAATGCTTTCTTTTATTATTATTAACAGAAACAAGAAGATGTGAATTCCCTACTCCCAAAGGGATTACAATTTTACAATTTTAGAAACTATTTGGGTGCCTCAACCACACTCCCAGTGAAATACGAGATTTAGACACACAGCCACCAGAAGAGTCTTAGCCCAGGATCAAAGGACCATCTCCACTGTCAAGTGGCAAAGAGTCATGAAGAATCAATTTTGTGGCTCACTGTCATGAAAATCAACTAGGTACACAACATAACTGTCAAAACTCCAGTAGGGCTGCACAGAACCTGGAATCACTAATAGTCTCACTGCCTGTAGCTCCCAAACTGACAGCTCTTACAATTAATCAGCTGGGTTTGCACTAGCTCATCAAGGCTGTTGCCTTTACTTTCAGCCAGACCTTAGTAGACTGATTTACATTTAATCAAAGAACTATTTCTCACCTTTTCCTGCCCTAAGAACCAAAAACATTTGATATTGGTCCTTCAACTGTCAGTATTGGGATGTTACAAATGGAGAGAGATGAAATGTGAAGTCTATTTATACTTTATTCCTGGCAGTTCTAAACATTCAAGACAATACTGCCATGAAAGTCTCTTCTGGTGTCAGATGATTTTCCTATCTTAATGGATTTCTTCCCCAAAGGGAAGTGACAGTTAAATACAAATATAAATAACTCCACTATCGTCCAACAAGTAACTTCGATAAACTCGAAACTTTATCCAAAAGAAATAATTCCATAAGGTTATTCAAGCTACCGAGGTGGACAAGTCACCACCATACACTACAGCTGGATGGAAAGAGGTTACGGTTAACCTTAAGATCGGGGGTGTGGGATGGAATAAGCAATGGGGTGAAGATTTCCAAAGAAGTCTATTTCGTAGCCCTTCCCAGAGCCAAGGCAAGGTTGTCACTATCATCAATATTTCCATTATCATCCTCATCTTCCTCATCCTACTCACCATCACCGTCATGGTAGGTTAATAATAATAATATGTGCCAAGCACTGTACTAAACACAGAGGTGGATAAAAGATCATCAGATCCCACATAGGGCTCACATTCTAAGGAAGAGGGATAACGGGTATTGAATCCCCTTTTTGCAGATGAAGGAATTGAGGCATGGAGAAGGCGGAGTCAGGGTTAGGACCCAAGTTCTCTGATCTGGGTAATCAAAATGGAGTGGTTCTCTTGTAGCTAAAAGTTCATAAGGTGTGAGAGATGAGGAGACCAAAGAGAAGACAGTTCCAAGCTCTGTAAACTTTAAACACAGCAACGCAACAAGGGACTGAATTTTTGTGTGCTCAGTGTGGCCGGAACCGTGGGTTCTGCATTGGCCTTCTCAGCCACAGACGCATTCAGAAATTTCTCACTTCATTCAATCATATTTACTGAGCGTCTACGGTGTGCAGAGCACTGGAGCATCTTCTTCAAGTACAAAGGACAACATTGTCAAAGGGGAGATTTGTCCATTTCTCTCAGGACCTACTCTAATTTCACAACTTGCATTTTCAAGAGGCTCTGCCCTATTTCTAAACTAAGTCACTGCTGTGGCCATTTAAACAAGTTCTTCCTTCTTCTGTCCCCATTGGAGATGAGCCAGAATGTCGTCACCAAGGAGCTGAAAGATGAATTCACAGGAGGCTCAAATATGGTGGAGCTGTGGTCGACCCCACCCCTAAATCCAAGTTTGTCCTTCACAGTTGGGTCAGAATGAAAGTCCAATTTTATTGGGCGTAAACAACTCCAAGCCCTGGGTATTTTTCATAGCTTCCTGCAATCTGTCAGCAGTTCTACAAAGTGGTAAGGGGAACCACTGATCCATTTAAGAAACTGTCAGCAGGTGTGCAAGGAAGTGAATGATTGATGTTTTAGAAATGTATGAGGAACGAAGGCTCAAGTCATCTGAATATCTGGCTTCTCCCGTGAAACCAGCATAGCCAGGGTGCTACTGCAGTTATCAACCCAAGAGAAAGTTTGTTTCCAGGTAAATTTACCGATACACATTCCTCACTTGAAAAGTATTCAAATTAGAGGAGTGTGTTTTGTGCTGCCGTTATCCTGACTGTCAACATTTGACTTATGCATTCTTATGGCCTGGAATTTCTAAATTTAATCTAAAAATAAGGTTTAAACTCTAATGTTAGACATACCACTGAGGCCAAATCTTATTCATTTTCCCTTTTAAATGGCTATAATTGTAAACTCTGAATTCAAATACTAGCCCAGCATGTAGAATGTTGAGAAGGTGGCATAAGGTGTAAGAGCACAGAAATGGGTTAAATGTCTGTTCTGTAACATTGGACAAGTCACCTCACTGTGCCTCAGTTTCCACATCAGCAAGATGGGAATAAATTACCTGTCCATCCTCTTCCTTGACTGTGAGGCTCAGACGGGACAGGTTCTGTTTCCAATTAGATTATTTTGCATCTACCCTAATGTTTAGCACAGTGATTGGCATGTAATAAACACTGAAGAAATACTGTCATCACCATCAAATTTTAAAGTGTGGGAATGGCTTAAAGATGGTATTTTTTTTCAAAACTAGCATTTTGAATTCTGTATATTATTTGTAACACTGCTAAAATCCTTGGGATTTCTTTCAGTGTCTTTGAGATATATTTTGAATTGTGTTTTTTTTTTATTTTTATTTTGAGTGACTGAGTCCTGTCATATAGTGTGAGTCAGGGTGGGTAGATTCTTTGGTGCCATGTTGATACTAGCATTTTGGTAAATAACATGTTTATGTGCTATTTCACTTACTGTGTTATTAAAATGGTGGTTGTGGCTGAGTTTTGTGCCTGACTGAAAGACTTGAATATCCTGGCAATCTTGAGCAAGGTATTTAAGAGCAAAGGAAGACTGTGATTTAACTGTTCAACTACACAATAGTGAATTAGCTCTTTATGAGGTCAAGTGTCTCCAGTAATGAAAAAACCAATGCATGCCATCAACAATAATATTAATAATAATAATGATGATGACAGTGTTAAGTGCTTACTAATTATCAAGCACTGTTGTAAACTCTGGTGTAATTACAAGTTAATCACATTCATTCATTCATTCATTCAATATTCATTCAATAGTATTTATTGAGCGTGTACTATTTGCAGAGCACTGTACTAAGTGCTTGGAATGTACAATTCAGCAACAGATAGAGAAATCCCTGCCCAATAACGGGCTCACAGTCTAAATGGGAGAGACAGACAGCAAACCAAAACAGAACAAAACAAAACAAGTCAGCATCATCAAGATAAATAACAATCAAGGACTATACACCTCATTAACAAAACAAATAGGGTAGTAAATAATATTGGACACAGTCCCCATCCCAAATGGGGTTCCCAGTCCAGTTAGGAAGGAGGATGGGTACCAAATCCCCATTTTACAGAAGAGGAAGCTGAGACACAGAGAAGTAAAGTGACAGTGTCACACAGCAGACCTGTGGCAGAGCTGGGATTAGAACACAGGTTATCTGACTCTCAGGTCCATGCTCTTTCCACTAGTCCTCACTGCCCTTTTCTCCAATCTAAGCACATTCAACTATAATATTAGATGCTCATTATTATCTTTTTATAAATGTTCATGGGCTACAAGAAGTGTCACTGTGGGGTTCATAAATGAATTTCTAAAGCCATTAGGCACACAGATTTTATTAAAACCTCAACGTATGCATTGGTTCCATCATGTGTTTCTGAATGCCGTTTCCCCTTCCAACTTCTGTATCGCCAGCTCTAAGAACTCATTTTTTGCCCCTTGTCCAGCTCCCCTAACCTCACTGCCACTTTGAGTTATTGTGCAGTCAAGATTTCTATAAACTCACACAAGAAGAACACTTAGAGGAGAAACAGAGTACATTATATAGCTTATACTCACATATCCGGGATCAACAGCATTTATTAAGGATCTACTGGGTGCAGAGCACTGAAATACGCACTGGGAATAAATATTTATATATATATATATTAGAAATAAAAGACTCAGTTCAGACACTTGAGGAGTTTAAGATCTTTGGGGAGAGACAATTGAACAAAACAAAAGTAAATAGGTAAAAAAGGCAGCCCACAGACGGACATGGTAAAAGTGACAGTAGAAGACTGAATAAATTAATGAAAACAAATTAAATGAATAATTAAAAATAAAGACAATGAATATTCACAATATAAAGAAATAAATATTTACACAAGAGTGAAGATGGTTGACGAGATGATATGAACCCAGTTCCAATACTTACCTGCTTTCTGACTTTGGACAAGTGGATTATTTTTATCTGCGTCTCAGTTCCCATCTGCAAATTGGGGATTCAATACCTATTCCCTCTTGGTATTTAAACTGTGAGCTCCATGTGGGACCCCATTATCTTATATCTTCCCCATTGCTTAATACAGTGCTTGGCAGATAGTAAATGCTTAACAAAAATGATTATTTTTGTATTACTGTTATCATTATTATTATGTGGTGATGAGGAGGAGGAGGAAGGTGGGGATTAATCACTGGATTGGTTCTGTTTTATTTTAAAGTCTGGACACAGACTTCCTGGGTATGTCTCGGGAAAATATGGTTAGTTTTCTAAATTGAAGTTTTTGTTCAGAGACTGAGCCTGAAAGGGAGAATAAGGGAGGCCTCTTCATTATGTGGGTTGGTAGCTAGTGGGCAGGGAGACTTGCCTCCTGCCCATCCAGATTGGTTTGAGACCAAGAAACAAAGAGGAGGCTGTTTTAGACTAAACTGCATGCCAATCTTACAAATCCTCAGCAGTGAAGAGCAATGGCAGAACTAGTCAGAGTGAGAATGCAGTTGTGGAACAGATGGGACCCCTAAAATGACCAAACACCTTTAGCCTTTTTCCATCCCCTTCAGCGCCCAGCCCTAAGTATTCCAAAATTCTCACGCATAGTCCTCTAGCCCACCGCTGACCTCTCACCCACTTTCTGCCTCTGGCCTGGAACATCCTCCCTTTTTATATCTGACAGACAATCACACTCCCCACCTTCAAAGTCTTAATGAAGGCACATCTCCAAGAGGCCTTCCCTGACTAAACTCTCCTTTCCTCTTCTCCTGCTCCCTTCTGTGGTGCCCTGACTTGCTCCCTTTATACATCCCTCCTACAGCCCCTCAGCACTCATGTACATATCTATAATTGAATTATGTGTTAATGCCTATGTCCCACTCTAGACTGTAAGCTCATTGTGGGCAGGGAATGTGTCTGTTATAGTGTTACATTGTACTCTCCCAAGCTCTTACACACAGTAAGCGTGACTTAGTGGACAGAGCACAAGCCTGGGAGTAAGAAATAACCTGGGTTCTAATCCTGGCTCTGCCATATATCTGCTGTGCGCTCTTGGTCAAGTCGCTTCACTTCTCTGTGCCTTGGTTACCTCATTTATAAAATGGAGATTAAGAGTGTGAGCCCTTTGTGGTGCAGGGATTGTGCCTAACCCAATTAACTTGAATCTACCCCAGTGCTTAGAATAGTGCTTGGCACAGAGTAAGTGCTTTACATGTACCATAATCATAATAATTATTATTATTCTAAATATGGTTGACTGACTGACTGAGAGGAAAGAACCAATAAAAATACCTAACAGGAGGAAGAGTGTTTCAGTGCAAGGGCTTGGGGAATGGGCTCAAAACCTAAGAAGAAATAAGGCAGTACTTCACATCAGCACATCACTCCTCTTCACCCTCCCCCATTCCCTTGGAGGAAGGCCGACCCCCTTCCCCCTGGCTCCAAAATACATCACTTAACCACCGGTCCTGAGCAGGGGATCAGCAGCCCCCACCAGAAGTTGTTCATCAGATAGACTCCAGGGCCCACCAGGAACTGAGCTGTCAGTGCAAATCTGAAGAGAAAAACCCATCTGTGTGACTTCGGGCCCAGACTTTTCAGTGGCTCCCTGTTAAATTATGGCCCAAAATATGAACAACAAAGACCCTTTTCGTTGGACTGAATCAAAGCTGCTAACATTAGCACCAATAAGAAATATGTAGGGTAGGTTTGTTTTTTTCCAAAGAGACATGCAGACGAGAGCAATCAGAATAACTTTTCCATCCCGCTGAACCAGAGAATCGAGCTCATTGTCTTATCCCCTATGCAGGGCTTTGCTTCAATGACAATTTCAGATGGGCTCATTTCTTCATGTAGAAATGGAAGCTTCCTTGTGACTGCTGGTACTGGTACTTTGGCTCATCTACAGCTTCCGTACAATTTGCAGAGTCATCCTTGAATCTGAATCTTCTAAAAATCCTGAAATTCACAAATCTCAGAAAATGTATATCACACAAAACCCTTCTTTCATCTCTCAGGGCTTCAGTGCAAGTCCCAGTTGCAATCAACCACTCCTCCTTTTTTTATTCTTACTTAGAACTCTATATGAAAGAACACAAATACAAGAAATGAAAGACAGGCAAACATTCCCTCAGAGGCTGTTGTCAAAAAAAGAGTAAAAGCCTCAAAGATAGTTATCCGATTCAGGATGTTCTCCTGAAATTTACTTTCTTTTTCTGGATCTGTTCTTTTAATCTGTTGGGTTTTGTTTAAATGAAAAATTGGAGACTTATAATGAGAACCATATCTTCCAAAATTCGTGAATGTATACTCCTGCTGAAGACCTTTTATCAAATAGAGGAAACAGTACAAGTTATTACAGATGGTAGAAACTGAGATATACATTAGCGAGGGGAGAAAAAATAAAATCCCCCCTCCAACCCAACAGCCCTGTCTGTGATATTCAGATTAACCTCACTCTCCTGTCAAAAGTCCACAGGGGTCCAGTGGTAGGCAAGGGAACAGAATTCATTCATTCATTCAATAGTATTTATTGAGCGCTTACTATGTGCAGAGCACTGCACTAAGCGCTTGGGATGAACAAGTCGGCAACAGATAGAGACAGTCCCTGCCGTTTGACGGGCTTACGGTCTAATCGGGGGAGATGGACAGACGAGAACAATGGCAATAAATAGAGTCGAGGGGAAGAACATCTCATAAAAACAATGGCAACTAAATAGAATCAAGGCAATGTACAATTCATTAACAAAATAAATAGGGTAATGAAAATATATACAGTTGAGCGGATGAGTACAGTGCTGTGGGGATGGGAAGGGAGAGGTGGAGGAGCAGAGGGAAAAGTGGAAAAAGGGGGTTTGGCTGCAGAGAGGTAAAGGGGGGGGTGGCAGAGGGAGTAGAGGGAGAAGAGGAGCTCAGTCTGGGAAGGCCTCTTGGAGGTGGTGAGTTTTAAGTAGGGTTTTGAAGAGGGGAAGAGAATGAGTTTGGCGGAGGTGAGGAGGAAGGGCATTCCAGGACCACGGGAGCACGTGGCCCAGGGGTCGACGGCGGGATAGGCGAGACCGAGGGACGGTGAGGAGGTGGGCGGCGGAGGAGCGGAGCGTGCGGGGTGGGCGGTAGAAAGAGAGAAGGGAGGAGAGGTAGGAAGGGGCAAGGTGATGTAGAGCCTTGAAGCCTAGAGTGAGGAGTTTTTGTTTGGAGCGGAGGTTGATAGGCAATCACTGGAGTTGTTTAAGAAGGGGAGTGACATGCCCAGATCGTTTCTGCAGGAAGATGAGCCGGGCAGCGGAGTGAAGAATAGACTGGAGCGGGGCGAGAGAGGAGGAAGGGAGGTCAGAGAGAAGGCTGACACAGTAGTCTAACAGAATGAAAAAGAGCGCTTAGTACAGTGATCTGCACACAGTAAGCGCTCAATGAATACAATTGAATGAATGAATGAATGAATGAAGAAGTAGGCACAGTAAGGAACAGAAAATGTCAAAGGCTAAATTCCAATAATTTACTAATTCCACTATTTAGTATTTCCAAAAATCAAATCCATCCCATAGCCAATATTAGTTGCCAATAACTAATTGGAGGGGGTCCAGAAGAGAGTTGGAGTTGAGGAATTCGAAGCAGCGAGTGTAGAAGACTCATTCTAGAAATTTGGAAAGGAAGGGTAGGAGGGAGATGGGGTGATAACTGGAAGGGGCAGTGGGGTCGAGAGGTTTTTTTAGAATGGGGCAGACATGGGCATGTTTGAAGGCCGATGCAATATGTATGCAGATACGTATATGTAGAAACAGCATGGCTTAGTGGAATGACCACGGGCTTGGAAGTCAGAGGTCATGGGTTCTAATTCCGACTCCACCACTTGTCTGCTGTGTGACCTTGGGCAAGTCACTTAACTTCTCTGGGTCTCAGTTATCTCATCTGTAAAAATGGGGATCAGAAAATGTGAGCCCCACATGGGGCAATCTGATTACCCTGTATCTACCCCCGCACTTAGAACAGTATTCTGCACAAAGTAAGTGCTTAACAAATACCATAATAATAATTATTATTATTTTATACCTGTATATATCTGTATTTTATTCATTTATCTATTTATTTATATCAATATCTGTCTCACCCTCCAGACTTTGAACTCATTGTGGGCAGGACTATATCTGTTTGTTATTTTATTGTTCTCTCCCAAGTTCTTAGTACAGTGCTTAGCACACAGTAAATGCTCAATAAATAAGATCGAATGAATAAATGAATGAATGAACTCAATCGATCGATTAATCAGTGGTATTCATTGAGGGGTGACTGTGTGACAGAGCACTATACGAAGCGCCTGGGAAAGGACAGTACCACAGAGTTGGGAGGTGTGATCGCTACCCATAAGGAACTTAGAGTATACAGGGGGAGACAGACGATAAAATCATTCAGGGATAGGGGAATTATAGAGAAAGCTCCAGCTGATCTGCTTTGCCACTGGACTAGCTGGGCTCTGAGCTTTGTCTTATATGTTGTTTTCACATTTATATTATTTCACCTTTACCAATATGTTTGTTGCCTAACCCCTCTCCACCCTATTCTGAGATTGTGAGCCACTGGAGAAAAAAAAAATACAATGTCTAATTTCCAACCAAACATGTTTTCCAGTCCTTAATACAGTGCTCTGATTAAAGCAGACAGTAATCAATTGATTAATGGTACATATTGATTACTTACTGTGTACAGAACACTATACTAAGCACTTGAGAGAGTCTAATACAATATTCATGTAATTCTACTAGAGTAACTAATACTATTTTTATTCCTAGATGTAATGTTTTTGTTCATCCTGTTGTTACAGATGTTGGGGATCATTTATGAAGTGATTTGTCCCGGGTTCCAAAATGAAAATATGCCCAGACTAGGAAGAAGCTGACTACAAACTCTGGGTTAATCTGCTCTTCATACTCTCTCCCTGGATGCAAGTTTTAAGTGAAGAGGATAGTCCAATGTCTAATAATGCTAAGAGAGACCAAGAAGTCAGAAATGGAATAAGAGAGGGCAGTACACAGTTTGGGAGAATGACAGAATCCATGCCAACTTGGAATTAATAATAATAATGATAATATTATTAGTTGAGCGCTTATTATATACCTGGCACTGTACTGAGTGCTGGTATAGATACAAGAAAATCAGGTTGGACACAGTCCCTGTTCCACATAGGTTTCACATTCTTAATCCCCATTGTACAAATGAGTTAAGTGATAAAGCACAGGGAGGTTCATTCATTCATTCATTCAATAGTATTTATTGAGCGCTTACTATGTGCAGAGCACTGTACTAAGCGCTTGGGATGAACAAGTCGGCAACAGATAGAGACAGTCCCTGCCGTTTGACGGGCTTACAGTCTAATCGGGGGAGACGGACAGACAAGAACAATGGCACTAAACAGCGTCAAGGGGAAGAACATCTCGTAAAAACAATGGCAAAGGTGGAGGTGAAGTGAATACATGGCAATCTATGTGTTTATTTTAATTATATAGTGGATTTTTTTCCCGATGAATCCAAAATGTGATGTGAAGAACCTTAATTGGACAACATTTAGTATTTCAAGGTGGAAATAGGGTAAGTCAGGAAGGGAAGAGGCTGAGGAAGAAAGAAGAGAGCACACAAAAGAGGTCACCTTGGACAAATCCCTTAACTTCTCTATAACTTTACAAAGCTTAGCAGATGTAAACTTTATCAGAAATCTTTAGCCCTGAAAAACCCTCTCCCCACTCCCATTTTCCCTGTCATATTTACTGAGCACCCAATCTATTTTCTTTCTAATATTTGCATCACCCAATCTATCAGTCAAGCAATCAATGGCATTTATAGAGACTTTAATAAAAATAATGCTGTATTTGTTAAACACTTACTATGTGCCAGGCACTGTTCTAAGTACTGGGGTAGATAAAAGATAATCAGGTTGGACACATTCCCTGTCCCACAAAGGGCTAACAGTCTTAATCCCCATTTTAGAGATGAGGGAACACAGAGAAGTTAAGGAATTGTACAAGGTCACACAACAGAGAAGGGGCAGAGCCGGGATTAGAACCCACATCCTCTGACTCCCAAGCCTGTGCTCTTGCCAGTAGGCCACTGTGCTTCTCTGAGAGTAATAATAAGAATGATGATGGTGTTTGTTAAGCTCTTACTATGTGCCAAGCACTATTCTAAGCACTGGGGTAGATACAAGGTAAGCAGGTTGTCCCACGTATAATACATTTGGTCCACAAGATCCCTGCCCTCAAGGAGCTAGCAATCTAGTGGAGACAGCTGGGAAGCAACCGAGTTAAAGGATATGTTGTGGGGTTGGGAGTGAGGTGAGTATTTCAGTGCTTATTTCAGTAGGGAGAGAGAATAGGGCAGGGGGATGAGAGGTTAGTCAGGGAAGCCCTCCTGGAGGAGGTATAATTTTCAATCTCTCTGTTAAGAAAAAGAGAGTTGCAGGCATGAAGGAGGAAGTAAACAGGGAATCGACGGTGAGAGAGATGAGAACGAGGCACATTAAGTAGGTTGGTGTTGGAGGAGTGTAATGGGCAACGTGGGTTGTAGTGGGAGAGGAGTGAAGATAGGTAAGAGAGAGAGAGCTGGTTGAGCACCTCAAAGCCGGTGGTGAAGAGGTGAGGTGCTTCTCTTTGATGTGGATATGGTTGGGTAACTACCAGGTTTTATTAAGGAGTAGGACGATGTTCACAGAACAACTTTTATGAAAAATGATATGGAAAGGAGAGTGTAGTATGCCCTGGAGAGGGGAGAAGCTGAAGGCAGAGAGGTCAGCTACTGTTTGCAGAACAGCAATTTTTAGGTCAACTGAATCAAGGCGTGACATTCAAGAATTCATTGTCCTCTAGGAGTTGTCATCTACAGGAGGGTCTTCTCCCTCCAGACCACTCTTATGGCCAACAAGTTAGGTGGCCGTTCCTGACTTCATTTCTGGAGATATCACTGATGATCAGTTAATGCCCGAATGCTTTCCCCAAAACACACTTGGAATACTGAGACCCAAGCGTAATGGATAGAGCACGGGCATGGGAGTCAGAAGGTCATGGGTTCTAATTTCAGCTCTGCCTCTTGTCTGCTGTGTGAGCTTGGGCAAGTCACTTCACTTCTCCGTGCTTTTTAATCTGTCAGTGGTCTTTATGGATTGCTTACCATGGGTGGAGCACTGTACTAAAGGCTTGAGAGACACAATCCCTAAGCACTAGGTGCTTATAAGCTTTTGCGAGTCTCTTTTATCCGTAACTTGATTTTAGAGGTTTGGGTTAATTGTGGTAAATGGAAAATGCTTCTTTTTGAGTCCCACATTTTCTGAGGTGTGGAATAACCTCCTAGTTATGCCATAAATATGGTATTTGAGAAGCATTTTCCATTTTCTGGTCTATAATAGGCAACCTACATGAAACAAAGTCACCTTTATATATTGAATTGTGACTTGTGGCTTCATTTCTTGTTTGAATGCTAGTTAACATAGCTGAAGTGAGCTTGTTGCAGACTTTAATTTAAACTTTTATCCTGTAGGACAAATGTGATTCATCCCAATCTTGGCATTTCAGATTTTAGTTGAACAAAAGACTTGAGAACAAAAATCAATTACTAACATAAGCTTTCAGATGTGCCTGCTTTAAAATCTAATGAGTTTAACTCAGATAAACTGTTCAATTAATCAACTGGTCAATGTCATTTACTGAGAGGTTACTGCATGAAAAACACTGTACTAAGTACTTGGGAGAGTATAATACACTCGCATCAGTAGACACGATTCCTACCCATAGGGAGCTTACAGTCTAGTTGTTCTGTGTTTTTTCGATCAATAAATAAATATTTGAGTGCTTACTGTGTACAATGCACTGTACTAAACACCTAGGGAAGTACAATACAAGAGAGTTGGTAGACATGATCCCTGCCCATATTGAGCTCTTCATTTTCTGAACCTTCTTTTCATGTTCTTCCTCCAGAGTGAAATGCCATATGGTAGACACAGATGTACATCGTTTGGTGGATTAATGCAGTCTCGTTGAGAGCACATATTTTTATCCCTTCTGAGCTATTCTGCCTGTATTCCACATTTCAGATTTATACAGCTCTTTCATTGTATTAGGATTTACAAATTGCTCATTCACTTTTCCTTCTATGGCATGTGGGGCACAATTTGGCAACATCTTCGAGTGAAATCTATGACACATCGACACGTCAGAGTCTTGCTTAAGCCTCCGTATTCTCAGAAGCAAAAATGCCCATAACTGATAGCAGAACTCAAATGCATGAATAAATATACCGATTTCTGTTCAGTGTAAAATCACTTTTCTATAGGCCAGATGATGAATGCAACAGTTTTTTTCTTAAGAACATCGCACTTTTTAATGTGTTTTTTTTTACATTAGAATGTAGTACATAGAGACACCAATGTTCTCAACTTTTCCTCTCTGTGAGTTACAGGCTCAATGACCTTTTAACCTTCTGGAATTTAACCATTTCCTGATGCCTCTTAACAGTAATTTTCTTGTTGGGAAAGACTTTTCTAAGCTGATAGCATCTAAACAAGCTCGTACCTTAATTAGAAAAATTCTCCTATAAATATTTATGCTGCAGTGATTAGACCATTTACCAAATTCAACTGCCCATTATGGGTTAAAATGGGGAGCATTGTTTTGCATAGCCTAGAGTCTGAGAAGGTTTATAAGAGGGAGTTTTAAGCTGTAATTCATTTAATCAAATGACTGACCCCAAACCTCTGGAGTAGTCAGTAAATGTTAGGGAAAATTGACCTACTCTGTGGTGAATGCAGTCAGTATTTTAGGCTGTAAATTCTGGAATTCTCATTTTAAAAAAAAGATGAGTTAACTAGATGAAAATAAAAGTCAATGGTCTGAATGCCTTTTTGTAAAGTTTAGTTTATTATCTCATGGTAAAAACTGAGGCAATTTAGGAAGAAAGGTCAAGCAGTTTGGCCAGAGCTTATTAAGGCAGCTGTGACTTCACTGCTACAACCAAGGCCTCCAGTTTCACGGCCTCCTTCCAGGACGGCCCTGGTGCCATTACAACTTTTCCTGCTGTAAATGACAAATTTGAAAACTTGGGCTGGCTCCGATACTACTGTCAAATGCCACGGTGGGTGTAAGCTCGCTGTGGGTAGGGAATGTGTTTATTGTCATCTTGTACTCTCCCAAGGACTTAGTACAGTGCTCTGCACTCAGTAAGTGCTCACTTAATTAGATTGAATGAATGATTGATGCTAGTGGAAAGAGCACAGGCCTGGGAGGAAGAGGCCCTGGGTTCTAATTCTGGCTCCACCTCTTTTCTGCTGTGTAAACTTGGGCAAGTCACTTCACTTTTCTATGCTTCAGTTCTGTTATCTGCAAAATAGGGATTCAACACTTGTTCTCCCTCTTAGACTGTGAGCCCCATGTGGGACCTGACTTGTATCGAACCCAGCACTTAGTTCAGCTTAGTTCAGTAGAGAAGCAGGGTGGCTCAGTGGAAAGAGCCTGGGCTTAGGAGTCACTGGTCATGGGTTCTAATCCCAGCTCAGTCAACTGTCAGCTGTGTGACCTTGAGCAAGTCACTTCACTTCTTGGTGCCTCGGTTCCCTCATCTGTAAAATGGGGATGAAGACTGTGAGCCTCACATGGGACAGCCTGATTACTGTGTATCTACCCCAGTGCTTAGAACAGTGCTTGGCACATAGTAAGCACTTAGCAAATACCGAAAGTATTATTATTATTATTCAGGGGTCTCATGTAATAAGGGCTTAATCAACACAACAATTATTATTGTCATGACTAGAAAAATTAAGATTTACCACTAAAACATAGAAACTGTGTTGAGTTGCCCTCACAACTGCAAAAACTCCTCAGGCTGTGGCTATGGTTTAGAAGATGTATATACTGAACTTATGAAAATGTATACTATGGAAGATATGTGTGTGCATGTGAATATATGTGCAAGTGTGTGGGTGTGTTTATTTAAATAAAGTAAAATCCCCTTTTCTTTTTACTTCCCATCCCAGCTGCAGATTTCTTCCTAATTTCATTTTTGAGTCATGATTAATTCAAGTTTACAAAAAAAAATCACATCTCCCTTTGCCCTGTGACCTCCCAGCTGCAAATTCACCCACCCATTCTTCAGCTTGAAGCAAACTTTTAAAAGGTATTTGAAATAAAAATTACCTTACATTCAATCGTATTTATTGAGCACTTACTATTTACGACTCCTCCTCTCCATCATCATCACTATGATTACCCGTACATAGATGCCTAGACTTCCATCCCAACCTGGTTGTTCACCCTAAATGAAATAAAATATTGCATTCTAAATCCTTTAGTCTCTTGCTCTATTGCACCACTCATCCTTTTTTGGCCTTTTTAAGTAATGGCAATAAAATCAGTGAATTCAAATTCTCTCTCTTCACTTTTCTCTTTCTCTCTCTTCTCTCTCTCTTTTCTTTCCCATCCAGCAGCATGGCTAGTGGAAAAAGCACAGGCTTGAGACTCAGGGAAACTTGACTGCTCTGTGACCTTTAGCAAGTCACTTAACTTCTCCGTACTTCAGTTTCCTCATCTGTAAAATGGGGGTGAAATACATGTTGCTCCTACCTCTTGGACTGTGAACATTCTGTGGGACAGTATCTTGCATCTATCCCAGTGCTTAGTGCAGTTCCCAGCACATTCCAAGTGCTGAATGTTTATCATTATCATTAATAATAATGTTGGTATTTGTTAAGCGCTTACTATGTGCAGAGCACTGTTCTAAGCGCTGGGGTATACAGGGTAATCAGGTTGTCCCACATGAGGCTCACAGTCTTCATTCCCATTTTACAGATGAGGTAACTGAGGCCCAGAGAAGTTAAGTGACTTGCCCACAGTCACATAGCTGACAAGTGGTAGAGCCTGGATTTGAACCCCTGACCTCTGAATCCCAAGCCTGGGCTCTTTCCACTGAGCCATGCTGCTTTAACAAGGCTAATGCTAAACTGGTAAAGAAGTATTTTCCAGGCCTAAATTCGTTGTCAATTTCCAAGCAGCTAACCCTGGAAATATGATGGGTGGCTATCTCACTGTTCTTTGATTCTTTTATTTTGATGGAAGTTTTCAAAGTTTTGGATTTTAGGATCTGAATGAATCATTGGTGTGAGGAGATAGTTTGAGGTTCTAGTTGAGTGGCTACTGAAAGCCCTCACAAATACTCAACAAAATGGCACCCATGGTGACATCACATCCATTCATTCAGTCATATTTATTGAGCACTTACTGTGTGCAGAGCATTGTACTAAGCTCTTGGAAAGTACAATTTGGCAACAAATTGACAATCCCTACCCAACATTATCCCAATAGCACAGAATAACGTAATGATTTCAGATAAACCATTTTTCAGATATCCACCCAAGATCATTAAACTGTTTAATCTAGGTTTGTCTAGCCCTCAACTTGCTCCAGAACCTAGATATCCCCTTCTAGTCAAAGAAACTAGCTGTGCCAGCCTTTCTGGTGGACAGAGGAATGATCTGAGTGCTACTCACACAGCAAGTTTGGGAGGGATTGCATTTTCCCCATAGGTTCTGTTTGCCCACTACAGAAAATAACATTTATTGGATACTGGAATATGGATAGACCTCAAAGTTCCTGGCATTAAAGGAAGGGTCAAATGATGATTTTTAAAAAACAGAGTAACTGGTGTTCAATTCTGGAAACCTCTTTGAAGTGGTTTAACCAGAGACTCTATGTTTGGCTGTTAATTATGCGTTCCTTACCCTACTTAGGGAAAAAAATACATTGCTATCTGGGTTACAGATATTAGAGAGACACGTATTAGATAGCAAGCTATAAAGATGATAAGAAAAATTGAAATCACTATAGAAACAAACAATAGTTTTGATGTTGGGGGAATCTTCCATTAATACAGCAAAAAGCTAGGAATGGGCTGATATTTTAAAATGGAATTTGAATGAGGTTCATTAAAGTAGTTTCCTATTAATCTAACTAGTTTTAAGTAACTGTGCACAATTTTAGGAGGAACCATTCTATGGGTGAAGCACGGGAGCTCAGCTGCAACATCAAGAAACTTCAGTTGATCACATGCCGGTTGATCTACTTCAATCAAAAAGTCAGGAAGACTTTACGTGTTTGTCTGCTGTGTCCCCCTGAGCAAGTCACTTCATGTCTGTATGCCTCAGTTACCCCATCTATAAAATGGGGATTAAGACTGTGAGCACAATATGTCACATGGACTGTGTCCAACCTGATGATTTTGCATCTATCTCAGTGCTTAGTACAGTGCCTAGTACAGAGTAAATGCTTAAATAAATAAATAAATAAATAAATAAATAAATAAATAAATAAATAATTCCAATAGCCCACTGGTTGTTGAACTGGGAGGAAGTGGTTGTTGACCTAAAGTCCATTCACTATCCATTTTTACCCAGGACTGAAACTAGAAAGAAGGACACAAAAAAGGACACTAGAAAGAAGAGGAGGATGACATTCATCTGTCCTACCCACCATGTTATCAATCAACTTTCCCTCGTCGGTAGGATCAATCAGTCAATCAGTGGTATTTTTTGAGTGCTTACTGTGTGCAGAGAGTGTACTAAGCACTTGGGAGAGTACACTATAAGAGTTGGTAGACAAGTTCCCTGCCCACAGGAGCTTGCAGTTAGATGATCTGTGGAAAGGCAATAGTTAGCGAGGACATTGCTGTCACCAAACTATCTATCACTTGAGAGTAAGTCAAAAAATTATTTCCTCCAAGGGAGCTCATCTCCTACCCTTCAACAAGTAGACTTTGGAGACTTTCCTCGTAAAGCTGGCCAAGCTCTGTCTGGCTTTCACCAATAAAGGCGTGCATGGGTTTATGACATTCCCAAACTTTATAAACAACTTAGAATTGAAACTAGAGGAGATGGGGCACTGGAACATCTGGTCGACTATTACCGGCCCATAAAAGAGCTAGTTTGGTCTGGATTGGTCAGTTTTACCTGAAAAAGAATTCTGTTGTTGCGTGAAGAGTCATGTATACTTGCTGGAGAGTAGTCTGTAATCTGACCTGCTTGAAGTCATTTCAGTGCATTGAAATAATAGCAGAAGCCCACCAGGACTGAACCCTCCCAGCTCATAATGAAGCTCCAGTGATTCTCACTGTGGGAGTTCAGACAAACTGAATGAGGGGCACTCCTCTTTCCACACCCCCTCTTTCGGGCAGATTAATTCTGGCACTGACATTGCGGCTTCCAAATATGTGCCTTTCCGGGAATTCAACAATAGACTCCTTGATCTCATTCAGTTGGCTGTTCAGGATGCTTGCTATCCCTCTGCCTTATTTTTTTTTCCCCCTTGAACTTTTTACCAAGTGAATAAGGGAAAGAAAACTCTTCCAACCTGGAGAAAAATATTATCAGTTCAACGTGTTAATGAGCCGCTGGTTATTTTCATTCAGTCTCGAGGTCCAGTGGCCCTTCTTTGTTGTTTGGTTTTTCCAGCTGTAAAGCAAGAATGATCTTTTTCTATGTTCTGGGAAGTTCCCAGAGACGGTGTGAGGTATTGTTTATAAAATGCTTCGAATGTTTTAAAAGGGAGAAGTGCAAGACTTTGAAAAACAAAGCAGCAATAGTATATTTCTTTTCTAATAGAAGCCTGTGAAATTCTCTACTAGGAGAATTATACACTATATCAAGATTGCCAGCCTCTCACCAGCTAAGACCTGCAGATAATTAAATGTAGCCTTCACAAGATCTCCGCAAGTGAAGGAGACACTGTGAACTGAAAGAACTTGAACTGATAGCCGGTGATATTTATCCCATGCATTGTGAACTTTGATAAAAGATTAGCTTTCATTTAGCCTCTTCAAGGGTTCTTTTTTTTTCTGAAATGATTTACTTCCTCTAAAGAATAGCACCATCAGGGAACATCCAAAGGGATGGAACTATTTTCCTTAGAGGCAGCGTGTTTCTTTATTGAAGGCCACTCTGAGGGAAAAGTCCAGGCATAATGGTCTGAATGACATAATCCAAAAAACATCTCAGAGGGCAAAGTATCTTAGGTATTCTCTAAGTTAAATAAACTTCTTAATGAAATTATATTGACTTTTAGCACCATTTAATACACCCTAGCTACATTCTTTCTATTGGTGATAGCAATGTGTGGGAAACAAATGATTGATTTTGAGTCTCCCAGACATTCGTAAGAAATGAGGTGATTTCCTCATAATCAATAGCAATGTTATATGTCAGCAGCATAGAAACACTGGAGGAAGTTGTTAGGGGCCCAATTTTAGGGGAGGGTTTGAGGGAAAATTCCACTGAGGCAGGAAGCAGTGCAATTTGCTTGAGTCCAACCCAGAGCTTAGTACAGTGCCTGACACATAGTAAGCGCTTAACAAATACCATTATTATTAATTAGAAGACTCTGCAGAGGTAGACTAGGAGAAAGTGAGGACACTGCTTACTTTATGAGGTAAGTGTGGATAAAATGAATCAAAGAAACAATGAGATAGAGATAGCATAAAAAGGGAGTGGAAGAGATAGATGGGTAAGGGATGTACTTAGGACACGGGCAGGAAATGAATACACTGATGATGGGTTCACCTTCAAAGCCTTTTTTAAAGCACATTTCCTATAGGAAGGCTTCCCTTGCTAAGCCCTCTTTTCCTTTTTCCCCATTCCCTCTGAGTCACTTTTTCACTTGGATTTGCACCCTTTGTTCCCCGGATCGCCCCCAACATCTAGGTAAGATTGCATTATCTGATTGGCAGATGTTTAAAATGAATCAGATCTTGCATAACCACGCAATTTAAGTGTGATTGAACATAAATCTTGGGAATTAGTGAATAATTGGAGCAGTACTGTGGCCCTGTGGAAAGAGCACAGGAGGGGGAGTCAGAGGACCTGGGTTCTAATCTCAGTCCCACCACTTGTGTGCTATGTGACCTCGGACATGTCATTTAACTTCTCTGTACCTCAATTACTTCACCTGTGAAATGGAGATTAAGACTATGAGCCCTATGTGGGACAGGAACTATTTCCCACTCAATCGTGCCTAGTAAGTACAATCCATTGATAGATGGATTGATTTTTCTTGTATTTACTCCAGCATTTAGTACAGTGCCTGACTCGTAGCTAGTGCTTAACAAAAGGGAAAACTGATCCTTTTTAAAAGGAAATGTGGAAAGCAATTCACCTAAGATGTCTTTATATGTTATCGAGCAGCTGTAAGTGTCAAACAAACCTAACCATTAGATGTGCAACAGATGTTCTTAAAACAAAAATAAAGGAGAGAACCCGGGGAACTGTTGCAATAATTTTTTGCCAAGAAAAAGAACCTTGGAAAATAATTGGAGTTGTCATAGGTAAAAAATGTTTTATGGAAACTAAAGATACATTCATGTACCCCTTAATGGAAGGGCTTAAGTAATATTTTGGCTTCCTTGCTCCTCCCAATTATATTGTTTCACTAAATTTTAAGTTATTTCCTCAATGATAATCCATCTGAATAATGAAATTACAATTTTAATATCATGTTTCTATTGTGAGAAGATGATTTTAGAATGGCAAACCATCCAATCCTATATTTTGAGGATACATAACTTACTGAAGATATATCAACATCAGGCATGTCTACATCTATGTCTAAGGTTCCTCTTGAACTTGTGTCCCAGAACTTGTGTCCCAGTTAGAGAAGGAAAAACCACCAAACTTAACTTTGTCATTCAGTTTCATCTGGATAAGAATTCCTCTCCATCAAAACTCCACTCCACAAATCTGAGAATGTACCCAAGCTCCTTGGCCTGCGTAGATTTGAGAAGCCTGAAAAACCAAAGTGAAAATAGAAAAGAAGTTATAAATGGACTTTTTCCTGAAAGTTTGTAGTAGAAATAAAAAGTCTAAAAGTGATTTTCAGTAATCCTCCACCATGGAAGCTAAAGCCCAAAGAGGAATTGAGATCCTTTCCAAACATGAAAGTCTGACCCTTACCTCCAAATGTTCAGGAAGTCATCACCACAAAACCACCAAACCATGAAAAATGCAAAAGCCCCTGGATTTTTTTGGTGATCATGCAGAATTCCATAGGCAAGAAGAGGCTTTACTGCCACAGGACTCCAAATATACCATCAGAATCATCATATTCAAAGAGAAAGATGAGAGAGAACTGACTGTGGAAACTACCAGAATATTGCACACCTGTCCACTGCTTGCAAGTTACCAGCTAGAGTTCTGAACAGTCCAATGGAGGATATAATGAATCATGCAACTCTCTGAATCATTACATGTCTTCGAAACAAAATGAGGGACAGCAGACATGATCTTTGCAACAGGATGGGTACAAAAGGGCCTAGGACAGCACTAAGATGTCAGAATTGTTCTTGTAGACTTTACAGAGTCCAATGCCCTCAGGAGATTTGCTGGCTATTCCATCACCATATAACCAGTCAGGTCACTGATACTCCTGTCTGGCCCTTTGTGATCCTTTCCTCATTGCCCACAGAGTAGAGCAGGGCTGTATAGTAGGTGCAATCTTGTCCAAACTATTCCATGCCGTGTGACTTGAAGGTGCAATAAACGCTTAATGAGGTGCTTTACACAGAGTAAGCGTTCAAGAAATGATTGAATGAATGAATCTGGAAAATTCTGTTGAATACATTTGCAACTCCCTGAAAAACTCTTCCAACTCAACAGGCAAGGAGCTTCATAAAAAAAATCTTTGAAACAGTCATCCAGGAACTGCTGTTCCCCAGTGATTCGGAGGCACATACCCAAGAAGATGTACAGATAATTATGAACAATTCAAAGAATTAAAGATGCTGTGAACTGAATAAGCCTGAAGAAAATCAGCATTTAGATTCATTCATTCAATAGTATTTATTGAGCGCTTACTATGTGCAGAGCACTAAACTAAGCGCTTGGAATGTACAAATCGGCAACAGATAGAGACAGTCCCTGCCCTTTGACGGGCTTACAGTCTAATCGGGGGAGACAGGCAGACAAGAACAATGGCAATAAATAGAGTCAAGGGGAAGAACATCTCATAAAAACAATGGCAAATATATAGAATCAGGATACCAAGCCACCTCTGGAAATTCCTACAAAACCAGAGATACTTACTGATGATGGAGAGGACCTATTGCCAATTCTGTTATCGAGAACTTTACCATCCAGCAATACTTGGCTGCACACAGTAAGCACTCAATTAATAATATTGATTGATTGATTATAATAGAAAATTAAATCAAGAAAATCAGCAGGTCCTTTAGGAAAAAGTCAGGGAGGCCTAGTGGGAAGGACAAGGGCTTTGGGGTCAGAGGACCTGGGATCAAATCCCAGATCTTTCATGTTTCTCCATCTACACCCACTCATTAACTCCTATGGTTACACCTACCATCGTTATGTAGATGATTCCCAAGTCTACATCTCCAACCCTGACTTTTCCCCTTCTGTGCAATCTTGCATTCCCTCCTGCCTTCAAGACATCTCTAATGGGATGTCCCGCCAGCCCTTCCAACTAAACATTCCCAAAACTGAACCCCTTATCTTCTCACCTAAACTCTGTCCTCCCTGTTTTTCTCATCATGGTAGAATATACCATTTATCCTCCGTTTCACAAGCCCTTAACCTTGGTGTTGTTTTTGATTAATCTTTCTCATTCCACCCACATATTCAATGTCACCAAATCCTGTCAGTTCTATCTTCATAATATTGCTAAAATCTGCCCTTTCCTCTCCATCCAAACTGCTACCATGCTGAACCAAGCTCTTAGCCTCAGAGAAGCACTTAGAGAAGCTTAGTGGAAAGAGCACGGGCTTAGGAGTTAGAGGGCATGGGTTCTAATCCAGGCTCCACCATTTGTCTCTTGTGTGATGTTGGGCAAGCCACTTAACTTCTCTGTGCCTCGGTTACCTCATCTATAAAATGGGGATTAAGACTGTGAGCTCCTCATGGGACAATCTGATTACCTTGTATTCACCTCAGTGCTGAGAACAGTGCCTGGCACATAGTAAGCACTTAAATGCCATAATTATTATGATTTTCCTATCCCGCCTTGAAAACCGCATCTGCCTCCTCCCTGACGCCCTTGCCTCCTGTCTCTCTCGACCCCAGAAGTATGAGCTATGCAGATTATTTTTCTAAAAAAATTTTCAGTCCATATCTCTCCACCCCTGAACAATCACCAGTGTTTGCCCATCCACCTCTGCATCAAACAGAAACCCCTTACCACTGGCTTTAAAGAACTCAATAAGCTCACCCCCTCCTACCTCACCTCACTGAACTACTACAGCCCAACCTATACATTCTGCTCCTCTAGCTCCAGCTTATTCGCTCAGCCCCAATCTTGTCTATTTCACCATCAACCCTTTTCCCACATCCTTCCCCTAGCCTGGAACTATCTCCCTTTCCGTATATGCCAGGCAGCCACTCTCCCCATGTTAAAAGCATTATTAAGGTTTTATCTCCTCCAAGATGACTTCCCTGAGTAAGCCCTTTTTTCCCCCACACCTGCATCTGTGAACTTTGGGTATCTGATATTCATTCCACCCTCAACTCCAAGGCACTTATGTACAAGCAGCATGGCTCAGTGGAAAGAGTACGGGCTTAGGAGTCAGAGGTCATGGGTTCTAATCCCAGGTCCGCCACCTGTCAGCTGTGTGACTATGGGCAAGTCACTTGACTACGCGTTGTCTCAGTTACCTCATCTGTAAAATGGGGATTAAGACTGTGAGCCCCAAGTGGGACAACCTGATTACCCTGTATCTACCCCAGCACTTAGAACAGTGCTCGGCACATAAGTGCTTAACAAAAAAAAAAAACAAATATAGTTGAATTATATATTATAAATTATTGATTAATACTAATGTCTGTTTACCCCCATACTGTAAAGTTGAGGGCAGGGAATGAGCCTGCCAACTCTGTTGTGTTTTACCCGCCCAAGTGCTTAGTACAATGCCTGACTGATTTTATAATTGATTGTCTGCTGTGTGACCTTGGACAAGTCACTTAACTTCTCTGGCCCATAGTTTCCTCATCTTTAACATGGGGATTAAATCCTACTTCCTCCTACTTAGATTGTGAGTCCCATGTGGGCCAGGGCTTTTATCCAATCTGATTATTTCATATCTATCCCAGAGCTTAGTACAATACTTGGCTGATAATAACAATAATAATAATAATGATGGTATTTGTTAAGTGCTTATATGTCCCAAGCACTGCCCTAAGTGCTGGGGAGGATACAAGGTAATCAGGTTGTCCCACATGGGGCTCATAGTTTTAATCCCCATTTTACAGATGAGGGAACTGAGGCACAGAGAATTTAAGTGACTTGCCCCAAGTCACACAGCTGACAAGTGGCGAGCCAGGATTAATAATAATAATAATAATAATAATAATGTTGGTATTTGTTAAGCACTTACTATGTGTCGAGCACTGTTCTAAGCACTGGGGGAGATCCAGGGTGATCAGGTTGTCCATTGTGGGGCTCACAGTCTTAATCCCCATTTTACAGATGAAGGAATTGAGGTACAGAGAAGTGAACTGACTTGCCCAAAGTCACACAGCTAAGTGATGGATCCAGGATTAGAACCCACAACCTCTGACTCCCAAGCCCGTGCTTTTGCCACTGAGCCACGCTGCTTCTCAAACCCATGATATCTGACTCCCAAGCCCGTGCTTTTTCCATTGAGCCATGTTGCTTCTCTATATACCTGATATACCATAATAATTTGTGGTGGTATTCATCAACATCAGTGGTATTTATTGAGTGCTTACAGTGCACACAGCACTTACTAAGTGCTTGGGAGAGTATACTACAAGAGAGTTGGTTGTCACCTTCCCTGTTCACAGAGAGCTTACAGTCTGGATTTATACCAGGTGGCAATGGCCAGGCAACTAGCTTCAAATTGAATGAACTTACTCCAAAGTTGTAGTAATTCCCAACCTTTTAATTGGCTGTAAGACTTAGAACCAGCTCAGAAGGTATGTCCAGACTTCTCAAGCATCTTGGTCTTCAGCATCTGTGTACTATACTCAACATCAGTGATATAACATCACCAGCTACAAGGACCTGCAATATGGATAGCTCACATTGCAATATGCAATATGCCTTGATGTAGTGTTCAAACCAACACAGATTCGATGGGGTGGGACTTGGAAGGAAAATAATTGATAATAGAATCCCAAGAGTGCTTCATAACAAACCAAAGTGGGACATTCACAAGTAAAACACAGAATGAAGCCCAATCTCAAATAATGTACTCTAGCAGCAACTGATCAAAATAGTAGCTCTTCCACAGCAGCTTGGGTCAAAAACCATGATTTATTTGAAATTATGGTCTGGACTGGCAAGTGACAGAAAAATTGATGCAGTATAGAACAAGCTTTC
Source organism: Ornithorhynchus anatinus (assembly GCF_004115215.2). Taxonomy (NCBI): domain Eukaryota; kingdom Metazoa; phylum Chordata; class Mammalia; order Monotremata; family Ornithorhynchidae; genus Ornithorhynchus; species Ornithorhynchus anatinus. Next base: position 151,607,488 of record NC_041729.1, on the reverse strand, counting down.
TGAACACGTGGTGAGGAAGTATTGTGGGGGATTTTATGGTATACGTACTATGTACCAGGCACTGTACTAAGCACTAGGGTACAAGGTTGGACATAGTCTATGTCCCATGCGGGGCTCAGAGTCTTAATCCCTATTTTGCAGATGAGGTAACTGAGGCACAGAGAAGGTAAGTGACTTGACTGAGGTCACTCAGCAGGCAAGTGACAGAGCTGGAATTAGAACCCAGGTCCTTTCACTCCCAAGCCCATGCTCGTTCCACTAGGCCATGCTGCTTAGCTTTTCATAGTTATTTTCAGCCCCACTTGCCTGCTTCAATACAAAGAGAAATTCTATTCTATATGTATGTAATTTCCTTCCTTTACAACTAGATGACTGAGATAACTAGGAAATAAAGATGTAGCCCCCAAACTAACTGGGTGGTAATCATCAAACCTAAAGTTTCAGGATGGAATACGAGTGACCTCTGGATAGATTCAGTCATTACTATGAATTAATAAATGATAATCATTGAGTGTTTGCTTTGTGCAGAGAACTGTACTAAATACTAGGAAGAGTACAGTGCAATCAGTAGAAGCAATCCCTGGCCTCAAGGAGTGTACTGAATGAATGAATGAATGAATGAATGAATGAATGAATGGTCAGGGAGACACATTAAAATGGATAACAGGTAAGGGGAGCAACAGGATATAAAGAGATGGTCTTAAGTGCTATGGGGGTCGGGTTGGGGTGAGGAACTAAATGCTTATGGGGTAGGATTGTGTATAATCCAGGCAGTAGGGAAGGAAGATATGGTTGGGAGATGAGAGCTTAATAATGTTGGTATTTGTTAAGCACTTACTACATGTAGAGTACTGTTCTACATTGTCCCATGTGAGGTTCACAGTCTTCATCCCCATTTTGCAGATGAGGTAACTGAGGCCCAAAGAAGTTGAGTGACTTGCCCACAGTCACACAGCTGACAAGTGGCAGAGTCGGGATTCGAACCCATGACCTCTGACTCCCAAGCCTGGGCTCTTTCCACTGAGCCACGCTGCTTCTCTAGGCCAGCTTAGCCAGGAAGGCTTCCTGGAGGAGATATGATTTTAGTAATGCTTTGAAGGTGTGGATATAGTTGGTCCATCAAATATATGAGGCGGGAGTGCCAGGCAAAAGGGAGGGCATGAGCAAGATGGTCAATAGTGGGTGAGGCAAGAGAGAGGGCCAGTGAGGAGGTTGGTATTGGAGGAGTGAGGTGTGCAGGTTGGGTTGTAGTGGGAGAGGAGCAATGATAAGTAAAGGGAAAAGATCTGATTGAGTGCCTTGAATCAGAGTTTCTGCTTGATGCAGAGATGGTGAATGTGTAACTATGAAGGTATTTGATGAGCAGGGAAACATGCCCAGAACAATTTTTAGAAGAATGATCTGGACGGCAAACTGAAATACAGGCTGGAGAGGGGAGAGACCGGAGGCGGAGAGGTCAAAGGGGAGGCTGATGCAGTAGGCAAGACATGATATGACAAGTGCTTGAACCAATGTGGTAGCAGTTTGCATGCAGAGAAAGGAGCGAATTTTGTGGCTATCGTGGAGTAAAATGGACAAGATTTTGGGACTGATTGAATATGTGGGTTGAAGGAGAGAAACGGAGTTAGGGAAAATGCCACATTTGTGGGTTTATAAGCCAGAACGGATGATGATTTTGTCAAAAGTAATCAGAAAGTCAGGCGGAGGAGAGAATTTGAGAGGGAAGATGAGAAACACAGTTTTAGACATGTTGAATTTGAGGTAACAGCGAGACGTCTCAGAAGAGATGTCCTGAAGCCAGAAGGAAATGTGAAACTGCAGGGAAGGAGAGAGGTCAAGACTGGAGTTGTAGTCTTGGGAGTCAACTGCCTAGAGATGGTAGTTGAGGTCATGGGAGTGGATTAGCTTCCCAAGGGATCGGATGTGAACGGAGTGACTTGAAGGAGACTCAGAATTGAATCTTGAGGGACTGTCAGGGATACCAGGCGGGAGACGGAGGAGAAGCTGATGAAAGAGACCAAAAAGGAACAGCCAGAGAGGCAGGAAGGGAATCAAGAGAGGATAGGATCTGTGAAACCATGTTTTATTAGGGTTTCCAGGAGAAACCAATCATCTAATCAGTCAAACAATGGCATTAACTGAGTGCTTACTGCGTGCAGAGCACTGTACTAAGTTCTTGGGTGAGTACAGTTCACCAGAGATGGTAGAGTCTTTCCCTGCTTCCCTGTGACAAGCTTACACATTTTCAAAGGCTTTTGAGAGATCAATAAGAATTAGAATGGAGTGGAATATTTTACATCAGCAAGTAGAATATTGAGGACTTGAGAAAAAGTAGTTTCAGTGGGGTTAAGGAGACAAAATCTACATGGCAAGGGGTCTGGATGGGAGTTGGAGTTGAGGAAAGGGAGATTGAGGGAATAAATAACTCATTAAAGGAGTTTTAGTCAGAATGATAGGAAGGAGATGGGGTAGTAGCTGGAAGGAGCAATGGGGTTGAAGGACATTCTTTTTTAAGACAGAGGATACGGGGGGGGGGGTGTCTATTACTATCTGTGAAAACTTTAAAAAATAAATTTCTGTTATTGCTCAATTTAATTATTGATTGATACAGATGATTCCCTTGAGAAGCAGTATGGCCTAGTGGAAAGAGCACAGTCCTGGGAGTCCAGAGATCTGTGTTTCAACCCCAAATCTGTCCCTGGCTTGTTTTGTGATTTTAGGCAAGTCACTGCAAATTCTGTGTGCCTTATTTTCCTCATCAGTAAAATGGAGATTAAATAGCTGTTCTCCCTCTTCATTAGACTGTGAGCCCCGTGTGGGGCAGCAACTGTGTCTGATGTGATTATAGCATATCTACCCTGGCACTTAGACTAGTGCTTGGCACCTAGTGGATGCTTAACAAATACAATTATTTTTAGTCCTCGTATTATGCGCACCGTCCCTACTTTCCACTGGCGAATGACAAGACTTCTGGGTATGTCAGTTGAAATGAATTCATATATTCATATATTCATATATTCACAGGGAAGCAGAATGACGTAGTGGATAGAGCACGGGAGTCAGAAGGTCATGGGCTCTAATCCCCGTTCTATCACTTGTCTGCTGTGTGGCTTTGGCAAGTCACTTCACAGTGCCTCAATTACCTCATCTGTTAAATGGGGATTGGAACCATGAGCCCCATGTGGTACAAGGCCTGTGTCCAATTCAATTTGCTTGCATCCACTCCAGCACTTAGTACAGTGTCTGGCACATAGTAAGTGCCGAACAAACACCATAATCATCATAATTATTACATATATTCATTTTTACCGGTCTTCTATGAGCAGCTGGAACTTTGTGATTTTAAAGCTCACACTTTCTTCTGGCTCCTTCTTGGAGCAACAATTTGCATTAGTAGCTTTAGGAAGAGGCATCATGTGAGTCAGTAATTCCCCTTTGTGGAGGCCTGGGTGACACCTCCTAGGCTTCCCAGTGGATTGACCTAAGTTTTGGTTCTGGCTCAGGTCAAGGCCACATCTCCTGTTCCTGATGTTCCAGCCCTAAATTCTGGCCTGAAGCCAGAGTAACCAGAAAGAAGCTCTAAATATTTTGTTTCTGGGCCAAAAGTCTACCTCTTATTGTCTCCCAAGAGCTTAGTCAGGGGCTACGCACACAGGATGCACTGTAGAAAAAGCACTGATTGATTGTTTCCAACAACCGTTCTCAATACCCAGAAGCCCCTTGAGGCCACCCTGACTGTTGGGCATTATGGGAAGACAGTTTGCCAAGATACTAAAAAGATGTGAAGATCTTGATCAGAGTTATGAAAAGCAGATAGGATAGAGGACTCCAATATCCACTGTTGTGTGTGTCACGTTCCGAAAGCCAAGAATGTGCTCGGGGAGAGTAATGGCAGTGCTAAGGTGCAGCCCAGTGGTGCGTGCCAAAGGAATGATGGAGCCTGAAGGGGTGGTTCATGACATGCTATCAATTTAGGCAGTAGAATGCCTGTGAGCCTTTCACTGCCAAAGAATGTGGGTGCAGTATTGGGAAGCTCTGAATATGCAGCTGGCGACGTGGCCGGGGGTGGGGAGACTTGACGGTGGGGCTTGGGTGGGGGTTCAACGATCAAGCTCAGATTTGGTGAAATAATAATACTTCCTGGCGCTCTTCCAGTGCTAGAAGTCAAGATCTCTGATGTATAATCCTAGATTTGATGTGGAACTGTGGGGTGGCATGGGTGAAGCCATTTAATCTTCTTGTGGCTTTGCCTCTCAGTTGGTCAAATATTCATTTACCACTGGTGATTTTCTAAAAAAAAAGGACTTGGTCAGCTCAAACAGACCTGCCCATCAAACCCAAGAGGCTGTGCTAGCACCATCTATAAATAGAGATGAGTGAAAATATTAGGCAGGTTAAACTCAAGACTATTCCCTAAGACCTTTAGAGGTTAAAATTCCATTTGGAATTTATTTGTTTGGTTTCTTTCTAATTGGTGAACTTTTGGGGCTATTTTAAGGACATTCTTCACCTTCCAGTTCAGGGATATTCTGTTTAGCATAAAGTCACTGCTTCATTGATCTCACATTTAGGTTAGGCTTTTTTTCGGCTGGGACTAGTCCTGTAATTCTACTTCAGTTGATCAATTAATATTTATTGAGCACCTATTGTGTGTAGAGTACTTTATTTAAGCTTGAGAGAGTACAATAGAATTAATGTACAAGGGTTTAAGTATAGCATAGTGCCCTTTGTGACCACTCAATAAATATCATTCCTACAGTGACTCTGGGTCGCTGGGCTTTGGTAGAGGGTCGCAAAGTGTTTTCAAAATCCAAGGATCTCACAAATTCTAAAACTGTCATGGTCTCAACTCCTTTGTTTTCCTCCTAAACTCATGGATTTTGTGATTTCATAAAGGCTGTTCCATATTTGGTCTTAAAATATCCATCATATCCATCTTTAATTAAACAATTAAATAAATCATGAATTCAATAATTAATCATTTAAAGGCATAATTAAATAAACATAGATGAAGTGCTAAAATTAAAATCTCATAGTCATTGAAAATACCCTCTAGGGATGTACGGGAAAAATCAACAAGAAATATAATACTGTACTACAGTGAACTGGACAAACTCCACTCAATGTAGAACTACTTCTGGGGTTTTCAGATGGGCCCATTTCACTCTTGCTAATTTGCAAGGAAGTCTTGGGTGCATTATAGCCAAGAAGAAAGGATTTGTATTAAAACTTCAAGAACTGAGTATGGGCACAATGGGTCCAATTCAACGGTAAGCCAGGATAAGAAAAACAACTTGTTGGGAGGGAAATGTTCTTTCCTAGGCTCCGGTGCTAGTAATTACCTCTGCTGGACAAGCACTTTAGTCCCAAGAGAACATTTTATTAACCCTGACTCACCATGTAGTTCCAATATAAATACACCAAATAAAAATAGGCTAGTACATTAAAGGAAAATATCCCAGTTTTGGACAAAGTGGCTTGGGAAAGTTAAAGATCAGAAGGGTGCAGTGTCCAAGGTGTATAATTTTTTTTCTGTATTTCAGCACCCAGCTAGCAGTGAGCAATCCTCATCTTGCATTACTTCAGTCAGAGCTGTAGGCTTTCCCTTCTAGATTGTGAGCTCATTGTGGACAGGGAATGTGTCCACCAATTCTCTTGTACTGGACTTTCCCAAGTGCTTAGTATTCATTCATTCATTCAATCATATTTATTAAGTTCTTATTGTGTACAGTGCACTGTACTAAGCTCTTGGGAAAGTACAATACTACAATGAACGGTGACATTCCCTGACTGCATCGAGCTCACAGTCTAGAGTGGGGGGAGACGGACATCAATACAAATAAATAAAATGACAGATATATACATAAGCGCTGTGGGGTTGGGATGAGGGGGAAGACCAAAGGGAGCAAGTGAGGGCGATGCAGAAGGGATGGGAGAAGAGGAAAGATGGGGCTTAGTCTGGGAAAGCCTCTTCCCAGTAAAGTGTTCTGCACACAGGAAGTGCTCAATAAATACAGTTGATTGATTCCTTCTGGAAATGAATATGCTGAGGAGACCCACAGTTGAGAATGGCACGATTGCAAGAGCAATAAATATATTACTATTTATAAGACAACAATGCTTTCCTATCCGGGAGGGATGATTGGGCTACAAGTCATTCAAGCTCCTCTCTGGATTTCAGGAATGTAATTAATTCATCTGGAGACAAGTGAAGGAAGGAATGGAAACAAAGGGAGAGATAGAAAATTGGGCCGCAGACTTAGAAAGCACCCTAGTCTAGTGGAAAGAGCACATGGGACTGGGAGTTAGGAGTACTGGATTTTAGTTCCGGCTCCGCCACCTACCTGCTGCTCGACCTTGGGTAAGTCACTCAAATGCTTTGTGCCTCAGTTTCTCATCCATAAAATGGAAATAAGATACCTACTACCCTTCCCTTTTAGACTGTAAACCTCCTGTGGGACAGGGACTGTGTCCAATCTGCCTTGTATCTGCCCCAGCATCTTGCGCAGTGCTTAGCACGTAGTAAGTACTTAGCAAATATCATTATCATTATTATATAGAAGCATATGACAATTATAGCATACACTCAAACTTCCTAGTTCAAGATTGAGGGGAAACTAAGCCCTACTTCTGAAGCTGTAGCTACTAAAAGTAAAATTGAGAGCTATACTTTCCTTTCAGAGGAGACAGGGCTTTTCCCAAGAGAATCAGGATGGGAGGCTATATATCCTAAATGGAATAAACTCTTGAAGTCACTCTAGATATCCACCCCACACAGATTGGCTTCCTGTTCTTAACTGAAATTTTGGGGGGAATGGGATTCCCCACTTCAATTCATAAGCCCATCCTAATATCGACAGCAGTAGCAGTTGAAAAACTCTTCTTCATGTCCAGTCTTTCTTGGATTCCAGTCCCCCTTCTACTTTGGAAGAACGATCATTCTACAAATAAGAACATCTCAACCTAGGCTGAAAAGAGATTATAACAACAAAAGCAGAAAAGGCAAAACGCCACCACCTCAATAAAATTCCGGAACATCATGGGTTGTGATTTGATGAAACATGCCAAAAAGTTTCTATCCCACAGATCCTGCTTCTCCTGGAGGGTGAAAATAGACAGTGCAGAACCCCAAGGAAAAAGAAAAACAGAAGGAAAACAAAGGAAAATAATGTACCCAAGCATTTTCTAACCTCAAGAAAGGATTGTTTTTAGAGTCTCTTCCAATTTGAGGTTCGATTCAAGACAGTCTTTAATATACCCTGCCTAATACAGCACTGCCTAGTTTTCATCACTACTTCTGTGTTTATTCAGTTCCCTGAGGAATATTTCGAGATGGGTGTGGTCAACTTGAAAAGACAAAGTTTGTAACAGAGTAGAAAAATCACAAAATCCATGTGAAGATTAGTGGAAAACAAAGAGTGAAGAAGAGCTACAAGGAGAAAACAAAGATTTAAAGTTAGCTTTGAGCCTGGCTCCCACACTATCAAATGAATTGCCAAGAAGCCCTAATATGAAGAGGTGAAAACGTATTTGTGATGAGTGAAGGTGACATCCACTTGGCTTCCCTAAAACATTTGCTCTAAGGTGCACTCTTATTTGCAGACAAACACTGGAATTTTAATGCCCGTTAATATTGCAATCATAATAGTTTTAACTACAATATTTTTATAGATACATTACAAAAAGTCTGTTTACCCAGAGTAGAATTGCCATTTACCTCATCCCTTCATACTGCTCTCCTAGCTCTTGTTAGGGGAACAGGCACAGTTCCCAGACAGAAAACTGCGGCTCATAATTTTTCCAGTAGCATCTGGTGTTTTGGAAGGAGCCCATTTGGATAATTTTGCAATACGGTTAATTTTCTTGCCCAAATCTTTTTTTTCTATCAAAATCAGAGGGTAGATTTTCACAAGAAGAGAGAGAATTGTTCAGAATGAGTCCTTAAAGCATAGGTATCCATAGCCATATCTTGTTTCATGGTACTCTCCGAAGCGCTTACTACAGCCCTCTGCAATGCTCTGCAATGCTCAATGTAAGTGCTCAATGAATATGATAGATTGTTTGATTGACTGATCCATGACAGCTGGGCTCTGAGCAAGAGGCAGAATAGAGAGTCCCATCAGTCCCTGGTCAGACATCTCTTATTGTATGAAAATATATAGCTCCCAGCCCAGTTTTCTTTGACTCCTTGGATTGAGGAAACCACAAAAACATGAAAATGAAACCAAAAACAAAAACTAAAATTACCCACAAAATGGATTTGCTGAACATCTACAATATTCTTTGATTTTTCAGAGGTGGGATCATAAATGGTTCCTCCTCTAGACTGTAAGCTTCTTGTGAGCAGGGAACATGTCTACCAACTTTGTGTTTAGTGAGCGCTTACTATGTGCATAGCATTGTTCTAAGTGCTTGGGAGAATACAACAATAGACAGTCAGATTCCCTGCTCACAGCTAGCTTACAGTCTAGAGGCAGAAGACAGATGTCAATATAGATGAATAAATTACAGATATTTACATACGTGTTATAGGGCTGGGAGGGGGAAGCAAGTCAGCAAGATGCGGAAGGGAGTGGGAGATGAGGAAAAGTGGGGCTTAGTCTGGGAAGGTCTCGTGGAGGAGATGTGACTTCAATAAGGTTTTAAAGATGGGGAAAGTGAGTGTCTGTCAGTTTTGAGGAGGGAGGGAATTCACGGTTAGAGGCAGGAGGTGGGCAGGGGATCGATGGTGAGATAGGCAAGATGAAGGCACAGTGAGGTTAGCACTAGAGGAAGAAAGTGTACAGGCTGGGTTGTAGAAGGAGAGTAGTGTGATGAGGCAGGAAGGGGAAAGGTGATGGAGTGCTATAAAGCCAATGGTGAGGAATTTTTGTTTGATGTAGAGGTGGATGGGCAACCACTGGAATTTTTTGAGGAGTGGGGTGACACGTCCTGAACATTTTTGTAGAAAAATGATCCGGGCAGCAAAGCGAAGTATGGATTGGAGTGGGGAGAAACAGAAGGCCAGGAGTTCAGCAAGGAGGCTGCTGCAGTAATCCAGGCGGGAGAGGATGAGTGAAGTATTAAAGCAGTGGCAGTTTGGGTGGAGAAGAAAGGCAGATTTTAGCGATGTTGTGAAGATGGAACCAAAGGATTTGGTGATGGATTGAATATGTGGGTTGAATGAGAGGAATCAAGGATAGCTCCAAGGTCATGGGCTTGGGAATCAGGAAGGATGGTGATGTCATTCACAGTGTTGGGAAAGTCAGGGGGAGAACAGGGTTTGGGTGGCAAGATAAGGAATTCTGTTTTGGACATGTTAAGCTAGAGGTTACAAGAGTACCCTAGAGATATCTTGAAGGCAAGAGGAAATGAGAGCCTGGAGAGAGGGAGAGAGATCAGGGCTGGAGATGTAGATTTGGGTATTATCCACATAGAGGTGGGAGTTGAAGCCATGGGAGAGAATGACTTCTCCAAGGGAGTGGGTGTATATGGAGAATAGAAGGGGACACAGAACTGAAACTTGAGGGACCCCCACAGTTAGGGGGTGAGAAGCAGAGGAGGACCCCACAAAGGAGACTGAGAATTAATGGCCAGAGAGAAAAGTGGAGAAGCAGGAGAAGACAGTGTCAGTAAAGCCAAGGTTGGATAACTTTTCAAGGAGAAGGGGGTGGTCCACAGTATCAAAGGCAATTGAGAGGTCAAGGCAGATTAAGATGGAGTAGAAGCCCTTGGATTTGGCAAGAAGGTGATCATTGGTGACCAATTCTGTTATAATGTACTCTTCCAAGTGCTTAGTATAGTGCTCTGCACACAGTAAATGTTGGTTACTATAATTGACTGATCAATTTCCTTTTTTGAAGAATACACATAAATCTGATAGGGTTTTCCTATCTTTGGAATTAAAGAGAGGAAACTAACAAAGAGTGTTGAGTGATGTGAAGCGTCAGAATGATGACATTTGGGATGTGGTTATTTTCATTATGTACCACACTTTGGACTCTCTTGATGTGAGCCCAAAGTGAGGAGTCCCTTATAACTCAGATCCACAATTTTGTACGCTTTACTAATCGTTGCACCAAGATTTCCATAGGGAACATGACCGGTAGGGACAAGGAAGTATGAAAGGGTCTGAGCAAAAATTAATAATTGCAACATTTGTTAAAAATTTACTACAGATGGTAAGCTCCTTGTGGGTAGGAATCATGTCTACCAACTCTACTATATTGTACTTTCCCAAACAGATTAGTACAGTGCTCTCCAACAGTAAGTGCTCAGTAAATACCATTGTTAGATTAATGTATCAACCACTGTACTAAGCACTGGGATAAATACAAGTTAATCAGGTGAGAAATCAAACCTGTGGCTCAGGGGACACACAGTCTACGAGGGAAGGTCAATGGTTATTTCATCCCCATTTTACAGATGAAGAAATTGAGGCAAAGAGGAATTGAATGATTTGCTCAAGATCACAAGGCAGGCAAGTGGTGGAGCTGGGATTAGAGGCCAGGTTCTCTGATTCCATAGGGCTTTCACTTTCCACTAGGCGACACTGCTCAGATCGAACATCCGACCAAGTTATTTAGAGGGCGAAAGTCATCCCAGTTTTCCAGGTGGGGCTAATGGAAGTTTAGTGTGATAGGATATTGTGTAGTTCTTTGTATCCTTCATTGCTGGACGCCATGGTGTGCTCCAGTCAGAATGGTCTTTGATGAACCGATGATTCCCAGGTCATCTGGAAATAGTGCCGCAAAGCGACGTAGACCGACTGACCTTTGGGATATAAAAATTCCTAGATCATGAATCCCAAGTGGAGCAGGAAACGTGTCTGATCTTTTATGTTTGAATCTACCCCAGTGCTTAGTACAGTGCTGGGCACGTAGTGCTAAATCGATACTATGTCTCAGAGGTACTATTTAACTGAAGATCAATTTGTAATTCCAAATTGTACTTTGAATTTTTTTTTAACCTGGTCCTTCACTTTCCATTTAAAGACTAGCACTTATGTCATCAGTGAAATAAAGAGAAGCAGAGTGGCCTAGTCGATGGAGCATGGTTTTGGGAGGCGGGGGGACTTGGGTTCTGATCTCATCTCCCCCACTTGTCTGCTGAGTGACATTGGACGAGTCACTTCACTTCTCTGGGCCTCAGTTACTTCATCTGGAAAATGGGGATTAAAATTGTGAACCCTATGTGGGACGGGGACTGCGTCTGCCCCGATTACCTTCTATCTTCCCCAGCACTTAGTACAGTGCCTAGCCCAGAGTAAGGGCTTCACAAATACCATTAAAAAAAAAAAGAAGCTTGCAGTGTAGTGAGGAGCTTCCTTCCAGTCGAGTGGGAGAGACGCAGGAGAAGAAAGTCACAGCTGCAGGGCCCACTCCCCAACTCTGGGGGAGGCTTGCCCTGCTCCGGGTTGCCTGTCGTTATTATTCTCCAGAGTTTCCTGGGCATCAAGGGCAAAGCCACTTCTGGGAGTTCTGCCCATTAAGAATAGCTGGGTACAAGTGCTGGACACCTTAGGTGGGGGCCTGCGTTCAGGGGCACCTTCCTGTGTCTCCCTGCTCCAGTCTATTCTTCCTTTTGCTGCCCGGCTCATCTTCCTGCAGAAACACTCTGGGCACGTCACTTCCCTTCTTAAAAACCTCCAGTGGTTGCCTATCGACCTCCGCACAATACGAAAGGTTCTCACTCTAGGCTTCGAGGCTCTCCATCACCTTGCCCCTTCCTACCTCTGCTCCCTTCTCTCTTTCCACTGCCCACCCCACACGCTCCGCTCCTCTGCCGCCCACCTCCTCACTGTCCCCCGTTCTCGCCTATCCCATCGTCGACCCCTGGGCCACGTCCTCCCACAGTCCTGGAACGCCCTCCCTCCTCGCCTCCGCCAAACTAACTCTCTTCCCCTCTTCAAAGCGCTACTGAGAACTCACCTCCTTCAGGAAGCCTTTCCAGATGAGCCCTCCCTTTCCCTCTGCTCCTCAAATCCCGACTCTGACACTTGTCAGCTGTGTGACTGTGGGCAAGTCACTTCACTTCTCTGTGCCTCAGTTACCTCATCTGTAAAATGGGGATGAAGACTGTGAGCCTCACGTGGGACAACCTGATGACCCTGTATCTACCCCAGAGCTTAGAACAGTGCTCTGCACATAGTAAGTGCTTAACAAATACCAACATCATTTACTATCCACACCAACACTATAGTCATTCCTTCATGCAGATTCTCAGTTCTGAGGTCTTCAGGACTGAATCAAGGCTCTTCCATTAATTACCATAGGAGCTCTATCTCCATCACCACTTTGCCCCCCACGTGTCCCCATAATTCTTCTCTCATAATCAACCCACCCCTACCTACACTTAACTCCCATTTGTTGGGCAAAATTTGGAACTGCAAAGTCAAAAAAGGGAAAAACAGGTCCAAATCTTAAGGTTACGACTTAAGATCTACTTTAAATTTGCCTGAGTGAATAGTGAAAAAAAAAAAACCTCTAGCAAACTGATATCACATCTTTAAATGGCTAGAGATCTTTGAAAAGGTAAACAAGCAGAAGGATAGAGGAGTACCAGCAGAAATAATATAGGCATCATTTCAAAGTGCCTCCCATCCTCTAACTATGGAAATCCCTCAAGGTTCAATTCTGAGTCCCCTTCTATTCTCCATTTGCACCCACTCCTTCGGAGAACTCATTCTCTTCCATGTCTTCAACGATCTTCTCTATATAGATGATTCCCATCTACCTCCCCAGCCCTATCCTCCCTACTTTTCTGCAGTCTTGTATTCCCTTCTACCTTCAGGACATTTCTACTTAGATGCATCAAAGTTAACAAGTCTAAAACAGAAATCCTCATCTTCCCACCCAAAACCTGTCCTACCCCTGACTTTCTTATCACTAGAGACAGCACAACTATCTTCCCTGTCTCACAAGTCCGTACCCTTGGCATTATCCTTGAGTAGTCTCTCTCATTCAATCTACATATTTAATCTGTCATCAAACCCTGTCAGTCTTACTTTCACAACATCGCTAAAATCCACCCTTTCCTCTCCATCTAAACTGCTACTATGCAGATCCGAGCAGTTTTTTTTTAAATGGCATTTGTTAAGCACTTACTATGTGCCGGCTCTGTTGACTACTGCAACAGCTTCCTCACCGACCTCCCTGCCTCCTGTTTCTCCCCACTCCAGTCCATACTTCCCTTTGCTGTCTGAATCACTTTTTGAAAAAAGCATTCAGTCCATGTTTCTCCACTCCTCATGAACCTACAGTGGTTGCCCATCCACCTCCGCAGGAAACAAACTCCTTACTATCAGCTTTAAAACACCCAGTCAGCTTGCTCCACCCCCTTTCACCTCGCTGATTTCACATTACAATCCAATCTGTATACTTTGCTCCTGTAAATACCAACCTACTCACTGTTACTCACTCTCACCACCTTACCCCGTCCTTCCTCTGAACTGGAACTCCTTCTTCCTTCACTGTACAACAGATTACCACTCTCCATAACTTCTAACCCTTATCAAAATCATATGTCCTTCAAGCCACTTTTGCTGACTAAATCTTCATTTCCTATACTCCCCTTCCCATCTGTGTTGTCCTTGCACTTAGATGTATACTCTTCAAGTACTTGATATTCACCCAGTCCTCAACCCCACAGTGCGTACACACATATCTGTAATTTATTTTAATGTCTGCCTCCCCCTTTAGACTGTAAGTTCCTTTGGGCAGGGAATGTGTCTACCAACTGATTTATTACTCTCCCAAGCACTTAGAACAGTGCTCTGCACACGGGCAGTGCTCAGTAAATTCCAATGATTGATTGTTGAAATGTTCTTTAATAAAGGTCTTTCCCAGAGGCTTGTCAACACTCTGATCAATTTCTATATCATCTTCTTCATAAGAATGTAGTTCCTTGTAGGAATGAGCTTTTTGTTTCTTTTGTACTTACCGACTATTTACTAGAAACACACTGATTCAGGAAGTACTCATTAAACTGTCATTACTACTCTGGGATTTAAGGAATGTTCCAGGATGGCTAAATACTGACTAAAATGATGGGAAATCTGGATAAGAAGAACTACTCTTCAGATGGAGAAATGGAAATAATATTCTAGCCTAGGTTATATTTAAAACTTGATAAGTGATCTGAAAGGGGAAATTTGCAGGAAATTTCCATATTTGTACGTGATGCTAAATTCTTCTGGGTGTTATATCATCATGCAGATAAGGTTAAACATGGGAGACCTCATAAAGTTGACTGAATAGATCAGAAATAAAAATAATGATAATAATAAGGATGATGGTATTTGTTAAGTGCTTACTACATGCTAGGCACAGTACTAAGCACTAGAGTGGATACAAGCAAATCAAGTTGAACACAGTCCCTGTCCCATCTGGGGCTCACATTCTCATCCCCATTTTACAGATGAGGGAACTGAAGCACAGAGAAGTGAAGTGACTTACTCAAGGTCACACAGCAGACAAATGGCAGAGCCAGGATTAGAACCCATGACCTTCTGACTTCCAGGTCGTGGTTTATCCACTACACCAAATGAACATCAATGGGAGCAAATGCAATGGATTTGCAACTTTAGAGCATAGCCGATTTTGTAAAACACCTGTATTTACATCTGGTCTTGGTTCTCCATATCTTTGACCATTAAAGAAATTTCTATTGGCATAGAAGCTACAACTCCGTGATGATGAGTGTAGATTTATCAATAGCATGTCAGAAAACTCATCTTGGAATCTTTATTAACTGTTCTTTTAAATTGTTCATCTAAATTATCAATTGATCAATGGTATTTATCAAGCACTTACTGTGTGCAGAGCACTGTACTGAGTCCTTGGGAGACTGCAATACATATCATTGAGAGACATTCATTCAAACATTCTTGTTGAACACTTACTATGTGCAGAGCATTGTACTAAGTGCTTGGAAGATATGTTCCCTCCCCACAAGGAGCTTACAGTCTAGAAAGGGAGATAGATGTAAAAATAACTCTCTCTGCCTCCTATATATCCATTCTCTTTTCCCATTACACCACAGCTCATACCCTTAATTCTTCCCTAAACTCATCTTTTCACTATGCCTCCTTCCCAACTCATTCATGCAATTATATTTATTGCTTACTGTGTGCAGAGCACTGTGCTAAGTGCTTGGAAAGTAAAATCTGGCAACAGATAGAGACAATCCCTACCCAACAACGGATTCACAGTCTAGAAGACAGTCTCGAACTCTCATGCCTCCACCTGAGAATAAGTGGTGGAAAGTGAGATCCACCAACAGACACCTAAGGTTAGCTTGAAATGATAAATATGGTACAACGGGTTAAGAACACATAGAAGAGGAAAATACTAGAATTGTTTTTCAGGATCCACAGTTTCCAGCAGGAAGATCCAGAGTTCAATAGGAGTAGTGGATAGAGCGTGGGCCTGGGAGTGATGGGAGTTCTAATCCCTGTTTTGCCACTTGTCTGCTCTGTTACCTTGAACAAGTCACTTTACATCTCTGGGTCTCAGTTACCTCATCTGTGAAACGGGGATTGAAACTGTGAGCCCCATCTGGGACAGAGACTGGGTCTAACCCGGTTTGCTTGTATCCACCCCAGTGCTTAGTACAGTGCCTGGAACATTGTAATCGCTTAGCAAATTCCACATTTAATTTACATTTCCAGGCTAATGAGTAGATGGAAAGCTTGCGGCTCTGTACTGCCAGTATATCCCTCTAAAATGGGGTAAGATAGGGCAGAAGGACCATCAAGGTACCATAATTGTAGGTAAGGAAGGGGAACGGCAGCTATCTCTTCCTCCAGCCTCGATTCTCGGTTGACAGAGGGGTCACTGAGGCCCAGTGTGCCCAAAAGGCACAGCTGTACCTTCAGCTTGTCTCTAGTGGAACAGGTCAAGGCAGGAACCCCAAAGTGGCACAATGTCTGGGGGAGCAATGGGGACTGGAGACATCTTTACAAACAATTAAATAACTAACTTCATATTTCCACCCAGAAAAAAAAAGAATAAGTCCCCTTTAATGGCTAAAAAATAAACAAATGAAAGTTGCCAAGTTACTTGTAATCACAAGGCAGCCACATTGCCATGGCGATGGAGACACACAATAGACATTGCCTAGCAAGAGGATGAACTCTACTCCCTTCCATCACTAAAGTTTTTTAAAAGCAGGAGGAATGCTAGTATTTATAGAATAACTTTCTTCTCTGCAGGAAAAATATATTTCACAGATTGACATGGTTACATTATCTGCCCTCAGCACTCATTGCAGAGCATATTTGTATTCATTTGTTTATATTTTGTCTATGTATTTCTTAGAACATCCAATTATTTGTTTAGCTGTTTTGTCCTGTTGCGTTTGTATTGCTTCTTGCTTTCTATTTGTTCTTCTTCCAGCCTATGCTATCTGTAAATAATTATTGACTGTCTCCCATATTAAATTGTAAGCTCCTTAAAGCCAGGGAAATGTGTTTCCTGCTACTGTTGTACCCTCCCAAGTGTTTAGTACAGTTCCCTGGACTCAGCATGACCTAGTTAAGTACCGCTGAATGATTGACTGACAACCCCTGGGTGACAAAGAAGTCCTAGAGATCTTGTACCAGTCAACCATGTCATAAGATGTTAATAAGAAAGCTGGGACCTGAACATAGGCTTTGATGGGCAACTCACAGTTCTAATCAACAAATTGCCCAGGTACCACTTTATAATCCTTAAATCCTAGTTTACCTCTAAATATGTTGAATTCAAGAAACCATGTAATAGAAAATAGCTGGATAGTAATAATAATAATGTTGGTACTTGTTAAGTGCTTACCATGTGCCAAGCACTGTTCTAAGTGCTGGGGTAGATACAAGGTAATCAGGTTGTCCCACATAGGGCTCACAGTCTTTATCCCCATTTTACAGATGAGATCACGGAGGCATAGAGAAGTTAAGTGTCTTGCCCAAGGTCATACAGCTGACAAGCGGCAGACCTGGAATTAGAACCCATGACCTCTGACTCCGAAGCCATGCTCTTTCCACTAAGGACTGCTTCTAATCAATCCTAACTTACCTCAGTGATTTCCTACTACACACTAACTCACCTTTCACTTTTCTAACACCAACGTACACACTGTACTTTGATCTCATCTCTCTCTCTGCTAACCCTTTGCCCACATCCTCCATTTGACTCAAAAATCCTACCTTCACCATTTCATAAATGACAGACCTCCAGTCTGCCCACCTTCAAAGACTTATTAAAATCACTTACTCTTCAACTAAAACCCAGCCCGCACACTTCATTCATCTAATGCTAACCTTCTCACTTCACCTCAATCTCATTCATCTTGCCACCCATATCTTACCTCTTGCCTGGAACACCCTCCCTCCTCATATCAGACAGATAATTGCTCTCACCCACTTCAAAGCCTTACTAAAGGCCCATCTCCTTCAAGAAGCCTTCCCTGACCAAGACCTCCTCTCCTCTTCTCCCACTCTCTTCTGCTTCATCCTGACTTGCTCCCTTCTTTCTTCTTCCCTTTCAACTCCACAGCACATAAGTATATATCTGTGTATATATATATATATATATATATATATATATATATATATAATGTATTTGTTCATTTATTTATTTATGTATATTAACATCCCTCTCCTGCTCTAGACTATTAGCTCTTGTGGACAGGGAATCTGTCTGTTTGTTGATATACTGTACTCCCCCAAATGCCTGGTACAATGCTTTGCACAGCACAAAGTAAGCACTCAATAATTAGTACTGAATGAACCTCTTCTCCAAGAGGCCTTCTCTGGCTAAAGCTTAGTTTCCTCCTTAGCCACTCCCTCTGCATTGCTCTTACACTTTGATTTTCTTTCTTTTTTAAAAATGTTGGTATTTGTTAAGCGCTTATTATGTGCAGAGCACTGTTCTAAGCACTGGGGTAGATACAGGGTAATCAGGTTGTCCCACGTGAGGCTCACAGTCTTAATCCCCATTTTACAGATGAGGTAACTGAGGTGCAGAGAAGTTAAGTGACTTGCCCACAGTCATACAGTTGACAAGCAGCAGAGCACGAATTTGAACCCATGACCTCTGACTCCCAAACCCGTGCTCTTTCCGCTGAGCCATGCTGCTTCTCTATATCCGTAATTTATTTTAATGTCTGTCTCCTCCTCTAAACTTCAAATTCTTTGTAGGCAGGGAATGTGACTACCATCTCTGTTGTACTGTACTCTCCCAAACAATCTGCACCCAGTAAGCATTCAATAAATTCCATTAACTGATTAACTGTAGAGATCAGCTCCTACATGAGAAAGTTAAGTCATGCCTTCACAGCCTGGCGTACTGGATAAAGAATGGGTCTAGGAGCCAGAAAGACATTCATTCATTCATTCATTCAATTGTATTTATTGAGCACTTACTGTGTGCAAAGCACTGTACTAAGTGCTTGGAAAGTATAGTTCAGCAACAGATGGAGACAATCCCTACCAAACAATGCGCTCACTGTCTAGAAGGGGGAGACAAACAACAAAACAAAACAAGTAGACAGGCATTTACTACCATCAAAATAGATTAATAGAATCATAGATGAATGCACATCATTAATAAAAAAAGCAATAAATATGTACATATATATACAAGTGCTTTGGGGAGGGGAAGGGGCTAGAGCAGAGGGAGGGAGTAGGGACAATGGGGAGGGGAGGAGGGGCAGAGAGAAAGGGAGGTTTCAGTCTGCAAAAGCATCCTGGAAGAGGTGAGTTCTCAGTAGGGCTTTGAAGAGGGGAAGAGAGTTAGTTTGGCAGATGTGAGGAGGGAGGGCATTCCAGGACAGTGGTAGGATGTGGGCCAGGGGTTGATGATGGGACAGGCGGGAATGAGGCACAGTGAGGAGGTTAGAGGCAGAGGAGCAGAGAGTGCAGGCTGGGCTGTAGGAGGAGAGAAAGGAGGTGAGGTAGGAGGGGGCAAGGGGATGGACAGCTTTGAAGCCATTAGTGAGGAGTTCAATGGTGAGGAGTTTTTGTTTCATGAGAAGGTAAATAGGCAACCACTGGAGGTTTTTGAGGAGGGGGGTGACATGTCCAGAGCGTTTCTGCAGAGAGATAATCAGAGCAGTGGAGTGAAATATAGACTGAAGCTGGGAGAGACAGGAGGATGAGAGCACAGAAAGGAGGCTGATGCAGTAGTCCAGTAGAGATATTATAAGAGATTGTACCAGCAAGGTAGCAGTTTGGGTGGAGAGGAAAGCAAGGATCTTGGCAATGTTGTGAAGGTGAGACCAGCAGGTTTTGGTGACGGATTGGATGTGTGGGGTGAATGAGAGAGCAGAGTCAAGGATGACACCGGGGTTGCGGGCCTGTGAGACGGGAAGGGTAGTAGTGCCTTCCACAGTGACAGGAAAGTCAGGGAGAGGACAGGGTTTGGGGGGGAAGACATGGGATCTAATCCCAGCTGTACCACCACACTACTGTGTGACCTTGGGCAAATCACTTCACTTCTCTGGGCCTCAGTTACCTCATCTGTAAAATGGGGATAAGACCGTGAGCCTCATGTGGGACAGGGACTGCATCCAACCTGATAATCTTGTATCTACCCCAGCGCTTAGAACAGTGCTTGCCACATAACAAGCACTTAAAAAATACCATTATTACTATTGTTATTATTACATTTTGGTTGGTCATGATCCCATGACCTTTCAGAAAATTCTTTGGTAGCCGCTGTGGTCTCTGTCCACATTAGCCACAAAATTTTTCAGGATCCATGTAGCACCTGTCTATTTTATGGTTGACATAAGTTGTCCTCTGATTGGAAACTTTTAGAACTGAAGTATTCTAGTCAAGTTAGAATCAAGAACACTTTTCCAGCAAGTCAGAGATGGTGAAGAGACTAACCTCCCTCAGATCTCTGCCCCATCAACTTCCTCTGGAGAGTGGCTTAGTGGAAAGAGCACAGGCTTGGGATTCAGAGGTCATGGGTTCTAATCCTGGCTCCGCCACTTGTCAGCTGGGTGACTTTGGGCAAGTCACTTCACTTCTCTGTGCCTCAGTTCCCTCACCTTTAAAATGGAGATTAAGACTGTGAGCCCCAAGTGGGACAACCTGATTACCTTGCATCTACACAGCACTTAGAAGAGCACTTGGCACATAGTAAGCGCTTAACAAATACCATCATTATTATTATTAACTTTCAGTATAATCATTAATGGTATTTTCGTCATCATCAATGGTATTTATTGAGCTCTTACTGTGTGCAGAGCACTGTACTAATTACTCGTTCTAAATATAACAAGTCGACAAATTTGGAAAATAGTAGCAGAAATATATACCAGGAGATGCAGGCTCTGATCCCAGCCCTGATACTGCATCCAATCTGATTTGCTTGTAATCCCCGCCCCCCAGTGCTTAATACAGTGCTTGACATATAGTAAGTGCTTAGTAATCACCACAATTATTATTATTACTGTCCTGCTCTGTGACCTTAAGCATCATTTTCCTTATGTGTGAAACAAGGATAAGACACTGACTCATCCTAAATCTCTTATTATGTACCCCACCTGGGGCAGGGGCTGGTTCTGATCTGATAATCTTGTATCTGCTCAGAGTTTAGCACAGTGTTCAATGCTTAACAAGTAATTACAAATATCTTTTTTAAAAAAGAAAGCTAAAATAAAGATGGAAATGCCCAGGTATCAATCACCAGTACAGCAATTGAGCAATTAATATTATTTGCACTATTCAAAGTATTGAAGGTATTCCCTACTAAGCCCTCATTTCCTCTTCTCCTATTCCCTTCTGTATCTCCCTCGCACTTGGATTTGCTCCCTTAATTCAGCACTTAGGTACTTAGTAACTACTTGTTTACATTAATGTTTCTGTCCCCTCTAGACTTTTTAAGCTCGCTCTTATTTTTTTTAATGGTATTTGTTAAGTGCTTACTATATGGCAGTCACTGAACTAAATGCTGGGGTAAATACAAAGTAATCAAGTTGGACACAGTCCATGTCCCACATGGGGCTTGCAATCTTAATCTCTATTTCATAGATGAGGTACTTCTCTGGGCCTCAGTTCCCTCATCTGTAAAATGGGGATTAAGATTATGAGCCCCACGTGGGACAACCTGATTCCCCTGTGTTTACCCCAGCGCTTAGAACAGTGCTCTGCACATAGTAAGCACTTAACAAATACCAACATTATTATTATTATTATTATTACCTGAGGCATAGAGAAGTGAAGTGACTTGCCCAAGGTCACACAGCAGACAAGTGGCAGAGCTGGAATAAGAACCAAGTCAACTGAGAATCTTTTTGACTCCTAAAACCGTGCTCTATCCATTAGGTTACGCTGCTTCTCATATCATCATCATCATCATCAATGGTACTTATTGAGTGCTTATTGTGTGCAGAGCTCTGTACTAAGCATTTGGGAGAGTTCAGTAGAACAGTCGGTAGACACATTCCTTGACCACAGCAAGCTTACAGTCCAGAAGGGAAGGCAAACATTAATATAGAGAAATAATTTATAATATACAATTTGTAGATATGAATTAAGAAATAGGATTGGGTGACTGGTAGTGAAGGAATCATTCTGGATACTCAATTTCATTCAATTGTATTTACTGAGTTCTTACTGTGTGCAAAGCTGTGTAGACAGTTTCTAGAAACATGAAATGGGTTTTCCTTTTCTATTCTGAACTTAGTGTTTGATCAAACTCCAGTCTATTTTAGTCAGGCAGTCAGAGCCACAAGCTGCATCCCCAGAGTTTCCAAAGAAACATGTGACTACACACAAATATACAGGCAAGTGATTTTGCAATTCTTAGACAGCTCAACAGCTAGTGAGCAGCCATCTATTATGAATGATTCTTCCCTTTGGATCGAACGCTCCAAGGAAAAATCTGGTCAATGCAGAGAGTGGTTTAATTGTCCTGAAAAATTGCCCTAAGACATTCTCTTGAGTTTATTTCAGAAACTGTGGTGTATCTCTTGGGAAATTTTCCAGAATTTCCTTTCCAAATGAGGCAAACTATATGGGATGGAGTAGAAAACACAATTTGATTTTTCAAAATACACTCTTTTGGGGCTGTGGCTCTTCTTGAACATAACAACAAAATATTAACATTTTTCTAAGCCAAAGCAGTGAGGCACTCTCTGAGCCTCAGGGCTTTCTACCCACCTCTCCAAATACTGGTTTTTGTTACATTTTTAATATATCACTTGTCTTTTTTATTCTTTTAGTCCTATTTTTTAGATGCTGGATGCCTCCCACTTTGCTTGTGAATCCTCACAAGACAGAAACGGTAGCTAAATCGATCTACTCTGGCGTTTGAACAGTTCTCCTAAAAATTAAATACTAATGACTGTAATAATAATGATAATGATTATGATGATAATAATAACTGCAATCATCTCTTTTCACAAGCCACTAAATGACCTACCGACTTACAACTGATATATATTTTCACCCTCTGAGAATCTGGTTTGCCTCAGGACTCAAATGTGGACATAGGAAATAATGCAAAATATCCATCTGTTCATCTGAAATTAGAACAGAGAGTCAAGACAATTGAGTTATTGTTGAACTGACTCAATGGCCATTACTCTTTTTTACTAGTCTCCCCAGTGTTTCTAGAATTCGTTCTTTGAGTCGCACCTGGCCTTGTGGCTTGGAAAAGAAGTTCAATGTAGATGATGATCCATGACTTTCAGCACTTAATTAATGAGTCCGTCCATCTCTGGAATGGGGAGATTATGTTCATTCTGTGCTCTATGCTCACCCAGGGCAAAAAGGTTATCTCTTCATCTATACAATTGTTCCTCCTCAAGAGTTTTACTGATTGTGGGGTGGGAAAATAATATAGTGGCTAGATTTTCTAACTGAATAGCTTCAATTATGCTTAGGTTAATCTTTTCTTTTGTTAAAAGAAGCTTGGGACTTCATAAAAATAATAGTTTTTTTAAGCACGCACCATGTACTAAACTTGGTACTAAATACTTTCTTTACTGTCTTATGCAGTTGAGTCATCTCTGAAGCATAGTAATTCCATGGACACCTCTCCCAGAATGCCCCACTCTCCATCTGCAATCATTCTGGTAATGTATCCATCTTTTCTTGGTCAAAATCTAGAAGTCGTTTACCATTGCCTTCTGCACAATATGCTTGTCTCCACCCTTGACTCTCTCCCATACCGCTGATGTCCAGCACAGGTGAGTTTGGACTTGTAGCAGATTGCCTTCCACTGACTAGCCACTGGCCAAGCTAGGAATGGAATGGGTATGCCTCTGCTTGACTCTTCCTCCTGTAGATGAGACAGGTAGAGTACTGGAAACTCTCCGGGTGCCATCCTGAGAGGGGACTAAGTTCTTAGATACAAGATGATCTGGTTGAACAAGTCCCTGTTCATATGGGACTCATAGTGTAGGTACGAGGAAAAACAGGCAGTCAATTCCCATTTTACAGAGAAGGAAACTGAGGCACTAGAAGTTAAGTCACTTGCCCATGGCCACACAGCAGGCATGGAACAGATGTGGGACTAGAACCCAGGTCTGCTGATTCTCATGCCTGTGATCTTTCAACTAGGCAATTCTGCTTCAGAGTGCAAATTTAATCTCATTTTGATGGTTGTGTGAAGTAATTTAAACAGTCTAGATACTCAACCCCGTCTCAGTGTTGCACCTGGAGAGTTTCCAGTACTCTACCAGTCTCAATTATGGGAGGGAGAGTCAAGCAAAGACATATCCATTCCATTCTTAGCTTGGGCAGTGGCTAGCGAGTGGAAGGCAATCTGCTAACAAGCCAAAACTCACCTGTGCTGGGCAGCAGTGACGTGGGAGAAAGTCGAAGGCAGCAACTCAAGCTTATTGCATGGAAGAAAGCATTGGTAACCACTTCCAGATTTTGACCAAGAAAACTCAGTGGATACACTTCCAGAATGATTGCAGATGGAGATGAGATGTTCTGGGAGAGATGTGTCTGTGGCGTCGCTATGGGTTGGAGGCGACTTGACAGCATAAGACAAGATACTCAACAAATGCCATTACTTGAGTGATTGGCATCTGCCCCTCAGTTCTTAGGTCAGTCTGCTCCCATTGCACTTTGATCCCCAAAATCTAATCTCCTCAATTGGCCCTGAATCTTTATTTTTTTCCTTTAATGAGTTGGCAATGTTTTCAAGTGTATTTTAGAAAGAGGATATAGGAGTTCAAAAACAGAAACAGTACCTTAAATTTCTGTGGAGGCATACTGTAATCTAATTGATGTCTCACTAGAATCTTCACACTATTCTTAGGAAAAAAAACCTTGTCTCTATAATCCAGTTGCTTCCCTCTCCACCGCACTGAAACTGTTTTCTCCAAGGTCACCAACGACTCCTTCCAACATGCCTGCTCTCTCTCCCTCTAGACTATGGGTTCCCATGTTGGACAGGTACTGTACCTGACGTACAGTACCTGACCTGATCCTCTTGTATCTTCCCTAGAGTTTATCACCTAACAAATACTTTAAAAAACAGCTTTTTTTAGTCTCCCCCCTCTAGAGGGGGCCTCATCTTCTCCCATTCCCCAAGACTCAGTGGGAAAGGTGGAGGAGTCAGCTTCCTTCTCACTTCCCAGTGCTGCTTTTGTACCATTCCACCTCCCCCACCATTCTTTCCCTTCCTTTGAAATCCATATCATCTTCTTCTACCACTCACTCTAGACATCAGTCACAGTCATCTACTACCACCCAGGCCTCATTTCCAACTTTCTGAGCTATTTTGATTTTTTCTCGCATTCCTTCTCTTTTTCATAATAATAATAATAATTATGAGGTTTGTTAAGTACTTACTATGGGTCGGGCACTAAACTAAGATCTGGGTTGGATACAAACAAATCAGGATGGATACAGTCCTTGTCCCATATGGGGCTCACAGTTTCAATCCCCATTTTACAGATAAGGTATCTGAGGAACAGAGAAGTGAAGTGACTTGCCCAAGGTCACCAGCAGACAGGTGGAGGAGCCTAATCCCTTCATTGATCCTAGGGGACTTCAGTATCCACATAGATGTTCCCAGTAACTTCCACAGCTCACTTCTTATCCTTCCTCAATTCCACTGACATCCTGCTCTATCCCACCTCACCCACTCACCAACTTGGACAGACACTGGATCTCCTTATCTCTAATCATTCACCACCCTACCTCGCCAACTTTGAAATCCCTGAAATCTAGTCAAAACCTCAACAGCCATTTCTCCCACACACCCACCCCATCATCACAAATCTGTAATGTTCCCACACAGAGATTTGCAGTGTTTTGACTTGCACCAATTTACTCATCAAGTCCCAACTACATACCCATGTACCTCCATTCTAAAAAAATCCTCCCTTGACCCCAAGGCTCTCACCTATCTCTCTCTCACTAGTCCTCTCAAACCTCTTGGAGCAAGTTGTCTACATCCTTTTTCTCCACTTCTCCAATTCTCTCCTTGACCGCTCCAATCTGACTTGCACCCTCTTCAGTCCGAGGACACTGCCCTCTCAAAAGTCATCATTGATCTCCAAATCCAGTGGCCTCTACTAATCTTAATCCTCCTCAATATCTCAGTTTCCTTATTCACTGTGGACTCACCCTTCTCCTAAAAAACATTATCTAACCTTAAACTTGGCTTCACTGACACTGTCCTCTCCTGGTTCTCCTACCTCTTTGGACACTGCTTCTCAGGCTGTGTCCAGAGAGATAAGGTCAGTTCTGGGTCCTCTTCTATTTTCCATCTACACTTACTCCCTTGGAGAACTCATTTGCTCCCATGGGTTGAACTACCATCTCTATACACATGATTCCCAAATCTCTATCCCCAGCCCTAACCTCTCTCTCTCTCTTTGCAATCTCACATTTTCTTCTGGCTTCAGGACATCTCTAAGTGGATGTTCTGCTGACACCTCAAATTTAACATGTCCAAAACAGATCTCTGTCCTCCCTCTGAGTTTCCCATCACTGTAGACAGCACTACCATCCTCCCTGTCTCACAAACCCATAACTTTGACATTTTCCAAAATTCTCTCTCACATTCAACCTACCCCACCCCACAGCACTTATGTATATATCTGTAATTTTATGTATTTATATTGATGTCTGTTCATTTGTATTGATGACTGCCTCCCCACCTCTAGACTGTGAGCTCACTGTGGGCAGGGATTGTCTCTATTGCTGTACTGGACCTTCCCAAGTGCTTAGTACAGGGCTCCACACAGAGTAAGTGCTCAATAAATATGACTGAATGAATGGATATTGAATGTGTCACCAAATCCTGTGGTTTCTAACGTCACAACATCACTAAATTCTCCAACTAAACTCCTACCACCTGTATTTAAGCACTTATTGTATCTCCCCTTGACTTCTTTGTCAGTCTCCTTGCTGACCTCCCTGCCCCCATCTCTCTCCACTCCAGTCCATACTTAACTCTGTTGCCCAGATCATAGTTCAGTCCAGGTACTCCCACTCCTCAAGAACTTCCAGTGGTTGCCCATCCATCTCCACATCAAACAGGCTTTTAAACAATCATTCATCTTGCCCTCTCTTATCTTATCTCGTTGATTTCCTACTACAACCCAGCCACTCACTTTACTCCTCTAATGCAGGCCTATTCATTGTATCTCAATCTTGTCTATCTCACTACAGACTGCTCACCCACATCCTGCCTCTGGCCTGGAACTCCCTCTGCCTTCATATCTGACAGGCCATCACTCTCCCCACCTTCAAAGCTTTATTAAAGGCACATCAGCATTTCGAACATTGCTTGGTAGGTAGTAAGCGTTTAATAAATACCATCATCATCATCATCTACTTTTAGAGGCCTTTCCTAAATTCATTTTCCCCTACTCCCACTCCCTTCTGTGTTACCCTTGCACTCAGATTTGTACTCTTTATTCACCCACCCCCCACACCCACAGCACTTAGGTACAGATCCATTATGTACTTTAATATCTATCACCCTCTCTAGACTGTAAGTTCTTTGTGGGCAGGCAACATGTCTACCAAATATGTTATAATTACAATCCCTCAAGTGCTTGAAACAGTGCTTGGCACCCAGTAAGCACTCAATAAATATGAACCATTTATTGATTAATTGGTAAATGTATGGAGCATATCTGTTCCAGAAAAAGGAAGGCATGCATGGATTAGACATATACCATTAAGGAATGATGATTGATAATGGTATTTATGATATGCTTACTATGAGGAAAAACACTGTGTTATAAACTGGGATAGATGCAGGATCATCAGTTTGAAAACAGTCTCTGTCCAACTCAGAACCCAAAGCAACTATTCTGTATGAATGGAAGTGGAATAGCCTCCAGGAGATTGAAAAGAAGAAATATTTTAAAGATTCAGTGCCAATCAACCCCAAACGATGTGGCATAAATATCAACAGCCAGTAAACAGGGCAGAAACCAAAAAAGGAGAGTCATTTTTTGAAGGGGGCAGAGGGAGAATCATTGTTTTTCAACTGGGACCAAAAAGAAATCAAGCAGTGCAATCACCAAAAAGAAGCAATGTGGCTTAGGGGAGAGACCACTGGCCTGGGGTCCAGAGCACCTGTATTCTAATCCCAGCTCCACCATGTGCCTGCTGTTTGACCTTGGGCAAATCACTGAACTTCTCTGGACCTCAGTTTCCTCATCTGCAGAATGGGGATTCAATACCTGTTCTACCTCCTACTTTGCTGTTAGTCCCATGTATGACAGGGACTGTGTCTGGCCCAATTAACCTGCATCTATTCCAGCACTTAGAACACTGACAAATAGTAAGTTTTTAACAAATTACACTTAAAAAAACACACACAGACTCTCAAAACAAAGGACAATCTAATATATGATCGATTGTTTTACCCACAAGCACTGTTAATTACCATTTTCAGTGGCTTCATCTTCAAGATGATTGACAACCCTTCTTGAAGAAAATGGCATTGGAAATATGGGCAGAATGGAGGAATCATAGGAATATGTTTTAGGGCCAGTTTCCAAAGGAAAGACAATTCTCAAAATAAGCTCTTTGGCATTCCTGTTCTGGTCTCCACTGTGTGAGAAGCACTGCTCCAAACACTTGGGAGAGTATAACAGAAGTCTAAAGTGACACTTTCTTACAAAAACATCACTGCCCTTGAAGAACTTGGTTTTCGTGATAGTTTTGTGATGGAGTTACTAAGAATCTGAAGGCCAAATGTTCCTAGGGAGAAAAGTTAGATAATGGCATCAGTTGAGTTTCTTTATTGTTCAGAACAGCTTCCTCACCCAGACCTTTTTTGGGTGTGTTTTTTGGAGGGGAGAAGGGGTGGTATTTTGGTCTTCATCACAGAGGTTGGTGTTCAATCTGAAGCTGGCATTTCAACATTAGCCCCACCAGGTGTCCACAACGTTTTTCTCAAATGACACTTGTGAAGCAGATGGTACAAATGACTTGACATGATGCTCTGATTTATTGTAAAAACTGAAATAGCAGCCTCCTGACTAGTTTGGCGAGTCACCCAGAGTCATTGCTAAACACCATTGTGATTTCTCCTTTATGTGGTAACATTGGACTGGGAGGTATCTCTGTTCTTTGGTGGATGGGGACTTATTTAACCAGATTAATTAAAAGCTTTCAGAGGAGCGCCCTGTTTGCTAAGATGGCCACAAGCCACAGGAACTTGTCTATACAGAATACAAACTAAATGCAATACGAAATCAAAACAAAATTACATTGAACACACACACAAGAAAACTTAAAACAAACTGATCTAATGTCTGCCGAACTGATGGAAACAATAGCCATTTGTTTGAATTGGACCCTTTTGCTTCCTGATACATTCCAGAATCTCTGACTGAACACTTCCATTAAGAGTATTAGGTCTATCCCTAGGTGAGAATGTGTTTTCCTGAAAACATTAGTTTTGGTGAGAAAGTACTGCTCATTTTTATCTTTTTTTTTCTTTTGAGAGGGAAGTAGAAATCTGTGTTACTGTCCACCTTGGTAAACAAATTTCACAAAATAATATTTTCTTAGCACTTTTCTCCATGCTGTCTGCTGAGGGACAGAGAGTCAAAATGAAAACAACAACCCTTCTTGTGGGCTTTGTAATGTGATCCTGCTGCACACCTGCCCACATACTCGCTCGTTGCACTATGTGCCCCATTGGGAACATGGCTGACAAGGATGTGAAACTGGTCCTAACATTTAGTACAGTGCTCTGCACACAGTAAGTGCTCAATAAATACGAATGAACTGGTCCTGCACAAACCACTATTACTAGAGTCAATTTCTTCATACAGGTTCTCAGTCCTGAAATCTCTGGATCTTGAGACTAACATTCTTCCAGACTGTATGCTCTCTTTGGACAGGGAATGTGTCTGTTATACTTTTCTAATGAACTCCACGAAGTGCTTAGTACAGTCTCTGAACTGACTGCTTGACTGGAGACTCCATTAGTCTCAGCACATTCCCACACTTTCTCAATCAATCAGTGCAGCATGGCGTAGTGAAGAGCTTGCCTGGAAAGTCAATAGGGAAGCAGCATAGAATAGTGGAAAGAGCACGGGCTTGGGAGTCAGAGGTCATGGGTTCTAATCCCAGCTCTGCCACTGATCAGCTGTGTGACTTTGGGCAAGTCACGACTTCTCTGTGCCTCAGTTACCTCATCTGTAAAATGGGGATTAAGACTGTGAACCTCACTTGAGACAACCTGATTACTTTGTAAATACGCTAGTGCTTAGAACAGTTCTCTGCACACAGTGCTTAACAAATGGCATCAATGTTATTATTAAGTCAGAAGATCATAGGTTCTAATCCCAGCTCTACCATTTGTCTCCTGTGTGACATTGGGCAAGTTGCTTTACTTCTCTGTGTCTCAGTTACCTCATCTGTAAAATGGGGTTTGAGATTGTGAGTCCTATGGGGGTCAGGGACTCTGTCCAACCTGATTTGCTTGTATCCACCCCAATGCTTCGTCTGGCACATAGTAAGTGCTTAACAAAAACCATAATTATAATTATTATCTTTATCATTATTTATTGAGTTCTTACTGTGTGCAGAGCACTATACTAAGCACTTGGGAAAATACAATGCAATAGAGTTTGTAGACACGCTCTCAACTTTCATCCCCAGTATTTATGAAGCATCCTCCGAGTAGAGTATAGTACTAATGGAAAGAGCACTGATTTAGGAGTCAAAGAACTGGGGTTCTAAACCAGACTCTGCAAATTATGTGACCTTGGGTAAGTCACTTAACCTCTCTGCCTATATTTCCTCATCAACAATCACACTTCCCCTTGCCCCCTTCAAAGCCTTATTGAAGCCCCATTTCCTCCAGGAGGCCTCCCACACTAAAGCCCCCCTTTTCCTCAGCTCCCCCTCCCCATTGCCCTGGCTCACTTCCTTTGTTCTACCACCCTCCTCGGCACTTGTGTATATATGTGCATATTTATAATTCTATTTATTTATATTAATGATGTGCATATATCTATAATTCTATATATTGATATTGATGCTACTGATGCCTGTTTACTTGTTTTGATGCCTGTCTCTCCCCTTCTAGACTGTGAGCCTGTTGTAAGCAGAGATTGTCTCTATTTGTTACTGAACTGTACTTTCCAAGTGCTTTAGTACAGTGCTCTGCACACAGTAAGTGCTCAATAAATACAATTGAATTGAATCTGTCTTCCCTCCTTCACCCCCAAAGAACTTATGTACATCTGTAATTGTATTAACTTGCAGTAATAATAATTATGGTATTTATGTTGCCAGGTATTGTACTACTTGTATTGATGTCTCTCTTTCCTTCTCTAAACTGTGAGGTCAATGAGGGCAGGGAATGTCTCTTTTTATTTTAGTACTGTATTTTCCCAAGCACTTAGCACAGTGCTCTGTATGTAGTAAGCACACAATAAATATGACTGAATGAATCAATCAATAAAATTGGGATTAAATGCTTGCTCACTCTTCTATTTAGACTGTGAGCTCCCAGTGGGATAAAGACTGTGTCTGACCTAATTAACTTATACCTAACCCAGCACTTAGTGCTTGACACATAATAAGTGCTTAACAAGTATCATAATTATATATACTAGATGTCAGTCACCAATCCCACCCATGAGGAAGTAAACATCTAATGTGGGGGAAGAGGCAAGCACAAATTGGAAACATGCAGTGGGAGCAAGAGGAAAAACATAAGTGTATGTGATTCAAACCAAATCAGGCACTGAAATAGATTGATAGATACATGCTAGCAATCATTCATATTAACTGAGCATTTCTGCTCTACAAAATATTGTACAAAGCACTTGGGAGAATAGATGAGAATTAATGGACTTGATCCCTGAACACAAGGAGCTTATAGCAGTCAGAGATCTGTGATCCCAATGAGTGGCTTAGGAAATGAAACAACAAGGAAGAGGGTTTTCACCCAAGGTCAAACGGTAGGCAACTGGGGGACCCATAACTAAACTCCAGGCCTCCAAGTGCTTAGTATAGCACCTTTTCACAGAACAGGTGCTCAACAGAATCTGCTTACAAATTGCTCAGGTTTTCCAAGCATAGAATGTCCCATATCCAACTTCTCCTCTTAATCCAAACCATTACCCACTGATAGAAGCCTTGGTCTGACCTTGACTAGGCTATGACCTGAGCCTCCTGGCTGGTCCTCCCAGGTTCCAGCCTCTTCCCACCCCTGTCTATACAATATGCTGCTGCACCGATCATCTTCCTTGAGCATCCTTTGGTCCACTTCTCTCCTCTCCTTAAAACCCTCTATTTGATCCCTGTGACTTTGCCTCACACAAACACTCTTCGATTGGCTCCACTGCCCAGTTCCACCTTATCTAGCAGCTCTCTTCACATGCAATTCCCCAATTCACTGTTTTTCTTCCTCCTAATCAACCTTCTAACTAGTTGTACCTTGTTCTTTACTCTTCCACCTCTGTCTCTTCATTCACGCTATTCCTTCACCTTGGAACTCCCTCCCTCTCCACAGAGAAGCCACAGCTCTCCCCATGTTCAAAAGCAATCATATATATTGAGCACTTATTGTGTGCAGAGTATTATTCTAAGCCCTTGGGAGAATACAACAGTTGGCAGACGTTCCCTGCACCATTCTGAACCCTCCTAAATCCCACCTCCTCCAATAAGTTTTCCACAGTTAATTTCACAGCAACCTAAATCACAACTAGTGGATAGAGCATGAGCCTGCGAATCAGAAGTGACTGAGTTCTAATCCCAGCTCTGCCATTGTCTGCTGTGTGACTTTGAGCAAGTCATTTAACTTCTCTGTGCCTCAGTTCCCTCATCTGTAAAATGGGGATTAGGACCCTGAGCTCCAGGTGGGACAGGAACTGTGTCCAACCCAATTATCTTGTGTCTACCCCAGCGCTTAGAATAGTGCCTGGCACATAGTAAGCGCTTAACAAATACCGTAATTCTTATCATTATCTCTGGCCAATTCTTGCAGTTATGGATATATTTAAGTCCTTCTTAGCACTTGTGCATATATGTCCCCTCAATTTATTTACTTTTGACAGTGTTATAGTTTTAAATTTGTCTCCCCTATAAGACTGTAAGTTCCCTATAGGCAGGGAATGGGTTACTTTGTTATTCTATAATTTGAAATGCCTAATACTTGGCATGGAATCAGGTTTTCCCTCAATAAATTACTATTACTATTATTAATAATAATGACATTTGTTAAGCACTTACTATGTGCCGAGCACACTTCTAAGTGCTGGGGGAGATATAATAATAATAGTTATTATTATTATTATGGTATTTGTTAAGTGCTTACTATGTGCCAAGCACTGTTCTAAGTGCTGGGGTAGATACAAGGTAATCAGGTTGTCCTAAGTGAGATCCACAGTCTTAATTCCCATTTTACGAATGAGGTAACTGAGGCACAGAGAAGTTAAGTGACTTTCCCCAATTCACACAATTGACAAATGGCGAAGCCGGGATTAGAACCCACAACCTCTGACTCCCAAGGCCATGCTCGTTTCACTAAGACGGGCTGCTTCTACAATAGTATTACTATTACTACTACATTATAGAGAGACTTGAGCATGTTTGGTGATGGAGAGCAAAGAGCCATTAGTGGGTTAGAGTATGAAATTAATGGTAAGCGACAGGAGAAAGGGGAGAGTGAGTAATTTTTAGAGATGAGTGGGGATAGGGCCCATGACACAAAAAGAAGGGTTAGATTTTTAAGGTCAGGTAGGGGATGACCTCAGGAGACAGCTGGGAAGAAGAAGAATATGGTAATAGGGGCAGAAGAGCATCAGGGACGTTCATGGCTACTGATTTGCCAACAAAACAACAACAATAATAATAATAATAATTGTGGTATTTTAGTGTTTTCTATGTGTCAAACACTGTATTGAAGCACTGGGGTAGATACAAGACCTTCAGGTCTCACATAGGACTCACAATCTAAGTAGCGAGAACAGGCATTGAATCCTCATTTTGCAGATGAGGCAACTGAGACAGAGAGAAGTTAAGTGACTTTCCCAAGTTTACACAGTAGGAGCTGGGATTAAAACCCAGGTCCTCTGCCTTCCAGAGTCATGCTCTTTCCACTAGGCCATCGCTGTTCCCCAATCAATTGGTTGTATTTACTGAGGGGTTGCTGTGTGCAAAGCACTGTACTAAACACTGAGCACTGTAAACTGTAACACAACCCGTAGACATGTTCCCCATCCACAGTGAGTTTAAAGTCTAAAGCGACTGTGAATCGTGAGATTATTGGATATTGGAGAGGGAAGATTTGGAGACACTGGGACATCACGAGGGAGTTAAAATTGTTGCTGGAGCTGTGGCGGTGGGAGTCAGTGAAGAAGGTAAAGTAGCTCTGCTGAGCAGCTGAAGAGGCAGAGTTATAACAAGAGAGGGTAAATTTATAGTGGCAGAGTTTAGTTTATGTATTTCTGCCAACAGCACTCAGTTTGCCTGAGTGGTGCATTTTGAGAAGATCCAGGACTGTCTAGAGCCTGGATTATGGGCTGGGAGTCATCCGGGGTTGGAGGGAGGTAATGGGAGAGTAACAGAAGGACAAAAAGATAAGGGGGTTGAGTTTAATAGAGGGGAAGGGGTTGATAAGAATAATAATAATAATAATGGCATTTGTTCAGCGCTTACTATGTGCCAAGCACTGTTCTAAGCACTGGGGTAGGTATGAGGTAATCAGGTTGTCCCAAGTAGGGCTCACAGTCTTAATCCCCATTTTACAGATGATGGAACTGTGGCACATAAAGGTTAAGTGACTTGCTCACACAGGAGACAAATGACGGAGCCAGGTTTAGAACCCATGTCCTTGGTGTGGAGCTTTGCACCTAGCAAGGGCAGAGTTGTTACGGATCTTAGGAGAAGGATAATAGGGGAAGGTGGAGAGGATCCAGAGATGAGAAGTCTTGTAGCAGGAGGATCACAGATTCAGACAGAGAGGAGATGTAGCTGAGGCTATAGGTTAGGTCCCACGGGTAGTATGTAGCTTGCTTTTAGCTGGAAGGACAAGAATAAGAGTCTGAGAGGCCTGGGGCAGTAGAAATCATATGAGCAACAAAAGTCAAAGTGGGCCCTCTCTCCTGTTCTTCCCCAGAAT
This sequence comes from Ornithorhynchus anatinus, assembly GCF_004115215.2. Classification (NCBI taxonomy): domain Eukaryota; kingdom Metazoa; phylum Chordata; class Mammalia; order Monotremata; family Ornithorhynchidae; genus Ornithorhynchus; species Ornithorhynchus anatinus. The sequence goes on along the minus strand of NC_041729.1, from coordinate 151,572,944 downwards.
AGTAATACTGATAATTATGCTATTTGTTAAGACCTACTATGTGCCAAGCACTGTAATAAATTCTGGGGAGATACAAGGTAACCAGGGTGGACAGAGTCCCTGTCCCACAAAGGGCTCACAGTCTAAATTGGAGGGGAGGGGCAGGAAGAGGGGGCTGGCTCTCAGACCTTGGCCCCAGATTGACCATTCTGAGTGGCCCATGGCAGCTCGATGCTTCCCCAGGTCCCCTGGCCATCGAGTGAGAAAATCCTGGTCTCCTGGTTTTTTGTTTACTGTGATACTCTCCCAAGTGTTCTGGACACAGTAAGTGCTCAATAAATATCACTGACTGCCTGGCTGAGGGAGAACAGGTGTTGAATCAACATTTTTCAGATGAGGAAAGTGAAACACAGAGAAGTTAAGGTAAGTCACAGAGCAGGAAAATGGTGGAGCTCTGGCTCCCAGGCCATTATTCTTTCTCTTAAGCCACCATTGCTTCCAGAAGGGGTATACTCCAGTATACTCCACCTTATGTGCCTGCATTTCTCTTATAATACTGGAGGAGTTATTTTAACCTAATTCTTGTCTGCAGGTGTAGTCAAAGCAGCCAGATCTAGAGGAGGGAGGGGAAAGGAGAAGGAGAAGAGAGGGGCAAGCACATATCATATTTGCAATTCACTTACTATCAAAATGAACAGAAATCACCTAAAGTCGTGTCTTGATTCCCAATGGACAATCCATCCCACTGACAACTTGGTTAGGTTGGCATCACTGTGCTCAGACCCACATTAGGTGTGAAATATCACCCAATCTCCTCCCAGCCTTCGTCATCCTCTGCCTCCCTTGGAAGACATTTCTCCTCCATTTCCTTTCACCGTGACCCTCTCCACCCCAATCCCAGCTGATTTTTTTTTCCTTTCCCTCCTCCTTCCTGCCAATGACTCCACAGCAGAGAAGGAGTGCGAGTTTCCTTCTAAGCAGGGGCTGGTGCCCTGGCCCAGTGTGGATTGCCAGCCCAGAGAGCCGGGGTTCATCATCTCAGGGTGGAGGAAAGACAGGAGACACTTGGCCACTCGCCAAGACTTGGCAAATATTCAGTCCAAGAGATGGTAGGAGAGGGGAGTGGTTGGATTTTTTCCTACCCCTGGGAGACATTGCCCAGCCCTAACCTGCTGCAGAGCTGAAGACCTGGGCAGGAACAAAAAGTAATCATACATCATTCGTCAGGCACCCACCCTCTGACAGTATGAGTGCTTACCTGCCTGTGCTCCCTGTCAGAGATCTGGGAGGTCGAGGCACAGCTGCCGCACATTTGCCTAGAAGTTGATATTTGGGGCCCAGTTGCTGGGGCCGTTGGCTGTCTATCACATCGCAAGACGAACACATCATCGCGTGTGAGAATACCATTTGGATGGGAAATGATCTGTGAGAGGGAAAACCTGAAGATTTCTGATCAGCATCCCGGCAGATAAAATCCAAATCAAAATCTTGGAAAAAGGCCCCATCAAGATTAAGCAGCTGTTCTGCGGAGAAATGAAATCCTCTTCTTTTTCTGTGGACCAGGACAGCACCTTATCAACCAATCAATCAATGGTATTTTTTGGAGCTCTTACTCTGTGCAGAGCACTGCATGGAGCACTTTGGAGCATCCAATACAACAGAGCTGGTAGACACATTCCCTGCCCACAACGAGTTTACAGTCTGGGGTGGGGTGGGGGTGGGGTTGTGAAGAGGTCCACCAGTTGGGGCTCATGCTGATCGAGTTAAGGTTCCAGCCCCAGATTTCAGGATCAAATACTCCAGTCAGGATTTTCTTCCCCAGATTTTGAAAAATTATTGGAGTAAGATCCTAGTTCTTGGATCTGCGACCTTTGGACATTTGATATTTGCCCCTCACCCAGCCCCATATCACTGATTCATTCATTCATTCAATAGTATTTATTGAGCGCTTACTATGTGCAGAGCACTGTACTAAGTGCTTGGGATGAACAAGTCGGCAACAGATAGAGACAGTCCCTGCCGTTTGACGGGCTTACAGTCTAATCGGGGGAGACGGACAGACAAGAACAATGGCAATAAATAGAGTCAAGGGGAAGAACATCTCGTAAAAACAATGGCAACTAAATAGAATCAAGGCGATGTACAATTCATTAACAAAATAAATAGGGTAATGGAAATATATACAGTTGAGCGGACGAGTACAGTGCTGTGGGGATGGGAAGAGAGAGGTGGAGGAGCAGAGGGAAAAGGGGAATATATAAAGCCAACCACGTTTTTTTTTTAGAGAAATGAACTGCTATGTAAATTGGAATATTGCAACTATAGGTAGCTCTGGTATAAATTGCTTACCCTATATAAGTCATTGTTTGTCAGCGAGAAGGGCAAGTTGGAAACGTACACGGTGCTTTTACTTGGTGCCAATCCACCACTCATTTCTTTTGAGTGAATGATGTACATATCACATATTATAAATTACATTATTATTATTGATAATAACGGTATCTGTTAAGTGCTTACTATGTGCTAAGCACTGTTCTAAGCTCTAGGGGAGTTACGAGGTAATCAGGTTGTCCCACGTGGGGCTCACAGTCTTAAACCCCATTTTACAGATGAGGTAACTGAGGCTCAGAGAAGTGAAGTGATTTGCCCAAAGTCACACAGCTGACAAGTGGTGGAGTCGGGATTAGAATCCACGACCTCTGACTCCCAAGCCCAGGCTCTTTCCACCAAGCCATGCTGCTCCTCTTCATAAGGAGCTCACACTCTGACAAAGGTGACAAACATGAGTCAGGCAATTGTATTTTTTGAGCACTTACTGTGTGCAGAGCACTGTACTAAGCACTTTGGAGAGTCCAAAATAACAATATACAGACACATTCCTTGCCCATAATGTGCTTACAGTCTAGAGAGGAAAACATTAAAATATTTGCAATTAGAGAATGATTACAAATTTTTAAATCAGGCCTATATTTATGCCGAGAGATGTCCTTCTTATTAGCAGAAGACGCCACTGATGGTGAAGTTTACCTGTGAGTGTGTTTGTGGCTATAAACTCCTCTAGCCTGTAAGCTCCTTGTGGACAGGGAACACGTCTGTCAACTCTGTTATATTGGACTCTTCCAAATGCCTAGTGCAGTGTTCTGCACAGAGTAAGCTCTCAATAAATACCATTGATTGATTGAAGCAGCATGGTCTAATGGCTAGAGCTCAGGCCTGGGAGTCAGTAGGACCTGGGTTCTAATTCCAGGTCTGCCCCTTGTCTGCTGTGTGATCTTGGGCAAGTCACTTAACTTCTCAGTTCCCTCAGTTGTAAAAAAGGGATTCCGCATGTGAACCTTGTGTGGGCCAGGGACTGCGTCCAACACAACTATCTTGTATCTATCCCAGTGCTTAGAACAATGCCTGGCACATAATAAAAGCTTAACAAATACTATCATTATTAATGTGAGACCCTCAGTCCCAACAACACTGTGTACACAAAAACACTGCCCCTCCTTATACTTGCTTGCATTGTCTGGTTTTTTTTTTCCTCTTTTGCCCCTTTTGTGTCTCATGAACGTGTTTGTTTGAATTTCAGTACTGAGCAACAAATTCTCCAGAACAGCAGTATACATCTCAGTGCATACGGTCAGTTATCATCAGCTTCAAAGCTCTCCATCGTCTTGCCCCTCTTACCTCCCTTCTCTCCTTCTACAGCCCAGCCAGCACATACTGCTCTCTGCCGCTAACCTCCTCACTGTGCCTCCTTCTCCCTGTCCTGCCATCGATCACTAGCCCATGTCCTACCTCTGGCCTGGAGCACTCTCCCTCCTCAAATCCGTCAATCACACTTCCCCCCTTCAAAGCCCTTACGGAAGGCTTACCTCCACCAAGAGGCCTTCCCAGACTAAACCCCTCTTTTCCTCAGGTTCTGCTCCCCTCCACATCACCCCAATTCACTCCCTTTGCTCTACCTCCCTCCCCCACAGCACTTGTGTATATAGGTACATATTTATAATTCTATTTATTTAAATTAATGCCTGTTTATTGGCTTTGACCTGTATACATCTATAACTCTATTTATTTATATTGATGCCTGTTTACTTGTTTAGATGTTTGTCTCCCCTCTTCCAGACTGTAAACCCAGTGTGGGCAGGGATTGTCTCTCTTTATTGCTGGATTGTGCTTTCCAAGCTCTTAGAACGGTGCTCTGCATACAGTAAGCTCTCAATAAATACGATTGAATGAATGAATGACTGAATGCGTTCTCATCTGCATCAGCCAGATCTGAAGCTGAAACCCTGTCCTCCACCTCCAATGTAACCTCGGCCAACGCAAGTCAGCCAAACCCTTCTGGATCATCAGCCACCTGATTGACCTGGTTGACCTCCAAGAAAACTCCAAGCTCATCACCACCCACAGTGAAATACTCCCAACATTCTTTGCCGATAAAAAAAAACACAAAACAGACAATCTTCCGGTCCCCAAAGACCCTGACTAAACCCAGAAACAGGAACTCAGCATGAAAACCCTGCCAGAACTGAGTTCTTACACTCCAGCAAAGAGCGGCGGAAATGATTCACTCAGCCTACCCTAGGGCTTGGAAACTGAAGCTTTATCGTCTCAAAATCCGGCAAGGAGCTCAGGAGAAAGCCAGCTGCCTAAAGTATGTAGCACTGCACCCTCTATTATAAATACCCCAAATCCAGGCATTTAGAAAGCACACCTGCCCATTCGCAAACCCTCATGCTGGAAAAAGCACATTAGGACAGAGGTGATGACATGACGTCAGCATGACCCATATTTCAAATACATCTTGAATCCTTTTTAACATGGCTTTCTCTAGTATGAGTTCAGAACTGACTTTATATATGTCGGCTTAATGGAAAATCTAGTTAAGACCTTCAAAATTTCGGGTTATGTTTTGTAATTTACTTGTCATTTATTGGGCTCTCCTGCTACTTTACAATAATTATCAAAAAAAAACAAAAAAAAACCCAACCCTTCCCACCGACTCTAAAATACTGCACTTCTTCTATGCTGAATTTCAGGAGTTCTGTCCACCTCAGGTTTTCAGCTGTCCTGCTTGGTTGGACAGAAAGCTAATGGATGACCATGTTAAATTCTCTGGACCGGTGCTCATATAACATCCTACTCTCCATATCCTTGGCATCTAATCCCAAAAGTGCTGGATACCAGATGACTCACAGGCTGAAGGAAATCAGCTCCTGTCTGAAATTTTAGCCTATTTAAACTGAACCCAGATAAGATCTCATTGACGGACTTTGGAAAATGGCCATAGATAAAACATTACTGGAGCCTGTTTGGTAAAAGAAAGGTGACAGACAGTTTGAGAGACTTCTGATCTCATTGATGCTGTTGTTTCATTGACTAAAAATGCCTCTCTCTGGCAAGTATTCTTTACTGTCTACCACATGAACTTCTTTTTTCCCATTGTGAGCTACAAACTCAGTGACATAGATAACATTACCATCTCCCACGTACTAACCACGCAACATTCAGAAGATGGAAAATTCAGAAGATATCAGATCAGAAGATTTAAAAACCTTTCCTACTTCACCATCGGTTTTAAGGCAAGTCAATCAACTCTCCCACGCTTACCTACCATCTCTGATCTCCTACTACAACCCAGCCCACTCACTTTGCTCCTTTAACGCCAACTTATTCCCTGTACCTCAAACTCATCTCTCTCATCACCCACCTCTTGCTCTGCAACTCCTGCCCACTTCAATTTTTTTTAATGACATTTGTGAAGCACATACCATGTGCCAGGTGCTGTACTAGAGAAGCAGCGTGGCTCAGTGGAAAGAGCACGGGCTTTGGAGTCAGGGCTCATGAGTTCGAATCCCAGCTCTGCCACTTGTCGGCTGTGTGACTGTGGGCAAGTCACTTAACTTCTCTGTGCCTCAGTTCCCTCATCTGTAAAATGGGGATTAAGACTGTGAGCCCCACGTGGGACAACCTGATTTCCCTATGTCTACCCCAGCGCTTAGAACAGTGCTCGGCACATAGTAAGCGCTTAACAAATACCAACATTATTAACATTATTATTACTAACTTCTGGGATAGAAAAGAGAAAGCAGGTGCGATATGGTCCATGTCCCATGTGGGGCACACAGTCTTAATCCCCATTTTACCGATGAGGAAACTGAGGCACAGAGAAGTTAAGCGACTTGCACAAGGTCACACAGCAGACAAGTGGAGGAGCAGCGATTAGAATCCACGTCCACTGACTCCCAGGCCTTTGCTTTTTCCACTAGGCTATGCTGCTTCTTACGTGATTAACTACCACTCTTCTCCAACTTCAAAGTCCAAATGAAATCATATCTTCTTCAAGAAACCTTCCCTGACTAACCTCTAACTAACTAACCTCTGCATTATTTTTGCATTTGGGATTCCACTTGGCTATCTTACTCCACCCTCAGCCCCACAGCACTTATGTAAATATGTAAAAATGCCTCATACTCTGGCATTTCCCCTCTCCATAATTTATTTTATTGTCTGTCTCCTCTTCTGTACTGAATGTTCCTTGTGTGCAGAGATCATGTTCGCCAAGTCTGTTGTATTGTACCCTCCCAAGGGTTTAGCTCAGTGTTCCGCACACAGTAAGCACTCCATAAACACCACTGACTGATTCAGGGGGAGTAAACCTCATTTCCTCAACTCCATCTCCCTTCTGCATCAGCCTGGCACTTGGATTTGTACCCTTTTAAGAACTTGCTATTCTTCCCATCCTCAGGCCCACAGCACTTATGTAACAATCAATCAATCAATGGTATTTTATTGAGCACTTCCTGAGTGCAGAGCACTTTAGTAAGTGTTTGGGAGAGTACAACATCATAAACTTGGTAAACACGCTCCCAGATCACAAGGAGTTTGCACTCTAGAGAGGGAGACAGACATTAAAATAAATTATGGATATGAGCATAAGTGTAGTGTAGCTCAGAATGGGGTGAGTAAAGGGTACAAAGTCAGGTGTAAGGGCAACGCAGAAGGAGATGGAGGTGAGAAAATGAAGAGTTAGTCACTGAAGGTCTCTTAGAAGAGATGTGATTTTAATAAGGCCTTGAAGGTGGGGATAGCTGTCGGATATGAAGGGGGAGGGAGTTCCAGGCCAGAGATAGAACACGGGCAAGAGGTCAGCGGTGAGATTGGTATAACAGTGAGTAGGTTGATATTAGAGGAGTGAAGTGAGCACGCTGGGTTGTAGCATGAAAGCAGCAAGGTGAGGTAGAAGGGGGCGAGTTGATTGAGTGTCTTAAAGTCAATGGTAAGGAGTTTCTGTTCGATGTCGAAGTACGTGGGCAACTACTGGAGGTTCCTGAGTGGGGGGGCAACGTGGACTAAACTTTTTCTAGAAAAATGAGAGGGGCAGCAGCGTGAAGCAAAAACTGGAATGGGGAAAGACAGGAGGCAGGGAGGTCATCAAGGAGACTAATGCAATAGTCAGGGTGGGTTAGGATAAGTGCTTGGATCAATGTGGTAGTAGTTTGGATAGAGAAGAAAAAGCAGATTTTAGCAATATCTGTAATTATTTTAATGCCTGTCTCCCCTACTATAAGATCCTTCTGTGCAGGGAACTGGTCTACCAACTCCTTTTTTTTGTACTCTCCCAAGTGTTTATCAAAGTGCTCTCTGTGGTCTAGTGGATAGAGCACGTGCCTTGGTTCTAATTCTGCTCCGCCACTAGTCTGCTGTGTGACCTTGGGCAAGTCACTCAGCTTCTTTGGGCTTCAGTTACCTCATCTGTAAAATGGGGATTACAACTGTGAGCCCCATGTGGGACATGGACCACTTCCAAATTGATGAGCTTGCATCCATCCCAGCACTTAGAAGAGTGTCTGACACATAGTAAGCACTTAACAAATACCATGAAACAACTTCTCAATAAATACCATTCATTGAGGTAGAGACGCTAAGTGCTTAGTACAGTGCTCTGCACACAGTAAGCGCTCAATAAATACGATTGAATGAATGAATGAATGAATAAAATACTGTCTCCTGCTTCCTCCTCCGTGTCCTTTTTAGCCTCATCATCATTGTCATCAGGATTTGTTGACTGTCTCCTGTGTGCAGAGCACTATACTTAGACAATCTTGAAGAATACTAAAAAAATATAAGCCATGGTGCCTGGCCTCAAATGCAAACCACTGTATTAAGCATTTAGGGGAGTACAATTGAGTTAGTAAACTCAATCCTACCCTCAAAGTACTAACAATCTAAAAGGTGCTAATCATGTAAAAATATTTTTATTTTATGGTTTAATTTTGAAGAATACGTGTCTTTCCAGATTTGCAAATGAATTCAGATTTGAGGAGCAGCATGCCCTAGTGGAATGAGCACAGACCTGAGAGTCAGATCTGGATTCCAATTCATTCATTCATTCATTCATTCAATGGTATTTATTAAGTGCTTACTGTGTTCAAAGCACTGTACTCAGCACTTGGGAGAGTACAATATAACAATAAACAGACACATTTCCTGCCCATAATGAGCTCCCTTCTGCCATTTGCCTACTGTGTAACTTTGGGCAAGTCACTTATCTTCTCTTTATCTTAATTTCCTCATGTAAAATGGGATTAAATACATATTCACCTTCTCCTTTAGAGGTTGATGTAAAGGTAGATGTAGAGGGGTTGGACAGGGATTGTATTCTATCCAATTATCTCATATCTATCCCAGTGGTTAGTTTGTTTCCGAGTGGGGGCTTAACAAATGCCACAACTAATGAGAATTCACTACCACATTTAGCCAATGTAGAAAAGCCACAGCAGCAAATTAGAATCCAGTACATCACTTAGAAGTTATTCTCGTGCTCATATAATAATAATAATAATAATGAGGTTGGTATTTGTTAAGCGCTTATTATGAGCACTGTTCTAAGCGCTGGGGGATATACAGGGTAATCAGGTTGTCCCACGTGAGGCTCACAGTTAATCCCCATTTTACAGATGAGGTAACTGAGGCCCAGAGAAGTTAAGTGACTTGCCCACAGCCACACAGCTGACAAGTGGCAGAGCTGGGATTCGAACCCATGACCTCTGACTCCCAAGCCCAGGCTCTTGCCACTGAGCCACACTGCTTCCATCACGATTGTCAAAGTCAGGACACTACACACTGACCCCTTCTATCTTTAACTAAGGAAGGATTCTCTTCTCCAAAATTAGATTCCAAGGGCTCCTTCCAGTGGCTCAGGGGGTCTGTCAGAGACAGCTGAATAATCATAGATAGTCGACCACCTAGAAGAGTTTTCACTTCGGAGTAGGCCCAGGATTCACCAGGGACCCCCACCGACAATCACCATTAACAGTAGCAGCATCTATTTGAGGCCCACGTGCTAGTACGTACTTCTATCATCTACCTCAATTGTACACTCTCAAGGACATAGTACAGAAGTCTAGCTCCCCTACTAGACTGTAAGCTCTTCAAAGGCAGGGATTTGGGTCTCCTAATCGTGTTGTATGGTCCCAAGCATTTAGTGCGGTGTTCTGTGTGGAATAAGTGCTCAATAAATATTATTGATTAGTCACTCAATAAACACTACCGATAGATTACTAAAATGTGTCAGGAAGCTCAAAGGAGGGCAACTGAATCCACTCCACTGGGTGTTTTTCATTCATTCATTCAATAGTACTTATCGATCAGTTACTGCTGTGCAAAACACTGTACTAAAAGCTTGGCAATCAGCTTGGCGATTGGTGGTGGCCATTACATTCTTCTTCACTAAAGGCAGCTGGATTCTAAGGAAAGTAAGTGGTTACTTGATTTTATGAAATTTTAATCAATGTTACTGTGAGCCACTGAAGAAACAATAGGCTCCTTAGTACAGTGGTCTGCACCGACTAAGCACTCAATAAATACCACTGATGGATTGATTGACTGTTTAATTGCTTTACTATGCTCCTGTGTTAAAAGGCATAGAGATTTTTTAAAAAATGAAATGAAAATCTTTATCTACTACACTTTTTGAATAAGGTTGCCTATGGCAACCAGAATCATAAGCTCAACACTTCTAGTTGCCGTAGGCAACTTATTCAATTAAATCTTTATCCCACTCAAGTCCAGATGTCCTTAAAACCTAAAGAAATTCAGAAACCCCAAATCGGGGAGTTTTTTCTCTCCATGTCTAGCTTCCTGCAATCAGCCAGCTCAGACCTTTCCTTAGCACATAATCCTGGTCCACCTTTCTCATGCTATAAAATATGAAACTCTTCACAAACTCTAAAATTAACCAGAGCATGGAGATTAATTGCCATTGGAGGCTCGGAGTGATAAAAATTGGTCCAAGCCGATTTTGGTACAAGCAGATGCAAGCCAACTTTAAAAGCTCTTACGGGGGTGTGAGGAATGTCTTATCCAGTCCTGTGGACATGATGTTGCCTGCCTCCCAGAACTGACACGCCGAAAGGCCTCCTCAGGAAGGAAGTCAGAGGCCCTCATACGTTAACACGGGAAGTCGACGCAAAGACTATACTCATTTTTTTCCGGCTGCTCGTCATGCCCTCAGACTAATTTAGACAAGGAGGGTGAACCATTCCCGCTGTGGGCAGTTTCAGAGATGGCACAAGGAGCGGTAACCTCCCCGGACCTCCCGCGACTGAGTCCGTATCTTCGGGTGGCAAGCGTCTCTCACTTTCTACTCTAAATCAATCCTCCCCTGAGCACATTCTGTTTACATTACATGTTCTTTCTTGTAAAAACAAGTGAAATGTACTGTTATACAATGGATTATGCCCTGCCCCACAACTAATTAATTGCCATTTATGTGAATTTTCGCAACACAGCTCTCCCCAAACAGAAAGAAGCAAAAACATCAAGGTAGTCCCGAAACAAACCCTATCATACTGTGTCCAGACTGAACCCTTTGCTTAGGCACTTGTGTTGCGGGGAAATAATAATAATAACAGTTATAATAACTGTGGCATTTGTTAAGCTCTTACTGGATGCCAAATGCTGAACCAAATGCTCAGCAAGGTACAAGATCATCAGGTCCCACATGGGGCTCACAGTCTAAGTAGGAGGTAGAAACTGAATCCCCATTTTGCAGATGAGGGAACTGAGGCAGAGAGAAGTTAGGTGACTCACCCATGTGAGGAACATGCTTCTCTGGCACTAGCCCAAATGCTATAATAAAAGTGAGTCGCAATCATTTTTCATCTCAGTGTTGCTATTGAATCTGCCTAATATCCTTGGGGCTGCAGTCCCCGGCTATGGTTTTCGTACAAGCAGAAAACATGTCCTGCTGGTGCCCTAGGTGGTCTCACACCTGCTTCTCCAGCCGGAGCCCAGCAGCTGTTCTTCCGAGACCTAATTTCAAGAAGGTAGAATACTGTTTTCATATTTCCGTGGGGCCATTTGTGAGGTAATTTCTGTAGCTTAAAATCATATGGATTATTTTGTACCAGCTTTATGGAATAAAATTGAATATACCACCATGCAAAATTTATGGAACTGCACCAAAAAAAAATTCTTAAAACCAGACCATAAAACCAGGGAACTTAAATGATTAAATGACCTGAACAAGCGGAACTCAGTTGCTATCTCGGATTCAATTGGTAGCAAAAGTATGACTTCTGATTGGTCCCCAGGTGCTCTGTCAGTAACCCCTGTCTCAAAGTGTAATGGTGCCCAATCAGACATTCTGCCTTCCAGAGATACCAGCAGATAGGCATGAGACATTAAATTTAAATAATTAATCTGTTTCACTGACTGTATTCTTAAATTAGTCAATCTTGGATAAAGAAGTGAAGCCCATCTGTTTTACACATTGGTAACCATCTGTGCCTTATCCTATCCTGCCTTGACTACTGTGTCAACAAGGAGGTCCTTACTGGCCTCCCTGCCTCCTGTCTCTTCTTACTCTGGTCTCTAGTACACTCTGCTGACCTGACCATTTTTCTAAAAAAGTTGGATCTATAATAATAATTATAATATTTGTTAAATACTTACTATGTGCCTGGCACTGTACTAAGTGGTAAAATGGGTACCATCAAATCGGGTTGGACACATCCTTGTTCCACACAGAGCTCACAGTCTCAATCCCCATTTGGCAGAAGAGGGAACTGAGGCGCAGAGAAGTGAAATGACACCCAAGGTTACACAGCAGACAAGTGGCAGAACTAGGATTAGAACCCATGACCTTCTGACTCCAAGGTCTGTGTTCTATCCACTACTCCACGCTCCTTCTCTAATTAAATTAAATTGAGGTCTATGTCACCTCAAGCTTCTCTGGTGGTTGCTCATCCACTTCCATATCAAATAGAAACTCTTTACCATTTTCTTTAATGACCTCAATCAATTGATCAATCAGTAGTATTTATTGAGCACTTACTGTGTGCAGAGCCATGCACTAAGAACTTGGGAGAGTGCAGTTCATCAGAGTTGGTAGAAATTTTCCTGACCACAAGTTTACAGTGTAGAGGGGGAGACAGTCATTAATATAAATGACACCGATATGTATATAAATGCTGTGGGACTGAGGGAGGGGTGAATTAGGGTGCAAATCCGAGCATGAGGGCAATGCAGAAGGGAGTAGTAGAAGAGGAAGTGAGGACCTAGTCGGGAAGGTCTCTTGGAAGAGGTATGCTTCAGTAAGGCTTTGAAGATGAGGATTGTGATCATCTGTCAGTTATGAAGAGGGAGGGTGTTTCGGGCCAAAGCAGGATGGAGGTGAGAGGTCGGAATTGAAATAGTTGTGAATGAGGTACAGTGAGTAGGTTGGCACGAAAGGAGGGAAGTGTGTGGGCTGATTTGTAGTAGGAAATCAGGGAGGTAAAGAAGGAGGGGGCAAGATGATTGAATTCTTTAAAGTCGATGGTAAGGTTTTATGGTCACCTTTAAAAATCACCTGACCCTCTCCTACCTTACCTCGCTGATTTTCTACTACAACCGACTACAGGCAATGTAGCCTAGTGGGAAGAGCACGGGCCTGGGAGTCAAAAGACCTGGGTTCTAATCCCAGCTCCGCCACTTCTCTGCTACGTGACCTGCTCTGTGCCTTAGTTCCCTCCTCTGTAAAAAGGAGATTAAGACTGTGAGCCCATGTGGGACATGGACCTTTTAATCTTTTTCTCATCTCCGATTTGTACATTCCAAGCGCTTAGTACAGTGCTCTGCATATAGTAAGCACTCAATAAATACTATTGAATAAATGAATGAATGAATGAATCTCCCTCTCCCTTCTGGTCGCCCTGATTTGCTCTCTTTGTTCTTCCCCTTCCCAGCCCCACAGCACTTATATACATAGCTGTAATTTTATTTATTTGTACTGATGTCTTTGTCTCTCCCTCCTAGTCTGTAAACTCATTGTGGGCAGAGAATGTCACTGTTTATTGCTGTATTGTACTTTTCCAAGTGTTTAGTACAGTACTCTGTACACAGTGAGTGCTCAACAAATATGACAATGAATTTTGTGTTCACTCCAGTGCTTAGTACAGTATCTGGCACATTCTAAGAGCTTAGCAAATATCATTAGAAAAAAAGCCCAAAACAGCTTGCTTACTTTTATCCACTAACCTCATCCTATTCACAGTTCTGCTATCTCCACTATCTTGCCATTGATCCCTTAAGTATTGTCCCTGGCCTGGAACTTCCTCTTCCTTCATATCTGACTGACCATTATTCTCCTTATTAAAATAACTCCTCCAAGAGGTCTTCCCCAACCAAGCCTTCCTTTCCCCTGCTTCCTCTCCCTTCTATCTCCCTAAAATTGGATTTGTTGTCTTTAACTCCCCTCTCAAGGTCACAACTGGAGAGTTCCCAGTCTCTACCAGTCTCAACTACAGCAGGGAGAGTTAGGAAGAGGCATACCCATCCCATTCCTAGCTTGGGCAGTGGCTAGCGAGTGGAAGGCAATCTGCTACAAATCAAAACTCACCTGTGCTGGGCATGGGAGAGAGTGAAGTGAGGAGACTCAAGTTTATTGTGTGGAAGGAGGCAATGGTAAACTACTTCTGTATTTTTACCAAGAAAACTCTACGGATCCAATACCAGAACGATTGCAGATGGAGGTGGGGCATTCTGGGAGAGATGTGTCCGTGGCGTCGCTATGGGTCGAAGACAGCTAGATGGAATTAGACAAGGCAAGACTCTTTAATTATTTGATTCTTTTGAAAAATGGTATTTGTTAAGCACTCTTCATGAGACAGACACTGTACTAAGTTACTGGGATAAAAATAAGATATTCAGGTTAGATACAGTTCATGTCTCACATGGGGCTTACAGTCTTAATCCCCATTTTACAGATGAGGTAACTGAGGCACAGAAAAGTTAAGTGATTTGCCCAAGGTCACACAACAGAAAAGTAGTGAAGCTAGGATTAGAATTCAAGTCCTTCTGACTTTCCAGTAGGTCACGTTGCTTTCACATTTATCTCACCCTCAGGCCCATAACACATACGCACACTTTCGTATTTATTTTAATGTCTGTCTCCCCCTCTGGACTGTAAATTCATTCATTCATTCAATAGTATTTATTGAGCGCTTACTATGTGCAGAGCACTGTACTAAGCACTTGGGATGAACAAGTCGGCAACAGATAGAGACAGTCCCTGCCGTTTGACGGCCTTACAGTCTAATCGGGGACTGTAAATTTCCATGTCTACCAACTCTGTTATACTGTACTCTCCCAACTGCTTAGTACAGTGCTCTATGTACAGCAAGCGCTCAATAAATTCAATTGAATGATTTATTACTTGGATTCAGAACCTGTTTGAAGTGAGATTGTAATGATAAGCACCATGCTTTGCTTCCGTTCTCTTTCAGTGGCAAAGTATCATTAGCTGTTAGTCATAGATCTTTCTCACTGCAAGTCTTCCCTCTAGACTGTAAGGTCTTTGCAGGCAGGGACTGTGTCTGTTATATTGTTATATTGTACTCTCCCAACCTCTTAGTATTATGCACTGTCAACAGTAGGCACTCAATTAATACGATTGAATGACGGACTGACTTAGATCCCTGCTATCACATGAGACCTACAAATTTTGTTGGTTTTGACCCCAACAAATGGACATTCAGAGAGACTATGGAAAACAGGACAGAATCTGCCACTTATCTTGGTCGGCACCACTTCCTTCGGGGTCGATAGGGCCACAAAAATCATAAACAGAGAGCACGGGCCTGGAAGTCAGAAGGTCATGGGTTCTAATCCCCGCTCCACCACTTGTCTGCTGTGTGGTCTTGGGCAGGTCATTTCACTTCTCTGGGCCTCAGTTGCCTCATCTGTAAAATGGGGATTGAGACTGTGAGCCCTGCGGGGGACAGGGACTGTGTACAACACAATTTGCTTGCATCCACCCTAGTGCTTAGTATAATGTCTGGCACATAGTAAGCACTTAATACCATAATTATTATTTTTTATTATTATGACCTTAGTATCTTTTCTCCTGATCACTTTTGCTATATGAAATTAATGGTTACTTCTGGGTTAAACTTTTTATCATGAATGCCTTATCGAGGTGTGTTAATTTCAATACACTTTAAAATCATTTGCTGATAGTTTTGAGAGGAAAAAAAAACTATTTTTGTCATCCATGCCTCTTAGTCTGGCATAGCTAAGTAGCGCGGCATAAGAGAATGAGCCCAGACCTGGGAGTCAATGGACCAGGGTTCTAATTTTGGCTCTCCCTTCTGTGTGACTTTGGGCTAGTCACTTAACTTCTCTGTGCTTTAGTTTCCTCATCTGAAAATTGGGGATTAAATTCCCTCCCCTTTAAATACTGAGCCCATGTGAGACAGGGACCATGCCCAATCCGATTATGTTGTACCTGACAAGCACTAAATACAATGCTTGGCAGACAGTAAGCCCTTAATGAATACAGCTATCATCATCCTCATTACTGTAGATGATTGTGGGCTGCATGCTAATAGATAATAATAAACAGGATTATGGTTTTTGTTAAGCACTTACTATGTACCGAGAACATCGGACACGGTCCCTGTACCATATGGGGCTCATAATCTAAAAGAGAGAGAATGGATTTATTTAATCCTCATTTTATAGATGATGACACAAAAGCATTGAAAAGTTAAATGACTTGCTCAGGGTCATCCAGCAGGCAAGTTTGGGGTGAGGGAGGGGGGTCTGGGATTAGAATCCAGATCTCCTGACTTGCAGTTTTGTGCTCTT
The DNA here is from genome assembly GCF_004115215.2 of Ornithorhynchus anatinus. NCBI lineage: Eukaryota > Metazoa > Chordata > Mammalia > Monotremata > Ornithorhynchidae > Ornithorhynchus > Ornithorhynchus anatinus. The sequence goes on along the minus strand of NC_041729.1, from coordinate 151,556,840 downwards.
CCCACCCGGCCATGCTACTTCTATTTTATGAAGAAATGACCAAATATCAAAACAAAAATGGATAGGTTACCATCTTTCCAATTCCCAACTCACTACTGGTTCTATGTTGCGTCTAGAGAAGAAATAAACTGGAAGGGTGAAAGTTTCAAGGGAGAGGTGAGTAAAAATTCATGTATGAGCTATTGGGTAAGGGAATTATTTTGTCCAGTCCCCTCTAGACTGTGAGCTCATTGTGGACAGGAATGGGTCTACTATACTGTACTCTCCCAAGCACTTAGTACCATGCTTTGCACAAAGTAAATGAGCTCAATAAATACGACTGAATGAATGAATGGAAGTCCTTCAGGCGAGACTAGCCCAGGTTAAATGTTAGATGTGAAAAGGAAGGTTTGATGCTATGCATCCCTAATCACTTGCAAAAGTGACGTTTTTCAGAGATTTCAGTCTAAGCAGCAATCCAAGCAGTCCAAGAAGCAGTGTCTGCAACCCCATAATCAATGATTCCACTGAAATTCAAATCTGAGCCCTTTAGACTGTAAACACATAGTGGACAGGGAACGTGTCTGTTATATTGTGATATGATACTCTCCCATGCACTTAATACAGTGCTCTGCACCCAGTGAGAACTCAATAGATACGATAGATTGACTGATGATTGATGAACCAAGGAGACTTTTAGTGTCAGGCATGTATAGAGAAGTCAAATTTACTTCATAAGGGGTTGGATCAAAGAATCAAGAGGCAGTTGCAAAAAAAAATTCATTTTGGAAATAAAATGCTGAGTGGACCTCCATACAAACTGACAGAGCTGACTAATTATTTGGAAAAAGTTGAGTCCATCAGGGTCAGGCTACTGCTGATCAGCAGCATGGCCTAAAGGAAACAACATGGAGCCTGGAAGTCAGAGGACCAGGATTCTACTCTCAGATTGGCCAACTGCTTGCTGTGTGACCTTGGGCAAGTCACAACTTCTCTGTGTTTCAATTCCTTCAACTGTAAAATAGGGATTAAATATCTCTTCTCCCTGCATGGTTTCAGGACAGGGATTGCATCCTACTTAATTAACTTGGATCTATCCCAGTGCTTACAACAGTGTTTGGCATAGAATGAGCACTTAAATACCATAAAAAGAAGTCAGACATCCTCTTCTGACTAGTCTTCAAGTAGCACGGCTAGTCTCCAGCAGCAGATAGAGTCTGAATAAATTCAGAGGACTTGAAGTTATGTAAAGACCTTCCTGTTCACATCTGACACTTAACCTGGGCTAGTCTCACCTGAAGGACTTTCATTCATTCATTCAGTAGTATTTATTGAGCTCATTTACTTTGTGCAAAGTACTAAGTGCTTGGGAGAGTATAGTATAAGAGACACATTCCTGCCCACAGTGAGCTCACAGTCTACAGGAGACTTGACAAAGTAATTCAGAGGATTTGAAGTTATGTAAAGAGGAAATAAACTGTAGAAACAATAAGTTTATCAGTGGAACGGTTCCTATTTCAGGGCAGTAGTATTGTAAGCACGTTGAGGAGTGATCCTCTGTTGAGAAACAGTGTAGCCTAATGGATAGCGAAGGGTCTGGGAGTCAGAAGAACCTAGGTTCTAGTAACAGCTTTGCCACTTCATTCACACACTTGTCTGCTGTGCAACCTTGGGCAAGTCACAACTTCTCTGGGACTCAGTTCCCTCAGCTGTAAAATAGGGATTAAGACTGTGAGCCCTTTGTGTCCAACCCAACTATCTTGTATCTACCCCAGTGCTTAGAACAGTGCCTGGCACTTAGTAAGTGCTCAATAAATACCATTATTATTATTATTCTCTGGGCCTCAGGTATTTCATTTGTAAAATGGGGATAAAGACTATGAGCCCCACGTGGGACATAGACAGTGTCCAACCTGATAAACATCTATCTACCCCAATGCTTAGTACAGTCCCTGACAAGTAATTAAAACACAACAAACACTGTTAATAAAAAAGAGGGACAGGATTACTTCCATCAATGCTACTATATTATATTCTCCCAAACACTTAGTATCGTGGTCTGCACAGAGTAAGGGTTTAATAAATACCACTGATTGATTGATTGGTTGTTTTATGTATTTATTTAGCAATTCATTGACTGTTCACTTGGTATGAGGCAATGTATTAGGCTTTTAGGAAGTACAAAATAAGGAATGACCGATTTGGGGTTTTTTCTGTTTTTGTTTTTTAAAGGTATTTTTTAAGTGATAACAAAAATAATTATGGTACTTGTTAAGCACTTACTGTGTGTCAAGCATTGTTCTAAGCACTGGGGTATATAAAATTTAACCAGGTTAGACACAGTCTCTATCCCACATGGAGCTCAGAAACAACTGAGGCACCGAGAGGCTAAGTGACTTACCCAAGTCACACTGCGGTAATAATAATAATAATGGCATTTGTTAAGTGCTTACTATGTGCCAAGCACTGTTCTAAGCACTGGGGGAGATACAAGATAATCAGGTTGTTCCTCATGGGGCTCATAGTTTTAATCCCCATTTTACAGATGAGGTAACTGAGGCCCAGAGAAGTGAAGTGACTTACCCAAAGTCACACAGCTGACAAGTGGCAGAGCAGGGATTAGAATCCATGACCTCCATTTCCCAAGTTCATGCTCTTTCCACTAAGCCATGTCGCTTACAAGATCACCAGGTTGGACACAGTCCATGTCCCATATGGGCTTACAGCCTTAATCCCCATTTTTATAGTTGAGGTTACTGAGGCACAGAGAAGATAAGTGACTTTCCAAAGGTCACACAACAGACAAGTGGCAGAAACAGGACTGTAAAACCCAGGTCTTTCAGACTTCCAGGCTTATGTTCTTTCTACTAGGCCACAGTACTTTGAACTAAGGTTCCCTGCCTACAAGGAGTTTATACTCTAACAAATTACTATAGCAAATTCTTGCCTTTGACCCCCATTTCACTCTTCAGGCTTCTAAGAATTTTCATAATAAAACAAATCTGGACATCAGTCTTAAATAGGCAAGAAATACCTTATTTTAAGCTAATGGTCACCTCTAGCATTTACATCTTTATTTATAACTTATTCAGCATTTTTACTTCTATGCATGTGTGAATATTCAATTGTACAGTCTTTCATTTATTCTGATTGCTCAATTTAATATCTTTATGAGAGTCTTCTTATGGGCAGGGAATGTGTCTTTCCCAACCACTTAAACCAGTGCAACTACTACTTAATAATAATAATTATTATGACGTTTTATGTACTTACTATGTTGCAAGCACTGTACTAAGCACTGGGGTAAATACATGATAATTAAGTCAGACACAGTCCCTGTCCCACCCAGAGTTCACTTTTTATAATGATATTTGTTAAGAGCTTGTCTTGCCTTGCTGTCAAGTTTTCTCCAAGCCATAATGACACCATGGACACATCTCTCCCAGGATGCCCCATTTCCAACTGTCACCTTTCTGGTCGCGTAGCCATAGAATTTACTTGGCAAAAATCCGGAAGTGGTTTACCATTGCCTTCTTCTGCGCAGTCAACTTGAGTCTCCGCCCTCAACTCTCTCCCAGGCCACTGCTGCCCAGCACAGGGGAGTTTTGACTTGCAGCAGATTGCCTTCCACTAGTTAGCCACTGCCCAAGCTAGGAGTGGAATGGATATGCCTCTGCTTGACTGTCCCTTCTACATTCAAGACTGGAAGAGTACTGGAAACTCTCCAGGTGAGACCCTGAGGGGGTTAAGAAGCTTACTATGTGTCAAATACTGTTCTAAACACTGTAGGTACAAATTAATTAGGTTAGACATTGTCCCTGTCCTGCATGGGGCTCCAGTCTAAGTAGGAGGGATAATAATAATAATGTTGGTATTTGTTAAGCGCTTACTATGTGCAGAGCACTGTTCTAAGTGCTGGGGGAGACACGGGGGAATCAAGTTGTCCCACATGGGCCTCACAGTCTTAGTCCTCATTTTACAGATGAGGTAACTGAGGCCCAGAGAAGTTAAGTGACTTGCCCACAGTCACACAGCTGACAAGTGGCAGAGGGAGGTAACCCCATTTTACAGTTGAGGAAACTGAGGTACAGAGAAGTTAAGTAACTTGCCCAAAGTCACACAGCAAGCAATTGGCAGAGTCGGGGTTAAAACCCAGGTCTTTCTGTCACCCAGGCCTGTGTTTTCTATGGAGAGATGTACTGAATTCCCATATTACGGCTAAGGAAACTCAAAGAGAAGCGATTTGTCCAAGGTTTCACAGAAAGAAAGTGGCAGGGTGGGAATTAAAACCCAGATCCCGTGATTCCCAAATTCAGGCTCTTCCCACTAGGCCACACTGCTTCTCATGGTTGTGAGAAAATCATAGGTTTTCTATGGCAATTTTTTGATATGAACCTGGCTGTGAATTTAAACGGGAGGGAGCAATGAGACCTAATGGAAAGCCCATAGTCCTGGAAGTCAGAGGACCTGGATTCTTATCCTGGCTCTGTCATTTGTCTGCTGTGTAACCTTGGGAACTCACTTAATTGCTCTTTGTCTCAATTTCCTCATGTGTAAAATGGGGATGAAATCCTACTCTTACTTAAACTCTGAGCCCCACTTGGGACGGGGACTGTGTCCACCCTGATTATCTTGTATCTAACCCAGAGCTTAGTACAGGGCTTGGTATACAATAAGCACCTAACAAGTATCAAATGATAATATTAACATTATCAATACTGACACTGGCTCTAATAATACTAACTCTAATGCTTACCTTCTCACTGTACCTCAAACTCATCTATCTCGCTGCCAACCTCTGGCCCACATCCTGCCTCTGGCCTGGAATACCCTTCCTCCTCATATCAGAAAGATAATTGCTCTTCACCACTTCAAAGCTTTATTGAAGCCATATCTCCTCCAAGAATCCTTCCCTGACTAAGCCCTCCTCTCCTCTTCTCCCACTCCCTTCTGTGTCACCCTGACTTGCTCCCTCCATTCATCCTCCCTAGCAGCCCCACAGCACATATGTATATATCTGTAATTTATTAATTTACTCATGTATTTTTTAGGTATGTATATTAATGTCTGTGAGCTCACTGGGGGTAGGGAATGTGTCTGTTTGTTGTTGTACTCTCCCAGGCGCCTAGTACAGCTTTGCACACAGGACGCACTCAATAAATTTGATTGAACGAATGAATACTACTACTAATAATAATGACAGGAAAGTTAAGTTTCTTAAATAATTTTGGTCACAGGGATCAGGACAAAGTAGCTCTTTAAAAACTCCATCCTTCACAAACCCTAGATTCCTCCCTTCACAAAACCTTGATTCCTCAGTCAGGCTGTTGTCTTCCTTCCTCATTTCGTTCTTCAAATTGAATCAGCAACAACTGAAGAAGCAGCATGGCCTAGTGGAAAGAACCCAGGCTCAGGAATCAGAGTACTTGGGTTCTAATTCTGGTTCCACCACTCTCCTGCTGTGTGACCCTGGGTAAGTCATTTAACTTCTCTGTGCCTCAGTTACCACATCTTTAAATCGAGGAATACGACTGGGAGCTCCATTTGGGACATGGACTGTGTTCACCCCAATCACCTTCTATCTACCCCAGCACCTAGTAGCTTAGTACAGTGCCTGGTGCTTAGTAAGCACTTTAACAAATACCATAAAATTCAAACAAAAACTACAGTGTGGTTTTGGGGAAAAGCGGGGGTCTTGAAATCAGTTGATGAGGGCTATATTCCCAGCTCTCTCACAGGCCTCTGTCACTACCTCAGGGTAGTTACCTCACATCTCTATGCCTCAGTTTACTCATCTGTAAAATGAGGCTAAGAATATATGCCTCTCCTTGCCTTGCAGGAATGTTGGGAGAGTAAAATGAGATCATTGTTGTGAAAGTCCTCAGGTAAAAAACGAGCTGTACCAGTCCAGGGTATTATTATGAAGCCAGATGACACACTGTCCAGCACGTACCTTCCTGTGGGTCTTTTGGCTGTGGCATATACCCCTCCTTCTATCTGGCCCATGGAAGGTAGAAGCCCTAGCCCATCCAAGCCCCTGGAGGGGTGGGCTGGCAGTCTAGAGCTTCTGCTTCAAGACTGTAAGCTCCTTGTGGGCAGGCAGTCCAGAGCGTCCCCTCAAGACTGTAAGCATCTTGAGGGCTCCAATCTTACCAAAAGTAAACCATTGATCATAAGGTTGTAAACAAATCATGTAGTCTATCCCACTGACTTCAAGCCAATCCAGGCACTTGAGAAACATTCTCTCTTTTATGGTGGTAGATTCTATCATCTCCCATTCTAGTCCCCTCTTGGACAATCCTAAATAGGAAGGCTCTTTGTGCTCTGAATGTAACAAGCATTCAATAAATACTACTGAGAGATTGATCCAGGGATTTAATAGTAGGGGAAAAAAATGCCCTATTATACCCCCCCACACACCCCTACCCTCCCAATTCCCAGACGCTTTTCCCCTGTTCACCTGAGAGGCAGGATTCTGTGATTCTGGAAAACTTACCTCATGTGAAGCTTGGTCCCTGCTGAGAGAACACAGGAAATCAACTCTGCCCTGACTCACTCTATGGCCTAGAGCAAAGACACTAAATCTTTCAGCGTTCCAGTGTTCACATCTGTAGACTGCCCAGAAAGTATTCATCCACTTCACAGAGGTGGTTTGCGAGTTACCTAATTTACCCTTTCAGATGTTGTGATTATTGAGCATACAGTAAGCACTCAATAAATGCCACTGATGGATTAATCATTCCTGCTTCCTGTACTCCAATCAACCTTTTCTTGGCTGGTTAATCTAGCCTTCCATACTATCTATGGAGCCCAAAATGTGATCATGCAAATAGCTTGCTACCTGTTACATGTTTAATTTCAGCATCATAGAAGAAGGTCAAAACAAAATTAGAGACAAGAGAAACACATCTAAATCATGCATAGTTAAAGATTTGATTTTGGATCAATGCTAAAAACAGAAAAATTGGAAAAATCATGTGATCCATGTACACCATATAGCTGCATTACTAACTAAAACCATCACTGACCTAATTTCATTGCATTTTCCATCTTGAGCGAGACATGCAAAGGAAGAAATATAATACAACCAGTGGATGAGCCATATTTTTCCGTTGTGAATTTCAAACATGTCCTTCAGACGGTCTGTGTTAATGGCCCTGTGTGACCTTTTTGAAAGAAGGCAGACTCTCACGGAGCCAGGAAAAAGTTCTGAACATCCAGAAAATACCCACAAAATCTCAGTTTCCTGATTTCATTGAAACCAAGCTATCTTCTCTTTTCAGAGTTTCAGTCATTCATTCAATCATATTTACTAAGCGCTGTGTGCAGAGCACTTTACTAAGCACTCGGGAGAGTATGATTCAGCAATAATAATAATAATAATAATGTTGGTATTTGTTAAGCGCTTACTATGTGCAGAGCACTGTTCTAAGCACTGAGGTAGATACAGGGTAATCAGGTTGTCCCTCATGAGGCTCACAGTCTTCATCCCCATTTTACAGATGAGGTAACTGAGGCCCAGAGAAGTGAAGTGACATGCCCAAAGTCACACAGCTGACAAATGGCAGAGCCGGGATTAGAACCCACAACCTCTGACTCCCAAGCCCGTGCTCTTTCCACTAAGCCACGCTGCTTCTCAACAATAGAGACAATCCCTGCCCACAATGGGCTTACAGTCTAGAAATGGAGAGACAGACATCAAAAGAAGTAAACAGACATCAATAGCATCAATATAAATATTAAACCCCAGGGCATAGACAGAAAGGAAGTTTAATTTAAAAAAGAACACGGTGAACTATCATTCTAATTTATAAGATATAAAGATACTGAAATTTAGATCTCTTCCTATAAAAGTATTACAAATTTAACCAAATACCTAGCCTATATTTAAAGCCAGTATAAGATCGGTGCAGACTGACCTTGACCAAAGCAGCAATAATAATCGTCATCATCAATATCAATGTGGTATTCATTAAACACTTACTATGTACAAATTACTGTACAAAGCAGTGGTGTAGGTACAAGATAATCAGACCCCAAAGGTTCATAGCCTAAATAGGAGGGAGAATAGTTACTGAATCCCCATTCTGTAGATGAGGGAACTGAGGCACAGATAAATTAAGTGCCTTCTGTGTGACCTTGGGCAAGTCAAGTGGAAGAATTGGGATTAGAACCCAGGTCCTGAGGCTCCCAGGCCTGAGCCCTTTCCACTAGGTCACATGGTTTCTCAAAACAGTCCCTCCCTCATCCTGTCCCTTCTTCAACTCTCCTATCTACCCCGGAATTATCTCAAGAGGAGATCTTTTACCTCTTTTCAAAAGCCACCTCCTCCACCTATGTCTCCAACCCAATCTCTTCGCAATTTATCAAAGTACTTTCCTCCTCCCTTCTTCCCTCCCTGACTCCCATCTTCAACTGTTTACTCGCCGGTGGCTTCTTCCCCACTGCTTTCAAACATGCTCAAGTCTCCCCTCATCTAAAAACACCCTCCTCTCACCCAGTGGCTCCCTCCAATTATCACCCCATCTCCTTCCTACCATTCCTCTTCCAACTCCTTAAGAGCTGTCTACATGCACTGGCTCAAATTCCTCTCCTCCAATTTTCTCTTGACCCTTTCCAATCTGGCTTCCACCTCCTTCACTCCACAGAAACTTTCCTCTCCAAGTTCACCAATGACCTCCTTCTTTCCATATCCAATGGCCTTTACTCCATCCTAATCCTCTTCAACCTCTCAGCTGCCTTCGACACTGTTGAACACCCCCTTCTCCTGGAAAGATTACCCACCCTTGGCTTCACTGACACTGTCGTTTCCTGGTTCTACTCCTATCTCTCTGGCTGCTCATTTTTGGTCCCTTTTGTGGAATCCTCTTTTGCATCCTAACTCCTAAATGTGAGAATCTCTCAAGGCTCAATTCTGAGTCCCCTACTATTCTCCATCTTCCACCAGTCCTCTGTAGAACTCATTCAGTCCTGTGTCTTCAACTCCTATCTTCATGCAGATGATTCCCCAATTTCCATCTCAAGCCTTGATCTCTCTCCTTTTCTGCAATCTTGCATTTCCTCCTGCCTTCAGGATATCCCCACTTGGATGTCCCACCAACACCTCAAATTTTACATGTCCAAAATAGAACTCCGTAACTTCCCTCACTCTTCATATCCTATGTACAATCACTCACCCCACCTTTTCCTCTTCTCCCATTCCCTCTGCATCATCCTTGCATTTGAATTTGACCTCTTTATTCACCCCACCCTCAGCCTTTCAGCACTTTTGTAATTTCTAGTGGAAAGACCAGGGCTTGGGAGTCAGAGGATCTGGGTTCTAATCCTGAACATGCCTGTTGTTTGGACTTGGGTAAATCATTTAGCATCTCCATAAAATGGAGATTGGATACCTGTCCTCCCTCCTTCTTAGACTGTGAGCTCAATGGAGGACAGAGGCTTTGTCTGACCTGATTATCTTCTATCTACCCCAACGTTTTACACAGTGCTTGTCACTGAGTAAGCACTTAACAAATACTATCATTATTATTACCATCATCATTTGTTAAACGTTTGCTATGTCCCAAGTACTGTATTAAGCACTGAGTTATAAGAGGAAGAGAGAATAGGCATTTAATCCCTATTTTACAAAAGAGGAAAATGAGGCCCAGAGAAGTTGTGACTGACCCATGGTCTCACAGCAGGCAAGTAGCAGAGCTGGGATTAGTAGTCAGGTCTTCGGACTCCCAGACGTGGTGTCCTTCTACTAGACCACACTGCCTCTCAGTAGCTGGCCTGTTTTGAGAATTACTGGGTTAAGTGGCTCAATGCCTGGTACATAGAAAGTGTTCAACAAATACCATAATAGTACTGCAGCTTTTGTTTTTCGCTTCTGGTTTATAACAGGTGCTATGTGACTGGATTTCATTAGTCTAACTAGAATTTTAACAAATGACCTAATCAAAAAAAGAGTTCGAATTTTCTCTCAATTCTCTCAATCCAGAATCAACCCAATAGCTTCCTATGTGTCACTTAGTTGATTTAGTTACTTAGTTACTTAGTTACTTAGACACTTAGTTGAGTTAGTGTCACTTAGTCACTTAGAGAAGCGGCGTGGCGCAGTGGAAAGAGTATGGGCTTTGGAGTCAGGGCTCATGAGTTCGAATCCCAGGTCTGCCACTTAGCTGTGTGACTGTGGGCAAGTCACTTAACTTCTCTGGGCCTCAGTTCCTTCATCTGTAAAATGGGGATTAAGACTGTGAGCCCCGCGTGGGACAACCTGATTCCCCTGTGTCTTCCCCAGCGCTTAGAACAGTGCTCGGCACATAGTAAGCGCTTAACAAATACCAACATTATTATTATTATTATTATTATTTGAATATGACTCTAACAAATTAGAGAAGCAGCATGGCCCAGTGGCTACAGCACAGGCCTGGAAGTCAGAAGGGCCTGGGTTCTAATCCCGGCTCTGCCACTCGTCTGCTATGTGTTGGGCAAATCACTTCCCTTCTCTGTACCTCAGTTCTCTCATCTGTAAAGACTGTGAGTCCCATTTGGGACATGGGCTGTGTCCAACCTAATTTTCTTGTATTTCCTCAGGACTAGGTACAGTGCCTGGCACCTAGTAAGCGCCTAATGAATACCATTCAAAACAACCAAACAAAAGCCAGTACGATCGTGTTATGGCTTTGTTTAGGAATGGTATGGATTTACAAAAGGCAATATGTCCCCTGTGTTTTTAATTTTCATTGCTGCAGTGTGCTTTTATGATGATTTTTATGCCAGTGTGGTAGCAATGTGGTATCTGGCTCCAGATCAAAGTTTGGGTCTAAAGAACTGTTTCCTCAACAGCTGTAAGACCTGGACTTCACACAAACTAAGCATTTGAATTTTCAATTACTTAGAGACTATATTCAACACCAATTGACAAGCCAGGATCAATCAGTTAGTCAGTGGCATTTATTAAGCCTTACTGTGTGTAGAGCACCATACTACTGACTGTAATAATTGTGATATTTGTTATGCATCTACTATGTACTAAGCACTCTACTAAGTGCTTGGGCAGATTCAAGATTATCTGATTCCTTACGGGGCTCATATTTGAAGTAGGAGGGAGCACTCCTAATTTGCAGCTGTGGAAACTGAGGCACAGAGGATTAAGTGACTTCCCTGTACTCCCCTGACTTTATCTCCACTGTAAGACAGCACCTCCATCCTCCCTGTCTCACAAGGCCATAATCTAGGAGTAATCCTTGACTCATCACTCTCATTCAACCCACATATTCAATCTGTCATCAAATTTTGTCCATTCAACATCACTCTATTCCGCCCTTTCCTCTGCATCCAGACTGATCCAAGCACTTCTCCTACCCTAGTTCGGTTACTGCATCAGCCTCCTTGCTGACCTTCGTGCCTCCTACCTCTCCCTACTCCTGTCTAAACCTCACTCTGTTGCCCAGATCACTTTTCTATGAAAATATTCCATCCATGTCTCCCCACTCAAGAACATCCAGTGGTTGCCCATCGACCTCTACAGCAAACAGAAACTCCTAGCCATGGCTTTAAAGTTCTTAATTAACTTGCCCCCTCCTACCTGAAATCGCAGCTTTCTTACAACACAGTCCACACCCTGTGCTCCTCTAATGTCTGCCTATTGACTGTACCCCTATCTGGTCTATCTCACTGCTAACCTCTCACCTGTGACCAGCCTCTGGCCCAGAACGCCCACCCTCTTCATTTCCGACAGGCGATTACTTGCCCCACCTTCAAAACCTTATTGAAAGTACATTTCCTCCAAGACCCCTTCCCTGACTAAGCCCTCATTTCCTCTTCTCTCACTCTCTTCTGCATTGTCCTTTCACTTGGCTTTTGACCCTTTATTCATCCCTCCCTCAGACCCAACAGTAGGTGCTTAGAGAAGCAGTATGGCATAGTGGGTAGAGGATGGGCCTGGGAGTCAGAAGGTCATGGATTTTAATCCTGACTCCGCCACTTGTCTGCTGTGTGGCCTTGGGCAAGTCATTTCACTTCTCTGGGCCTCAGTTCCCTCATCTGTAAAATGGGGATTAAGATTGTGAGCCTCATGTGGGTCCAACCTGATTTGTTTGTATCCACCCCAATGCTTAGAACTGTGCCTGGCACATAGTAAGCACTTAAATAGCGCAATTATTATTATTAATAAATGTTGTTATTACAATACAATAAGGTTCACAGCAGCCTCACCACTCCCCCTCTAGATGGTAAGTTCCTTGTGGGCAGGGAATGTGTCTCCCTATTCTCTTGTATGGTATTGACTTCACGCCACAAACCCCAGATTTGAGTTTTCCCATGTGGGTCTTCATGAACAATGTGCTGGGAATAACAATAAAAATATGGGTACCAGAAAAAGCAGGGACTGGCTTAATGCCACAGACCCCAAATTTGAATCTTCCCATTTGGGTCTTCTTGGCTTAGGTGCCAGGAAGAACAGTGAAAATAAGGGTGCTGGAAAAAGAGGGGATTGGTTTCATACCATGAATCCCAGATTTAAGTCTTCCTATTTGGGTCTTCATGGCCCAGGTGCTGGGGAAAGGAATTACAAATATGGGTGCTGGCCAAAGGGGGTAATGGCTTCATGCCACAGATCCCAAATTTGAGTTTTCTTATATGGGTGCCCGCAAAAGGGAGCTGGCTTCGTGCCATGAATTGAATATTTGAGCTTTCCCATTTGCATCTTCATGGGTCAGGTGCCTGGAAGAATAATAAAAACATGGGTGCTTGCAAAAGGGGCACTTGGCTTCATGTCATGAACCCAGATTTGAGACCTCCCATTTGAGTCTTCAAGGCCCAGGTGTTGGAGAGAGCAATTGAAAATATGGGTGCTGGCAACAGAGTTTGATTTCATGCTATGAACTCCAGATTTAATAATAATAATAATTAACAATTATGGCATTTGTTAAGTGCTTTCTATGTGGCAAGCACTGTTCTAATCACTGGGGGAGTTACAAGGTAATCAGGTTGTCCCACGTGGGACTTACAATCTTCATCCTTATTTTACAGATGAGGTAAGAGGCACAGATAAGTTAAGTGGCTTGCCCTAGGTAACACAGCAGGCAAGTGGTGGAGCCAGGATTAGAACCCACATCTTGGGACTCCCAAGATTTGGGTCTTCCCATTTGGGTTTTCAAGGCCCAGAATCCAGGAAGGGCAATAATAACATAATAATAATAACAATAATAATAATGAGGGTATTTGTTAAGGGCTTACTATGTGCCAAGTACTGTTCTAAGTGCTGGGGGCGATATAAGGTAATCAAGTTGTCCCACATGGGGCTCACAGTCTTAATCCCCATTTGACAGATGAGGTAGTTGAGGTACAGAGAAGCTAAGTGACTTGCCCAAAGTCACCCATCTGATGTAATGGAGCCAAGATTAGAACTCACGTCCTCTGCCTCCCAAGTCCGTGCTCTTTCCACTGAGCCACGCTACTTATCTGACATGCAGAACGCTGCATGGGTGCTGACAAAAGGCAGGACTACCTCCAGGCCATGAACCCCAGTTTTGACTGTGTCCATATGGGTCTTCATGGCCCAGGTACCAGGAAGCATAATAAAAATATGAGGGCCAGCAAAAGGGGGCTGGCTTCATGCCTCAGACCCAGATGCCCGTCTGACACTGTGAGCTCCCCAAAGGCAGGGTCGCTGCGATGCTATGGCCGTGTGGCTCAGTGAGCCCCCCAAGGGCAAGGACTACTGCAATATTATGTCTGTCTGACACTGAGCCCCTTTAGGGCAGGGCCTCCGCCACACTATACCTCTCTGACACAGCGTAAGCTCCTCTCTACATTTTAAGCCCCTCCCTAGACTGTAAGCTGGTTGTAGGCAGGGAATATGTCTGCTTATTGTTATGCCACACTCTCCCAAGCACTTAGTACATGCCTTGCACACAGTAAGCGCTCAATAAATCCCACTGAATGAACAAATAAATGAATGTACTCTCCCAACCGCTTAGTTCAGTGCTCTACACACAGTAAGCACTCAATAAATGCAATTGATTGATTAATTGATCGATCACAAATGATAATATTCTACAAAGTAGTCAGTCTCAGGATTGAACAATCTATGCTCCCTTTAATGCAATTGTTCTGGGTCAGGCTTGTAAGATTGGATGACAGCAAGATAATAAAAATGATGGTATTTATTAAGCGCTTACTATGTGCCAAGCACTGTTCTGGGCACTAGAGGAGATACAAGATAATCATGTTGTCTGACGTGGGGCTTACAGTCTTAATCTCCAATTTACAGATGAGGCAATTGAGACACAGAGAAGTTAATTAACTTGCCCAAAGTCACACAGCTGACAAGTGGCAGAGCCGAGATTAGAACCCACAACCTCTGACTCCTAAGCCCATGTTCTTTCCACTGAGCCACGCTGCGGTTACTCTATAGCACGTTGAAAGTGGGAAAGCAAAAGCAAAGAGGACAGAGAAAACATTTTAAGGATTCAGTAAAACAAATCCTAAAACAAATTCAGCTGAAAACTGGGGGTGGGGTCGGGGGGTCAACTGCACAGATAGACCGACATAAGGAACTATAATCAAGAAAGGAGGTGCTCTTTCTGAACAAAAGAGCACAGAGGATCAAGAGTCCAGAAGGCCAAAATGAAAACAGTGTCAGATGCTGCAATCTTCCAACATGACAACACGAGGAACAGCCTCGATGTGAGCAGAGCACAGCTGAGACTACATTTCCCACAAAGACCTTCTTACTCACACCTGCCACCACAGATAAATTTTATCATCCGTGGCATCTTCTTTACATAATTATTGTGGTGGTATTTGTTTAGCATTTGCTGTGTTCCAAGCACTATACTAAGCACTGGGTTGGATACAAGCAAATCGGGTTGGACACAGCCCCTGCACCCCGTGGGGCTCACAGACTCAATCACTATATTATGGATATAGGAACTGAGGCATAGAGAAATAAAGCCCCTTGCCCAGGGTCACACAGCAGACAAGTGGTGGAGTAAGGATTAGAACCCATGTCCTTCTGACTCCCACGTCCGTGCTCTGCTCACTACGCCATGCTGTTTCTCTACATAGGAAGGACAATTATATATCCATGAGAAGTGTGGCATACTGGAAAGAGCACAGGCCTGGGAGTCAGAAGACCTGGATTCTAATCCCAGCAACACTGCATGCCTGCTTTGTGATCTTAGGCAAGTGAATTCACTTCTCTGTGCCTCAGTTACCTCATCTGCAAAGTAGAGATTAAGACTGTGAGTTCTATGTGGGTCAGGGACCGTGTCCAACTTAATTATCTTGTATCTACTCCAATACTTAATACAGCACCTGGCAGATAGTAAATGCTTAACAAATACCATTAAAAAAGATAAACCATTTATCCAGCCTCAAAAGGAATATATTATAGAAACGAATAGACTGGAGAGAATCAGGGATATTTTTAAATTCCTAACAGGATAGACTTTGGTTTGTTTGGAAGGTATCCTGAGTCTGACCTCTATCCCCATCCTCCATTACACCCTCCCCCAAGAAAAACTGTGAGAATGAGAAATAAAGGAACTTCTCTAGCCATCTGCCACCTTATCTAACCTAGCTTATCTCTCTTTCTCAGCTGTCCCTTTTAGTAATCTCTAACCCATACTCTCATATGGTCCTGATTATCAGAATACCTAAACAGTTGATGATTGAAGCACATTCTCTCTACAAAGACATAAGAATAAATTCTCCACTTATTTAAAGGTAAATTATTTTATTAGTGGCATGCTTTTTTCTCCATATAACACACATGCATTATGAGAAGTTGGAGCAAGGACTGTCTGTGTAAGATTCATTGTCAAATTAGTAAAGTACCATAGGCAAAAATCAATCAATCAGTGATATTTATTGAGTTTTTATTGTGGGCAGTGTTCTCACGTACTAAGTGCTTGGGAAAGTACAATACATGATTTCTCCCCACAAGGAGTTTTCAGACAGCCAGTATTTATCAAATGCCTACATGTTTGAAAAACAACTGTGGTATTTGTTATGTGGTTACTAATTAATTAATGTTGGTACTTGCTAAGTGCTTACTATGTGCACAGCACTGTTCTAAGTGCCGGGATAGAAACAGGGTAATGAGGTTGTCCCACATGAGGCTCACAGTCTTAATCCCCATTTTACAGATGAGGTAACTGAGGCCCAGAGAAGTTAAGTGACTTGCCCACAGTCACACAGCTGACAAGTGGCAGATCCGGGATTCGAACCCATGACCTCTGACTCCCAAGCCTGTGCTCTTTCCACTGAGCCCCGCTGCTTCCTACTATTCACTAAGTACTGTACTGAATAAGATCCAAGATAATCAGGTCAGATAAAGTCCTTGTCCCACATGGAGCTTACCATCTAAGTTGGAATTGGAGAGAGCACAGGCCTGGGAGTCAGAAAGACCTGGGTTATAATGTCGATTCCACCACTTATCTGCTGTGTGACCTTGGGCAAATCATTTACATTCTCTGTGCCTGAATTCCCTCATTTTTTAAATGGGGATCAAGATTGTGGGCCCTATATTGGACAGGGACTGTCTAATGCAATTATCTTGTACTCTCTCAGTGCTTAGTACAGTGTAAGCACTCAACAAATATGATTTAAAAATGTGTTCAATCCTTATTTTACACATGAGAAGTCTGTGGCACAGAAAATTAAGTGACTTGTCCAAGGTCACACAGCTGGCAAGGGGCAGAGCTGGGAGTTAGGTCCCATGATGACTAGGCCCATGTTCTTTCTGCCTGGCCACACTGCTTTGTGTTTTAAGAGCAAAGACCCAATCTAATACCAATCCTATGTTTTCCCACATGTGAGCTTGGTATTAAGGCCAGGCCTTTGATCCTGAAGGAAAACATAAACTTTTCCATTCAAGTTAATAGAATGTCTATTGTTTCCTTTGGAATAATTTGCAAAAAGCAGAAGAAGGAGCCCTAATCTGATGAGATCCCTGCAAAAATCCACAAGCTATCACACTGCTATTTACTGCTGACAAGATTCTAACCAGATTCCTTCTGGACAGATCACTTTAAGAACGTAGTCAACTATGCACTACCTTAATCTCTATGGGGATTCAGATCAAAAGGCAGCAATCAATCAATCAATCAGTGGTGTTGATTGAGCAGTGTAACATGGCAGATTCAATCTTTGTAGCCCTTGAAACCAAGGAAAAAGTACAGGAAGCAACATCAAGAGAAAAGCCCAAAGTAGCTGGACTCTGTCAGTTGCAAAGCAAATTTGACTTTCCTAGGAAAGTCGCCAAATTTTCTTACCATTACCCTATTTATTTTGTTAATGAGATGTATATCACCTTGATTCTATTTATTTGCTATTGTTTTAGTGAGATGTTCTTCCCTTTGATTCTATTTATTGCCATCATTCTTGTCTATCTCCCCCGATTAGACTGTAAGCCCGTCAAAGGGCAGGGACTGTCTCTATCTGTTACCGATTGGTATATTCCAAGTGCTTAGTACAGTGCTCTGCACATAGTAAGCACTCAATAAATACTATTGAATGAATGAAGTCTGAATTGAAGGTCGTTTGTCTTATCTTTTCTCCATCACCATCAGAGTGAAGGGGGTCTGTGTTGTAGAGAAGCAAGGCCCTTCTAGTCACTTAGCGACTCTGTAACTCAGTTTCCTCGTGTGTAAAATGAGAAGTCAATGCCTGTTCTCCCTCCCCATTAGACTGTGAGCCTCATGTGGGACAGGGATTGTGTCTATCTGATTGTATTGTAACTACCCTCTGCTTAGAACAGTCCTTTGCACATAGTAAATGTTTAACAATTTCCACAGTCATTATTTTCATTTTTAGTACTAGAATTATCATTAGCAATGTCGTGTTTGGGAAGGCAATGCGATATCTGGGAGCTGGAGTCAGAATACAGAACAAAACTCTTGGGAAATGTTCAACAGGCTAAAAGCATCAGGGAAGGTCATTGAAACAGTCAGTACAAAGATGACTGAGCTTTTGGGCATAATCACAAGAGCAAAGGATGATGATTCTGTATGGTCATTATAGTGCCTTGGATTGAAAAAGTTTGAACAAAGACAAAAATATGTGCTGTCTGTCTCCTGGAAACATTATTCGACTTCGGCTTCACTGACTCTGCCTTCTCCTGGTTCTCCTCCCACCCCTAAACCTGCTCCTTTTCAATCTTGGTGGGCTCCTCCTCTGCCTCCCACTGCCTAATTGTGGGAGTTCCTCAAGGCTCAGTTGTGGGTCCCCTTCTGCTCTCCATCGTTACTTACTCCCTTGGAGAACTCATTCGCTCCCATGGCTTCAACTACCATCTCTATGTGGATAATTCCCAAATCTACATCTCCAGCTCTGATCTCTTTCCTTTTCTACAGTCTCAAATTTCCTCCTAATAATGATAATGATAAATGTGGTATTTGCTAAGCACTTACTAGGTGTCAGGCACCATGCTAAGCGCTGGGGTAGATACAAGAAAATAGCATTGGACACAGTCTCTATCCCACATAGGGCTCCCAGTTTCAGTCCCCATTTTACAGATGAGGCAAACGAGGTACAGAGAAGTTAAGTGACTTGCCCAAGGTCACGCAGCAGACAAGTGGCTGAGCTGGGATTAGAACCCAAGTCCTTCTGACTCCCAGGCTCATACCCTATCCATAGACCACACTGCTTCTCCTGCCTTCAGAACATCTCTACTGTCGACACCTCAAATTTAACATGTACAAAATACCTTCTCACCCAAAACCCTGTCCTTCCCTTGACTTTCCTGTCATTGTAGGCAGCAGCACAAGCTTCCCTGTCTCCCCAGCCCAAAGTCTTGGCATTATTTTCAACTCATCTTTCATTCAACTCACATATTCAGTCTGTCACCAAATCCTGTCTGTTCAACCTTCACAACATCGCGAAAATCCACCCTTTCCTCTCCATCTAAACTGCTATCATGTTAATCCAAGCACTTATCCTATCCCACCTTGACTACTGCCTCAGCTTCCTTGTTGACTTCCCTGCCTCCGGTCTCTTCCCACTCCAGTCCATTCTTCACTCTGCTACCCAGGTCATATTTTTACATAAAGGTTCAGTTCATGTTTCCCCACTTCTCAAGAACCTCCAATGGTTGCCCATCCACCTTGGCATCAAACAGAAACTAATTAGCATTGACTTTAAAGCACTAAATCACCTTGCCTCCTCTTAGCTTACCTCTTTGGTTTCCTACTACAACCCAACCCGCACACTTAGCTTCTCTAATGCCAATTTACTCACTGTACCTCCACTTCCCTCATCCTTCTGCATCGCCCTTGCACTTGGATATGTACCCTAAATTCACACCTCCGTGAGTCCTACTGCACTTATGTACATAGCCGTAATTTACTGATTTATATTAATGTCTGTCTCCCACTTCAGACTGTAAACTCACTGTGGGCAAGGAATGCTTCTGCCAACTCTGATATATTATTGTCATACAAGTACATAGCTCTGCACGCAGTAAGTGCTCAGTAAATATGACTTTTTGATTGTCTCCCTGATCAGAATGTAAGTTCACTTTGGACAAGGAACTTGGGCTTCTCTTTTGTACTTCCCAGGTGCTCGGTATAAGGCCGTGTACCCATTAGGTACTCAGTAAATACTAGTGAATGAGTATTACCTACACTTTTAACTGAAGACACATCCAGAGAAAGAACAAGATATTTGAGAATGGATAATAGCAAGATACCTTATAAGCGCTTACTAAGTTTCAAGCACCTTGTCAAATGCACTGGGGCAAACACGATATAATCAGATCAGACACAGTCCCGATCCCACATGGAGCCCACTGCCTCATGAGAAAACTGAAGCACAGAGAAGCTATTGACTTGGCCAAGGTCATTCAGCAGGCAAGTGGGGCTGGCAAGACAAGAACCTAAGTGTCCTGACTCCCACTCTTGTGCTCCATCCAGTAGGCCGTGAACTGGAAAGGGGCACACAGAAGTTAGTTGGTCATAATAAATTGTTTATTAATAATAATAATAATAATGGTATTTGTTTAATGCTTACTATGTGCCAAGCATTGTTCTAAGCGCTGATACATAGATAAAGATTATCTTTATTCTGCAAGTAACGCAGAAGGGAGAAGTGATCATGCATTCACACGTTTGTCTTTTCAGGCACACTTGTAACCATAGATCCAACTCATTTATTCATTTAATCACATTTATTGAGCGCTTACCATATGCAGAGCACTGTATTAAGCACTTACACACTGTACTAAGCACTGGGGTGGATAAAAGCAAATCGAGTTGGGCAAAGTCCCTGTTCCACATAGAGCTCACAGTCTCAATCTTCATTTTACAGATGAGGTAACCGAGGCACAGAAGAGTAAAGTGACTTACCCAAGGTCACACATCAGGCCAGTGGTAGAGTTGGGATGAGAACCTAATGACCTTCTGAATTCCAGGCCCGTGCTCTATCCGCTATGTCATGCTGCTACCAACTCACCCTTGGTAGTATAATAATAGTTGTGCAATTAGTTAAGCACTTATTATGTGCCAGGCACTGTACTAAGTGCTAGGGTGGATACAAGCATATCGGGTTGGACACAGTCCCTGACCAATGAGGGGCTCACAGTCTTGAGCCCCATTTTATAGATGAAGAAACTGAAGCATGAAGAAATGAAGTGAATTCCCCAAGGTCACATAGCAGACAAGGGCCAAACCAGGATTAGAACCCATGACCTTCTGACTCTCAGGCCTGTGCTCTATCTATGACACTACATATTTTCTCATACTGCTGAATCCTCTTGGAAGATAGAGAACTGCTGCAGGCGCGTGTGTGTTTGTATATTTGTGTATTTGTGTGTATGTGTGTTTTTCTTTTCATGCCAATGTTGACAGAGAGGGTCTGGCTACATTCAGGATATAATCGTTCTTTCAGGCAGCCCAAGTTCACATCTTCTACATCGTCATAGCTGATCCTTTTCACTTATTCATTCAGAAATATTTATTGACTGCTAACTTTGTGCAGAGTCCCTTCCATTCCTCCACCAATATCCAAACCAAATCTCACTCTCCTGAGTGGGAAGGCAATATAGCCAGAGGCAGGGGAATTCAGCCTGGACCTGTGCCATCAGTGAAAATGTCCTCTAGACCGTAAGCTCCTTGTGGGCAGGAAACGTGTCTACAACTCTGTTACATTTGCACTCACCCAAGTGCTGAGAACAGTGTTATGCACACAGTAAGTGCTCAATACATACAACTGATTGGTTGATTGACTGAAGGTTTCTTTCTGAAAACTTTAGAGAAGCAGCGTGGCTCAGTGGAAAGAGCCTGGGCTTCGGAGTCAGAGGTCATGGGTTCGACTTCCGGCTCTGCCACTTGTCAGCTGTGTGACTGTGGGCAAGTCACTTAACTTCTCTGTGCCTCAGTTACCCCATCTGGAAAATGGGGATTAAATGTGAGTCTCACGTGGGACAACCTGATTACTCTGTATCTACCCTAGCGCTTAGAACAGTGCTCTGCACATAGTAAGCGCTTAACAAATACCAACATTATTATTTCTGAAGAACCAATAAGAGCATCTTTCATAATAGGCAGGCTCAACCGAAATCTTAAAACAGCTGGCTACTGCAGACCGATAAGACCACCAATTACTTCTGTTCTAGCCTTTTTTTCATTCTCTTCTAATGGTCAAAAAGCTGGACACCAGTGGTTAAATTAAAGGAACAGATATTTTCTCTTCCCAAACCTGAAATCGCTTCCAGTATCTAGGGAATTTCAATAGAAACACCTGCTCTCCCTACCTCTTAGGACCATTTCCCCAGCACTGAAACAATTCTAGCTTGCTTCTGTTCTCATTATGGGTTAGTTTAGGAAGTGCCTTTCCCTAGTGGGGATTTATGATTTCTTGTTTTTGAGCTAATAATACAGACTTGTAAACAGGCACAAAAGGTTACCAGCCTGTGGGTGTATTATTTTGAAGCATTTCTTCATCTTTTTTTTGGCCACATGAAGCAAAGTAAATAATGGAAATTACTCTTCAGTAAAATAAAATAATAAATGAATAAAATCAATGGTTTAATTACAAACATAAACACAAATGCATAGTAAAAGAGAACTTCTTGAACAACGGCACCAGGCAAATATGTAAATGGTATTTTCAGATATATGGTCATCTAAATATTCCATTCTTGAGAATGAGGTCAATAGGTGAATAGATGACAGGAGCCAGATTTCAAGTTCACAGCTGGAAGGAAGAAGTATGAACTTATAATAATAATTAGTATGGTATTTGATAAGCACTTACTATGTTCTGGGCACTGTACTAAGCTCTGGGGTAGATACAAGCAAATGGGGTTGGACACAGTCCCTGTCCCACATATTGTTCACACTCTTAATCCCCATTTTACAAATGAGGGACTGAGAAGAGAAGTGACATGCCCAAGATCACACAGCAGACATGTGAAGGAGCCAGGATTGGAACCCATGGCCTTCTGACTCCCGGGCCCATGCTCTATCCACTAGGCCATTCACACACACACATATACACACAAGCATATATGTTATACAAATATATTCATATACATTCTCTAAACATGTAATATATATGCCCCTAAATCATTCAGAGAAAATAAGTATAGAAACATTTGGAAACTGAAGCAACCCATTAAAATATGGTTTCAGTCTGGCCGGAAGAGAATTTATATCATCATCACTCTGTGGAGTTTGCTTCTTTATGAGAAATGACTTGTTCCAACTACTCTGAGTCCCAGTTTTTCTGAAAAATGACTGCAAGATCAGAATCAAACTATTTCATGGTTAGGTAGCAAAAATGTAGGTAAAATTGTTCATAAATGCAAGAACAGACTTCTTTGAAATAGTAAATAATGGAAAGACTTCCTTAATAATAATAATTGTAGTATTTGTTGAGTTCTTATTATGTGCCAGGCACTATTCTAATTGCTGGGGTAGATACAAGATAATCGAGTTGACCACAGTCCCTGTCCCACAGGGCTCACAGTTTTAATCCCCATTTTACAAATGAGGAAACTGAGGCACAGAGAAGTGGAAGTTACTTGCCCAAGGTCAAACAGCAGACAAGTGGGGGAGTTGGGATTAGAACCCAGGTTTCTGACTCCCAGGCCCTTGTTCTATCCACTACGCAATGCTGTTTCTTCAGCCATCAAGTGGAAATTTGGTTTATATAATAAATATGAAATTAGGAGAAATTATGTTGGACTATCTTTCCTTAACCCTCTCAGGGTTGCACCTGAAGAGTTTCCAGTACTCTACCGGTCTCGGCTATGGGAGGGAGAGTCAAGCAGAGGCCTACCCATTCCATTCCAAACTTGGGCAGTGTCTAGTGAGCGGAAGGCAACCTGCTACAAATCAAAACTCACCTGTGTTGGGTAGCGGCGGCATGAGAGAGTCGAGGCAGGAGACTCGAGTTGACCATGAGAAAGAAGGAAATGGTAAATCACCTCTGTAGTTTTACCCAGAAAACCCTACAGACACACTACCAGAACAATTGCAGTTGGAGCTGGGGCTTTCTGGGAGAGATGTATCTATCTCGTTGTTATGGATGGGAGATGGCTTGACAGCATAAGATGAGATCTTTCCTTAATAACTGTGGTGAGCCCACACAAACTGCCTTATTAGTAACTGTCGGTGTCCCATGAACAACAACAAGTAAGAGATGGGAGAAAGCACTGATGGGCTCTACTTAGGGGGCAGAGCATGGGGGGAGGAGTGGCCTTCTCTCCTTCCTCTATATGGTAACAGGCCTGGCCCAATCAATGACTGTCACTTAGAGCCACAGCTGTGATGCCTAAGGCAGATAAAAGGCGCTTGTTTTGAGTCGTACAAGGGGCATACACTGAAGCATGCAGAGAAGCATCTGGAGCAAAGAGCAGCCGAAGGCAGCGGCTCTTGGAAGCAGAAAGAAAAAGTGTTGACAGAACAGGCTCCTTGACCACAGACTGGTATTGGACCATTGGTGGAGGGATTGAGAGAATGTGTATGTCCCTTCCTTGCATGCTAGTGAAACTAAGCAAAAACTTTCCACAGTAACCTTGGTGATCAGAGGTGTGGTTTGACTTCTACTACATGTCACCGAGGCTCCACCGTTCCAGGAAGATCCTGGTTGGTACAAACCAGGGGCTCACGACAAAACCTATACTTACGATAATGATACTTGTTAAGCCCTTACTATGTCCCAAGCACTGGAGTAGAACCAAGATGAATAGCTCAGACACAGTCCCTGTCCCACATGGGGCTTCTAGTCTAAGAAGTAGGGAGAACAGGCATTGACTTCCCATTTTACAGATGAGGGCACAAAGAAGTTAAGTGATTTCCCCGACATCATACAGCAGACATGTGAGGGAGCTGGGGTTAGAACCCAAATACTCTGATTCCCACACCTGTACTCTTTTCACTAAGCATGGAGTTAATTTTCCTATAGAAAACAGTGAGATTTATATGGGGGGGTGATATTTTTATAGGAAACTATTAATAAGGAATAAGAAAAACAAGCTTAGCTACCATAAATATGATGATTTTTAATTTAATAATATATAGTCAAACTACCAAGTACTGGGGCCCTCAACTTGCTTAAAAGTCATTACTTCTCCTAGCTACATAGGAGATATTCTGATCTAATCATTTGAGTATTTTTATCCCATTTATTAAACTCTTCCTGTGCATCAGACACTGGACTAAGCACTGGAGTAGATACAAGATAATCGGATTGGACACAGTCTGTGTCCCATATGGGGCTAACAGTCTTAATCCCCATTTGAAGGTTGAGGGAATTGAAGCACAGAGAAGTTAAGTGCCCTGCCCAAAGTCACACAGCAGACAAGCAGTGGAGCCAGGATTAGAACCCAGGTCCTTCTGACTCCCAGGACTGTGTTCTATCCACTAGACCACACGAAGAAGGGAGATGTTGAGGACACACTATAAAGGACTCAGTTTCAGTCCTCTGCAAAGTCGCTCAGACAGCTGCCACTCATTTGCTTGAGAATATAATGATTTCTGCTAGGCCAAAGTGATTTCCCTGGCTTCACATGCTTACTATGCCTGAAAGCTGTCCTTTTCCATCAATAACTGGTAGGTTTTGTTGGAATTTTTGCCCAACAAAACCCACTCTGTTATTGATGGAAAAGGCCATAGAAAAGGGACAGAAGGCCAGATGTTCTAAGTCAAAAAACTGAAGGCCTAA